>NC_135331.1:46422517-47888599 GCF_023851605.1 Tamandua tetradactyla
TCCCAAGAATTACCCCCAGTTTATAATTCTTAAGTGTTACTTTGTGGGAGATATCAAGTCAAGCCTCAGGCATTCCCTGAAATCTGTGCAATGTGCTCCATACTTAACAGCAATTGCTCAAAATCTTGACAGATTACTATTTTTAAATCTTGTCTATAAAACCCTTGTCTTTGTGTTCCTTTTTGTTTTCAAGTAGATTCTTCCAGTGTTCTGACACTGGTTTCCTTTGTTTAAGAATGTGAAGCCCGGTGGACATTTTTTCCTGAGTTCTTACCAGAGTCATTCTTCATTCACTCTGAAATTACTAGGCTTTCATTGAACAATATTATCCTAACTGTAGCAGACACAGATTAGTGGAAAAATCAATCAAACATTAAAAATAAACAAACCTGTCTCTAAGTTCCTTCCTAAACATGGTAGACCCTTCAATTTTATGATCCTCACCACAGCTACTTGCTTAGCTGATTAGCAAATGCTCTATAAACATGCACAAAGTATCCTGAATTTTCCTGCTATTTGGCACAATGGTAATGAATTGAGAAATATTCCTCCATTCAGATCTTTGATTTTTAAATATCCATGTTTCTCTCTCTCTCTCTCTCTCTCTCTCTCTCTCTCTCTCTCTCTCTCTCTCTCTCTCTCTCCTGGGTTTTAAAAATGAATTCTGGCTTTTGTAAATGAAAAAATAAAGCAGTCCATAATTGTGAATATATTTATGGAAATCAAATTCATTGATGCCCCTTTCACACCTTACAGATCCACAGTACATTTACCATTATCTAACTCTCTGGCTTACTATAGCTGAAACCAATGCTTTATTGTTATAGCAATGGCATTTGTTGCTTTCATTGAATGATAAGGAGAAAACATTAATAGAGCAAATGGATGTGGCACTCTGTGGAAATGTTGGAGGGAGAATGAAAAAATGTACTGTCATCACCCCCAGGACTGTGAATATTGAGATATAACATGCATTATTACTATATTAGATTCAAAAAGGAAATTTTGCAGATGTAATTAAGGTTATTAACCAATGTTCCTATGGGAACAGGTAAAACAGTAAATTTTGTGTCATTACATTAAGAGCATATAAAATAACATTAAGGAAATGTCTAGAAATTGAGTCCTATTATAATTATAACATAGTTTAAATTTCCAGGAAATTTTAGAAATTTAAAACTTGAAAGCACCTAATAGTTATGGTTTTTGAAATAGTAAAAGAATGACAATATGTAAGAAACAAACTCAAATCAGGATTGTGGATTTTTGTGCAACTGTCTCAGCAGTGGATATAATAAGCAGAAAAATTATCAGCAAAGCTAATAGAGTATTTTATCATTATGAATAATAAATTTTATTTAATTTTTTCTATACAAAACACTGCAACCAATAGCAAAATACACAAAATCAAAATTAGGGACTCAAAAAGGCATTTGTGTACAATTACCCAAGGCAGCATTATTCACAATAGCCTACAGGTAGAAATAGCTTGAGTCCATCAAGATAAGTGGATACATACATACATACAGTGCAATAATATTCAGTGATAAAATTGAACATAGTTCAGATATATTCATTTGGATTTATGCATTTGGATGAATCTTGAAGACATGTTGAGTGAAATAAAGTAAACACAATAGACTGATATTTTAAGATTCCACTTGTATGAAATAGCAAGAATATGAAAATTTGCAGAAACAGAAAATAAATTACAGGTTACCAGCACTGAGGGTAGTGAGGATGTGGAGTTAATGTTTAATGGGTACAGAGTTTCTGTTTGGAATGATGGAAATGTTTTTGCATTGGATAGTGGTCAAGGTCATTATCAATTATTCAAGAACTCCTTATTGTATGTTTGAAAGGGGTGAAAATGGAAAATTTTATGTTGCATATATGTGTTATCATACACACGAAGATAAAAATACATCTCTTTCTGGCCCTTAACCTTGCAGAGGTGAAGGGGGAGAATGAGACAGGTTAAGAGGCCAACACAGTCATAACGTCAAAGACTACAGCAGCTCTGACCAGGCAAGAAATAAGAAGGGGTCAGCTGTGCATGTGCGTGGAAGACGAGGCATAGGATTTGTTGGTGGAATGGAGATGAGTTGAAGAAAAAGACAGAAATCAAGAAGCACAGCAAATTCTGTCCTGAACACCTGTCCAGATACATGGGAAGGGAAAAAAATGAGGGGGGGAAAGTTCAAGGAGGAGTCTAGCGTTTCGTTTTGGCACATTAGGTGTCCATATGCAGGGTTTGTGGAAGCAGCTGTGTGAATATGGACTGCATAGAAAAGATGTTGAGGGGTAGCTGCAGCTCCTTGTAAGTAAGTTCCCCCTAATAAATGCGAAAGCAGAGATTGTCCTGGGGCTTGGTGCTTTTTCTCAGAATCTCAACAAGCACCATTGTGGGCCTATGCTCAAAATTTGACCACATGGTATAAAGAAAAATGAAGTCTTCATCTCTGAAAAGACAAAATGTAAAGCACCCAGGGCTTAGGCAGGAGTGGGCCAGACAACAGATGAAGCTGAAATGGAGGTACTGAGCCCAGAAAAGAGAAACGTCAGACTCTGAAAATGGTTTCCTTTGTAAGGAGAACATAGTTTATGGGTATGGTAGTGCTGTTTTCTTATTCTTAATAAAGAATGGTAATTTTAGTTCTTTAAACTAGCTTTGATCTAAAACTAATAATCGTAGATCATCACTGTCATCCAGCATTCA
The DNA here is from genome assembly GCF_023851605.1 of Tamandua tetradactyla. NCBI lineage: Eukaryota > Metazoa > Chordata > Mammalia > Pilosa > Myrmecophagidae > Tamandua > Tamandua tetradactyla. The sequence continues at coordinate 46,425,237 of NC_135331.1, forward strand.
GGATAGGGTGTTATGGAAGTAAGGGATCAATGACATTGTGGCTCTGATCTGACTCAGAGTAGGTCCAGTGGGTCCCTTAGCCCATCCTGTGGTCATTTTGCCTGTTTCAGAATGCATAGTTGGAACAGACATTCATCAACAGGAAGAATTCCCATCTTGTATCCTTAACAGGTGGAGTGAGGGTTAGTTTTGTAGGAAAGAAAAGTTGAAAACCTCCAATACTGTCTCTACCTTTAAAATAGACTGCAAAGATGAGTACTACCATCAAGGAGTTGAAAGAGTCCTTGGGATTCCCACCATATCCTCCTTCAACTCTATTTGGCCTGCACAGAGAATTCAAATATACAGGATGACAGTGAATTACTGTAAACCTAACCAGGTAATGATTCTAGGTTCAGCTGGTATAAAGAAGTATCATTGATAGAGTAAGTCAATACCTCCTCTGGTAACTGTTAACTGTTAGGCAGCTACTGATCATCAATTGCTTTTTATCTTGATTCCTGTTCATGACCAACAGAAACTTTGTTTTCAGCAGTCAAGACCAGCAGTAAACCTTTGCCATCCTAACTGAGGGTGCCTCAAGTCTCCAGCCCTATATAATAATCTAGTCCTCAGAGACCTCAATTGACATTCCCTTCCCTGGGTCATTATACATTTTTCATTGCATTGATATGCTAAATGGATCTAATAAGCAAAAAGTAGCAATTAATCTAGACTTATTGGTGAGAAATTTATTAGCATATCAGAGAGTGGGACATAAATATAAATTATTTCAGGGGCCTTCTCCATTTGTGTAATTGTCAGATATCCAGTGGTGTGGGGATAAATTAAGATATCCCTTCTAAGGTAAAAAGACAAGGTGCTAGACCTGGCTCCTACAACTAAAAAATGGGCCACAATACCTATTTTGCATTTTTGGATTTAGAGGTTGTATATGATTCTAAGTTGGCATCTAATCAATTGTGCTGTTTCTCCCATAGCCAGGAGTCATGGGTCCAGGAAACCAAGGATGGCAATGGTTAGGGCACCACTTATTAACGATCCACTAGAAAAATGTTTGCTTTCTAATCCTATGATCGTATCCTCTTCTGGTCTAGAGGGTGGGGTGCTTTCACCACAAAACACAGTAATGATTTCTGCTTAACTGGGAGTTAAAACTGCACTCAGCCACTTATTTTTCCTTGTGTTTCTGAGTCAACAGGCAAAGAAAGGAGTTACAATCCAGCTGGGTGATTGATCCTGACATCCAAGGTAAAACTGGACTTCTACTACACAATAGATGTAAGGGATAGTATATCTGGAGACAGTGGAGATCTCTTAGCATATCTCTTATTATTCTCATGTCCTAAGATTAAAATAAATTGGAAGTGTAATGATGATAAGATAGATATAAATGTGAGTAATGACCATTTGGGATCTGAGACCTATATCGTATCACATCATTCTTTAAATTTCTAAGCTTACCCATAATCTCTTCATAAATAAATATGACTAATTCACCAAAGAGCTCCTGAAAATTAAATCTGATGATCGTGTCAGCCTTTTACTTGGAATCGAGCTATAATTGGAAAATAACTTCTTTGGAGGAACTTTCTCTTAGGATTTTCTGTTCTCTGATATTCTTGATTGTTTTCAAATTGTTCGACTCACTCTTGCAAAGAGTCCTCACAAAGATCCTTTAAGTATTACTATTGGTACACGTCAAAAAAAAAATGCTAGTCCCTCTTCTCCCCATTTCCTATACATTGCCTTAGAAATGTTATGCATTTCTTTACTTGCTTCAATTTTTGCCAAACTTCTCATATTCTTTGTCCAAAACTATTGTCTGGATTATATTTCTAATCTTTAAATCCTGACTTTGTGTGTAACAGACATATACACTAAAATGTACCTCAGACTGATTTAATCTTCCCCACACAATAAACGACAATATTCCTCAAGTCTCCAAGAGAAGTTAACAGGTCCTCAAACACACCCCCTCTCAGGATCTCACCCACACAGAGGAGCACTGATGTCATCTCTGCATTAATGCTACTGTCAATGCCGTTCTTTACATCATCTCCACAAACACATTTTTACCGATGCTCTTTTACCTACATTCTCATATTACTTGACAACTTTCTCAGAGATCCCTTCTCTGAACTTCAAGCTAAGGTTCCCTTTCCCCTCCTCATTGGTTTATTTAAGACTCTACTATTCTTTCAGGCTACTCCGCTAATTTGTCACTGTACATTTATCAATTTCTGCTTTTTTTATTTCCTTTCTGCTATGCTAAATTAATTTCCAAAAAATCAAATCCTGTGGTGTTAAGATGAAGCAGTCCTTTTGATCATTACTTATGGATTATAAATCCAGAAAAATTCCATATTCTCAATAAACTGACTTTCCTTCTGCTGTGAGATTAAACAATTGCTTTCAGGCTAATGTTAATTTACCAAATTGAGGATGTCTATTCCTCCTGGTGAAAATTCTTTCTAATCCTCCAACTTAACAACTAAAGGACAATTAGCCCAATTAAAAATGGTCAAAAGACATGAGCATGCATGTCTCTACAGAATACATACAAATCACCAGAAAGTACCTGAAGATGCTGGGCACAAACAACCATCAGGATAATGTAAATGAAATTCACAATAAGATACCATTTCTTAAACATTACAGTGTTTCTATTAAAAAAAAGGAAAATAACAAGTATTGGAGAAGATGAGAGAAACAAAAACTTTCATTCATTGCTGATGGCAATGTAAAGTGGGGCAGCTGCTTAAGAAGAAAAGTTTGGTGGCTCTCAGGAAGCTAAGTTTGGTACTACATTATCCAGTCTTCCCACAACTAGGTGAATACTCAAAAGAATCAAAAACTGCACTCAGACAGACATTTGCACAATGTTCATAGGGCATTATTCGTAATTGTCAAAAAATGAAAGCAACCCAAGTATCCATCAAGAGATGAATGGATAAAGGAGGTATATACATACAATGAATAATTATTCAGCCATACAAAGAAATGCACTCCTGATGCATGTGATGACATAGATGATACCTGAAAAGAAACCATGTTGAGAAAAATACTCCATATACAAAAGGACAAATATTGTACAATTTCATTGTTTTGAAAGAATTAGAATGTGCAAACTCAGAATTGGAATCTAGAATATAGATTAACAGGTATAATGTTAAGGTTCATGTGCCAAATTGGCCACATGGTGGTGCCCAGATGTCTGGTTGGGCAACAGCTGCCCTGTATGTTGCTATGAGGACATTTCATAGACTTGAACCATGATCACATTGGCTGCATCAAGAGCTGATTTCATTTGTAATCAGTTAAGGGCAGAGTCTTCTGCACTGAGTGATGTTTAATCTAAACACCAGAAGGCTTTTAAGGAGGATTCAGAAGAGACAGTCACTCTTCCTGCTTCAGCCAGCCAGCCTCTCCCATGGAGTTTATCCAAATCCTTTATTGAAGTCATCAGCATCACAGCTTGCCCTGCAGATTTTGGACTCTTCCATTTCCACAGTTGTCCAGTCAGCCTCTCCTATGAGTTTATTGAGGACCTCTCCTTAGCATTTACTGAGGCCTATGGCTTGCTTTACAGACCTTGTACTCTACATTCCCATGGTTACATGAGATGATTTTTAAAATGTGATAGCTACAGAGATCTCCTGCTGATTCTATTTCTCTAGTGAACCCTAGCTAATACAGCCTGGTACCAGGAGAGGTTCTTAAGAAACAGAATCTTAAAAGTGAGTTTTTATGATTGGTTTTCTACTCTGATTGGACTCAAAAACACTAAGAACTCTGTTTCCCATAATCAGAATGACACTGCCAATGCATGGGGTGAGTTGGAGTCTTCTAATGCCAGGCTCTGGGGGACAATATTTTTGACACTTTATGGAGTTTAGTGGAAACAGGAGGTATAGAGATGTTGGTTGCTTGTTGTTAGATATGCTGTCTACATTGATGAGGGAAAGGGATGAGGTGAAGACTTCAAATGAGAAGCGTATGTACTGTAAGACAGATGTAAACAATTCTATGGGTGCCCTGAATGAAAATGTTTTTTTTTTTTTTTTTACATGGGCAGGCACCTGGAATTGAACCCATGTCCTCTGGAATGGCAGGCAAGCATTCATGCCTGCTGAGCCACCATGGCCCACCCTGTGAAGGAAAATCTTATTTCCTATAGCTGCAGACTTGAGATCTCTGAAAATCTGACTCAGAATCTCATTGTTAGAGTATCAACTTTACAACATAAACTGAAATCTCAAACTTGTATGCAACTAGGTGAATGAATTTTAAGGGCTGGGTGTTGAATGAAATGCCAGGAACAAAAAGACCAATATCATCATGCTCCAATCATATGGACTAACTACAATATAAAAATTCAGTGAACTAAAGTCTAGAGCATGGATTATCAGGTTGGGGCTTATTGTAAAGGGTCCTGGATTATAAGCTCTTAAATTAGTCACCTATATTCATGGGGTATAACTGTTAATTTTAAATTCTGAAATACTGAGCTGTTTATATATTATATATTCTTTCCCAGAAACTTCAGGTATTTATATGACACCTGAAACTCATAGTTAAGGCTCTGAAGCTATGAAAGTGAGCAGTAACCCATACAGAAACTGTTTAAAAAGTTGAAAAAGTAATCAGACATCAAGTAGAGATATGAATGAAACTGATCTGGATAAGACTAAGGTATACTAATAAGACTGGGTAAAGCATGATATCATCCATATTTTAAAACTTCAACTTCTGGGTGAAACTAAAGGGAGAGATATTTATTTGGTGCAAAATTTATATTTTGGGTAGTGCATGTCCTAATTTAATTTGTATGGTCAGTTTAGTTGAACACCATATGTACATGCAATCTTGAATAGTGCATGAGATTTTGTTGGTTTTTCCAGGCTACTTTGATGCCTTGATTAATCCAAGACTAATTTGGGTAGTGAATAAAGGAGTATTTACAAAGTTTCCTCGGGGTAATGGGGAGAAAGGAGGAAATATCCAACTTCTCCATTTGGAAAACTTCTGATACTCTTGCAAGCAGTGGGGACAACCAAATCAATAGACTGCATCCTCAATCTTGGGGTTCACCTGAATGAAACTTCTTCCTGCAAAGGATAGTCTAAGCCTACTTAAAATTAGACCTAAGAGTTGCCCCCAGAGAACCTCTTTTTGCTCAGATGTGGCCTCTGTCTCTAATCCAACTCAGCAGGTGAACTCACTGCCCTCCCTTCCATGTGGGATATGAGTCTCAGGCATTTAAATCTCCCTGGCAATATAAAACAGAAAGCCTGGGATAGATAAGCCTGGCATCAAGAAATTGAGAAAGACTTCCTGACCAAAAGGGGAAAAACAGAAATGAGACGCAAACTTTTAGTAGCTGAGTAATTTCAAACATTTGAGAGGTTATCCTGGAGGTTATTTGTGGGTGTTACATAGATATCCCTCTTTTTAGTTAATGCTGTGATGGAGTGATTAGAGGGAAGTACCTAAAAGTGTTGAGTTCTGTTCCATTAGCCTACATACTGCAAGACAATTGTATAAAGGAATAACATTTGCAGTACAACTTTGTGACTGTGAAAACTGTGTACCAGGTGCTCCTTATTTCTAGGATATGGGCAAAGGACTAAAAAATATGGATAAAGAATAAATAAATAATAAGGAGGGCAAAGGGCAAGATAATTTGGTATATGGAAACATTAGTGGTCAACGAGAGGAAGGGTAAGGTTTATAGTATATATGAGTTTTTTTTTCTTTTTCTTTCTGGAGTGATGCAAATGTTATAAAAAAAAGATCATGATTATGAATTCACAGCTATGTGATGATTATTGTGAACCACTGACTGTACACCATGCATGTATAATATATGTGTGTGAAGATTTTTCAATTAAAAAAAAAAGTTTACCACAGGGGAAACCCCTGATACTGTTTCAAACATTAGGGACACCTAAAGCAATAGGCCAAGACCTTGGTCTTGAGGCTTGTTCCTGTGATGCTTATGTAGGTAGCGGAGAGGCTTAGCTTATCTCTAGGAATGCCTGAGAGTTACTTCAGGAGGACCTCTTTTGTTGCTCAAATGTGGGCTCACTCTAAGCCCAACACTGCAAGTGAAGTCACTGCCCTCCTGACTCTCTGGGACATGACATCAGGGGTAAAGTCTACCTGCCAGTGTGGAAGTGACTCCCAGGGACGAGCCCTGGCCCTGTGGGGATGAACAACGTCTATCCTGGCTGAAACAGGGAAAAGAAGTCTATCAAGTAAGGTATCAGTGCCTGAGAGATTTCAAATAGAATTAAGAAAGCACTCAGAAGGACACTCTTAGGCAAGTTTCTGCTAGACACTGCTACCTAACATAACTTGTTAAACCCCAACCAAAATCATTCCTACCAATCCTAAAGAACACTCAGGGCTTTATATAAGATTCTACAAAGGTTCCATGCCCTAGGGTAAGTTTCCAGAAATCTAAAAGGTCCAAATGGGTCCCTGGACCAGTTAAGCCCTGAAATGCAGAGGGGGGCCAACCTCCCCAGGACATCATCTAGTTCATCCCCCATCCCATATTATCAACAGCCCCTCCCAACATCAAACATTTAGAATGGGAAAAGCGCAAATTCCCTTAAATAGTGGTAGAAAAATCAAAGGTGATGGTGGAGTTATACAGAGAAGGTGGGATTTAACAAACAAGTACAATTGCTGAATCATTATATTGCTATTTCTTTTAGTCTGCAGTATCTTAGAACAGCTAGAAGGAAAAACCTAAAATTGTGAAGCTGAAACCCATACCAAACTCTGAAATCTGTTCTACAACTAATTGCCTTGATGTACTTTGAAATTTATTGTTCTTTTGTATATATGTTCTCACACAAAAAAAGGAAGAGTATAACAGAGAAGGTAGGATTTAACAAATAAGTATGACTGCTGAATCATTATATTGATACTTCCAGTGACTTGAAATCACTTGAAGAAAAAATGAAAAATCATAGAACTGTAACCCATACCAAACTTTAAAGTCTGTTCTATAACTACTAGTTAAAATGTACTTGGAAATGTATTGCTTTTTTGTACATATGCTATATTTCACAATAAAAAATGTGAAAAAAGAAGAAAGCAGGAGTAATTATACTAATATCAGACAAAATAGACTTTAAATGTACATGTTTCATAAGAGACAAGCAAGGACAATACATATTAATAAAAGGGACAATTCACCAGGAAGAATTACCAATCACTAATGTTTATGTCCTTAATCAAGAGTCTCCTAAGAACGTGAGGTCAACACTGGCAAAACAAGTGAGCAATAGACATTTCAACAATAATAGTGGAAGACTTCAATACACCACTTTCCTCTATAGATAGAACACTTAGAGGATCAACAAGGAAACAGAAAACCTAAACAATGTGATAAATGAATTAATCCTAACAGACATATAAAGGTTGTTACACCCCAAATACCAGTCTGTACATCCTTCTCTACTGCTCTTGGAACCTTCTATAGAACAGATCATATCCTTTGACACAAAACAGGTCTTAATAAATTTTAAAAGATTGAAATTATTTAAAGTACCTACTCTGACTATAATGGAATGAAGCTGGAAATCAATAACCAGCAATGAACCAGAACTTTCACAAATATTTGGAGATTAAATAATGCTCTTAATAATCAATAGGTCAAAGAAGATATTGCAAGACAAACTGGTAACAATTGTGGGAAAGATGAACCTGAGTATGTAAGATATCAGGACTCATAGGATGCATCAGAGGCAGTGCTGAGAGGGAAATTCATTGCTCTGGAATGTCTGTTTTTAAAAATAAGAAAGAAAAAATGGAGGACTCAAGTGCTCACGTGGAAGAACTAGAAACAGGACAGCAAGCTAAACTGTAGGCAAATGGAAGAAAGAAAAAAACTTAAGCAGAAATGAATCAATTGGAGAACACATGCAAAAAAAAAATTGAAAGGATCAATAAAGCTAAAAGTTAGTCCTTTGAGAAAATCATAAAACTGATGCACCCCTAGCTAAGCTGACAATGAAAAGAGAGAGAGGATGCAAATAAAAAAATTAAACAAGAGGCAGATCATTACCACATTCTCTGAAGAAATAAAATAGTTTTTAAGAGGAAACTATGAACTATATGCCAAGAAATGAGATGACTTAAGTGAGATGGGCAAATTCTAGTAATACATGATCAACCTACACTGACTTGAGAGGAAACAGCAGGTTTCAACAAGCCAATCATAAGAGATTCAATCTGTCATCAAAACTCTTCCCACAGGGCAGTGTGATGATGGCTAATGGCAGAATTCTTGCCTGCCATGCCAGAGAGCTGGGATTGATTACCAATGCCTGCCCATGCAAAAAAAAACAAAACAAAACTTAAACAAAGAAAATACCACAGCCAGATGGCTTCACAGGGAAATTTTAACATTCCAAATTTTTTTCAAACATTCCAAACATTCCAAATTTTTATTCAATAATTGAAGAAATCCAATGATTTATTATTATTAAATAAACTTGATAATTAAATAAACTTTTATTCAAACATACCAAATTTTTATCAAAAATTCCAAAAAGAATTAACACCAATCCTACTCAAACTATTCCCAAATAATTAAGGAAAAAAAGAACACTTCATAAGTCATTTTACAAAGCTAAAATCACTCTAATACCAAAACCAGGTAACAACCCTACCAGAAAGGAAAACTACAGATGAATTTCCCTAATGAATATAGATGTAAGAAGTCTCAACAAAATATTACAAATCAAATCCAATGACATATTAAAAGAATTAGACACCACTATGAAGTGGGCTTCATACGAGGCATGCAAGGGTGGTCCATTCAACAGAAGAGAATCAATCCATTTAATACAACACATTAACAAATTAAAATGTAAAAATCACATGATCATCTCAATTGATGCTGAGAAAGCATTAATCAAAATTCAGCATCCTTTTCTGACAAAAACTTCAAAACACCAAACAATATGAATTGAAGTAAACTGCCTTAGTGTGATAAAGGACATATGTGAAAAACCGACAGCCAGCACCATACTTAAAGGTAAGAGACTGAAATCTTAATCCCTATGACCAGGAATGAGAAAATTCCCATTGTAACCATTGCTCAACATTGTGCTAGAACTTTTAGCTAGAGCAATCAGGCAAGAAAAGGAAATAAATGTTTCCATTTCCAAATCAGAGAGGAAGTAAAACTTACATTATTTGTAGAAAACATGGTTTTATACTTGGAAAATCCTGAGAAACATATGGCAAAGCTAGATGAGATGACAAACAAATTCAGCAAAGTGGCAGGATACAAGATTGGAATGTAAAAATAAGTAAGGTTTCTGTACACTAATTAAAGAGACAAGAAGTTCCATTCAAAATAGCAACTAACAGAATTAAGTGTCTAGGAACAAATGTATTCAGGGATTTAAAGGACTTGCACACAGAAAAATACAAAACATTGCTCAAAGAAATCAAAGATCTAAATAGGTGAAAATATATCTCGCCTGATCATGGATGGGAAGATAACATGTCATTAAACAGAAAAACTGACAAACTAAAGATTGTGTAACAATCTTCACAAACTGATCTACATAGTCAATGCAATATCAACCAATATTCCAAAAGCCCACTTTGAGGACTTGATAAAGCTAGTCATTAAATTAAGAAATCAATGGGCCAAGCCCTTGATCTTGAAACCTGCTCTTATGAAGTTTAAGTATGTGGCAGTGAAGCTTAGCCTACCTATAGATATGCCTAAGAGATACTTCTGAAGGACCTCTTTTGTTACGTGGCCTCTCTTTCTAAGCCCAACTCTGAGAGTCAAATCATTGCCCTCCCCACTGTATGTGGGACATGACATCCAGGGGTAAAATTATCCCTGGCAGCATGAGATATGACTCCCAGGGATGAGTCTGGCCCTGGCATCACGGGATCACAATGCCATTCTAATGACCAAAAGTCATTAGAAGTGTTACAAATATGGTGTCAGTGGTTGAGAGAGCTTAAATAGAGTCAGAAGGCTACTCTGGAAGTCACTCTCATTCAACCTTCAGGTAGACACTGCTACCTACCATAGCTAGCCAAACCCCAACCCAAACCATTCCCACCAATCCTAAATTGCACTTAGAGTTTATATAACATTCTACAAAGGTTCTATGTGTTCAGATAACTTTCTAGAAACATACAACCCCCAGATGTGTTCTAGGGATCAGATAAGTCTTGAAATGCAGAGGGGAAAGCCTCTCCAGAACATCAACTAGTTCTGTCTCCCTACCCCATATTATCAACATCCCCTTCCAACATGAAATTTTAGAATGGCCATATCCTAGATATTCCTAAAGAATGGGAGAAAGATCAAAGTTGAAGGTGGAGGACAGTGAAGATAGGGTTCAAGAAATGAGTATGACTGCTGAAATATTATATTGATATTTCTTTTAGTCTCCAATATCATAGAGCAACTAGAAGTAGAAACCTAAAGTTGTGGAATTGTAATCCATACCAAACACTGAATTTGTTCTACAATTAATTGCTGCAATGTGCCCTGAATTGTATTGCTTTTTTGTATACATGTTATTTTTCACACACACACACAAACCTTCTAGTCTCCAGTGTGTTGAGCAGCAAGAAGAAAAAATCTGAAATAGTGTATTGATAACACCTAATAAACTCTGAAATCTGTTCTGTAACTAAGTGTACTTTCAAAGTAATTGCTTTTTCTCTCATTTATTTGTATATATGTTATTTCTCTCTTTTCTTTGTATATATGTTATATTTAACAATAAAAAAAAGTTCAGAATTTATTTGGTGGGGAAAGTTATCTCAAAAAAGCCAAAAAATATCCTAATGATGAATAGCAACTAGGGAAGAATTAATCTTTCTTACTTTAAATCTTATTATAAATCCAAAATGATACTGGCACAAACATAGAAACATTAATAAATGGAACCAAATTGAGAATGCAGAAATATAACACCAAATCTATGGTGATTTATATTTAAAAAAGGCCTAAATCCACTGAAATGCGACAGAAAAGTCTTTTCAATAATTGTGTAGGAAGACCTGGATATCAATAGCAAAAAGAATAAAGCAGAACCCCTACCTTATACCCTACTCAAAAACTAACTCAAAGTGGTGAAGCATGTAAATGTAAGAGCCAGTAACATGAAATTCCTCAAAGCAAATATGGGGAAACATCTTCAAGGTCTAGTAATAGGAGATCACTTTTTAAAATTTACATCAAAAGCACAAGCAATCGAAGAAAAAATAGATAAATGGGAACCCTTCAAAATCAAATGGCTCTGTGCCTCAAAGGACTTCTGTCAGAAAGGTGAAAAGGCAGCCAACACAACGGGAGAAAATACTTGGAAACCACATATCAGATAAGGGTACATATTATATCCAGTATATATAAAGAAGTCATACTACTCAACAACAAAAAAACCAACCCAATTATAAATTAACAAAAACATGAATGGACATTATCCAAAGAGCAAATGGCTAAAAAAACACATGAAGAAATGTTTATCTTCATTATGTATAAGGGAAATTCAGATCAAGACTAAAATGAGATATCACCTCGTACCTGTAAGAATGGCTGCTAATAAACAGGAAACTACAAATGTTGGAGAGTATGTGGAGAAGTTGAACACTTATGCACAGCTGGTGGGAATGGATAATGGGGCACAGCCACTGTAGAACACCAACCATCAAGCTGTTCTGTGACTTGGCAATACCACCACTTGTCATATACCCAGAAAAGCTGAAAAGCAGTGACATGAACAAACATCTGCGCACTTACATCCACAGCACCATTATTTACAATTGCCAAAAGATAGAAACAATGCAAGTGGCCATCAACAGATGAGCGGACAAACAAAAAGTGCTATTATACATATTCTGGAATATTATGCAGCATTTAAGATGAAATGATGTCCTGAAGCATAAAACAACATGGATGACCTTAGATATTGCATAATTTTGCTAATATAACCCTGGTAAAGACAAACTCAGAGCCTTGTACTGTAAAATATAGGGAACTTAGTGTTTCACAGAATCCAGATATGGATGAAGTTACCTAATGAGGTTGAAGTTGATTATGAGAATGGATAGAAGTGATAGTAGCTCATTGGTGGGTTTATAAGTAATATTGTCATATTGAAGGTGAAGGTTTGAAAGAGCCATATAACTCAATGATTAACACAACAAATATAAATAAGTATTTGCTTGAACTACTTCAAAGGTAGGAATCTTGTACAAAGAGTAAATAATACATAGGTATGGGGGAACACTGTTACCTGCTCTTTTGGTCTGTTAATGATGCTGGAATAAATAACCAGGAATGAAACAGCTTTTGAAAAGGGAATTTATTAAGTTACAAATTTATTATTCTAAAGCCATAAAAATGTCCAAACAAAAAGGCATCCAGAGAAAGACACCTTGACTTAAGAAAGGCCAATGCCTGGGAATGTACATGGGTGGTAAAAGCAGGTCCTTGTTCCGGGTTCCATTGCTTCCATATTCTGATGCTAGTGTTTTCTTCTGTGAGTGATTATGGGCCTTCACTTATCTCCTCCAGGACAAAACACTGGATTCTGACTTACTTAGCATCTAATGGGAAGGCACAAGGCAATGTCTGCTGGGTTCTGCATCACCAAATGTCCGTATCTATGACTGTTTCCTCTGTCAGCACCCCAACATCTCCAAATATCTATATCTCTGCTGGCTCTGAATCAACTGCTTCTCCAAGGGCTTCTGCATTTCTAAACACCTATATGTATGTCCACATCTAGGTTTCTCCAAATATTTCCCATTTTAAAGGATTCCAGTAAACTAATCAAGAGCCATCTTAAATGGGAAGACAGATTTCCATCTAATCGAAAGTTCACACCCACAACTGGGTGTCTCACATCTCCATGGAAACAATCCAATCAAAGTTTCCACTCCACAATATTGAATCAGGACTAACAGAAACATGGCTGCCCTCTTAGGACTGAATCAAGAAAAGGGGCATGGCTTTTCTAGGGGTACATAATAGCCTTAAACTTGCACACATGCTTTGTGCTATATGAAACAGGAAGACCAGTACCACAGCAACGCTAGGGTTAAATAACTAAGGGGGAAGGATAAGAGTTAAGGGAAGTTTGAGAATTTCTCTTTGTTGAGTGTGTTATGTTTCTCTTTGGAGCAATAAAAAATGTCAAAATTGAGAGTGATGGTGATTGGACAATAAGTGAAGATGCTGTGAGACACGGACTGTTCAATTTGGACATTATCCATGATGACCAATGGATGGAGGTGGCTGAAGTGTACAGGGACTGAGAAGCAGAAAGGCAAACTGCTGTGTACATATATGATGAAATACCGTGTGGCTATAGAAAGTAATGAAGTCATGAGTCATGAAATGATAGTGAATGAACCTTGAGCAAATTATGTTATGCAAAATAAACCAGAAGCAAATGCACAAATACTGTATGGTCTCTTTTAGAGAATACTTTCAAGAAACTTGGGGCCAGGACTGTAATTTTCTTATAGCAGTCACATTTATTCCTGAGTTTTCAGTGTTATTTATAGATTCTAAGATGCTGTGCTATGTGTGGATAACCTGGTAATTCCCAGGAACTTTGGGCACCTGGGTGGCACCTAAGATACAAACTTGGAGTTCTTCTAGATGTTCTTCTAAAACACTGGGTCTGCTCCTCCATGCCCTGCTTGAGCACAAGCACCTTGACAAGGCCAGGATCACTATTTTCCTCTGAACTGATGCTATCTACTTCATGACAGTATCAGTAAGCAGGGCCCCTGCCTCTTCCCGACATCTCTGGCTCTCCTTTAGCACTCCAACCCACCTTCCTCTCAGTCCCTGGGGTAAGGCCATTACAATGAGCTTATCTTGATGCAGACCTTTGGAGCCATGCATTTTCAGTACCTTCTTCTTCGCAGAGCCCTACTACCTCCCTGAATTAAGAAGGGAAAGAAGAAAAAAAGGGGCTATTTCACATCCAGTTTAAGTTTTTATAAATTATCTTGACATTTTCAAATTCCATGCCAAAAACAAAATTCCATTGGTTCTCTTAAAAGTTGCAACATGAAAGCAAAGTTCCTATTTTCTCATCATCTGAGGAAACAATGCAAAGAGCAGAGGGGGGAGGAATAACTCCCATCCATTCCTCCTGTCTCCACCCTCACACCTCCCCTTGGAAGTCCGTGAGTATTACTTAGTCCCTCACACCTCCACAATGAGCATCCTTCACATTCTCACAAGTAATGGCTTTTTGTTTATTGTCAGCTGCAAAATTATAGTCAAAGTTGAAACCCAAGTCAACATATAAAAAACAAACTAAAACTGAAAGGAAATTTGTTTTTCCTATATAATGACGTCACAGAGACTTTTCAAAGATTTTACCTATACTAGCTTATCACAGTACAGAAAGGACCTTTGGTGAGGGAGACACACCTTGGGGAGTTGCTAAAATTGCAACTCTCTCTTTGATATCAAACTGTATGTGTAATGTTTTGCTTGTTTATCATCTGTGTCCTCGGCATAACTAAAAATTCCAAGAGGACAAAAACTTGTCTATTCTGTTTACTAGTGTATGTCTGGAACACACACTGTGCATAGCACCAACAAAGTACCTCAAAATTATTTTTGAACAAAATAATTACCATTTTTGGGATTCTCTGTACAACATCTTCATTTCACCTGTGAAAACAGGAGAAAATAAATTGACACTATTCCAGATACAATTTAAAAATGGCCAAGAGTTTGATAAAAAAAAAAAAAAGATTTACTCTGTACAAATCAAACGTGCTATCCTTAACTTTTCTTTGGAAAGACGGCTTTGTTTCTGCCACTCACTGCAGAATGTGTGACTACTGAGAAGCACTTGGTCTGCCTGAGTTTAAATACACCAAGCCATTCAACCAAAAATTTTTCATTTTCCATCTCAAGCATTAAAGTACAAAAGTTTGCTAATTGAGACACACTAAAGTTCTGAAATCAATATAATATGTACATTTTCTTGTCTTAATTTTGGAACAGAAGTGAACCAGGGTACCAATTTTAGCTTTTGCATAAGAAACAACCGAAAAACCTATTTCATTGCAAATTCCCTATTTTATTATTTATCTCGTGTGCCCAGTTCTAGTACTGCTCACAGCGCTTTTTTTTTTTTTTTTTTTTTTTTTGCGGATTTTGCTGGGACACAGCACTGCCAGGATTGCAGTCGCTGCAGCTGCCACTGCCCTTGTGGCTAAGCCGTCCACTGTGCAGCCCGCGGGGTCCCGCGCCTTATGCTGCACCATTTCTGCCATAGGAGCGCGTGCGGCCGCTCCCCCCCCCCGCAGGCTGTGGCACAGGTTCCGCTGGCTTCAGCCATCCCCAGGCAGCCTGCACGCGCGGGTCCGGCTCTGGCCTGCAGCAGGGGGCGGAGCGCGGCCGGCGGCTTCTCGCAGGAGGTGGACTCCGGGCGAGAGGGACGGCTTGCGCTGCGTGTGGTCGCGCGGCCGGGTCAGGGAGGGCGGCAGGCCTTGGTGCTGCCACGTGGTGCCGAGGACAGCGTTGAAAACCCGCAGGACCGCGCCTATGCGGCAGCGCGGCCGCCACTACTGTCCTGGTAGCTGGAGTGCGGCCAGCCGGAAACCTCTGAGAAGACCCCCGGGTGTGGGTCAGTATACACTGCGGTGTGGGGGGGAGAACCAGGACCGGGCTGCCGTGGAGTTGAAGGCGCCGCCGGCACCGCGAGGTGCAGGGGAAACAGTCCATTTTAGGGCAGTTGGTGGAGACGGCGAGAACACGGAAGGAGCCGGCTGTGAAGGAAGATCGCGCCCAGCCGCAGGGGCTGCGCCTGCAACTCCTAAACCCGAGCCCAGCGGGCCTCACCAGGGTGGCCGGGCGGGCCTCTCAGCCGAGCCCCGCAACCAGGAGTGAGAACGCCAAGGGGAGCGTGGGACCCGAGTGGGGCCATCCCAGGCTAACTCTACTTCAGCTCCACCCGGGCGGGGTCCCGACAGCAGGTACCAGGCTCCAGACAGCAGGGCCGGCGTGGCCACATCCGCCTCCGGGGTCTGCTTCCCCCAGTCCAGGCGGATCCTCCTCTTGGAGTCCACGGCTCCCGCCACGGGGGCGGAGGGGGACAGGCTTCTTGGCCCGGGCCGCGTGGTCCCTGCCGCCCAGCACGGGGAGTCTGACCTGCTCGGTGTCCAGCCTGCGCCGGATACGCCCCCCCCCCCCTTACACAACCTGATGCCCCTGGCTTTCGCCGAGAACCCCATGTTGGTGCCATGCCCGGTGAGGACACCCATTCCATAGAGCGCCGCAGTCCCAACACGCCCAGCACCCACCATCCACCGCCAGGAAAGCTGGGGTTACCGGCGCGCGCCACCGAGCCCGGAGTCCGGTGGGTTGCAGCCGGGGTTCGCGTTGCAGGGCGCGCTGCACAGGGGCGGAGAGAAAAGGGACGGGAGTGGGGTGCCGCTTTCACAACCGCCGCCCGCGGCCGCACGGGGGACTGAGTTTAAATCCCAGAGGCAGCGAAGGCGATTACACCGCTGTTCTCGGCGTGTGCGGCGCAGCTCGGCGGCTCCGGGTGCCGCTCCCGTGCCCCGTGTGCCCAGCCAGGGCTCCAGTCCCGGGCCCTCTTGCAGCGTCTTCAAGGCTGGCAGCCAGCGGGGACCGAGACCCGAGGATTCAGGATGGGCGGAGGCCGTGCAGTAGGCCCCACATCAGGTCTGCTGCGGAACAGGCGGGGGTGGGAAACGCGGCGCTTGCGGCGATAAAAAGTGGACCGGTTTGTTCACTGTGACATTTTGGGGGGCAGGGGGGACACTTACCGGCTTGCATGTTCACCTCTCTCCAGTCAGAGAGGCAGGGCTGGGGGTTCGCGAACACTGCGAGGAAGCTCCTGTCTGGCTCACTAAGAAGCTGCCAGACTTCCCTTGTCACCAAAGTCCTTTTCCAGTGTCCATATCTCGGTTGAGAAGGAATTCAGGAATGAGATAAGCAAGTGCAACCCAGTCAGAAAGAATTACTGACAACAAAGAAAGTGCACTATTAAGAATCCTGAGGGGGGCACGTCCCAGGGACGGAAGTGCGCACGTGGTTTAGCCCAACGGTTTTCAACGGTTTTTTAAAGAGAGAGAGAGAGAGATGGAGTTTGAAATGCTGTTAGATTGTGATTGGTTAGTGAGCATTCAAATTAAGGTGTGCAAGTAGGCAACTGTGATTGGCTGTGTATGTATTCTTGTGATTGGTTAGTGAACATGCAAATTAAGTATTGTAAATAAACTATTGCAATAGGCTGTCTAGACATTCTAATTAAGGATTGTAAATGGGTAATTGTGATTGGCCCATGCTCTGTGGGTTGAGCAGTGTATCCTGTTTTGCTCAAATGCTTTGAGTTCCTGGCTATTCTCACCGACCCTACCCCCCTGTTCTGGGTCAGAAGGTGCCTGAGGGTCAGCAAGATGCTTTTCCTAAATCTAACCAGCTGTACTCTCAGGCTAAGTTACTGGAACTGTGTCACCAGCCCACCATTCCCTCCCCTCACACACAGAACTTGCAGGTTGAACAAGCCCAGGCCTGACCTCCCACGAGGGCAGCCAGGTGGGGCTGGGGCACCAGGATACCGGGAAGCAGGCAGTGGAGACCTGCCCAGGGAGACAGGCTCGCAGGAGGCAGGCCTGCACACTGGCAGGGGCTCCACACTAGAGTGCCCTCACCATTATCACTCAGACACCACTGACAAAGCACACGTTCAAAAACACGGTTAAGAATTTCCAGGTGGTGACTATAATGCACTGAACACAACAAAGCAGGAACCTGCTCAGCATGGGCCCTGCCACATCCCTGCAGCGCTCTGGAAGGGCCGGCCAGACACCATGCAGACTAAAAGACAGCGATATAGAAGCCATTCCCATGAGTGACCTCTGCATCCAGGACATGGAAAGTGGAGAAGGGGAAAAGGTATCACATCTCCAAAAGAAATTGACACAAAAGAGGCAAGTCTTTTATAATTCTACACTTACAAGTTTTGGAAGAATCTTGGGGCAAGTGACGTGATGGGGTATAGGCAGGATTTGACCTCAGGGATGTCCTCTCCACCCTGTCTACCCAGCATCACGGCCTCCCATGGTGGGGTAACTGCTGACTCTTAGTGACTCAGCCCACCTCCCTGCAGCCTGGCTGAGGCCTGGGCTGCTTGCCCCAGCCTGTGGGGCTTGAAACCAGCTAGGATGGCCATTGGCCTGATACTTTGGGGCCCTTGCCCTCTCCTCTCCCAGTTGTCCCC
This sequence comes from Tamandua tetradactyla, assembly GCF_023851605.1. NCBI lineage: Eukaryota > Metazoa > Chordata > Mammalia > Pilosa > Myrmecophagidae > Tamandua > Tamandua tetradactyla. The sequence continues at coordinate 46,443,527 of NC_135331.1, forward strand.
AGAACCCTCTCCCTAGAGGCTATGACATGGGAGGTTCTCCTTCCAAGCCCTCTAATTGGGGATAGGGTCCACTTTGCTGCTGAAGAGGAAATATGCCCTGACCAGCTACAAGTCTTGGAAAGCTGTAAGTGAGCCAGGGATCTGTGACTGGGCATGCTTCCTTCTGGCTCAGGGGGGCATAAGTCACTAGGTCCATTGACAGATGGTGAGGAGGAGAGCAGGCACAGGCATCTACAATCCACACCCAAGCTATTTCTGACTGCTGACAACTCCAATTGGGGTAATGAAGACCTGTTACCCTGGTACCTGTAGCTGTCCCTGCCTGGCAGCTCCCATTCCCACCTAGGGTACAGGAACTCATGGTGGTATAGTGGGTCACAGGTGGACCTGTACACCAGGACAAGAGCAGCAGGTGAGTGATAGCTGACCAAGAAGCCCCAGGACCCAGTGGGGTGCAATGAATAAACAGTGTCCAGGTCAATGGGGAGGGCATCAGGGCAGGAGCCAGGATGCCAGAGACCTGAGTCCACCTGTGAAAGCCAGGAGAGGGTGCTGTAGGGCAGGTGTGGACTTGGCCTCATCTTCAAAGGCTCAGGAGGGGACCAAACCACAGAAGGACTAGGAGCCAGGAGCCTCTTCACCATACCCTGACTTGCTGTCCGCTTCAGGTCCTGGCAATCCAGGCTTCTACCATGTCCCTCCATAGGTGGGGCCAATCCACAGGGGAGGGTCCTGGAGCCCCCTCCCCATCCCCCAAATAACAAGATTCCTCAAGGGCGTGTGGGCTGACAGCCTACCCTGAGCAACCCTCCCTTCATAGTCCTCTCCCTTGGTGGCTCCGTCTCTCCCCTCCTGCCTGTTTTCTATCCTTGAGAATCAGGACATGCTCCTACCTTTATGGAGAAATCTTAGCTCAGAAGGACAGGACTGATGGGGAAAAGAAGAACCCCACCTGGGGTGCCTGCTGCAGTGCTTCCACCTAGCTGGGCAGGTTTAAAGGGGCATGGGCCCGGAGCTGAGCCTGAATCCTGGCTCCCAAGTAGAAGGGGCCTTGCCCTGTGTTTTCCATGGTAACCATAAAAAAACCTCTGTGCAGCCTCAGCCAGTAAAGTCTTGGGAGGGCCTGATTATTCCTAATCAGATGCCCATATGTTAGGATATAGACTATGGAGACTATGGAGACATTGAGCCCACGTGGGGCTAGGGCCCTGGGAGGGTCCTCCTGCATTAAAGGACCCCCAGAGCTGGGGCCATGCTATGGTTCACTGTGCACATCTGGACCAGGAAACAGCAAGCTGGAGACCCAGATACGCAGAGAGAGCTGTGATGCTCTCATACTTGGAGTCCTCAGAGCTGGGGAAGGGGCCAGGAGCCTGAGGTCCATGTTCCAGGGAAGATTTTCTGGAAATACTGAAGAAAGTAGCAGGCAGCTGCATGGGAAGGGCTGTCCAGGACAGGGGAAGAAGTCTCATATGCCCTTGGGAGGGGAGGCAGCATTGTAGGGTGTCAGAAAGACACCTTAAGGTTTACCTTTCAAACCAATTATGTATTCACAGGATTGAAACACAAGATTACTTCAGGATCTTTAGCTAAAAAGCAACCATAGTCCCTTTCCACCCTTCGACCCATTTTCTTTCCCCCCACACACTTTTCATCCTTTCCACTTCTTTTGTATCTCCTTGTACTTTCCCTTTGTGTTGTTCACAATACTTCTCTTCCTTCCTTGTCTTCCTTCTTCTTCTGAGCCTAGGATCTCTGTTCTGGTGTGTCCTGTAATTTTTTCCCTAATTTTTATCATTGTTATTATTCTATCTGATTTATTGTTTCCTTGCAAGCATCCTCAGGTAAATTTTGTTCTTCTTTGTCATTTCCTTTCCTCCAATAATTTCATCTTTAGGCATAGTACTGCTTATTTTTACATAACCCCTCTTTCTATTAAGTGAGTTATTTTTCAACACCTTTCAGCTCAGAGATGATTCTACATTTTCTCATTATAACACTAAATGATATATGTGATACCTGAAAACCTGGTGTCATGGTTAGGGACAGGTGTCAACTTGGCCAAGTTGTGGTACCTGTTCATCTGATTGGGCAAGCGCTGGCCTGTCTGTTGCAATGAGGACATTTCATAGGATTAGGTCATGATCATGTCAGCTACATCCACAGCTGATTCCATTTGTAATCAGCCAAAGGGGAGTGTCTTCTGCAATTAGTGATGCTAAATGCAATCATGGGAAGCCTTTTAAGGAGGACTCAGAGGAGACAGGTTCCATTCCTGCTTTGGCTGGTGAGCCTCTCCTGTGGAGTTCATCCAGGCTATCCATTGGAGTCATCGGCTTCGCAGCCTGCCCTGTGGATTTTGGACTCTGTGTTCCTACGGTCACGTGAGACACTTTCATAAATTTTATATTTGCAAGTGTTCCCTGTTGATTCTGTTTCTCTAGAGAACCCTAACTAATACACCTGGATTTCAATGTAATAGTCATTGTTAATGTAATGTGGCTCTTTGATTTAAAAAATCATTAAAAAATAAAAATGCAGTTAATATGAATTACCTACCTTTTGATGGGATACTTTTCAAGGGTATATATCAAGCATAATGGAGGCATATGAATAAAAGTAATACAGAGCATTCACTCACTCTTCTTAGCAGACGGAACTTCTCAGATCTGGATGATTTGAGTGCCTCCTCCCACACTCATTGAATGCCTTTCTATCACTCCCAGACATACCCTCTTGCCTTAGTGTTTTATTAAATGTTTATCACATTTAAAAATTAGCAAACAATATATTGAATTCTTTTAAAATCTTCCTCCTAATATGTTCGGCTGGTTTGAAACTATTATGTACACAAGAAAAGCCATGTTTGAATCCTAATCCAACCTTGTGGGGACAGCCATATCTTTATATCTTGATCCAAAAGTGTAGGACACAAATTTATGATTAAATTATCTCCATGGAGATGTGGCATGCCCAATTGTGGGTGTGAAATTTTGATAACTAGGAGATGTGTCTCCAGCCATTCAAAGTCAGTCTTGATTAGTTTACTAGAGTCCTTTAAAAGAGGAAATATTTTGGAGAAACCTCAGAGACAGACACAGACACAGCTGTTTGGAACTGCAGTTGCAGACACTAGGAGAATAGTTGCATCAGAGTAGACAAAGACATAGATTTCTGTTGGTGTTTGGAATGCCTATAGAGAGAGAAGATGCCTAGAAATGAGCAGAGCCCAACAGACTTCACAATGTGCCATCCCATGAGATTTGGTAAATCAAGCCAGAACCCAGAGTTGTAAGCTAGAGGAACAAAGTGAAGACCCACAGAAGACAAGTGAGGACCCCCACAGGAAACTGGCTGAAAGAAATAGAGCCCAGGACAAGCAGATGCCACCCATGTGCCTTCCCAGCTGATCGAGGTGTTCTAGATGGCATCAGCCTTTCTTGAGTTAAGGTAACCTCTTGTTGGTTCCTTAATTTGGACATTTTCATGCTCTTTTCAGAACTTTAAACTTATAGCTCATTAAATTCCCTTTTTTAAAGGCCATGTCATTTCTGGTATATTGCATTCTGGCAGCTTAGCAAACTAATACATGCATAATTACTTCTCATGCTTTATGTGTTTTTTTTTTCCAGACTGCAAAAAATTTAATGAAAAAAGAAACCATAAGTATAACAAGAAGAGGAAATTTTCAGAAGGCTAAAAAGAAAACCATAGAAGCTTCAGATGAAAAAAATAAGATGACTTTCAAAGAAGCAGGGAAAAACACACAGACATACACATATGTGGAAGTTTCTCTGGCTCTGCTCAAAGGTAGAAAGTAGTGGAAACTGACCATGCAGTCACCCCCTTGGAGTCACTGCACATACTCCTCAAAAGACACTCTCTTGCCCACCCACACAGAGGGATGGGACATCCCTGCTGGCAGCCTTCTTCAGCCTGCCCCTCCCCAAATTGCCTTCTAGGAACCCCAGCCCAACCTCCACCTCCAGAAGTGAATTTGGGAGCAAGGTGTTCAGCCTACACCAAGCTGAAGTGGCTCAGTCATGGGCTCCCTGGTGCTAAGGGACATGGAGTTTAACAGCCTGGTGGTCATTCTGATGCCTGCAGCTGGTTAGTCCATGTATGCACTGTGATGGATCTAGCCTCCAGCCCTGGATCCTGTTGGGGTCAGTCTGTGTGCTCTCCTGATGGCCCAGCTAATGTGACTTGTTGGATTCTTACCTTATCCTCATGGTTACCCACTTTTGTTCCAGGTGATATGTCCAAATTCAGTGTGGGAGGCCATATGGTCATACATGGGTAAAGATGAATTCTGGTGATAGGGTTGGGGTGTGGCATGTGAAAGGGGAGAATGTGGCAATTGGGTTTTGGACAGACAAAAAGCACCAAGTGCAGTTGTGACAAGTCCAGGAGTCATGGTGTCAACTGAAAATTCATTGATAAACCCCCAGAATTGGGTAAGGCCAAGCTCTGGTTTGAACAATGCTTGGGGGTTTGGCCTCTTACCAGCCATTCCTAGAAGTGATTCAATCCCCCTGTGGTGTTGTTGAACCTGGCCTTAGTGGCTGATGACTTCTGGGCTGGACACAATGGTTGGATGGAGGTTTTCTTCCTTGATTGGGCCTAGGATATCTCCTAGGAACTTTCCCAGCTGGCACACTTTCCCATGTACACGATCCCTGCAAGAGTATAGCTCCAGGTGCCCATGTGACATTCCCCAGGGACCCCGGTCTTTTGTGTAGAACCAGGTGGGGCCAACAATGCTCCAGTCTCTCCATTGTGCATCTTTGTACTGTGGGAGAGGGCCACAGGATGACTTGGTTGTGGCTGGTCCTCAATGAGTTCTCCAGCCCCTAAGGCCTTTCTTCTTCACCAGCTATGCATTTTTCAAAATAAATGTCCTAGGAGCAGGGAAGAATGTTTACTGCTCATCTCAGAGTCATGTTCCAGGGAAGCAGAATTTCCTCTTGAATGACAATGGAAACTCCACCAACCTCCTCATTTCCGAAGATCTTTCACGTGTTCCTCACTGACATGTGCTTTCCTTCCCCATGCATGGATGTCATCATCAGTCATCTTCTTGAGCATTTCCTACCAGGGAGTTGTAGCAGCAGGAGTTGATAGGGTATTTTCTGTCCTTCCTATTCCTCAATTTGCATCAGGCTAGTTTCTCCATTTTCTGTGAGGATGAGGGTTGGCTTCCTCCTGGAGAGAATTGCTGACATCTTTAGTTTGGACAGTAATTTGTGGAGGAAAAATGAGATGTAGGTGGAAGATGGAAATCTTTGATCTTCACAACAGATGTGAGTTTGTAAATGAGGAAAGCTCTGGGCTGCTTGTTTCAATCATGCAATGCCAAGAATGCTGCTTCATGGGAATGTCACACAGGGCAATCAGTTGTGTTTTGGGGCAGAAAGGTTTGAGTCAAAGGCTAGGAGTTTTAAGAAGATAAGAATTGAATATTGTAGGAAGGGGAATGTCTGCTTTGAGATTTGATCTCACAAAATTGTTTCAGGTGAAATCCCTACATAGTTTATGGGGGTTGATCTAGCTTGATGATTGTGAAACTGATCTCTGGAGTTGTACTCTCCCTGGATCTGAAGCCTAGCTCAGGCATTTACCCACTGTGGGCACTGGGGCCTTTAATTGAAATATCCATGTCATTCCTTTTTCATCTTTAAAGTGTTGGAAATGATGACGTTAATATAGTTATCAAAAAAAAGTGAACATGAGAAGAACCGGTTTTGTCAGGCTCTCCTGGCTTTCACTAGCAATTCCCTCTAGTCTTTCTAATTTGGGTCCACTCCCGTGTTAGAGCTTTTCTGATTAGGGCAGCTCCCCACTTCCATGTTCCTTCTGCAGACTTATGAAATGTAATTCTTTCTTCAGGGCACTTTGATATCTTAAAAGACAAAATACTAGAAGTAAATAAATGATAACCACTGCACAGTATTCTCTCTAAGTCTGCTTCCCCTGTTCTTGAAGAAAGCCACACTCACTGCAGCCATGTAGACTCCTTGCTGGTGGTCCCTCCATTCAAGGGTACAAGTCTCTCTTCTCTCAGCTATCAGGGAGAGATCTCTCTAGCCCTGCTCCCTCACTTTCACAGCATAGCAGGGTTTGAACAGGTAAGCTGGTCCCAGTGGCCATAGGAATAACAGTATCTGGGAGCTGGTCACAATGCAGTTCTGGTGTCCAGGAAATTCCAGGGCTATGTACAGTGGTCCCCACAGTCCTGGAGTGGCTTCCCAGGATGGTGGACAGTAAGTACTCTCACTTCCTGTGGAAAGCACATGATGGTCAGAGGAGGGGAGACTGAGACAAGCCACAATCCTCAGACTCCTATCCCCAGACTGGTAAGTACTTCTGAGCAGGTAATAGAAGCAGCTGTCTGGGAAAGGCCATCACACTGATTCCATCCACTATTCTTTATCACTCTGTCTGCCTTTGTTCTCAACAAACTATCCATAAATATGTATCCAGTGTAACCCAAACTATTGCACTGGGTTCAACTTCTCAAATGTATACGCAAACATCCACCCATTCTTTCATTTCACAATAGCCTTTCTTACTGCCTGATAACAAGCTCTGGCTGCACAGTTGCTATTAAACACAGAATAGCTGCCACAGCCCCACCTGGCCAATGCTCAGCCACAGACAAGTCTCTGAGCCAATGTGACTCCAGCCTGAGCCACAGCCATCTCACTGCAATGACAAATTGCCCCAACAACACCAAGACAAAACTCTAGCAACTGGGCAACCCCCTGAACTTCTGATGGGTCACTGCCCCTGCCTAAGAAGAATGACACTGGGTGAGTATGAAGCAATGGGGAAGCTGCAGCCCATGCTGAGGAATTTGGGCCGATGGCCACTCATCTGACCATGCAGGCCTGACTCCAAACTTGGTTTCAGTGTGATGCCCCCATCATCGGAACCCCTCAGTCCTCCCAGGAAGTAAGCACAGCTCTCAGCCTGTCTTCTTAGGAGGAACATAAGACCAAGAGAACACAAATGGTGGGCCTTCCGCACATGGAAAGGGGAAGAGGTTCATCACCTGCTGACACATGACCTACACCTGTCATGGAGTACTTGTATGTCCTCCAGCAAGGCTGGCCTCAGGGCTCTGCAATCTAAGTGGAGCAGGAGGAGTATCTACTTCTGTGACTGGCAACAACACACTGACCCAAAGTGATGAGGAATGACCTGTTTCCACTAACTGGGCTTTCCAGGTAGCCAGTCATATAAGGCATTTGTCCAAGTGTGCTGCCTGCCATTGAACCCCATGATAAACCTTCCTGGTGGACTGTACTGGTCTATAAAGCCATAAACACTGAACCAGGATTTAAGGACCATTTGAGTGAGGGGGCCAGATTTTCTTCCAGGAACACTGAGAATTTTTCAGAGTTCTCTCTGGAGTACAACAAAAGCCCCTTCTCACTGGTCCTTGGCTCCCCATGGCTGGGACCACTGCCCTATGTGCCTGATTTGCCCTCCCCTGTGGGGGCCATCAGGGACCTTTCATGAAACATCCCCACCTGCCTGACTGGGCTGTACAAGCCAGACTCATCACTGTTCTTGGTGTTGTGGCCCCATCATACCTTGAGGCTACAGGGCAAATGCCTCCCTCACAGGACACTCCCTGAGCCACCCAACTGAGCTGAAGACACCTCTTCCATGGGTGTGCTATTCTGCTGTCCCTGGTTGCCTTCACATTATTACATTTCTGACAGACCTTCACTGATCTGTTCACATCATACATTCATTTGGCAAATTTGCAAATATCGAGCCCCTCCTACAGCCCAGAGGTTATGTGGAGTGTCAGTGGAGGCTGTGATGGGTAAAACCAAGGCAGCCTCTCCTCATGGTCCTGCAGGGTGAGACCTACATCAACTAATAATCAGAGAGAAATTATAAGACAAGGAATGAGCTATGCAGGTGGTAATGAGAATGAGCTACCTGGATGGGGCCAATTGGGGAAGTTTCTCTGAGACGTGAAGTTGACACAGAAACTTCAATGGTAAGAAGGCACCAGGGATACCAAGAGCCAGGCTTTAGCCTCCAGGAACAGGAAGAGCATGTGCAAAGGTCCTGAAGTAGGAAATAATTTCAGAGGTCTAGGATGGAAGTGCAGCCAGCACAGCCATCAGGAGATGAGACTGGACAGCAAGCAGGGCTAGAGCATGGGGTCTGAGAGTCACCAAAGCAGTTACATATCATAGTCTTCTCTGCACTCACGAAAATCCCTCCAGTGGCTGGGTGGGGAAGAACGTATTTGAGGAACAAGAGGGAGCAGAGTGCAACAGTCAGGTAGACAGTGTGTCAGCTTTGTGGACGTGGAATTAAAACAGAACTGGGGAAAATAGAGGAGCATTTTGAAGGTAAATTCTACATCAATTGTGCATAGATTCCATCATGGGGTGAAAGAGAGGGGCAAAGAGGACCTACATCCTCATATGAAACCCTTTGAGCCTGGTATACTTTGGAATTCAGGATTTTAGAATTTGAGGGATGTATAAGAGGCAAAAACTGTATAATATGTCCCACAATAAATGTCACCTGGGCCAACATTCTTCAGTCAACAACAAGACTTTTTATGTCACAAATCATCAGATAAGTGGGTAAAGACCATCCATTGCTTCATGCCCACACCAGAAACAAGGAAGCCTCACAAGAAAGAAAATTTAAGGACCAGTTGGCTTCACTGCTGAATGCTACCAAGCAGTTAAAGAAGAATTAATACAAAACTTTCTCAAACTCTTCTAAAATTTGAGGAGGAGAGCACTGGCCTAGTCATTCTATGTGAACAGCAACTCCCTCAAACTAAAGCCATATAAAGACAGCATGAGGAATGGAAATTATCAACCAATTTCTCTTATGAGTGTGGATCCAAGTTTTCTCAACAAAATACTAGCAAACCAAACCCAAAAACACATTGAAAGGATTATACATCAAGACTAGTTAGAATTGTTCTAGTAATGCTAAGGTGCTTCAACATAAGAAAATCAATTAATATAATATACCATATTAATAGAATAATTACAAAAAAAATACAAAAACACATGGTCATTTCCACCATATTAATAGAATAACTTGCAATAAACAGCACACATGATCATCTCAACAAATGCAGAAAAGGCATTTGGCAAAATTCAACACATTATCATGTAGAAAACACCTAGAACACTACTAATACTACTAATAACAAATACTTACATGGTACTTACCCTGTGCCCAACACTTGTAATTGCTTTAGAAAGTCTTGTTTGCAAGGTTGGCCCTTGGTTGGCATCTGGGAACTTGGCTTTTGAAACATTCACTAAATGAGAAGTTTGTACCTGCTGGATTTATTAGACTGTTTTTACAAACAGCATTTTTTATAGTGAGCACCCTTTTTCCACCTAAGGGTCTGGAATTTTGGTGTGCATGGATATGTGATCAAGGGAAACTGTGAACTCTTGAGTCTCAAACATGCTTCTCTAGGCAGACACGTTGCACACATGTGGCTGCATCTTTGCTGCTGGAGGAAGGGGGTGCTCTGGGGTTGTGTGAGCCCTCACAGGAGGGAAAGAACATAAAAGCCTAAGAGACCTGTGGGACACCATCAGTTGTACCAGTACATACCTTACAGAAGTCCCGAAGTAGAAGAAGAAAAGATGGAGCAGAATGAATATGCATAAAAATTATGGCAGAAAACTTCCTAAATTTAATGAAAGATTAATATGCACATTTAGGAATCCCAAAGAACTCCAAACCTGTGACCTCAAAGGACCCAAGCCCAGACCCATAGTAATTTAATTCTCAGACAGTCCTGAAAGCTGCCAGAAAAAAGACATGATTTATATACAAGGGAATCCCAATAATATTTAAGATTAAGTACCAATTTCTCATCAGAAACTGTGGAAGCAAGAAGGCAATGGCACAAAGTTCTAAAGAGCTAAAGGAATACAATTGCCAATCAAGAATTTTAAATCTAGCAAAACATTCTTTCAAAAACGAGGGAGATATTAAGACACTTGCAGATAACCAAAAACCGAGGGAGTGTATCATCACCAAACTTGCACTACAAGTAATGTTAAGGGGCTGAAGGGATTATTCATAATAAAAGGAAAAGACATTAGATAGCAATCAGAGAAGCATAAAGAAAGAATTTCAGTAAAGTTAGCCATATGGGCAATTGTAAATGCTAGAACTATAGCATTATGTATTTTTTATGTAACCACTTCTTGCATGTGCTAAAATGCAAATTCATAAAAAGTAACAATAAATCTATGGCTTTGGACATACTGTATACAAAAATATAATTGGTAACGTGTGCAAAAAAGAAGGAGGTGTGGGGTATAGGAACAGTGTTCTGTGTATGATACAGAAATTAATTTGACATCAAATCAAATATGGTAATTATAGACTGAGTGTATTAAATTTTACTCCATGGTAACCAAAAAGAAAATATATGACAAATATATTCAGAAAGAAACAAGAGATTCTAAATTGTACAGGACAAAAATTCAAATAATTATGAAAGTAAGCATTAACAAAAGAGTCAAAAAAGTATAACTTACAAAGACAAAACAGCAAAAAAGCAGGAGAATTTAAATGTTAAATGGACTAATCTCTCCAGTCAAAAGGGGGAGATTGGCAGAAAGGATAAAATGCATGAATCAATTTTATGCTGTCTGCAAAAGACTCACCTTAAATTCAATGCTGTAAGTAGGCTGACAGTGAAAGGATGAAAAAGATGTTCCATGGAAGTAATAAGCAAAAGAAAGCTGTGGTAGCTACAGTATTATCAGATAAAATATATTTTAAATACACACTTATGGGGAAACACAAAAGAAATGAAAAGGGGGAAGGAAATAAGAGAGCTGGCTAAATATCGAAAATGCTTCCCAACCCAAACATAGATTGACAGAAAAGACTGGAAACTTTAAGGCTTCATGTTTTTGAAAACAACATGTTTTTTAAAACAACCTCTGCCCAAACCACAGGTAGACCATTAAACTATTCATACACAGGAGAGACCCCTTGGAAAACAAGCTAAAATTAAAATTAGAATATAAAAGTTAAATATATCTTATCTGAATCTTCAAAAGCTGAGCTCCACAGGTAGAAAGAATATGCAATTTAAGTCAAGTTAATTTTCCAAAATTATTCCACATAAAAATTATGAAGAAAACAGAGTTGATACCATGTTTCATTTAAAATGTCCAGTTTTGACAAAAGTACAAAATATACAGGAATAAGAAAGTATAGCTATACTCAAGATAAATTGTGGTCAGTGGACTCTAATTCTAAGTTAGCACACTGTTTGGATTTATTGGACAAAGATTCTAAAGAAGCTAATATAAATACATTTTAAAAATAAAAGAAAATTTTATTTTTGTAACTAAAAAATATCTTGATGTTAATTTCTCAACAAATAGTGAACCTCAAGAGAGAAATAGGAATCACAAGAGGAAGAACCAAATGAGAATTCTAGGCTTGAAAAGTACAATAAACAAAATGATAAATTCACTAAATGACCTTGACATCACATCTCAGTTAGAAGAAAAAATTTTCGCTGAATGTGAAGATATGCCAAGTGTCCCAACATATGTGTGCTGGGAGTTTAAGAAGGAGAGGTTAGATATACTTGGAGGAAATAATGGCTGAAATCTTCCAAATTAGATGAGAAAATTTAATATATAGTTCTAAGAAATTCAATGATCCCCAGATAAAATAATCTTTGTAAAAAGATCCACATTTCAACATAACATAATTAAAGAGCTGAAAACCATTCATAAAGAGAAGATCTCTGTGGTTCTAAGAGATAAATGATTCATCAATATAGGGGAGTAACAATTTAAGTAATGGCTGAATTCTCATCAAAAATACAGGAGAGAAGTGAATGGAATGATATAATCAAAGTGTTGAAAGAATTAAAAGTTCACCCAAAAATTCTATATCCAGGAAAGCTATTACTAAAAAATGAAGGTAGAATAGCAATAGCAAATAAACATAAATTAGAGTATATGTAGCTAACATATCTTTCCCATGTCTTTAAGACTAAATGGAGGTGACAGGAAGCAGTAATTTGAATATAAAGTAAAGAATGAAGAGCTATAGAAATTGTAAAAATGCATGTCAACATCAAAGAGTTTTTTGCAAATAATTATTCTTTTTAAACCACCTCATTATTTTAAAAATTTAAGACAAAATGAGAGAATATGTATATTTCTATATGTGCAAATACCTATTTTCTCAAATTTAAATAAATGATAAGGTGGCTTACGGCAACAATTATAACACTAAGTTGTTCAATTCATCATATATAAGGTGAATAGATGCATGACTGAATATATATTATATATATTTGAGAAAAAATCTAAAAAGTGGATGGAGTAAATTGAGCTATACTGTACAAAAATTGCTATATTTTACACAAAAACACACAGATTGGGAGATTTTCTCTTCTGCTCAAGACGGAGTAACAGGATAACATTTACCTGGCACACTATATACAGCAGAACAAAAATAAGAATAACATTTTGAAACGTGTTCACAGATGCAGGATGGGAAGTCACACACATTTCCTGCCTGAGTGAAAGTTTTCAAAATCTGAGTGAAAGTCTGAATATGAGAAGTCAAGAATTTGTTTCACTAATAGGCTTCTTTGTCAGTGTTATCCCAGTATTGTTGTATATAGTGCTCTGGTGTACCATTATTTTGATTTCCTTTGTTAATCTTCAGAAGACAGGTCCATTTGAGGGCAGATGTCCTTCTACTGGTCAGCAGCATTCTTTCCTAACATATCTCCACTACCCTACCAAGGATGCTTCTCTATGTTCCATATTTGCTCATAGGTAAGGAAAAGACATTTTCCATCAGCTCCCTCTGTGTGTCCTGACGTGTTTGAATCTTGTATAGTGTGCACTATTCAAAAGAGCGTGTGTGGTCCAGGTGGACAATGAGAGACATGTCTTCACATCTGCGTGAAAGCTGCAGGTCCTTTAGATGTTTAGAAATTCCACTTACAGTGACTGCCCGATGCATTATCTCATTATCCCTCTTTTGAAGGGTGACTATTCCATAAGCAGTCAAGGAAGCAAGTGATTTGACTCTCACTGGTCATTATACCTTTATGTTATGTCACTTTCTGCACTGTAAAATCTGGGCCTTTCCTATGCTGCCACCAAATTTGCTGGAACTGTTTTCAGGGTCCAAACATTAAATTTGCTACACTTCTTTCAGCAGTTAAAGCAGCACCATGGGACAAATTTATATGCATGCTAAAAAAAAAAGGAGGGGAGGGGAGTTAAGTCAGATCCATTTGGGTATGAATCTTGATTATGTCACTTTCTCACTGAATTGATATTATGAATGATATGAAACGTGACAATAATAGTAACTATAACATTCACATTTGTTGACAACCTCCTAAAGGACAAAAGTTGTGCTTAGCTCTTTACTTTGATTCCTAATTGAATCTAAACAAGAACCCAAATAGATATGAATTATCATGCATCAAACATAATCTGTCAAACGTCCCTGTAATTCTACAACTTGTAATTATGTAAGTTTCAGTTACCTTATCTTTAAAATGGTAAACTTAATATCATAGTACAGACCTAATATGGAGCTATGGAGTATCTTTTTTTTTTTTTTTATTAATTAACGGAAAAAAAGAAATTAACCCAACATTTAGAAATCATACCATTCTACATATGCAATCAGTAATTCTTAACATCATCACACAGATGCATGATCATCGTTTCTTAGTACATTTGCATCGGTTTAGAAGAACTAGCAACACAACCGAAAAAGATATAGAATGTTAATATAGAGAAAAAAAATAAAAGTAATAATAGTAAGAACAAAATAAAACAAAACAAAACAAAACAAAAACCTATAGCCCGGATGCAGCTTCATTCAGTGTTTTAACATGATTACTTTACAATTAGGTATTATTGTGCTGTCCATTTTTGAGTTTTTGTATCTAGTCCTATTGCACAGTCTGTATCCCATCAGCTCCAATTACCCATTATCTTACCCTGTTTCTAACTCCTGCTGGACTCTGTTATCAATGACATATTCCAAGTTTATTCTCGAATGTCGATTCACATCATTGGGACCATACAGTATTTGTCTTTTAGTTTTTGGCTAGACTCACTCAGCATAATGTTCTCTAGATCCATCCATGTTATTACATGCTTCATAATTTTATCCTGTCTTAAAGCTGCATAATATTCCATCGTATGTATATACCACAGTTTGTTTAGCCACTCGTCTGTTGATGGACATTTTGGCTGTTTCCATCTCTTTGCAATTGTAAATAACGCTGCTATAAACATTGGTGTGCAAATGTCCGTTTGAGTTTTTGCCCTTAATTCCTTTGAGTAGATTCCCAGCAATGGTATTGCTGGGTCGTATGGCAATTCTATATTCAGCTTTTTGAGGAACCGCCAAACTGCCTTTCACTGTGGTTGCACCATTTGACATTCCCACCAACAGTGGATAAGTGTGCCTCTTTCACCGCATCCTCTCCAGCACTTGTCATTTTCTGTTTTGTTGATAATGGCCATTCTGGTGGGTGTGAGATGATATCTCATTGTGGTTTTGATTTGCATTTCTCTAATGGCTAGGGACATTGAGCGTCTCTTCATGTGCCTTCTGGCCATTTGTATTTCCTCCTCTGAGAGGTGTCTATTCAAGTCTTTTTCCCATTGTGTAATTGGGTTGGCTGTCTTTTTGTTGTTGAGTTGAACAATCTCTTTATAAATTCTGGATACTAGACCTTTATCTGATATGTCGTTTCCAAATATTGTTTCCCATTGTGTAGGCTATCTTTCTACTTTCTTGATGAAGTTCTTTGATGCACAAAAGTGTTTAATTTTGAGGAGCTCCCATTTATTTATTTCCTTCTTCAGTGCTCTTGCTTTAGGTTTAAGGTCCATAAAACTGCCTCCAATTGTAAGATTCATAAGATATCTCCCTACATTTTCCTCTAACTGTTTTATGGTCTTAGACCTAGTGTTTAGATCTTTGATCCATTTTGAGTTAACTTTTGTGTAGGGTATGAGATATGGATCTTCTTTCATTCTTTTGCATATGGATATCCAGTTCTCTAGGCACCATTTATTGAAGAGACTGTTCTGTCCCAGGTGAGTTGGCTTGACTGCCTTATCAAAGATCAAATGTCCATACATAAGAGGGTCTATATCTGAGCACTCTATTCGATTCCATTGGTCGATATATCTATCTTTATGCCAATACCATGCTGTTTTGACAACTGTGGCTTCATAATATGCCTTAAAGTCAGGCAGCGCGAGACCTCCAGCTTTGTTTTTTTTCCTCAAGATGTTTTTAGCAATTCGGGGCACCCTGCCCTTCCAGATAAATTTGCTTATTGGTTTTTCTATTTCTGAAAAATAAGTTGTTGGGATTTTGATTGGTATTGCATTGAATCTGTAAATCAATTTAGGTAGGATTGACATCTTAACTATCTTTAGTCTTCCAATCCATGAACACGGTATGCCCTTCCATCTATTTAGGTCTTCTGTGATTTCTTTTAACAGTTTTTTGTAGTTTTCTTTATATAGGTTTTTTGTCTCTTTAGTTAAATTTATTCCTAGGCATTTTATTCTTTTAGTTGCGATTGTAAATGGGATTCGTTTCTTGATTTCCCCCTCAGCTTGTTCATTGCTAGTGTATAGAAATGCTACAGATTTTTGAATGTTGATCTTGTAACCTGCTACTTTGCTGTACTCATTTATTAGCTCTAGTAGTTTTGTTGTGGATTTTTCCGGGTTTTCGACGTATAGTATCATATCATCTGCAAACAGTGATAGTTTTACTTCTTCCTTTCCTATTTTGATGCCTTGTATTTCTTTTTCTTGTCTAATTGCTCTGGCTAGAACCTCCAACACAATGTTGAATAATAGTGGTGATAGTGGACATCCTTGTCTTGTTCCTGATCTTAGGGGGAAAGTTTTCAATTTTTCCCCATTGAGCATGATATTAGCTGTGAGTTTTTCATATATTCCCTCTATCATTCTAAGGAAGTTCCCTGTATTCCTATCCTTTGAAGTGTTTTCAACAGGAAAGGATGTTGAATCTTGTCAAATGCCTTCTCTGCATCAATTGAGATGATCATGTGATTTTTCTGCTTTGATTTGTTGATATGGTGTATTACATTAATTGATTTTCTTATGTTGAACCATCCTTGCATACCTGGGATGAATCCTACTTGGTCATGATGTATAATTCTTTTAATGTGTTGTTGGATACGATTTGCTAGAATTTTATTGAGGATTTTTGCATCTATATTCATTAGAGAGATTGGCCTGTAGTTTTCTTTTTTTGTAGTATCTTTGCCTGGTTTTGGTATGAGGGTGATGTTGGCTTCATAGAATGAATTAGGTAGTTTTCCCTCCGCTTCGATTTTTTTGAAGAGTTTGAGGAGAGTTGGTACTAATTCTTTCTGGAATGTTTGATAGAATTCAGATGTGAAGCCGTCTGGTCCTGGACTTTTCTTTTTAGGAAGCTTTTGAATGACTGATTCAATTTCTTTACTTGTGATTGGTTTGTTGAGGTCATCTATGTCTTCTTGAGTCAAAGTTGGTTGTTCATGTCTTTCCAGGAACCCGTCCATTTCCTCTAAATTGTTGTATTTATTGGCTTAAAGTTGTTCATAGTATCCTGTTATTACCTCCTTTATTTCTGTGAGGTCAGTAGTTATGTCTCCTCTTCCATTTCTGATCTTATTTATTTGCATCCTCTCTCTTCTTCTTTTTGTCAATCTTGCTAAGGGCCCATCAATCTTATTGATTTTCTCATAGAACCAACTTCTGGCCTTATTGATTTTCTCGATTGTTTTCATGTTTTCAATTTCATTTATTTCTGCTCTAATCTTTGTTATTTCTTTCCTTTTGCTTGCTTTGGGATTAGTTTGCTGTTCTTTCTCCAGTTCTTCCAAGTGGACAGTTAATTCCTGAATTTTTGCCTTTTCTTCTTTTCTGATATAGGCATTTAGGGCAATAAATTTCCCTCTTAGCACTGCCTTTGCTGCGTCCCATAAGTTTTGATATGTTGTGTTTTCATTTTCATTCACCTCGAGGTATTTGCTAATTTCTCTAGCAATTTCTTCTTTGACCCAGTCGTTGTTTAAGAGTGTGTTGTTGAGCCTCCATGTATTTGTGAATTTTCTGGCACTCCGCCTATTATTGATTTCCAACTTCATTCCTTTATGATCCGAGAAAGTGTTGTGTATGATTTCAATCTTTTTAAATTTGTTAAGACTTGCTTTGTGACCCAGCATATGGTCTATCTTTGAGAATGATCCATGAGCACTTGAGAAAAAGGTGTATCCTGCTGTTGTGGGATGTAATGTCCTATAAATGTCTGTTAGGTCTAGCTCATTTATAGTAATATTCAGATTCTCTATTTCTTTATTGATCCTCTGTCTAGATGTTCTGTCCATTGATGACAGTGGTGAATTGAAGTCTCCAACTATTATGGTATATGAGTCTATTTCCCTTTTCAGTGTTTGCAGTGTATTCCTCATGTATTTTGGGGCATTCTGGTTCGGTGCATAAATATTTATGATTGTTATGTCTTCTTGTTTAATTGTTCCTTTTATTAGTAGATAGTGTCCTTCTTTGTCTCTTTTAACTGTTTTACATTTGAAGTCTAGTTTGTTGGATATTAGTGTAGCCACTCCTGCTCTTTTCTGGTTGTTATTTGCATGAAATATCTTTTCCCAACCTTTCACTTTCAACCTATGTTTATCTTTGGGTCTAAGATGTGTTTCTTGTAGACAGCATATAGAAGGATCCTGTTTTTTAATCCATTCTGCCAATCTATGTCTTTTGATTGGGGAATTCAGTCCATTGACATTTAGTGTTATTACTGTTTGGATAATATTTTCCTCTAACATTTTGCCTTTTGTATTATATATATCATATCTGATTTTCCTTCTTTCTACACTCTTCTCCATACCTCTCTCTTCTGTCTTTTTGTATCTGACTCTAGTGCTCCCTTTAGTATTTCTTGCAGAGCTGGTCTCTTGGTCACAAATTCTCTCAGTGACTTTTTGTCTGAGAATGTTTTAATTTCTCCCTCATTTTTGAAGGATAATTTTGCTGGATATAGGAGTCTTTGTTGGCAGTTTTTCTCTTTTAGTAATTTAAATATATCATCCCACTGTCTTCTAGCCTCCATGGTTTCTGCTGAGAAATCTACACATAGTCTTATTGGGTTTCCCTTGTATGTGATGGATTGTTTTTCTCTTGCTGCTTTCAAGATCCTCTCTTTCTCTTTGACCTCTGACATTCTAACTAGTAAGTGTCTTGGAGAACGCCTATTTGGGTCTAATCTCTTTGGGGTGCGCTGCACTTCTTGGATCTGTAATTTTAGGTCTTTCATAAGAGTTGGGAAATTTTCAGTGATAATTTCTTCCATTAGTTTTTCTCCTCCTTTTCCCTTCTCTTCTCCTTCTGGGACACCCACAACACGTATATTTGTGCGGTTCATATTGTCCTTGAGTTCCCTGATACCCTGTTCAAATTTTTCCATTCTTTTCCCTATAGTTTCTGTTTCTTTTTGGAATTCAGATGTTCCATCCTCCAAATCACTAATTCTATCTTCTGCTCTTTAAATCTATCATTGTAGGTATCCATTGTTTTTTCCATCTTTTCTACTTTATCCTTCACTTCCATAAGTTCTGTGATTTGCTTTTTCAGTTTTTCTATTTCTTCTTTATGTTCAGCCCATGTCCTCTTCATGTCCTCCCTCAATTTATCGATTTCATTTTTGAAGAGGTTTTCCATTTCTGTTCGTATATTCAGCATTAGTTGTCTCAGCTGTTGTATCTCATTTGAACTATTGGTTTGTTCCTTTGACTGGGCCATATTCTCAATCTTCTGAGCGTGGACAGTTATCTTCTGCTGCTGGCGTCTGGGCATTTAGTCAGATTTCCCTGGGTGTCGGACCCAACAAGGTTGTAAGATTTTTCTGTGAAATCTCTGGGTTCTGTTTTTCTTATCCTGTCCAGTAGGTGGCGCTTGTGGCACACATTTGTCTGCAGGTCCCACCAGTAAAAGGTGCTGTGGGTCCTTTAACTTTGGAAAACTCTCGCCGTCCGGGAGGTTCGCTAGCTGAAGCGGCTTGGAAGAGTGCCAGCCGGCCCGGGGTCCGAATGCGGGGAGGGTCGCTGGCCGCCGCAGCCCGGGAAAGCGCCCGTCCGAATTTCCTAGTCATCCCGGGGCGCCAAGCTTGGCGGGAGTGCGCCAGCCGCAGTGGCCCGCCTGGGAGAGTGCATGTTCCCGGGGAGTCACGGGTTTGGAAGGGCCCCCCCCCGTCGCTGTTCTCCGCAGCCTGGGGATTTCCGATCCAATTCTCTCAGTCGGTCCGGGGGGCCACGCATGGTGTGGGCGCCAGCCGCCGCGGTTTGAGGGGACCGCCTGTCCAATTCTCCCAGCCGGCCCAGGGAGGGGAAAGGGAGTGACTCCGGCTGCTTGCCGCCCCGCCCGGTGAAGCCCGTGCCCTTCGGCGATCTCACCAGAGCGGGTTCTCTCAGCCAGCCAGCCGTTCCAGGATGGGGTACGCTGTCTGTCTTTTTTATCTCTGTCGTGGCTTTGGGAGCTGTTCTGTATCGTTTCTACTCCCCTAGTAGCTGTTCTGGAGGAGAAGCTAAGATCCGCGCGTCTTACTAAGCCGCCATCTTCTCCGGAAGTCCTCCGTATGTGTTTTTGAACTAAAAGCCTACCCTTGTCCATCTTCCAATTACCCCATTAAAAGGCCGATCCTTACTGCTTATTGGACTCTTCTAGAAACAGAGGTGCTCACATGGTCATAACATGTCAGCCTGTGCATGCAGATTCCTGTAATGCCATGGGTGAGAGAACATTTACAGCAGAAGTTCAGCAAGGCCACTTAATCCTCATTGGAAATATGGAAATGATACCTCAGGAGAGGGCTAAACTTGACAAACAGGGCCCTTCCAAATGACAGGAAGATTGGGTTTTCCCCTTGCCCATAGATCTTGAGGCACTGGTAAGGGGTCCTCCTTGGCACCTACATTAGCCAAGTAGGGAGTTCTTTGGAACCAAATATCTGACATGGAAAGGAAGTCAATATATCTCCTCGACACCAGTACTATTGTTGTAAGTAATGCAGGTCTTTGAACGGCCATGACATACCACACAGCCTCAAATATCTCATTTGCCTGACATGGCTGCTTGGGATCTGCAAAGTTAACAGAGCTAGAAGTGGTTCAATTAGCCCTCCAGAATGCTCTGAACCACCAGTTGCCTACTCTCCGAGTTTTCACTGATTCTTGGGCAGTGGTCA
This sequence comes from Tamandua tetradactyla, assembly GCF_023851605.1. Taxonomy (NCBI): domain Eukaryota; kingdom Metazoa; phylum Chordata; class Mammalia; order Pilosa; family Myrmecophagidae; genus Tamandua; species Tamandua tetradactyla. The sequence goes on from NC_135331.1 coordinate 46,463,852, forward strand.
AATGGCTTGCAGTGTTATCAGGAAAATTGAAACAGGATAATTTTCTATTGCAAAACATGAATCTTGCCACATTTTGAAATAGTTTAGCCTGACCCATCCCTATATATCTCTCACATGTTTCCACACACACTCAGCTTAACACACTGGAGTCACTCTTCAATGACACTACCAATAAATTGTCTAAAATTCATTCCTGCACAGCTTGTCTGGTGGGTGCCTCAAACCCATTCAGGACCTCAAGCTCTCACTAGCAATTGGCAGTTTGTACCCTGGACCCATAATGCCTCAAAGCACAGAGACTTCTCCAATGTAGGGGAATGGACACATACTAAGGGATTCTCTCCAGACCCATCACTGGCCAGAGTAGTTAGTGAAGGCTGTGACTTGAGCTTGAAAACCAAACATTGGAATCCCATAGACAGGGTCACATTCCACAGGTGGGAGAGTAAACCCTTCTCTCACTGGCATCTTGATGTCATAGTGTTGGGGCCCAGAAGCAGGCCTTTGACTGCTGGAAGTCCATGTCAGAATAACGTTGGAGCCATGATACCTTGGTCTCCTGTGGAATGAGGTCCAGCCTGGGCTGCAGCTTATCTAATCCAGCCTGTCTGTGGGAAAGTTCTGCCTTTGCGGTTTCAGCAGGTTAGTTAATGTTCACTCTGCTCTCAAGGGCGCTGACGCTAGAGCCCAAGGAGAGCTGTAGAGAAAGCATTCTGATAAGTAATCAACTGTTCCTGGGACAGGAACCATGAACTTAACTTTGTAGCTTTGCAGGCATGACACATACTAAAAAATAATCTTGCTTTGATTATATTCTCTAAAGCAGTTCCTCTGCAAAAGCACAATAAATATATGGATGTCAATTTATTAGACACTCTTGCTCCTGATGAACATAAGTCCCCTGACCCCACTTTACCAACTTCTTGTGTCTGTCGTTTCTTAGTGTGGTGCCCCTTCTTCTCCCTGTTCCCCAGGGAAATCTTGGCAACATAGGACCACTTCCCATCACCCTTGGAGCCATCAGGAGTGTTGACTGTAATTGACTCATACTGACCTCATGTTGGCCTTCCTTATTCGCGATGCAATGGGGGATACAATAATTCATAGTCTCACCAATTCTATCCTTGTTCTTCTTCGGCCTCTTCATATAATTGACTCAGATCAGGGAGCCCACTTCACTTCTTTTTCCATGCGACAATGCACTCTCAAACAAAGAATCAGTTAAATTTTTCACTTGCCCTATCACTCCTATGCAGCAGGACTTATAGAGAAACCCTAGAATGACTCTTTTTCAAAGAGCTCTTTCTTAAACTATCTAATGGCAAATGAATGTTAAAGGGAGTTAAACTTTTGCTCAAGTTTACTATGGCTCTGTTCCAGACAAATGTGGTTCCACATGTCCTCCACAAACAACCTCCTTAAAATCCTGTAAAATGCTTCATAAAATTTGTGTGTGAATCCTTAAGGGTAGTCCAGCCTGCTTTTGGGCTCAAGATGACTACCTCATCATCAAAGAAATAAATAATATATACCTTTTTCTCTATAACTTCTCAATTGCCACACCAGTATACACAGGGTAGCAACCCAATTGGGGGGGGGGGAGATAAATGGGATCCCTTGATAGTAGACAGCCCAATAGGACCGCTGGAGAAGCTCATATTTAGACATATTGACCCTGAGTGAAAATTCCCAACTTTGGAAATCTTGCCAGTATATTTCAGACATAAGGATGGGATACTAAACTCTAGCTCCCTCTATTCTTTATAGAAGACAGAAAGTATAACCACAGGCCCTAGTGGTGATATTATGCAGGTTACAGTGTGAATCTTCTACTGCGTGAAGTGTCCATACACTGTTTACGTGTGTACACCTTCACTCAGCCCTCTACTGTTCCAAATCCTATGCTTCAGAGCACTGCATCTGAAGCTGGCAGGATCAAACCGGAATTGCTCTTGTTTAATATTCTCACTGTCATCAATCCAGCTTATAAAAGCACTGAGAAAATATAACTATTCTAGATAAGATGATCCTGAATTACCCAACAACAGGCAGGCCCAGCATTCTATATGTACCCCTGATTATTCTGTAAAAAGAAATAAAACAAAGTAGAGTTGCCATGGTTAAGAGGTTTAAAATAGACTTGGGCCATCATTCTGGAGATTACTCTTAGACAAATATCAGGCAGATATCACAAACTGCCAAAGTGTGCAAAGCCTCAAGCAACAACGTTCCTCCAAATCCAAAGGGCATCTGGACACCATAAAACAAGCCACAAGATATGGAACTCAGCTATCCAACCTGAAGGACAATTGGAATACCCCAAATATCCACCAACCACAAGAAACTTGCCTAATCTTCTTTTCCTTAAAAAACTCTTGCCTGCAAATGACGTCTAAGAAATACAATACTGTTTGCATTGCTACCTCAATCAGTACTTCCAAACTGCAATTCTGAGACCTCAAATCAGTGGTTTTCTTAGCTTGTAGCTGAGTGTGTTATTCTTTGGTTGATATTTACGTGGTGCCAGAAACAAGATCCAAAGTGACCTTGTGAACTGACTCCAGAGCTGCCCGTAGATTCGAGCATGGTACCAGCAAGAGCCCCTTGAGCTCTGTCATATCCCCAGTGGCCTCACGTTCTTGTCAATGAGTCCTCTTGGCTCCAAACCTCCCTGTTTTGGTTGAGGTTCTAGCCTTTCTTTGTGTGTCTTGTGTAAAGGTAATTTGGAACTTTGGTTATTTGGTTTGTTCTGGCAACAGAAGTCCTTGTGTGTTTGCTCTTTTTGGTAGGGCAATTAAACTTTCCTGCATGGTGAATACTCCAACAGGACTTTAAAATTCTCACTTTGTATTGCACTCCTAACAGTCAATTTACCTCTGTTCTGACTGTGAGCAATCAAATAATTATATTGATGGGCATGGGATTGGTTGTAAATGTTACTAGGGCATGCACCACCTATTGATGAGAAGCCTCAACTTCTGGAGGCCAAGATTTCCATGAAAGAATAAGGTGGTCATAGATGGGCAAGATTGACACAAGATCACCTGCCGCCCTTAACACAATTTCTCTGCAACTAGGCACACTGAAACACATTATACTTGCTCAAAACCCAGATGATTTCTCCCAGGTTAGGCTTTAGGGTTGCTCCAAATCAGAGTGATTAAAAGGATAAATTTCAATTCCTATGAGCCCTAATGGTGCACTGCCATGTAGAACACCCACTAGTTTCATATACCAAAAGTACAGTCCTAATCCATGTAAAATCTTATCCCCCTGGGCCAGGCATGCTAGGTAAAATCCTGAATTCTTATGGCCACAATGAGAATCTGTCAATATTCCTAAATTGGTATATTTGCCTGCTCAACAAGAAACTAGATGCTTTAAAACTAAGTTATCTGAATGAGATACTTATTTTAAAGCTGTGGGAAACTTTCCCTGGCTTATACTTGGGACAAATCAAGCAACTGTATTATACTTTCATAGGTATTTTAGGGGATGGACCTCTGTAACATATATTCTTAAATTTAATCTTCCTATGGGTAAGACCTATTGTAGGTGGGAACTTTAGATTAGGTTATTTCAGTTGAGGAGTACCGCTAGGTGGGTCTTAATCCTCTACTGGAGTCCTCTATATGAGGATAAAAGACACAGAAAAAGGAAATAGAGAAGCTTACAAGAAAAGCCCCAGAGAAGCCACGGAAGCTAGAAGCTAGGAGCAGTGAAAACCAGGAGAGAAGGACTAGCAGACATCACCAGGTGCCTTGCTATCTGCCAGAGGAGCCCAAGCTCACCTGTAACTAGTCTTCAGAGTAGTAGCCTTCAGAGTAGGTATCCCATTGATGCCTTAATTTGGACATTTTCATGGCCTTACAATTGTAAATTTGTAAGCTAATAATTCACCATTATTAAAAGCCAGTCCATTTGTAGTATATTGCATTCTGTCAGCTTTACCAAACCAAAACAGCTGAGGAAAGTAATCCCTTAAAATAGCTATGAAAATATATTGCAATTGTTTGATTTGTCCCAAGCATAATCCAGGGAACCTGTTTCATATTTCTCAAGGACATTTTTCTAATCAACTGGAGCTTTTGAAATTTGCAATTGGACTTTATTCAACTACCCCATCCCAAAGCTATAAATATGTCTTAATAATGACTTGTATGTACTCCCGTACATACTCAGCTATAGCTTTATTAAATTAAAAAGTCACCCCTTTTGGAAAACATAAATTATTTCAATTAAGACTATAATAGGGAGACCCATATCTGGCATATACGAGCCCTGCCTTATAGAGGGAAATGTGCTAACCTATTTTCAGGAACTAATTAAAACCTTGAAGAAAATGAAACCCTGATAAAATAATCCTTTTAGAGCATGCTCTTGGGATGAAGATATTCAAAACTACAATTTCAGTCTGTTGACTTTGTATACTGGAAAAGACGCCACCATCAAAGTGCAGTCCAAACTTACTATTTCTGATTAGGTATTTTTCAGACAGTCAATCTATTGTATATTTTAATGGGAATCTACTTATATGTCTGTAGTATATTCCACCAATCAAATCATGATTAATGCCATAGTTTATTGCAGAGCAGCTTAAACATGACTTCTGAATATTATATGAAATTAAAAAAGCACATATCTAAGATGACAGAGTGAAAAAAATCACATTTTTTGACATTGCTGTTTAAATGAGTCATTTTAGAAGTATAACCTGAATGTGTCCTTGTTATTCATCTTTTTAGTAGTCTATTTTGACATTATTCAGATATATAAAATGAAACACATAACAATACCAGTCGAATTTAAGAATAGGAAATCAAAAGCCTGTAAAAGTAAAAAAGAAAAAACAAAACAAAACACAGAGTCTGGATGAACTTACCCCTCTTGTTTAGTAAAATTTTTCAATTGCCCAATATGACCGCATTTTCATTATTGCATTAAACAGCTTCATTCTCCAATGCTCTGGGAAGGGTGTATAAATACAATATGCAATGAGCATATAACAAAGTAAAGGTAATATCAAAAGGTAAGGGGAGGACAGGCCACGGTGGCTCAGCAGGTAAGAGTGCTTGCCTGCCATGCCCGAGGACCCGGGTTCGATTCCCGGTGCCTGCCCATGTTAAAAAATAAAAAAAATAAAAAAGGTAAGGGGATTTTTTTCTGTGCTGTAACTGTTCTGTTTCTTCAGCTGTATGGAAGTAAATTTTATTTCAATGCCTAATATCAAATGGACCTTGGGAAATCCCCACCCAAAGCAATTATCTAACGTCCATGCCATAGAATTTCATTAGCAAACAGCTTGTCATGTTATAACTATTGAGAAATAGTGTTGCTGATAAAAGCAAACGTTCTAGTATGCACTGTGAAAAAGAGTGGAGAACTCACCTTCTGGCAACTCTGTCAAATCTAGCATTACTGTGTCTTCTACTAGTCACTAGGCAAATATTTATGGAGAACCAATTTGGAGACAAGTATTTTATTTTGAGAGTTCCTAGTAAATATAAAAGTAGCACATGTGCTCTAAGAAAGTGAAAGGCAAAGTGATTCATAAAAAACTTGTGATATATTTCTAATGAAGTGAGGTAAATATAAAAACTAAAAATTGATGTGAAAATTGAATATCTTAAGTGCCAAGCAGTGATTGGAATGGTTTAGAGGGAATATATAGAAACGGTAGCCTTGCAAGGCTGATTATATGGTGGACTGGACGATGATAAACAATGTTATAAGATAAAAGGTACTGAAGTAGACTTTGCAAACTCAGTTTTTAAAGTGAGTTTCTCAATCTTCCATATCATTCTTGCTATTACAAATTCTATCTTGGTTAATAAATAACCTCATTGCTATGCTATTTGAGTAACTGCACAGAATCATACCTGAAATGAGGGTCTACGTGCTTCCTTAAACTGATTCTATTGACTTTATATGAGAGTTCTTCTTTCTTTTAGATGGCTTTCCTCTGAAGATAAGCAGAGAAAAAATATGGATAACCATCTGTATTGTCAAGGAAATTGCTACATTGAGGGTGGGTGGTATAAAGGGAAAATTTTCAAATTACAGCAGTGGTTTCCCAGATGATATCAAATCTTATGCTGTGTTTGATTTCAACACTTTTGACACTAATGCTCTTAAAAGAATCATGAACTTCATGTAGCAATGCTGACTTGGATTTAACCAAGGATTCTTTCCTGACCAATGAGCAATGGGACTTGTTTTAACCAATCATACACAGATAATTGGAATCATTCAGGCAATAGGGAGCTAGTTTTTAATTCTTAATCACCGTAACCTTCATGGACCATAACCCTTCACTTTTTAACATTTAAACATATCTGATGTCTCCCCCTCAGCAAACAGCTCAGTGAATTTTTTACCTGGTGTAAGTACTACACCTGGTAATAAACTCAACATTTAAAGAAACAATCTCATCTTTCTTCTATTATTTGACAGCAGTAAAAGGCCAAAAGGGATAAATGGTAGCTTAAGGCCCAAGGGAAAAAGGGAGATATTTGAAGAGCATCTATCAAAGTGCCAGTGCTCATGCCATGTGCTCAACATTGATTACCTCATTCCATTTGCACAAACAACCTATGAGCTGGAAATTATTTTATCCATTTTGCTGAGAAGGAAAGTGAGGGTTCGATATTCAGAACCTTGTCACAGTCACCATGGAAATGCAGACTTGTTTAAATGCCACCATGATGATGACAAGTTCCTCAGTTCCTTGTAACTGGCAGGATGAAAAAAAAAAAAAAAACAAAAATTTTAATACAAAACTCTATTTGGCTCAGTGGTTTCTACCTCCCTCCAGATCCTCCAGATCTAAGGCTTCTCTCATTGATCATGACCCCTAGCAGGGGTGGCACTCAACCGAGAATTGTACACACCCTTTGGACAAAGCATTTCATTGTCATGGGAAGTGGGGTGGCTCGTGGGGTGAAAAATAAATCTCAACTGATCTTGACCTAGTGCTTCCCCCCATGGTGAGAACTGCTGCTTCTATGAAAACTTACTAGTGTTGATATTTAAATGTTTAAGTAGACTTAGAGTCTCTCAGGGAACTTCTTAGAAATATAACTGAACAGGTGGCATAAGGCATTGAGCCCACCCTTAAGTGAAGATAGATTATTTCAGAAAGAACATTTCTGACAGTCATTCTTGGGTTATCCAAGGAGGTTGGATACTTCAAAGGCACGTCCAGAAGACTCTACAAGTTTTAGTTTCTAATTGCATTAAGAATCATGATTAGAGTGACTATTTTTGAAAATAGTCCTTCGGATCAGATTCTCTTGTCAAAACTTATCATCTAGGTTTACCAGAAAAGACAGAGAAGGAAATGATTACCTCAAAGAGACTGGGTAAAAGTAGAGAGCAACACAGACACTCATGTTTCCTTCTATCCTTTTGTTGTTATTGTTACTTCTTTTAAATAATAGTTCACTTAAAAATATATACTACACTTTCTTTTAATAATATACTTCAAACCATTAAAGATTAGTACTGTCCCAACAGAAATTGCAATCTTCAATTTTAACCTTACCAAAAAGTTAACTTTTCTTGTTAAAAATAAATATGTGAAAATTAAGCTTTTCATAAAGTTATTTTCTGAGCAGTGATACTACTCACTTTCAAATGCTGCCCCTCCCCATGAGGTAGAGATTTCTTGTTTTCTGTTTCCTTCTCCCAGCCACAAGGGCTGTTCACCAGTGACCCAAGGAAAGCAGTTTCGGGTGCTCATCTCACCTGCTTATTAAGGTGGAATTTCATAGGAGAGGACAGGGAGAAGAGTCCCCGTGACTTCTGCCCAGTTCTGTAGGAGCAGCTTTCCCCTCCCTAGACTTCACCCTAAGGGTAAAACTCTCTCAGGACTCTCCCCAGTCTTGTGAGTGTGTATTTCCCTATTGGGGTTCATGGAGAAAGTCTACAACAAGGACCCTCTATCTGTGACCTCCAGGAGCTCCATACCCCTATGCCAGCCCACACTCAGCATTTACCTATTTGTTAATTATTCTTACCAGTATCCACTTGCACCTGCCCTATTCACAAGTGCTTGTGCCCCATCCCTCAGCACGTGTGCCTGTCTCTCCATACATTCTGAGGTTAATGTTGCCCGATGTGAACATCCAGTTTTCCAGATTATTCTCTGTTGGCAATGGTGTGAACAATGCTCTTTCCATCTTTCTACATCCCAAGCAGGAAGCAGGCATCTATACTCATGTTTTCTAAGACTTTTCCCAAACTACAGTTATCAAACCATGATGCTATTATTGTGAAGATGAGCAAATATGTCAAACAAACAGAATACAGAGTCCAGAAACAGAGTGCAAACATATATGGTTAATCAACATTTTTCTTTATCAGGAAAATTGTGAGGATTATTTTATTTTTGACACAGATGCCAAGTAATTTGATGTGGAAAAGATAATCTTTTCCACAAATCATTTTGGAACAACTAGAAACCAACCACAACCACAAAAAAGAACTCCAATCCCTACTCAATATAGTATAAAAAATGTGTTTAAGATGGATCATAAACATAAATGTAAAAGGAAAACCTACAAAGCCTGAAAACATGGGAGCAAGTCTTTTCAATCTTGGAGTAGGCAAGTATATCTTATCAGGACACATAAAGCACTAGCCACAAGAGAAAAAAAAGTACATCCTTTCTTGTAATATATTTTTATATATAATTTGGTAATATATTTTCAAATATATTACAATTTTGAGCAGATTGTCTTCCTGATGACTTTCATTGCATTCTATCTAACTCAACTCTATATTTCATTTACAGGATCCCAAGGAGGAAAACATTTTCAACAAGTATCAGGGAAAGTAAATTCAAATGCACTATGATGAAAGAATGCATTTCCAGCATTTTGAGCAGGGCAAACTCTAGCATTCATCATTTTGAAGCTAGTCCAATTGCAATAATCAAAAGTTTGTTATGCACTAGAGGTCAAAGAAGGTGGAGCTACCTCTGAGTAAGATCAAGGTACATAAGCTAAATAGACCCTCTTCTTTTCAATTACAGCCGATGTGATAAAGGATTTCATTGTTAAAAGATACTCCATAGCGGTGTCTTCCCGCTTTTCAACCCTCCCATCGGCCGCCTGCACTCGGCCACCCAGGACCGGGTCCAGGAAGCCAATCTGGGCAGCCAGGCTCACGCTCCTTCTCCCCCTGCTTTGTGGGGCACTTGGGGTCCTCCCACCACACCTGCAACACCCTCACCCCGGCCCCGAGGATGCCTTGGCTGGAGTACGGCTTGTCTCAGACCCGGGGCACCAGGAACCAAACCCAGGTCCCCAGCATGGCAGGTACATGTGCTTAAAATATTGCTGCTGAGAGGGGGCCAAGATGGCAGCTTAGTAAGGTACGTGCGTCTTAGTTCCTCCTCCAAAGCAACCACTAGGTGAACTGAAACAGTGCAGAACAGCTCCCGGGGCCACGGCAGGGAATGGACACACAGCGTAACCCAGTCTGGACTGGCTAGTCTGACTGCAAGACTCGGCTGCAGTGAGATCCCCGAGCGGCGCACGATTTCCCGAGCAGCAGCAGCTGTGGCGGCCGGAGCTCCTCCATCTCTCCTTCCCGGACCGGCTGAGAGTCTCAGAGAGGCAAGTTTCCCAAGCCGAGGGGGCCGGCGCCCCTCTTTTGCGGGCGGCTTCCTGGTCTAGCTACGAGTCTCGGATCAGAGGGCGACCCAAGCCGTGGTGGCCCTCCCCGGCGGGCAGCTTCCTGGTCCGGTGGGGAATTCCCCGGGGCCGCTGCGGCCAGTGACCAGTCACAGGGTCCCCTCAAGCCACGGCAGCTGACGCCCCCACCACGCGCGGCCCCCCGAACCAACAGAGAGAATTGGATCGGAAATCCCCAGACTGCGGAGATCAGTGACCGGGGGGATCCTTTCCAACAACGTGAGACAAACGTGTGCCACGAGCACCACCTACTGGACAGGATAAGAAAAACAGAACCCAGAGATTTCACAGAAAAATCTTACAACCTTGTTGTGTCCGACACCCAGGGAAATCTGACTAAATGCCCAGACGCCAGCAGCAGAAGATAACTGTCCACGCTCAGAAGATTGAGAATATGGCCCAGTCAAAGGAACAAACCAAAAGTTCAAATGAGATACAACAGCTGAGACAACTAATGCTGAATATACGAACAGAAATGGAAAACCTCTTCAAAAATGAAATCGATAAATTGAGGGAGGACATGAAGAGGACATGGGCTGAACATAAAGAAGAAATAGAAAAACTGAAAAAGCAAATCACAGAACTTATGGAAGTGAAGGATAAAGTAGAAAAGATGGAAAAAACAATGGATACCTACAATGATAGATTTAAAGAGCAGAAGATAGAATTAGTGATTTGGAGGATGGAACATCTGAATTCCAAAAAGAAACAGAAACTATAGGGAAAAGAATGGAAAAATTTGAACAGGGTATCAGGGAACTCAAGGACAATATGAACCGCACAAATATACGTGTTGTGGGTGTCCCAGAAGGAGAAGAGAAGGGAAAAGGAGGAGAAAAACTAATGGAAGAAATTATCACTGAAAATTTCCCAACTCTTATGAAAGACCTAAAATTACAGATCCAAGAAGTGCAGCGCACCCCAAAGAGATTAGACCCAAATAGGCGTTCTCCAAGACACTTACTAGTTAGAATGTCAGAGGTCAAAGAGAAAGAGAGGATCTTGAAAGCAGCAAGAGAAAAACAATCCATCACATACAAGGGAAACCCAATAAGACTATGTGTAGATTTCTCAGCAGAAACCATGGAGGCTAGAAGACAGTGGGATGATATATTTAAATTACTAAAAGAGAAAAACTGCCAACAAAGACTCCTATATCCAGCAAAATTATCCTTCAAAAATGAGGGAGAAATTAAAACATTCTCAGACAAAAAGTCACTGAGAGAATTTGTGACCAAGAGACCAGCTCTGCAAGAAATACTAAAGGGAGCACTAGAGTCAGATACAAAAAGACAGAAGAGAGAGGTATGGAGAAGAGTGTAGAAAGAAGGAAAATCAGATATGATATATATAATACAAAAGGCAAAATGTTAGAGGAAAATATTATCCAAACAGTAATAACACTAAATGTCAATGGACTGAATTCCCCAATCAAAAGACATAGATTGGCAGAATGGATTAAAAAACAGGATCCTTCTATATGCTGTCTACAAGAAACACATCTTAGACCCAAAGATAAACATAGGTTGAAAGTGAAAGGTTGGGAAAAGATATTTCATGCAAATAACAACCAGAAAAGAGCAGGAGTGGCTACACTAATATCCAACAAACTAGACTTCAAATGTAAAACAGTTAAAAGAGACAAAGAAGGACACTATCTACTAATAAAAGGAACAATTAAACAAGAAGACATAACAATCATAAATATTTATGCACCGAACCAGAATGCCCCAAAATACATGAGGAATACACTGCAAACACTGAAAAGGGAAATAGACTCATATACCATAATAGTTGGAGACTTCAATTCACCACTGTCATCAATGGACAGAACATCTAGACAGAGGATCAATAAAGAAATAGAGAATCTGAATATTACTATAAATGAGCTAGACCTAACAGACATTTATAGGACATTACATCCCACAACAGCAGGATACACCTTTTTCTCAAGTGCTCATGGATCATTCTCAAAGATAGACCATATGCTGGGTCACAAAGCAAGTCTTAACAAATTTAAAAAGATTGAAATCATACACAACACTTTCTCGGATCATAAAGGAATGAAGTTGGAAATCAATAATAGGCGGAGTGCCAGAAAATTCACAAATACATGGAGGCTCAACAACACACTCTTAAACAACGACTGGGTCAAAGAAGAAATTGCTAGAGAAATTAGCAAATACCTCGAGGTGAATGAAAATGAAAACACAACATATCAAAACTTATGGGACGCAGCAAAGGCAGTGCTAAGAGGGAAATTTATTGCCCTAAATGCCTATATCAGAAAAGAAGAAAAGGCAAAAATTCAGGAATTAACTGTCCACTTGGAAGAACTGGAGAAAGAACAGCAAACTAATCCCAAAGCAAGCAAAAGGAAAGAAATAACAAAGATTAGAGCAGAAATAAATGAAATTGAAAACATGAAAACAATCGAGAAAATCAATAAGGCCAGAAGTTGGTTCTATGAGAAAATCAATAAGATTGATGGGCCCTTAGCAAGATTGACAAAAAGAAGAAGAGAGAGGATGCAAATAAATAAGATCAGAAATGGAAGAGGAGACATAACTACTGACCTCACAGAAATAAAGGAGGTAATAACAGGATACTATGAACAACTTTAAGCCAATAAATACAACAATTTAGAGGAAATGGACGGGTTCCTGGAAAGACATGAACAACCAACTTTGACTCAAGAAGACATAGATGACCTCAACAAACCAATCACAAGTAAAGAAATTGAATCAGTCATTCAAAAGCTTCCTAAAAAGAAAAGTCCAGGACCAGACGGCTTCACATCTGAATTCTATCAAACATTCCAGAAAGAATTAGTACCAACTCTCCTCAAACTCTTCAAAAAAATCGAAGCGGAGGGAAAACTACCTAATTCATTCTATGAAGCCAACATCACCCTCATACCAAAACCAGGCAAAGATACTACAAAAAAAGAAAACTACAGGCCAATCTCTCTAATGAATATAGATGCAAAAATCCTCAATAAAATTCTAGCAAATCGTATCCAACAACACATTAAAAGAATTATACATCATGACCAAGTAGGATTCATCCCAGGTATGCAAGGATGGTTCAACATAAGAAAATCAATTAATGTAATACACCATATCAACAAATCAAAGCAGAAAAATCACATGATCATCTCAATTGATGCAGAGAAGGCATTTGACAAGATTCAACATCCTTTCCTGTTGAAAACACTTCAAAGGATAGGAATATAGGGAACTTCCTTAGAATGATAGAGGGAATATATGAAAAACTCACAGCTAATATCATGCTCAATGGGGAAAAATTGAAAACTTTCCCCCTAAGATCAGGAACAAGACAAGGATGTCCACTATCACCACTATTATTCAACATTGTGTTGGAGGTTCTAGCCAGAGCAATTAGACAAGAAAAAGAAATACAAGGCATCAAAATAGGAAAGGAAGAAGTAAAACTATCACTGTTTGCAGATGATATGATACTATACGTCGAAAACCCGGAAAAATCCACAACAAAACTACTAGAGCTAATAAATGAGTACAGCAAAGTAGCAGGTTACAAGATCAACATTCAAAAATCTGTAGCATTTCTATACACTAGCAATGAACAAGCTGAGGGGGAAATCAAGAAACGAATCCCATTTACAATCGCAACTAAAAGAATAAAATGCCTAGGAATAAATTTAACTAAAGAGACAAAAAACCTATATAAAGAAAACTACAAAAAACTGTTAAAAGAAATCACAGAAGACCTAAATAGATGGAAGGGCATACCGTGTTCATGGATTGGAAGACTAAAGATAGTTAAGATGTCAATCCTACCTAAATTGATTTACAGATTCAATGCAATACCAATCAAAATCCCAACAACTTATTTTTCAGAAATAGAAAAACCAATAAGCAAATTTATCTGGAAGGGCAGGGTGCCCCGAATTGCTAAAAACATCTTGAGGAAAAAAAACAAAGCTGGAGGTCTTGCGCTGCCTGACTTTAAGGCATATTATGAAGCCACAGTTGTCAAAACAGCATGGTATTGGCATAAAGATAGATATATCGACCAATGGAATCGAATAGAGTGCTCAGATATAGACCCTCTCATCTATGGACATTTGATCTTTGATAAGTCAATCAAGCCAACTCACCTGGGACAGAACAGTCTCTTCAATAAATGGTGCCTAGAGAACTGGATATCCATATGCAAAAGAATGAAAGAAGACCCATATCTCACACCCTACACAAAAGTTAACTCAAAATGGATCAAAGATCTAAAGATTAGGTCTAAGACCATAAAACAGTTAGAGGAAAATGTAGGGAGATATCTTATGAATCTTACAATTGAAGGCAGTTTTATGGACCTTAAACCTAAAGCAAGAGCACTGAAGAAGGAAATAAATAAATGGGAACTCCTCAAAATTAAACACTTTTGTGCATCAAAGAATTTCATCAAGAAAGTAGAAAGACAGCCTACACAATGGGAAACAATATTTGGAAACTACATATCAGATAAAGGTCTAGTATCCAGAATTTATAATGATATTGTTCAACTCAACAACAAAAAGACAGCCAACCCAATTACAAAATGGGAAAAAGACTTGAATAGACACCTCTCAGAAGAGGAAATACAAATGGCCAAAAGGCACATGAAGAGATGCTCAATGTCCCTGTGGAAATCAAAACCACAATGAGATATCATCTCACACCCACCAGAATGGCCATTATCAACAAAACAGAAAATGACAAGTGCTGGAGAGGATGCGGTGAAAGAGGCACACTTATCCACTGTTGGTGGGAATGTCAAATGGTGCAACCACTGTGGAAGGCAGTTTGGCGGTTCCTCAAAAAGCTGAATATAGAATTGCCATACGACCCAGCAATACCATTGCTGGGAATCTACTCAAAGGAATTAAGGGCAGAAACTCAAACGGACGTTTGCACACCAATGTTTATAGCAGCATTATTTACAATTGCAAAGATATGGAAACAGCCAAAATGTCCATCAACAGACGAGTGGCTAAACAAACTGTGGTATATACATACGATGGAATATTATGCAGCTTTAAGACAGGATAAAATTATGAAGCATGTAATAACATGGATGGACCTAGAGAACATTATGCTGAGTGAGTCTAGCCAAAAACTAAAAGACAAATACTGTATGGTCCCAATGATGTGAATCGACCTTCGAGAATAAACTTGGAATATGTCATTGGTAACAGAGTTCAGCAGGAGTTAGAAACAGGGTAAGATAATGGGTAATTGGAGCTGATGGGATACAGACTGTGCAACAGGACTAGATACAAAAACTCAAAAATGGACAGCACAGTAATACCTAATTGTAAAGTAATCATGTTAAAACACTGAATGAAGCTGCATCCGAGCTATAGGTTTTTGTTTTGTTTTGTTTTGTTCTTACTATTATTACTTTTATTTTTTTTCTCTATATTAACATTCTATATCTTTTTCGGTTATATTGCTAGTTCTTCTAAACCGATGCAAATGTACTAAGAAACGATGATCATGCATCTATGTGATGATGTTAAGAATTACTGATTGCATATGTAGAATGGTATGATTTCTAAAAAAAAAAAAAAAATGGACAGCACAATACTACCTAATTGTAATGTAATTATGTTAAAACACTGAATGAAGCTGCATCTGAGCTATAGTTGTTTTTTTCTTATATATTTTTGTATTTTTCATTTTTATTTTTATTTTTTCTCTATATTATCATTTTATTTCTTTTTCTGTTGTCTTGCTATTTCTTTTTCTAAATCGATGCATACGTACTAAGAAATGATGATCATACATCTATGTGTTGATATTAAGAATTACTGATTGCATATGTAGAATGGAATGATTTCTAAATGTTGTGTTAGTTAATTTTTTTTAATTAATTAAAAAAAAAAACACATAGAGAGTCATTGCTTTCCCCACGTTTAGTCCAAAGACTCCAAGAAGCATAATCAGAGGTAGCCAAAGCCTCTACTCTAAAACCTGCTCCTGATGGGAACAGGGGCATGGCTTGGAAAATGATTCTAAGGCATATGTTGGGGATTTACCCAGTGGAAATCATGAGACCTATGTATGATTTTGTATATGACCTGTGCATTAATCAGAGTTTTCCAGAGAAACAGAACAGGATACATAAATATTGAGAGATATTTTAATAGGAATTGGCTCACACAACAGTGGGGACTGGCAAATCCAAATTCTGTAGGGCAGGCTGCAAGTTGGACACTCAGTGAAGGTGACGTTGAGTTTCTTAGGAGAAACTGGATAGTTGAAGAAAAGATAGAAATTCTTGTTTCTGGTTGCTAATATCCTCAGTTCTCCTTTTAAGGTCTCTAACTGATTGGATGGGAGCCTCCTCTCATTGCTGAAAGCAATTTCCTTTGCTGATTTAGGATGTAATCAGCAATAGATGTTAATCAATTTAATTTATTTGAATTCATGAAATACTCTTACAATAACAGTCAGGCTGGTGAATGCTTAAGAAAACCAATGACACCATAATTTAGCCAAGTTGACATGTGAGATTATCCATCACAGCTGTAATGAGAGTGAGAGATATGGGATGTGTTAACCTCCAGAACACGAATAATCCAAATAGGTGGTGTGGATGAATTGGTGTCTGGGGTAGACTTGTATTTGACAATGGTGGTGCCATTAGAGAATCACATGATGCCCAGGAATTTGATAGTGTTCACAAACCCTTGAATTTTATAGGGTGTTACCACTCAACTCTATTCCTATAAGTAATATATGAGTATGGCCAGGTCCTCTAATCTAATCTTGAAGGCCCTCTTTAGTATTGCCCCTTAGTAGGATGTCATGTATGTACTGCCTATATTTAAAAGTCTTTAATGATAATTTGTCAAGGTCTTGGCAGCAGAGGTTAGGATTTTTTTTGATACTGGCACAGAGTAAAACATGTTGACCATGTCTTTCACAGCAAAGAAATCTCCCATGCTCCTTTATATATCTTTTATTTATTCAGTGGTCTTAGGAATAGGTGCTTGGATTGGTAGGAGTTGTGCATTATGGTTATTATAATCAATAGTTAAAAAAAACTGATCATCCTTTATTGAGAGAGGCTTTAAGAACTGGTTGAATGTGGCTGTTGTATGGGGTGATGGAAGGTATACTGTTCCATCTGTTAGAAGATCTTGGATGACAGGCATAAGTCCCTCAATACCTTGCTTCAGGGGCTTTTGAAGTGTGTTTAATATTGTGATCGGCAAAGGCAATTCTAGAGGTTCCCTTTGGGCATGGCCTGCCAAAAGAGCCAAGTATCTGATCTTATTTCAGGCAATGCATTAAAGCATCAATACCTATAGAGAGGAAAGTAAGAGGAAAAGGATGCCACCATTAGGTGTGGATATTTAATAAGAATTGTTCCAAATGTTACATCTTAGGGGCAGGGGTCTGAGCCTTTGATATGCAGGGGAGGAAACAAAGCCTTCCAGAGAAGGGGCCATTGCACCTGCAAAGAGCGGCTGTCAGGACCTGATAAGCCAGGATCTATGACTCCAGGTATTCGGTGCACTCATGTCATGCCAATAGCTCCACCCTGTCCATGGCATCCTGATATAATGTGTCATGATGATGAGGTTGAGTAAGACTGCCTGGTAATTGGGGGGATTGGGAGAACTTCCTGTAAGAAAAATTCCTGGGACTTGATGTCAAAGCTGGTCTCTTCAATATTTGGAGTTGGTCTCTGGGATTGTAGATGGACTCTAAATGTTATATTCATTGCCATATCCCAGTTTTTCAAAGTAACCATTAGGCTTTGTCAATTGTTTGGCAATAGGCATCTGCCTTGGTGGTAATAACCAGCAAATGGATGGGGCTTTGCCCATTCCATAAATATCCAGATCAGTAGAGGAGGAGCATGGGGCCTTTAGTGATACCAGTCAACTGCCTTCCTTCTGGGATGAGTGGCAACTTGGACCCCTTATTAAAGACTCTTAGTAACCAACCTGCCTTCCATATATATATTTTGTACAAAATCTTTAAGAAGAGTTTTATCTCCAGTCTCATAAAATTGTGTGTATTAATTTGTAAGTTTCACCTTCCTTCCTGTGAACCTCACCTGCAGTGTTGCAACCCAAAGAACTGGTGAGGTACTTCCCAATGCACCCTGTTATTAGGAATCCAAGTCTCATTTTTGAGTGTTCTAATTGACCTCAGCTTTATTAGATTGGATTCTGTCAGAACAGTAAGACCTCATATATTTCACCAAAACATTTTGTTGCAATGGCCACTTGAGCTCCCAAATAAGCATATACGTATCCATCATAGTTCCACAAGAAAATTAGCAGCTATTCTACATTATCTCAATAGGAATTGTTAAAAAAGAGAATAAAATTAGAGATAGAGAAACTTTAACATGATTTGAAGGATGAAAAGAAGCCACTATCAATCTCAGTTGCCTGAAGCACTGAGTAATATTGTGTGTATGAATCTTATGTTTCTCTTGCAGATACCATATAGGAGTTCTTGCCTCTTTATTCAATCTGGTATTATTATTGTGTGTATGAACTTATGTTTGTTTTTAAAAATGTTTACTCTGTCTTAAAGATCAGTTATTTCTATAAACCTAGGTATATAATTATAATTATTAATGGTGTCACAGAGTCTGTTTCCTAGAAAACAGATGTATAATGAATAATGACCTAGTCTATACCATTTAGTAAATTATGCATTTGCCTGCTGCAAGCCTCATTTGCATTGAAGAGATGCACATGCTGATCTGGGTCTGGAGTGGTTTTTACATCCGTTCAAGAAACTACTTTCTAAACTATTTTCTTGGGGGATTTAGCCCATTCATATTCAATATAATTATTGATATATTGCAATCATATCTGTCATTTGCTGTTGTATTTTGATATGATCAAATAACTTCCTCCTCTATTCCTCTTTGACTGCCTTACTTTTTGTTAAAAATATTTTGTATGCACTATTTAATGCCTCTATTGCTTATTTTAATTTTTGAGTTATTTTATTAGTAGTTATTTATGAATTACCATGTCCATGTTTAACTTCTTATAATCTGCTTCTGGTTATATTGACTAAATTCCAGTAAAATATGGCAACTTTGTTCCAGTATAGCTCCATTTCCATCTCCCTCTTAAGGTTATTATTGCTATTTATTTTACATCTATATACATGATAAACACAACAAGAGAAAATACATAAATATACCAATACTCTCAGAATTAATCACCAGTTAGAAGTAAAAGAATGGAAAAAATATATACCCTTAAAATATTAACCATAGACCCTGGATGGATAAAGTAAGATCAGACAAAAGTGGTGTGTTAGTTAGATCCAGGTGTCAACTTGGCCAGGTGAGCATACCTAATCTTGTTGCTGCAGACATAAGCCAATGGTACGTGAACCTCATCTGTTGCCAATTACATCTGCAGTCAGCTAGGAGGCGTGTCTGCTGTAATGAGTGACGTTTGACTTAATTGGCTGGTGTTTAAATGAGAGATTGCAACGTAGCACTGCAAGCAGCTCAGCATTCCTCATCTCAGCACTTGCAGCTCAGCCCAGGCCTTTGGAGATGCAGAAAGAAGTCACCCTGGGGAAAGTTGTTGGAACCCAGGGGCCTGGAGAGAAGACCAGCAGAGACCATCCTGTGCCTTCCACATAAGAAAGAACCTCAGTGGAAAGTTAGCTTCCTTTCCTCTGAAGAACCAACAAAATAAATCCCCTTCTAGTAAAAGCCAATCCGTTTCTGGTGTGTTGCATTCCAGCAGCTAGCAAACTAGAACAGATTTGGTACCGGAGAGTGGGGTGCTGCTGCGGTTTGCAAATACCACATATGTTGGAACAATTTTTGAATGGCTAAAGGGAAGACTTTGGAGGAACTGTGAAGAGATTGATGGAGAAGTCCTGGAGGGCTTGAAGAGACTGTTGGTGTAAATGAAACCACCGCCAATCTTGACAAAGGAGGACACAAAAGGGAGAGATTGGAGTTTGCAGAGTGAAAACCATGGAAGTTCGGGTCTGAAGCCAAGAAACCTCGGCCAGGAGAGTGGACCCACCTGTATGCGTGGAGAGGGTGAGTTTACCCTGAAGGGCGAGGATGAGTCTCCCCTCTCATTGCAGTGGAAGAGTTGTACAGCCTCAGGCCTTGGAAAAGGTGTAGCACTCTCCTTGGGGGACTGGGAGAGCCTGGCTGCCACCACGTGGAGGGGTTGAGCGTGTGCCCCAGAAATGGCAGAGAGCCCAGGGGTGGCCCTGATGCCTGGAGAGAGTGGAGCCCAGAGGTGGTCTCCTCGATGTTCCCCGAGGTTGATTTGGAAAGAGGTGGGCCACTGCATAGGTCCTTGGAAGGGGTGGGACTGCCGCTCTCTACAGCCGAAGGATAAATGACTTTCAGACTTTGAAATCCCACGGCGCTTGCCCTGCAGGTTTTACATCTGTGTTTCATTCAATTTCTCCCTATGGAAATGAAAATCTGTATCCTGTGAATATCCTCCTTTGCTTATTGGCTCCGGACTTGTTTTGAGATTCACAGGTCCACAGCAAGAGAATTTTTTACATCTGTGTAAGGTGATGCTTGAAGTTGCCAAGTTGACAAGGGGTGGGCATGTGTTAGTTAGATCCAGGTGTCAACTTGGCCAGGTGAGCATACCTAATCTTGTTGCTGCGGACATAAGCCAATGGTACGTGAACCTCATCTGTTGCCAATTACATCTGCAGTCAGCTAGGAGGCGTGTCTGCTGCAATGAGTGATGTTTGACTTAATTGACTGGTGCTTAAATGAGAGATTGCAACGTAGCACTGCAAGCAGCTCGGCATTCCTCATCTCAGCACTTGTAGCTCAGCCCAGGCCTTTGGAGATCAGAAAGAAGTCACCCTGGGGAAAGTTGTTGGAACCCAGGGGCCTGGAGAGAAGACCAGCAGAGACCATCCTGTGCCTTCCACGTAAGAAAGAACCTCAGTGGAAAGTTAGCTTCCTTTCCTCTGAAGAACCAACAAAATAAATCCCCTTTTATTAAAAGCCAATTCGTCTCTGGTGTGTTGCATTCCGGCAGCTAGCAAACTAGAACAAGTGGCTTTAAGACAAAAATTGCAATTAGAAATGGTGACCCACGCAAGTTCTTTTATGTTGATCAACATATTTACCACTTGTAGCAACTACTCTTTCCTTCCTGTGTATTGAAGTTACCACATTCTGTCATTCTTTTTCAGCCTGAAGGACTTCCTTTTAGTATTTTTTGAAGGTCAGGTCTAACACTACAATTTTTTAGTTTTCATTTATCTTGGAATGATGTCATTTTGTCTTCATTTTCAAAGATAGTTTTCTGACTTTAGTGTTCTTGGTAGAAACGCCTTCCCACCACCATCGCTATTCGATTTGCCATTCTATTGCCTTCTGGCCTCTTTTATGTCTAGTGAAAAGTCAGTATCTATTTGAGAATAGATTTTGCCTTAGTCCCTGTATAATTTGGCAACTGAATGTTTTCTTTTTTTGTTCTAAAGGACTGCTATATGATGTAAACTATGCCAAGCATTTAAAATATAATCATTTAATCTTCAAAAAATCTATGGTGTAAAAATTATGATGGTGATTCCTGTATACAAATAAAGAAAGAGAATCAGCTACAAAACTCACCTCAATAGAAGGAAAACCCATCCAGGATTTCTCTGAACTACTCCACAATGGGAACTGTTGAGATGATGAAGAAAGATGCACTCAATACCAGGCTGATCAGTCCTCAAGCACTTATTAGGGAACTTACAGAGAGATGCAACTACTACATGACAGAAACAAGATGGTAAGAAGTTAACTTGAGTGTGTCCATACCTATGGCAACTACACTTTCGATTATATGTGGCTGGGGGTCAAAGAATACCAGAGGCTTGCATGCAAACATGGGAAAACAACTGGGAATGTGTTCTTTTCCTAAAACGAAGATGTGCTCAGTCAGGGCAAGTAGTGTTCAAGTTTATTGCCACTAAAGCTCAACATGTTTCCTAAGACAGGAGGTGTGCATGGGGGTGGGGTGGAGAGAAGGATGAAATCAATCCTTGGGTTGGGTAGGAGATACTATATGTATCATACAAAAGTCAGGGAAATAGATTTTATTTAACTTACACATAGTCAAACATTTAATCCTGTAGACAGGATGTTAATCTAATCTTATCTTTCTGACACCCTTATACCCATTCACTCTGAGAATTTCGGATCGATTATAAATTCCATGGTAGTCATTGTAACCCTGAGATATCATATTTAAATTGTTTAGCATATCTTCCTGACACCCTGCCTTTGGTTCCAATTGACATCATCCCTTTTCATATTTTTTATAAAGCATAAAAATATTTTATAATATTTCCAATGTTATAAAAGTCAGATTTCTGGCAGTGCAACGATGGCTAGATGGCAAGAATTCTCACCTGCCGAGCTGGGGACCAGTGTTCGATTCCTGGAATCTGTCCATGCCAAAAAAAGAAGAAAAAGTCAAGTTTCTTGGCTTCCCTTTTCCCCATTTTTTTCTACATGCTTCAGAAGAAAATCTGAGAGGAATATGTGGAAAAAAGACTTGTATATACAATTTGAAAATTGGGCATGCTTGTATCAAGTAAAGTCCAAGCAGAAAAATTGAAATCATGCTACAGAGAGAGTTCAACCCAGAAATTAGTTACCCAGGTGTTAGAAGCTTTAGGGAGCTGATCCCAGAGACTGGTAAGTGCAGAAGCAGCTTGTACTCTTAGTGCTGTATGTGATTCAGAAACCACGAGTGTAAAAAAGGGTGGTTGTAGAGCTTCAGACCCTTCAGGGATGCCATGTTGCTGATGCTGACACTGTGGACACGTGACCCTTCAACAGGCAGTGGACAAGCTTTTGTGGAGTTCCAAAAGATGCCTGAACAACTACCTATTGCCATGGAGTACTGAAAAGAGAAGCCAGAGGTAGGAAGAGAAATTTCTTTTCTTCTTTTCCATTTTCCAGTCACCTTCATATGTCTACCATAAGAGGAAAAGAACCAGATTCCAGAGGGCAAGAGAGCTTTGGAGACATAGTTTGCAGAGTTCCAACCTCAGCTTTATAGAGAAGAGTATAGGAAGATGGGATATAATCAGAGAAACAATAATAATAATGCTGTTACAAAAATTAATAAATGAATCTAACCCTGAAACAATAAACACAAGAAAAAGATGTTCAATGCCATTAGGGTAATGGAAATAAAAGCCACAGAGAGATACTACTGCACACCCACTACAATGGCTATTATTTAAGAAATGGAAATTAACAACTGTTGGTGAAGATACAGAAGAATAGGAAACTATTTATATCATATTGGTAACAATCTACTCAGGATGAATTTCTAGTGACTTAACTGAGTACATGACTTTGCATCTTTAGTGAGTAAATTTAAGGCAGAAAGTTCTTCAACGGAATTTTAAACATCCTTAGGCAGTTTTATTGATATAGTAATATTAGTACTGATATTTTGAAATTATGTTTTAATATTTCAGCAAAGCAATAAATGTAAAATAATATCAGAAATTAAAATTTCAGGATAATAAAGATATACAACTAATGAATGCTGAAGACAAATGTAAATCCAGGCTATCTTGCTCTAATGAAAATACAGGCAGAGGAAACTATAATTCCACATTTAGTAATATTTGATTATCCATTTGTAATAGGAAATAATTATAACAGAAGAAGATACTGAATTGCATGTATTTATTGGTGAATTACTTTGTCTCTCTGTGAAACGGTTTATGGATACGGTCAGTACATAAGACCACATGAAGAGAGTTAAATGAAAAATGTTATAATGCAAATAGTATTAACCATTATTATTATCTCTACTGATATATTACTTACCCAAATAACCCATATGTCTGGTCTATCCATTTAAAGAAAATCTATCAGATGACTGTCTCAAACCCTAAGAACATGATACTTAGGGGTCAAAAAGGGAGGATTCAGTGACAGGGGAAACATATCTGACCCATTTCAAGGATAGTAAGCATCACATGGGAATAAAAAAAAAAGGAAAGAAAGAGCAAGAGTGAATAAATCAGAATTAGCAGAGTGTTCAAACAGGCATCATTGAGAATATTCATAGATAGAAGTTGATTCTACATCCAAAATGAAAACATGGAAATTATCAAAAATATTCATCAAAATGGTGGGCATTTCCTCAGCATGATGCATCTGTTCAGTGCTTGATAGTTTTTTTAATTTTCCTATTCACATATTGGTGTTTTCTAAATTTAAACCATACGAGCATATGATTTCAGTAATCTTAAAAGGGTAACTTGAAAAATTTGTAAAATTATAAAAGCAGCATCTGGAATTTCTCTGTCACATGGGAAGGCACATAACAATGTTTTTTGGTCTTTCCCTCCTGGATTCTGGTTTCAAAATGTCTCTCTCAGCTCCTGTGGTTTCTTCTTGCTTCTCTTGGGGTGTTTCATTTCCCTCTGCTCTCTCTCCAAAACGTCTCTGCCTTTTATCCTCTCATAAAGGACTCCAGCAAGAGGATTAAGACCCACCTTGAATAAGCTGAGTCACATCTCCATGGAAACAACTAAGCAAAAGTTCCCAATCACAATAGGTCTCTGCTCACAGGGATGGATTAGAAGAAAACAGAATTTTCCGGGGTTTATGACAAGTTCAAACCAGCACAGAGCCTATGACCATTATTTGGGTCAGAAATGAGAAAATTTTTCAAGGACTAATGGTGTGTACTTCTATTAAGATATATCTATGTATGTGCATACATAAAGATATGGCAGGGAATATACCATGATATAAAAAGTGGTGATCTCTGCAATTTAAGAAGGTGATTTATTACTATTACTCTTGTTTCATTTTCCAAATAAATAAAACACTTCCAAATATTCTAGAATGTATATATTCTGTGTCACAGAAAAAAATTTAAAAATTGCTTAAAAATTTCATTGTACTTCCTTTTTCTGGCTCCAATACTTAAAGTTATATAATGTTGGCCAAGGTATTTAACCTTTTTCAAACTCATTTCACTCATTTACAGAAAAAGTAATCATAGTGGTCTCATAGAATTCCTGTTTGGACTTACTTAGATTATATATATAAAGCATTTAGCGCAGTACTTGGGTCAGAATTTAAATGATTAATACATGTTTAGTATGATAGCTATCATTATCATCTTTGTTTTTATATCAAAAACTATCAGGCTTAATTGTTAACCTTTCTGTGCCCTGCAAGACAATGTCAACTCTGTAAGGGCAGAGACCATGGTTATCTTGTTTCCTATGCTCTCAAACTTTTTAAAAAATGACTCTGTGGTTTCCCCTACTCTAAAAAAAGTAATTTTAGACAAAGATTCCATATCCTGAATAGTTTCTTTCAATATCCATGTTGGAATTAAAGTATTCTTTATTCTGTTATTGCTCAATACATGCTTGTTTACTGGAATAAAAGTAAGATTGGTAGTTGACTGAACTTGACAAAGTTTCAGGTTACTCCTTAAACTCTGAACTTTTATTAACCAAGATTATTCCACGATAGCCAATGAAATGTTAACGTGATTATGTCAATACTAAAACCAAGTGAGCAAAAAGTAAGATAATATCTCTGGGTGGAGCTTAACACCCAACTATTACACAGCATTCCCACAAACCAAGTACATTCACTTTCTGTGTCTCTGAAGAAGGAACAGAGGTATTGCAGCATGGGAAGGAAATCTTTCTACCTTCTGATTTTGGGGGTCCTTGTAGCATATTATATTTACACTCCACTTCCAGATAATGTTGAGGAGCCGTGGAAAATCATGTGGGTGAACACATATATGAAAACTTTTTCACATTTGGTAAGTTCGGAATTGTATGGATTCAGATGTGCATATGTAACCATTTGATCTGGAGGAGGAAGTGTTCTGTTCTGCTTTGTTTTAATAATTGATTGATTAACCTATTTAAAAATGCATTGCCACCTTTGTCTTTATACTGGTAAAATTTTGCCTTTGGTGGTGGTTGTTGCTATTCTATATATCAGAATCATGCTTTGTGAAAGAGCAAGAAAAGGTGAGGAGGCATTTGAGTAAGTTTTCCTAAAGATGCTTTCTTCAGGTAGTATTAATGTCATCACGTGGTAGTTTAAAATCCTGGTTTCGATGTGGTTTGGTATTTAAGTTTTACAAGCAAATCAGCCATCACCTAAGTGTGTGCACTGTGTTAGTCACAGGCCTCCATGCAGTTGTGTAGGGCTCAGGGTAAAGTCTCAGGGCATGTAGAGAGTTCTGAAGGAGGCTGGTTGGCACGAGTCCAGGGTGGATCCTGGAAGGCATGGTAGGCAGGAATGGAAGTGGGGAGCCCTGGGGTGTCACGGTGACTGGTGACCTGAAAGAACAGCCTCTGGTGCTGGTCTGCAAAGCAGGCTTGGCTCAGTCTTTGGTGTGGCTACACACCAAAGGAGCCCTGGGAATACTATTTATTACTTCTTTTGAGGATTTGACTCCTTCCTCTTTTTTTTTCCTATAATCTCTTTCTAGAATTTAAATCAGATAGATGTTGTAATTCCTAGGTTGATCTTTCATTTCTCATTTATTCAACAATTCCAAATTCTGTTGAATTCTATTAGGAAAAGAAGGAGTCAGCCCCAACAGAGATAACATTCTAGAGGTGGAGAAAAATGATAACTCAGAATTAAATGAATGATTGATCTCAGATTGTGAGGAGTGCCTTGAAGGAGCTAAGTAGAATGAAAAGAGAATTATGCGGCCAATGACAGGGGCAAGGCTACTGTATTTGTAGTCAGAGAAAACCTCCCTGAAGAGGAAATATCTGCTTGAAGACCTGAAGAATAGAAAGGAACCAGCCACCTTCAGTGTTGAAAAAGTTCCCAGGCAGAGACAGCAGCAAGAGCAAAAGTTCCAGCTGCAAAATATCAAGTTGAAGAAACTGTAGGAGACACTTGGCAATGATGGGGAGAGTGCTGCGGTTTGGTTTGGAGCCATAAGGTATACAGTCCTTTGTGGGCAATGCTAGTGAGTTTTGATTTAAATCTATGTGCAAAGTAAAAGCATTAAGGGTTTTAAAAAGGAAAAACTTTTTCTCCTATTTTCCTTTGATGCTCTATGATTTGGAAGAGGGCCTTGACTATTTTTTTCCTTGGAGTCTTGCTATTGACTAGTTACTTAGTTTATCAAAATGAGAGAATTTGTAAATTAGAAAATACTCAATGCCAAGACAAAAATGCTCCATTTTTCCCTGAGAAAGAGGCAGCTTAAATAATAAATTCAATGAGGTTCCACACACAAAAAAATGATTGGTTAAGTAAAAAAAATAAGAAACAGAAATTTTATAAGGAGGTGGAATGCTAATGGACTACTGAGGAAACGAATTTTGTTCCTCCCAACATCAGCCCCAGCCTCAGTTCCTGATAAAATCCTGGTTTTTGAGAAGTCAAGGCTCAAGTTCAAAGAATAGTTAGACCCTCCAAGCAGCTGTGCCAGGTGGGAGAGGCACAGGTAACTTGACTCACAGGTAACCTGTGGTGGGTTGAACATGTACACCCTAATACATCTCTGTGGGTTTGGGCCCATTGTAAAAAGGACCTTTTGATGAAATTACCCTATTGAAGTCATGGCCAAGTTGAGTTAGGTTATGTCTTAATCCTATTGCTGGAGGTTTTATCAGCAAAATGAAATGCAGACACATAGAGAGAGAGCCCTGGAAAGGAGCAGGAAGTCAATGGAATCCAGAAGAGGAGCCAGGAGAGGTCACCATGTGCACTGCCATGTGAGAGAAAGGCCAAGGACCAAGGACAATGGATACCACAGGTTTTGGAAAGCATCACCTTGCTGACACCTCAGTTTTGAATTTCTCCTAGACTCAAATCTGCAAGTCAATAACTTCTTGTTGTTTAAACCAATCCATTGCATAATATCTGTTTTAACAGCAAAGAAATGGAGACACTTGTCTTAGGCATGTGTCAATGATTTTAACATGCACAGATGACTTAGCTTTTATTTTAGTCACATAATGCCATAAGTTGGCCTTTGATTTAGACATGTGCAATTTTTCAATGCATTTCTAATATTTTTTGAGATATTCCTTTTCTCTGGTAGCCTTTTATTACATTTATGAATGTAATATATTTCAGAGCTCTTAAATGGTACAAATTATAAATAAAATTTTTAATATTTTTTCTCATTCATGAATTATCTAGATTTTGCTTGTGAACATTTATTCACTTGACTCATCTTGTTTTTCTTTATCTAATTAGCTTGGCTGGCATTCCTCAAATGTCTAATAATCTTTGACTATGCAGACGTTTTATTGAAGTACTCTGTTATAAACGTTAAACCAAGCATCAAACTGCTAGGGTTAGAATCCAGGTAAATATTACTTACTAGCTGTGTATTTTCTAGCTGATTTATTTTCATCAGCTCTAGAATGAATATGACAACAGTACTTACCTCTTATGTTAACAACTAGTTAATATTCAGATAAATACGTGTAAAATGCACAGAATGTTTACTTTTTTGAGGGTGAAAGGACAGGAAACAGGCAGACAAGCTGATCTTTTGTTCCTCTTTTACACATTCCTTTCACTCCCAACCCTTCCTCCAGGCCCCCAGGCACATATAGCCAGACCCTGCATTTCCCAGGTTTCAAATACTCTTCATCTCTAAACTAAACCACTTCCTCCACCCGGAATTTTTTTCCTTCCATTATTTTTATGGCCAAATCCTAAGAAAAGGTCTTGTTTTCAAGCCTCAGAGAAAATTGTACATCCTGTTTAAAAACTCTTTTCTAGTTGCCACTCTCGGGTGCTCACCCACCGTCTGCTCCTAAAGTACCTTGTGCAGAGATCTAGAATAGCCTTTATACTGCGTTGTAAATTTCCTTATCTGTCCTCCCCACCTAACTCTGAGACTCTTGAGAAGAGCATTTTTCTTGTTCATCTGTGTAACCCTAATGCTTAGAGGGAAAGTTACAAATTTTGTGGAATAAGGACTACTTCCTCTTAGTAATCTCTGTAGACATGACCTTTGCACCCTCATTCTTCCAAAAAAACCAAAGAGGATTCAGTTGCAAGAATTTCATTTGAGCATATTAAAAGTTAATGTATACTTATGTGTTTATAGGTCTCCTTGACATTTGGAATTTGAATTCTAGAACTGTGAGAATTTTGTTTTTAGGCTACAGTTGTGGAGCTGCTGGGATTTAACCATTATATGGATTCCCTTATTTTCTTCATGAGTTTGGATGAAGTCCCTCCAACCTCAGGTGAAACTGTCACTGTGACTGAGACGACATTCAACAACATTCCTGTCCGTGTGTATGTGCCAAAGCGGAAATCAGAAGCATCACGAAGGGCTATATTTTATATCCATGGCGGTGGCTGGTGTCTAGGCAGTGCTGGTAAGGGAATGCTTTAAAAAATCACAGTCCTCGAGACAATTTACAAAGTATCTATTACAAAGGAAAATACTGGTAGGTATATAATGACTTCTACTCAGTCCCTACTGTCTCCTTTGTATTCTCTCTCTTCATTCTCCTGAAAAATTTTACTCTTCCTTGAAGGTCCCAATCACTCTATTCCATATGTGTTTTTCTCATCAACCCGTGCAGAGTTGAGAAGAATAAAGTTCTCTGATTTTTTGCAATTACTCTACGAGAGCATAACTTGGTATTTTCTCTTTCTCTTCCATTGATGTTACAGGATGACATGTAATGTTCATTCATTTCTCCACATATTACTTTGTGTCAGGCAGCAGTGTGGGAAATTTGGATATATCTTCAAACAGACAAAAATCCTTGCTTTCTTCTTTTTTTTTTTTTTAATCATATCGATCTTTATGCCCATGGGTTTAATGTAGGTCTTTTGTAGATAGCATATAGATGGATCATGTTTTTTTAATACATTCTGTCCTTGTGTGCCTTTTGATTAGAGAGTTTAATTCATGAACTTTCACTGGTTTACTGTATAGGCGATCCTAATTTCAGCTATTTTAACCTTAGGTTGTTATCTGTCATATCTTATTTTTGTCTCTTTTTAACTTTGTAGTTACCCTTTCAGAAAATCTTCATTTCTGCATTCTCTTTCAAGTCTCCTTCTCCTGTTTCGTCCATTCAGCATGCAGAACCCCGTTTCGTGTTTCTTATAAGGCTATTTTTCTGTTGATGAACTCTTAGTTTCCGTTTATCTGTGAATACTTTAAACTCTCCCTCACTTTTGAAGGACAGTTTTTCTTGATAAAGAATTAGTGGCTGGCCATTTTTAACCTCAGTGCCTTAAATATATCATACCAGGGTATTCTTGCCTTCATGTTTTCTGTTGAGAAATTGGCACATAGTCTTATTGATGATCCCTTGTATGTGATGAATCACTTTTCTCTTGTGCTTTCAGAATTCTCTCTTTACTTTTTGCATCTGGGATTCTGATTAGTGTGTGTCATGGAGTATATCTATTAAGATTTATTCTGTTTGAGGTATGTTGCAGTTCTTGGACACATATATTTATGCCTTTAATAAGAGTTGGGTAATTTTCAGTCATTATTTGTTCAAATATTCTTTCTGTCCCCTCTCGATTTTCTTCTCCTTCTGGGACACCCATGAGTACTTTGTACTGTTTCTTAAATGTCTGAGACCCTATCAACTTTTCCCATTACTTTCTGTATCTGTTCTTCTGTCTGTAAGATTTTAAATATTCTATATTCTAGTTCAATGATTCTTTCTTTTGCCTGTTCAAATTTACTGTTGTATGCCTTTAGTGTATTTTTAATTTCTTCTGTTGAGACTTTTGTTCTTATCATTTATGTTATGTTTCTTTTCATACTTTCTAGTTCTTCTTTATGCTCACCCAGTATCTTCTTAATATACTTTATCTCTTTAGTCATATTTTCCTTCATCACCTTGAATCAATTTTGGAGATTTATTTGAATATCTTTGATTAGTTGTTTCAAATTCTATGTCTCTCCAAAGTTTTAATTTGTTCCTTTGACTGGGCCTTATCTTTCTGTTTCTTAGTCTGGATTATAACTTTTTGCTGATGTCTAGGCATCTGACTATGTCAATGAAATTTACTCTGAAGGTTAGTTTCTCTCTCTTGGCTAGGGTTTTATTGTTGAATGGCTTTGTGTTAAGGCTCTCTTTTTTGGCACTTGGTTCAACTTAATCTAGATCATTAGTACTGTCCAAATTTAACTGATCAGATTGTTTCAGCACATCTTCATCTGTTTCTTGCCCTGGGAATGAGTACAATTTCTAAAATTGCATAGTGTTTGCAATATTTCTTCCCCAGGAGAAAGCTTCTTTGTCCTCTTTTTCTTCTCTGAGATTCTTGGTCTATTCTGGTTGTTTTTGTTTTGCCTCCAGGGTGTTTTTTCACCCCACCTCTGTTTTCTTTGCCTCTAGCTACTTTTACCTGGAGGTCAAATTCTGGGAGGAGTGTCACCCCAGAGAGGACCTTTCCAAGTCAATGTT
Organism: Tamandua tetradactyla; assembly: GCF_023851605.1. Lineage (NCBI taxonomy): Eukaryota > Metazoa > Chordata > Mammalia > Pilosa > Myrmecophagidae > Tamandua > Tamandua tetradactyla. The sequence continues at coordinate 46,494,999 of NC_135331.1, forward strand.
TCTCAGCTGAAAAAGGGTCAAAGAGCAAAAAGGGAGAGCGGACAGTATCAAAGAGCCTGGGTGATAGACCCAGGAAAGACTCAAAAGCCTTTTTGATGGCCCTTCATAGCATGCTCTCTTGGCCTGCCCAGCAGATGGTGCCCATCAGTATACTGTTCCCTGCAGACTTAGGGAGGCCCTGCATCTCTGAACCTTCACTGCCTTTGCCCCTGTCAGTGGCAGTGTTGAAACAAAGGCTGCTGCAGTCCCTGTCTCAGGTGGCCTAAAAAAGTAGTTCAGAGCCAAACAAATTGATCTCAATTTGTTGACCAAAAGCTGGGATCATTACTTGGGGTTCCCAACCTCCAAACTGTTTTTGGGTAAGAGGGCTTCCATGTCCCTCTCCTTCCATAGTAGCCAGACTGAAACTGGGCTTGAGGCAGCTCTCCCTGATTGTGGGGGATGGAAGCCAGCCACTGACATGGAGGATGTTTCTCACAGTTCTTTACTGTAGTTTCTCAGCCTCTTTGTTTCACACTCCCCTGGATGCTGTCCAGTACTCCCTTGACTTCCAGAGCTCTGGACATGTTACTGCAGACAGTTTCTGCCTGACCATTAGATGTTTTGGTGGAGGAGTGAGTTCTAGTACTCCTTATTCCTCCACCTTCAATTCCTGTCTTCTTGGAGCTTATATTCTAATAGAGGAGCTTATGTTCTAATTAGTCAATCAATCAATCAAACCATGTGTAACAAAGTGTCAAGTATGCAAAATAATAGATCAGAGTTATCAGCATCAGGAGTGCAGGTTGTAGACTTCTTTCTTTATTTTCCTGGGGTCACAGAGGAAGGAGCCCTGAGTGGCAGATTTCTTGAAGTATAGAATTACAGTAGAAATAGGAAGTGGAAGTACTGTGATAAAGGTTCAATTTTATGACTCTGAGAAAATCATCTAACCCTTTTGGTTCCCAGAGTCCTGATAATTCAGTTGTCTACTTCAGATGGATGGAATATTGATTGACTGAGGTTATGGATTTTGGATTGGGGATTATGATGAGAACTCTGAACTTCAGAGAGGAATAATAAATTAGTCTAGACAAGAAATGTTACAGGCTTGAAATTCAGCAAAAATTTCCAAATGAGTGGAAAGTTGAGGGATATTGAGAAAGAGAGAAGTGGGAGGTAGAGTGGGAGAGAAAGAAATAGCAAAGGTGATTTTCTTATCTCCTTCAAGATGACTAACAAGGTGATGCCTTATCCTTGAGGAATGCAGAAATGAGTTAAGTGGACGAATAAGCTACCAGGAAAGCACTGAGAAGAATCACTTAAAGGCATAATAAAATAAAAGGAACTCAAACAGCATGATTTTCTCAAGAAGGGGTAACAATTAAAAGTACTGTTGGCATAGAGATGTAAGTTTAGATAAGGCTGGAAGTGTGTCTCTTGAATGTTGACATTCAATAGAATATTTTCACATAGAAACATAACTCAGCTAACAAAAAGTGAGAAGTGTAGTAAATGGAAAGAATGATTTTTGGCTTTAAAGTTAATGTTGAAGAATAAGCAAAAGAATGACAGATTGAAAGGAGAGTAAAGTAAGAGCATATTATTTTATATTATTATGTAGGCGAGACATGGACAAATTGGTAGACTGAAGGATATGAAGGCAATAAATGGAAATATGTTAGAGAAACGCATGGCCTGGGAGTATTGACTGATAGAGCAATGTTCCAAAGGAAATAGGAAGGAAGAAGATTCAGAGCATTGGACATGAATAGGAAGGTCAGAATTGGATGAGAGGAACTTCATATCTTCATGCTACAGAAGAGAAAGAGGTAAGGACCGGTGTCAGCTAAATATATTTTTAGAATGGTAGTGCAGATAAGAGTAGTAAATAAAGATGGTCCAGTTTTGTGTTTTCCATACATCAAGGAAGCATAATTCTATCCCCCCTATTCTTGGGAGTTTTTTCTATTTCTCTCAGGCAGTCATAAGTGGTCATTCTGTATTACCACAGTTCTTTCTATATCTCCTTGGCTCACACATCTAGACTTTACACTGGTTAAATCAAAAACTTATTCTTTCATCTTTATACCTCCCTTTCTTTATTTTTTTTTTTTGTTTTTTTTGGGTTTTTTTTTGCTTTTGGTTTTTTTTAAATTTTTTTTTATTAATCAAAAAAAGAAAAGAAATTAACACATTTAGAAATCATTCCATTCTACACATGCACTCAGTAATTCTTAGTATCATCACATAGATGTATGATCATCATTTCTTAGTACATTTGCATCGCTTTAGGAAAAGAACTAGCAAAACAGTAGAAAAAGATATAGAATGTTAATATAGAGAAGAGAATTAAAATAATAATTTAATTATTTAATAACTAATAATATATATATATATATATATAAAGGAAAAAGAAAAAAAACAAAAACAAAAGATACAAACAAACAACCAAACAAACAAAAAACTATATTTCAGGTGCAGCTTCATTCAGTGTTCCAACATAGTTACATTACACTTAGGTATTATTGTGCTGTCCATTTTTGAGTTTTTGTATCTAGTCCTGTTGCACAGTCTGTATCCCTTCAGCTTCAATTACCCATTATCTTACCCTGTTTCTAACTCCTGCTGGTCTCTGTTACCAATGATATATTCCAAGCTGATTCTCGAATGTCGGTTCACATCAGTGGGACTATACAGTATTTGTCCTTTAGTTTTTGGCTAGACTCACTCAGCATAATGTTCTCTAGGTCCATCCATGTTATTATATGCTTCATAAGTTTAGTCTGTCTTAAAGCTGCATAATATTCCATCGTAGGTATACGCCACAGTTTGTTTAGCCACTCGTCTGTTGATGAACATTTTGGCTGTTTCCATCTCTTTGCAATTGTAGATAATGCTGCTATAAACACTGGTGTGCAAATGTCCATCTGTGTCTTTGCCCTTAAGTCCTTTGAGTAGATACCTAGCAGTGGTATTGCTGGGTCGTAATCCATTCTGCCAGTCTATGTCTTTTGATTGGGGAATTCAGTCCATTACCTTTTAGTGTTATTACTGTTTGGATAATATTTTCCTCTAACATTTTGCCTTTTGTATTATATATATCATATCTGATTTTCCTTCTTTCTACACTTTACTCCATACCTCTCTCTTCTGTCTTTTTGTATCTGACTCTAGTGCTCCCTTTAGTATTTCTTGCAGAGCTGGTCTCTTGGTCACAAATTCTCTCAGTGACTTTTTGTCTATAAATGTCTTAATTTCTCCTTCATTTTTGAAGGACAATTTTGCTGGATATAGGAGTCTTTGTTGGCAGTTTTTCTCTTTTAGTAATTTAAATATATCATCCCACTGTCTTCTAGCTTCCATGGTTTCTGCTGAGAAATCTACACATAGTCTTATTGGGTTTCCCTTGTATGTGACAGATTGTTTTTCTCTTGCTGCTTTCAAGATCCTCTCTTTCTCTTTGACCTCTGACATTCTAACTAGTAAGTGTCTTGGAGAACGCCTATTTGGGTCTATTCTCTTTGGGGTGCGCTGCACTTCTTGGATCTGTAATTTTAGGTCTTTCATAAGAGTTGGGAAATTTTCAGTGATAATTTCTTCCATTAGTTTTTCTCCTCCTTTTCCCTTCTCTTCTCCTTCTGGGACACCCACAACACGTATATTTGTGCGCTTCATATTGTCATTCAGTTCCCTGATCCCCTGCTCAAGTTTTTCCATTCTTTTCCCTATAGTTTCTGTTTGTTTTTGGAATTCAGATGTTCCATTCTCCAGTTCACTAATTGTAGCTTCTGTCTCTTTAGATCTACCATTGTAGGTATCCATTGTTTTTTCCATTTTTTCTTCTTTGTCCTTCACTCCCATAAGTTCTGTGATTTGTTTTTTCAGATTTTCTATTTCTTCTTTTTGTTCAGCCCATGTCTTCTTCATGTCCTCCCTCAATTTATTGATTTGGTTTTTGAAGAGTTTTTCCATTTCTGTTCGTATATTCAGCATTAGTTGTCTCAGCTCCTGTATCTCATTTGAACTATTGGTTTGTTCCTTTGACTGGGCCATATCTTCAATTTTCCGAGCGTCATCCATTATTTTCTGCTGGTGTCTGGGCATTTGATCAGATTTCCCTGGGTGTGGGATCCCGCTGGTTGAAAAGTTTTTCTGTGAAATCTCTGGGCTCTGTTTTTCTTTTCCTGCCCAGTAGGTGGCACTCGTCTGTCTGCGGGGCCCACCAGTAAAAGATGCTGTGGCTCCTTTAACTTGCCAATCTGAATCTCGCAGTCGGCCCGGGAAACTGCGCGTGGAGGGGGGAGTCGCCGGCCACCGTGGCTTGGGGGAGTGCCGGTCCAAATTGCCCAGCTGGCCCGAGATGCCAAGCGTGGCGGGAGGGCCCCACTATCCAACGTTCCCAGTCAGACCCGGGAGCCACGTGCGTGGAGGGGACCCCAGTCGCCAGCCGCCCCAACTGGGAAAACGCGCGCTCCTCGGGTATCTCACCACAGCGGATTCTCCCTGCCCATTCAGCCATTCCAGAATGGGGTACGCTGTCTTTTTGGCCTCTGTCATGGCTCCGGGAGCTGTTTTTTATTGTTTCTGTTTCTTTAGTTGCTTTTCTGGAGGAGGAACTAAGACCCGTGCGTCTTACTAAGCCGCCATCTTCTCCGGAAGTCCCCTATACCTCTCTTTCTTAACAAAAAGACAAATCAGTGTTTCCTCCAGTAAGGGAATTAGGTTAGTCTTTTAAAAAGTGAGACTTGTTTAGAAGAGTAAATGATGAAATGTGCAGAACAAAAGAGAGAAGGAAAAAAGGGCAATCAGAAGATTTACTGAGCAACTCAAATTCTGTTGTATTGCTAATGAATATTTTCTCACGGAAATGTTAAATTTTTCTCCTCCATATTTTTAATGTGGAACAGGTAGAGAATTGAAGAAATATATAACACATACAACAGAATTTCTGTGAAGGAAAAATATATCTCTTCATTTGTCCTTTCTCATTAATATCCTGCTTTTCTTTTAGCTTTACATAACTATGACCAGCTGTCAAGATGGACAGCAGACAGGCTTGATGCTGTTGTCATATCAACCAAGTAAGAACTGTGTTGTTTTGTTTTCAAACCTGATGCCTTATATACAACGAGTCTTTCCACTCCCCTGGCTATGTGTGCCTATGCAAAAATATTTTCCTGATGACACTAATTAGGCAATGGAAAGTAAAGTCTAGGCCTGGATTGGTTGGAATCAAAGAATAAAACCTCTGTGTATATAAAGAATAAAACTTCTGTGTATGTGTGTGTTTGAGGAATGAAGAGATAAAAGAAAAAAATTTTCCTCATAAATTTAAACAATATCATCCATAGGTAATTATTTTTACTGAATTTCATCTCCATCTTCAGTTTATAAAATCTTTAAGAATGAATGCCCTGGAGTGAGAGGAACCTCTATTAAAGTGAATCATAAATAATTCCTACCTCAGGAGCTGGTGAAAATTAAGTGGTAACATTTCTGAAATGATCTTATCCTAAATTTGTCATTTGATAAGTCTGAAATATTAATGTTTATTACCAAATTAAACAAATAGGCAAAGCCAATATGTTAGTTTCAAATAGTGAATAAGAGAGTGTTAGGAAAGAACGCTTAGGTAGAGAATCACAATAGAAAGGGGTTGCTAGGTAGATGCGCTTGAGAGTTGCAGGCTCATACTTACACTTCAGAAAATGCAGGAAAAGTTACAAAAAAACATTGTTAGGACCATTTGTCAAGTAAATCATTACTATAAAGTTGTAGCAAAGTCATGCTCAGGATTTTATTTTAAGTGATGAATAACAGATACAAAATTAGACAGAATAACATTGAAAAAGGTAGGCAGAAAACCTACCCTTATGCTGTTTTGCATTCCAGCTTTAATTTTTATGTATTTATTTATTTTATTTTATTTTTTTGTGCATGGGCAGGCACCAGAAACCAACTTTATTTTTTAAAGATGGTTTTTCTGAAGATGGCAAGTCAAATGACATTGTGCGACCTAAACCTGTATTTGAGTCCTCAAAATGACTAATACATCACATGTAAATAAAAGATAAAGATACTTTAAGATTTTTATGCAAGCACATGCCTTGCCTGTGAATATACTTTTGTTTAATTATTGAGCTCCATAAAAATATGGATAATTTGGACAATATTAAAATTAAGATGGCCAACAAGCACATGAACATATGCTCAACATCATTAATCATTAGGAAAATGCAACTCAAAACTACAAGGAGATTTATTCACACCCACCAAGATATCTATAATGAATAAACAGCTAAGAACAAGTGTAGGGGATGACATGGAGAAATTGGAATACTCCATACTGCCGGTGAGCATGTAAAATGTTGTTATCACTATAAAAATAGTTTGGCACATCCTCAAAAACTTTAACATAGAGTAACTCTATAACCCAGCCATTCTACTGCAAGGTATATATTCAAAAGAAATGAAAACTATGTCCATATAAAAAACATGTAGACAATTGTTCATAACAACATTTTTGTAATACCCCAACAGCAGTAACTAAAATGTCCATTAGCTAATGAATGGATAATTCAATGCAATGAAATATTTGTCAATGAATAGGAATGCTATATAAAAATAAACTTTGGAAACATCATGCCAAGCGAAAGAAGTCAATCAGAAAAGACCACTATGATATGATTCCATTTATATGAATGCCCAGAATAGACAAATCTGTGGAGGCAAAGAGGAGATTAGTGGTTGCTTAGGCTAGAGAGGGACAGGGATGTTACCCTCTGTGGAGACAACCAATCTTTTTCTTTTAGAAAAAGAAACATTACAGGATTTCTTTTTGGGAGTGATGAAAATGTTTTAAAAATGATTGTGGTAATGGTTGCACAACTCTAAATGCATATGAAAAACCACTGATTTAGACATTTTAAATGAATGACTTGTATGGTATGTAAATGATACAGGTGAATGCATTGAATAAACATATTCATAAAATGGAATAACCTAATGGCCCATAAACATAAAAAGTTACTTTACATCAAGAAAACATAATTAAAACCAATAGGAGAAATCTCTGTACTCACTCTCATAGCTAAAATGAAAAAGACATCAAGCACCAAGTGTTGGTGAGGATTTGTAGCAATAGGAAATGCTTACACTGTAAGTTGAGGAATAAATTTGGTACTTTGAAAAATTCTTTGGAAATATTCACTAAAGCTAAGCATATATGCATCACTCTGTGCCCAGCAATAGCACTTACAGATCTATGTCAGCAGAAATGCATACATAGGCTCATCAAAAAAGCATGCATGAGAATATTCATGGCAGCTCTGCTTGTGAAAGTCCAGGACGGCAAGCATCAGCATTTTAATTGATAGATGAACTGTGATGTTTTGACACAATGGAGACCTTACAGGAATAGACGTACATGCAGCAATGTGGACGAGAATCAGTAAGATAATGTTGAGCAAACAAAGGGGGCACAAAGGAGCACGTGCTGTGTGGTTCTATTTATTTAAAGGACAAAAACGTTCAAGATTCATCTGTGTGTTATAAGTAAAGTTAATGGATACGTCATGATTTGGGGGAGCTACTGAAGGGGAGGATGAAGGAGTTTTCTAGGGTGCTGATAATACTCTATTGATGATCTGGGTGCTGGTGATATGCTTGTGTTCAGTTTTAAAATTAACACAGTTGTACACTTGTGATATGTGCTCTTCCAGGATGTGTCTATGCTTTAGAAAAGTAAAAGAACAGAGTAAATGACATAGAAAATGTATTTTCTCTCCACAGTTACAGACTAGCACCTAAGTATCATTTCCCAGTTCAGTCTGAAGATGTATATAATTCCCTAAAGTGGTTCTTACACAAAAAAGTTCTTGCAAAATATGGTGTGAATCCTGAGAGAATAGGTGTTTCCGGAGACAGTGCTGGGGGGAATTTAGCTGCAGCAGTTGTGCAACAGGTATGATGCTTGCATTTATGTGTGCATTTTCCTTTAAATCATCTACTTAAAAATGTATTCTATATATATATTAACATATAAATGTAAATTTAAGTATAGTAACTATTTTTGTAAATACTAAAGAGAATATTGAAAAGAAACTTTTAAATATTAAAATAACCCAATCCTGTCATGGTTTATTGAGTCTTTCATAATGAAATGATAATTCTCTACATAGAATAGGTTCAGATTGATCTAAATCTATTCATTGAAAATTATGTATATGTCAGTTAAATAATATTAAAATTATATATATGTCAATAAAATACTAATAAGCTGAATGAGAGATTATATGAGCTCAGACAATAACCTTATCACTCTAATAGAAGACCAAATAGATTCAACAATCTCAATGGAGAATTCTGAGCATTCTATAAATTCTTCTATTACCAGAATAATATTCTAATTTTAGAAAACTTATCAACAAATTCAAATATTTCTATGTTACTTGCAAAGTCTACCAGGAGGAAAAAATATGAAGTGTTCAAAGGTTTCCTGTTATATTTTTCACAGGTAAAATCAGATATTTTTATCTGCTATTTTAATAATTGCAATACTAGAATAATAACAAACAGCCCTTTTCATCTCAGATTATATGTAAAAAGTGTGTTTTATTACTTTAGGAATGGAAACACACTGTTACTGATTGTCTAAAATCTAGAAAGTTTACCCATGGGTAGAGGGAGCCAGGGTTACGCTCCCCTGAACCATTGCCACAGATACAGAAGTTTGGGTTTTATTAGTTGAGTCTAATTATACATCAAGAATTTAAAGCATGTTCTTTTTTTAATTGCAGTGATTAGTTGTCGGTTATATTTATTTATACATTTTTTTTCACACCAAAAAATATTTTGGTCTCTAACATCTTTGGACAATATTCTCAAGATGAAATGGTATTGTTGGGCTTTGTTCCAATCATGGCATAGAACATATTTTTGAACCTTCTCTGATGTGGGATTCTTAGCATTGCTACGAATCCTATGATGTAGCTGAAAGTGCACTTGATTAAACACTAGGACACCTGCATTTTATTGAAATGAAGTAATTTCTAGATGTGATGATATTGGCTGGGACACTAAATCTTTGTAACCATCAATTGTCTCATGTAAGAGGTAAACAAACCCTTTCAACTTTACAGCATTATTGTGAAGGTCAGATAACTTCTTTTATATAAAAATGCCAGATAGCCTTTTATGATCTTTACAAGTAATCTCCAAAATGTCCAAAATGGCCTATTTTGACCTCTGAAGTTAAATATGTGGAGAAAATACCACTATTTGTAAAATATTTTGGGTTATAGTCAATAGTATCTCCATTTTTCTGTGAACGTTAAATGCATCTTTAACAATACATTATACACTTTGAAACATATGCAAATCTGCTCTTTAAAATATTGTACATGTTTGCAAAAATTCAAACATTTTAAAATATTTTTCCAACTTATGGATCAATATTTTTGTCCACTTTGGTGTTTTTGCCCCTTTCTTTTTAGATACTGATCTTTATAAGTATTAGCGCATTAGGTCTGATACAGGTAAGGATGATGCTAACAGAATGTTTTACACAAAGAGCCTGTCCAAATCACTAAAAATCAAATGTCACTTTATCATCAGCATCAAGTCAGAAACCCTATGAGTGATCCTTTCTTGCCAAGGCACAGCCTATTGGTATACCAGGACACTTAAAGAAATTCTTATATGAAGTAAAGAGAGGGGGAAAAGCGTTCAACTTTATGGACTTCTAGTTGTGATTTCTTGCTAGAGAGGGTAGGACCATAATTTTCTAAGAAGTTTTAGATCCTTTTGAAGTATTGTAAGAGAAGAACAATAAAGCCATTTTGCCATAAATTAAAAATATCCTTTAATTACGGAGCACATAGTTCTAGAAGCGCATTTTAAATATTTAGAAGTTTTTTGAGATGTTATATTTCTGTTACTAGATTCTTTTTGAGATTATCAATTTATATATAGATGATCTTGTTACAGCAATTTATTGTTTTAAAAGGAAAATAATTCATAAAAGTTATCTTAATTATTTTTCAGCTCTTAGATGACCCAGATGTCAAGATCAAACTCAAGATTCAGTGTTTAATTTATCCTGCCCTTCAGCCTCTTGATCTTGCTTCACCATCATATCATGAAAATTCACATTTTCCAATTCTGCCTAAATCACTCATGGTCAGGTTCTGGAGTGAATATTTTACTACAGACAGATCCCTTGAAAAAGCCATGCATTCCAACCAACATGTACCTGTGGAATCAAGTCATTTGCTTCAGTTTGCTAATTGGAGCTCCTTGCTTCCTGAGAGGTTTAAGAAAGGACATGTTTATAAGAATCCAACTTATGGTAATTCTGAGCTGGCTAAAAAATATCCAGGATTCCTAGATGTGAGAGCCGCACCCCTTCTTGCTGAGGACAGCAAATTACGTGGTTTACCCCCGACCTATGTCATGACTTGTCAGTATGACGTTTTAAGAGATGACGGACTCATGTATGTCACCCGGCTTCAGAATGCTGGAGTTCAGGTGACCTTTAACCACGTTGAGGATGGATTCCATGGAGTACTTGCATTCCTGACATTTAAAATTGCCAAAAGGGAATTAAATCACTATATTAGTTGGCTAGATGAAAAGCTATAGTAAAAAGTTTATCAAGCACATATTTTAAAAATAAACAATTCTCAAAACTTCATAAAATCCAGATGTTAAAAACTGATTTCTGTTGGGAATGGTCTACTTAAGTTCAACATATGCATACTAATTCTTATAGCGAATAGTTACTTTTCTGTTTTTGTTTCTTCCTCTGAGGGATTTCATTCCATTCTGCTATTTCACTAGATTTTTTCACCTTAAAGCATTCATCTTACAGTTATTAATATCTTATTTTCTTGTATACACTCTCTTGAGTGTTGGCCAATGTTTGCCATGTAATAGGATCAATGTCAGCAAATATCACCTGCCTGGGTATTGGCAACATTTCAGTTAGGGTCTGAAACACTCTTAATCAATAATATGAGTTAAATGGCAACTTGTTAAAAAAACTTGCCTCAGGACAATGCCATTTTATTACCACAGCTCATTATCTTCTGTCAACTCCTCTAGACTCCAGTTTCCAAGTATTAATTGTTTAATAATAAAGATCACCATGAAACTTTGAGGAATTAAATGCTTTCGTATGGGTGAGAAGTTAGAGAAACATGCTTAGTGAAGACCAGATGGGTCACTGGATGAACAATGACTTAGGAATAGCCAATTAGTACAAATGAGGATGCAATTTACCAATGATAGAAAAAAGCACAGAGAAATTTAATCTCTGAGATGTCCAAACTAGCATTGTAGAAAAGATGGTATATTGTCAGGGTTCAGCAGTGAAACAGAACTGACAATTAAATATAAACATGAGTATGAATATAAATATCCGTGTAAATATTAAGAGACTCATTATAGGAATTGCATCATATGACCACTAGGATTGGCAAATCCAAATCCTACAGGGTATGCTGCAAGTGGGAACTCCAAGGAAGGTTTTGATGGAGTTCCCAGAAGCTGGCCATATTAAGTAGAGACAGAAACTTTACTTTTTGACTGCTGAAGTCATCAGTTCTTGTTCTGAGGCCTTCAACAGATTGGATGAGACTTCTCTCACTGAGAAGGCAAGCTCCTTGTTCATAGTAGATCAAGATGTAATCAGCCATAGAAGGAATCAACTGACTGATGATTCCAATCCACAAAATCCCCTCACAGTAATAATCAGGCCAGTGCTTGCTTGACCAAACAACTGGACACCATAACCTGGCAAAGCTGATAGGTGAGTGTAACTATCACAGAAGATAAAATAAATTGGGTTGTGTTTCAGGCCTGGGCAGAATTCATTGTATTAGTTGTAACAATTAGTTGTGTCATATATTCTAATTATTAAGAAGTGGTGTTCAGATGATGCAAGGGCTTCAGTCTGCTTCATGAGCCAAGGGTCATTCTACCTTTGTGTTTCACCATCCTCAGTGTCTGTTTTTTGTCTTCATACTCCTAAGATTCTTATTGTACAAGTGGATCACACCTGAATATCCTGCCTAATTAGAAATGGAGTATGGCAAAAGAAATGGAGTAGATACAAATGCAGTTATATTTGTACCTACTCCATTTTATCAGGAAAACAGTTGTAATTCCAGAAGCCCAACATTAGACTTCTCCCTGTATCTAATATTCTAGGATTGTTGTGACATGGCCACAACTACTTATACAGAATTCTGGAAAATGGAGGTTTTGTAGTTGAGCAAATTGCATTTTCTTTGTCGAAGAAAAGAAAAGAGAAGAGACTGACAACTAGTAGAGTATGCCACAAATATCTACAGCTTCCCCTTCCTTAGGCAGAGTGTGGGGAATATCCAAATCACAGAAAACACAGAGAAGTGTAAAACAGCTCATTACCAAGGTGACCTCATGCATGTCTCTTTACTTAGGGTTCCTGTGTTGGCCCCAAAGATCCACAGCTCTATTGTAGAAAGTCTGCCATATGGAAAAATCAAGAGTTAATTATGCTAATTTGTTTAGCATAGAAACCAATCAATAACTTCATTCAGCACATACCTGATACACGTCAATACTGTGAAGAACATTTCACATTCTGCAAAAGAACCACTGTGACTTTTTGTAAGTATTCACCCTAATAGACTAGCCTCAGTCTATATATGACACTTGCCCCATATCTGTGTGTGTAGGTAGTGAGGAGGGGCAGGGGGTGTTGGAACTGCACAAATCTCCACTATGCCAAGAAGGCACTCAAGGATTTAGAAACCCACTGGGCTCCAGGGAGCATGAGGCACAGAAGTCAGGAGCCAGAACCAGAAGAAAGGATTTAGTTTTTCTGTGTGCTCTCTGCTCTGAGCTCTGTGATGTGGAACTGAGGAGTATCTGCCTAACCACCTATCAACATGGAGCAGTGGGGAAAACCAGGTGCTGGTGGTTGGAACTTTTTAGCACAAAAAACACAGCAGGTGGATTCGCCAAATTCCAGGATATCACCAAATTCACTTGTTTCTGCCCCTTAACTTATTTCTATCCTTCTAGTTTTAAAACTTCATATCTTAGTATGTCTTTTTCTTATTTCACATGGGCAGGCACTGAGAATTGAACCCTGGTCTCCGGTATGGCAGGCAAGAATTCTGCCACTGAACCCCTACTCATCACCCATATTTTATCTTTTTATGCTACTATAAATGTGGTCTTTTTATTTCTGAAGTATCTTTTATTTGAACATATGAAGGATACATATTTTGGAATATTAATGTTTTTCTTTCCAAATTCTCCTTTAAAATGAGAACTCCATATATAATTGTTGAAATGATTGTCCAGTGTTTTCCTGGTGAGCAATTACACCTCTTGAAAATAGTGAAATCATTCTTGTCTTTCCACACTTGTTGTTTATAGCTTTTGTGACTTAAGCACAGAGTATTAAACACTTTATTCACTATTTTTTTCCTTGTATAATTTTTAGGTGTTTCAAGACTCCTTTCTGGCATTTAGTGGAGCTCTGAATAAGTGTGATGCATGCTTTTTAAATTCATTTTCTTATTGATAATTTGTTCTTTCTTTGTAATTTTATTAACATGTATATTATTGTTGGATTTTGGTCAACTTTCACTAAAATATAGTTTCAAATCTTATTTTTTAAAGTTATTCTTGAAATATATTTTAAAATATTATTTGGGTTCATTCTTTTGCTTTATTACTTGGATCAATCATGCACATTTATTTATGCCCATTGTATGTATATTTATTAATGTGCACACATTGTCTTTGTATGTTTTTTTCAAACTATATCATTTTCTCTCAAACTTTTCAATCTCTTTGTATGTTTTTCTCTTTCCTTGTGTTTGTTTTAGTCTTTTTTATTATATATAGTGCCTTGAGCTTCTTTCAATTTGATCTTTATTTCTGACACTGTTTCATTTACTTTTTCTTATTCACATTCTGAGTTCTACAACTACCAGTTTTTAGTCAACCCTTCTTTTTCACCAGTTTTCAAATACCTGCTATCTCTTCTGTATACATGAATATTGCTGCTTGCAATCTTTCTTCTTGTGCTATTTTGAAAATTCACTTTAGAATGATGTGCAATGTATTTCATCTGCTTTGTTGCAAACTTTCCTAGTATGTTTTGATTTGAATATTGCTAATTATCTTGTAATTGTACAAATGCAATGTATGCAACATTCATACTATTTGATATTTGAATGATTCAGGTTTTCTTGGGTAAACTACTACAAGAAAATCTTGGGAGATTTGGTGGGGCCAAGGTAATTCTTTTTTCAGCTTTGTGCTAAAGGATTCATTCTTCTCTTGCTACAATGAATATCTCCAGCTCTATCATCTCTATCTCTATGTCTGGCTACCTATACGTGTGTGTGTATCTAAGTATCCCTCTATCTATCCACCTGTCATCTATCTATCTATCTATCATTGCCTACCATACTATCCAGATGTCCCTTCTGTATATTCACACCTCTTTTTTGTTTGACCAATAATACTCCTTATTAACAAATATAGACTCTGTAATCCCATATTCAATTGATATTTACTGAGTTTGGCAGACATGTTAATAAATCTTTATTACCACTATTTTGCAGAGAGGGAACTGGAACTTAAAATGGTTAAGTAACTTGACCAGAGTCATTCAATGAGTGAATGTTGGAACCAGGATTCAAACCAAAGCCTTTCTGGTGCTGTGCTCATTTGAAGTGTCGTATGCTCCAGAAAAGCCATAGCCTTTCATTCTGATTCAATATTTTATAGTAGAAACCCTTTTGATTACTTATTTCCCTGAAGATGTGGCATTCCCAGTCATGGGTGTATGCCTTTAGATGAAATTCTCTCAAGAAAGATGTGTCATGGCCAGTTGAGGGTGTGGCCTTTGGATGGATGGAGAAGTGACTCAGCCCATTCAGGGTGAGTTTTGATTAGTTTACTAGGGTCCTTCAAAAGAGGAAACATTTTGGAGAAAACTCAGACTAGATGCAGATGCTTGCAGAACAGTTGCTTCAGAGCTGACAAAGACATGGATGCTTGGAGATGCTTGGAGTACCAACAGAAAGAGCAGATGCCTAGACATAGGCAGAGGCCAGGAGATGTCAATTTGTGCCTTCCCATGAGATGCTAAGCAAGCCAGAACTCAGGGTTGTGCCCAGGAGGAGCTAAGTGAAGGCCCACAGACACTTAGAGTGGAAACCACTGGCATCAGAAGATGGAAGCAACAGAACTGGAAGAAAGGACTAACATCCAGCCACATGCCTTCTCATGTGACAGATGTTGGCGATTCTTGAGTCAAGGTATGTTTCTCTGGATGCCTTAGTTTGAACACTTTCATGGCTTTAGAACTGTAAACTTGCAACCTATTAAATTCCCTTTTTAAAAGTCATTCCTTTACTAGTATATTGCATTCTGACAGCTTTAGCAAACCAAAACATCTTACTCATCAAAAATAAAAAAATAAAATGAACCAAATGGAAAATGAAATATGAAAGACTTTGACATCACATCAATAGCATTGGTTCAAATATTACAATATTAAAAAGCCATATGATCCTCCCCTTAGTCTAAACTTATTATTGTTATATTTAAACTTCTTTATTGTATAGTAAAACATATATATAAATCAAAGGAAGAAAAAAGCAATAGTTTTAAAAGAACTCTTCAATAGGTAGCTACAGAACAGATCCAAGAGTTTGTCATGGGCTACCATAACATCATCTCAGATTTTTCTTTCTAGCTGCTCCAGAACATTGGATGCTAGAAGGAATAAATATTGCTTTTATCATCACAATTGACTTTTTCTCTTTTGTGAAAAATATCATACTTAGAAGAAAGCAATAAATTTCAAAGCACATTGAAACAAGTAGTTATAGAACAGATTTCAGAGTTTGGTATGGGTTACAATTCCACAATTTTAGGTTTTTACTTCTAACTCCTCTAAGATGCTGAAGACTAAAAAAAAATCAATATAATGATTCAGCAACCATAATCATTTTTAAAATCCTACCTTCTCTGTATGACTCCACCATCACCTATGAATTAATTCCACTCTTTAAGGGTATTTGGACTATGCTCATTCTAACTTTTTCATGTTGGAAGGGGTTGTCATTAATAAGAGATAAAGGAATGGAACTAGTTGTTATTCTGGTGATGTTGGCCCCCTAGACTTTAGGACTTATCTAGTTCAGGGATCTATCTGTAGGCTATAGATTCCTGGAAAGTTATCTAAGTGCATGGAATCTTTGTAAAGTCTCATATGTTGTCCTGGGTGTCTTTAGGATGGCTAGAATGGTTTTGGTTGGGGGTTGGCAATTTATGACAGGTAGCAATGTCTAACTGAAGCTTGCATGACAGTGACTTCCAGAGTGGCCTCTCAACTCTATTTGAACTCTCTCAGCCACTGATAAGTTATTTGCTCTACTTCTTTTCCCTCTTTTGATCAAGATCGCATTGTTGATCCCATGGTGTCAGGGCCAGACTCATCCCTGGAAGTCATCTCCCACACCACCAGGGAGACTTTCGCCACTGGATATTATGCTCCATGTAGTGGGGAGGGCAATGATTTCACTTGCAGAGTTGGGCTTAGCGAGAGTGATGCCACATCTGAGCCACTAAAGAGGTCTTCCAGAAGTAACTCCTAGGCATACCAATAGGTAAGCTAAGCTTCTCTGCTACATGCATAAGTTTCACAATAGTAAGCCTCAAAATCAAGGGTTTAGCCTATTGCTTTGGTGGCTTTAATGTCTGACACAGTATCAGGGATTTCCCTGGTGTAAAGTTTAGTAGTCCCATATTTGTTTTCCCATCCCACAAGGGACTTTGCCAATCCTTTTTTATTATCTTCTTAATATATTCTGGGATGCATTCATACAGTACATTAAGCAATAGAGGTTTAAAGAATTTCTTTCTTATTCTGTACAGCCTTAACTTTTTGATTACCTAATAATTTTCATGTCGATAAGACAGTTTTAAGCAAACATTATCTGCCTTGTGAAAACAAGATTTCAGAGATTTGAAATGAGGTCCTTTAGGTACTGATATCCATCACAAATCTACTCTTTTTGTAAAAGTATCTGCCTCAGTATAATTCCATTTCTTTATCACTGTAAATTCACTTCTTAATGTAAACCTATTTCTGTGCAATGACACCAGAATTAATTCCAAAGATCTCCTAGGCACTTTAGGAAAAGGCAGTCTTGTGGCAAATTAGGGTAACTGAGGTGAGTAAGGAGCCAGCATAAGGCACTGGCTCCATGTGTGCAGGGGCTTATGGGGTGGGTAGCACTCAGGAGATGGAAGAAATGCTAAAACCAAATGGAAAAATTTAAATCTCTGAAAGTTCTTGGACCTAGTGGACCAACCTGGTGGGAAAACTGAAAGAGTTGGCATGTAATTAGTTAAATTTTTTGTGTCTTTAGACAATGAATGATAAGCTGAGGTGGCTATAGGGTGTGTGCTGTTTGATAATTCTGTGGAAGTACTAAATAAAGTTATCAGGGCAAATACTGATACTTCTTGTGACCACCAGAAATCCAGACTCCTTTACTTTGCTCAGTTCTTGACCAGGAAGGAAGAAGAGTTGGGTGAAGATGGGGGAATCATGAACTTTCATTTTTTTTTATCTTTATCAGGAGAAATAGTAGCACACCTGAAGCCCTACACGAGATATTCCTACTTATATTTCATTTTATAAAACTGTATTTCAAATGAACATTCTGACTATTGTGATTGCCTGAGAAGTCATATTTTTTAAACCTGAACCATGGTCTGGAATGATAATCTCTACACTGCTAAAGTGAAGATCAATTCTCAATCCTCACCCTACTTGACTTAGAAACAGCTTTTGACCCAGTTACTCCTTCTTCCATAAAACACTTTGTCTTAGTCTGCCAGAGTTGCTTTGACAAACACCACACACTGGTTAGCATTGACATAAAACAGGAATTAATCATCTCAGTTTTGGAAGCTAGGTGTCCTTCATCAAGATACTGCTTCAATTTGCTTTCTCTGATGGTCTGTAGCATTCTGGCAATCCTCTAAAACATTGAAATGTCTCTTACTACTTGCATCTTTTCCTCTGGTTTCCACTCACTTCTACTGACTAAACTGCGTCCAAATTTCCTGGCGTATAAGGACTCCAGGCATATGAATTAAGATCCCCTGTGATCCAGTTTGTCCTCCTCTAAATAATCTCTTAGTAGATCCTATTTACAAATGAGCCCGTGCCTTCACTACTGATAACGCCTTTAAATGTCCTATTTATAAATGAGTTCACACCCGCAGGAATGCAAATCACCAATAGCAATATTCACTTGGCTCCTGAGTTTCCTCCTCCTCTTGGGCCACTCATTCTCAGTCTCACTTGCTGCCTCCCTTTGTGTTTCCTGATTTAGTCCTCTTCCCTATCAACATTCTCTTCTCTAGTGATGATATCTAGTCTCATGGCTTTAAATGAATTATGTCGAAAACCCCAAACTCATATACCAAGCCTGGATATCCTTAACTCCGTATCAGTATATATTTCACTGCTTATTTAACAATTTGACGTGGATTTAAATAGAAATCTTAAACATATTTTTGATCTTCTATCAATTAACCTCTAAGCATCAATTTCCTCATTTTGGTAAATAGAAACTCCATACTTCTAATTATTCAGGACAAAAATGTATAAGCACAATGCAGACTAATTCAGTAGCAAATATTCTTTTTCAAAATGTGTCCAGTACACAATAATTTTTTCCTTCATGTCTACTGCTAGCACCCTGGTCTCATTTTTGCTTGGATTATTCCAGTAGCATCCTAAGCAATCTCTTCATTTTCACCCTTCTGGTCTTACACTCATTTTGCAACATGTCAGACAGAATAATATTTTAAATGGAAGACAAATAATGTTATGTCTCTGCTCAAGGTCTCCCAATGGCTTTTGCGCTCATTCAGACTATAAGCATTTCAAACATTCTAGCCCCCTTTTTGCAACTCAAATATACCTGGAATTCTCCATTCTTCTCCATTTGCTATTCCTGTCCCTTTAATGCTTCTCCCTCAGATACCCACATGGCTCACTCCATTAAGTCTTCAAATATTACCTTTTTTACTCTAGAGCAACCATTAAAAGCAATAAAACAGAGAGAGATCAGTTATGCCTCAAATAAGGAAAAAGAACGTCATAAAAGTACGTGATTTCAAAGCCTGGAAATCAGGAAAAATGAGACAAACAGAAATCAAATAGTAAGATTTAAGTCAAACCATTTACATAATTATATTAAATGAAAATGGTCTAAGCTTCAACTTACAAATGACAGATTGCCCGACTATGTTAAAATGAAAGACATAATTATATAAAATCTAAGACAAATCCATTTTAAATTTTAAAATGAAGGTATAAAAATGAATAAGATAAACCATATCCTATTCAGAAAAAGCAGCTTTCAAACAAAGAGCAAAATCAAATGTAAAATAGAGTCATGTCAAAGATAAAGGAGTCAATTCATCGAGAGGAAAAAGACATCTTTCAATGCATATACTCAATAGTACAAATTGACAAAACAGGAAGCAAAAAGTGAGTAAATCGAAATTTCGGAAAATTGACAATTTCCAATTATATTTGAAAATCTCAAAATTCTTCTTTTAGTAATGAATGAAATAAGCATAACTAACAAATTTTAGGGATATAAAAGTCTTGAATAACACCACTATTCAACTTGACGTAAGTGATATGTATAGAACATTCTACCTAAAACTGGAGGGAACACATTTTTTCCAAGTATTCGTGAAACATGTCACCAAGAGATCATATGCTGTGCTGACTCATAAAAGATGTCTCTTTACCAGTTGTCATTTTGTCTCAATTTATGTTAATTGACTATAGACATGGTTTATGATACCTTTTAGTATCAAAAGATCAAAAGATTTTTTGTATCTAAAGAGTATCAATGATTAGTAATTTTTAAAGATCCAAACAAATGAGAATCAGAATATTGATATGCTCCATATATTAAATTTAGTGTATCCATAAATTTATTTTAGTGTATCATAAAACTATCAAACAGCACATTTATTTTCAAATTTGAAATGGACCTGGGCATGAGGTTCTGCAGTTGTACGCAATAACGTTTCTAAAGGATACTGCAGTAGGAAAGCTTGGATATACAAATAATTATCCATTTGTCAATGCATTTTCTTGTAATGAGAGGCCATTTTATATGAGCTATTTGGGTTATATTTGATGCAAAATTCAATATCACTTAGCAAATGAACAAAAACACTGTGGCACATATAAATAGGTTGCCAGACATTAAGATTTAATGAACCAGTTATGGGAAGATGGCAGAGTAGGAAGCTTCAGGAATCAGTCCTCCAGAAAACCACCACTGAATGTGCAGGAACTGTCTGAATCAACAATTTTGAACTCCAAAGTCTAATGGGACCCTGTGCAGCATTCAAGGAAGAGGCTGGTAAATTACAGTGAATACTGGTGGATTTCCCTTCCACTCAACGACCTCCATTCTCCAGCTCCCAGTCTCATTGGCAGTGACAGTGGGAACTGCACCTTGGGCTCCTGGTGCAGCTGCTGGTGCAAGGTTAGAACATGAAGACCTACTCCTCAACTCCGGTCAGGATAGGGAGGCTGTTATCTCCAATTATTGCTTTCGATCAGTGTGTTAATTTGCAAGCTGCCGGGATGTGATATACCCAAATTGGAAGGCCTTCTAAAAAGGGGAATTTAATAAGTGACAAGGTTACAGAGCTAAGCCCATAAAAATGTCCAAATTAAGGCACTAACCAGAGGTTATTTGTACTCAAGTAGGGCCGATTGATCTGGAACACCTCTGTCAGCTGAGAATTCACATGGCTGGCATCTGCTAGTCCCTTCCTTTGGCTCTTTCCAAAGGAAGAGTATAATTCCCAATGAAGAATTGTCAATCTAGCAAAACATTCTTTCAAACAAGGGAGATGGTAACACACTTGCAGATAACCAAAAGCTGAGGGAGTGTGTTATCACCAAACTTGCACTACACGTAATGTTAAGGCACTAAAGGGATTACTCATAATGAAAGGAAAAGACATTAGACAGAAATCAGAGAAGCATAAAGAAAGACCTTCAGTAAAGTTAACCGTATGGGCAATTATAAATGTTAGAACTACAACATTATATATTTTCTATGTAATCATTACTTGCAAGTGCTAAGATGCAAATTTATAAAAAGTAATCATAAATCTATGGTTTTGGACATACTATATACAAAAATATAATTGGTAATGTACAAAAAAGATGGAGGTGGTGGGGTATAGGAACAGTGTTCTGTGTATGGTACAGAAATTAATTTGGCATCAAATCAAATATGGTAATTATAGACCTAGTATATTAAATTTAACTCCATGATAACCAAAAGAAATTATATGACAAATATATTCAGAAAGAAAACAGAGACTCAAAATGGCGTAATGCAAAAATTCAAGTAATTGTAGAAAGTAGGCATTAATGAAAGAGTCAGAAAAGTATAACTTACAAAGACAAAACAGCAAAAAAACCCAGGAGAATTTAAACATAAAATGGACTAAGCTCTCCAGTCAAAAGGGGGAGATTGGCAGAAAGGATAAAATGTATGAACCAATTTTATGCTGTCTACAAGAGACTCATCTTAAATTCAATGCCTTAACTAGGATGACAGCGAAAAGATGAAAAAGATGTTCCATGGAAGTAATAAGCAGAAGAAAACTGTGGTAGCTACACTATTATCAGATCAAATATACTTTAAATATACACATTTGGGGAAACACAAATGAAATGAAGGAGAAGGAAATAAGAGAACTGGCTGAATATTGAAAGTGCTTCCCAACCCAAACATAGATTGACAGCAAAGAGTGGAAGCTTTAAGGCTTAATGTTTTTGAAAACAAACTCTGCGCAAATCACAGGTAGACCATTAAACTATTCATACACAGGAGAGACCCCTTGGAAACCAAGACAAAATTAAAGTTAGAATACAAAATTTAAATATATCTTAGCTAGGTCTTCATAAGCTGCACTCCACAGGTAGAAGGAATATGTAGTTTAAGTCAAGACAATTTACAAAAAAATAATCCAAGTAAAAATTATGAAGAAAACAGAGTTGATACCATGTTTCATTTAAAATATCCAGTTTGGACAAAAATACAAAATATACAAGAATAAGAAAGTATAACTACAGTCAGGATAAATTGTGGTCAGTTGACTCTAATTCTGAGTTAGCACAGTGGTTGGATTTATTGGACAAAGATTCTAAAGAAGCTAATATAAATGTATTTTAAAAATCAAAGAAAATTTTATTTTTTTAACCATAGAAAATCTTGATGTCAATTTCTCAGCAAATAGTGAACTTCAAGAGAGAAATAGGAATCACAAGAGGAAGAACCAAATGGGAATTCTAGACTTGAAAAGTACAATAAACAAAATGATGGCCTTGACATCATAAATGGCCTTAATATCACATCTCAGTTAGAAGAAAAACTAATCACTGAATGTGAAGATATGCCAAGTGTCCCAACATATGTGTACTGGGAGTTTAAGAAGGAGAGGAGAGATATAAAATTGCAGGAAAAAAAATACTTGTGGGGAAATAATGGCTGAAATCTTCCAAATTTGACAAGAAAATTTAATATATAGCTCTAAGAAATTCAATGACACTCAGCTAAAATGATCTTAGGAAAAAAAAGATCCATGCTTCAACATAGTGTAATTAAAGAGCTGAAAAACATTCATAAAGAGAAAATCTAGGTGGTTCTAAGAGATAAACGATTTATCAATATAGAGGAGTAACAGTTTAAGTAATGGCTGAATTCACATCAAAAATACAGGAGAGAAGTGAATGGAGTGACTCAATCAAAGTGTTGAAAGTATTAAAAGGTCACCCAAGAATTCTATATCCAGAAGCTATTACTGAAAAATGAAGTTAGAATAGCAATAGCAGATAAACAAAAATTGGAGTATATGTTGCTAACATATCTTTCCTATGTCCTTAAGACTAAAAGGAGGTGACAAGAAGCAGTAATTTGAATATAAAGTAAAGAATGAAGAGCTACATAAATTATAAAAATGCAGGTCAATATCAAAAAGTGGTTTTGCAACTAATTTTTCTTTTAAATCACCTTATTATTTTAAAAATGTAAGAGAAAATGAGAGAATATGTATATTTATATTTGTGCAAATACGTATTTTCTCAAATTTAAGAAAATGATAAGGTGGCTTATGGCAACAATTATAACACTAAGTTGTTCAATTCATCATATATGATGAATATATGCATGGCTGAGTATATATTATATACATTTGAGAAAAAATCTAAAAAGTGGGTGGAATAAATTGATCTATATTGTACAAAAATTGTTACATTTCACACAAAAACACACAGATTGGGAGATTTTCTCTTCTGCTCAAGATGGAGTAACAGGATAACATTTACCTGGCACACTATATACAGCAGAACAAAAATAAGAATAACATTTTGAAATGTGTTCACAGATGCAAGATGGGAAGTCATACACATTTCCTACCGGGGTGAAACTTTTCAAAATCTGAGTGAAAGTCTGAATATGAGAAGTCAAGAATTTGTTTCACTAATAGGCTTCTTTGTCAGTGCTATCCCAGTATTGTTGTATATAGTGGTCTGGTGTACCATCATTTTAATTTCCTTTGTTAATCTTCAGAAGACAGGTCCATTTAAGGGCAGATGTCCTTCTACTGGTCAGCAGCATTCTTTCCTAACGTATCTCCGCTACTCTAACACTGCTTCTCTATATTCCATGTTTGCTCATAGGTAAGGAAAAGACATTTCCCATCAGCTCCCTCTGTGTGTCCTGACGTGTTTGAATCTTGTATAGTGTGCACTATTCAAAAGAGAGTGTGTGGTCCAGGTGGACAATGAGAGACATGTCTTCATATCTGTGTGAAAGCTGCAGGTCCTTTAAATGCGTCGAATTCCACTTAGAGTGACTGCCTGATGCATTATCTCTTTTATCCCTCTTTTTGAAGGGTTACTGTACTATAAGCAGTCAAGGAAGCAAGTACTTTGACTCTCACTGGTCATTCATTACACCTTTATGCTATGACACTTTCTGTACTGTACAATCTGGACCTTTCCTACGCTGCCACCAAACTTGCAGGAACAGTTCTCACGGTCCAAACATTAAATTTGCTGCACTTCTTATAGCAGTTTAGGCAGCACCATGGGACAAATTTATACACATGTAAAAAAAGGAGGGGAGGGGAGGGAAGTTAAGTCAGATCCATTTGAGCATGAATCTTGATTGTGTCTCTCACTGAATTGATATTATGAATACTATGAAATATGACAATAGTAGTAACTATAACATTCACATTTGTTGACAACCTCCTATATGACAAAAGTTGTGCTTAGCCCTTTACATTGATTATTACTATTTGAATCTAAAGAACAACTCTAATATATACGAATTAACATGCATCAAAAGTAATCTGACAACCTTCCCTTTAATTCTACAACTTGTAATTGTGTAAGTTTCAGTTACCTTATCTTTAAAATGGTAAACTTAATATCATAGTACAGACTTAATATGGAGCTATGGAGTATCTTTTAATGATAAAATCCTTTATCACATGGGCTGTAATTGAACAGAAGAGGGTATATTTACCTTATGTACCTTGATCTTGCTCAGAGGTAGCGCCACCTTCTTTGATCTCTAGTGTATAACAAACCTTTGATTAATATTGAGATTGGACTAGCTTCAAAATAATGAATGATAGAGTTTGCCCTGCTGGAAATGCTGCTGAAATTTGTTGACTTTAGCATTCTTTCAGCACAGTGCTATTGAATTTCCTTTACCTGGTACTTGTTTAAGAACTTTTCCTCCTTGGGTCCTGTAAATGAAATAAAGAGATGAATTAGATAGAAGGCAGCGAAGGTCATCAGGAAGACAATCTGCTCAAAATTGTAATATATTGAAGTTATATATGGAATACATATTTGTATGTGTATATAAACATATATGCTTTTTTTTTCTCTCATGGCTAGTGCTTTGTGAGTCCTGCTAAGATATACTTGCCTACTACAAGATCAAAAAGATATGCTCCCATGTTTTCAGGCTTTGTAGCTTTTTCTTTTACATTTATGTTTATGATTCATCTTAAATACATTTTATATACTATATTGAGTAGGGATTGGAGTTCTTTTTGTGGCTGTTGTTGGTTTCAAGTTGTTCTAAAATGATTTGTGGAAAAGATTATCTTTTCCACATCAAATTAATTGGCATCTGTGTCAAAAATAAAATAACTCCCACAAGTTGCCTAATAAAAAAAGGAAACATATCGATTAACCATATGTGTTTGGACTCTATTTCTGGACTCTTTATTCTGTTTGACCTATATGCTCATCTTTACAATAATAGCATTCTGGCTTGATAACTGTAGTTTGGAAAAAGTCTTAGAAAACAGTGTAGATGCCTACTTTCTCTTTGGCATGTAGAAAGATGGAAAGAGCATTGTTCACACCATCGCCAACAGAGAATAAGCTGGAAAACTGGATGTTCACACAGGGTAACAGATGAACCTCAGAATGTATGGAGAGACAGGCACACGTGCTGAGGGATGGGGCACAAGCATTTGTGAATAGGGCGGGTGCAGGTGGATACTGGTAAGAATAATTAACAAATAGGTAAATGCTGAGTGTGGGCTGGCATAAGGGGATGGAGCTCCTGGAGGTCACAGATAGAGGGTTCTTGTTGTAGGCTTTCTCCATGAACCCCAGTAGGAAAATACACACTCACAAGACTGGGGAGAGTCCTGAGACTGTTTTACCCTTAGGGTGAAGTCTAGGGATGGGAAAGCTGCTCCTACAGAACTGGGCAGAAGTCATGGGGAATCTTCTCCCTGTCCTCTCCTATGAAACTCCACCTTAATAAGCAGGTGAGAAGAGCACCCAAAACTGCTTTCTTTGGGTCACTGGTGAACAGCCCTTGTGGCTGGGAGAAGGAAACAGAAAACAACAAATCTCTACCTCATGGGGAGGGACAGCATTTGAAAGTGAGTAGTATCACTGCTGAGAAAATAACTTTATGAAAAGCTTAATTTTCACATATCTATTTTTAATAAGACAAGTTAACTTTTTGGTAAGAGTAAAATTGAAGATCACAGTTTCTGTTGGGACAGTACTAATCTTTAATGGTTTGAAGTATATTTTTAAAAGAAACTATAGTATATATTTTTAAGGGAACTATTTAAAAGAAAACAACAACAACAAAAGGATAGAAGGAAACATGAGTGTCTGTGTTGCTCTCTACTTTTACCCAGTCTCTTTGAGGTAATCATTTCCTTCTCTGTCTTTTCTGGTAAACTTAGATGATAAGTTTTGACAAGAGAATCTGATCCGAAGGACTATTTTCAAAAATAGTCACTCTAATCATGATTCTTAATGCAATTAGAAACTAAAGGTTGCAGAGTGTTCTGGACATGCCTTTGAAGTATCCAACCTCCTTGGATAACCCAAGAATGACTGTCAGAAATGTTCTTTCTGAAATAATCTATCTTCACTTAAGGGTGGACTCGATGCCTTATGCCACCTGTTCAGTTATATTTCTAAGAAGTTCCCTGAGAGAGGTGAAGTCTACTTAATTCTTTAAATATCAACACTAGTAAGTTTTCATAGAAGCAGCAGTTCTCACCATGGGGGGAAGCACCTGGTCAAGATCAGTTGAGTCTTATTTTTCACCCCATGAGCCACCCCACTTCCCATGACAATGAAATGCTTTGTCCAAAGGGTGCATACAATTCTCAGTTGAGTGCCACCCCTGCTAGGGGTCATGATCACTGAGAGAAGCCTTAGATCTGGAGGATCTGGAGGGTGGTAAACCCATTGAGCCAAGCAAAGAGAGTTTTGCAGTAAAATTTTCTGTTTTTTATTTTTTTCTTCCTCCTGCCAGTTACAAGGAAGTGAGGAACTTGTCATCATCATGGTGGCATTTAAACAAGTCTGTATTTCCAGGGTGACTGTGACAAGGTTCTTCATATCCCTGAACCTCAGTTTCTTCCTTAGCAACATGAACAAAATATTTCCCAGCTCATAGGTTGTTTGTGGAAATGGAAAGAGGTAATCAATATTGAGCACATAGCATGGAAACTGGCACTTTGATAGATGCTCTTCAACCATCTCTCTTTTTCCCTTGGGCCTTAAGCTACCATTTATCCCTGTAGGCCTTTTACTGCTGCCAAATAATAGAAGAAAGATGAGGTCATTTTTTAAATGTTGAGTTTATTACCAGGTGCAGTACATATACTAGGTGAAAAAAAAACACTGAGTTGTTTGAAAAAAATTCACTGAGAGGGAGATATCAGATATTTTTAAGTATTAAAAAGTGAAAGGTTATGGTCCACAAAGGTTATGGTGATTAAGAATTAAAAACTAGCTCTCTACATTGTACGAATGAGTCCAATTATCTGTGTGTGCTTGGTTAAAACAAGTCCCATTGCTCATTGGTCAGGAAAGAATCTTTGGTTAAATCCCGGTCAGCATTGTTACATAAAGCTCATGATTCTTTTAAGAGCATTAGTGTCAACAGTGTTGAAGTCCAACATGGCATTAGATTTTGATATCATCTGGGAAACCATTATTACAGTTAGAAATTTCTTCCTTTATACCACCCACTCTCCATGCAGTAATTTACTTGACAATACAAATGGTTAGCCATATTTTTTCTCTGCTTTTCTTCAGAGGAGAGCAGTCCAAAAAAAAGAAGTCTTATATAAAGTCAATAGAATCAGCTTAAGAAAGCACATAGGACCTCATTTCTGATATGATTCTGTGCAGTTACTCAAACAGCATAGCAGCTGAGGTTATTTATTAACCAAGATTGAATTTGTAATAGCAAGAATGATATGGTAGATTGAGAAATTCACTTTAAAAACTGAGTTTGCAAAGTCTACTTCAGTACCTTTTATCTTCCAAGATTGTTTATCATTCTCCAGTCCGCCAAATAATTAGCTTTGGAAGGCAAATGACCCAAAGTTACCGTTTCTCTTTATTTATTCCCTCTAAACCATTCCAATCACTGCAAAGCACTAAAGATATTCAATTTTTATAAAAATTTAAATTTTTATATTTACCTCACTTCATTAGAATTATATCACAAGGTTTTTATGAATCCCTTTCCCTTCCCCTCTTTGAGGGCATGTGCTGCTTTGATATTTGCTTGGAACTCTCAAAATAATATACTTCTCTCCAAATTGGTTCTCCACAAATATTTGCCTAGTGACTAGCCAGAAGACACAGTAATGCTAGATTTGACAGAACTTGCCAGAAGGTGAGTTCTTCACTCTATTTGATAGTGCATACTAGAACTTTTGCTTTTATCAGCAACTCTATTTCTCAATAGTTATAACACAACAAACTGTTTGCTAATGAAATTCTGTGACACAGAAGTTAGATTATCATTTTGAGTGGAGCTGTCCCAAGGTCCATTTGATATCAGGCATTGAAATAAAGTTTAATGCCATCCAACTGAAGAAACAGAAAAGTTAGAGCACAGGAAAATAATCCCCTTAACTTTTGATATTACCTTTACTTTTTCACATGCTCATTGCATATTATATTTATACACTATATTAGTTAGGGTTCTTCAGAAAAACAGAATCAACAGGAAACACTCACAAATATAAAATTTATAAAAGTCTCCCGTGACTGCAAGAATGAAGAGTCCAAAATCCGCAGGGCAGGCTGTGAAGCCGACAATTCCGATAGAGGGTCTGGACAAACTCCACAGGAAAGGCTCACCAGCCAAAGCAGGGAAAGAGCCTGTCTCTTCTGAATCCTCCTTAAAAAGCTTCCAGTGATTAGACTGAGTATCACTCATTAAAGAAGACACTCCCCTTGACTGATTACAAATGGAATCAGCTGTGGATGCTGCTGACATGATCATGATTTAATTCTATGAGATGTCCTCATCACAACAGATAGGCCAACACTTGCACAACCAGACAAACGGGTACCACCATTTGGCCAAGTTGACACATGAACCTGAACATGGAAGTCCACCCCTTGTCAACCTGGCAGCTATACGTACCACCTTAAACCATGCCTAATTTCTAAATAAAAGACAATATGAAACATGAATGTTTTCTTTTACCCAACAATACTCAACTATCCTGCATATAACTAGAAACACACTAAATCTCTCCAGAATAGAGTGCAAATCCTTGGGTAATATGCATTTTTAAACTTGATATCTTAAAACTTAAATAGTATAACATAAACAAAACAGCATCACAGTCCTTGTTTCTATAACTGATCACATGGTTGAAGTTCATATTGGTCACTACCTTCTTCCACTACCCATTCCATGTTCCCTTTACCCTCAACAAGCACTTCCGCTGGCTGTTGCTCTTTGCCTGGTGGGGTGACCCAGACCATCATTCCTGAAGTTTCAGAGCCATTGGTAGTCCTGTGTGGATTGGGTTGTTGCAGTTTTCCATTGATTTTAATCACAAGGCGTGGTAATACTAAAAGACACCCTAGGGGATATCCTATGTGCCAAGAAAACTCTTCTTTACCTCCATATGTAGTTACAGTTCTATTTCCCCCTGATAGTCAGGGTCAATCAACCCAGCTAATAATGTAATCCCCATCTTGGCTTGTTGATCAAAGGGCATGAGTAGCCCAAAGTAACCAGGTGGCAATCTTAGATTCCAGTTCAATGGAATCATTGTTGTTTCTCCTGATGGAAGCAGCCCCCATTTTGGAAGTAAAACCTGTAGACCAGCAGAGCTCAGGGTCGCAGGGACAGGAAGCAAAAATTACCCTAGTGGATCCCTATGGGTAATAGTGAGTGGTACCACTTCTATTCCCATCCTTGGTTCCTGGACCCACGGATCCTGGCTATGGGAGAAACAGCACCATACAAGGGATGCTGATTCAGAGTGTATACAGCTTCCTGAAGAACATTACTCCAGCCTTTCTAGGTATTGCCCCCTAGTTGGCACTGTAATTGAGCTTTCAAAAGGTTATTCCACTGTTCTGTCAATCCAGCTGCTAATGGATGATGGGGAACATGGTAAGATCAGAGAATCCCATGAACATGTGCCCATTCCCACACTTTATTTGCTGTGAAGTGTGTTCCTTGATCAGAAACAAAGCTATGGGGAATACTGTGATGATGGGTAATGCATTCTGTAAGCCCACAAATAGTAGTTTTGGCAGAAGCATTGCATGCAGGGAAAGCAAAGCCATATCCAGAGTATGTATCTATTTCAAATAGAACAAATCACTGCCCCTTCCATGAAGAGAGTGGTCCAATGTATTCAACCTGCCACCATGTAGTTGTCTGGTCACCTCGGGGAATGTGCCATACTGGGGGCTGAGTGTAGGTCTCTGCAGCTGGCAGATTGGGAACTCAGCAGTGGCTGTAGCCAAGCCAGTCTTGGTGAGTGGAAGTCCATGTTGCTGAGCCCATGCATAACCTCCATCCCTACCACCATGACTACTTTGTTCATGAGCCCATTGGCCAATGACAGGAGTTGCTGGGGAAAAACACTGACTGGTATCCACAGAACGGGTCATATTATTCACGTGATTATTAAAACCTTCCTCTGCTGAAGTCACCCTCTGGTGCGCATTCACATGGGACACAAATATCTTCATGTTTTTTGCCCACTCAGAAAGGTCTATCCACATACTTCTTCCCCAGAACTCTTTGTCGTCAATTTTCCAATTATGTTCTTTCTAAGTCCCTGACCATCCAGCCAAATGATTAGCAACAGCCCATGAATCAGTATACAAATGCACCTCTGGCCAGTTCTCCTTCCAAGCAAAATGAACAACATGGTGCACTGCTCGAAGTTCTGCCCACTGGAGGATTTCCCCTCACCACTGTCCTTCAAGGACACCCCAGAAAGGGGTTGTAGTGCTGCAGCTGTCCACTTTCATGTGGTACCTGCATATTGTGCTGTAAACCCGGCCCGAGTTTTCTCTTCCTCATTCAATTCACTGTAAGGAACTCCCCAAGAAGCCATAGCTCTGGTCGGGGAAAGAGAAGGTAATATGGTAGGAGTAGAGACCATGGGCATTTGGGCCACTTCTTCATGTAACTTACTTGTGCCTTCAGGACCTGCTCTGGCTCTATCTCATATATATCATTTCAATTTCAGAATAGAGTCCTGCTGGGCATGCCCAACTTTATGGCTTGACAGGTCAGACAACACCCAGCTCATGATAGGCAACTCAGGTTTCATGGTAACTTGGTGGCCAGTAGTTAAGCATTCAGTCTCTACTAAGGCCCAGTAGCAGGCCAAAAGCTGTATCTCAAAAGCAGATGGTAAGGCTTTGCTCCAAAATCCTAAGGGTCTGTGTTGTGATTCTCCTATAGGGGTCTGCCATAGGCTCCAAACAGCATCTCTATTTGCCACTGACACTTCCAACACCATTGGATCTGCTAGATCATATGGCCCAAGTGGCAGAGCAGCTTGTACAGTAGCCTGGACCTGTCGCAGAGCCTCCTCTTTTTCAGGTCCCCACTCAAAACTAGCAGCTTTTCTGGTCACTTGATAAATGGGCCAGAGTAGTACACCCCAATGAGGAATAAGTTGTTGCCAAAATCCAAGGAGACCAACTAGGTGTTGTGCCTCATTTTTGGTCATAGAAAGGGCCAGATTCAGGAACTTATCCTTCACCTTAGAAGGGATATCTCAACATGCTCCACACCACTGGACACTTAGAAATTTCACTGAGGTGGAAGGCGCCTGTATTTTTGTTGGATTTATCTCCCAACCTCTGACACACAAATGCATTATAGGAAAGTCTAGAGTTTTTGCTGCTTTTTGCTCACTAGGTCCAATCAACATGATATCATCAATATAATGAACCAGTGTGATGTCTCATGGAAGGGAGAAATGATCAAGGTCCCTGCAGACAAGATTATGACATAGGGCTGGAGAGTTGATATACTGTTGAGGTAGGACAGTGAAGGTATATTGCTAACCTTGCCAGCTGAAAGCAAACTGTTTCTGGTGGTCCTTACTAAGAGCTATTGAGAAAAAAGCATTTGCCAGATAAATAGCTGCATACCAGGTACCAGGGGATGTATTGATTTGCTCAAGCAATGATACCACATCTGGAACAGCAGCTGCAGTTGGAGTTACCACCTGTGAGCTTACAATAATCTGCTGTCATCCTCCAAGACCCATTTGTTTTTGGCCCAGGCCAAATAGGAGAGTTGAATGGGAATGTGGTGAGAATCACCACCCTTGCATTCTTCAAGTCTTTAAGAGGCAGTAATCTCTGCAATCTCTCTAGAAATCTGGTATTGCTTCTGAATTACTATTTTTCTAGGTAGGGGCAGTTCTAGTGGCTTCCACTTGGCGTTTCCCACCATAATAGCCAGCACTGCACGAGTGAGAGAGCCAATGTGGGGATCTGCCATTTGCTCAGTATGTCTATACCAATTATATATTCTGGAACTGGGGAAATAACTACGGAATGGATCTGGGGGTCCACTGGACCCACTGTGAGATGGACCTGAGCTAAAACTCCATTGATCACCTGGCCTCCATAAGCCCCCACTCTGACTGGTGGACCAGAGTGATGCTTTGGGTCCCCTGGAATTAATGTCACTTCTGAACCAGTGTCTAATAATCCCTGAAATATCTGATCATTTCCTTTTCCCCAATGCACAGTTACCCTGGTAAAAGGCCATCAGTTTCCTTGAGGAAGGCTTGGAGGAAGATTAACAGTACAAATTTGTGGCAGTGTAACAGGTTTCTCCTGCAAAGGAACCTGGCCTCCCTTTCATTCAAGAAGCTCTGGGTTTACAAACTGTCTCAAGTCTGGAAATTGATTAATGGGCTATGATTCTGTGTTTTTGTAATTCAAGTTAGACACACATATTCAGATTAGACAGTCTAACCTGAAGTGAAGTCAGAGTTCACTTGACCTAGAACTCTTTTGTTTACACAGCTCGAACAAGAATTTAGTAGACTGCCCTTCTATTGTATTTCTAGGTACCCCATAATTTACTAGCCAATGCTACAAATCTCTGTGAGTCAGATAATTTTGACTCCTGCTTTGAGTTTGCTGTCTATTTTAATAGCCATGTCTACCCTGTCTTTGGCGATTAGGTGCTGCCACTTGGCTTTTGCCAACTCGGGATCCAGTCATCCCCATTGTGTTTAAGGATTCCAGCTCAGTGACAGCAGTTCCTACAGTAATATCTGGCCTACAGAGAAGTGCAACTACAGAGCTCTTCAGGGATGATGGTGACAGTCTCACAGATTCATTTCTCACTTTGCTGGTAAAAGGTACATCCTCCAGACATTCCTGGGGTGTAAGAGCAGGCTTTGCATGATAAATCCACTCTAACATTCCAGTCTCTCTAAGGCTCTGGATCCCCTCATCTACATTAGCCCAGGGAAGTTCTGGCATTTCAACCTCAGGTAATGTTGGCCACCTTTTGATCCATGTTTCAACCAACCATCTAAACAAACTGTTAATGCCTTTTTTAACCCCTTGAACTATAACATTGAATGCAGACTCTCTGCTTAGTGGGCCCATATCGATAAAGTCAGCCTGATCCAGCTTTATATTCGTCCCACCATTATCCCACACCCTTAAAATCCATTGCCACACATATTCCCCTGATTTCTGCCTATATAAATTGGAAAACTCACACAGTTCTTTTGGAGTATAATGTACCTCCTCATGTGTGATACTTTGTACCTCACCTTTAAGGCCTTGTTGGGACTTTAGTCTAGTTATAGGTCTGGAAAAAATAAAGGGTGGTGGAGGTGGGTTATGAAAAGAATTAGAAATATATTCCAAGACATTTGCTTCAGGGCCTTCATTTGCCATTTCATCTGGTGAAACAGGATTAATCACTCTTGGGCAAATCCCTTCAAGAAGAGGTTGGGTGGCCAACTCCTCAAGGCAGACTGGAGGTAGGGCATCTATGTCCTCAGGGCACACTATTTCAGGGTTATGTAGAGAAGACTCAGCATGAGCTAGGGTTTCAACCTCACCCCTGACATCATTATCAATCCATATGTCACCATCCCATTTTTCAGGGTCCCACTCCTTTCCAATCAACACCCTCACTTTAATGGCAGACACCATGCAACATTGAGATTTCAGTTTACGTTGTAAAGTTGCTGTTCTACCAATAAGATTCTGAGTCTTCTTTTCAGAGATCTCAAGTCCATGGGTATAGGAAATAAGACTTTGCTTCAGGATACTCATAGACACGTCTACATCTGTCAGACGGCGCTTAAGCTTCTTGTTTGAAGCCTTAAGCCCATCCCTTTCACTCCTTAATGTATCCAGTGTATCTAACAACAGCCAGCCAACATCTCTATACCTCTTATTTCCACAAAACTCTGTAAAGGTGTCAAAAACATTATCGCCCAGAGCCTGGTTTTGAACATTAGGAGAATTAGGAGAAGCATTAAGAGAATCAAATGGTGATACATTGACTGTCTCTTTTACCAACTCACTCCATGGATTGGGATTGTCATTCGGATTATGGGAATCAGAGTCCTTAGCGCCTTTGAGTCCAGTCAGAGTAGAAAACCATTCATAAAAACCCATTTTTAAGATTCTGTTCCTTAAGAACCACTCCTGGTACCAAGTTGCATTGGCTAGGGTTCTCCAGAGAAGCAGAATCAACTGGGAACACTTATGAATATAAAATTTATAAAAGTGACTCACATGACCATGGGAGCACAGAGTCCAAAATCCACAGGGCAGGCTATGAAGCCAATGATTCAGATGGAGGGTCTGGATGAACTCCACAGGAGAGGCTCGCCAGCTGAAGCAGGAAGGAAAACTGTCTCTTCTGAATCCTCCTTAAGAGGCTTCCAGTGATTAGATTAAGCATCACTCATTGCAGAAGACACTCCCCTTTGGCTGATTACCAATGGAATCAGCTGTGGATGCAGCTGACATGATCATGATTTAATTCTGTGAAATGTCCTCATCACAACAGACAGTCCAGCACTTGTCCAACCAGACAAACAGGTACCACCACTTGACCAACTTGACACATAAGCCTGACCATGACATATACCCTTTCAGAATCTTGGTGAATGATGCTGTTCAATGCAATAATGAAAATGGGGTCATATTGAGCAAGTGAAAAATTTTATTAAGCAAGAGAGGAAGTTTGCCTAGACTCTGTGATTTTTTTTATATGACTTTGGCTTCCCATTCTTAAATTCTACTGGTATTATTATGTGTTTCATTTCATATCTCTGAATAATGTCAAAACAGACTACTAAACAAATGAATAGCAAGGACACATTCAGGTTATACTTCTAAAATGACTCATTCAAATAACAATGTCAAAAATGTGATTTTGTTTTTACTTTGTCATCTTAGATGTGTGATTTTTTTCATTCATATAATATTCAGAAGTCATGTTTGAGCTGCTCTGTAATAAGCTATGGCATTAATCATGAATTTGATTGGTGGTATATACTACAGACACATAAGTAGATTCCCATTAAAACATACAATAGACTGACTGTCTGAAAAATGCCTAATCAGAAATAGTAAGTTTGGAGTGCACTTTAATGGCCGTATCTTTTCCAGTATACAAAGTCAACAGGCTGAAGATTTGTGGTTTTGAACATCTTCGTCCCAAGAGCATGCACTAAAAGGATTATTTTATCAGGGTTTCATTTTCTTCAAGGTTTTAATTAGTTCCTGAAAATAGGTTAGCACATTTCTTTTTATAAGGCAGGGCTCATATATGCCAGATATGGGTCTCCCTGTTATAATCTTAAATGGAAATAATTTATGTTTTCCAAAAGGGGTGACTTTTAAATTTAATAAAGGTATAGTTGAGTATGTATGGGAGTACATACAAGTCATTATTAAGACACATTTATAACTTTGAGATGGGGTAATTGAATAAATTCCAAAATTTAAAAAATTCCAATTGGTTAGAGAAAATGCCCTTGAGAGCTATGAAATGGTTTCCCTGGATCATGCTTGGGACAAGTCACACAATTGTAATATATTTTCATAGCTATTTTAGGGGATTGCTTTCCTCAGCTGTTTTGGTTTGGTAAAGCTGACAGAATGCAGTATACTACAAATGGACTGACTCTTAATAATGATGAATTATTAGCTTACAAATTTACAATTGTAAGGTCATGAACATGTCCAAATTAAAGCATCAATGGATACCTTCTCTGAAGACTAGTTATAGGTGAGCTTAGGCTTCTCTGTCAGATACAAGGCATGCGGTGATGTCTGCTGGTCCTTCTCTCCTGGTTTTCATTGCTTCTAGTTTCTGGCTTCAGTGGCTACTCTGGGTCTTTTTCTGTAAGTTTCTCCATTTCATCTTTCTGTGTCTTTTATCCTCACATAGAGGACTCCAGTAAGAGGATTAACACCCACCTAGGGGCACTCCTCAACTGAAATAACTTAATCTAAGTTTCTCACCTACAATAGGTCTTACCAATAGGACGATTAAGTTTAAGAACATATGTCACAGAGGTCCATCACCTAAAATAGCTATGAAATTATAATATAGTTGCTTGATTTGTCACAACTATAATCCAGGGAAACTTTTTCATAGCTCTAAAATGGGTGTGTCATTCAGGTCACTTAGTTTTAGAGCCTCTATTTTCTTGTTGAGCAGGCAAATATATCAATTTAGGAATATTAACAGATTCTTGTTGTGGTCATAACAATTCAAGATTTTACCTTGTGTTCCAGGTCCAGTGGGATAAGATTTTACATGGAGCAGGACAGTATTTTTTATATATGAAACTAGTGGGTGTTCTAGATGGCAGTGCACCGTTAGGGCTCATAGGAATTGAAACTTATCCTTTTAGTCACTCTGATTAGGAACAATCTTCCATGTATAATTCCACCATCACCTTTGATCTTTCCATATCTCTCTGGGCTTGTTTGGCCTATGGCCATAATAAATTTTTGATATTGGAAAGGCCTGTCACTAATATGGGGCAGGAAGGTGGAACAATCTGGTGTTCTGGAGAGACTCGGCTAGGTTTCAGGACTTATCTGGACCAGGGACCCATCTGGAGGTTGTAGTTTGTGGAACACTTGTGGAATCTTATATATTGCCCTAGGTGATTTTTAGGATTGACTGGAATGGTCCTGGTTGGGGGTGGGCAGGTTATGATAGGTAGCAAGGTCTGCCTCAAGCTTGTGTAAGAACAACCTCCTGAGAACTGCTCCACTCTATTTGAACTCTCTCTGTCACTAATATTTTATTGATGACACTTCTTTTCCCCCTTTTGGTCAGGATGGAATTGTTGATCCCAAAGTTCCAGGTCTGGATTCATCCCTGGGAGTCATCTCTCACATCACCAGGGAGACTTTCACCCCTGGATGTCATGTCCCACGTAGTGGGGAGGGCAATGATTTCACTTGCTGAGTTGGGCTTAGAGAGACCAAGGCCACATCTGAGTGACAAACCACAATCAGTTTTGAACATTTAAGAAATACTCCATATCCCTTAGCAGTCACCTTTCAATCCCTCTCTCCTTCCCCAGCCCTACATAATCATGAATCTAGTTCTAGTTTTATCGATTTATGTATATTTGCATTTTATACAATAGAATCATACTATATGTAGCATTTTGGGTTCAGTTTCTCTCACTTAACATATGTTGCTGTTGTTGTTTTTAAATTATTGCTCTTTTTTCTTTAATTTGAGAAGTGGTAGCTTTACATAAAAGTCATGTAAGAAAAATAGTGTTCCCATATACTCACCCATTGCTGACACTTTGCATTGGTGTAGTACCTTTGTTACAACTGATGAAAGAATATTAAAATATTACTGTTAAGCATCATCCAGTTTGCATTAAGTGTTTTCCCACATTCCACCCTATCATTAGCACCTTGAAATAGTGATGCATGTTTGTTTTAATTCATGAAAGAACATTTCATATTTGTACTATACTCACAATCATTGTCCACAATAGGGTTTCACTGTATTATACAGTCCCATATTTTACCCTCTAACTTTCCTTCTAGTAACAAAGAGGACTCAAAACTTCCCCTTTCAACCACAGGCATTAACCTAATCCAGCACTGTTAATTACACTCACAACAATGTACTGCCATCACCACTATCCATTTCCAAACCTTTACAATCATGTAAATAGAAATTAAGCATCAGCTCCTCATTATCTACCCCTATTCTATCTGTAGCTAACTTGTATTCTACATTCTAACTTTAAGAGTTTGCTTATTACAATTAGTTCAGATCAGTGAGGTCACACAACACTGGTCCTTTTGTGTCTGGCTTATTTCACACAATATATTGTCCTCAAGGTTCCTCAATGTTGTCATATGCATTGATATTTCTTTCCTTTGTATAGCTGGATAATATTCCATCACATATATGGAATAAACACATTTTGTTTATCTACTCATCTGTTGATGGACACTTGGATTGTTTCCATCCTTTGGCAATTGTAAATAATGCAGTTGTGAACATAAATGTAAAAATGTCTGTTTGTGACCCTGCTTTCAGTTCTTCTGGGTATATACCTAGTAGCATGATTGCTGGATCATATCGCAGTTCTATACTCGGCTTCCTGAGGAAATGCCAAACTGTATTCCACAGAGGCTGCACCATTTTATATTCCCACCAGCAGTGAAGCAGTGTTCCTGTATCTCCATATATTCTCCAATACTTGTAGTTTTCTGATTTTTTTAATAGTGGCCATTCTAGTAGGTATGAAATGATACATCATTATGGTTTCAATTTGCATTTCCCTAATGGTGATGTTTTGAGTACCTTTTTCATACGCTTCCTGGCATTTGTATTTCCTTTTTGGATAAATGTCTATTCGAGTCTTTTGCCCATTTAAAAATTTTTTTTGGCCTTTTTATTGTTAAGCTGTAGGATTCCTTTATATATTCTGGATATTGGATATGTGATTTCCAAATATTTTGTCCCATTGAGTAGGCTGCATTTTCACTTTTTTGACAAAGTACTTTGAACCTCCAAAATATCTAATTTTGAGGAGGTCCCATTTACCAATTCTTTTCTTATGTTGTTTGCGCTTTAGGTGTAAAGTCTAAGAAACCATTGCCTATCACAAGATCTTGAAAATCCTTCCCTATTTCTTCTTCTAGGATTTTATGTTTCCTTCTCTTGTATTTAGATCTTTGATCCATTTTGAGTAAATTTCTTTATATGGTGTGAAATAGAAGAGATCAATTCTTTTGCATATGGATATCCAGTTCTCCCAGCACCATTTGTTGAATAGACTGTTTTGTCCTTGTTGAGTGGACTTGGCAGCCTTGTCATATATCAATGTCGATAGATGTGAGGGTCCATATAGATTCAATAATATTCAATGGAGCTTTCTGAACATTCCATAAATTCTTCTATTACCAGAATAATATACTAATTTTAGAGAACTTATCAACACATTCCAATATTCCTGTGTTACTTGCAAAGTCTACCAGGAGGAAGAAATAAGAAGTGTTCAAGGATTTTTTTTTCTTTTGCACAAGTAAAAATCAGATATTTTTACCTGTTATTTTAATAATGGTAGTACTAGAATAATAACAAATAGCACTTTTCATCTCAGATTATATGAAGTGGATTTTATTTTTTTTAGGAACAGAGAAAGACACTGTTACTGATTATTTAAAATCTAGAAACTTTACCTGTGGGTAGAGGGAGTCAGGGTCATGCTACCCTGAAACCATTGCCAAGGGTACAGAAGTTTGAATTTTATTAGTTGAGTCTAATTATACACTATGCATTTAAAGCAAGCTTTTGTTTCTTAATTGCAGTAATTTATTTGTTGGTTATATTTATTTATACATTTTTTCACACCAAAAAAATATTTTCAGCTCTAAAGTCTTTGGACAATATTCTCAAGAGAAATGGTATTGCTGAGCTTTATTCCAATCACAGCATAGGTTGGACCTTCTCCATATTTTTGAACCTTCTCAGAAGTGGACTTCTTATCATAGCTATGAATCTTATGATGTAGTCGAAAGCACACTAGACTAAACATTAGGAGACCTGGATTTTCTTGAAATGAAGTAATTTCTAGATGTGATGATATTGGCCAGGACACTAAATCTTTGTAACCATCAATTTTCTCATGTAAGAGGTAAACACACTCTTTCAACTTTGCAGAGTTGTTGTGAGGGTCAGATGACTTATTTTATATAAAAATGCCTGGTAGTCTTTTATAATCTTTACAAGTAATCTCCAAAATGTCCAAAATGGCCTATTTTGACCTCTGAAGTTAAACATGTGGAGAAAATACCACTATATATATATTATATAATTATAAATATATATATATATATATATTTGGGGGTACTGTCAATGATATCCATTTTTCTGTGAAAGTTAAATGCATCTTTAATGGTATATTATATACTTTGAAACATATGCAAATCTGCATTTTAAAATACTGTACACATTTGCAAAAATCTGAACAATTTTTAATATTTCTTTCCAACTTATAGATCATTATTTTTGTCCACTTTGGTGTTTTTGCACCTCTCTTTGCAGATACTGATCTTTATAAGTGTTAGCACATTAGGTCTGATACAGGTAAGGATGATGCTAACAGAATGTTTTACACAAAGAGCCTGTCCAAATCACTAAAAATCAAATGTCACTTTATCATCATCGTCAAGTTAGAAACCCTATGAGTGATCCTTTCTTGCC
This sequence comes from Tamandua tetradactyla, assembly GCF_023851605.1. Classification (NCBI taxonomy): domain Eukaryota; kingdom Metazoa; phylum Chordata; class Mammalia; order Pilosa; family Myrmecophagidae; genus Tamandua; species Tamandua tetradactyla. The sequence goes on from NC_135331.1 coordinate 46,535,681, forward strand.
AAGGCACAGCCTATTGGTATACCAGGACATTTAAAGAAATTCTTATATGAAGCAAAGAGAGGGGGAAAAAATGTTCAACTTTATGGACTTCTAGTTGTGATTTCTTGCTAGAGAGGGTAGGACCATAATTTTCTAAGAAGTTTTTAGATCCTTTTGAAGTATTGGAAGAGAAGAACAATGAAGCCATTTTGCCTTAAATTAAAAGTATCCTTTAATTAAGGAGCACATAGTTCTAGAAGCGCATTTTAAATATTTACAAGTTTTTCGAGATGTTATATTTCTGTTACTAGATTCTTTTTGAGATTATGAATTTATATATAGATGATCTTGTTACAGTAATTTATTGTTTTAAAAGGAAAATGATTTATAAAAGTTATCTTAATTATTTTTCAGCTCTTAGATGACCCAGATGTCAAGATCAAACTCAAGATTCAGTGTTTAATTTATCCTGCCCTTCAGCCTCTTGATCTAGCTTCACCATCATATCAAGAAAATTCACATTTTCCAATTCTGCCTAAATCACTCATGGTCAGGTTCTGGAGTGAATATTTTACTACAGACAGATCACTTGAAAAAGCCATGCATTCCAACCAACATGTACCTGTGGAATCAAGTCATTTGCTCCAGTTTGCTAATTGGAGCTCCTTGCTCCCTGAGAGGTTTAAGAAAGGACATGTTTATAAGAATCCAACTTATGGTAATTCTGAGCTGGCTAAAAAATATCCAGGATTCCTAGATGTGAGAGCCACACCCCTTCTTGCTGAGGACAGCAAATTACGTGGTTTACCCCCGACCTATGTCATGACTTGTCAATATGACATTTTAAGAGATGACGGACTCATGTATGTCACCCGGCTTCAGAATGCTGGAGTTCAGGTGACGCTTAACCACGTTGAGGATGGATTCCATGGAGTACTTGCATTCCTGACATTTAAAATTGCCAAAAGGGAATTAAATCACTATATTAGTTGGCTAGATGAAAAGCTATAGTCAAAAGTTTATCAAGTACATATTTTAAAAATAAACAATTCTCAAAACTTCATAAAATCCAGATGTTAAAAACTGATTTCTGTTGGGAATGGTCTACTTAAGTTCAACATATGCATACTAATTCTTATAGCAAATAGTTACTTCTCTGTTTTGTTTCTTCCTCTGAGGGATTTCATTCCATTCTGCTATTTCACTAGATTTTTTCACCTTAAAGCATTCATCTTACAGTTATTAATATCTTATTTTCTTGTATACACTCTCTTGAGTGTTGGCCAATGTTTGCCATGTAATAGGATCAATGTCAGCAAATATCACCTGCCTGGGTATTGGCAACATTTCAGTTAGGGTCTGAAATACTCCTAATCAATAATATGAGTTAAATGGCAATTCTTTTCAAAAAGTTGCCTCAATACAATGTCATTTTATTACCACAGCTCATCATCTTCTGTCAACTCCTCTAGACTCCAGTTTCCAAGTATTAATTGTTTAATAATAAAGATCACCATGAAACTTTGAGGAATTAAATGCCTTGCATATGGGGAGGAGGTTAGAGAAACAGCTGTTTAGTAAAGACCAGAAGCGTCATTGGATGGACAATGACTTAGGAACAGTCAGTGAGTAAATATGTGTACACAGCTGACCAACGACAGCAAAAAGCGCAGACAAATTTAATCTGTGAGAAGTCCAAACTGGCATTGCATAGAAGAACAAATATTTGTCAGGGTTCAGCAAAGAAACAGAACTGACAACTAAATATGAATATGAATACATGTGCAAATATTAAGAGGCTCGTTATGGGAATTGGATCATATGACCATGAGGATTGACAAATCCAAATCCTACAGGGCATGCTGCAACTTGGGAACTCCAAGGAAGGGTTCAGTGAATTTCCCAGAAGCTGGCTGGCTGAGTAGAGATAGAAATCTTTATTTCTGACTTCTGAAATCATCAGTTCTCATTCTGAGGCCTTCAACCGATTGAATTAGACTTCTTTCACTGAGAAGACAAACTCCTTATTGATTGTAGATATAATCTGTCATAGAAACAATCAACTGACTGATGATTCAAACCCACAAAATACCTCCCAATAGCAATCAGGCCAGTGTTTGCTTGATCAAACAACTAGACACCATCACAAAAGATAAAATAAATTGCATTTGCTCAGATATGGCCTCTCTTTCTAAGTCAACTCAGCAGGTGAAGACACTGGCTACCCCCTACGTTGAACATGACTCCTAGGGGTGTAACTCTCCCTGGAAATGTGGGACAAGACTCCCAGGATGAGGCAGGACCCAGTACCATGGGGATGAGTAGGCTTTCTTGACCAAAATGGCGGAAGAGAGCAATGAGACAATATAAAGTTGCAGTGGCTGAGAAATTTCAAGCAGAGTCAAGAGGTTATCCTGGAGGTTATTCTTATGCATTATATAGATAACCATTTTTAGTTTATGGTATATTGGAGTGGCTGGGGGGAAATACCTGAAATTGTTGAACTGCACCCCAGGATCCTTGATTCTTAAAAATGGTTGTATAACTTTATTGCTTTTACAATGTCAATGTGTGATTGTAAAACCTTGTGTCTAATGCTCCTTTTATCCAGGGTATGGACAGATGAGTAAAAATAATAAGGATAAAAAATGAATAAATAATATGGGGGGATAAGGGGTAAAAATTGGGGTAGATTGAAATGCTAGTGGTCAGTGGGAGAGATGAGTGGGTGGTGTGGAATGTATGAGATTTTTCTTTTTTCTTTTTATGTTGCTTTCTGGAGTCAAGCAAATGTTCTAAAAATGATCACGGTGATGAATACACAACTATGTGATGCTATTGTGAGCCATTTATTGAATACCATGTATGAACTGTTATGTGTGTGAAGATTTCTCAACAGAAATATTAATAAATAAATAAATAAATAAATTATGTTTCAGGCCATGGCAGAATTAGTTATATTTTTTGTAACAATTAGTTGTGCCAAAGATTGTAATTATTGAGAAGTGGTCTTCAGATGATGCAAAGGCTTCATTTTGCTGTCAGGAACGAAGGCTCTTTCAACCTTTACGCTTCACCTTTCTCAAGGGTCTGATTTTTGTCTTCATACTCATAAGATTATTATGTACAATTGGTCCCACCTGAATATCCTATCTAAGTAGAAATGGAGTATGGAAAAAAATGAGTTACTTTTGTGTCTACTCCATTTTATCAGGAAAACAGTAATTCCAGAAGCCCAACATTAGACTTCTCCCTATATCTAATATTCTAGGATTGTTGTGACATGGCCACCACTACCTACATGGAATTCTAGAAAACAGGTTTCGTAGTTGAGCAAGTTGTATTTTCTTAGTCTATGAAAAGAAAAGAGAACAGATTGACAACCAGCAGAGTATGCCACAAATATCTACAGCCTTAAATTCTTAAAAGCAATTGTGGGAGGGTGGGCCATGGTGGCTCAGAAGGTAGAGTTCTCGCCTGCCATGCCAGAAACCTGGGTTCATTTCCCAGTGCCTGCCCATGAAAAAAAAAGCAATTGTGGGAGAATTATTTCTCGAAGAAAAAGTAAGGGGATGTGGGAGTTAATATTAAATACAGTGAATAGTGATATAAGTTGGATCTATGACCACAAATTGACCACATATAATGTACTAAAAAAATCATCAGTTTTGCTTTGAAATAATTTCTCTTCAATTCATCCATAGCTGGTACTCACTACTGCTTCTCCTGTCCCCTTAAGAGTAGATGACAATAAATAACCTGGACACTTGCAATACAAGCAAACCTTTCCTTGACCAGAGAGATGGGTACTCAAATACCATCTATGATACTTTCACATTTAACAAATATTCTCTTTGATAATTGAAAGCATGAGAGCACAGCAGACACACAGAGCCAGAGTATCAGTGCATTGAAGTCTGTGAAACTACCATTCCAAAACATTGGACTCTATCTTGATAAAGGTGATAAAGTCTTCAGAATAGTTTAACTTTTAGTAAAATTGAATACATGTCTTATATGTTAAGATGTTTGGTATCTATTTAGAGCTCTAACCATAATTTTATAACTCTTAAATCTTTTATTCTATGTGTTCAATATTAAATTTAAATTTATTTTGAAAAATCTCAGCTTAAAGAGTCACAATGAGATTATATTGTCATTACCTGGAATGTAGGAGGCCAGAGTTCAACCAGTAATTTGGAATTGGAGACAGAAGCTAAGTGGATAGGACACTTCATATTTTAACTATAATTTATGTGAAACACCTCTCTAAAATATAAAAGCCTTGAATGAGCTTTTAAATAATTGGCATTTCTGAGTCTAGTTGAATTTAGAAGTATTATGAATTAACATATTGGCTAAATCTCATTTGTAGTAGAGCAAAGGATTGACATCTTAAATGAACCTCTTTTGAATATCACTTTGATTATTAAGGATTAATGCAAAAATGAATCTATTCTTTCTTGTGCCAATGAATGGCTTTTTACTGTTTAGTCCATAAACACAATGGTTGCTATTTCTGGACATACAAGCACATATAAATATAATATTTCTCTGAAAAAAAGAGCATCTTTTAGAAAATATTTTCCCAATTAACTGAATGATCGAAGTAGCTATGGAGAAATAATTTGAAAGTTTCAATACAATCCCACAATAAGGAAAAAATGAGCAAGAAAATCCAAATAGATTATTGTTAAAATACTAATCAATATTGATGATATGAAAAAAATAAGTATTCAATTAAAATTAATATTTTAATTTTCATTTGTAAATAAACAGCATATACAAGGAACATAATTACTGGAAAAATGATGGAATGGACTTTATGACATTTTTATTCCTCCATCATAATGTCTGATGCCAACACATTTATTAGTCTATCTCATAGTTGAAAATAAAAGAGAAGATGGGTACAGTCCCATTAGTTTAGATTTTTAGGGCTCAATAAGTTTTCCAATACTGTGCGAAAAAAAACAAAACAGTGAAATTGCTGTCACAGGAGAAAACACGATAAAAATGCAGTAAAAAAAAAAAAAGAGCCATATCCATAGCTTGAATATGACTTTTCACTCGAGTGAAGGAGGCTACAGACCTACAGACTGAGGATTATTTTCTTTCAATTTCCTTTTTTTTAATCTGCTCCATCTGGTCTCCAAAAAGTTGTTAAGCAGCATAAGCTAGGATGGCAACATAAAATCAGCATCGGATAATATATATTGGCAATTTATGTACTATAAGGATCTGTTCTTAATATTCCTTTTAAAGTGGTTTATAAAAGTGTCCAAGTCTACTTTAATAAAGCAAGGAAGCAAAAAGATAAAATAAAATAAATACCTCAAAACCAAAATCCTTGAATAAAATCATAGAAAGGAAGATATTTCCTTTAATGTCTACAATGCTTTTTAAGAATGATAATGCTACCAATATACATATGTAAATATTGTATATATATATATACACTTATATACATATGCGTATATGGTATTTTCATTATATGCGTAGTTTTTCATATGTGTGTGCAAGTATATTTTTCAGAAATTTCAAAATTTTCTATTTTTATAAAATTTAGAGACCTTAGAACTCTGAAGTAAATGTCAAAATAATGCTGTTTGAAATAATGTGACTGAGAGGTTTTTTTTGTGTTTTATTCAATGTTCCCAAAATAGACATTTCTTGTTTTCAGTTTTCTTTCTTTCTTTTTTGCTTTTTTTTGGGTGCATAGTCCAGGAATGGAACCTGGGTCTCTCGCATGGAAGGCAAGCAGTCTACCACTGAACCACCCGTGCACCCTGAAACAGATGCTTTTAAAGCGTTTCTCTATCGCCTCTTAATTTAATAAAAAACAAAGCAGTAATTACAACTCGAGAGGAGTAAGGACACATTAAGTGGGTACTGTGGCTCGTTGTCTTGTGACTGGAAATTGCTCCATTGGAGAAACCACCAAGCCAGCTCTGGACTCCATTGCTGATGTTTTCATCATTCCTTGATTTACCTAAGCTTTAAATGTCTGTGTTTCTAAAAGATATTCAATGATAATTAAGTCCTTGCATATATATATGTATTTTTTTTTCTTACATGGGCAGGCACTGGGAATCAAACCTAGGTCTCCGGCATGGCAGGTGAGAATTCTGCCACTGAACCACCGTCACAATCACCCTTTGCATATTTTGATAATTAATAATTCAATATTGCTAATGCATTTTAAGTTGTCAAATTTTACATACTTTAAATAGGTAATCTTGAAGTTATATAATGTTAACCAATATCATACTTGATTTCATAATTCTATTATTTATTCTACACTTCATTTTACCTTCTACATTACACACAGTTCTTCCATGAATTAAGGTGCGTTTTTTGTGGTGGTTGTTCTTTTAGGCAAGGCAATGTGTTTTTAGCTTTCCATATTCGAATGGATTGAATAGATTTTTTTTCACTAGAGAAGTTATAGGTTTACAGAAAAATCAGGCAGAAAATATGGTGTTTCCATGTACCCACTCCATTATTAACATTTTGCACTAGTGTGGTGCATTTGTTATAAATGAAGAGAGAATATTATTGTAATTGTACTATTAACTCTTGTCCATAGCTTACTTTAGGGTTCACTGTTTGTATAGTACAGTTCTGTTTTTTTTAATTGTTTTACTTCTTTTTTTGTTTGTTTTTGTTTTTTATTTTTATTTTTTGACTTCAGTTTTAAATGAAACAAATAAGGGAAAAATAATCATGACCATTGTGATTAATTACAATGTCACTTTCCCAAGTAGTGTCTCAGGAGTTAGTGTGATCACAACCTTTCAATACCACTCATAATATTATTTCAAGGTTGAAAGCAAAGGAAAACTCAGTGGGAAGAAACAGTGCTAAATGCATACATTCACACTTGTTTTCATTTCGAGACTTCTGCCTATAACTTTTGACAATCTTGGACAAAGTCTTCTTTTGTTTTCAGACGTAGCTCTCTCACCTGTAAAATGATAGCCTAGGAACTGGTGATTATTTTTCAAACTGAGGTCCACAGATCTATTTCCACAAGTCTCCTAGGAGAGGTTTTTAAGTGGTCTGTTTCCATACTTACGATTAACCCAATGCAAATTCTTGTTAATTTGAATGGCCACCAATGTAATCAGGCATGAACATGAAGCTTCAGGGCCCTTGTTTCCCTTGTTTTTGTGGGTGCACTGTGGTCAAGCTCTAAAGCAAAGGCTTTGGATTTAAAAAAAAACGATTTCCCAATATACAGTCCAAGAACCTCTGCAGTCCTCAAATACATTCTTGATAGTCCACAGTGTTTAAATTTGAGAAACATTTCTCAAATTCCTAAAAGCATTTAATATTTATTTAAAAATCTGACATTTGTTGCTTTAAATGGAGCTACCACTAGAAGGCAGCATCCTGCAAAAGGAAACAAGATTGATTTCTTTCTGTTATTTGTTGAGTGCTCAGCTCCGAGCTATAAACATTTCAAAAGAAGCAAACAAATGTAGGAGACTGTAAGCTCTATGGTGTCTACAGCAAAGCTGCGATAATGTTTGTGAAAGAAAACTGACAACCTCCAGGAAGTGCTTTTGCTAAAGCATCTAGTGGAAAGTTAGAAGTCTGCAGGGCTCTTTGGCTGGATATGGGAGAGGGCTGTTGTGAACTCTGAGGGAAAACGAAAAAAGCCAAAAAAATGAAAAGCATTTGAGCATCCAGTCACACCAAAGTGAGGAAATATACTCTACAAGTACAAAAGTCACTCTAGTAGGACATCAAAATAGTGAGGCTGATGCAAAGATATGGTTATAACAAGTTTGTGAAGAACACAGAAAAAATCAGAATTTCAAACACAGTATTTCTTCTTTTTGGAACCAATATAATTAGATAGTAATCAAACAATTTAATTTAGTACACTGATGTTATTTTCTGGCATTATTTAACTTGATCTGATAATTTGAGGATAATACAATCATGCACCTGTAATAAAAGTATTTAATGGTTATAAGTTTTCATCAAACAATTATAACCAACAAAAAATTATTAACTAATTAAGCATTGTATTTTAAAATACACCATTATCCCATAATTAATTTCTTTCTTATTAGTATACATGTTTTATTCCTGGATGTATAACAAAGGTGATATACTTATAATTAATATTTAAATTATTACTTTACTAAAATATATTTTATATTTATTTCTAAAACTTTTTTAAATCCTAAAGGTGACTCTTTATATTCATTTTGGACTCATATATTCATTCATGATCAAACATGGCCACAATAAAATAAAAACCTAATACTTTAGGTGTCCACTGCCTGTCTGAAATGGATTTCTCCCTCCCCACCTTATCAATAATGGAAAAATAACCAGTTTGAACAACTTTGTAGAAAAGATGCAACTGACCTGAAGGTCAAAAACAGAAGAACACGACATATTGCATTATGACATTAACACAAACAAAAGAGAAAGCAAACATCTCTCTCCCTGCTTTTTAGTGCACAAGATTAAAAGCAACAGCTGGCTTTACCTTCCTAAAGCCATATATCACTTCATGATTGCCTAACATTGACTGAGAAAGAAGGCCATTCCATAAACTGAGTTGGAAGTATACAGAAAGAGGGCCTATCTTTTTTTGTTCTTCTGGAGACGTCTGGCTGACTGAGTGTTATTAAATCTATAGTATGCACTCTAATATTTTTCCTCAGCTCTGAAAAATGTCTCATACTTCTCTAATTTGCATAACAACTGTATGCTTTTGCTATACTTATGTGCCATCTAAAATATTAATGTTCTTAATATTTCCCATTAATTGAATATTCTTAAATTAAATACATTCATTCTTTAAAAAGAAATTTCATATAACTCTCCTAAATTGAAAACCAGTATCACCTGCCATGAATTTAATGAAAACAGAATAGTAATAAATAGCTGATGCCTCTCAATGCTCTAAACTTGAGCCTCATACATCTTTAAAATAAAAAAAAAGAGATTGGTTAGCAAGTGTTGGAGAATATTAAAAACTTGAAATAATCAAAGTAACACCTTCATCTTGTTGTATTCCAAAGAATTATAGAGGGATTAAAAAGGTAATGGCTGTTCTTCTTAGTGTGTAAGATGACTTCAGGTAACTCCTAAAATCATCTGATGTCTCTCCATAATTAGGACAGTCACTCTTTTGGAGACAGTGTTTTAACAAGGCCAAAACTGGTGGTTCACACCCTTAATTTTCCAGCCACTTCATAGAGAAAAATGATCAATTTCACACCAGAGTTCTAGGTGGCCCAGCAGAGCATTATCAGGCCTCCCCAAGGTTGGAGTGGAACCTGCCCAGTACTTACTACACAAGGGATAAGAGGTTTCAACCTCCAAAAGGGCTCTGCGTCTGACCCTATCACACCTTCTCCTGATATCCTTCCTCCTAACATGACTTCTACAAATTAATATGCTACTAAATGTACACAAAGCTATCATATTAGAGTCAGAGTAGCTTGGGCCTATGTGCTGGTTTGAAGCTATTATGTACCCCAGAAAAGCCAAGTCCTTTAATCCTCATTCAGTAGTACTTGGTGGGATCTTTCTGATTGTTTCCATGGAGATGTGCCCCACCCGATTGTGAGTGGCAACTTTTGATTAGATGGTTTCCATGGAGCTGTGTCTCCACCCTTTCAAGGTGGGGTTGGGGTTGCTTACTGGAGCCCTTTATGAGGGAACCATTTTGAAAAAGCTTTAGAACCATGACAGTCACCAGAACCAACAAAGTTCACACAGCAAGAGACCTTTGGAGATGAAGAAGGAAAAATGCCCCTGGGGAACTTCATGAGACAAGAAGCTTGGAGAGAAAGCTAGTAGACATTGCCATGTGCCCTTCCAGCTGAGAGAGAAACCCTGAACTTCATTGGCCTTTCTTGAGTGAAGGGACCTCTTATTGGTGCCTTAATTTGGACATTTTTATGGCCTTAGCACTGCAAACTTACAACTTAATAAATTCCCCTTTTTAAAAGCCATTCCATTTCTGGTATATCACATTCCAGCAACTTACTAACTAGAACAGGGTATTAAATATACACAAATAATAAAATTTGGCAAAAATATAAATTTTGTATTTTGCTGTCATTTTGTAAGTTACTTACATCCAATATTAGGCTGAGGCCTGCTGTGTGTTCATTTTCATTTTATTTATTTGAATGTTAGCTTTCTCCTCAATTTTATCTATTATTGAGCATTTATGATCCATTTTTGTTTAGCTCCAAAGTCTTATTCATTTCTAGAAACAAATGATAAAACTTGACATTATTAACTATGTCAAATCACATAAGGTCTTTGGTCAATTTAATATCCTCGGCTGAACATAGTCCTTTTCATTCTCCAAGGCTGAACTTAAAAGCATATCCTCTTCCTTTATCTCTCCAATAAGGACTTTACTTATTTATTTGTAATAACACTAACTTAATTTTGTCTTCTCTTTCATCATAGTATTTCACATATTTTTCATTTCTATATTTCTCCATGATGCTTAGCCAATGTTTTTGTACTTAAAAATGTAATAAATCTTGCCAAAAATTGTATGAATTGATATATAGAAAGTGATTATATTAAAATAAATCTCTATTAAAACTTTAAAGGTGCAGCATCATTACTTTTGAAACAAGAAGCAAGAACTTCTGCTGTGGTCACTGTGGCTGCTCCTAGCTGGTCAAGAAGCATCTCTGCGCCAGAGTATGGCACAGCAGCTCTCCCAGGAGTGGGGCATCATGCTGCATGGGAGCTCCAAAGTCGTGGCAGAGTGTCTTTTGGCATCTGTGCTGATTTGAAATGATGTATGTCCCCTAGAAAAGCCATGTTTTAATCCTAATCCCATTTTGTAAAGGCAGCTGTTCCTTCTAATCCTTATTCAGTATTGAATATTTGAAACTGTAATTAGATCATCTCCCTGGAAGTGTGATTCAATCAAGAATGGTTGTTATGCTGGATTAGGTAGAGGTGTGTCTCTACCCATTTGGGTGGGTCTTGATTAGTTTACTGGAATCCTATAAAAGAGGAAACATTTTGGAGAAGAGAGATTCAGAAAGAACAGAGAATGCTGCACTGGCTTCTTGTTTCATGACACTCCCCAGGAGGCATTTTCCTTCTTCATTTTCAAAGCACTGGCTGGTGGACTCTGCACGAAGAAGAAACAGGGAGCCAGGAGAGAAAACTAGCAAATGATGCTGTGTCCACCACATGCTTTTCCAGATGAGAGAGAAACCCTGGCCCTGTTCACCATGTGTCTTCTCACTTGAGAGAGAAACCCTGAGCTTCACTGGCCTTCTTGAACCGAGGTATTTTTCCCTGGATGCCTTAGATTGGACATTTGTACAGACTTGTTTTAATCGGGACATTTTCTTGGCCTTAGAACTGTAAACTAGCAACTTATTAAATTTCCCTTTTTAAAAGCCATTCTGTTTCTGGTATAGTGCATTCTGGCAGCTAGCAAACTAGAACAGCATCCATAGCATTTTATATCAGTGTGGCATCTATGGGCTCACCTTGCTTGTAACTACTGCTCCTGAGCTCATAAAATACCTAAATAATGTGGTGGAGCAACTGAAAGGTTGGTTAGACAAGTGTTGAGTTCAAAAACTGGTTTTAGTCATCTCAAATATTGAAAGTGGTAAAGTCCTTGAAAGATGGCAATTTGATGCTGAGTGTGACAAGACTGCAAAAGATGAGAGTGCACCCAGAGAAAAGTCTCAGAAAGCTATCCAAGAGAAAATTCACCCAGCGACTAGCCGTATCACAGCTACAGTAACAGTTCTGCCACTATTGGACATTTCTTGTTCGTTTGATCTACAGATTTATACAGACAAAGATTTGGTTGTACCTGAAAAATGGGAAGAGTCAGGACCACAGTTCATCGTCAGTTCGGAAGTAGTCCATCTTCATTCATTTACTACTACAATTCACAGAGTAAATAGTATGGTGGCCTACGAAATTCCTGTCAATGACTGGGGAATGAGATGAGAAAAATATTGTACTTGCAATTCTCAAATGTGGTTTTCCTGAAACTAAATCAATTCTAGTTGATAGGTCTTATCTTGTTGGTTATAGATAGGGAAAATCAACATTATACTTCATGAACTGTGCATAATAGTTCCATTTTCTAGCACCCATTTGACTTTCCATAGGATTAACATCATGAATTAGAGGAGAGTAAGGTTATTTATTCCCTTGTTAATGTGTTGGGCTAAATAGAAGCATATTGCACATTGTTCAAAAGGGAACCAGCTGATTTTGTCAGCATGGATGAGAAACATTTTGCTATAATGCTAAAGGACGTCTTAAATCATACATTTTGGCCAAACAGCTTGAGTCAGAATATAAGTAAGGAGATCTTTAAATGTAAGATACAGGAAAAGATATCAGAATATTCAGGATCTTTGTTCAGACCCTGAAAGGAACACACATAACGCCAGTAATGAAATATTGCTTTATTAGCTCCTTTTGCCATTTATTTAGTTGTATAATCTCCATGTTGAAAAAATTTTCAATAATTTGATTTTAATGTATATAACTTGCACATCTGAAACCATGGATATTTCTACTGTTTAATTTCCTGTGCTACAGAATGCTTCTTCAAAATACCTTGTGTATTATAAAATCAAGCTTTCAGGGACAACGATGAATTAAAGTTAAATTTGTACGTTTTAAGTTTGTCTTAAAATGTTTTGATATCAGTGTGTTAATACATTTAAATGGTAGCTAGATGGGCTCAGTATAGCACACAATTTGTTGTAATTACAAGTTTTAGTTCCTAGGATATAAGAGCCTTAAAGTACTTTGAATCTAATAGACAAGTTTGATAATACCCCTGTCACGTCATAACAGTAGATCTAAAGTAAACATCCTTCTTTGGATATAAAGAAAACTCTCATTTTAAATTAGTTCACTTCAGTAAATGTTGGATTATAGTACCTTTCTATACTTTTAGTTTTACATTCTTCCCTTATTTCTAAGATTTCTCGCTGACCTTAATAAGGCTTTTCTTATTGTCAGCCTGGTTTACTTTATATACTTACTTAAACCGTACTTATCCCTGTGCTCACGCCTCCCTTAATATTCTCATTCCATTTTTCTTTCGAAAGTATATATCATTTTTTGCCTTCAGTTTAAGGCAAACTTCCAAGAAGTCATTTGTAATGTTTACTCTAAATCTTCCTTCATTTTGTAATAATTCACTTTATTAAAAAAAATCAGACATTATTCTAAACTGTTTACACGTATTATCTAATCTTCACTATTATTAAGCAGATAGATAAAGTGTAGCCATTTTTGCCTGTTTGAAAGGATTTATGTATCCTAGAAAAGCTGTATTTAATGCTAATCAACATTGTGGGAGCAACCATTCTTTCTAATCTTGATTCAGTACTATAGGTTGGAAACTTGATTAGGTTATCTCCACAGAGATGTGACTCGCCTACCTGTGAGTATTAACCTTTCATTAGAGGGAGATGTGACTCCACCCATTCCAGGTGGGTCTTGATTAGTTTACTGGGATCCTTGGAAAGAAGAAACATTTTGGAGAGAACTTGAGAATGACAGGAGAGCAACAGAGCAGAGTGATGAGAATGAGAGAAGGACGAGAGAACCACAGAGTCCACCAGCCAAAGGCCTTTGGAGATGAAGAAGGAGAATGTCTTGAGGGGATCTAATAAGCAAGAGGCCTAGAGTGAAAGCTAGTCAAGATTGCCATGTTTGCCATGTGCCTTTCCAGCTGAGAGAGAAACCCTGAACTGCATCAGCCTTTCTTGGGTGAAGGTAACCTCCTGTTGGTGCCTTAATTTGGACATTTTTTATCGACTTGCTCTAATTGAAACATTTTCTAGGGCTTAGAACTGTAAACTGGCAACTTTAAATTTCCTTTTTTAAAAGCCATTTCATATCTGGTATATTGCATTCTGACAGCTAGCAAACTAGAACATCATTCATTCAAAAATTACATATTGAGCATTTGTTAATGAGCAGAACACTTTGTGCCAAGTATCAGGATGAATGAAACAAAGTCTGGTCTTCCTGAGGCTTGAAAACTTATGAGGGACAGGGAAATACATTCCAAAAGACAATGAAGTAACCCAACATGTTTGTTTAATTGTGTATTTCTTTGTTTTGGTGATGTTTACCAAATGAATCCTAGCCCCTTGACCCAGTTTTGTGCTTATTAAGAATAAATGGTTCATTCCTCAAAAAAAAAAAAAAAAACTTTACAAATATTACGTTGATTTCTGAAGGAAGAATTTACATATTGATACTTGCAAATATATACTAAAGCTCTAATGAAAATGAGCTTTGAAAATAAATTTAGGAGATCAATTTAATATTTTAAAATCCAAAGCATACAAGTTTTACAAAGGTGACAGTGTTCCACATGCAAAAATATTGGCCTAGAAGAACAGGGAAAAGTTGTAATTTTATCCTTGTTTCATTTAATAGACTTCACATCATCCATCATAGAATTTATTGACAAAAATATTTATCTTTTTAGGAATTGAAACAAACATGACTATGTTACACAATAGTAACTGATGTTCAGATGTAGGGGCTAAAGCCTGTAGAGTCATCTTACTGCAGATCTAACAGAATTTTTAAAAATGTTTTCCTTTTTGATCTAGATATAATTTATTACAAAGAAAGATATGAAACAAAGTTAACTTTCACTACATTTCTATTTTCTTAAAACACGTCTGAAACAGTGAATTATTCACCTTGGAGTTTTCATTAATTACAGATGTTCTATTTTATAATTTATTTATTTATTCATCAAATATCCAATCTGCTTTTATCTGTCGGGTACTTCAAGTATATAATGATTAATCAGTTTTTGTCTATTCTATTTAGATTTGGGTTCTTTTAGGCAGGTAAATAATAGAGTGGTTTATGGAGAGTGATTATTAAAATGCAGTAGTATATCTCATGGAAAAACAAAGGCATGTGAGTAGGGGCACATGGAGAAATGAAGGTAGAAACTATTGGGAACCAGACTCCACTTCCACTAGATTTAAAATTGAATACATGCTACCGAAATATTTTTACTTTATGGAATGCCTTGATATATACTTTTGCTTCTGTATTGATGCTGTCTCAGTTTCTCAGTTACTCAATTTTGAGATTTTAAAAACAGAAATCTGATCATATCTGCCCACTTGTTCAAATCATACTATTTAAACCACAGGTGAAGTCAATGAGTTGGACCTCTGCCTGATTTCCATGAACAGTGATGATGAAAAGGTCTTGCTGGCTCAAAAAAGCTTGAGTTGAGCAGGATCTCTATTACAATTGTGAACAGAGAAGGCAATGACTTAACTTTCCTGTACAGCTTTGTATTAGTTAGGGTTCTCTAGAGAAACAGAATCAACAGAGAAGACTTGCAAATATAAAATTTATAAAAGTGTCTCACGTGACCATGGGAATGCAGAGTCCAAAATCCGCAGGGCAGGCTGTGAAGCTGGCGATTCCAATGGAGGAGGGTCTGGACGAACTCCACAGGAGAGGCTCACCAGCTGAAGCAAGAAGAGAGCCTGTTTCCTCTGAATCCTCCTTAAAAGGTCTCCAGTAATTAGACTGAGCATCACACATGCAGTAGACATTCCCCTTGGCTGATTACAAATGGACTCAGCTGTGGATGCAGCTGATGTGATCATTATTTAATTCTATGAAATGTCCTCATAGCAAAAGACAGGCCAGCACTTGCCCAACCAGACAAACAGGTACCACCACTTGGCCAAGTTGACACATGAACCTGACCATGACAGTCCACCCCTTGTCAACTTGGCAGCTTTACATATCACCTTAAAACATACCTAATTTCTAAATAAAAAACATTAAAATACACATTTTTTTCTTTCACCTAACAATATTTAACTGTCCTGCATATAATTGGAAACACATTAAATCTCTCCAGAATAAGGTGCAAGTCCTTGGGTAATATTAATTCTTAAACTTGATACCTTACAACTTAAATATTATAACAGGAACAAAACAGCATCACAGTTCTCATTTCTGTAAATGATCACGTGGTCACAGTTTATATTTATCACTACCTTCTTCCACTACCCATTCCATGTTCCCTTCACCCTTAGCAAGCACTTCAGCTGGCCGTGGTTCTTTGCCTGGTGGGGTGGCCCAAACCTTCATTCCTGAAGTTTCAGAGCCATTGGTAGTCCTGCCTGGAGAGGGTTTTTGCAGTTTTCCATTGATTTTAATCACAAGGCATGGTAGTACTAAAAGATGCCCTAGGGGATCTCCTATATTCCAAGAAAACTCTTCCTTCCCTCCATTGTATAGTTACAGTTCTATTTCCCCCTGACAGTCAGGGTCAATCACCCCAGACAATAATGCAATTCCCTTCTTGACTTGTTGATCCAGGGGCATGAGTAGCCCAAAGTGACCAGGTGGCAGTCTTAGATTCCAGTTCAATGGAATCATTCTTCTTTCTCCCGGTGGAAGCACTCCCCCTTTTGGAACTAAAACCTGTAGACCAGTAGAGCTTAGAGTCGCAGGTACAGGAAAGAAAAATTTTCCTAGTAGATCACTAGGGGAAATAGTGAGTGGTGCCACTCCCATTTCAATCCCTTGGTTCCTGGACCCACGGATCCAGGCTATGGGAGAAACAGCATCATACAGCAGACACTGATTCAGAGCATATACAGCTTCCTGGAGAACATTACCCCAGACTTTCAAAGTATTGACATCTAGTTGGCATTATAATTGAGCTTTCAAAAGGCCATTCTACCTTTCTATCAATGCAGCTGCTTCTGTATGATGAAGAACATGGTATGACCAGAGAATTCCATGTGCATGTGCCCATTCCCACACTTCATTTGCTGTGAAGTGTGTTCCTTGATCCAAAGGAATGCTGTGTGGAATACCATGATGATGGGTAAGGCATTCTGTAAGCCCACGGATGGTAGTTTTGGCAGAAGCATTGAGTGCAGGGAAAGAAAACCCATATCCAGAGTATGTGTCTATTCCAGTTACAACAAATCTCTGCCCCTTCCATGAAGGGAGTGTTGCAATGTAATCAACCTGCCACCATGTAGGTGGCTGGTCACCTCGGGGAATGGTGCCATACCAGGGGCTGAGTGTAGGTCTCTGCTGCTGGCAGATTGGGAACTCAGCAGTGGCTGTAGCCAAGTCAGTCTTGGTGAGTGGAAGTCCATGTTGTTGAGCCCATGCATAACATCCATCCCTACCACCATGACCACTTTGTTCATGAGCCCATAGGGCAATGACAAGAGTTGCCGGGAAAAGAGGCTGAATGGTATTCACAGAACGGGTCACCTTATACACTTGATTATTAAAACCTTCCTCTACTGAAATCACCCTCTGGTGTGCATTCACTTGGGACACAAATATCTTCATGTTTTTAGCCCACTCAGAAAGGTCTATCCATATATTTCCTTCCCAGACCTCTTTGTCACCAATTTTCCAATTATGGTATTTCCAAGTCCCTGACCATCCAGCCAAACCATTAGCAACAGCACATGAGTCAGTATACAAATGCACCTCTGGCCAGTTTTCCTTCCAAGCAAAATGAACAACACGGTGTACTGCTCGAAGTTCTGCCCACTGGGAAGATTTCCCCTCATCACCGTCCTTCAAGGACTCCCCAGAAAGGGGTTGTAGTGCTATAGCTGTCCACTTTCAGGTGGTACCTACATATCGTGCCAAACCATCTGTAAACCAGGCCTGAGTTTTCTCTTCCTCAGTCAATTCACTGTAAGGAACTCCCCAAGAAGCAATAGCTCTGGTCAGGGAAAGAGCAAGTAATGTGGCAGGAGTGGAAACCATGGGCATTTGGGCCACTTCTTCATGTAACTTACTTGTGCCTTCAGGATCTGCTCTGACCCTATCTCATATATACCATTTCCATTTTACAATAGAGTGCTGCTGCGCATGCCCAACTTTATGACTTAACCAGTCAGACAACACCCAGCTCATGATAGGCAACTCAGGTCTCATGGTAACTTGGTGGCCCATGATTAAGCATTCAGTCTCTACTAAGGCCCAGTGGCAGGCCAAGAGCTTTTTCTCAAATGGAGAGTAATTACCTGCAATAGATGCTAAGTCTTTGCTCCAAAATCCTAAGGGTCAGTGCTTTCATTCTCTTATAGGGGACTTCCAAAGGCTCCAGACAGCATCTCTATTTGCCACTGACACTTCCAGCACCATTAGATCTGCTGGATCATACAGCCCAAGTGGCAGAGCAGCTTGTACAGCAGCCTATACCTGTCGCAGAGCCTCCTCTTATTCAGGTCCCCACTCAAATTTAGCAGCTTTCCTGGTCATTCGACAAATGGGCAAGAGTAGCACACCCAAATGAGGAATATGTTGTCGCCAAAATCCAAAGAGACCAAATAGGCATTGTGCCTCCTTCTTGGTCACAGGAGGGGCCAGATGCAGGAACTTATCTTCCACCTTAGAAGGGATATCTCGACATGCTTCACACCACTGGACACCTAGAAATTTCACTGAGGTGGAAGGACCTTTTTGTTGGATTTATCTCCTGTCTTCTGACACACAAGTGCCTTACCAGTAAGTCTAGAGTAGTTGCTACTTCTTGCTCAGTAGGTCCAATCAACATGATATCATCAATATAATGGACCAGTATGATATCTTGTGGGAGGGAGAAATGATCAAGGTCCCTGTGGACAGGATTATGACATAGGGCTGGAGAGTTGATATACCCCTGAGGTAGGACAGTGTAACTATATTGCTGACTTTGCCAGCTGAAAGCAAACTATTTCTGGTGGTCCTTACTAAGAGTTATTGAGAAGAAAGCATTTGCCAGATCAATAGCTGCATACTAGGTACCAGGGGATGTATTGGTTTGCTCAAGTAATGATACCACATCTGGAACAGCAGCTGCAATTGGAGTTACCTCCTGGTTGAGCTTACGATAATCCACTGTCATCCTCCAAGACCCATCTCTTTTCTGCCCAGGTGAAATAGGAGAGTTGAATAGGGATGTGTTGGAAATCACCACCCCTGCATCCTTCAAGTCATTAAGAGTGGCAGTAATCTCTACAATCCCTCCATGAATCTGGTATTGCTTCTGATTTACTATTTGGCTAGGTAGGGGCAGTTCTAGTGGCTTCCACTTGGCCTTTCCCACCATAATAGCCCTCACTGCACAAGTTAGAGAGCCAATGTGGGGATTCTGCCAGTTGTTCAGTATGTCTGTTCCAATTATACATTTTGGAACTGCTGAAATAACTACAGAATGGGTCTGGGGGCCCACTGGACCCACTGTGAGATGGACCTGGGCTAAAACTCCATTGATCACCTGGCCTCCATAAGCCCCCACTCTGACTGGTGGTCCAGAGTGACGTTTTGGGTCCCCTGGAATTAATGTCACTCCTGAACCAGTGTCTAATAATCCCCAAATTATCTGATCATTTCCTTTTCCCCAATGCACAGTTACCTAGGTAAACGGCCATTGGTCTCTTTGTGGAAGGCTTGGAGGAAGTTTAGCACTATACATTTGTGGAGTGTAACAGGGTTCTCCCCCAAAGGGACTGGCCTCCCCTTCATTCAAGGGGCTCTGGGTCTGTAAACTGTCTCAAGTCTGGAAATTGATTAAGGGGCCGTGACTCTGTGTTTTTGTAATTCAGGTTAGACTTCTGATCACTTGACCTAGAACTCTTTTGTTTATACAGCTTGAACAAGAATTTAGTAGACTGCCCTTCTATTGTATTTCTAGGCACCCCATAATTTACTAGCCAATATCACAAACCTCTGTGGGTCATATAATTTTGAACCTGCTTTAAGTTTGCTGTTTATTATAATAGCCACATTCACCCTGTCTTTGGCAATTAGATGCCACCACCTGGCTTCTGCCAACTCGGGATCTTGTCATACCTATTGTGTTTAAGGATTCCAGCTCAGTGACAGCAGCTTCTACAGTAATATCTGACCTACAGAGAAGTGCAACCACAGAGCTTTTCAGGGATGGTGGTGACAGTCTCACAAATTTATTTCTCACTGTTCTGGTAAAAGATGAATCCTTCAGACATTCCTGGGGTGTAAGAGCAGGCTTTGTGTGATAAATCCACTCTAACATTCCTATCTCCCTAAGCCTCTGGATCCCCTCATCTACATTATACCAGGGCAGTTCTGGCATTTCAACCTCAGGTAATGGCCACCTTTTGATCCATGTTTCAACCAACCATCCAAACAAACTGTTAATACCTTTTCTAACCCCTCAAGCTACAACATTGAATGCAGAATCTCTGCTTAGTGGGACCATTTCAATAAATTCAGACAGATTCAGCCTTATATTCTTCTCACAATTATCCCAGACCTTAAAATCCATTGCCACACATATTCCCCTGATTTCTGTCTATATAAATTGGAAAACTCACATAGTTCTTTTGAAGTATAATGTACTTCCTCATGTGTGATACTTTGTACCTCACCTTTAGAGGCCCGTTGGGACTTTAATTACAGGTCTGGAAGAAATAAAGGATGGTATGGTGGGTCACGAAAAGAATTAGAAATATTTCTCAAGCCATTTGATTCAGTGCCTTCATTTGCAGTTTCATCTGGTGAAACAGGATTACTCACTCTAAGGCTAATCCCTTCAGGAGGAGGTTGGGTGGCCAACTCCTCAAAGCAGGCTGGAGGTGAGGTGGCTATGCCCTCAGAGCAAAATATTACAGGGTTATCTAGAGAAGATTCAGCGTGAACTAGGGTTTCAACCTCTCCCCCAACATCGTTTTCAATCTATATGCCACCTTCTCATTTTTCAGGATCCCACTCCCTTCCAATCAATGCCCTCACTTTAATGGTGGACAACATGCAACGTTGAGATTTCAGTTTACGTTGTAATGTTGCCACTCTAACAATAAGATTCCAAGTCTTATTTTCAGTGATCTCAAGTCTCCAGCTACAGAAAATAAGATTTTCCTTCAGGATACTCATAGAAACTTCTACATCTGTCAAACACCGCTTAAGTTTCTTATTTGAAGCCTTAAGCCCATCCCTTTCATTCCTTAATGTAGCCAGTGTATCTAAGAACAACCAGTCAACATCTCTATACCTCCTATTTCCACAAAACTCTGTAAAGGTGTGAAAAACATTATCGCCCACAGTCTGGTTTTGTACAAGTGAAACATTAGGAGAATTGAACGGTAGTATTTTGACTATCTATTTTGCCAACTCGCTCCATGGATTGGGAGTGTCATTCTGATTATGGGAATCAGAGTCCTTAGTGCCTTTGACTCCAGTCAGAGTAGAAAACCATTCATTAAAAAAACCCATTTTTAAGATTCTGTTTCTTAAGAACCACTTCTGGTACCAAGATGTATTAGTTACGATTCTCTAGAGAAACAGAATCAACAGGGAACACTCACAAATATAAAATTTATAAAAGTGTCTCACATGACCATGGGAACGTAGAGTCCAAAATCTGCAGGGAGGGCATGAAGCCGATTCTGATGGAGGGTCTGGACAAACTTAACAGGAGAGGCTCGCCAGCTGAAGCAGGAAGAGAGCCTGTCTCTTCTGAATCCTCCTTAAAGGGCCTCCAGTGATTAGATTGAGCACCACTCATTGCAGAAGATACTCCCCTTGGCTGATTACAAATGGAATCAGCTGTGGATGCAGCTGACATGATCATGATTTAATTCTATGAAATGTCCTCATCACAACAGACAGGCCAGCACTTGCCCAACCAGACAAACAGGTACCACCACTTGGCCAAGTTGACACATGAAGCTGACCATGAGAAACTCTCTCCAAAAGCTTATGGTTTTGTGGAGGTAAAGAAGCACATATCCATATTCACATATTTAGAGGTAGAACCTGACTTTTACTTAGTCTTTTCAAGTAATGTATTCACTTATGAACTATTATTTTCTATCTCATTTTCTAAATGAATTCTTATTTGGTTATAGGTTACATTCTTTTTCCTAAGATATTTTCAACATTTTGTTTTAAGATGTTCAACATTTCCTGTGATTTTATTTTCACTCCCGGTATCTATTGTCAAGATTATTCTTGCTAGCATTTTCCTTTCGATTATGCTGTGGTCAAGATTCGGAGGAAAAAAATGCACATTTTTTCCTCCATAAAATAAATCAAGCAATAAATGATGCTTTTTTTTTTTAATACTTGGAGAAACACTTGTAACATAGAAATTATTCATCACTAGAAAATTTTGAAAACTTCCGTGCAGCTATTTTTGAAGTTATTATAGCCTTTTCACCCCATTATTTCCTCTTTTACTGTTCCTGTCATGTTCTCTACTTGATAGTATCATTTTTTGCTATTTTGTATTTTTATTGGTAATTTCCCATTTCCATTTGTAAATAAAATTGGTGTTGTTTAAATTTAATATTTCAATTGTTTATTGTATAACTTTTCTCGAGTTCTTAATTTATTTAATGTCAGATCATATCTTTCATTAATTAGGGAAATCTTTATCTATATGGAAATTCAAATAATCTGACTTTATTTGCTTTAAATTTTGTTTACATCAACTCTTTCCTTATTTCTCATTTTGGTTTCTTCTAACTTCTTTAGATGTAGACTTCCTGGCAATGGTAACATTTTGCCCATTTTAAAAATGGACATACTTGGGGGAAATTTGTTACTATTGAAGGAAAATTTGGTGACATGGCATACCTTTTTTTAAAAGATCATATTTATATTTTCAGTTTTTCCCCTTTCTTTGCCAACATTTAATTTGAAAATTTTCAAACATATGTGAAATTTGAAATAATTTTGTCATGAATTTTCATGAATTCTCGTGACAAAATCAGGAAATAAGATTGACTGATGGATCAGTAAAGAATGAGTAGATTGACAGAGAGGTGATGAAACAGTTATTTTGAATTCTCATGACAAAATTACATGTATTATCTCACCACCTATATGCAACAATTAACATTTAATTATACCTGTTTCATCACCTCTCTGTCAATCTACTCATTCTTTATTTATCCACCAGTCAATCTTATTTTCTGATGCATTTCAAAGTTACAGACATAAGTACACTTTCCCTCTAAACACCTCAGCATGTATGTCATTAAACAAGGTGGTTATTTATTTTTGCATACTTTGAGGCAAATGTTAAGCTCAAATCCCTATCCCTAATTAGGCATAAAACATTACTATCACCACTTTCTAAAGTTCCTTTAGGCCTCTTTCCAGGAAATCACAGCCCCATGGCCCTTTTAGATTTGTTCTGATTTCTATCTCCAGTTGTGAGAAATCCCTTAATATGCTGTAATTCTAGTCATTTATCAAAGCATTATTTGTTAAGAAGCTATTAAACTTTATTAGTAAGAATACTTTAGAATCTAAAAGCAACCTCAAGTGCAGTATACTATCTGATTTAACTGTACTTGCAACATTATCTTATAGATAAGTAAACTGAGATTGTTCAACATGGAAAAACATATTTAAGGACAATCAAGACCCTGTGGATGCATCCTTTGAGCCATTGGACCTGAAAATGCGGTTATTCATTATCCGTCCATCTTCTCTAAAACCACCAGTGTAAAGTTCCTGTCTCCAAACTATACCAACCCCTAACACTGTTTATTGCTGCAATCTATAGATTTTTGGGTCTGTTCATTTTCCCATGAAGATTTCACCTCCTGAGTCACTCATCCTGGTCAATATCACCTCAGTCTACACATCCTGGTCAATATCAATCATAAATTCAATTGACTCCACTTTCAAAGTTATCCCAAGCTGACAAGTTTCATCATCTTCTGCTGGTCTGGTAGAAGCCACCATCGTTCTTTGACATATTGCAATACTCATTTTCCACACTTACTCCCTTTCAGTCGTTTCTCCAAACAACTTCCAGAGTGATCCTGTTTAAACATAAGTCAAACCTGCTTAAAACCTTCCAATGATTTTCCATCTCATCACGAATTAAAGCTGACGGCCAGCAAAGTATGCAGTGGTCAGCAAATTAAAGAGAAGCCAAAGCCCTGTCCCCAGGGACTCAAGCTCAAAAAACAGAACTAATCACCATCACCTGAGCTCTAGAATGAGGAAAAAGGAAAAGGCTAAATCTCTACATTGATACTGAATATGCTCTCCTAGTCCTGCCTGTTCACACAGCAGTGTGGAAAGAGCGAATCTTTTTCACAAAAGGTAGAACCCCCATTAAGCACTGCCAAGAAATACCCAATCTCTTAAATTCTGTGCTCTTACCAACAACAACAAAAATATTAGTAATTCATTGCCTTGGCCATCAAAGAAATAATACTAACATCTCTTGGGGGAATATCCAGGCCAACATGGCAGCCAAAGCTGCAGTCCAAACAATGGAGCCCCTCATAAGCCTTAATTCTGTACCTCTTAGCCCAAGTGCCCTCTGATTCCTCAGTTGTGAATGAGCCACGCAGCTAAGATTCACTCTTGGAACCTAAAAAATGGTCCTTTTCTTCCCTCTTCATCAGTCTCACTTGGCTAATGCCTCTCCTAGTTCCACTCACTTGTCCTCTTGCTATTGATCTGCCCTTGCATTGTTAAGCTTCTCACCAAGTTGATTTCTTCTAGACTAGAAGCCTTTCACACCAAACTAATGCTGATGTGAGGATTTTCAGCCATTCCAGGCACCCCTCTGGACTCTTCCCCTCTTAATTTAAATGAGATAGCCAGAAAGTTCTATGCCCCATTGGGTAGGGACTACACCTGCTGACAAGCAAGAAGCAGCTACAGAAGAAGACACTTATGATTAAGGGGCGAGAATTCTCTTGAGGGGGAAATTGAGGCAGGCTGGGACAGGGACATGAGAGGGGAAAGAAGCCCTTGAACAAAACTGGTTAATCAAGGTCAGGAATGCAAGTCCCCACAGACACCCTGCCTGGGGGCTTCCCACGTCCAGGAAACATGAGGCAGTACCCCAGCCATCTGGAGCCAAAACACCCCCACCTGGGTGGGTCATCTACACAGATGCATGGAGCCAACTGACCCACCCAAATGCACCATCTACCACCAGACACCACCCTGGAGAGAAAGGAGGGTAGAAGAAAGAGCCCCAAATGGGAAGGGGAAAGGGAAGTAAGTAAAACTAATCTGTACAAGCAAATGACCCCACATTGCCAGGGCCTCTCACCTTTTTCTCCTCTGTCTTTGTCGGAGTGCCCACATGTTCTCTTACATGCATATTCAATACACTTTCTATCTGCTTAAGGAGGAAAAAAAGAAGCTAATAGCCACAAGTTACCCTAATATATTTTTAAAATTCTTCTACCACTCTTTTCTTGTGCATTCCATACTGGTTACCTGGGACCACATTACCATTTCTTAGAACATGTTAAGCATGCAGCCACCTGTTCCAGGAATGCTTTGCCCTCAGGTAAAACTGCATGATTCCCTTCTCACCACCTTCGCGCTTCTGTCTGAATGTTCTCCTTGACACCTTTCTTGATCACCTTATTTGAAATACGAACCTCCTTTTTTCATTCCCTATTTGTCTTCCCTGGTTGATTTTTGTTCATTGCACTTAACATTATGTGATGTATGATAAATTTCACTTGTTTATTTGTGTATTGTGTCTTCACTGATGGAGACAGGGAAGGTTTATTCACTAATTGTGTTCTCAAGTGCCCAGAAGAATGTTTGACACATAGCAGGCATTCAATAAATATTTATATAATAAATGAAAGGATAAAAATAGCATGTAAAATGTCATTTTTTTCAGGCAAGTCTTCCTTAGGCCCCCAGGCTAGGTCAGTGGTCCTTTTTATGACCTCTCATAGTACCACTTTACACATAACTAGCACAAATATTTATGTGTTTCTTTCTTTAAATTTATGTTCATTTCTAGTTTGCATTGGTACATGCTCATTGAATATTTATTGGATAAATTAATATGAATAAATGTCTAATTTCTTTCTAGTTGCCTTAAAAATGAAAATTATATATATATATCCTTTAATCTCCATGCAATATTCCTAACATAGTGCTTTGCATATAATGAAAAACTCAACAAATATTTAACAACAATCTAGCATAAGAATAGGAGAAGCCTTCCCAACCTACTTCTAAGTTTCTTTAATGTTAAATGTAATGTAAGCTTTCACTGGAAAGCAAGTAAAGCAACAACAATGAAGAATTGGGTGCTAACTAGTTGACAATAGGAAAATAAGTATTTATTGGAAAGTTGTGCTTACTTTGTTAATGTCCTTGGTTAGAGTCTATCATGTAGCTAGGAACACATTCCTGTACTTTGGTGGGGGGGGGGGGTTGCATTAAAGTTTGCCATTTATTTGACCTAACATTATTTCTTATGCTCAGTCATCTTATAAGCAACACCAACAGACAAAATTTGTTTTTAATTTAGGAACTGAGAAGGATTTTTCCAAGGAGTTTAAATTTGTTATTATTGTCTAATGAGATGAGACACCACTACTAAAGCTGTTTGGAATGTTTGGTTTTAGCCAAAATAAAAACTTGGGGGTCAAATCATCCATTTTTTTAGAATCAGTAAATAAAGCTATGGAGTGCTTTAAAATCAGCAAGATGTTGTGACATGTACCATATGCCCCGTGGAACTCCCAACTAATATATCCAAAAGTTGAATTCTAAACACTTACAGAACATGGGTATGCTGGTTTGAAACTATTATGTAACCCAGAAAAGCCATGTTTTAATCCTGATTCAATCTTATGTGGGGCATCTGTTTCTTTTAATCATGATTCAATATCATAGGATGGAAACTTTTGAATAGATTATCTCCATGGCCAATGTGACATGGCCAGCTATGGGTGTGAGCTTTTGAGTAGATGGAGATGTGACTCCACCCATTCCAGATTAGTTTACTAGAGTCTTTTAAAAGAGGAAATGTCTTGGGGAGAGATCATCGCTGAGCAAATGCAAACACTTGGAGAACTGTTGCTTCAGAGCTGACAGAGCCAACAGTAGACTCAGGCATTTGGAGATGCAGAGCAGACATCACCTAGCAGATGTTGCCATGTGCTTATCATAAAATGCTAAGTAAAACAGAACCCAGAGTTGTGTTCCAAAGGATTTAAGTGGAAGCCCACAGATGCCAAGTGAAGAATCTCCACAGGAAACATAGGCCAAAAGCAAGCAGTAAGAGACCAACAGATGCCAACCTCATGTCTTCCCAGCTGACAGAGGTATTCCAGGTGGCATCAGCCTTTCTTGAGTGCAGGTAACTTCTTGTTGGTGCCTTTGTTTGGACATTTTCTCCACACTAGAACTGTACACATGTAACTGTTAAATCCCATTGTATTAGCTTAACAAACTAAGCTTTCACTTAGCTCCTTTGGGACACAACTCTGGTTTCTGTTTTACTTAGCATTTTATGAGAAGCACATGGCAACATCTGCTAGGTGATGTCTGCTCTGCATCTCCAAATCCCTGGGTCTACTGTTGGCTCTGTCAGCTCTGAAGCAACAGTTCTCCAAGTGTTTGCATTTGCTCAGTGATGATCTCTCCCCAAGATATTTCCTCTTTTAAAAGACTCCAGTAAACTAATCTAGACCCATCTGGAATGGGTGGAGTCACATCTCCATCTATTCAAAAGCTCACACCCACAGCTGGCCATGTCACATCGGCCATGGAGATAATCTATTCAAAAGTTTCCACCCTATGATATTGAATCATGATTAAAAGAAACAGATGCCCCACATAAGGTTGAGTCAGGATTAAAATGTGGTTTTTCTGGGGCACATAATAGTTTCAAACCAGCATATCCATGTTCTATAAGTATTTAGATTTCAACTTTTGTATATATTAGTTGGGAGTTCCACAGGGCATATGGCACATGTCACAACATCTTGCTGATTTCAAAGCATTAGTTTGTTAAGCTAAGACAATGGGAAAATACATTTTAAAAATATGAAAAAGGAAAATAAAACATAAGGCTCAATCAGTTAAACTGAATTTATTTGAATTAATTTCCATGTAATTCAGGTAGCATTTACTGAACTCTATGTGCTCTATGAGAAGTGCTCTAGAACTTATCAATGAAAGTGATAAACTGACTATACTCACACAGCAGTCTCTGATATGAGCCCTTACAGAGTTATTAAAAATTGCTATGGGAAGGCTTAATTTTGAATTGTTTAAAGAGAGGGAAGATCGGGAGCACAGTATAGAATTGTAGCCAATAAAGCAATTAAATTTCTTCTAGAAAATAAGTTACAGACTTCTTAAATCAAGGTCTTATAATATTGAATGGAAAATAACTTGTATTTTCAATTCTGACTATGTTTGCAAATATATTCCTGCGAATCAGAAGAGGGACATTGTAAAATGGTTTATAGATTTATATGTGTATCTGACCAAGAATTAACACCTAATAAATCATAGTTTTGACTATTAATGTCTAAGAACAAAGATACAAAAATTATATGCTCATTATTCAAGTTAAGTTAGCAGGATTCCTATTGTGACTATACAATTAACACCCTTTCCTACTCATACACTCATATACACAAAGATACATAGAAAGGCTTAGAACACAGTTATCACGAACAAATATTTATAGAGATCAAATACCACTCTATCCTAGATATTGAGGAAGAGATAATAATGATTAATCAAGTCTGCAGCAGAACCACGTTGCATAGAAAAAAATGAGTTGAAAGAATAAAAATAAAAGTGTGGAAATAAAAAGTGGAAACAATTTCTTGTCCCTATCCACAATCTTTCTTTAAAATATGAGAAATCTTAATAAATTGCCCCCCACCACTTATCTATGTTTTATATCTAGGTAGCAGCTACTTATGAGTTTGCATAAATATTGGCTAGATGCATTTGAACTTAGCCTTTCAATACTCCACCAAGCAGCTCAGACACTGAACCCAAGCTAGGCATCCTATGTACCAGAGATGGTAAGGTGCTTTGGATGGAAAAGGAAACTAAGATAAGAAACAATACAGACAGCAGAGTTGGATGTCCATTTCTATGTCATTAACCAGCTGGCTTCCTTGAAGTTATTAAGGTAGAATTAATCAGTCACTTGCCACTAAAGGACCACTTGCATTAGGAGTGAAATAACTACAGAAAGTCCAGGCTTTCTAGACTGTCCTGATTACAAATTCTCTATTATCCTGTTAGACTAGGCAGAGAACCACTGCAGTAAGATAGAATATATGTGGTGAAGTTTGATCTAAGGCATTAGTAGTTGCAATAGATTTGAAGGGAAGGACCAAAGAAATCTTTAGAAAGAAAACCCTGGGTTCTGGAGAGAAAGTGTCTAGATGAAAAACCCAGATCTCTAAGTCTTATTCTGTAGGTTACTTTGAGTAAGTTATTTAATACATCAAAGCTTCAGTTTCCTCATCCACAGAGGAAGGATACTACACTAAAATTGTACATTTTTTTAAAAATTGAAATTAAAAAACATACACAAAGTTCTCACTCAGCAAGAAAAGGGCACTTACATCATGCAAATCAGTGAATCATAAGCTTTAGTAACCGAATGGATATGGGGGCAATAAGGAAAATAAATCACTCATGTCTCCTATCTTTTTAGATTGGACAACTAGATTAATGATGATGTCATTCATAAAGAGAGGAGGAACAAAGAAGAGTAGACTGGATGAAGATGTGGATTGAGGAAGGATTTGGAGACCAGAAAGGTGGTTCTAGTTTTAGATGTATTGTGATTAAAGTCTCTATTTATAAGAGGTGATTTTCACTTCCTGCTCTGTCCATTGCCCTTTCTAAGGAAAACTACCCTCAACATGTACAATATGACCCTATGGCTCTGTCTACTCCTTACTCAATGCTCATTGGCCTAGTTGTAAAAAATGGACTAGGACAGTTTGACTCCTCAATCAAAAAACTGGGATTGAAGGTATTATGCTAGGGAAATTGTTCTGGAATAGTTTGAGTGGTTAAGATGACCATTTAAAGCCATAAATAAATGAATAATCTGAAAAAGCCACTAGGGAGAGAGGAAATAATGGGGCAAATACTGAGAAGGGACAGATAGTAGATAGATAGACAAATGGTGGATGAAACCACAGACACATAGGTAGATGCATGGATACCCAGAAGGAAAAAAACAACTTTCATTCATTAACTGAAAACTTGTAAAATTCCAAGTTTTCAGTAAGGTCTCACTGTACTTGCATTTGTATTCTTATCTGTGAATACATCCTTACAACAATCCTCTCTTTTCTTGAGTTAAAATGAGTGGTTCTCTCTTCCTTGCACCCATATGTTCCTGAACAGAAGACTGTTCAGGTAAAGTCAACTATCCAGTTGGTGTCTCTTTCTTTCTTTTTTAATAATCCTCAAAGGATTCTAACACATTCATTACTATATATGGTCAATAAAATCATAGATAATCTATTTTACCAACTTTGCTCATGAAGTTCCTATCACAATTGTATGCTTTGAACTCAAATGTGTATGTTGCTCATTTCAAAGTTGGCCTGATACGAAAGGCTGTGGTTATTTCATGGACAGGGAAGTTATGTGTCACTTAATCTAATGCCCATCCTAGAAATCCAAGAATGTGCTTCATTAAGCAGACACTTTTCTTTCTCCTCTGCAAGCACTAGTAACATAATGTCATATAAAGTTTAAGAAAAAGCGTCAAAGGGTAAGAAATGGTCACCAAGAGTTACATGATGCTTCTATATTATTCTAAGCACCATAATTACATGTCAATTATTCTCTGAGAAAAGGTGAGAAAAGTGATGCCTCCGTTTAGACTCTAATTATACCCTTAGCCCAGTTCCTTTGGGGTTCCCAGGTTATAATTGAAAGTTTCAAGTACATTATTAAGAGGTATATATATTTTAAAGCAGGTACTTTGATTTATTTATCTGCACCCAGGGTAATTGCTATTGCACTTAATCATAATAAGGATATTTTGAACAATCATTAATTTATTTATTAGTTGCTGGATATTTATGAAAGGTGGTACTTTTATATAAGATGGTGACTCACCTGTTGGGATTTGTTATGGAAAATATTTTTTTAATATTTTTAAAAAATATGTTTTTTTAAAAAAATTTTTTTAAAAATATTTTTATTGAGAAATCTTCACACACAGTTCATCCATAGTATACAGTGGCTCACAATAATATCACATAGTTGTGTATTCATCACCATGATCATTTTAGAATATTTGCATCCCTCCAGAAAAAGAGGTAAAAAGAAAAAGCTCATCTGTCTATATCCCTTAACTCTCCCTTTCATTGACCACTAGTATTTCAATCTGCCCATTTTTTTTTACCCCTTATCCTTCCTTATTGTTTATTTTTTATCCTTATTTTTTTACTCATCTGTCCATATGGTCACATTGTAAAAGCTGTATAGTTATACAACTGTTTTCAAGAATCAAGGCTAGTGGAACACAGTTCAACAGTCTCAGGTACTTCCCTCTAGTCACTCTAATACACCATAAACATATCTATACAATGCATAAGAATAACCTCCAGGATAACCTCTTAGACTCTGCTTGAAACCTCTCAGCCACCGACACTTTATTTTGTCTTATTTCTTTCTTTCCTCTTTTGGTCAAGAAGGTTTTCTCAGTCCCATGATGCCAGGTTCTGGCTTATCCCAGGAGTTCTGTCCCACACTGCCAGGGAGCTTTACATCCCTGGGAGTCATGTCCCACATAGGGGGAAGGGCAGTGAGTTCACCTGCTGAATTGAAAGCTCACTTATTTTTAAGGACTTAGCCAAAAACAAGTTGTCCATAAGAAAAATCCGAGGTTCAAGATTCAAACAAGACATTACATTGCTTTTCTTATTTGGAATTAAGATTCGAGAGGGTAATAGGAGCTCCAGAGTTCATGATCTTAGGAAAAAGGATCTCATAAGAATTGTGGGCTGAGGGAATTTAAAGATAGAAGGAAGGAGTCAAGCAATCAGCTTGCATAGGAAATGAGAGCTTAGCAATTATGAAACACAAGAAAACAAATTTCGTGAAAAAAAAGAACATGAAAAATACATGTGAATAAAATATTGTTTGAAGCCTTCATGCAAAACTTTAACTATTGATTGATAACACTAATATATGAATACCGTTATTAAGAGAAATTCACAAGGATATTCTATTATTGACAAGGAAATGTTTCTCACTCAAAATTATAGTCCTTGATGGGTCTCTATCATGGGTTTTTTTCAGGAGTTGCAATTTCTGGCCTGTAAACATTGTATCTCAGGGATTTTTTAACTCCCAGAGGAAATATACAGGGCTAAAAACAAACACTTAGAATTAAATCCATCCTGTTTAGTAGTATTACTCTATCCCATAATTTGAAAAGCACTAAATATGCCCATGGAGCCCCCCAACATAAAGCTTGACTTCTGCTACATGGGAACATGTAAAAGCCTCTGTGTACAGCCACGTAGACATTATTTTAGAAGACTATTAATTGGTTATTTGAAAATGCCTTGCTGATTTAGTGTAGTTCAAAACATCACCTTTTTTACAACTAAATGTGACACAATGTCATTTTTGTAAGGATAAAGGTCATTGAGAGGTGAGGTTGGCATAAGGCCTTACCATCTGCCATCACCCAACCAGCCCAACCCATGGAGGGGGTTACTGGTGTGGGTAGAAACCTCAAGTATTTATCCCCTTTACACATTAAAGAACGTCTGCAACTGAGTATGTGGGATGGTGCAATTGCTCTAGTCCAGTAACCTCTTGGTGGGCTTAATTTTTTTAAGGCAATTATACTGACATATACTATATAGTCACATACCATGTAATTACCCAAAGCGTACAAACAATGGCTCATAATATCATCATATAGCTGTGCATTCATCATCGCAATTGACTTTTTTTCCCTCTTTTGTGAAAAATAACATATACAAAAGAGCAATAAATTTCAAAGCACACCACAACACTTAGTTGGAGAACAGATTTCAGAGTTTGGTATGGGTTACAATTCCACAATTTTAGGCTTTTACTTCTAGCTGCTCCAAGACACCAGAAACTCAAAGAAATACCAATATAATGTCAACAATCAAACTCATTTGTTAAACCCTACCTTCTCTGTACAACTCCACTATCTCCTTTAATCTTTCTCCCACTCTTTAGGGGTATTTGGGCTGTGCTCATTCTAACTTTTTCATGTTGGAGGGGGCTGTTGATAATATGGGATAGGGGAATGGAACTAGTTGATGTTCTAGAGCGGCTGGGCCCTCTGCATTTCAGGACTTATCTGGTCCAGGGATCCATCCTATGGTTGTAGGTTTCTGGAATGTTACCCTAGTACATGGAACCTTTGTACAATCTTATATACAGTGCCCTAGGTGTTCTTTAGGATTGGTTAAAATGGTTTTGGTTAGGGTTTGGCAAGTTATGATAAGTAGCAATGTCTAACTGAAGCTTGCGTAAAAGTGACCTCCAGAGCAGCCTCTCAGCTCTATTTGAACTCTCTCAGCCACTGATTCTTTATTTTTTCCACTTCTTTCCCCATTTTTGGTCAGGATGGCATTGTTGATGATTCCATATTTTTAATATGCAATTTTTTAAATTTCCTTTGTACTGCGTTTCAGCATTTACCTGGCCTAGGAAAGCGTGGGCTTAATTTTACTCTGACGTTGAAGAGCATTTGCTCTGTAAGATGGAACTCCCATATCTCTTACCTTGATAAGGTCCCTGTAATTCCTCTTCCTTAAATTTGTGTCTGGAAAAGTTCCTTGAACATGTAGGGGCAGGGAAAGCTATTGAGGGATGTTTTTACCCTCTTAGATGGGCACTTTTATAAGCACAATAATGTAACTTTCATTGTTTAGTTTTTTTTTTAGTGAACCTACATGGCAGTTATAAAGCATTTATTACCAAAGGCATTACAACAACTCATTTTACATTTCATTTCTTTTTCTGTATGATACTTGCATAGTTTGAAATGAAATACATCATCAAACTGGCAAAAATTTAAGAGCACAACCGTTTAAATGATAAGCAATACAAGAAACATTATGAATAGAATATTTGGTTTGCTATTATGACTGCATCAAATAGCAATATGTAACATTAAACTAAACTAAGACAGGTGCAAATCTAGATGTACCTAACAATTCCCCTCTGGGATTGTGTAGCAATTATTTATATACTACGATAGTTAATACTCTTCTAACTTTGATTATTCAAAACAGGCTATACAATTTCAAGTCATTTATCATTTCTCCCCTGAAAGACAACAGTGAGACACTGAAACAGAGCCATTATGAGTTCAAACTTAATGATCCTCATCATGAAACATGTTTTCTCATTGCACAGATATTTCATTATTCTATATTTGACTGATACATGCATGAATGAAACCAGCAACTCAGTAAATCCACAACCAAACATTTATTTCATATAGCTTTCCTCCCTTTAGGCCTAGATGGGCAGGTGAGGTTTGTACTGAGAAATTTGAAAATACATTTATTATAGTCAGGGAGTGAGAAGAGGGGCTGTCTTGCAATTTACTGAGTTGAAGGGGTTAACAAATATTATTTCTTTCTGTCTAAAAAGCAAAGGTGTGAAGAAAGCTTGGGGTACAGGGTGGGCTGGGATGCTACAGGGGAGAGGAGAATGTGGAATTCTCTTGGCAGATCACTGAACTTTTCTCACAGCTTCTCCTGATCTACAGCCATAATCACGCAGTCCTGATAACCACGCAGGCCTGTCTGCATCCAGATGCAAGAGATTCCCTATTCTTTGCTTATGAGTAGACACATGGGAGAGGGAGAACTTCCATTTTGGAACTTATTGTATAGTGCTTTCTCTCACTATTATTTGTAACTTTTTGAAGGGAGTGGACCTGAGTGTACTCAACAAAGAGTTTGGGGAATTTTCTGAGCAGTCATTTCTCTACATATCTGTTGAGTTAACAGCTGCTTCCAAGAAATATTTGTATCTCCCAAGGGGCTCCTAGGGGCAAATGAGTCAAAGCTGAGGGAGAGAATGTCATAATATTGTTTTCGTTGTTTTTACTTATACATTGCTGATAGAAATATAAGTGGTGAACCATTCTGCAAAATGGTTTGTCGTTCCCCAAAAAACTAAACAAGCTACCATAATATAATACATCCATTTTACTCTTGGGCATCTATCTCAGAGAAATGAAAATTTGGGTTCTTGCAAAAATCTTTACACAAACATTCATAAGAGTTTAATTCCTATTAGTTCCAAACTGGAAACAACCCAGATATGCTTTAATGAAGAAATGGTTAGACACACGGGATACTCCATACCATGGAATGCTACTCAGCAAGGGAAAGGAGCAAACTACTGATATACACAACAACCTGGATGAATGCCAGAGAATTACGTGAGTGATTAAGGCTAATCACCAAAGGTTGTTGTGCTGGTTTGAAAGGATGTATGTCCCCTAAAAAAGCCATGTTTTAATCTAAATCCCATTTCATAAAGGCAGAATAATCCTACTCAATACTGTATGTTTGAAACTGTGATCAGATCATCTCCCTGGAGATGTGATTTAATCATGATTTAATGATTAGCTGGATTAGGTGAAAACATGTCTCCACCCATTTGGGTGGGTCTTGAGAAGTTTCCAGAGTCCTATAAAAAAGGAAACATTTTGGAGAATGAAGGAGATTTGGAGAGAGCAGAGAATGCTGCAGCACCATGAAGCAGAGAGTCCACGAGCCAGCAACCTTTGGAGATGAAAAAAGAAAATGCCTCCCAGGGAGCTTCATGACAAAGGAAGCCAGGAGATAAAGCTAGAAGATGGTACTGTGTTCGCCATGGGCCCTTCCAGGTGAGAGACAAGCCCTGACTGTGTTCACCATGTGCCTTCTCACTTGAGAGAGAAACCCTGAACTTCATCAACCTTCTTGAACCAAGGTATCTTTCCCTTTCCCTTAGATTGGACATTTCTATAGACTTGTTCTAATTGGGACATTTTCTTGGCCTTAGAACTGTTAACGAGCAACTTATTGAATTCCTCTTTTGAAAAGCCATTCCGTTTCTGGTATATTGCATTCCGGCAGCTAGCAAACTAGAACAGTTGTATACTGTAAGATTCCATTTATATAACAGACTTGAAATGACAAAATTATAGAAAGGGAGACAGATAGATTAGTGGTTGCCCGTGTCTACGAAGGGGTTAGGGGGTGGCTGGGGAGTGGATACAGCTAGTGAAGAGCAGTACAAGGGACACTTGGAGTGAGAGAATTGTTCTGTATCATGATTGCATCAATGCCAATATCCTGGTTGTGATAGTATTCTATCTCTATATTAATAAAACTATGCTATCGTTTTGCAAGATTTTACCATTTATGGAAATTTGGTAACGAGTACATACGCTACAACTACCTTAAGTGAAATATTTAATTTAAAAAATTAAAGTGTTACATGAACCAGAGAATGTGAAGCACAAATGCTCTTTATATACATTTTCAACCATATTTTCATTTGTTGTGATGTGAGCATTATTCACATTACTTGCTTTAATGCCCTAACTGAGATTGAGACTTTCCTCTTGGCTCATATTAATCTTTCACACATATTATATTCTCCTATGCCCACTTTGGTGTCACACAGTATATGCTTTTTAGCTCCTTTTCCTTTACTTTTTTTTTTTCCCACATGGGTAGGCACCGGGAATCGAACCAGGGGTCTAGCATGACAGATGAGAACTCTGCCACTGAGCCACTGAGGCCCGCCCTCCTTTACTTCTTTTTTCTTTTTTTTTTTTCAACTCCAACTCTTTTTTTTTATTATTAATTAGAAAAAAGAAATTAACACAACATTTAGAAATCATTCCATTCTACATATGTAATCAACAATTCTTAATATCATCACATATATGTATGATCATCATTTCTTAGTACATTTGCATCGATTCAGGAAAAGAACTAGCAAAACAACAGAAAAAGGTATAGAATGTTAATATAGAGAAAAAAATAAAAATAATAATAATAAAAAATAAAAAATATATATATAAAAAAGGAAAAAAAACAAAAGACACAAACAAACAAACAAACAAAACAAAACAAAACAAAAACTATAGCTCAGATGCAGCTTCATCCAGTGTTTTAACATAATTGCATTACAATTAGGTATTATTGTGCTGTCCATTTTTGAGTTTTTGTATCTAGTCCTGCTATGGATAGGAACCTCCTTTACTTCTTGGTCTAACAGATTTTACATCCCAGATTTTCTTTCGAGAAAAGCAAAATTTTATTAATTTTGTATTTCTCCCTCACAAATAAATAAATTTGCAAATAATAAAATTGTATTTTCAAATTTTAGAACTTTAAGCTATTGCAGAGTACTTGGGAAAAAAAGCTTTAAAAATTATGATTGACATTGGTTATCAGCTATTTAAAAGCATGGCATACAAACTAGAATTAATCAAAAAAGCATTGAAATTTGGTACAATCGTCGCATCTACATATATAAAATGAGGGAGTTTTAAGGTTAATGGAGGCAACAGACTATCTTAATTACAGTAAATGAGGAGTGGACCCAGTTAAGGGAAAAGTATACCAGATTCTATGAAATTTTCTAATTATCGCCATTAGCAATGCCTTTATTGCTTACTCTTTGTGAGGTACTAGTTCTCCCTATTAATTCTTGTCCTTTAATCTTTTTTTTTTTTTTAAATTTTTTTATTAATCAAAAAAAAGAAAAGAAATTAACACAACATTTAGAAATCATTCCATTCTACAAATGCACTCAGTAATTCTTAGTATCATCACATAGATGTATGATCATCATTTCTTAGTACATTTGCATCGATTTAGGAAAAGAACTAGCAAAACAGCAGAAAAAAATATAGAATGTTAATATAGAGAAGAGAATTAAAATAATAATACTAATAATATATATATATAAAAAGGAAAAAGAAAAAAACAAAAACAAAAGATACAAACACACGAACAAACAAACAAAAAACCATATTTCAGGTGCAGCTTCATTCAGTGTTCCAACATAGTTACATTACACTTAGGTATTATTGTGCTGTCCATTTTTGAGTTTTTGTATCTAGTCCTGTTGCACAGTCTGTATCCCTTCAGCTCCAATTACCCATTATCTTACCCTGTTTCTAACTCCTGCTGGTCTCTGTTACCAATGATATATTCCAAGCTGATTCTCGAATGTCGGTTCACATCAGTGGGACCTTACAGTATTTGTCCTTTAGTTTTGGGCTAGACTCACTCAGCATAATGTTCTCTAGGTCCATCCATGTTATTACATGCTTCATAAGTTTAGTCTGTCTTAAAGCTGCATAATATTCCATCATAGGTATACGCCAGTTTGTTTAGCCACTCGTCTGTTGATGAACATTTTGGCTGTTTCCATCTCTTTGCAATTGTAGATAATGCTGCTATAAACACTGGTGTGCAAATGTCCGTCTGTGTCTTTGCCCTTAAGTCCCTTGAGTAGATACCTAGCAGTGGTATTGCTGGGTAGTAATCCATTCTGCCATTCTATGTCTTTTGATTGGGAAATTCAGTTCATTAACTTTTAGTATTATTACTGTTTGGATAATATTTTCCTCTACCATTTTGGCTTTTGTATTATATATATCATATCTGATTTTCCTTCTTTCTACACTTTACTCCATACCTCTCTCTTCTGTCTTTTTGTATCTGACTCTAGTGCTCCCTTTAGTATTTCTTGCAGAGCTGGTCTCTTGGTCACAAATTCTCTCAGTGACTTTTTGTCTATAAATGTTTTAATTTCTCCTTCATTTTTGAAGGACAATTTTGCTGGATATAGGAGTCTTGGTTGGCAGTTTTTCTCTTTTAGTAATTTAAATATATCATCCCACTGTCTTCTAGCTTCCATGGTTTCTGCTGAGAAATCTACACATAGTCTTATTGGGTTTCCCTTGTATGTGACAGATTGTTTTTCTCTTGCTGCTTTCAAGATCCTCTCTTTCTCTTTGACCTCTGACATTCTAACTAGTAAGTGTCTTGGAGAACGCCTATTTGGGTCTAATCTCTTTGGGGTGCGCTGCACTTCTTGGATCTGTAATTTTAGGTCTTTCATAAGAGTTGGGAAATTTTCAGTGAAAATTTCTTCCATTAGTTTTTCTCCTCCTTTTCCCTTCTCTTCTCCTTCTGGGACACCCACAACACGTATATTTGTGCGGTTCATATTGTCCTTGAGTTCCCTGATCCCCTGCTCAAGTTTTTCCATTCTTTTCCCGATAGTTTCTGTTTCTTTTTGGAATTCAGATGTTCCATCCTCCAGTTCACTAATTGTAGCTTCTGCCTCTTTAGATCTACCATTGTAGGTATCCATTGTTTTTTCCATTTTTTCTTCTTTGTCCTTCACTCCCATAAGTTCTGTGATTTGTTTTTTCAGATTTTCTATTTCTTCTTTTTGTTCAGCCCATGTCTTCTTCATGTCCTCCCTCAATTTATTGATTTGGTTTTTGAAGAATTTTTCCATTTCTGTTCGTATATTCAGCATTAGTTGTCTCAGCTCCTGTATCTCATTTGAACTATTGGTTTGTTCCTTTGACTGGGCCATATCTTCAATTTTCCGAGCGTCATCCATTATTTTCTGCTGGTGTCTGGGCATTTGATCAGATTTCCCTGGGTGTGTTACCCAGCTGGTTGAAAGCTTTTTCTGTGAAATCTCTGGGCTCTGTTTTTCTTTTCCTGCCCAGTAGGTGGTGCTCGTGGCGCTCGTCTGTCTGCACCGCAGTCGGCCCGGGAAACCGCGCGTGGAGGTGGGGGTCGCTGGCCGCCGCGGCTTGGGAGAGTGCCGGTCCTAATTGCCCAGCTGGCCCGAAACGCCAAGCGTGACGGGAGGGCCCCGCTATCCAACGTTCCCAGTCAGGCCGGGGAGCTACGTGCGTGGAGGGGACCCCAGTCGCCAGCCGCCCCGGCCGGGAAAACGCGCGCCCCTCAGGTAGCTCACCGCAGCAGATTCTCCCTGCCCGTTCAGCTGTTCCAGAATGGGGTACACTGTCTTTTTGGTCTCTGTCATGACTCCGGGAGCTGTTTCGTATTGTTTCTGTTTCTTTAGTTGCTTTTCTGGAGGAGGAACTAAGACCCGCGCGTCTTACTAAGCCGCCATCTTCTCCGGAAGTCTCCCTTTAATCTTGACATACACATATTGATGCTTCCAAACATTGCACTTATGTCAGCAACACTTTTTTTTATATCCTGGATCCTAAGAAGTTTTTATTCCTATTTCTATGATTTATTTATTTTCTTCATTCTCTTGAGTTTACAAAACTTGCTAGAATATTATAGAATACTTTCTCCCATATGCCTTCCCCCACAGATTATCTAAAAAGCTGGGTTTTCATTTCTCAAGGGAAAAAAGTGAGTTGTGAAAGTTCCAAACACTATTA
Organism: Tamandua tetradactyla; assembly: GCF_023851605.1. Classification (NCBI taxonomy): domain Eukaryota; kingdom Metazoa; phylum Chordata; class Mammalia; order Pilosa; family Myrmecophagidae; genus Tamandua; species Tamandua tetradactyla. Next base: position 46,575,921 of record NC_135331.1, read on the forward strand.
TGTTGGATTCCAAATCAGTCAGGACACCGGTATCCTGGATTACTTTAAGCTGAGAGTGATACTATATGACTAGATGGCTTTTGAATAAAAGAATAAAATTCATACTGAGAATAATCACCGTTAACATTAATTCATCCTGGATTCTTGCAAAAAGAATTTGAAGCAGCTTAAAATAAAAAGTCGCAGATGCAATGAAACCATCAAAACAAGAGTAAATAAATCTAGTGCATGCTATCAACTGCAGTTGAACCCACAGCCAGATGTCATATAGCCCAGGAGAACAAGGAAACATGAAAGGGCAGAAAAGATTGTAAAAGCAAAATTCTTAGAGGGTACTATATTTCTGAGGAAATTATCACAAAGTAGAAACAGATAATATAGATTTAAGTGGGAGCTTCTATATTCTAGTCAAGATACATCAAAAGTGGCATCTTTAATTGGAAAGGATGTCTAGGGTACTATGTTGATAAGTATTATGAAGCTAAGTTTTGGGCACTTCACAAAACAGGAACATGTTGACTGCTCAGGTAGGTCATGGACTCGAGCCCAGAGAGCTGCAGCCCTGATTTGCCTTGTTTGCCCTGCACAATTTAGCCTAACTATTTGCTTTACGTATGAGAATATCAAGATTCAAATAACGATGTAAAATTTTCAGGATCTGATCTTCAGTTATATTTGATTTAGCAAATCAACAAAAATGGAAGATAGGAATTATGGAAAGGCTCGATATTCAACAGAGTATTCCAGGAATTCAATCTTGTAAGAATTTAAGCGAAAACAAGCATAATATTGCAGACAAACGGAAGTGTTATGGAAGGTGAAAAAGAGAAATCTTATGTAGGACGAGACTTTGTTGAGAATTTTCAAAAGATTTGAGTGTAAAAGGTCACAAGTTTCTTGAGGGCAAGTTTCATGTCTATTTATCCTTTTATTTTCCCATATTTCCTTGAATATATTAGATGATCAATATATGTATGTTGAATTATTATTATTGTTATTTTGGGGATATATGGCCCGGGAATCGAATCTGGGTCTTCCACATGAAAGATGAGACTTCTACCACTGAACCACCCGTGTTGAATTATTTTTTTAAGAGAAGTGTTTGATTCGGGGGACTGAAAAGAAATTAGGGGAGAAGAGGAGAAATATCAGATATTACTTTGGGAAGGACTTTTGCAATCTGTGCTTCTTTTTCTCCTCTCATGATATTTGATCTTTGATAGTCAAGAATCTAGCATCATTGGAGAAGGTTAATTCATTTTTTTTGCCTTTATTCTAATCTCTGCTACAAACTGACATCTCTCTATGTCCAAATACCCAAACACACATACAGGTTTTTTTAAAGATGTTGGGTGAGGGAGTGGGCATGGTGGAATAAATAGATTAGGTAATTCTTACTCAACAAGTCTTACTCAGCGTAAAATTTGGGGGTTACAGGCCCTATTAGTAGCAAAACAATTTGGTGCAACTTGTGCATGTCTTTGTGTCTTTATGAGACACACACGGTTTTGTTTAGAATAAATGGCCTTGTAGAAAGAAAAATCAGAATTGAGTTCACAAATTACAGCATTTTATTTGGGACATCAAAAATTTTGCTGCAGCAAGGAAGCTGGACCATTAGCAAAAGCCAAAGCAGCTTGGAGCCTCTAGGGATGGCAAGTGATTTTTATAGACATAAAAAGGAATTTGGCTTGGCTCCTATGGATTGCACAGGGGTTTGTTCATGTTGTAGAGGCAGATTTAGGACAGGCAGGCTTTATTTTGTATCAGGTCAAAGGTAATAAACTAGTCTGGGTCTGCTCTCTTCGTAGGGATTTCAAATTTCTAAAGCTATTGTAAGAATTTGAGAATCCGAGAGTTTTGCCACGCAAAGGAGGACTCCAAGAGACGTTCTCTCATGCAACACGCAAGGGGTTTATTTTCCACACATGTGTGGGGCTCCCTGAACACGCAGGAACAGAGAGACCCCCGTTTGAGTTTGCAAAAGCCTTTTAAGGGGTAAGATGAGGGGGGTGGGGGTTGAGCATGGGTCACAGGTGCTGTTTTGCAAAAAAGCAGATAACAGTTTTACAATAAGCATTTCTTAACAGTTTTACAACAAGTAATCTTAACAAGTAATCTTGGCGCCAGGATTGTTTATCTTCAGCCTGATGGGGCCCATAATTCTTTTCTTTTCAACTCACACCAAATGTATAGCAGTGAATATAAGATGACACAAATGTTTTTGCTGGATATTCTGTTATTCAGAAGCTAAAATATATGTAAATAGCTAAATTAAGCAGGAAAAATAAGCTACTGCTAAGCTTTATAAAATCCTTCTTTACATTCCCCACTCCTTTTTGTACATATCTCTAATCTTAGAGATTTTCTGGGTTATTTAATACTGAGTACTGTTGTCTGATGAGCATTAATTTGACATTTCTAATCTGCCCCTGTAAAAACTGTATAATTTTATTTAGAATACATGGTCCTATAGTTATTATTAAAAGTAACACAATTAAAGGCCCAACGAGAGCAGATAATAGCGTCCTTAACCAGGTGGACTTAGTAAACCAAGATTTAAACCATCCCTGTTGCGCCTCTCTTTTTTTTTTTTTTTTTTTTTGTCTTTCACGAAGGCGCTCTCTGAGTTTTGTCATGGACTTTTTAACACCAGAGTGATCCCCATAGAAACAACACTGTTCTTTTAAAGCTGCACATAGTTTCCCCTCTTTAAGGAAAAGTAAGCCAAGTCCCTGCTTATTCTGCAGAATTATATCTGAAAGGGAGGTTAGAGAGTTCTGAAGGGCTGAGACAGATTTTTTTATTTCTTTTAAGTCTTGATTTATCGCGGCTTGTAATTGACTGGTTTGTTGATTGCTATGTACAATTGCAGCAGTCCCTGTGCCTATACCGGCAGCGACAGTTACCCCCAGAGTGGTAAGATTACAAGGGGGTACCAGGAACGAAGGCTCCCCTGCTCCCTCCCAAGTTTTTATAGTCTTCCCATTTTCCCATCTGGATATTGTTCATTTCTAAGGCTTATGCGGGTTGGGATTGGGTTCCCGTGGGGGAGGGAGGAGAAGGAGTAGTAACCCTACGAACCCGCAGCTTGAGAGGATTGTCAGTCCTTTCCAGTTTTCATTGGGACTAAGAGGGTGAAGGCGCAGGTTTGAGATGAGACGCATGGATCCAGGATGCGATGCCATCGACTTTGACTGCAGTGGGGGTGGTTAAGAGTACCTGATACGGTCCTTTCCAGCGAGGTTTAAGAGTCTGTACTTGGTGGCGGCGGACATAGACGAAGTCTCCCACCTGATATTGATGTGGAGTTCTGTTGTCTCCTGGCTGGTAGGAGGTGGAGAGCTGCCGCCACAGGAACCGCTGGGCTTTTTCTAAGGCTCGCAGCCTGTCAAGCAAGGGGGTATGAAGGGAACTATTAATTTCTAGAATGGAGGACATATCCTTGACTAGAGTTGGCGCTCCATATAAGATTTTATAAGGGGCTAGATTACACAAGAGAGCAGAGGGGGTATTTCTGGCTCTGAACAGGGTATAAGGCAGGAGCATGGTCCAATCTTTCAAGCCAGTCTCTATAGCTAATTTGGTTAGGGTCTCTTTAATTGTCCTGTTCATTTTTTTTTTTTTTACCTGTCCTGAGCTTTGGGGTCTGTATGCGCAATGCAATTTCCAATTAATCCCCAATATCCTGGCCACACCCTGACTTACCTGGGCTACAAATGCGGGTCCGTTATCTGACTCTATTACCTTTGGTAGACCGAACCGGGGAAAAATTTCTTCCATAATCTTCTTGACTACGACCTGGGCCGTTTTTCTCTTAGTTGGGTAGGCTTCAACCCATCCTGAAAAAGTGTCTATAAAAACTAGTAAGTATTTAAGTCCATATTTTGCAGGTTTAATTTCAGTAAAGTCGACTTCCCAGAACTGCCCAGGTTAAGTTCCCCTTAGTCTTTTTCCGTTAGGAGCTTTTGTGGGGTAGGCGTTTACAATTTGACACGCTTGACATTCTCTGGCTATGCGATCTGCCAGCTCTTTCCTTTTTGAGGCTGTCAGAGGGTACAATTCCCTCTGGTCTTGCAGGAGCTGCTGTAGTTTCCCTGTCCCCAGGTGAGTGAGCTGGTGGACCTGCTGTATGTAAGCTAGGGCTTCCGATTCTCCTTGGGGTGTAACCTCAGATAGTGGTTCAGAGGGTTGCTGGTTTTCTTTGGTTATTAGGACCAAGTCTACAGGGTCCCTTAATGCTGCCGCTTTTGCATCTTCATCTGCTTGCTTATTACCCATGGTTATTGGGTCCGACCCTTTTTGATGGCTAGCACAGTGAACAATGGCTAGCTCTTTGGGAAACATGACTGCTGCCAGGAGTTTAAGAATTTCCTCTTTGTGTTTGATTTCTTTACCAGCTGAGGTTAATAGCCCTTTTTGTTGGTAAATTGCCCCATGTACGTGGGCAGTAGCAAAGGCAGAATGGCTATCTGTATAGATAGTCGCTCGCTTTTCTTTTGCTAATTTTAGAGCTTTTGTGAGGGCAATTAGTTCAGCCTTTTGGGCAGATGTTCCCTCCGGGAGGCTAGAAGATCAAATAACTTTTGTCCCACTGACTACCACCGCTCCCGCTTGCCTCTTACCATGTTGGAGAAAGCTGCTTCCATCCGAAAACCAGGTTACCTCTGAGTTAGGCAATGATTGGTCTTTTAAGTCTCTGCGGATTCTGGTTTCTTCAGCTAATATCTCTTGGCAAGTGTGCAGCACAGGTCCCGCGGTCTCATCCGGGAGCAGGGTAGCCGGGTTTAAAGCTGACGGGGCCCCGAAAGTCACCCTGTCTTTGTCTAGGAGGATGCTCTGATAGTGGGTAATTCTGGCATTTGACATCCATCTATCTGGAGGCTGGCGGATTATGCTGTCCAGGGCATGAGGGGCTATTACGGTCAGCTTCTGTCCTAGAGTGAGTTTGTCTGTGTCTTTTGCCAGGAGGGCAGCTGCCGCGATGGCCTTGAGACAGCGTGGCCATCTGCTGGCAACTGAATCTAATCGCTTGGACAGATAGGCCACCGGTCTCCTCCAGGGGCCTAAAGCCTGTGTTAGGACCCCTCTAGCCACGCCTCTCCTTTCTTCTATGTAAAGCGTGAAAGGTTTATTCACGTCTGGGAGGGTTAAAGCTGGAGCTGACAGAAGTGCCTTCTTAATGCTGTCGAAGGCTTCCTGCTGTGCTATTCCCCACTGGAAATCAGCGCTCCCTTTGAGCAAGAGGTATAGTGGGGCAGCAAGGGCTGCGAACCCTGGGATCCACAACCGGCAGAATCCCGCTGTCCCTAAGAACTCTCGTAGCTGCTTTCGGGTCGTGGGCGGGGGTATCTGTGTTACAGTTTTCTTTCTAGCCTCGGTGAGCCATCGCTTTTCATTCTTAAGAGTATATCCCAGGAAGATTACTTTCCTTTTACAGATTTGGGCCTTTTTGGCCGAGGCTCGGTACCCCAGTGCGGCTAGCTCTTAACAGTTTTCGGGTCCCATACTCACAGTCCTCCTTAGTGTCTGCTGCCAACAGTAAGTCATCCACGTATTGTAGCAAGGTGACTCTGGGATGCTGAATTCTGAAGGAGCTTAAGTCTCTATGAAGAGCTTCATCAAAAATGGTGGGGGAGTTTTTGAACCCCTGGGGCAAACGTGCCCAAGTCAGTTTGTTCGAGGATCCCGTCTCTGGATCGATCCATTCGAAAGCGAACAAGGGTTGACTACCCTTATGCAAGGGCAGGCAGAAGAAAGCATTTTTTTAGATCAAGCACAGTATACCAAGTCTTTTCAGGATGGAGAGTGCTGAGCAGGTTATAGGGATTTGGCACAGTAGGATGTATGTCCTGCACTCTGCTATTTACTTCCCGTAAGTCTTGCACTGGTCTATAGTCTCTAGTCCCTGGCTTTTTGATTGGCAATAAGGGAGTGTTCCAGGCTGATTGACAGGGCTTAAGTACTCCCAAGCCAAGGAATTTCTCTATATGGGGCTTGATTCCTTCCCAAGCTTCCTTGCTTAAGTAGTATTGTTTTACCCGAATTGGAGAGGCGGTGGACTTTAGGGTCACTACTACTGGGGGCTGGTTGACTGCCAGCCCTAACCCGGCAACTTCTGCCCAGGAATTAGGGAATTCTTCAAGCCAGGCCTGAGGAATAGAACTGCGGAGCTGTTCTGGTTTTATATACAGCTGATATTCTTCTTCGACTGGCAAGGTAAGGGCAGTTACTACAGGTTGGCTTACTAGCGGGTTTAAAAATTCCACCTTTGGCCCCTTAGGGTTGAAGGTGATTCTGGCCCTTAGTTTAGTTAACAAGTCTCTTCCCATAAGCAGGGCAGGGCACTCGGGAATGACTAGGAAGGAGTGTTGAACCTTCCCCTTCCCCAGGTCCATGGTTCTTTTGGTAGTCCAGGCACAGTAGCGACTGCCATTTGCTCCCTGCACCAAGGACCTTTTTGTAGAGAGCAGGCCTATAGGTTCTTGGAGGGCCGACACTACTGCTCCTGTGTCGACTCCAAAATTAATTGGTACCCCCTCCACATTAAATTTTACCCTGAGCTCGGGGAGGGGTGCCGAGCCCTGACTCCCCTAGTCTTCACTTTCTAGAGCCAACGTGGCCAGTTGTTGCCAATTCGGGGGCCTAGTACCCCTCCGTTTTTTCGGACAGTTTTTTTTTTTTTTTTTTTTGGCCCAGTGCCCAGTTTCTTTGCAGTAGGCACACTGGTCTGGACTAAGGGGGGTACGATAACACCGACCCGAGGGATTTTCTCTAGCTCGTTCTCTATTTTCAGTGTTTCTTTCAACTACTGTGGCCAGGATCTTTGTTAATTCTTTCGTTCTCCTTTTCTTTCTTATCAACTCTTTTTCCTATCTCTCTTTCTCTCTCCTTTGTTCTTTTTTCCTCTGTTTCTCTCTTATAAAACATTTTTTCAGCTTCTTTGATTAAATCTCGCAAGGCTAGGTCCTGCAACCTGTCTAAGCGCTGCAGCTTACATCTAATGTCTGGAGCTGATTGGCCGATAAAGGCCATGGCCACTGGGGCTCTTTGATCCTCTGATTGAGGGTTAAATGGAGTATACCTACGGTATGCTTTCATTAGTTTTTCTAAAAAGGCTGAGGGCGATTCGTCCGCTCCCTGAATAACCTCTCTTACCTTGGCCAAATTGGTGGGCTGGCGTGCGGCTGCTCGGAGACCCGCTATTAAGAGTCTGGCGATAGATGGACAGATGCTCCCTACCTTCAGAGGTGTTCGGGTCCCAATTAGGGCGGCACAGCGGGAACCGATCATCGATGACATGCTGGAGTTGGGTGGGTCTCCCGTCTTGTCCAGGAACTTGCTTCCTGGCTTCCAGGAGTATCCGATCTCACTCTTCCGTGGTGAAGAGAGTCCCCAGGAGTTGTTGACAATCATCTCAAGTGGGCTGGTGAGAGAACATAAGGGACTCCACCAATCCAGTCAGCCTAGTGGGAGCCTCGGAAAAAGGAGGGTTATTATTTTTTCAGTTATATAAGTCAGAGGAGGAAAAGGGCCAGTATTGTAGAGCGGGCATTTCTCCCCCGTGTCCATCATCCACTGGAGGCCCATACGGTCTGAGGGGTAGAGTGACCGCCACATCAGATGGGCTTAGTGCTCGTCTGCTTCGTGTACTATGTGCCGGTCCTGGTTCATCTGGGATCGTCTCTTGGTGAACCTGCGAAAAGGAAATGGAAGAGAGCGGGGAGAGAGAACTAGAGGAGGGAGAAGGTGAGCTGAGAGAAGGGGGGTCCTGTACCAGAGCTGAAGGGTAGGGAGGAGGGGAAGAAGGACCTGCGTCGAAGAGGAGTAGATCCGATTGGGATTCCGGTAGGACTGCAGGAGGCAAAGAAGGATAGAGTTTCGGAGCTTGAGAAGGACCCGGCTCCTTGATTGGAATTACAGAGGGAGAGTCATGTTGACCAAGAGGAGTAAGAAACGGCTTTATCCACGGAGGTGGGTTTTCACACAGGTCCTGCCAAACCATGATGTAGGGCTGCTGGTCCGGGTGGCCATACGGGTCAGGGCGGAAGATGACTGGCTTGACGGCCCGAATCAAGGGTAGATGAAAAGCTCCTTCACAAGGCCATTCCACGTTAAAAGAGGGCCACCCGGCCGAGCAGAACATCTGCCATTTGCCTTTTTTTTTTTATAATAAGAGATAGATTCTGACCTCTTTCCCTGACCTCAGACCAGTGTCTTAAGGTCAGAGAAAGTGGAGTCGACATTCCCTGACCCATCTTCGGTAAAACAAAAACAATTCCCAACACACAAATACAGACAGACACACACAGAGCCGGCACACCATGTTTACACGGTTTCAGAGACACAGCTCAGACTGGCCTGATGACTGTGATCGAGTTTCCCCCGTCAGAAGGGAAACAGAATCAGAGTCGGCCCTGTAGGAAGCCTCCAGGCATCCCCGGAGGTCTCCCAATCCCGAGGCGTCCCTCGGGAGAGTGACCTGAACCCCCTGGACACGTCTGCCGGTTGCAGTCGGGGAGTGCTCACGCGACTCTCCGACAGTCACTGCCAGTCTGACAGAATAAGCGATCGCACTTCAGACAAAAAGGCCTCACTTACCCCGAGAGAAAGAGCTGTTGGAGCCTCCCCTTACGAAGAGCTGATCTCGGTGGGACCTCCAAATGTAAGAATTTGAGAATCCGAGAGTTTTGCCACGCAAAGGAGGACTCCAAGAGACGTTCTCTCATGCAACATGCAAGGGGTTTATTTTCCACACGTGTGGGGCTCCCTGAACACGCAGGAACAGAGGGACCCCCGTTTGAGTTTGCAAAAGCCTTTTAAGGGGTAAGATGAGGGGGGGGGGTTGAGCATGGGTCACAGGTGCTGTTTTGCAAAAAAGCAGATAAGAACAGTTTTACAATAAGCATTTCTTAACAGTTTTACAACAAGTAATCTTAACAAGTAATCTTGGCGCCAGGATTGTTTATCTTCAGCCTGATGGGGCCCATAATTCTTTTCTTTTCAACTCACACCAAATGTATAGCAGTGAATATAAGATGACACAAATGTTTTTGCTGGATATTTCTGTTATTCAGAAGCTAAAATATATGTAAATAGCTAAATTAAGCAGGAAAAATAAGCTACTGCTAAGCTTTATAAAATCCTTCTTTACCTAAGGAAAGTTAGCTACTGTTTAAGCTTTATAAAATCCTTCTTTACACTATCAAGAGGAAACTCAAGAGGAAGTTCGAAGAGGAATAAGGGCTTGGTTCTTAGTTTGTTTTTCACTGTGAGGAGTCTCCAGAGCCTTCTCTCTATAATTTTATCAGCCTTTTGACATAAGCTTTTGTGTTTTGAGGTCCTTAGGCAGTGAGAAGGTCCTGGCTAGTTTCAGGTTTGTTATATTCCTCTCCAGGAGCTAAAAAGCATGATGGAAAGGCAAACTGCTTTGTCGTCTTTCTCTTGCTTTTAGTATTTTTCTTTCCTTCCTTTTTGAAATTGAAATAGAGAACCTTAGGCCCTAGTCTATGGACGGATAAGAGTCATTATCTCCTCTTCCAGCAGGAAACAGCATGCAAATACGGCTTTCAAAAAGACTCCCCATCACTCATTCCCCTCCCACACAGGCTAGTCTCCCAGGAGCACAAAGTGTCCCTCATTTTCCATGATCAGCCTTCTCCAGCGTTTTTCCTCCTAAGAATTCTCAGCCTAAGGTCATTGTCCTTAGAATGTGGGAGCTCTACGCAATGATTTCTAAGCTCTTTTCCAGACCTGATATGCCAAGCAGGGAGTTTTGACCTGCAAATAAACAATTGTAATCATGACATGGTCTTTCAAATATTACAGATGGCTTTAAGACCTAAAATTAGGATAAAGTGGAAAAAAAATGCTACTTATAGAGACATAATAAACATATGATGGGGGAGATATTTTAAATAGCAATATTAGACATATATATAGATATATTTTTTGCATGGGCCAGCACAAGGAATCGAACCCAGGTCTCCAGCATGGCAGGCAAGAACTCTGCCTTCTGAGCCATAGCTGCATGGATATGAGTAATTTATTCAACTTGTTTGGCCTCAGCTTTTTCATCTGAAAATAGGTTTATAATAGTATGTACTGCATTAAGTTTTTAAGGAGATTAAAGGAATCATCATGCTTTGTACTTGTTAGAGAATGAGTGCTCCAAGTATATCAGTGCAAGTTTAATTTTAGCAATGAATTTGACATTTTGGTTATCTTTCCTAACTTTTTCTTTTTCTCCTAGAATTTACTAATTGTTCCTGGTTTACATGAACTGTACCTACTCCATAGCATTTTCATACACATTATCTCATTTGATACTGTGAGCAGCATTATGAGGTATGTGGGGGCAGGAATTACCTTCTTCAAGTGAGGGAACTAAGTTATGTGATTTTTTTTCAAAGATCACATAGCTCGTAAATGACAAGGACTTACTAATCTTTTAGCCAGGCTGCCAGGGCAGTAAATATTCTAACATATATAACAGTAGATTAGCCTTATCATTCTGTAGAAAGTCTCCTTTTCATTTATTATAAATTTCTATTAGTCAACTTTTATTCAGCTATTATGTAGGGCATACCATATACTATGTGTATATTCCATATACTTCTACTATGAATACAATAATTCCATGAGATTGGCACTATTATTATCCCTCTGTTAGAGCTGAGAAAATTGAGAGCTAGTAGGTAGGGAAGCCAAGATTTGAGAGGAGGCAATTCGCCTCTAGGACCTGTATTCTTAACCACTATGCTATGATGAATCTGAGACAAATTATGCTGTTTATTCTACTGCTTTCCAACTTTTATTACTCCCAAGCAGTGAACTTTAAGATGTAACATTGTTTCTCAAAAAAATAAAATAAAAAGGCAAAATTTTTGCCCCATTGAAATTTTTTTTGCTATTATTTTTAAATGTGAAAAATAACATATATACAAAAAAAGCAATAAATATCAAAGCACTCCACAACAATTAATTATAGAACAAATTTCATATTTTGGTGTGGGTTATAGTTCCACAATTTTTTATTTTTCCTTCTGACTGCTCCAAGACACTGGAGGCTCAAAGAAATATCAAGATAATGATGCATGAGTCATACACATTTGTTAAATCCTATCTTCTCTGTTATAACTCCTCTTTCTTTTTTGATCTATTTAAAAATTGTTTTATTATTGACTTATATTATATATTCACATACCATGTAATCATCCAAAGTGCACAATCAGTGGATCACAATATTATCATACAGCTGTGCATTTATCACCACAATCGGCTTTTTTTTTTCTTTTTTGTGAAAAATAACATATATACAAAGAAGCAATAAATTTTAAAGCATATTGCAACAATCGGTTGTAGAACAGATTTCAGAGTTTGGTGTGGGTTACAATTCCACAATTTTAAGTTTTTACTTCTAGCTACTCTAAGACACTGGAGTCTAAAAGAAATATCAATACAGTGATTCAGCAATTGTATTCATTTGTTAAACCCTACCTTCTCTGTATAACTCCACCATCACCTTTGCTCATTCTCTTATTCCTTTAGGGGTATTTGGACTATGCCCATTCTAACTTTTTCATGTTGGAAGGGGTTGCCGATAATATGGGATACGGGAATGGAACTAGTTGATGTTCTGGGCAGGCTGGCCCCTCTTGTACTCTCACAGGCAGGACTGACTACATAAATTGTGGGACACAATGCAAAATGAAAATAAGGGGCCCCTTGTCCAAAAATTTAAGCATTCAAAATGGCACTGGCAGAGCATTATATCAAGTGAGGGTAGGAGGTTCTTTGGTGCATTAGAGTCTGTACTGCTGTGCATATCACACGTCTGTGATGCCAGCTCGGCTCACTGGGTACATAAGCCTGAATCTGGCCTGAGCACCTATTCTTCTACAGACATGGATAAAGCTTCGTGGTATGAAGAGAACAGGAGGGCTGAAGACGTTTCAAGAGAGCTTCCAGAATCACTTTAAATTCTCAGCATCTAGAGGCAAGGGGACCTTTTACTCTCTGTAGGTGAAGGAGAACTAGGGAGGAAAGCACGCCATCAGGCCATAGAACCTGGATTCGTTTGTACTGTGGAAAAGGTGAAGTACAGCCCACTTTTCATCTTAAGAATACAGAGTCAGGTGGCAGTCAGGATGTGGGGAGAAGAAAGAGGAAGCTCTGGGGAAACTTCACCACCCAAAGAAGAATTGCCTTTGTCTTCCATCGGACGGGTGGCAGAACTCTGTGAGATACAGTGGTATGCCTTTCATGGTGGGATGGGGGGAGCGGGGCGTGGTCCATATCAATTTATGTTTAAAGTTGCTGGGACTGGCACTTGTTATCCAAATGTTTTGCTTTTTGCCATTTTCAAAACTACAGACAAAATGATGTTTTAATCTTGGTTCTGAAAACAGAAAACAGCGGCATTTTTTAAAAGTGCCTGTTATTAATTCTTGCTCCTTGCTTAACTCTGTTGGATACATCATGGGAATTGCACTTTGATCTTAAAGACAATCAAGAGTTAGAGCACGTGACTTTGGAATCAATGTATGTATATAGGACTAAACTCCAGATCCCCTCCTAACTAATTTTATTACTGCAGAAAAAATAATCTCTCTGAGCCACAGTGTTTGATTTGTAAAATGAGAAAAATTTTAAAATAATAGCCTCAGCAGATTGTTGTAAGCATTCCATACATATACATGCTTAGCAGAACACCTGTCCTCAGAACTGAACAAATTATAGACATATTTTATATACTACACATATATTTCATTCATAGTTATACCTATATAAATATATATAAGTCATGCATAAATGTTTTTTTAAGTATATATGCATGTGTGTATGTGCATTTTTGTTTAGTTTGTTGTTTCTGAAGTTTTAGACTCTCAGATATTGAGGAAATATTCAGGGTAAATATTTGGCCTGCAAGATTGGCTAAGATAGAGTTGTTTTGGCTTCTACCTGTCACTGCTAAATGAGCACTTAACTTTTATTGCATTCTAATTGGATTACAACTATCTGCACAATCCGGGACTTTCTTGGCATAATCCCCATGCTTCAAATCAATCAGAATGGAGTGTTTGCTTGAATATAAATTGAATACAATCTACAGGAAAAGTCAAGTGTGCTTTCCCATCTGTAATGGTTGTGATGCGCTTCCAGGTAATTCTTAGAATCGTTGTGGGGCACACCAAAAGAGAGACCACATAATTCAAAACTGCAAGCCAATGTGGAGTCTTCATTAGCTGGCTGGCAACTGCCTCAGAAACTCCCAAGATGGAAGATTCAGAGAGCAGCCCCCAGAGCTTTTCAAGGTGAACATATAAAGGCTAAAATCATGTTGTGGTTTTGCAGTTGCTAGCAAGCAAGCGTATTATAGAAGCAGAAAAATGCCATTAGCTGTTGCCCAAACACATCCCGTTCTTTCAGTTTCCTAATATTGGTTATTGTTTAACTCTTGGGGACATTCTGCCCCAATGATGTGGGGACTTTCCCTGCTCGGACCTGATTGATTGCACCTGCTTGGGCATGATTGATTGCTCCTGCTTGGACCTGATTGATTGCTCCTGGCCCTCCACAAGAATGTGATTGGGTTGTAGGAATTGCCGTCTCTCCAGGTGTTTGGCACAGCACCTCTTTCCCTAATCCCTAGCCATCTGATGTATTTTTTTTTTACGTGTCTTTTGATTTTACTACAGAAAATAAAATCAGGAATACTTGAAGCTTTAGTATTCCTCTCCCTAGCACACAGAGTATAAATCCAGAATTTCCTCCAAATTTTCAGTTCCCTCTAAATTTGCTGATAACAGCTGTTTAGTTATTTTAAACCCAATACAGAATTCAACAAAAATGAAGATTTTGAAACATGAAAAAAAAGGAGAAGCAATTGTGTACATAACACAAAATAGCACTTACCTTTTATCATTAAGTGTATAAAAATATATGAACACTAAGAATGCTTTCCTGTGGTCTTGCTAGTGAATAAAATAATTTCAGTGGTAATCTTTTCAGAATCTGTTTGTCAACGTGCATTCTACGAAATGAGTAATGTGTTTTGTGTCTCCACTTCACAGGAAGTGCCCTACTTGTCTGTATAACTGAATAAACTATTCCTGGACTTCTGAATTATTAATGTTGGCTCCCTGATATGCAAATCAGACAGCACTAACCTCCTGCAGCAGCACAGCACGGGGTCAGAAGCTGCATCCAGCGACTGGGAAAGTTTCTGCCAAGGGGTCAGTGTCTTCCCAGAGAATGGTAAGCTATCCCCAACTGTAGTCACCCCGGTATTTAAAGTAATGTCTGGGCTCCCTTTGCAGTTCTTTTAAAAGTGGGCTGTAAGCATTTTAGGTTTTAAGAAGTATTTAAAAGAACTGTCATTCACAAATAAATACTAAACAGCAAGAGAAACTAAAAGCAACTCAAAATTTTTAACTTCTACAACTGTGTCTTAGCCAAATTAAATGTCTTGTTTTAAATTGCCAAACACTAAAATAGTACATTTGTTTTATTAATTAAAACTTATTTATAATTGCTGATGTCTTAATCATGTATAAGAAAATGGTAAAAGTATTTGCTTAAATAAATAAAAATAACCATTTACAGAAAAAAATGAATGTTCTTAAATGATTGGTCTCTAATATTTTCATGTTTAGAAAACAATGCATCAGAATTTTTAAGGCATTCTAAAAACTAAATTTAGCATTTATGTTTGTAAACAGGACAATATTCAAGAATGCAATTCAAAAGAAAAATGGAAAATTTCGGAAACCATGTTTACCTTTCAGAACTTTTGATTAAATTAGTTTATGTTTTTGGCTCGAATATATATTTTCATTCAAGTTGTCCCATTATGAAAAAACAATTTTTAAAAAAACTTCTTATTACTATGCAAATTTACCTTAAGGTAGCACCTAATAATTAAAATTTCACAAATTTGTGGTTCAATTCTGACAATAAAAAAAGAAAAACAATTTAAATAGCCATAAAACTAACGAATATATTTCATAAATGCTTGTAAAATTTTTAAATGTATTTTTTAAATGCCAAATAAAATTAAAGTTCAGAAAACATTATTCCAAATTAAAAATGAGCATTACTGATATGCTTCGATGAGTAAATGGGATATTGCTTCTAATTTAATAATTTTAATCACTTTATATGTATTTTTGCACTGGAAGCTAAAGATTTAACTTTAATTGCCCAATATCTCAAAGAAGTTATTAAAACAAATTCTTCCAAACCAGCTATGCTCTGGTGTGGATGAGCGGATATTAATTTTTCATGAGGGAAATTCCCCTTTAGTTGGGAGCTCTGCCATAAAGAGACAGCTTATTTCCTCATTCTGTGGAACTGTATTGGCTATATAAAAACACTCTCAACTACAATCATCATCCAATTTGAAATCTCATGCTCTCAAAATGTGGGTCCTGGTGAGGCTAAATTGGCCTGCAAACATTGCCTACCTTTATAAAATCACAGTTTCTTAACGTTATGGACTTAGGAAAATTATTTAAAGACTGAAACAAAATGTGTCAAACAGGCAGATGGTAAGACATCATGAAGAGCAGAATCTCATGTTTGTAAAAATAAATTAACATAAATATTATTCTAGCAAGGTACCCAGATATTAGGAGTAGCTGGTTTAAGCCTAGTTTTAATTTATTTTTTCTCTCTGCATTACCTGAGTGTTACCCTAATAACATGTATTTTGCAGATACATTTTTAAGTTATTTTTCTTTAATGAAGGAAGCAAGTACTCTGTTGGGAGCAGGACAGAGGTGACTCGGCAGTCTTTCATTTTTCCATATTCTAGCCCTGGTATTCTCTATTCCCACTGCCTACCTCATTCTTCAATCCATTTGGATTACCCAAAAGCAGATGGATTCTCCATGGCTTCTACATGGCCCCTAACTCACCTGAGTGGCCATCGTTGAAAATATGACCCAAGGTATAACTCTTAATGGGTATATTTTCTTTTCATGCAGACTACCCCTTTTGCTGATCATAAGTCATACTAAACACTTTAAGCACTGATTAGGCAAAAAAGTAGGTGCTGTGGCCAGAAAAAAAAGAGGAAATTTCAAAATGAAACAAATGAGGTTCTTGTCTTAAGGAAACTTTCTGTTGTTTAAATTTTATTTGAGTATGTGCACCAGTTTTTTGCATTCCCTCAAATAATAAAGGAATCCAGTAGTGAACCTTGAGGAACTCCAATAATTTTAAATACTTAGCACATTATATATAATGTCAGCTTTTATTATGAAATAAGCAATCGGCAAAATGTGGTGGATTTACTACTTATATGGCTTTGGAGAAAATATTTATAAAAATCCTTTTATTGAGCAGATTGAAATACTAGTGATCAATGAAAGGGAGTGGTAAGGGGTATAGAAAAAGATAGGGGAAACAAAGGTTAATATATATTGGGTAGATGAAAATAGTGGTCAGTGAGAGGAAGGGGTAAGAGGTATGGTATGTATGAGTTTATTTGTTTTTTCTTTTTATTTCTTTTTCTGGAGTGATCCAAATATTCTAAGAAATGATCCTGGTGATGAATATACAACTATGTGATGATATTGTGAGTCCTTGATTATATACCAAGAATGGAATGCTCATATGTTAATGTTCATATTTGTATGTTGCCATGCTTTGTCAATAAAAAATATTAAAAAAAAATTCTTTGTAAACTCCCTGTGTTCACATCATCTGTTCCCTCAACAAGCATCTATAAGCCACCTACTATCTGTTAAGCATTGTGCCGAGGCAGAGGATAAACATTAAAATACAGTTGTGAGTGAAGCTAATTTCAGTATACAATGAGAGCATAAAATGGGAAGACCTCATTTAATGATTGGTGGTCAGAAAACCTATCTTGGGAAACACGCACTTAAACTAAGATCTGAAGAATGTGTAGGTGTGAGACACAGTATGGGATGGAGGAAGGAACACGGCGGGGCACGTTAGTGAAAAGAGATCCAGACAAAGGGACTGCACATGAGGGAGATACTCCGTGCATTCAAAGAACAGAAGGAAAGACGAATAAGGAAGAGAGAGTGGTGCTATATGAGGCACAAGTGGTGAAAAGGGGGTGGAACATGCAGGATTTGGAGTTCCCATTAAGGACTCAGGACTTTATTTAAGGGTTTTGATCAAGGAAAATAATACAGTCAGGTTTTTTTGTTTGTTTGTTTGTATGCTGTAGGGCAGGGGTCACATTTCATTCTTTTTTCATGTGAGTATTTCCTTATTGCAGCACTGTTTGTTGAATTTTTGTTTGTTTGGGAAGCTCATGGGCCGAGAATCGAACCTGGGTCTCCCTCACGTCAGGCAAGAATTTTACCACTGAACTACCCTTGCCCCATCCTCCTACCCCCCAAAATCAGTTTTTTTTACTGTAGCTTTTGGAGATTTTTTTTTTTTGCTATAGTGCAGAAGATGGCTTGAAAAACAGTCAGAGAGGATGACACTTATGGCATAGCCCAAGATAGAGATGATGGTGGTTGGGATGAGAACGGTGTTGAAGGCGATGGAACAACACTGATGGAATTGAGAAATGTTTTGACGTTATAAACCACAAGATCTGGAAGTTCACAAGTTATTGGAGGTGAGGGATGGATGACATTAAGAATGTTGCTTAAGATTTCTGGGGTGAGCGTTCAGGGTGACGGTGTGGTCATTTACTGACAAAGGAAACGGTGAGAGTGAGGGTACAGAAAGTTGAAGAGTTTAGTTTGGGATTTTAGGGGAGAGAGGTGCTTGTGAGGGAGCGATTGGTGGCAATTAAATAAATGACTAGAGCTTATAAGATAGAATAAGTATCAATCTGGAAATTGTTGGTGTATGAATGGCCATTGTAGCTCTCAGGAAGAGAGTCTAGAAAGAAGAGAAAAAAACTCAGGACTGAGTCCTGCAGAACTCCAATGTTTCAAGTTTGGGTCAAGAAGACTTCCTCTACAAAGGAGCCTGCACAAAATAAACAGGGAGAAAGGAGGAAAACTGAGAAGCTATGTCACAGAAGGCAAAAAAGAGAATGCTCCAGAAGTCATGGTATGAAAAGTAGCTGAGAAATTGAGTAGGAAGAATAGTTTAAAATGAGCATAGGATTGAGCTGTTTCGAGGCTATTTTGCTGGACTGGTGGGGTCAGAGTAAGGTTGGTATAAATTGAAAATGGAGTGGAATGCCAGATGTCAAAACAATTACTGAAGACAGTTCTTTTTTAAAACCAAGGAGAGTTGTTTATCACTGTTCCTTCCTTTTAAGACTGTCAAGATGCTTAGGGAAAAGCTGCAGTTAGGGGGGAGAAGTAGGCTGAAGAGAGGAAGGAGGAGAAAATGGATAACATATGAAGCTTGAGAATTTGGGATTAAGTTTGAACGTAGAGTGATCTTGAGGATCCTTTTCTGCTGTCACAGAAGATGAAGGAAGAAGGAAAAGACAGAAGAAATCATGGCGTGAACACTCAACAAACGGTCTCCACCTTCTCAGGGAACTAGAAGCCAAAACCATCTGCTAATGTAAGTATGGCAGAGTAGGTGAAAGCAGTTCGAAAAGATTGGAAAAGATATGAAAGTGAAAACTGTAACAAATTGCTGGCAGGGCAGAGGCTGGTTGAACCAGGTAACCTCAAAGAGTTAATGAAGCCACTCTGCTCAGTTACAAGTTTTCCTTTAGCTGAGTTCATGGACCCACTGCTGAGTGGAGGAAGGCTCCATCCAGCTGTTTCTAGAGTTGGACTTAGTGACAGGTTGTCAAGGAATGCTTGAGGAGAGGCTCAGAGGGATTTAAAGTGTTTTCAAGTGATTAAAAATAGCTTATATAAAATTCCATGACTGTTTTCATATATTAAAAAAAGATCAAAGTACTGACAGTATTTGATAGTACCAGCAAATTACTCAAATTTTACTAAAGTAGATATGCATTTTCCAGATGCTTTAGTCATAATTAATTCTGCTCAATGTTTACATGCTTCCCAGGAAATATATTCAGGTGTATTTGTTCTTATTTTACTGTATTTACCAAAATATTATAGTAAAAGTACTTGATTGCAACATTCAGAGGCCCATTTAACAAGGAAATTTTTAGAAAATTTTACTTTCAATCTTGCCTTTTCCTCACAAGAAATAAGTAAGTTTTAATATTTTAACAATATTAAATATTGAAATGAGCCAGCACATTTCTCCCAAAACTCCAACCCTTTAAACAGCCTGCCCAACCACAATCTGGCCTCATTACAAGAGGAAAAGAGGCAAGTTAGCAAGACACTTGAGAGGTGAATGAATCAAATTGCTTCTTTCATGGACCAAATTCAGAATGTGCTGTGATGAAGGTCCTTTACTAGATGCATGATTTCCATCAGATACTTACCTTTCCAAGCCTCTGTATCTTCGTGTATGAAGTGAAAGTAAAAACATTCCCTTACTCATAATGCCACTTTGAGTATGAAAGGAGATAAAAATGAAGAGCACAGTGCCAGGGACATTATAAGTTTTCCAGAAATAGTGGCCAGTATTACTAAGATTTTCATCTTTATATGTTTTCAAATTGCAGCTGTATTTTACAAGGATAATAAAATAAGCATAATTTTTTTTACAATATGGAAACAAAATTAAAGCTGTAAAAATAGAAAGGCTGGAGTTATAACAACCTCTATTTATAGTTCAATTCAACTGAACTCAACGGTATTTGTTGAGCAAATTATATGCTGACGATCACAGTAGACTCTAGATACACAAAAATGAATAAGATTCTTCCCTTCACTTATTTCTCTACACTTGCCCTTGGTCTCCTTGCTGTTTGTCAAACCCCTATGAGTGTTTCCATTTCAGGGCCTTTGCACATGTCCTCCCTTATGTCTGGAGCACTCTTTTTCCATATATAGATATGGCTCATTTTCCTATCATCACTGTGGTTTCAGTTCAAATGTTATCTCATAGGAAAGCATCTCGCTGATCATCATATATAAAAAAATAGCAAACTGCCCTCCTCCACCTTGATACTCTCTAACCTCATTACCCTTCCTCGTTTGAATACATAGTAGTTACCATTACATGACATGTATTTATTTGTGCATTTCCTGATTCTTCCAAAGAGATTAGGAGCTTTATTTTACCCACTGCTGTATCTCCAGTGCTTAATATATAGTTCAAAGGTATTCAATAACTATTTATTGAAATACTAAATTATGACATACACATAAGTGTATACTTATACATGTGAGCATGTTTAGTATTATGCGCCAATATAACCTAGAATCTGTAGTTCAACTTTCAAACGTAATGTTTAATTTTTAATGTTCTGCAACATTGCATCATTTGTTCTGTGTCTTAGCCCAGTGTTTCATCACTATATTTTCTCTCTCTTCTTTAGGCAGGGAACGCAACTTGCAAAAACTGGCTGGCTTCGAAGGTTGCCCTGGAAAAATACTATCTTCCCATTTTTTATGGGACTGAGTTCATCGTGGGACTCCTAGGAAATACTGTGGTTGTTCTTGGCTACCTTTTCTGTCTCAAGAACTGGAACAGCAGTAATATTTATCTCTTCAACCTCTCCATCTCTGACTTGGCTTTTCTGTGCACACTTCCGATGCTGATAAGAAGCTATGCAGATGGAAACTGGATATATGGGGATGAGCTTTGCATAAGCAATCGATATCTGCTGCATGCCAACCTCTACACCAGCATTCTTTTCCTCATGTTTATCAGCATTGATCGATACCTGCTCATGAAGTATCCTTTCCGGGAACATCTTCTACAAAAGAAGGAATCTGCTGTTCTGATCTCTTTGGCCATTTGGGTTTTGGTAACCATAGAGCTGCTGCCAATCCTTCCTCTAATAAGCCCTGTGATAATACATAATGGCACCAGCTGCAATGATTACGCCAATTCCGGGGACCCCAAAACCAACTTCATTTATAGCATGTGTCTGACATTCTTGGGCTTCCTCATTCCTCTTTCTGTAATGTGCTTCTTTTATTTCAAGATCGTGCGCTTCCTCAAAGAGAGGAGGAGGCAGCTTTCCACTGCTCTGCCCCTGGAAAAGCCCCTCAACCTGGTCATCATGGCTGTGGTGATTTTCTCTGTGCTCTTCACTCCCTACCACGTCATGAGGAACGTGAGGATTGCTTCACGCCTGGGGAGCTGGAAACAGCACCAGTGCACTCAGGTGGTCATCAATTCCTTGTACATCGTGACTCGACCTTGGGCTTTCCTGAACAGTGTCGTCAATCCCGTCTTCTATTTCCTTGTGGGAGATCACTTCAGGGAGATGTTGACAAATAAGCTGAGGCACCACTTCAAATTCATTACAGCCTTTAGAAAATGAGTGCACAGACTCATGTTCTCATTCAGGGAAGAGACGCGAGGTGGGTATAAGACAGATTGCTTTATACATGCAGCTGTAAGCCAGTTAGAGCTCGATTTAATGCATAGATACAAATCAGAGAGGATCACAGATCTCTCCCTGATTTGAAGACATGCTGTACACAGAGTAAGTGAAAAGCAGGAGATGATAAAAAAAAATAATGTTTCTTAATGTAAAAATTGAAGGAAATTGAACTACCACTGTCTACTATTTGGGCATGTAAATCCAAAAAAAAAATAATGTTTCTTAATGTAAAAATTGAAGGAAATTGAACTACCACTGTCTACTATTTGGGCATGTAAATCCAAAATCCTGGTGTAATAAGACCTTCTCAGTCAATGTAAAACAAAAAGAAAACAGATCGAGCAGCTGGCTGTCTAATTTAATCATTGGTCAGCGTGGTAGTTTGTGGCTCTATGTACCCCAGAAAAACAGGTTCTTAAACTTAACCCGTTCCTGTGGGTGTGGGCCCTTATACACAACATCTCCTAAAGGTGTTGCTTCAGCGAAGGTGTGGACCAAATGAGTCAGGTTGGGGTTTAATCCGGATTACCAGAGTCCTTTGCAAACAGGTGAAAGTCAGACAGAGAGAAAGGCACGAGGGAAGCCGTCGGAAGGCAGAAGTCAGTGGAACTGATAAGCCAGGAAAGGCCATGTGACCAAAAAGCCAGGGACTACGGAGAAAATGGCTACAACAGCACATTACGGAAGCACAGGGTCAGGGCACAACAGAAACTTTCAACAAATGGTCCCCTTATTACATGCACAGAATAAAGAGTCCAGGAAGGGCAAATAATCACCTTGCACTTAGCCCAGAGTTCAAAAGACAAGGGGGAGAAATCCCATCACAGACAGTCTCCCGGGGTGGCCCAGAAACTGCTCAGACTGGGGCCGACAGATGGCAGCCCTGTATGCCCCACTTTAACCAGAGAAGACAGACCATCCATCCTGTTTGAGTGCAAGTTTTATCCACCTGGGGCGAGGTGTCCTGCCACTGAAAATTATTGTTCGGATTAGCATCTGGAGCGGCTTGTTCCTGGTTTCCAGGTTTAAGACCTGGCTGGGGGCCTTTTCATTCGCTTTAGCATCTCTCTCAGGTTCAGTAAGGGCACATAATCAAATAGAAGGTGGGAGTAAATCGTGGATGGTGACTTTGCGTGGGTTTGTGATTCCTCCAGAGAAAGTGGTGCAGGTGGATGAAGTTTGTGCAGTGGCCACTTAACAGGTGCCTGAGATTCCCTAAAGGTCAGAAGTCAATGGAACCAAGAAGCCAGGAGAAGCTGCCAAGTGCATTGCCATGTGACAGAGAAACCATGGCCTGTGAATCCACTGGCAATCAACCACAGAATGTCATGGTGTCTGGGAGAACGCGTCATTTTCAGGACACCTTGATTTTGGATTTTTTCTAGCCCCAAAACCATAAGCCAATAAATTTCTGTTGTTTAGGCCAACCCATTTCATCGTATTTGCTTCAGCAGCCAGGAAACTAAAACAGTCCGGATGTTAAAAACAACATGTAAACATTTTCTACGTTCTTCATATTCATATGATGTTGAAATTTCATGTGAAAGCTGAATGCAGATAACTCAACACATGCTATTAAACATTGTTGTTAAAAGATTTGCTTTTGATTGAATTTAAACAGTTACAATAATGAATGGGAAAGAAATAGAACAAGTTCAAGGATGGTTATAGAATAAAGCTTTATATCAACCATGAGTTGATAAACTTACAATTTATCAGGTTTTTCTTGTATGGTTTTTTCCTGGAAAGAATCATAACAAATATAATTCTAGAAAGGGAGAGAAATGTTTGAGCTTAGGCCTCAAAGAATTTAGGTGTACACAATTGTATGAAGGTCCTAGACAGAAATGCCAAGGATAGTTGCAAAGTATGTCACAGTTATAGACTATAATACAAAGGAGTCTATCAGGAGACTCAAAACAAAGTAAAACAAAACAAGACAAAATGTGGATGTACTGTTTTCACCACAACAATGCTGTCTAGCATGCTCTTAATCACAATTTGATTGCTGGTGCATGGAAATATATTGAAGTTCACTAACTTTGCTGCTCTCAATTAAAAAGTAAGTTTGAAAGTACACAAATATCATAAAATCAAAAAATGATAGGAAATGCAAAGATAATACCAGAAATTACTGGATTAACTTTTCCTTTTTTGGAGGGAAAGTCACAGCTTTCTCTTTTTTCCCTTTTTTGTTACCACTGGGATAATTTACAAGGACAACTTTATCTTAGAGAGAATGACTCACATTGGGAGTGAGCCCTGTTTACATAGAGCATTACATAAGACAGTTGAGGGAAAGGTTCAAAGCAAAATTCACCTTATGAAATTGTAGAACATAAAATATATTTATGTGCATATCATGATAAATTTTCCCAGGAGGGTTATTTAGGCATGGTTCTATGCCATAAGGCAAAGTTAGAGGGAAAATACTGGGTATTGCATTAGTTTTTAAAAGTTAAACAGTATTATATAACAATTTGCTTATTATATGCAAACAAACCTGTCCATAATCAAATATATATGCTCCCTTCCTTAATCATTATTTATAAGGAGTGAGTAAAATGAAGTATGAAACAAGCATTATGAAGTAGAAAATAGGCATTATACTTGTACAAAATAAGTATAAAACAACAGGAATTTATTGGCTTTTGGTTTTGAGACACATTATCCATCGTCCTTCCTGAGATACTCTGGTGAGACTCCAAAAACACAAAACATTCCTAGTTAATGTTTCTAGACTAAGCGACTGAAATACAATAAAAACACATTATTCATGAAGGATAGATTTTCTTACCTATCTAGCACTAGGCTTTAGGATATTTTTTGTCACATCTGGCCTCTTATCATCAGCATTTAGAATTTTTCAGTATAATTTTATACTTGCCTGTTAATAAAATGAGAAAAATAGTCTTCTGAATATCCTCAATGGAAAGAGGCACATAAAGGGCCATAGTAAAGAAGTATGTGCCTACTACTTAAAACGTAGCAATAACTAATTTAATTTTTTTTTTTTTTTTTTGCATGGGCAGGCACCAGGAATCAAACCAGGGTCCCCAGCATGGCAAGTGAGAACTCTGCCTGCTGAGCTACTTGGCCCGCCCACTAATTTAATTTTAATTAGTATTTTTGGTGGGATTTTAAATTTTCAATGATGGAATTAAATTCATAGCTACCCTTCCCCAAGGGGTGACAGGAAGATACTTTCTAACACTACAGTGAAATATTTCCTCTAACTATGAACTCTCACATGTATTTTGTAACCAAAAGTTAAGTGATTTCATAGTATATTTCTTATCTTTTCTTGTTCAACATCTGTTTGCAGTTTTGAAAAAAAAATAATACTGGGCCTTTTGTATCTTGTCTTTTAATTGGCTTCCCAGTGTCTTCAGAATAAAATCTAAACTCTTGTCCAACGTTGAAGGACTTTTACAATCCAGACCCACCTATTCTTCTTATTTCATCTCCCGTCACTGTATTCACAAACCATACCTTTTATTAAAAAATAATAGGTTCACTTTTAGTATATCTACACCATGTTTCACCTTTTCACACCATGTTACTCACCTCTCTTCCATCATATTCACAAATAAAAATTCTAAGCATCTTTTGGGATCCCTCTCATCTTTCACTCCTTCTAAAAGTTTTCCCTTATATCCTCTCCCCCCACCCCAGAATCTAGGGCTTCAGACTACTTTAACAGTACTGCTGCATTGTCCATATGAAATGTTTGATTTTTTATCTTTATATTACACTGTCCAGATTCAAAGTTGTCTCTAAAATCGACGGACTGAAGAACCATATCTAATTTTATTGCCCTGATAACACTTAAATGATTGTTATTATGGATGAATATCTAATACAATAAACTTGACTTCAATACTCTTTTTTGAGTATACATAATCAAGCTCTTTTCTTTATCATCACTAATAAGTAAATTTGAAGATGCTTAGAATTTTTATTTGTGAATATGATGGAAGAGAGATGAGTAACATGGTATGAAAAGGTGAAGCATGGTGTAGATATACTAAAAGTGAACTTATTATTTTTAATAAAAGGTATGCTTTGTGACTACAGTGATGGGAGATGAAATAAGAAGAATAGGTGGGTCTGGCTTGCAAAAGTCTTTCAACGTTGGACAAGAGCTTAAACTTTATTCTGAAGACACTGGAAATTTCAAATACAAATTTTATAATTTAGATAAAATTAAGTAAATCTATGTGAAGAATGGTGCATATACAAAAATGCATGTTAATCACCATTGCCCTGCCCTCATATTTTCTTCTACACTTTTGAGAATAATTGTAACGTATGTTTAAACACTTGTCTACTAGTTCTAAATTGGAGCTATATCAGGCTTGGCCTCAATTGAATGTCTTTTTTATTACGTATGGGTCACATTTTCCTGTTCCTTTATATGGGCTAGTAATTTCGGATTATATTCTGGATATTGTGAATAATACGTTGTGGAGATTCTGAAATTCATTATGTTCCACCAAATAGTATTGATCTTTTGTTTTGTGGCTGAACTCAAACTCTAGCCTTTGAAATCCCAGTTCAGTTCTTTGCGCCTTAGCCTGAGTTCTTGGAGTCTGTACTTCCATAGTTCAGCTACAGGCTTGAGCAGAGTTTCCACACAACCTGGGTGGCTCCATCTCAGTGGCCCTCTCCTGGTTTTTTTCCCTTTTGATTTTCCAGTTGCTGAATCCTTTTTGAAACTGTACTTTGCTTCTTCATACAGGATAGACTCCAGGTTTCTCTCCAGATTTTAGACCCTGCATACCCTGAAAGGGATCTATGCCCAGGCTAAATATGTTTGAAAAAAATGCATGAGAACGCCATTCGGTGTCTTTTCTTTCTTCCAAGTGTAGACCCATTCCTTTGAGCACTCTTTTGTGTTTTTAGGGAGTTGTATTTTATTTGTTTCTAGAGTTCAGAGTCATTATTTGCAGAAAGTATTATCCAATACGAGTTATAAGCTGTTAGCAGATGCAGAGCTCCTTTCTCCCTTAGAAATAAATACATTTATATAATGTACCTCTTTTTCCTGAAATAGTTTAAATTCTCATACAAAGTTTTAAAAAGTATTAGGGCTTATTTCATTTTTACCTATTTTATTTGGTCTCTGTCTTCTGCGTTCATTCATGCTGTTCTGCTTTTCCTTTGCACCAGTCTAGATTTACACCCTGCCTCAGTAACGGTCTCCAAAATAAACAAGGTAAAAAAAAAGTTATTTGTGCAATTTAGTCATCAGTGGCTCACAATATCATCATATGGTTGTGCATTCACAATTTTTGAACATTTGCATTAACACCAAAAAATACATATAATAATAAAAATGAAAGTGAAAACAGAATACCTAAAACATCCCATGCCTCTTATCCCTTCTACTATTTATTTATTTATTGTCCTTATTTTTTCACTTTTCCTTTATCCAGTGTATAAATTTCCTTTTATCCAGTGTATAAATTTCCTTTTATACACTGGATAAAAGGAATGTCAGCCACAAGGTTTCCACAATTGCACGGTCACACTGTAAAAGCTATATAGTTATACAATCGTCTTTAAGAATCAAGGCTACTAGAACACACTTCAACAGTTTCAGGTATTTCCTTTTAGTTTTTCTAATCCATCAAAAACTAGAAAGGGAAATCTATACAATGCATAAAAGGTCAAGAATGACCTCTCAACTCTATTTGATGTCTCTCAGCCACTCACTGAAACTTTATTTTGTTTTAATTTCTATTCCCCTTTTTGATCAATAAGGATTTCTCAATCTCATGATGCCAGGTTCAGGCTCTTTCCCAGGAATCAGATTCCACATTGCCAGGGAGATTTATACCCCTGGGAACTGTGCCTTACGTAGGGGCGAGAGCAGTGAGTTCACCTCCCAAGTTGGCTTAGAGAGAGCCATCTGAGCAGCAAAGAAGGTTCTCTGCGGATGACTCTTAGGCATAATTATAAATAGGCTTAGCTTCTCCTTTGTAGGAATAGGTTTCATAAGGGCAAACACCAATATCGAGGGCTTAGCCTATTAAATTGGTAGTCCCCAATGCTTGTGAGAATACCTGGAATTCCCCAGGTCTGGCAGTTTAATATTTCCAAATTTTTTCTCAGTCCCTCATGTTAGTTCTAGCTAACATGGATCTTAAATTGAGATCTAACATGTTAGTTCTAGCTAACATGGATCTTAAATTGAGTTTCCTTGTAGAATGGGATCACAAAAACAAAGATAATAAATCAAGCTTTGAGGTAGCACGGGTAATTGAGCTACCTATCCTGTGCCCAAGAAGTCTTCTCAAACTTGCTGCAATAACTTCCTTTTCCTACCCCCGATAATATCAGAATTTCACAGTTAAAATGATAACAATGGGCCCAATATAATTTCCTGTCATTTCTTTCAAGTTCCTCTCTTTTGACAGGAGAGGAACTTGAAAGCATTGGACACTTTAGAATAAAAAACAACATATATAGATATGTGTTAACTACAAGTATTGAACACTTCAGAATAAAAAACAACCCAGATATGTGCATTTAATACATTTATATAAATTTACATTTATAAATTTTCACATTAATAATAATGTAACTACAAATGATTTATCATAAATAAAATATTAATAAATAAAATACATATATTCTTTTCACATGTGCCTGCTGTCATGTGAAGGAGATTCTTCTTTGTGCCCTAATAACAATATAGGAGAGGCTTTGGTTCCTTAGTTGCCATATCTATGACTAGATATATGTGCTCAAACTACTGGGGAAGCACGACTTTGCTCTTGAGTTCAGGTGTACTTTCCAACCCTGTCTTAGTAGCAATAAGTTCTGAGTTTGGGCCTGGATTTGCTATGGATTCCTGTGTGAATACTCTCTTTGTCTTGAGGGAAAGAGATGTGATTGGTGAGGATTCATGCACCAAGTCTCACTCTAACCTTTAACACAAATAATAGTAAACACAAACACCTAGGAAATGCTTAAAATGCACCAGGCACCACTGCTCTTGCACTTTACATTTTTTAGCTCATTCCTTCCTCACTGAGCCCTGTGAAGGTTATGGACAAAGAAACCAACTCGTGGGGAGTTTAATGACATGGCAGTAAGTGTATAGCCAGGACTGCTGAGTCCCCACTCTCGACCACCACACAACTGCACGGGAGTTAATATACTTTTGGACCATTTTTAAAATCCTTTCTAAGAGTTCTTTATTTTATAGTTTAGCATGCGGTTTGTTTCCAGGGTCATCTTAGTGCCATTCCTAGCGCCTGGAAAGTCAACTGCAGTTTGATGTGAGGAGCTTCCAAATTAGCTATTGAGTCACAGTTAAATTTGGTTTGCACGTGTAGGATATCGCATTTGTAATAAACTTTAACGTAGTCATTATGGTACGGAATCCACAGATAATGGCTTCCCAAGATACAGTAAACTAGAAAATATGCAATTTATAAAAATAGAAATTTCTCTAAATGGTAACAAGGTATGTAATGTTTATAGGAAGCTGGATTCTTTGGTAATGTAATATTTACTCCTGTGACACCAAACCCGTGATATTCCCAGACGGAATCAGTTAGTCATGGCCATATTTTGTCTAAATGCTAATAATAAAAAGTGTGTCTAATTATAAAATTGACTCTGATAGCTTTCTATTGAAAGTAACACTGAATTTAAATATAAAATTTACTCATGCTCTATATAATACAATGTATAATATGATTATTAGCCCTATTTGTGAAAAATATTTATTCAGCTTGACTCTTAAAGGTACAAAAATACAATCCTTCACATGTCACATTTAAATCTATGCAAATTAGTTCTTGAAATATAAAATGCTATACTGGTGTGTTTGTGTGTGTGCATGTGTGTGTGAGTTCACACGAAGAAAAAGAGCAATAGCTATATAAAATGATGAATTCCGAATATAGTATCTCGTTAGGTTCCCCCAAAAGCCTTGTGATTTCAGGTTGCATTTATCTCCAATGCACCCGTGAGGAAACAGGTGTTGAGAAATTTAGTCACGGAGCCCCCACACATGTATGAGTTGGGATTGATCTGTTTGTCTGTAAAGAAACATGAACTTTCCTTGACAATCTTCTTTGAACTTAAGTCCAAGCGATCATCGAAAATTTTAATACACCAAGATATAAACAAGAAAGCTGTTTATGGAGGATCATTTTAAAATGGGGAGGGAGATTTTCATTTCTTTGCTTCTCTTAAAAAATGTAGATTTCCTCATTTAGGATTTAGCTTTTGAGAAGGCAGAGAATGAAAGATTGAAGCAATTAGTACCAACTTCAAAGCTTTCCATCCAAACTGCATTAAGTTAAAATTATATCACCGTACACTTTTTAAAAGTCTACATTCAGATGGATTTGCTGTAAAGTTTTAAGTTATTTTTTCAGGGAGCAAGGAGGAAGGGATTCATTCTCAGATTTAATAGCAGTTTTTGAAACCGTTGATGTGAAGCTTATAGTTATTTACATTGCAAACACTTCCTGTGGATTTTAAGGGATCAGAAACTAAGTAATATATGTATTTATTTTGTAGAAGTCGTGCATTCTACAAAGTTTATATGCATATCTACGAAATTGGGGCCTCTGCTTTAGTGTTCATTGTGTCAACAGCCCAGATAGATTTGTGTTTGGTGAACCTTAAGGCGGAGCACATGAAGTTCACTATATAAGAGCTCTCCAGGTGAGAACTCTTCACAGGAGAAAGCAGAGTCAAGCAGGCACAATCTGGCAGACCTTACCCGGGACAAGATCTTCGGGGAAAAGGACTACACCTAATACAGCTTAATGTGGGTCACTTGGATTTTTCTTCTGGTTTAAACTCCATAGATTCAGGTCTGAGTTCTGTGAAGAGTAGCTGTAAGTTGATTCATAAAGAGTTGTTTCATTTAAAGCTTTACAAAACATTAAAGCATAAGCAGCATAGCTTGGTGTGCACCACTCACCCCATTCCCCTACAGAACCTCAACACAGTACAAGCTAAAAATGAAGAATAAAGGGTGGGCCACCGTGGTTCAGTGGCAGAATTCTCGCTTGCCATGCCAGAGGACCCAGGTTCTATTCCGATGCCTGCCCATGAAAAAATAAAATAAAATAAAAATTAAAAAAAAAAATTGAAGTTAAAGATTCTCCCAGACCTTGACATCAGGCAGTTAAAAAACCCCAATGGCACGATATCCACTGACAGTAGAAATAGTGCTCATGAGGACTTCTGGTTAACTGTTCAAAGTGGAAGTACCCATCCAAAGCAAAGTGGCTAACCAGAGCTCTTGTGTTCAGCAATCTGAACAGGATGCCAAGAAAAAGAATTTGTAATGGAAGAGAAGGAAGCATGGGCATGCTCACTTTCATAAATTAGATATATCCTTATAGCCTCACTTCGGCAGGAATTTAGGCATGCTGTGTAGAGGGAGCATATGCAAGAAAAAACATTAGTGTTCTATGTGAAGCATATAGTTGATTTACATTGCAAACAGTTGCTGTGGATCTTAAGGGATAAAAAACTATGTAATATATGTATTTATTCTGGAAAAATGGTGCATTCTACAAGGTTTATATGTATATCTACGAAATTCGGGCCTCTGCTTTATTGTTCATTGTGTCCACAGCCCACATAGACTTGTGTTTATCTCCCAGGTTGGTGGACCTAGAGAAAGTCTTGTTAGACATACATAAATTTGCTATGTTAAGAGAGAAACATACATATTTAGTACATTTAAAAAGAAAGGCTCATAGTGTCAGTTATGCAATAATTTGGTTTCTATGTCATGTTTGCACGTTAAACTTTGTCTATACCAAAGACAGGAGAGACTTGTAATAAACTGTTGAGATGTGCTTGTGTTCTAAATACATTCAAAATAAAAATGAAAATCAAATTATGTAAACAGAGAGAATTATGTGGCAGCTTGCTGCTTCTATTAAAAAAAAATGACTTATTCAACAAATATTCACTGAATGACTAATATTTGCCAGGAAATGTCCCCTGGGTTAAGCTATGAATAACAAGTGTTTTCTGTCTTCAATTAGCTCATAATCATGCAGGGAAAGCAGCATGGAAGCAGACATACATAAAATGGTAAGGGCAAAATAGAGATGTGACCAGGTTGCTAAAAGTGCATAGAAGGGGAGTTGTAATTCTGTTTAGGGTTAGAGGATGATGCTAATTCTGCTGAAGACTGACACGTGGGAAGCAGGGCAACATACTGGGAGATGAGGGACTTAAGATAGATGCTGTATATGTCTGAAAGGTGAGCATTTGCAGGCAAACCCAAAGAAGGAGCAGTTCTCATTCAGGTGTGCATTTGCAGATGATATTATCAGTAGCATCTCCCTGGTAGTAGAGAAAGCATATTTATGTGCAATGTAAAGATGCATACCTGGAACTATTCAAAACATCTCAAACCAGGAATTTTCCCAAAAAGGTTTTTTTAGGAAAGGTTAAACAAAGATATAAATTAACTAACCAATTAAATACTTCTGTATAGATTGTCATACCTCTTTATTTCCCTGTGCTGCCAACTCTGTTGTTTTGATGTCATCCAGCTTTTAAATATTGGTGTTCACAACTTCATCTTCTCTTGTATCACTTTCCTTTATCCCTGGTCAATTTCATTTTCATCTGTTGTTTTATGTATTATCTCTAAGTTTGAACTGATTTCTATACTATATACAGAAGTTTTCTCCTGCCATGTCATGCAATTCTATATAGAGATGGATGCATGGAACCAAAACTGAATTCATTATCTTCCTCAACAAAGTCTGAAACTTTGGAAAAGTTTCTCAGGGATACAGAAGCTATTTCTTTCTCTTCCTATCCTCCATGTCTATATCCTATGTTTGTCTGTTCCAGTGGATTCTACCTCTGTAGCTTTTGTGTATTTCCATATCCTTTCTTCAGTCTCTCATTATTTCTCATCAGAACCATCCACTCTTTAATCTAATCAGTTTTCATGTGCATTCATTTATCTATTATATACCCATAGCCCAGGAATCTTGCTTAAGAGCTGGAGGCGAGCAAGTAGATGTAAACAAAATTCGTAAAAAAGTGATCCCAAAAGACAGAGAAGTTAACAAAGAATTGCAAAGAGTTCATAAATCATTGGATGGGGCCATAGAGAAGATGTCTATAAACTCATATCATGCCTTTGTGAGAATTAGTATAAATGCACGCTCTGGAGGATACAACCCCATATCAACTGCAAGGTTTGGCTCACAAAACTTCCTGCCCCACTCCATTCAGTGGGCACGGCCTGCACAACCTCTGTGGTAGCCTAAGCTTAGGAGACCATGGCAGCCCAGCTGTGGTCACTTTGGAAATCTTCAGGAGATAAGGAAGGCTAATTTTATCTTTAAACCTCGTTTCAAAATTGTAGCCTATCAGAAAAAGGAAATATTTTTGAATATTTGGATTATGTTCATGACGGCATCAATATTGAAGTCAATGAAATAGAATGAGGATTGCACTTTCGGTATTTTTAGCACAGTTTTTCTCAAGGTGCATGGGGAGGGGCTTGAGATCAGTATCATCTGCAAATCTCAAGCTATTTTCTCAAATTTCTGGAAATTTCCACACCAATTCCAAAGTAAGAGAATCATCTGGAATAAGTACTCATTTTCAAAAGACTCCCACTTTGTACCCCCAAATGTTAAAGGCCAAATTATGTAATTGTCTACATTATCAATTGTAGAAAGCAATCCTATTTTGTGACTATGGTTTTCCTTTATAGAGTACCACAGACAAAGCATTCGGAATATAACATTCTTATAATTCTTTGATCTATCAATGTAGGTGCAAACAGTCAAATTTATATTTTTTTCGAATAGTTACTAATATTTTTGCTAATCATCATTTATTACTGCTTAACAGCAAGAAAAATATCATTTGGCCTTATAACTAACTACTCACAGCTTTGGTGTCAGAATATGTATCAGGAAATTCCATAAATTAACTCAAAATTTAAAATATTTTATAATATTGTCAGATCAGCATCATACAAATAAAATATCTCATCCAATATCAAACTTCATCAATATTTTCAAGGTTATATGACATCAAGAGGTACAGGCAAAGCAGGGAGAGCTCTGGGATTTCAAGGGCACCTCCCCAAGTTCTTCCTTCTCTCATTGGACAAGTGCTCTCTGGCCAAGAAATAGGTGCGGTTACTAAGTTTGTAGGTCACTATAGACAGCAGGAAGCATTTAGGTTATGACAGATCGATAATATGTACTCCAGATAGGTATAATTTAGGTAACATTTTGCATGGAACTAAGCTTCACATTCTAGATTGTAGGTTTGTTTACCATAATCAATCCTAAGCCATGAAAATTCTGCCAAATATATTCCCTAGATAAGGATGGTTTTTCTAACAAATATTTTTCTATTTGTCCGTTACCATATTTAAAAGGAGGTTGGACCAGGTTCCTACTGCTTTTTTCTTTCTCAGATGTCTCTACAATCCCCACAATTGGAGAGAAATGGATCACAGCCTGAATTCTTTCTTTCCCAAGCCATATTAGGTGAGTT
Organism: Tamandua tetradactyla; assembly: GCF_023851605.1. Lineage (NCBI taxonomy): Eukaryota > Metazoa > Chordata > Mammalia > Pilosa > Myrmecophagidae > Tamandua > Tamandua tetradactyla. Next base: position 46,609,840 of record NC_135331.1, read on the forward strand.
AAGAAGGAGTTGTGAAGAGCCCAGACTGTTGTTTTAAAATTCAATTCCAATATATTCGAACGTAGTTAGTTGCAATTTAGAAATATCACCAAAACAGTATTCAGTTATCACTAAAAATCATAAATAAATCTTTTCATATTCAAATCACGTATGGAAATCAAGTATGAGTCAAGGGTCTAATTTATTTTCAAATTATTATTATTCAAATAAATTTGGCAATGTTCAATATTTCTGACTTACAATATTTAATTTGTTAGAATAGTGTGTTATTTTTACAATTATTTTTCCTGTCACCTAAGGCATAATGATACAATGAGTTGGGAAGATATAAACTGTTAGTCTAGTTAATTAAGAAAAGCACTCTTTATAAAAGCTTTCTTAATTTTTTCATCTTTGCTTCCTCACATTTATGAACAGTATACTGACTTTTCTCAAGGTAGTAAAGACAAAGATAACAATGATACCTAAAGGGTTTATCTCAGCTTAAAACACGTTACAGCTGATAAATACTATACTGTGACATTTAAATAAATGAAACAAAGGGGCCAAATAATTTCCATAATGTATCATTAAGCAGAGATGTGTAGCAATTGCATGATCTTTGGAACAGAATGGACAGTTGTTTGCAAATTAGGTAACAGTTTGAAGGTGAAGGATGAGAAAGAAGGGGATCAGAATTTTATTTTTGTTGAATTGAGGTCATTGGGATATACTGAGAATATATACGACCATTCATTTTACCAAGTCACCAAATAATTGCTAAATAGGTGTTTGTACAAATGCTGTGTTAATAGAGTTGAAATGACTTTACTGGGAAAAAATTAATCATCGTGTTGTTAGCAGATATCACTCGAAGTTTCTCAGAAAGAGGAAATGTATGTAGCTTCTCATCTGGCCTTCCACAATTCAGAAGTTGCTTCGATTTTAGGAAACTGTTTCCCTAAGAAACTTTGTATATCTAAGTATGTTTAGCAAATATTTGCTACAATTATACAATTTATAAATAATGAAAGAACATTGAATATTTGCTTTTCAATTATTCTGAAATTTTTAACTCCTTATCTTGGAAGAAAAATAAACATTAAAAAATTAGACAAAATAGTAAAATAACCTCTCCGCCTACCATGTTGTTGTCACGTAGTTTAAATATTTGTCAAACATAGAAGGTCATGTTTTAGCCGTACCCTCACCTGTATTATTTTATAGTAAATGCCAGATTTCATAAAATTTTAATATTTGTCTCTAAAAACTAAGAATTCATTTTTGAAATAATTATAAGCATTGTAGTAGAATGGATTATTGTTCCCATTTCTTCACTTCTTTGCTAGGATAGAATTATGCATCTGCAATCTTTGCTGTGTGACTTTGCAGTGCCTTCCATTGTGGACAGAGTCTATGTCCCTGCTTGTGGATCTTAAATTTGTCTATGAGCCTAGCTTGGAATTAATTCTTGGTGACAATACCATGAATAAGCTTTGCCTGTGTGCTCCTACTATTCTCAGTGAGAAGACCGTGCTGTTTAAGGAGACTGTGATACTTCTGGAACTTATTTAAACACAAACCATACCCTGAAGCCAAACCACTCAGACAATGCACGTACCTCAGGGCAAGAGAAACAATTGTGCTTGCTGATAATAGAGACTTAAATGCAATGAGCACATTTAAAATCACTTAATATTTTTTAAAAATCATTGACTATCTCGTGTGTTAAAATTTCCCATTCTCAAATATGTGATATCTCTATCTCTATCTCTATCCATCTCTATCTATCTATCTCATTTCTTTTTCTTAACCATACATTGTAGTTGGTTAATCTCTAAAATCTGTAGGTGTCCTCTCCATGTCTTTTTTTAATTATTGTAATCTATTGAAAATTTAGATCATTTGTCCTGTTGACTTTTCTGTGGTCTGAATTTTGCTGATTTCGTCCCTGTGAATGGCATTTAACAGGTTCTTCTGATCACGAATTTCTTGTAAATTGGATTTTAGATCAGGAGGATTCATCAGTTTGGCATTCATTTTTTGCTTGTTTGTTTCTACAAGACTACTTCATAGATGCTGTCGTTCCTTCCTAAAGTGGTACATAATATCTGATTGTCTCCATTGTTATAGTTTTATATATATTTATATTTATATATACATAATATACATATCATATTTTATATCTATCTATATATATAAGCACAAATGTTTATTTTATTTGCCAGTTTTCAAAATACTAAGCTAGTTTTCTAGCATCCTCTAATATTGAGCTGTTGGATTAGGAACAAATTCATGTGTTTAAGTCCATTTGAGTTGTATCCATACTTATAGCCAAACTCTTCTATCTTTGGCTAAAATGAAAACCTTTGCAAATTGACTCCTGAGTCATTTTGGTATGATTTTTTTTGTTGTCTTTGACAGTTTCCTTGCTTTTTGGTAAGCAAAACCCATGGGGCTCTTCATGTACATTTTTTACCCTTGAAATCAGCCATTTCTCCAAGGAATCTTGTTTTCTTTTAGTGGAAAAGAATTTTCTGTCAGGATGGTAATTGTATGTTTCTTCTAGGTTGCCCATTTTTTTCTAGGCATTATTAGCTGAAAATAATTTTTAAGATAAAATAGATCATGAGAAGAAAAAACTTTAGGATAAAATACATCATGAATTTATACTATCCTTTTTTTTCTCTGATGCCAAGGAAACTGATTCTCAACAGCACAAGGAATGATGGATTTTTAATATCACATACTTTCTTATTTTTTCCCAGCCTATACACAGAAGTCTCAAAATATCGATATCAATACTAATACCAATAATATGATTTCCAAGACCATTTTAAGGTACATAAATTATTTTGAAGTAATTTTTGTCTTTAGAACATACCTACTCAAGGTACATAGTTTACTATACATTTTAAAGTCAGTTGGAATAGGATCCATTTTCAGGTTAATTGGTTTTATTTTAGTTTTAATTTTTAAGATTTATTTTTTTATTTTAATTTTGGTTTATAATTGTAAAAATGTTGACAGTTCTAAAGTCAAATCTACCTAACAAGATGTATTAGTCAGGGTTCTTCAAAGAAATAGAACCTACTATTTTATATATATATAAATATACATATATAAAATATATGTATATATAAAATATACATATATATGAAATATATGTATATATAAAATATACATATATATGTATGTATGTATACGTATAAAGAGATTTAGTGACAGGCTGGCAAGTTGGCATTCCATAGGGCAGGCCACAAGCTAGTAGCACTGATATAGGTGATGCTGAAGTTGACTCTGAATTCCCCAGGGAAAGCTGGCTAACTGAAGTCAATGCAGGAACTTTGTTTCTGACTCTGAAATCCTCAGTCTGGCTTTTAAGATCTTGAAATGAATGAAGAAATTCCCCTCATTACTGTGGACAGTCGCCTTTGTTGGTGCAATGAACTGATTGTAGATGCCAGTCCATCTACAAAATAATCACAGTAACAATCAAAACAGTGCTCGCTTGATGAGATCATAGATTGCCATAGTCTAGCCAAGAAGAGATTATGGGAGATTTCTGAGCCCAGGTCTTAAGAGAACTGTCAGCTCTCAACTTCTTCATCTTAGAACTTCTTGGAACCCAGTCTTTAGGCTTAAGGAAGCCCAAGAGGACATGGTAAGAGTCCATGCATAGAAAATTGAGACCTCTGACTCCCCCAATCAGCTCCCTCTGGCTAAGCTACCCCACAGTAGCCAGTCCCATTAGGAGTGCAGCCATTTTGGATCTTCCAGTTATTTCAGTACCCCAGGTATACAGCCTACTCTTCCATGGTTTTTGTGAATTAAACCTGAGATATCCTGGATCTCTACCCCTTAATTTTATTTGGAACTATTCTTTCTTTAATCCTGTTGACACAGCCTTTCTCAATTTGGATTCTATTCCCAGCAGTTTCTCCTCGGAGAAGTACAACCTTGTCCTGGTAGAACTTCATTGGGTTGATTTTGGAAATTCATAGAGCTCTGAACTGTTCCAGATCTTTTATAATCTACTCTCAACCCCTCGTATTCACACAAGATATATAATTTTTCATCTCACATTTGCAATGCCTGTTCTTAATTTGGCCCCACACACTTTTCAGTGGGTAATTATTGGCACTTGGGGGTTCTCCTGTTTTCAGGTCCCTCAGACACTGCATTGTTTCCAACTATTTCCTCCCACTCGAGTACTGTCATCGTTCTCCCTGTTGTACTTTGGGGTTGGTGGAACTAGTTTGTTTCCAAGGTTTATTGTAGATGTTTTACATGGGACTTTGGTTTTATTACCCTACTTTATTTTATGGAGGCAAAGTGGGGAGCTGTCACCATTTTTACTACTCTAAATGTTAACCAATTTGTACCATAAGTGAAAGAAAGGTAACATAGAAGAGGCAGTAAGAAGAATTCAGAAAGAACTGAATTATAAATATCATAGCATTTCAGTTTCGTAGTTTCAGTTTGCTCTTCTTCAAAATGGGGGTAATAATGACATTTTATACCATTATTATAAAGGAAATAGTGTATGGTACACATAATGCACTCAGCACAGGGAATGCCACATAATACACATTCAGTGAAGTCCACTAAATTTATTACTTGTGGGTGATTTCAAATATCTCTCTAAGAACCTTAAAATCTAAGATTAAGACACAATTAAAATAGGTATAGCCCAAGAAAAAGAAAGTAATCACTTGTCTTTCTTCTACATGTTTGTATACTGAACACTTTCATAAAAGAAGGCAGAATACAATTTTATGTAAAAACAATGATTATCAGGATAGTTACTTGCTATTGAATGTCCACATTTTGTCCATGTATTTACAGTTTAATCCCTGTAGAACTGTCAAAGGCAAGATTACCACTGTAATCTCCAGGAGAAGCAGTAAAGTGTCGGTTCTAGTAACCTGTCCAAGTGAACTAGTAGCTTCCTCATGGAAATTTGGTGTCCACTCAGTCTCATTCTAAAGTCCGGGTCCTTTCCAGGATATCCCATCGTTTCTATGTGAAGTAGCACCTGAAGGAACCTAGCGTTAAGAAAAGTACTCAGCCTGATGTGGGGTGGGAGTGGGGGTAAATATGATGATTCTTAAGGATAATTGAAAGATTTTAATAAGGTAGAGGAATTAAACTTAGTCTTGTGTCAAGGGCACAAGAGGGCAGAACTTGTCCAATGGGTAGAAAGGAATTGAAATTATGTTCAGTTCCAAAATAAGAACAAACTTTCTATTCTTATGACTGCCTGAAAATTGGACGACTATGCCTTGAGAATAAAATGTTTCCCATCACTGGCTGTCATGTGTCATTAGTGGAGCTGTAAAAATGGTGCATGTTTTAGATGAGCTTGGATGGCCTCTGGAGTTCCTTTTACTTGCAGAATCTCTGACTGCCGGTACTGCTCTAAGGAAAAGAACGAAGTGTCCTGGACAGAAACCAATCCTTACTTCCAGGCATCTGAGGTCAGTTTGGACGGTAATAAAAAAAAAAGGATTCTCTCATTTGTTTTCAGATCTCCATTGATCTCTTATTCAGAGTTCATTTACATTTGAAATTAAACAGAAGTAATGTCAGGTAACAGTTATTGAGTGCTTACAATTTGCAGGGCATGCTTCCAATAGCTCTATCTGTATGAAATCATTGAATCTTCCCAACAAATTCATGAAGTAGGTATTATTATAATCCTCACTGTACAGATGAGAACCCCAAGCCACGTTGGGGATAAGTATTCTGCCAGTGATTCCAGAATGAGGGAGACAAATTCGGACTTAAGTAGTCTGACTCCAGAGTCCACATTCCTAACTAAGAAACAGAGGTGAAGGTTAATAATAATAGCTGCTATTATCTGAATATTTTCTATGTTTTTGAGCAAAGTACTGAACTATGCTAATAGTATATGATCTTTTCTTTAATCTTACCTACTACCCTTGGATATACAGCTGAGGAGACTGAATCATCAAACAGTTATAGATCTGGTCTTTACAAATAGTAGAGGAAGGATTTGAGTACAAGAGTGTGCAATTCTAAAACCCCTGTCCTTCTAAATGATTGTATTCTTTATGTAATTCTGGGAAGCCACGGTCTGTTTTCCTTATACCATTATTTTCTTTTTGTATGGTCCTAAACTCTTTTTGCTCTTTCTCTTCTAATAAAACCTGCCTCATATGGCCCATTTATGCTGGTTTAACTAACTGGCAGCCCCCTACCAGCCAGTACGCACGAATTCTAGTGGCGACTGACTCAAGGGCTCACTTACACCAGCCTACCATGATCCTCCTTTAAGAAACTTCATACCAGATACTGTGTAGCATCACCTTCCTGGGAAAGTTATTTGACTTATGAGAGTCTAGAACTTTAATCTGAAGGGAGAACAAAGACAATGTAAGGTTTAAAGCATCAGTTAATTTTTCATTTGATTTACCAATATAGAATTAATAACAGGCTGGCATTTATAAAGCCAGCTTGGGAAAATTCCTCTTTGCTACTACTGTCATAAGACTTGACGATATTCGTTAAATCTCTCCAGTCATTTTTCTTTCTCACAATTCCTTAGCGTTTTGTTTTTAATAGGCAATGCTTAGCCCTGTTCATTTAAAGGTTTACTACTTGGAAGGTGCATTTCATGAAAATGTCACAAAAGGAAATAGAGTTTCCATTTCCTTCCTAGCGTTAATTCCAAAGGTTCAGGTGTGAATAGGTCCTTGCAGTGTTTGCCTTCTCGTGGAAACCAGTTACTAGGGCAACCTTCACCTCCACATCAGCCAAGCGAAGGATGTTAATGGGGAATAGCACTGATAAGGCTTTCCATTTTGTCTTTACCCAAAAGCAATACTGGGTAACAATCTGTTATCAATAAAATTTTTCTTCCTCATTTACTTTGGTACATTAACGCTTCAAGATCATGACTAATGTTTTCCTCATGATTCCGAATTTCCTGAACTTGCTTATGCAGAGCAACTGAACAAGTCATTTTCATACCTATCTTAGAATATCAATAATGAAAACTGCCTCAACTGATAGGACTAAAGATTTTGAATGAACTTAATACAGAATATAAAAAGTGTGGCTGTATAACACACACTTCTCCCATCTGTGCTACCAGGTGAAGCAATGACACAAGCAATGCTATTCAAATTCAAATATAAATTAAATTTGAATTATATGACTTTTTAACAGCAGATTTTCTTTCTTCAAAAATGCTTTAGTCCAATATTAAAATTAATTTGCATTCTTTAAATACAGATAAAAAGAGGCAGCAGCATGTATGTTAGTTGGAGACAAGAAATTGGGCAGGATTTGTAATGTATCTTGAATAACACACACACACAAACGCACACAAGTCTTGTGAAAATCAAGAATTGCTATATTTCTCTTTCTTAATTTATATATCAAATCTCTTAATTTCTACATCATTATATAAAGCGTAAACTAAAGCAATTTTTAAACATATGCTAAAAACTCTAGCTTCAGGCATTACCCCACAAGAAGAGCTACCAGTGGAGCACTGACATGGGGCAGATCCAAGACTAGAGGAGACAAGTCACAACAGGGATGGAAAGTCGAGGTTCACAGGAGCCTCACAAGTGTCAGAAACTAGAAAGCAGGCACTTGCTATTGAGTCAGATAGCAAACCATTGCTACTTTTGTAAGCACATAGCAGTCAACAAGAAGAGGTCAGAGCGGCTTCCTATTGTAGGGTCGGAGGCAGGTTGACTTCAAATGGCTCTGTCAAATTTAACTACATAGCCATGGCAAGTTATTAAATATCTGTCGGAATCGTGTTCCTCAGGAAATAAGAGGACTACTGTACAACTTGGGAGGTCTTTGTGAAAATTAGGTAAGGAAATGAGATTCAAGTGCCAGATCTGATAGAAACATAATAATGGTTATTTTCCCTTACCAAGATCAAACAGAAGAAGTTAAACAAATTCAAGTTGGGATAGTAGCTTACACTTCAGCAACTTAGTGCAGGATATTTTACAATATCTAGCTTATTCACATCTATGTTTTGCTCAACTCAGAAAACTGAGTTTCTGAAAGGAGCTTGTGTTCTCTAAGAGAACGATTCTGATGGTAAGATGGTGCCACTTTGACCTACAGAAGAGATAAAGGGTATGACTTGGTTCTTCTGTCTATTGTTCTTACTAGCTGATATTTCACCCACAACTCCACGAGACAATAGTGTAATATCAAAACTTACTGATATGATCAAGCCAAGTTAAGGCAGAGCTGGAGTTGAAAGAGTTGTTCTCAAGGAATGTGACACCATCTCCAACATGGACAACTATGTCATAGGATCCATTTTCATAAAATGGGTAAAATTTTGGAAATAAAAGTTAAGTAAGAAGCACTCAGTTTCATAAATGTTAACAACCAAAACCAACATGTTTTGTTTAAAATGACATCTAAAATTTATAAAATATGAATAACTGAAGCTTTTTCAAAATTTGAAACACCTAAAAGCCAAAAAGTCTTCTATGTGCAAACTAATGGTTAGCACTCTCTCCCATAACCAAAGCTATGTCATCACTTTTTGTTCTTTTTTTTTTTAATTAACTTTTCTTTTAATGCAGACCTCCGGATTTCTGAATTCAAGGGCAAGTCCGAGTCTACAAGAGGCTAAGACTTTGCTGATTAGAAACTCTTAGTCACCAAGATATCAGGACCTTATCAGAGCCAGTTTAGGTATGACTCCTGATTCTCTACTGATTTAGTCAGGAAGAAGTCCTCTGAAGCCCAGCAGCAGCAAACCGACTTCCTTCACAGAAACGCATGGCTTCAGCCCCAACTTCAGACTCAGCCCGTCCCCAAACCAAACCCTACACTCAGGCCTAGACGACGCTGCTGTCTTAATTCTAGTCCAAGGTCTAACCCCAATGCCAGCATCAGGCCCCACCCCAGCATTAGCCACAGCTAAAGCTCAGTCTCAGCCCCAGGCCTAATGCCCCTAATTCTAGACCCAGCCATAAGCCCAGCCCTAGTCCAAATTCCCGCCCCTCACCCCACGTCCCAAGCCTGTTACCCGACAAAGGCAGTGCATTCTTTTACCCAGTGTGCACAAATGACCAATTCCTAAGACACCAGGGTTTCAAAGAGGGGGAAAAATTATTACTAGGTGAGTAGCAGGAGATCAAATAGCCTATCAGCCCAAACTCTGTCTTCCCAAATTGCAGTAATTCTGATAGCTTTATAACACTAAAATGGGCAGTCTGTAGGATAATGAGCACAGCGGCCCCAGATGCTATAATTAGAAATGTTCTAATTATTGAACATGTGCAGACTGATTATATGCTGAGTCACAGAATGTATGTAAGAAAATGGTGGAATGAGGTATAGGCTATACATTTAAGTCTAAGAGACTGTGCATGTCAGGTGGGGCCATTTTGGTTAGATCCAGTCTCCATTATCAACATAACTTTGGACTTGGTGGGTTAGTTCTGGGCTGACCCAAGACCCTTCATTAATAAACATTAGGGGCTGTCTTTAGTGCTTATAAGACTTTAAAGTTAAAAAAATGTATAAATGGGTACAAATGAAAATAAGTCACGAAGTTTTTACAATCATAGGGCAGAAGATAAGGGCTATACAATCATTATCAGAGATCAAGGCAGCTGGATTACAATTCAGAGATTTCAGGTATTTCCCTCTGTCTACTCCAGTATACCAGAAAGTAAATAGTAGTATCTATATAATGATTCAGTAATCAAAATCATCCTTTAAAGGCTAATTTCTTGATTATTATTCCTCTCTCTCATTTGATAATTATCTCTCAATCTTGAGGGATATCTCCCAACTGATCCAAGCCTGAAAAGGGGCATTGTCATTATGGGCAGAGGGATAAAATGATGAAACTGGTTGTTCTTGGAAAGTCTTGTATTTCTGAGTTTCAGAGCTTTTCTGTCATTGGAACAATTTGGAGTGTTTAAGTGTCTGAAAGATAAGTAAACTGTTATAGAGCACAATATATCTTTCAGGGTTTCTAGGAATACTGTTGGTTGAGGTTTGCCATAATGTGGCAGTTTGCAATATCTGGCTGAAACTTACATAACAGTAACCTCCAGAATGACCTCTCAACTCAATTTGACATCTCTTAGCCATTGAAACTCTGTTTCTTTTCCCCCTTTTGGCCAACTGATTCACAATGCCAGGGCCATGCTTAACCTTGGGAGTTATGTTTTACAATTCCAGGGCTAGTTAAGTCCCATAATGCCAGGGCCAGGTTTAACACTCCTGGAAGTCACGTCTCATGTAGAGGGGAAGGTCAGAGTTCATCTTATAGAGAGACCACATTTGATTAACAGCAGAGGTTCTCTGGAGATGCCTCTTAGGCATTAATTCTAAGTAGATTCAGTTTGCTACTACAGAAATAAGTTTCATAAGGGCAAGTCTCAAGATTGAGGCCTTGACTTATTAAATTGGGAGCCCCTCTTGTTTAAGAAAATGTCAGGGACTTCTCAGGTGGAGAAGTTTAATACTTTCATTTTTCCCCATCCCTTAAGGGCCTTTAAAAATACTCTTCATTTTCTGCCCCAAATACTCTGAAATCCATCATGGTATAACATTGACTTGTATAGGATATTAAGATTTTATTCCTTATTATAGTTTTTATATCAATAAAGATGAATTAGATTATTTAGATAAATTAACTAGAAAGATTAAATTAGTGTGCTACAGAAAATTTAAATTTTGGACAAAATAAATATTTTCCTTTTTGACTCACACAAAAGTTAAGTGTGTGATATTATTTTTTTAACCTTGTGTGTTGATTTACCTTAATTTTAACCAGATTAGTTTCAGTCACAACTTTAATCAGAGTTTTATCTTTTTCAGTCTTTTTTTTTAAACAGTTGCTATATGAAGCTATCTGACTTTCAGCAGAAAAACAGACAGAAAGAACTCCAGTTCACTGTTCAGCCACACCATGTTTTTATATAAGATTAGTTCATATCAGTGAGACCATACAGTATTTGTCCTTTTGTTTCTGGCTAATCTCACTCAGCATAATGTCTTTAAGGTCCGTCCATGTTGTTATGTACTTCATAACTTTATTCTGTCTTACAGCTGCTAAACATTCCATCATATGTATATACCACAGCTTGTTTAGCCACTCATCTGTTGATGGACATTTGGGCTGTTTCCATCTCTTGGCAATTATAAATAATGCTGCTATAAACATTAGTGTGAAAATGTCCTTTTGTGTCCTTACCCTCATTTCCTCTGAGTAGATACCTAGCAATGGTATTGCTGGATCATATGGCAATTCTATACTTAGTTTCCTGAGGAACTGCCAAACTGCCTTCCAGAGTGATTGCGCCATTTTACATTCCCACCAACAGTAAATAAGTGTGCCTCTTTCTCTACATCCTCTCCAGCACTTGTCATTTTCTGTTTTATTGATAATGGCCATTCTGGTGGGTGTGAGATGTTATCTCATTGTGGTTTTGACTTGAGTTTCCCTAATAGCCAGTGAAGTTGAGTATCTTTTCATGTGCCTTTTGGCTATTTGTTTTTCCTCTTCTGAGAAGTGTCTGTTCATGTCTTTTGCCCATTTTGTAATTGAGTTGTTTGCCTTTTTTGTTGTTGAGTTGAGCGATCTTTTTATATAATCTGTATACTAGACCCTCATCTGATATATTGTTTCCAAATAATGTCTCCCATTGTGTAGGCTGTCTTTTTACTTTTTTGACAAACCTCTTGGATGCACAAAAGTGTTTAATTTGGGGGAGTTTCCATTTATCTATTTCTATGTTCAATTTTACACCCATGTTTTGGGTGTAAGATCTAAAAATCACCTCCTATTATAAGATTTATAAGATATTTCCCTACATTTTCTTCTAAAGGTTTTATGGTCTTAGATCTAATGTTTAGGTCTTTGATCCATTTTGAGTTAACTTTTGTATAAGGTGTGGGATATGGATCCTCTTTCATTCTTTTGCATGTGGATATCCAGTTCTCTAGGAACCATTTATTAAAGAGACTGTTCTGTCCCAGGTGGGTTGGCTTGACTGTCTTATCAAAGATCAATTGTCCATAGATGAGAGGGTTTATATCTGAACACACTAATCTATTCCATTGGTCAGTATATCTATCTTTATGCCAGTATCATGCTGTTTTGACCACTGTAGCTTTGTAATGTGCCTTAAAGTCAGGTAGTATGAGACCTCCAAGGTCATTTTTCTTTCTTAGGATATTTTTAGCTATTTGGTGCACCCTGCCCTTCCAGATAAATTTGGTTATTGGTTTTTTCTATTTCTGAAAAGTAAGTTTTGGGATTTTGATTGGTATTGCATTGAATCTACAAGTCAGTTTAGGTAGAATTGACATCTTAAGTATATTTAGTCTTCCAATCCATGAACATGGTATGCCCTTCTATTTATTTAGGTTTTCTGTGATTTCTTTTAGCAATTTCTTGTAGTTTTCTTTGTATAGGTCTTTTGTATCCTCAATTAAATTTATTCCTAAATATTTTATTCTTTTGGTTGCAATTGTAAATGGAAGTTTTTTCTTGATTTCCCCCTCAGAGTGCTCATTACTAGTGTATAGAAACACTACAGATTTTTGAGTGTTGATCTTGTAACCTGCCACTTTGCTGTACTCATTTATTCACTCTAGTAATTTTGCTGTGGATTTTTCAGGGTTTTTGACATATAGTATCATATCATCTGCGAACAGTAAAAGTTTTACTTCTTCCTTTCCAATTTTGATTCTTCATATTTCTTTTTCTTATTCAGGATTTTTTAACCATATGTAGCAACAAATTGACATTTGTTTTCAACTCTTATCTATTACCCTTCTCAGGTAATTCATGCCTGTGCTCCATGGGGTATCAAACACTTTGGGGAATGGGGTGGAAGCTTCATATATCATCCTCAATATTTATCCTACCAAGTTTATGTCTCTTTTCCCTCTTTATAGAATAGAATATTTACTTTTAATCTATGTTTAACTCTTTTTCAGAATTCATTTTTTTCAAAATATCCCCATGACTAATCAAGATTTTGTAGCTATTTGAAAGATTTCTCATTTTCCTGCCATTGCATCCTTGCAGAAGTTTCCCTTTCCTTACAGCACTGTCCCAAAGCCCACCCCTAACCCACCTCAACTCCAAAATGTTCAGCCTGGGCTGGCCTTGTAAAAAGAGTGGATGATCTACCTTCAGATTTTTTTCTTTTAAATCAGAAATTAATATGGGCTGCTGACTCAGCTCTCCCTCTCTGCCCTGCTTTGACCACGCTTTTGACCAGAGACATTATAGCCAGGATTAGTTATCTCACACCGAGATGTACAATATATCCAGCATTCAGGTTCTATGTCATGAATATTAAAATAAACTTCTGTCCCTCCCCTTTGCCCAGGTCATCTCTGACCTCCAAAGATCATCTCTGACACTAGCAGGTATGTATTGTATGAGGTGTCTTTTATATTCCAGTAAGATCCCACAGATAAAGAAATAGAATTTTCATTCATAGAGAAGGATGCAAAATGGACCATTTGCAATTTCTCCATGATCAGTGACTTTATTATCAGCTTTCCCTCCCTTCCCCTGCTCTTCAGTTTCTATGATTGCCTTAAATTTAATTTTGAACAATAAAAACTGAACTCAGGTGCTTATAAGATTTTTTATTTTTTTAAGTAAATGGTACAGTCCAGATTCTTTTCATTCTCTTCTCCTTATTTTTTCTCTAGAGGATACTACTTTATCTTGGGGAGGGGGTGGAGGGTTCAGCATACAATAGTGAATAGCAAAGGGCAGATGCTTCCAATTATCCTTTTATTCTCTCTCAGTCCTTTGATAGGTTTTGCTGCTATTTGTCCATCAGCCTCTGATCCACTTGTACTCACTGCCTGAGCATCCACTCCCCACCCTATACTTTCCTGTGGAATAAGGGTGTATGTGCTCATCTTTGATTAAGCCTCTACCTTACTTTCTTGGACTGCTGTAACAAAGTATCCCAAACTGGGTGCTTTTAAACAACAGTTCTGGGAGCTAGAAGCTCAAAATCAAGATGTCAACAGGGCCACATTCCCTCAGAAACCCTTAGGGGAGATTCTTCTTTGTCCCTTCTAGCTTCTGGTGTTTGCCATCAATCGTTGGCATTCCTTAGCTTATAGACAAATTGCTCCAACCTCTTCCTCCATCATCACATGGACATCTTGTGTCTCTCTTCCTTGTTTTTTAAGGACACTGGACATACTGGACTAGGACCAATATTAATTCAATATTGTCTCATCTTCACTTGAATACATCTGCAAAGATCCTGTTTCCAAACAAAAAAAGTTCACATTCACCTGTACCAGGAGTCAAGACTACAACATATCTTTCGGGCAATACAGTTCAACCCATGCCACTCACCTCTGATTCTACGGTTCTATTACAATGAGATGACAATGATGAGGATGACAACTTTGGTTGGGTGTGTATATGCTGAAAATTCTTATCTGCAAAGCTTACATTCCCCCAGCTTTCATTGAAAAGTTGTCTCCTCTCTTCCAACTCCTACCAAATCCACTTGGGTTTTTCATTTGACTCCATGCAGAGCTTAGCTGAGTCTGAGGGTAGGGCATAGCATTCCATCTCAGTAGGGCTCAGTTTCCTAATTCTAGCCCTTTTCCATTGAGAAACTTTTTACTCGCTTACTAAATTCATTTCCTTTCTATGTTGGAAAATACCCTTATTTCAGCATACATTTTTCCCCCCAATTTTATTCTAAAAACTCCACGTACCTGTTTGGCAGTCCCTAAAGTCTTAGCATTTCATAGCTCAGAAAACACTTTGTAGTTTCCAAAACTTGGCTTTTATATGAGTTGGCTTTCAAAACAACTGGCTCATATGAGTTTTAACATATTGATTCAGGAATTCAATTGATTTCTTTCTTTCTGAGATGTATTAGATCTTCCAAAGTGGATGAATGTCACTCCCTTAATGGATGGAAATTGAATCAGCAAACTGAGAGTGTAGGAGTAAGAAAATAATGATGATCCTCTCTAAATTTTATTCTACAATAAGAGACTTAAAGCACCACTGGGCACCTAGTAGCTGCTCAAAAAGTATGTTTCACCTAATTCTCAAATTACTAAATAAAAAGCCTACATTAGAGGTAATATCTGTAATGTTCATAGCAAAAGTCAAATGTCTGTCTAGTTCTTATAGAACATTCTCCTTCAAAACTTGGAATATTTTTTCCTATTAGATAGCCCTAAATCCTAGACCCATGCTTATAAAACAAATTTAAAACAATGTTAAGAGAGGGTGATGGTGGCTCAGTGGCAGAGTTCTTGTCTGCCATGCTAGAGACCAGAGACCTGGGCTTGATTCCCAGAGCCTGTCTGTGCAAAATAATGATAATAATAACAATAAGGGGAAAGAAAAAAATCAATGCATTTTCTAAATTCTACAAGTGGAGAATCCATACTAACTGGACCACACTAACATGCCTGCTGTAGTCCAGCTTTTGTGGACCTGACTGCCACAAAGTCCATTATACATAGATAACTTGGCAGCTCTTGAGATGCTGTCTGCTTCCTTCTGTTTTACAATACTATGTATTTAAAAGTTTTAAATAATCTTATCTGTGGCATGCTAAACATGTGGATGTGGCTGCCTGTCTCCCTTTTTACTATTCAGTCCCAGCTATCCACCCAGCACAATAAAAACTGCATTTGGTTTTATTAGTTAGGCTAGAAACTAGGTTGCTAACACAAAGTTCCTAATAACAACATGGCCCAAACAATAAAGTATATTTCTTTCTCACATTATAATCCAAAGGGAGATAGGCAGGACAAAGCTGGCAAATGACTCTGCTCCATGAGGCATGCAGGGGGCACAAATTCCTTTTGTCCCATTGTTCCACAACCCCCTGTGATTTATGTTTACATCTACAAGGGTGAAGCTAACTCACATCCTACACACCCTTGCTTAAACTCACAGGAAGGAGGAAAAGGAGAGTGCAAAGAACTTTCCTTATTAAGGACATCATACACACATCACTTCTGCTCCTTTCCATTAGCTAGAATTGAGTCCCATGGCAACTTTTGGCTTCAAAAAAGGATGAGAAGTATAGTCTCTACTTGGTAGCCAATGGCCCAGCAAAATCTCAGAATATTTTTTACTTAAAGAAAAAAAAGAAAGTACTACAAGAATGGGACAAATAGCAGTCTCTGGCCCTGAGTGGTGGGTTAGCTACTGAAGCTTGGATTAGCTCTTTGAACACAGAAAGCTCCATCCAGCTCATTGTTCCTCAACAGCAGCATTACTAACATTTTTAACTGGAGAATTCATTTATGATAGGATGGGGCGCTATCCTGAATAATGTAGGGTATTTAGCAGAGTCCCTGGCTTCTACCCACCAGAAGTCTAGTAACACTCCGCTTCCAATCATGGTAATTAAAAATGTCTCCAGGCATTTCCAAATGTCCCTGGTTGAGAAACATTACTTTAGATGTAAAATACCAGCTCATGGTATCCCTTCTTTTAAGGTATGTTCCTTTTCTTTTAAAATAAGTTATCCATGAATGTCAGAATTTTCATTAGGAGTCAGGTTGTTCCTTCATCTTTTTCACTCATTTAACAAATTTCCATTAAGCACATACTAAATATAGGGAAGATTCAGAGATAAATTAGGAACAATGTTGTATTAGTTAGGATTCTCTAGGGATAAATGTAAATATTATGAGATTTTTATAAGAATTTTCTCTCATGATTGTGGAAATGGGCAAGTCCAAATTCCTTAGGGCAGAGTGCAAGCTGGAAAGTCTGATTAAAATTTTCAGTAATTCCCAGGAGAAGCTGGCTGGCTGATGTAGGGACAGAAATTCTCTCTTCTGACTGATGAAGTCATCATTTCTTCTTTAGAAGCCTTCACCTGATTGGATGAGACATCTCTCCTTGTTGAAGGCAATCTCCTCAGTTGACTGTAGATGTTATCAGCCATAGATGCAGTCAACTCGCTGATGATTTGAGTCCACAAAGTATCCTCACAATAACAATCAGGCCAGTGCTTGCTTGACCAAACAACTTCTCATACCTCCTATCCTTCCCCCATTATTCATTTATTTTTCATCTTTATTTTCTTACTCACCCATCAATAGACTGGATGTTTTGGTTTGCTAATGCTGCCAGAATGCAATATACCAAAAATGGAGTGACTTCTACAAAGGGGATTTATTTGGTTACAAATTCACAGTACTAAGTCCATGAAAGTGTCCGAGTTAAGGCTTCCAGAGAAATATACCTTGACTCTTGGAAAAATGCCAACAGTGCCCAGTGTTTCTCTGTCACATGGGAAGGCACATGATGATATCTACTATCTCTCACCACTTCTCATTTCACAAGACTCTCTCAGCTTCTGGCATCTCCTGTGGTTTTTTGCATCTTCTGCATCTCCAAGCATCTATGTGTTATTTCATCTCTCTGTTCTCTGTGTTGGCTCTGAGCACTCTGTGTCAGCTTTTCTAGGGACTCCAGTGAATTAACTAAGACCCACCTTGAATGGGAAGGGTCACATCTCCATGAAAACCATCTAATCAAAAGATCCCACCCTACAATTGTTCTGCCCCTCACAAGATTGGATTAGGATTAAAAGAACATGGCTTTTCTGGAGTACATAACAGTTTCAAATCAGCACACTGAATGAAAAGCATGTCAGTCACAGGGCCACCCCATAATAGTTGTATAGTTATACAGTCGTCTTCAAGAATCAAGACTGCTGGACTACAGTTCAATAGTTTCAGCCATTTCCCTCCAGGTATTCCAAAACATCAAAAACTGAAAAGGGATATCTATATAATGCATCAGAAAAACTTCCAGAATGATCTCTTTCTCAACTCTGTTTGAAATCTCTCAGCCACTGAAACTTTATTTTATTCCATTTCTTTTCCCTCTTTTGGTCAAGACATCTCTCAACCCCATGATTCCAGGACCAGGCTCATGTCTAGAAGTCAGGTCTAACATTGTCAGGAAAATTTACACCCCTGGGAGTTATGTCCCACATAGGAAGTAGGGCAATAAGTTTACCTGCAGAGTTTGCTTAGAGAGAGAGGTTATATTTGAGCAATAAAAGAGATTCTTTGGAGGTGACTCAGGCATAATTATAAGTAGTCTTAGCTTATTCATTGTAGGAATAAGTTTCATAAGGGCAAGCCCCAAGATTGAAGACTTGACCTAGTAAATTGGTAGTCCTCAATGCTTACAAGAATATCTGAAACTCCCCAGATAGGGAAATTTAATATTTTCACATTTTTCCCCAGTACCTCAAGGGAACTTTGCAAATACTTTTTTTATATTCTCCTCAGACTGCTCTAGGATGCATCAGGGCATCACACTAACCAAGGAAATATCACCCCC
This sequence comes from Tamandua tetradactyla, assembly GCF_023851605.1. Lineage (NCBI taxonomy): Eukaryota > Metazoa > Chordata > Mammalia > Pilosa > Myrmecophagidae > Tamandua > Tamandua tetradactyla. The sequence goes on from NC_135331.1 coordinate 46,628,180, forward strand.
TTTTAAAAGTTCCATGTAATTATGGTGTTCAAATAAACAGACCACACAAGTTGAATGAGACGGTGCTACAAAGTATAAATTTTGCTCCACGTAAACACCTTTTCTTTTGGTCTGTTTGATGGTTAGATTCTAGTCTAGAATCTAGTCTAGGTCAGGTGAAGATGCTGAGTTGTCTGGCCAAGCAAGCACTGACTTGACTGTTACTGCAAGGATATTTCGTGGCTAGTTGATAAACCAGAAGGTTGATTTATTATATCATAGTCAGTTGACTGCAGTTGTGGTTGATTATATCTATGACAAAATAAGGTCGTGTCTCCCACAGTGATATAATTCATTCAGTTGGATTTGAGCCCATCATTTGAAGACTTTTAAGGAGGAGAATTTTCACTTCTTCTTCAGCCAGTGAGCCTCTCCTATGGAGTTAGTTGATATCCTTCGTCAAAGTTACCAGCTTCACAGCCTGTCCTGTGAATTTTGGACTCTTGCAGTCTCACAGTCGCATGAGAGGCTAACTTATATTTGTAGATATCTCCTGTTGGCTCAGCTTCTCTTAGAACCCTGACTAATATAGTCTCAAATGGAAGTTGAAGTTTTAAAATACAGTCAATACCATCCTTTGCCCTTTATCTGACTTACCTTAGTCCTGACCAGGTCTGCTTCATTCCTATCTCTAAGCAGAGTATGATCTCTTCTTCAGCTTTTCTCACAGTTACTATATGGGGTAATGCTGACTTTCGTGGCTACAGGACTCTGAGCTAGGTGTCATAAAGATACCCAAAGTTTGAGGGAATGAGCAAGTTATATTCAAAAAGCTCAGCATCTCAGAATTTAGAAATAACAGTGACAACGCAGGAATAAATGTGAGTACTGTAAGAGCTTACAATCTAGAAGCCGTTATGATAAGCCTTTTCCTGACAACCTATGCTGTCAAATTTTATTCTCAGAGTTTGCACATTGTAATTAGTCCATATTAGTATGGCATTATATCTGTCTTTTCACTTCTGGCTATTCTGTGTCTTGCCTTTGCCTAATATGGCTAAGGTGATGGGATGTCTTACTCAAGTTTACAGTATGCTATATAAGACTTGGCTTGCTGGCATAGTTGCTCTAGAGATGCTCCTTGTTAGCTTACTAAAGTGAGTGGCCCTATTGAGAAAGTCAAAATGACAAGGAACTTCAGGTGGCCTCTAGTTGCAGAGGGGTCATTAGCTGCCACTCAGCAGGAATCCAGGCACTCCGTCCTTCAATCTCAAGGACATGATTCTGCCAAGAATCTAAGTGAATGTGAAAGGGGATTCTTCCCCAATTAAGTCTCCATATGTGAACATCCCATGACACCTTGAGTGCAGCCTTGTGGGACTCTAAGCAAAGGATCCAGCTCAGCCATTCTCAGACTCCTGACTCCTGAAAACTTTGAGATAAAAAATATGAGCTCTTTAAGCTACTAAGTTTGTGATAGTTAGTTGCACAGCAATAGACAACTAATGCTTCATCTATTAGTGTCTCCTTTCCTTGAACTTCATATTAAAGGAATCATATAACATTTACTCTTCTTGCCTGATTTTCTTTTGCTCATCATATCTATAATGTTCATACATGTTTCCATATTTTTACATGTAACAATTGTTAGTTCATTTTTATTGCTGTGTAGTGGCAATAAAACAATGTATTATTGTTTCTCCAGATTATTTATTATAGTTTTAAATAAAACTATGGCAATAAAACAATGTGTTATTTATTCTCCAGATTATTTATTATAGTTTCAATGTTTTTAATTATTATGAGAATAAAATCCTAATAATCATTGTTGTCTTTCTGTGGACATATGTTTCTCATCACTCTTGCACACATATCTACAAGGAGAATTTCTGTATCAATAGGATAGGCATGGATTTCTTTACTTGAAATTGCAAAGCAGTTTCCCCAAAGATGTGCCATTTACATTCCCAGCAGCAACTCATGCAGCGTACAGTAAATGGTTATTAAAAGTTTAATTAAATGACTGTGCACAGTTTTAAAACAAATGTAGTTTCTCTATTTGGATTTTATTGTTAATGCATTTATCTATATATATGAAATTTCTAGAAATTTATGTAATAAGATTTGGCAAAGTCCAAACTAGTTACTAGAGATATTACATAAAGCAAATGCCCCATTTTAAAAGTATATTTAAACAGTTTAATTGAATTTAAATGAATTAGCATTTATTTATATACTTATGTTCCATCAGACACGTAGTTTGGGTGTTGATTTTTCCTAGAATTATTCCTCAGTTCTTCTTTCTTATTTATCTAATTAGTCATTAACTTCTCTCATTTCTACCACTTAAACATGCTTCTTCTCTCCTCCCTTACAGACTCTGGCTTAACTCATCCCTCATCTTATCACCTGAATTAATCACAGTCTCCAGTTTCCAAATGAGTGTTCACATTTTGTCCATCATCTTATCTTCTTTTTTTTCACATGGGCAGGCACCAGGAGCTGAACCCGGGTCTCCAGCATCTTCTCCTTATCTTTATAAGGTTCAGATTAAATGTGCTAAAATGTTTTTCATTTTCTCAAAGTGTTAATTTTTCTCTACCCAATAATCTCACAGCATTTGGAGATGATCTTATTTTCAGTCATCTTTACTTGTAAGATAATTATTCAGTTGTCTACTTATATTCCTTAATTTGGAGAACTATGAGCTCTCCAAGACCGTGGGGCTGCATATCAGCAGAACCTATTTCTGGTTCTTGCACAAAGGTGACGCCCAAAATATTTGCTGACTGGAATGTATTTCTCCTATTAAGATATTAATATCATAACAGTTAGGACTATTTTTAATGTTTCTGAAATAAATATTTGAATTTCAAAATTTCCAATTTTGAGTAAAGTTTTATAAATGGTATTGCTGAACAGCGAACTGGAGTTCTTTCTGTCTGTTTTTCTGCTGAGGCACTTAAAGGCTGAGAATAAAACAACAGGTTCAAGAATTAGCAATGTCCCATATCAGGTTGAATCACCAAAGGTTCAACAACCTATGCAGACCTTGCATGGGGATATAAAACATTCAATTTTTGACCCTTAGTTCCTCAGTCACCTTAAGGGTATAAAAGAGTTGAGGTCGGAGAAATCAGGAAGTTACAGGAAGAATTTATCTTCTGGCAGTTATCTGGAAGAAGAGTGACATCCCATCTCCTCAAACCCTTTGAGAAGAGATAGGTCTCTTGCTGCATTGGAATACAATAGATGTGACTCTTGCATGAGAAAAAAATCTCCAGGGAGAGTTTGGCTGAGATAGGCTGCTGTGTTAGCATAATGGTTTACAATGGCTAAACTCCAAAAAAAGGTCTCATTTTTCTGAGGTCAAAGAAAGAACCCAAGTAACTACCTTGGCTTGTGGTCTCCTTTCAAGGGATTCAGTCCTAGAGGGCTTCTGACAAGGGCAAAATCTGAGCAAAAAGAGGCTGAGGCGAGATTATGTATTGCCGGTTGAAGGAGATGCACCACCTTGCAATAGGGCTGCAGTATGAGGGGCCCAGTTAAGACCAGCTACATAATTTGTGGGCCCCAGTGCAAAATGAAAATTTTCTTGTTCAAAACTCATTAAGGGAGTCAGGGATTGGAAGATGGCGGTGTAGGGAAGGATGGAATTTAGTTTGTCCTCTAAATTAGCTAGTTAATAGCCAGGGACTATCCTGAACATCTGTTTGAGGGACATTCATGACTGGACGCACATCGTGCACCAGTCTGGAATGGGTGAAAGGACCAAGATCTCAGCAGAGAACTGTCAGTGTGGTTCCCAAACTGCAAAGGTAGGCACCCCTCCCTCACCAACATAGCTGGCTGTCGGAAGCACTTTGCCTGGGAAAAAGAAGCAGTTTACTAGTAGCAAGGAAAGGTAGCTCAGCCCAGCTCCATGTGCAGTTTTAATTGACAAATTTGGGCTGCTGAATACAAGCTCTAAGCACAGATAAACCCAAAGAAAGCTGGAAAATGGCTGAGGTCTCTCTGAGCACAGAGGAGATGAGGCTGAGAATTTAAAAAGGAGGCTTTTGGAATTGGTGGAGCTCAGAATACTGGAAAAGGGCTGTGCCCCCCAAAAGAAGCACAGAGAGCTGGGTACCAACTCCGGCACTTGAGTGATGAAACTTGAGGGTTGAGGACTATCTCAGAAAGGGATTTTATTTCAATTTTTTCCTTTCTCTCTTTTTCCTCCTTTTTAAAAAAAAAGTGCTCTAAGTAGTTCATTAGAGAAAGCCTCCAGCATTTTCAATTGTCAGCACTGACCCCAGCCAAGGTGAAATTAAGATAGGTCTGAGAGACAAAGTAACAAATCAAATGAAAGAGATCATTCCCTAAAGAGTGTATCTTCCCCAGAAGGAGGGGATGGGCTAAGCTCAAATGGCCACCCTCCTTCAAAGAATTCAGACTCCAGAGGCTGAGAATCAGAAACAGCTTAAGCTTGCCTTGGACCTCAGCCTCTGTCTCAACCAAGCTCCTAGCAGGCTGAGAATTAAAGCATCCACACCACTGTACACTTGTGGGGAGCTGTGAGCTAACAGCACCACCTGCTGGGTACAAAAGGAAAAGCATGGGGTTTAGAGGCTGCACAGCAAAGTCAGACAAACTGCTTCATTTCATCTTCAGGAAAACTTGATATTAATTCCAGCCTCATCCTGAAACCTGGGCTTGTCTAGTCTGGGAAAATCTGATTGGGGTCAATCATATCTGGAGAGACCCTCCTCAAAAAAAGGTTCTTTATAGGCATGGTAAGAATCAGATAAGCAAGAGCTGAAAAATTCTGATCGGCTAAACAGAATCTGTGCTAGAGGTCTAGAATAAGTTGAACTAAGTGCCAAAGTACAGGTAGAGAACAACAAGAAAACCCTATGTAAAGGAGTGAGAATGATTTCCAGAATAAACTAATCAAGAAAATCAGATGTCCAGACACCAGCTAAACATCACAGTCATACTAGGAAAAATAAAACTACGGCCCAGTCAAAGGAACAAATTAACACTACGAACAAGATACAGGAGTTGAAACAACTAATTAAAGATATTCAAACAAACATGCTAATCAATTAAAAAAGCAAATCAATGAGTTGAGGTAAGATATGGCAAAAGAAATGAAGGATATAAGGAAGACATTGGGCAACCATAAAGAAGAACTCAAAAGCTTTAAAAAATAAATGGCAGAACTTATGGGAATGAAAATCACAACAAAAGGAATGAAAAGCAATCAAGACTTACAACAGCAGATTTGAAGAGGCAGAAGAAAGGGTAAATGAACTAGAGGACAGAACATCTGAAATTCCATACAAAGAAGAACAAATAGGGAAAAGAATGGAAAAATATGAGTAGGGTCTCAGGGAACTGAATGATAATATGAAGCACATGAATATATGTGCTATGGGTATCCCAGAAGGAGAAGAGAAGGGAAAAGAGGCACAAAAGAAAGCTGGAGGATATAATCATTGAAAATTTCCCATCTCTTATGAAAGACATAAAAATTACTGATCCAAGAAGGGCAGTATATTCCTAAACAGAATAGATCCAAATAGACCTACTCCAAGATACTTACTACTCAGATGATCAAATGTCAAAGACACAGTGAATCCTGAAAACAGCAAGAGAAAAGTGACCCATCACATGCAAGGGAAGTTTGATAAGACCATGAGCAGATTTCTTAGCAGAAACCACGGAAGTGAGAAGACAGTGCTTATTTCAGATACTGAACGAGAAAAATTGCCAACCCAAAATTCTATATCCGGCAAACTGTTCTTCAAAAATGAGGGAGAATTTAAAATATTTTCAGAGTGAATTTGTGAACAAGGGAACTGATCTACAAGAAATACTAAAGGGACACTACAGGAAGATAGGAAAGTACAGAAGGGAGAGGACTGGAGAAGAGTGTAGAAATGAAGAATATCTGTAAGGGTGAAAAAGAGAGAAAAAAGATATCAGAATAAAGTCATGATAAATGCAACAATGTGAATGAACCTTGAGGACATTATGTTGAGGGAAATTAGCCAGAAACAAAAAAGACAAATACTGAATGTTCTCTGTAATGTGAAGTAAAATTAATGAGTGAACTTTGAGCGTTAAATTTGGGAACACAGGTTATCAGGAGATAGAAAGAGGGAAGATATTGTGCATTTGATGCTGAAAGAGTACAGAATAATCAGCAAGATTGATTGTAAAGATCTGAAAATGGATAGTAGAATGCTAGCACAGTATTGTAAGTACACTGAACAAAGTTGAGTGTGAATATGGTTGAAAGAGGAAAGCTAGAGTCATGTATGACACCAGAAGGAAAGATAGAAGATAGAGACTGGGATTGTATCACTTAACAAAACCTAGAGTGGAAAATGATGGTGATTAAATGTACAAATGTAAGAACGTTTTCACCAAGGGAGAAAAAAAATGAATGTCAACAATGCAAGGTGTTGAAAGTGTGAGGGTACATAGAAAAAAATACAATCATTGCAAACTAGGGTCTATACTTAACAGTGACATTGTAACAAGCTTTCATTAAATGTTACACAGGCAATATGCCAAAGTTAATATAGTAAGAGGGGGATATTAGAGAGGGATATGAGATTTCCATTGTTGTTGTTGTTTTTCCTTTTTATTTTATTTTTTCATTCATCTTTTTTTTCTCTTCTTTTGCTGAAGAAATGGAAATATCCTCATATAGATTGTGATGCTGAATGCATGCATAGCTATGTAATTATACTGGAAACAATTGTTTACTTAAGATGGATTGCATGGTAGGTAGGTGAATAAAGTTGTTTAAAAAATAAACAGAAAGATACAGGTGCTGGAGTAAATGTGAAGTGAGATGTACCTATTCACTGTTGTTAGGCGTGCCGATTTATATTTATTGTATCCCAGAAAAGCCATGTCCCTTAATCCTCATTCAATATTGCTGGGTGGGAGCTTTTCTGTTGTTTCCATGGAGATGTGATCCACCCAATTGTGGGTGGTAACTTTTTATTAGATGTTCTCTATGGAGATGTGTCTCCATCCACTCAAGGTGGGGTTGCTTACTGGAGTCCTTTAAGAGGAAACCATTTTGGAAAAAGCTTGAGAACCACCTGAACCGACAGAGCCAATAGAATGGACAGAGCCCCAGGGAAACTGTTGATGAGGAAGATAGCAGATCTCTGTGCCTTTCCAACTGAGAGAAACCCTGAAAGCCATTGGCCTTCTTGAGCCAAGGTATCTTTCCCTGAATGCCTTAGAGTGGACATTTTCATAAAGTTGCCTTAATTTGAACAATTTACAGCCTTAGAACTGTGAATTTGCAATTTAACAAATACCTCCTTTAAAAAGCTGCTCTGTTTCTGGTATATTGCATTCCAGCAGTTTTCAAACAGAACATTAGGGAAGTACAGTGGTGCAGCCTCTCTGGAGTAACCCCATTGTTAGGTATATATTTGGAAGAACTAAAGGCAGGGAATGAATGGACATTTTCAGATTTGTGTTTACAGTGGCAGTACACATGATTTCCAATGGATGGAGGTGGCCTAAGCATACATCAACTGATGAATGGAAGGGCAAACTGTGAGGGAATGAGTCTGCAAGCCATGCAACTAGGTGAATGAACTTTCAGGTCAGTATGTTGAGTGAAATAAGCCAGAAACAAAAAGATAGATATTATATTGCCTCACTGTACTAGTTTGAAGGTTTTATATGCCCAAGAAAAGCTGTGTCCTTTTTCCTGATCCAATCTTGTTGGGAGAGCCGTGTTTCTTTTAATCCTGATTCAATATTGTGGGATGGAAACTTTGTATTGTTTCCATGGAGATGTGACACACCCAGTTGCCGGTAGGACCTTTTAACTGGATTGTTCCCATGGAAATGAGACACACCCAGTTTTGGGTGTGGCCTTTTTGTTGATGGAGATGTGACTCTGTCCATTTGAGGTGGGTATTGATTAGTTTACTGGAGTCCTTTAAAAGGGGAGACATTTTGGAGAAAACACAGTTGCTTCAGAACTGACAGAGATGCCTACACACTGACGTTTGGAGATGCAGAGCCCAGTAGACATTGCCATGTGCCTTCCTGTGAGATGATAAGCAAGCCAGAGCCCAGAGTTGTGTCCCAGAGGAGCTAAGTGAAGGCCCACAGACGCTTAGAGAGGAAACCACTTGCATCAGAAGCTGGCAGCAATGGAACTGGGAACAAGGACCTGCAGATGCCAGCCACATGCCTGCCCATGTGACAGATATTGGCCTTTCTTGAGTCAAGGTATCCCTCTCTAGATGCCTTAGTTTGAATATTTTTATGGCCCATGAACTGTAAAACTGTAATGTAATAAATTCCCTTTTTAAAAGTCATTCCATTTCTGGTATATTGCATTCTGGCAGTTTTGGCAAACCAAAATATTCATTAGTATAGTCTAATTATAGTGCACAAATTCTGAGAATTAAATTCGAGAACATAGGTTATCACAGACATTTGTAAAAATTCATAGATTGCAAGCCCTTATAGCAGTCACTTCTATTCCTCTGTTTTTTTCTAAATTCTGAGATGCTGAGCCCTTTGTGTATAACCTGGTCATTCCCTGGAATTTCAGGTATCTGTGTGACACCTGAAACTTAGAGTTAGAGTTCTGTAGCTATGGAAGTCAATATTACTCCATACAGCAACTGTTTTGAAAAGCTGAAAAAGAAATCAGACTTTAATTAGACACATGAAAGAAGCAGATCTGGTTAGGACTGGGGAAAATCAGATAAAGGTAAAGGATGATGTACTGAATTTTAGAACTTTAACCTCTGTGTAAGACCAAAGGAAGAGGTGTTTATTCTGTACAAAATTTGTATTTTCTGTACCATGCTATATAGTATAACTTATATATTTGGTTTATTCAAATACCATAATTATACAGAACATTGAATAGAGAGTGAGATCTTCTGGGCATATACAGATTAGTGTGATGCCCTGATACACCCCAGAGTAATCTGGGCAGAATTGCAAAAATATATATAATATTTGCAAAGTCCCCTTGAAAGACTGGGGAAAAATGTGGAAATATTAAACTTCCCCAGCAGGAGAAGCCTGATATTCTCACAGGCATTGGGGAATACCAATTTAATAGGCAAGCCTTTGATCTGGGGTCTTGCCTTTATGAAACTTATTCCTGCAAAGAAGAAGCTAAGACTACTTATAATTACACCTAAGAGTCACCTCCAGTGAATCTCTTTTGTGGCTCAGATGTAGCCTCTCTCTAAGCCAAGGCTGCAGGTGAACTCGCTGCCCTCCCTGTAAAACCTAACCTCCTCCCTCCATGGAACATGTACTCCCAGGGGTGTAAATCTCCCTGGAATCATGGGCCATGACTCCTGAGAATGAGCCTGGCCCTGGCATTGTGGGATTGAGAAAGACTTTTTGACCAAAAGGAGGAAGAAAAATGAAATGAAAATGTTTCAGTGGCTGAGAGATTTCAAATAGTTGAGATGTCATTCTGGAGTATTTTCCTATGCATTATATAGATATTCCTTTTGAGTTTTTGGTATATTGAAGTAACTAGAGGAAAGTGCCTGAAACTGTTGAACTGTAATCCAGTAGTCTTGATTCTTGAAGATGATTATACAACTATATAGTTTTTATGATGTAGCTGTGTGAACATGAAAACCTTGTGACTGATACACCTGTCATCCAGGGCATGGACAGATGAGTAAAAAAATAAGGACAATAAATAAGCAAATAATAGGGAAGGATAGGAGGTATGGGATGTTTTGGGTATTCTCTTTCACTTTTATTTTTATTTTTATTCTCATTTTTACTGCTTTTGGAGTAATGAAAATGTTCACAAGTCCATTGTGATGATGAATGCACAACTATATGATGATATTATGAGCCATTTGATTGGATGCTTTGGATGATTATATGGTAAGTGAATGTATCTCAGTAAAATTGCATTTTTAAAAAAAGGATTAAGAATTTCAAGATGGCAACAGCAGAACTTCAACCAAGCTCAGCAAAAGGCCCTTCTAAACACGTGGTCCTGTGCAATTACACATGTCCCAGGGTCTGTCGTGGAATCTCACAATTCACAAAAACAGACAAAAGTGACCACAATAGAAATAGGCAGATTTGAACTTCTGCCCCAGCCAGAAAATTTAGTTTCAGATTACAGAGATGCCAATGAAAGAAATCATTTCCTGCCTTTTACTTTTCCCCCCTCTCCCTCTTTTTATTCCTTTTAGAAATTAGAGGTAGCCCAGCAAGTAGGGAAAAAGGGAAGAAATTCGGTAGGAAAATAGCCCAGAAACTTTGAGACTACATATTACTTCTCCCCACTGCAGGCTTCTGGTGGAAAGCAGAGTAAATGGAAAGAGGTTGAACTTTAAAGGAAGTTTAGAATTTTAACTGCTAAAAATATCTGGATATCTTAGTTATTAAAACAAGGCAACATTTTGTGACTATTAGAATTTTTTTTAAATGTCTAAGAAATCCTGAGACATGGTCAAGATTCTATCCAGGGTGGTGATGAAAAAAGAATACAATATATGAGGGTGCCCTGGTGGTTCAGTGAAAGAATGCTCACCTTCCATGAGAAAGACCCTGGTTCGATTCCCAGACCACGCACCCAAACCCCCTCCCCCACAAAAAAGAGAGAATACAATATATGGATTCTCAGGGCAGGGATAGGAAAGAATAAAGGCACTTTATGAATGTGTCCTCAAAGAATTCTGCTTGTTCACCATAGGTGCTCCAGCTATTTTTATTTATCTACTCTAACTACTCTGGGTAAACAAATAAACGTGCATGGGAGCACATATACCTAGATGAACACTAGAATACACTTAAATGAATGTGAAAGATTATTTGAGGTGAAGAAATAGAACTTGTGACCTAATGGAGCAATGTCTCAGAATTGCATCATTTATAAGCCATAATAAAAACTGAGCTGATAAAAGAAACCTAGGAAAGAATGTGCCTATTAAAACTTTTTTATTGTTGTTCCATTTACATGAAACTGTCTAGGAATGTGAATCAGGGAGGTGGGAGGAATGGATAATAATCTCTAAAACAAAGGTAAAGGTATCCCCCCCCAAAAAGTCATTTTGATTCTGTTTAATTTTGGAGGTTATAGGTAAATCAGCTGCAATATACAGGCAAGAAAATGTTCTTCTACTGCCCTCAAGTGGTTTCTATTTATCACTGCAACAACTCTTGCTACTTCAAAAAGTGAATGTTTCGATAAAATCTTCACCAGCCTTCATATCTTAGAGGCTACTTGGCAAAGGAAATCTGAAATAATTTCTAAGTAATCAAATGGTTAGATGAATCAAGGGATATTATGTTGTCAGATTGAAAGAGGTCACCTATATACAGATTTGCAAAATTATGCTGATTTTGTATCTTTTTTTAAATTTACTTGTAACTTCCTCATGAACTCTAAATCAGCTGGTTAGGGTTTGTGGTGGGGAGCGCATATAAAGAAAACTTCACTTTCCAAACTAAGCACTTGAAAACTCTCATTCCATATAAATATGCAGATAGCATAAGTTTCAACACCTTGTGTTTTTCTCTGTCAGGTTCTACCTCACGGAGGCATGTCTGGGCTTACTCAGCAGGAAGCCCATTGTGCCTCCCTGGGTGTTGAGTCTTTGTATGAGTGGCTGGTAAGTGGTTCTTTGTTGATCCGTCCTTTATTCTTTCTGGTGCTGCAATCCCTTCGAGTCAACAGGTTTTATCCCTATTCTTCCCCAGCTTTAGGAAGTTGCCTGCAGCTTCTGCTCCTGGTGCATTTGCTCTCTCCTTGACAGGGTTATTCCAGCCTTTTCACCCCAACCCTCTACACTCCCAAGGAAATCCAGATGACTTTACCCCACAAGAGAATACATGTCGATACAAAGGATCAGTAGGATGCTTCAGCCCTATTTTTGCTGAAGCGTCCTATTGCTCAAATTTTAGCATGCATCAGAATCCCCTGGAGATTTATTAAAACACCCCCCAGAGTTTCTTATTCATAGGTCTGGGGTGGGTTCCGGTGATTTGCATTTCCGCAGGTTCCCAGGTGATTTCATGCTCCTGGTCTGGGGACCACCCTTCAAGAATCACTGGCCTAAACCAATACTTCTTCCAATTTTTCACACCGTTGTGCATGGAAATACAATCAAATAAAATTTTTACTTCACTCAAGGTAACTCAAAGGAGTACAGAGGTGTCTGTGTAGATGCTGGTATAAATATTCATTATATTTTATTGTATGTAGCCATAATAAAGGAAATATAAAATGTTAGGAAGATAGCAAACATTAATTTGGGATACTTCTAAATAAAATGTTTTCATACATTTTGATGATTGATGTCTGATAATATAACTCTTTAATATCAAGTTTTATGCTTATAGAAACACCTAATTAAGACTTCAAATTCTAGATTGTTAATGTGAACAAAAACTTTACTCCCACAGGTAAGTGATGAAAATGTTTTACAATCATTCAGATATCTATCACAATTGACACTTTATTTAAAGGCCGCAGCAGCTTCTCCTTTTCATTAAATTTTTAAAGAAAGAAAGAATGTTTCTTAAAGAAAAAAGAATTGAAAAGATTAATTTTGAAATTTCTTGTGATAATGGAAATAGATTTCAGATCCATGGAACTTTTTATAGCAAATGCTTCAAAATATGAATGCACATGCCTTGTGAAAGCACTCAGCTTGCGGCCAGTTTGGCTGCCACCGAAAGGGCACATTAATTGCAAGTGGACCGCTATTCCTGAAATACACAAAGGCAGAAATTCAGAGCTGACACCTGGAGCTCCGGCCATGAGAGGGTTCCTGCTAGGCTCCCCATACATCACCACCCACGCCACAGGGCTTTATGCTCTGCTTCTTGGGCATCTGGAACACACTTTTTCCATGGTTACCCAGGCTGCTTTTTCCTGATGTGAAGTGGTGCCCTTTACGGCTGTTGAATCAGATGTCTAGGTGGAAGAGAGCCTTTTTGACTGTGCGAGCTCATTGCAGTGCAGCAGCAATTGCTGGCTGTCATCCATTATACTTTTCTCCAGGGGTACTTTAGGGGTGCCACCAGACCACCCTCCACTCCAGTACCCTTAGAGGGGTCGTGAAGATGCTGCTAATGGCTGAAGTCCGTAGGCCCATGGGGTCAGTGCATCCAAGGACCTTCCCACCTGACCTGGGTCTGAGAGAAGCGATAGCTCCTGGCACACTTACAGCCCATTCACAGCACAGGTGCAAGAAGGTCCAGCTTAAATAAACTGCCCTCCGTCGAGCCTCTACAGCAGATACTATGCGGGAAGAAACACTCTGGTCTCTGCTGTTGGCTTCCCTTTCAAATTACCTGGGGCGAAGGGACAAAGAATAGCAGGAACACAAAAGAATTTTGTCTGACAGCTCTTCTGTGGTTCTCTCTCCCTTCAACCTGGAAATGAAAGGCTTTTTTTTTTTTTTGCTTTCTTTTTTTTTTAATATAACATGCGTTGTATACTCTATTTTTTTCTGAGAGTTTTTACCTCTCCCCCTTCATAAAGTTAGACAACTTCCAAGCAAAAAAGATACATTGAGAAGTATTTTTAAAAATCACATCCCTGTTAGTAGCACAGATTGTAATGTAAATGTCATTCTTATAGTTGTACAGTGCACATGCTTGGAAACTACGTATAAGCATTACTTGATAAACTTATGTTCTATGATATAGAAGATTCAAATTTTATTCAAGTAAGGAAAAAACGTAGAGAAACCTTCTCTTTCATGTCCTGAATTGTTTCCAAATCCAATTACTAATTATGATGAAAACTTAATTGTAGTAATATTAGAGTAGACGCGGGCATTTCCAACTTTTCTCAGTCTATTCAAAATTTCTCCCCCCACCTAATTGCCAGAATTACATTTAAATTTTGGAAGCATTTCATAGATAGTAATAAGATATCAGGAGAATTCTCTGATTGTTGGTCATTATCGATCCATGATGTTACCTGCTGTTGTTGTCTGATCTCACTGGTCCATGAACATCAGCCTCTATCTCCTCTGGGATCCTCTACTCTGATCCTTGTTCATTCACATTGTCCACAGGACAACTGCCATCAATTCCAATCACCACCTTCAAGATTGAATCTGGTCTCTGTAGAGGGACCTCATAGCAACGCTTCTTTGTTTTTGCTGACCCTCAGTGCCCACTCATATTTACTTCAGAGGCCAGGGGGATAATTTGGATGTTCTCTCAGAGAACTCTATACTTACAGGAAAGTCAATGGGTCTGTTTTGAATCTTTCTTCCTGAACTTGAGGAAACTCTTCAGGGCTGGCTGCACAGACTGTTACTGCCCCTCTACTGCCTGGTATTTCTGGTTTGGGTATTAGGTAATGGTTACCTCAAAAAATGAGTTAGGAAGTGGTTTTTAGGCTTCTGTTTTCCTGGAAGAGACTGTAGAGTATTCATATACTTTTTTCTTAAAGTGTTCATATTCTTTTTAGTGAATTGTACTGAACACTTTTATGAAGAAATATATATATATATTCATTGTGTCTTTCAATGAATTGGTCTATTTCACCTAAGTTACCAAACTTGTAGGCATAAAATGCTTCTTGGTATTCTTTTATTGTCCTCTTAATATATATGGGAATGGTGTGATGACTTTTTTCCTTTCTCTTTTTGTAACAGTTTTTTTCATGCACCCTACAAGCCATCCAAAGTGTACAATGGTTCTTGGTATAATCACAGTTATGCATTCACCACCACAATCAATTTGAGAAAATTCTCATTGCTCCCAAGGAAAAAAATTCCATACCCCTTATATCTCCCTATTATTGATGCTTACCTTTCTTATAGTACATTTGTTACAACTGATGAAAGAATATTACAATGTTACTGTTAACTATAGTTCTTAATTTGCTGTTTCAGTTTGCCGAAGCTGTCAGAATGCAATACCCCCAAAATGGGTTGGTTTTTACAATGGGGATTTATTAGCTTACAAATTGACATTTCTGAGGCCATGAAAATGTCAAAATTAAGGCAGCAACAGGACCAAACCTTCTCTGAAAGAAGGTTACCAGCATCTGGGACACCTGTGTCGCATGGGACGGTACCTGGCTGGCATCTGCTGGTCCTTTACTCTGGGTTTTGTTTCAGCTTCTGGCTCGAGCGGCTCCCTTTCTGAACTTCTGTGGGTACTCTCTTAGCTTCTCAGGGGCTCTTCTCTACACTTCTCTGAGTGTTTCTCTGTCCTTTATCCTCCCATAAAGGACTCCAGTAAAAGGTTGAAGACCCACCTTGAATAGGATGGGTCACATCTCAGTTGAAATGACCTAACCGAAAGGTCCCACCCACAACAGGTCTGCTCACACAGGAATAGATTAAAAGAAGGTGGGCTTTTGGGGGGATACGTAACAGCTTCAAACTAACATATTTGCATTCATTGTAGTTTTTCCATATGCCATTCTATTATTACCACTTTGTAATAGTGATGTACGTTTGTTCTACTTCATGTAAGAACGTTCTCATATTTGTACAAATAACTACAGTCTTTGCTACACAGTCCCATGTTTTATACTCTGGGCTTCCCTCTAGGATCATACGTGGCCCCAGATTTCCCCCTTCAACTGTATCATGATCAACCCTGTTAATTGCACTTACAGTGTTGGGCTACCATCACCTCTATCCATTTCAAAATATTTACAATCAAACTTATCAAAAATTCTGCATACTTAAGCATAACCTGCCCATTCTCTACCCTCTTATTATCTCCTGGAAAACTTTAACCTAGATTTTAACTTCCAGAGTTCGCTCATTATAATTACTTCATATTAGTGAGACCATACAATATTTGCCCACTTGTTACTGGGTTATTGCTCTTAATATATTATCCTCAAGTTTCATCCATGTTGTTGCATACATCAGGACATCATTCCTTCTTACAGCTGCATAATATTACTTTGCGTGTATATACCACAGTTTATTTAACCACTCAACAGTTGATGGGCACCTGAGCTGTCTCCATCTTTTATCAGTCATGAATGAGGCTGCTGTGAACATTGGTGTGCAAATGTATGTTCAGTTGTGAGTAGATACCTAGTAATAGGATTGCAGAGCATGTAGCTATTCTATACTTAACATTCTGAGGAATTTTGAAATTGCCTTCCAAAATGCCGGCACCATTTTACCTTCTCACCAGCAGTGAATAAGTGTTCTTATTTCTCCACATCCTCTCCAGCACATGTGGTTTTATTTTTATTTTTTATAATGGCCATTTTAGTAGTTGTGAAATGATATCTGATTGTGGTTTAGATTTGCATTTCACTAATAGCTAGTAATGTTGATCATCTTTTCATGCTTTTTTACCCATTTGTATATTTGGAAAAATGTCTAGTCAAGTCTTTTGCCCATTTCTTAATTGGGCAATTTGTCTTCTTGTTGTTGCATTGTAGGATTTCTTTATATATTCTGGATATTAAACACTTATTGGATATGTGGTTTCCAAATATTTTCTCCTATTGGGTCCCTTGAAGCACAAAAGCATTCAACTTTGAGATGATACTTTTTATCTATGTCTTCTTTCATTGCTTGTGCTTTGGGTGTAAGGTCTAAGAAACCACCTCCTACCAGAAGTCCTTGAAGATGTTTCCCTATATTTTTTTCTTGAGGAGCTTTATGGTACTAGCTCTAATGTTTAAAACTTTGATTCATTTTGAGCTAATTTTTGTAGAAAGTGTTAGAGGTAGGTCCTCTTTTAATTCTCTTTGATATGACACTTTTTTATCCTATTTGAGTTGACTGGGCCACTTTATCAAAAATCAGATGACCATAGATAAGAGGGTCTATTTTTGAACTCTCAATTTAATTCCACTGGTCAATATATCTACCTTTATGCCAGTAACAAAGCTACCTCTGTAGCTTTATAATATGCTTTGAAGCCAGGAAGTATGAATCCTCCAACTTTATTTTTCCTTCTCAAGATGTTTTTATTTATTCTGGGCCTCTTACCCTTCCAAATAGATTTGATGATTAGTTTTACATTTATGCAAATTAGTCTGTTGTAATTTTGAATGCGATTGAATTGAATCTGTAAACCAATTTGAGTAGAATTTACATCTTAACTATAATTTAATCTTCCAATCCATGGATAAAGAAAGTCCTTCCATTTATTTAGGTCTTCCTTGATTTCTCTTAGCAATGTTTTGTAGTTTTCTGTGTATTAGGTCCTTTACACACTTGGTTAAATTTATCCCTAAGTACTTGATTGTTTTAGTTGCTATTGTAAAGGGTAATTTTTTAATTTCCTCCTCAGATTGTTTCTTACTAGCATATAGAAAAACTGCTGATTTTTACATGTTGATCTTGTATCCCACCACTTCGCTGAACTCACTTTTTAGCTCTAATAGCTTTGTCGTAGATTATAGAAGACTTTCAAAATATAAGATTAGGTATCTGCACACTGAAAGCTTTACTTTTTCCAATCCAATTTGGATTCCATTTATTTATTTTTCTTGCTCAATTTCTCTAGATAGAACTTCTAGGACAATGTTAAATAATAATGGTGACAATGGGCATCCTTTTTTTATTCCAGATCTTAGAAGGAATACTTTCAGTGTTTCCTTATTGAGTATGATGTTAGCCGTGGGTGTTGCAGACATGCCCTTTATTTTGTTGAAAAAGTTTTCTTCTATTCCTATCTGTCAACGTGTTTTTATGAAGAAAAGATGCTGGATTTTGTCAAATGACTTTTCCACGTCAATTGAGAAGTTCATGTGTTCTTTCCCCATCTTGATTTGTTAATGTGGTGTATGACTATTGATTTTCCTGTGTTGAGCCACGCATGCATACCTGGGATAAAACCCTCTTGATCATGGTGTATAATTCTTTTAAGGCACTGTTGAATTTGATTGGCTTTTTTTTTTTTGAGTATTTATGCATCTATATTCACTAGAGAAGTTGGTCTGTAATTTTCTTTTCTTGTAGTATCTTTATCTGGCTTTTGTGTTAGGGTGATGATGTCTTCATAGAATAAGTTAGATAGTTTTCCCTCCTCTACAAGTTTTTTTGAAGAGTTTTGAGCAGGCTTGGTATTAATTCTTAGAATGTTTGGTAGAAATCATTTGTGCAACCATTTGGTCCATGGCTTTTATTTGTTGGGTGGTTTTTGATGACTGATTCATGCTCTTTACTTATGACTGGTTTGTTGAGATCTTCTATTTCTTCTAAGGCCAGTGTATGTTGTTCATATGTTTCTCAGGAGTTGTCAATTTCATCAAAGTTATCTGCTTTGTTGGCATACACTTGCTCATAGTATCCTCCTTTTATCATTTTTGTTTTGGTGGGGTCAATAATAATGTACCCCCACACAGTTCTGATTTTATTTATTTGCATCTTCTCTTTTTTTCATTGTCAGTTTAGCCAAGGGTTTGCCAATTGTATCAATTTTGCATGTTGATCTTATATCTTGCCACTTCACTGTACCAATTGCTCTAGTAGTCCTCTAGATTTTTCAGAATTTTCTACATATAAGATCATGCCATCTGCAAACAGTGAAAGCTTTGCTTTTTTCTTTCCAATTTGGTTATCTTTTATTTCTATTTACTGCCTAATTGCTTTAGCTAGAACTTCCAGCACAGTACTGAATAACAATTGTGATAGTGGACAACCTTGTCTTTTTCCAGATTCTAGAGGCAAAGCTTTCAGCCTCTCTCCCCATTGAGTATGATGTTAGCTGTGGGCCTTTAATATATTCCATTTATCATTTTGAGGAAGTTTCCTTCTATTCCTACACTTTGAAGTGTTTTCATTAAGAAAGGATGCTGAATTTTGTCAAATTCCTTGTCTGCAGTAATCAAGATGGTCACGTGATTTTCCCCTTTGATTTATTGATGTGGTGCATTGCATTAATTGATTTTCTTATATTGAACCACTCTTGCATACCTGGAATAAAATCCACTTAGTCATGGTGTATAATTCTTTTACTGTGCTGCTGGATTTGATTTGCAAGTATTTTGTTATGATCATGTGATTTTCCCCTTTGATTTATTGATGTGGTGTACTGTATCAATTGATTTTTTTATGTTGAACCACTCTTGCATACCTGGAATAAAATCCACTTAGTCGTGATGTATAATTTTTTTACTATGCTGCTGGATTTGATTTGCAAGTATTTTGTTGATTTTTGCATCTAATTCATTACAGAGATTGGTCTGTGATTTTCTTTTCTTGTAATATCTTTGTCTGGCTTTGGTATGAGGGGGATGTTGGCTTCAAAGAACGAGTTAGGTAGCTTTCCCTTCTCTTCAAATTTTTTTAATAGTTTGAGTAGGATTGGTACTAATTCTTTCTGGAATGCTTGGTAGAATTCACATCGGTACTAATTCTTTCTGGAATGCTTGATAGAATTCACATGTGAAGCCATCTGGTCCTGACTTTTCTTTTCTGGGAGTTTTTGATAACTGATTCAATCTCTTTATTTGTGATTCATTTTTTGAAGTCTTCAGTTTCTTCAGAAAAGCACTAATGCACTCATGCTTTTCTAGGAAGTTGTCTAGATTGTTAGACTATATTACTTATAGTAGCCTCTCATCATCTCCTTTAATTCTGCAGGGTCAGTAGTTATGTCTCCTCTCCCATTTCTGATTTTATTTATTTGCATCCTCTATTTTTCTTTGTCAGTGTAGCTAAGGATCCATCAATTTTATTGATATTCTCAAGGAACCATCTTCTAGATTTTGTTGAATCTCCCTATTATTTTCATGCTCTCAATTTCACTTATTTCTGCTCTGATCTTTTGCTACCTCTTTCTTTCTGTTCACTTTGTCTTTAGTTTGCTGAACTGTTTTTTTTTTTTTCTAGTTCTCCTGGGTATGCAGTTAGGTCTTTGATTTTAGCTCTCTCTTCTTTTGTAATGTAGGCATTTAAGGCAATCCATTTCCCTCTTAACGTTGCCTTCACCACATCCCATAGTTTTGATTTACTGTGTTCTAGTTTTCATTTGTTTCAAGATAATTACTGTTTTTCTTTTAACTTCTTCTTTAACCCACTGATTGTTTAAGAGTGTGTTTTTAAGCCCCAATATATTTATGAAGTTTCTTGACTTCGCTTATTATTGATTTCCACTTCATTCCATTATGATGAGAGGAAGTGCTTTGCATAATTTCAGTCATTTTAAATTTTTTGAAACCTGTTTTTCAACTCAACATGTAATCTATCTTGGAGAATGACCCAGAAGCACTTGAGAAAAATGTATTTGCTGATCTTGTGGGGTACAGTGTTCTGTAAAACTCTGTTGGGGCTAGTTCATTTATCATATTAGTCACATCTCTGTGTCCTTATTGATCATCTGTCTATATTTTCTATCTATTGATGAGAATGGCATATTGAAATTTCCAACTATTATTGTAGAGATATCTATTTCTCCCTGCAGTGTTGCCAGTATTTTAGGGCACCCTGAGAAGTGCATAAATACTTAAGTTTGTTATTTCTTCTTGGTAGGTTGCCAATTTTATTAGTGTATAGTGCCATTCTTTGTCTCACAGTTATTTTGAATTCAAAGTCTATTTTATCTGGTATTAATATAGCTATCCCTGCTCTTTTCTGGTTACTGTTTGTGTGAAATAACTTTTTCCAACTTTTCAGTTTCAACCTATTTGTGTCCTTGGGTCTAAAGTAAGTCTCTTGTAGACAGTAGACAGATGGATCATATTTTTCATCCATTCTGCCAGTCTATATCTTTTGATTGGGGAGTTTAATTCATTAACATTCAATGTTATTAATTTAAAGCAGTACTTTCTTCAACAATTTCAGCCTTTGGGTTTTACATGTCATATCTTATTTTTGCGTTGCTTTTTACCCTTTAGTTAGCCTTACAGGTATTCTTCATTTCAACACTCTCCACCAAACCTCTCTCTATGTATGTTCCTTTCATTCTATAGAGTGCTCTTGTGTATTTCTTTTTTTTTTTTTTCTTTCTTTTTTTTTATTAATTAAAAAAAGAATTAACAAAACAATTAGAAATCATTCCAATCTACATGTACAATCAGTAATTCTTAATAACATCACATAGTTGCATATTCATCATTTCTTAGTACATTTGCATCGATTTAGAAAAAGAAATAAAAAGACAACAGAATAAGAATTAAAGCAATAATAGAAAGAAAAAAAAACAAAAAAAACAAAAACAAAAAACCTATACCTCACATGCAGCTTCATTCAGTGTTTTAACATAATTGCATTACAATTGGGTAGTATTGTGCTGTCCATTTCTGAGTTTTTATATCCAGTCCCGTTGTACAGTCTGTATCCCTTCATCTCCAATTATCCCTTCTCTTTTTTTTTTTTTTTTAATTAACGGAAAAAAAGAAATTAACCCAACATTTAGAGATCATACCATTCTACACATGCAATCATTAATTCTTAACATCATCACATAGATGCATGATCATCATTTCTTACTACATTGGTTTAGAAGAGCATTGGTTTAGAAGAACTAGCAACATAACCGAAAAAGATATAGAATGTTAATATAGAGAAAAAAATAAAAGTAATAATAGTAAAATCAAAACAAAACAAAACAAAACAAAACAAAAACCTATAGCTCAGATGCAGCTTCATTCAGTGTTTTAACATGATTACTTTACAATTAGGTATTATTGTGCTGTCCATTTTTGAGTTTTTGTATCTAGTCCTGTTGCACAGTC
Organism: Tamandua tetradactyla; assembly: GCF_023851605.1. Lineage (NCBI taxonomy): Eukaryota > Metazoa > Chordata > Mammalia > Pilosa > Myrmecophagidae > Tamandua > Tamandua tetradactyla. Next base: position 46,649,820 of record NC_135331.1, read on the forward strand.
TGTATCCCTTCAGCTTCAATTACCCATTGTCTTACCCTGTTTCTAACTCCTGCTGAACTCTGTTACCAATGACATATTTCAAGTTTATTCTCGAATGTCCGTTCACATCAGTGGGACCATACAGTATTTGTCCTTTAGTTTTTGGCTGGATTCACTCAGCATAATATTCTCTAGGTCCATCCATGTTATTACATGGTTCATAAGTTTATCTTGTCTTAAAGCTGCATAATATTCCATCGTATGTATATACCACAGTTTGTTTAGCCACTCTTCTGTTGATGGAGATTTTGGCTGTTTCCATCTCTTTGCAATTGTAAATAATGCTGCTATAAACATTGGTGTGCAAATGTCCGTTTGTGTCTTTGCCCTTAAGTCCTTTGAGTAGATACCTAGCAATGGTATTGCTGGGTCGTATGGCAATTCTATATTCAGCTTTTTGAGGAACCGCCAAACTGCCTTCCACAGTGGTTGCACCCTTTGACATTCCCACCAACAGTGGATAAGTGTGCCTCTTTCTCCGCATCCTCTCCAGCACTTGTCATTTTCTGTTTTGTTGATAATGGCCATTCTGGTGGGTGTGAGATGATATCTCATTGTGGTTTTGATTTGCATTTCTCTAATGGCCAGGGACATTGAGCATCTCTTCATGTGCCTCTTGGCCATCCGTATTTCCTCTTCTGAGAGGTGTCTGTTCAAGTCTTTTTCCCACTTTGTAATTGGGTTGGCTGTCTTTTTGTTGTTGAGGTGAACAATCTCTTTATAAATTCTGGATACTAGACCTTTATCTGATATATCATTTCCAAATATTGTCTCCCATTGTGAAGGCTGTCTTTCTACTTTCTTGATGAAGTTCTTTGATGCACAAAAGTGTTTAATTTTGAGGAGTTCCCATTTATTTATTTCCTTCTTCAGTGCTCTTGCTTTAGGTTTAAGGTCCATAAAACTGCCTCCAGTTGTAAGATCCATAAGATATCTCCCAACATTTTCCTCTAACTGTTTTATGGTCTTAGACCTAATGTTTAGATCTTTGATCCATTTTGAGTTAACTTTTGTATAGGGTGTGAGAGATGGGTCTTCTTTCATTCTTTTGCATATGGATATCCAGTTCTCTAGGCACCATTTATTGAAGAGACTGCTCTGTCCCAGGTGAGTTGGCTTGACTGCCTTATCAAAGATCAAATGTCCATAGATGAGAGGGTCTATATCTGAGCACTCTATTCGATTCTATTGGTCGATATATCTATCTTTATGCCAATACCATGCTGTTTTGACCACTGTGGCTTCATAATATGCCTTAAAGTCAGGCAGCGCGAGACCTCCAGCTTCGTTTTTTTTCCTCAAGATGTTTTTAGCAATTCGGGGCACCCTGCCCTTCCAGATAAATTTGCTTATTGGTTTTTCTATTTCTGAAAAATAAGTTGTTGGGATTTTGATTGGTATTGCATTGAATCTGTAAATCAATTTAGGTAGGATTGACATCTTAACTATATTTAGTCTTCCAATCCATGAACACGATATGCCCTTCCATCTATTTAGATCTTCTGTGATTTCTTTTAGCAGTTTTTTGTAGTTTTCTTTATATAGGTTTTTTGTCTCTTTAGTTAAATTTATTCCTAGGTATTTTATTCTTTTAGTTGCAATTGTAAATGGGATTCTTTTCTTGATTTCCCCCTCAGCTTGTTCATTACTAGTGTATAGAAATGCTACAGATTTTTGAATGTTGATCTTGTAACCTGCTACTTTGCTGTACTCATTTATTAGCTCTAGTAGTTTTGTTGTGGATTTTTCCGGGTTTTCGACGTATAGTATCATATCGTCTGCAAACAGTGATAGTTTTACTTCTTCCTTTCCAATTTTGATGCCTTGTATTTCTTTTTCTTGTCTAATTGCTCTGGCTAGAACCTCCAACACAATGTTGAATAATAGTGGTGATAGTGGACATCCTTGTCTTGTTCCTGATCTTAGGGGGAAAGTTTTCAATTTTTCCCCATTGAGGATGATATTAGCTGTGGGTTTTTCATATATTCCCTCTATCATTTTAAGGAAGTTCCCTTGTATTCCTATCTTTTGAAGTGTTTTCAACAGGAAAGGATGTTGAATCTTGTCGAATGCCTTCTCTGCATCAATTGAGATGATCATGTGATTTTTCTGCTTTGATTTGTTGATATGGTGTATTACATTAATTGATTTTCTTATGTTGAACCATCCTTGCATACCTGGGATGAATCCTACTTGGTCATGATGTATAATTCTTTTAATGTGTTGTTGGATACGATTTGCTAGAATTTTATTGAGGATTTTTGCATCTGTATTCATTAGAGAGATTGGTCTGTAGTTTTCTTTTTTTGTAATATCTTTGCCTGGTTTTGGTATGAGGGTGATGTTGGCTTCATAGAATGAATTAGGTAGTTTTCCCTCCACTTCGATTTTTTTGAAGAGTTTGAAGAGAATTGGTACTAATTCTTTCTGGAACGTTTGGTAGAATTCACATGTGAAGCCATCTGGTCCTGGACTTTTCTTTTTAGGAAGCTTTTGAATGACTAATTCAATTTCTTTACTTGTGATTGGTTTGTTGAGGTCATCTATGTCTTCTTGAGTCAAAGTTGGTTGTTCATGTCTTTCCAAGAACCCGTTCATTTCCTCTAAATTGTTGTATTTATTAGCGTAAAGTTGTTCATAGTATCCTGTTATTACCTCCTTTATTTCTGTGAGGTCAGTAGTTATGTCTCCTCTTCCATTTCTGATCTTATTTATTTGCATCCTCTCTCTTCTTCTTTTTGTCAATCTTGCTAAGGGCCCATCAATCTTATTGATTTTCTCATAGAACCAACTTCTGGCCTTATTGATTTTCTCTATTGTTTTCATGTTTTAAATTTCATTTATTTGTGCTCTAATCTTTGTTATTTCTTTGCTTTTGCTTGCTTTGGGGTTAGCTTGCTGTTCTTTCTCCAGTTCTTCCAAATGGATAGTTAATTCCTGAATTTTTGCCTTTTCTTCTTTTCTGATATAGGCATTTAGAGCAATAAATTTCCCTCTTAGCACTGCCTTTGCTGCGTCCCATAAGTTTTGATATGTTGTGTTTTCATTTTCATTCGCCTCGAGGTATTTGCTAATTTCTCTTGCAATTTCTTCTTTGACCCAGTCGTTGTTTAGGAGTGTGTTGTTGAGCCTCCACGTATTTGTGAATTTTCTGGCACTCTGCCTATTATTGATTTCCAACATCATTCCTTTATGGTCCGAGAAAGTGTTGTGTAAGATTTCAATCTTTTTAAATTTGTTAAGACTTGCTTTGTGACCCAGCATATGGTCTATCTTTGAGAATGATCCATGAGCACTTGAGAAAAAGGTGTATCCTGCTGTTGTGGGATGTAATGTCCTATAAATGTCTATTAAGTCTAGTTCATTTATAGTAATATTCAGATTCTCTATTTCTTTGTTGATCCTCTGTCTAGATGTTCTGTCCCTTGATGAGAGTGGTGAGTTGAAGTCTCCAACTATTATGGTATTTGAGTCTATTTCCCTTTTCAGTGTTTGCAGTATATTCCTCACATATTTTGGGGCATTCTGATTCGGTGCGTAAATATTTATGATTGTTATGTCTTCTTGTTTAATTGTTCCTTTTATTAGTATGTAGTGTCCTTCTTTGTCTCTTTTAACTGTTTTACATTTGAAGTCTAATTTGTTGGATATTAGTATAGCCACTCCTGCTCTTTTCTGGTTGTTATTTGCATGAAATATCTTTTCCCAACCTTTCACTTTCAACCTATGTTTATCTTTGGGTCTAAGATGTGTTTCCTGTAGACAGCATATAGAAGGATCCTGTTTTTTAATCCATTCTGCCAATCTATGTCTTTTGATTGGGGAATTCAGTCCATTGACATTTAGTGTTATTACTGTTTGGATAATATTTTCCTCTAACATTTTGCCTTTTGTATTATATATATCATATCTGATTTTCCTTCTTTCTACACTCTTTTCCATATCTCTCTCTTCTGTCTTTTTGTATCTGACTCTAGTGCTCCCTTTAGTATTTCTTGCAGAGCTGGTCTCTTGGTCACAAATTCTTTCAGTGACTTTTTGTCTGAGAATGTTTTAATTTCTCCCTCATTTTTGAAGGATAATTTTGCTGGATATAGGAGTCTTGGTTGGCAGTTTTTCTCTTTTAGTATTTTAAATATATCATCCCACTGTCTTCTAGCTTCCATGGTTTCTGCTGAGAAATCTACACAAAGTCTTATTGGGTTTCCCTTGTATGTAATGGATTGTTTTTCTCTTGCTGCTTTCAAGATCTTCTCTTTCTCTTTGACCTCTGACATTCTAACTAGTAAGTGTCTTGGAGAATGCCTATTTGGGTCTAATCTCTTTGGGGTGCGCTGCACTTCTTGGATCTGTAATTTTAGGTCTTTCATAAGAGTTGGGAAATTTTCAGTGATAATTTCTTCCATTAGTTTTTCTCCTCCTTTTCCCTTCTCTTCTCCTTCTGGGACACCCACAACACGTATATTTGTGCGGTTCATATTGTCCTTGAGTTCCCTGATACCCTGTTCAAATTTTTCCATTCTTTTCCCTATAGTTTCTGTTTCTTTTTGGAATTCAGATGTTCCATCCTCCAAATCACTAATTCTATCTTCTGTCTCTTTAAATCTATCATTGTAGCTATCCATTATTTTTTCTATGTTTGCTACTTTATCCTTCACTTCCATAAGTTCTGTGATTTGTTTTTTCAGTTTTTCTATTTCTTCTTTATGTTCAGCCCATGTCCTCTTCATGTCCTCCCTCAATTTATCGATTTCATTTTTGAAGAGGTTTTCCATTTCTGTTCGTATATTCAGCATTAGTTGTCTCAGCTCTTGTGTCTCATTTGAGCTATTGGTTTGTTCCTTTGACTGAGCCATATTCTCAATCTTTTGAGCGTGGACAGTTATCTTCTGCTGCTGGCGTCTGGGCATTTATTCAGATTTCTCTTGGTGTTGGACCCAGCAAGGTTGTAATATTTTTCTGTGAAATCTCTGGGTTCTGTTTTTCTTATCCTTCCCAGTAGGTGGCGCTCGTGGCACATGTTTGTCTGCGGGTCCCACCAGTAAAAGGTGCTGTGGGACCTTAAACTTTGGAAAACTCTCGCCGTCCTGGGGGTTCGCTAGCCGAAGCGGCTTGAGCCGGCCCGGGGTCCGAACGCAGGGAGGGTGTCCGAACGCAGGGAGGGTTGCTGGTCGCCGCAGCCAGGGAAAGAGCCCGTCCGAATTTCCTAGTCGGCCCTGGGCAACACGCGTGGCGGGAGGGCGCCAGCGGCAGCGGCCCGCCCGAGAGAGTGCACGTTCCCCGGGAGTCACGGGGTCACCGTTCTCCACGGCCTGGGGGTTTCCGATCCAATTCTCTCAGTTGGTCCGGGGGCTGCGCGTGGTGTAGGCACCAGTCGCCTTGGTTTCAGGGGACCACCTCTCCAATTCTCCCAGCCGGCCCGGGAAGGGGGAAGGGAGTAACTCCGGCCGCTTGTCACCCCGCCTGGTAAGGCCCGCGCGCCTCGGCGATCTCACCCGAGCTGCTTCTCTCAGCCAGCCAGCCGTTCCAGGATGGGGTACGCTGTTTTTTTTTATCTCTGTTGTGGCTTTGGGCGCTTTCTGTATCGTTTCTACTCCCCTAGTAGGTGTCCTGGAGAAGAAACTAAGATCCGCGCGTCTTACTAAGCCGCCATCTTCCAGGAAGTCCCCCTCTTGTGTATTTCTTGAAGGGAGATTTGTTTTGATGAACTCTCTCAGTTTCTGTTTATCTGTGAATATTTTAAACTGTTCCTCATTTTGGAAAGTTATTTTTGCTGAATAAAGAATTCTTGGCTGGTAGTTTTTCTCTTTCAGTATTTTAAATATATCATATCACTGCCTTTTCACTTCTATGGTTTCTGATGAGAAATTGGCACTTAGTCTTATCAAGCTTCCCTGATATGTGATGGATTGTTTTTCTCTTGCTGCTTTCAGAATTCTCTTTGTCTTTGACATTGTTTGGATAGGGCTATTCAGATTCATTCTGATTGGAGTATGCTATGCTTCTTGGACCTGTATATTTACGACTTTCATAATAGTTGGGAAATTGTCAGGCATTATTTCCTTAATATTCTTTCCGCCCCTTTCTCCCTTTCTCCTCCTTCTACGACACTCAAAGCATATATATTTGTGTGCTTCATGCTATCATTCAATTCCCCGAGACCCTGCTCAAATATTTCCATTATTTTCCCATCTGTTCTTTTGTCAGATTTCAGAGGTCTTATACTCTATTTCATTGATCCTTTCGTTTGCTTCTTCAAATATGCTGTTGCATTATTTCGTTGCATTGTCATCTCTTCTATTGTACCTTTTATTCCCATATGGGATTTTTCACATGCTTTCTATTTCTTCTTTAAGCTCACCTAGGTTCTAGTTTGCTAGCTCTCAGAATGCAATATACCAGAAACAGAATGGCTTTTAAAAAGGGGGATTTAATAAGTTGCAAGTTTACAGTTCTAAGGCCGAGAAGATGTTCCAATGAAAACAAGTCTATACAAATGTCCAATCTAAGGCATCCAGGAAAAGATACCTTGATTCAAGAAGGTCAGTGAAGTTCAGGGTTTCTCTCTCAAGAGAGAAGGCACACGGTAAACACAGTCAATGCTTCTTTCTCATCTGGAAGGGCACATGGTGAACACAGCATCATCTGCTTTCTCCCCTGGCTTCTGGTTTCATGTAGCTCCCTGGGAGATGTTTTCTTTCTTCATCTCCAAAGGTCGCTGGCTGGTGGACTTTGCTTTGTTGGTGCTACAGCATTCTCTGCTCTCTCCATTCTCCAAAATGTTTCCTCTTTTATAGGACTCCAGAAACTTATCAAGTTCCACCCAAATGGGTAGAGACATGTCATCACCTAATCCAGCTTAACAACCACTCTCAACTAAATCACATCATCCAGGGAGATGATCTGATTACAGTTTCAAACATACAGTATTGAATAGGGATTATTCTACCTTTATGAAATGGGATTTTGATTAAGACATGGCTTTTCTAGGGGGCATGCATCCTATCAAACCAGCACATCTAGTATTTTCTTTATATCCTTTATCTATCTCTTTTGTCACATTTTCCTTTAACTCTTTGAATTGATTTAAGAGATTTGTTTGAACATCATTAATTAGTTGTTTCATCTCCTATACCTCATATGAAGTTTTGTTCCTTTGACTGGGCCATATCTTCCTGTTTCTTAGCATGGTTTGTGATTTTTCACTGGTGTCTAGGCATCTGATTTTATTGATGAGTTTATTCTAGAGGTCAGTTTCTTTCTCTTGCCTAAGATTTTCTTGTGGCTTTATTTTGTGCTACAGCTCTTCTTTGACACTAGGTTCAACTTGTTCTAGACCTTTAGAATAGGTCTGATCATTTTTAACTGATCAGAAGCTTGTCAGCTCTTTTCCATCTGATTCTTGCCCTGAATATATGGTACGATTTTTCAGATTGCACTACTTGTGCAATTGTTTCACCCCCAGGGAAAAAGCTTCCTTTTCCTTTTCTCCTCTGAGAAGTTTGATCTATTTTGTTTGTTTCTTATTTGTCTGTATATGTTTTGTTTTGTTTTGTTTTCTATTCTTTTGCCTGTATATGTTTTTAAATTCCTTTCATTATTTGTAGCTACTTTTTTGCCTGGAGGGATAATTCTGGGAGAAGGGACCCCTGGGAAGACAAATCTGTTTCTTACAAACAGGTCCAAGATCCACAAAAATGGTGTAAATGCAGTTCCCAAGTCCCAGGGAAGAGACCTGGAAGGACATCAATCTCCTATATGAAATCTGATTGTCCACTTCCCTGTCCTGCCCAGCAGATGGCGCTCTTTATTCAACTGTACCCCCATGGTCTCATGTGCTCTTAATTCTCATCTGACTCCATCCCTGCCAAGTGCATAGTTGAGACAGAGGCTGCCAACTGCTTTTGTCTGGGTGGACTGAGACTGTTCCTTGGATCCCAGACCCTGGGATCTGAATTCTTGATACAATACCTACAAACCGTGCTGTACCCTGCCCTTTTCTTGGAGAAGAACAACCCTTCAGCAACCTGTTCCCTGCCACCCCAAAAAGTTATTGTGTCTCTCAATCAGCTCTACTTCTACCCTTGAGTCTAGGGCAATGTCAAACTTGAGGCTGCCAGCTACTTTCTGTTCCAGGCTGATCAATTCTCTAGCTATTCTCTCAGTGGTGGAATATAGCACTCCAAGTTCATGGATCAAAACCTGGAGTTGGTGCTTGGCCCTGCCCCCATTTTTCTTAGGGAAGATCCTCCCTTCAGAAAACTTTTCTCCACCACCCTGAGAAGTCACTCTATCTCTCAGTCAGTACTGTTTCCTCCCCCACCAAGGACAGACCTGAAATAGAGGCTGTCGGTTGCTTTCAGTCCATGGGGCCATTTAAAAATGTTACTATTCTTAGAGAGGGAGTTCAGTGCTACAGATTTGCCAATCAAGAGCCAAAGTCAGTGCACAGCCCTGTCTTCTCTTTTCTTGGGGATGGATGAGCCATCCTTCAGCAAACTTATCTCCACTATCCTAAGAAGTCACTGTGTTTCTCAATCCAACCTACTCCCTCTCCTACTGGGATTAGGGTTGAACCAGAACCTGCCAGGTGCTTTTTGTTCTGGGTGTGCTCAGAGCTGGTGCCCAACAGTTTGAATTCACCAATCTGAAGCCGCAATCGGTACCTGGCTACATCCCCAAACAGCCCCCTCCCCTCTTGGCCTCCATTTATTCATGGGGAAGAGGGCTTCCATGTCTATCCTAGGACTGGTTCCCAAGGCAGCCTGCCATGCCATATGGGCATCACCTTCCACAGCATGGAGAGTTGTATTCACCGTTTCCACCACAGTTTATCAGTCTCTTCCTTTTGCTCATCCCTGGATGGTGTATGATGTTCTTTTGGTCTCCAGACTCCCCCAGAGCATTGTTTCAGACAGTTTCTGGCTGTTTACTAGCTGCCTTGGAGGGCAAACTGAATTCTAGAATCCCTACTCTACCCTCTTGGGGAAAGCACACCGTTTCATTTCTTATAGAGATCATCTGTGTCCCTTCTCTTCCCCCTCCTCCACCTCCCCGCCTTTGGTTAGCTGGCTAGAGGTTTGCCAATTTTATTGATCTTTTCTAAGTGTCAGTTTTTGCTTTTGTTGATTTTCTTTATTGTTTTCCTGTTTTCAGTGTCATTGATTTTTCCTTTAATTTTTTATGTTTATTTCCTTATACTTTTTAAGACTTAAATAGTTCTTTTTTGTCTAGTTTCCTACGTGAAAGTTTAGGTTACTGATTTTAGATCTTTCTTTTTTTCTAAAACATGCATTCAATACTATAAATGCCCCTTTATGTTTTGCTTTTTCTACATCCTACACATTTTAAAAGATGCGTTTTCATTTGGTTCAAAATATGTTTAAATTTTTCTTGAAAACTTCTTTGAGTTATGTTTTATTTATAATTGTTTATTTTGCAAATATTGGGAGATTTTCCACTTGTTATTGGTTTCTAGTTTATTCCAGGGAGGTCTGAAGATAAGCTGGATATGAATTCAATTCATTTATATTTAATAAGGTGTGTCATATGACCTAGAATATGATCTATTTTTGGTGAATTTTGCACATGAACTTGAGAAGAATATGTGTTCTACTGTAGTTGGGTAGAATATTCCATAAATGTCTCATAGATGAAGTTGATAGTGCTGTTCAGATCAGCTATATACTTACTGATATCTACTGGATTTGTCAATTATTGAGAAAATGTGAAATTCTCCAACAATAATAGCGGGTTTGTCCATTTTACCCATTGGTGCTATCAGTTTTTACCTCACATATTTTGGCACTCTGTTAGATGCATATACCTTTAGTTTTGTTATATCTTCTTAGAGAATTAAACCCTCCATCATTACGCAATAGTTCTCTTTTTCCCTGAAAATTTTCCTTGGTTTGGAGTCTATTGTGTCTGAAACAAGTATAACTAATTCAACTTTTTTTTTAGTGTAAGCTTTGTATATCTTCTGTAGTACTTTAGTTTTCTTCTTTTGTTAATAAATGCAATTTGATTGAGATATATTCACATACAATATACTTCATTCAAAGTGTGCAATCATGGCTCACAGTATCATCATACATTTGTGCATTCATCACCACAATCAATTTTAGAACATTCTCATTATTTCAGTGGAAATAAAAATAAAAAAGAAATCCCAAAACATCCCATACCCATTCCCCCTCACTATTATTATTTTTAAAAATATACCATAAAATCCATCCTACTTGTACAATCAACGGCTCTTGGTATAATCACATAGTTATGCATTCACCACTACATTTAATATGAGAACATTCACATTTCTTCCAAAGAAAAATTTCCATACCCCTTTTATCCCCCATTATTGACATTTAGCGTTGTTAGTATGCTTTGTTACATATAATGCAAGACTATTACAATGTTATTGCTAACTATTGACCTTAGTTCATATTAATTATATTTTTTCTGTGTACCACCCTATGATTAACACCTTGTAATAGTGACGTGCATTTGTTCCAGTTCATGTAAGAACTTCCTTATAGTTATACAATTGTCTATTCTATATTTCGTAAGCTATGCAGTCCCAACATCTATCCTTTAGTTTCTTCTAGTGGCATACATGACTATAGCTTCCTCTTTCAACTATACTCATAGTCAGCTTGTTAATTACATTTAGAGTGTTGTGCTACCCTCACAGAGTATAGCACTAGCCATTTCTGAATCTTTGAAGTCAACTTTATTGAACATTCTATACTCCTTAAAAATCAATTACCTAATCTCGGCCCTCTTTCTATTTCCTTATAACCTATGCTTTCCACTTTAACTCTTAGAAGTTGCTCATTCTAGTTCGTTCATATTAATGAGACCATGCAATATATATCCTTTCATTTCTGATTTATTTCACTCCACATAGTGTCCTCAAAGTTCATCACATCCTTACATGCCTCATAACGTCATTCCTTTCTGCAGCTGCACAAAGGAATGTTCTCTTTCTCTTTTATTCACCTTTTTTCTGTTTTCTCTAGTTTCGACTGGACACTTTATATGATTCCATTTTATATCTCTCATTATTCAATTATACTTTTAAAAAAATATGCTTCATGCGTTGTCCCAGACATTCCAATATACATTTTAACTAATCTTAACCTACTTCAAATAACCCTATACTACTTCACATGCAGTGCATGTACCATCTAAGACAGTATTCCCAATTCTTCCCTCCCCATTCCTTCTGACAGTTCAGTCATTAATTTTAATTATCCTCATGCTATAATTAATGCAATTCATTGTTGCTATTATTATTTTAAAAGTTATGTTTCATGGCAATTAAAAATAAGAAATAAAATATTTTATTTTCCTTTATTTATTCCTTCTCTGATATGCTTCCACTCTTTATGTAGATCCAAGTTTCTGATCTATATTATTTCCTTCTTGAATAATTAACTTTCTTTAACATTTCTTGTGGGTAGGTCTGCTGCCAAGGGATTATTTCAAATTTTGCTTGGCTGGGATAATCTTTATTCCTCTTTCATTTTTGAGGGTAAATTTACTAGATATAGAATTAGTAGTTGGTGCTTTTTTCTTTCAACACTTTTTTTCACTTCACTCTTTTATTGTTTGCATGGCTTCTGATGAGATATCATTCTTATCCTTATTTTTCTTTAGTACGATTCCCTCTCCCACCAACATTTTCAATATTTTTTCCTTGTCTTGTTTTTATGCAATTTGAATATGTTATGCCTTTGTACAGTATTTTGGTTTTTTGTTATACTTTTTGTGTTGATACTGCTTGGTGCTCCCTTAGCTTCCTGAATCTGTGATTTGGTCTTTGTCATTAATTTTGGAGAGTTCTCAGCCATTACTGTTTCAAATATTTCTTCTTTTGAATTTTCTCTTTCTTTTCCTTCCTGTATTCCAAATTATGTGTATATTACATCTTTTGAAATTGTTCCACAGTTCTTGTTTTTGGATATTCAGTTCTGTACTTCTTCATTCTTTTTTCTCTTTGCGTTTTGGTTTGGAAAGTGTCTATTGACCTATCTTCAAGTTAACTGATTCTTCAACTAACCGTGTCATGCCTACTGATAAGCCATCAAAGGCATTCTTCGTTTCTTTTATACAATGGTTTTTTTAAATTCTAGCATTTCCTTTTGATTCTTTCTTAAGAGTTTCCATCTCTCTGCTTACCTTACCTATTTGTTCTCACATGTTGCCTTGTTGCTTATTTTCTCCCTTAGAGCCTCTAACATATAAAACATAGTTATTTTAATTTTCCTGTTTGATAATACTAGGTTTGCATTACTCATCAGTGTAGTTCTGATGGGTTTTTTGTCTCTTCAGACAGTGTGTTTTATTGCCTTTTCACGTGCCTTGTAATATTTTTTTGCTGAAAGCCAAATGTGTACTGGGTAATTAGAAGTGAGTAAATAGGCCTTTAATGTGAGAAATTATGTTAATCTGGCTAGGATTTGGGCTGCGTTTAGTATTTGTTGTACCTGTGGGTGTTGGAGGCATCAAATTCCTCTATTGTCTTTGTTTCTGTTTTTTCTCTTGATTTTGGGCTTGCCTAAAATTTCTCCTCACAAAAAATCTGTCCTGTAGCTCTTTGAGCTGTAATCCAGTATTATATACTGGAGTCCCACTGGTATGGGGGCACAGTGTGGAGGAGAGGAAGTATTCTATAATCTTATGATTAAATAAATATCAGTCGTTTGATTGGCTGGTGTCTTTCAGCTGTAACCTTCACCAAGTGTTTTTTGTTTGTGTTTTGTTTGTTTGGTGGTACAATTTCTTCCCTTCTTAAGTGAGACACAAACACTAGAGGGTGCTAGAGTAGAAGGCAAGCTGTTCTCCAGGTGGGATAAATCTCAGGTAAAGTATTTTTCTCCCGTGGAGAGTAGATTCTTGTTATAGAAACTGCTCAAGGCATATTTTACATAGATTAGTCTCCCCTCTCCCAGCTAGAGCCACAAAGGAATCTTTCTTGGATCTTCTGCATGAGAACCTTGTGATGTTTCTGGTAATAAACCACACAGAGATTTTAAGGATCCTCTAAGGAATTTATCACTCTTAAGCTGGTCCACACTCAACCTTCAGCAATTTGTCAAAATTACCATTTTAGTGTTCCTACCAATTTTTGGATCCAGTGGCTTCTGCTCCAGGTAATTTGCTCAGCTGTGCATTATTTTTCTATTGCTGCAACAAATTGTCACAAATTTGGTGGTTAAAATAACATATTTATTACCTTACAGAAATGCTTCTCACTTTAAAATCAAAGAGTCAGCAGGATACATTTTTCCTGAGAGCTTTACAGGAGAATCTTAGTTCCACCCCCCCTGCCCCCCATACACACACACCTTCAAGAGACCACCTGCGTTCCTTAGATTAAGGACCCATTCTTGACCTTGAAAGTCAGTAGCATCTGGCCAAGTCTTTTCAACACCACCAGATCTAGGGTTCTCTCATGTCTCCCTCTTCTGCTTTTAAGGATCTTTGGAATTACACTGGACACAACCAGATAATCCAGAATAAACTCCCTATTTAAAAACCAGCTAATTAGCACACTGAATCTTATCTATTACCTTAATTCCCCACCTGCTGTGTAAATTAATACATGCACAGGTTCCAGGGATTAGGATGTGGATTTCTCTGGAGGGCCATTATTCTGCCGACAACAGTTTATCTGTTCAGATTTCACTGGTGGTTTGCCATATAATCTCAATCCTGTGGTGGGTCCAAGAAAAGACTGACCTTCAATTTGTTCAGATTTTCCTTATTTTAAGGACCAGAATGGTAAGATCCTAGTTCTTTACATTTTTGGCTAAAATGGGAAGTTGTGAGTACTTTTTCATACTAGATCTAAAGCTCTTAAATAACACTGAATGAATCTCTTTCATCTTTTTGTCTTCAGACCTAGACACATGAGTTTCAAGTAATCTCTCCATGAAAACACTTTGCTTTAAATTTGAAGAATTTAGAGCAAAAGACAGAATATAAAAAAGCTTCATATTTCACAGAGAATAATGTAATCCTTTGAAAATAAGAGGACAATTGCAGCAGATATAGAAAAGATAATAGCTGAGTTGTAATCTGAAAATCCTGCCTGTATCCTGTGAAGTTTTTCTTTAAAGGACATTTTGCACTTCAACCAAAATGGATATCCTATTTCAATGCATTAGGTCAGTCTTAAAAAAAATTCCTCAAGCACACTGTTCTAGGGAAATTAAAATAAGTGTATACATCATTTAAGCTGCTTTCTAACCATAGTCAAAGAGTACATTTAAATACAACTGTAAAAGCCATGGGTTTAATACTAGTATATCAGGAATAGAAAAAGTTTTAAATGCCCACACACCATAATTTCTTAGACGTTGTTTCTGAAATGTACATGATGGAGAAGACAATTGCTAAATGTGCCTATAAGTGTGCTAGGAAACTTGCCATTATTTCATCCCAGTATATGTATGAATTATTAATCATGGAGATCCATAATTTGATGACATTAAAATTCTTGATTCTTGTGGACAAATGTTGATGTGCATTTTCATTTTCCTCTGGCCTGGCCTAAAAAGGCTGAAAATAAAGTCTCCTCCTGCTCATTTTTTCACAGTATAACCGCAGAGTCTGCTGTGGTCTTAGGAAATGTGATAAGTTGCGAGACATCCTGTTCTTTACCAGAGTGTGTTTCCCATCCTACTATGTTGTTTGTTTGTTTGGGGTGCATGGTCCGGGATTTGAACCCGGGTCTCCCGCATGAAAGGTGAGCATTCTACCCCTGCGCCACCCGTGCACCTTCCCATCCTATTATATTGGAGAATGCAAAGTGGCAGCCTTCAGATAAATTTTAGTCTGCAGATATATTTTCTTTGGGCCGTATATCTTTTAAAAAATTAAATTAGTCTCCAACATTTAAAACATCAGATTTCAAATTAAAAAAAAATTGATTTCCAGCTATTTTACTGGGAACACATTTTTAGCAATTAATGAAAGACTGATGTGAGGCATCTACTTGGGGAGGGGTCTGGTGGACCAGTTCACATGCCTCTTCGGTTTGGGGGAGTCCCCACACTCTCTGTTGTTTTACACACACACCCCACCATCTGTGCATGAATGACCCCAGAGGCATTTGTGCTTCTACTCCCTGACACTCCTCTGCCCCTTTATTGTCTCAGAGCACTCAATCCAGCTATCTCATTATCATGACCTGTAGGATAGAATAGCATAGGAAGGCTTGTTCATAGAAATTCTGATGTTCATGAACAGCTGACTGTTAATTAGTAATTGTAATAATGGGTCTGCTCTAAAATTTGTAAACCACAGTTGATAGAAACTCTTGCAGTCAGATGATTTCTGACTTATATTTTTAGTGTGATTAATTATAATATAAAAAGCATTTTAAAAATCTATTCAGTATTTTCTGGGCTGCTCAAAAATTGTAAATAATGCTGAGACCCCTGAATGCAGATCTGAAAAATGGGGTATGAAGGTTGCAATCTAGGAGTCATTTAAGAAACCAGAACTGAGATCAGCAGAATTAAAAGGCAGGCAGGCAGTTGGGCACTGGGGGTTCTCTTTCTTTCCCACTGTCTCAAATCTCCTCTGCGTTTTAGGACACTTGTTATATGCCTGTTATTCAGTCACCCTTCTTTTGATTAATTTCCCTCCTACTTTTAACCTTCATATTGCCACTTAATGACCACTCAAGCCCATGACATGTATCAGCCACTGTTGGGGGTTGAATGATGCCCCCCACAAAGGCATACGCAAGTCCTAGCCCCAGTCCTATGGGCATGGACCCATTCATAAATAGGTCCTTGAAGGTGCTATTGGTTAAGGTGAGTTAGGGTGGGGATGTGAGTCCATTTGTTAATAGGATCACTGACAATGTGGGTGAGTGAGGGTGGACCTCAATCCAGTATAGATGAAGTCCTTATAAGAAAGAAAAGTGGACATGGAAATAGAAACCAGAGGAAGAGACAGAAAGAGACAGATTGCCATGCAGTAGAGACAGAGACTGAGTTGCCACCAAAATGTTACAGACTTCAGAGAAAACATGCTGTCCCAATACCTTGTTTTTGGACTCCTAGCCTATAAAACTATGAGACAATAAATTCCTATTGTTTAAGCCGACCAGTTTGTGATATCTGTCATAGAATCTCTGGGAAACTAAGCCAGCCACCACTGATGGGTTCTCTCAGAGAGAACTCTGATTGTTCTAGCTTGTCTTTTGGAACCAGCCTGGAAGCCATAAATCAACGTACAGATTCTGTATTGGCTCCCTTAGGATAAGTGCATTTCTTGTCCACTGAGTAATACCCGGTGATGTGTTAATATCATAATCATGACCATTATCAGCTCTTATCCTATCAACATCATTGCTAACATTTCTTGAATGCTTACTATGAGCCAGATATTCTTCTCAACCCTTTAGACATGATTCATTTGATCCCAATAACAACTTGTGAGGCAGACTCTATTTTGGCTGTATTTTATGGATGAGGAAAGTAAGTATGGTTGTGCATACTCAGCAGGGACTTGAAGGCAAAAGCAACTTCCCTTACAAGCTGAGGGTGGGACAGGCAGTAATAGGCATGTCTAGAACAAACTGTTTTTTCTTTGAGCTTGCAAAACAGGAGGTTCACAGAGAATTACAGGATAATCCCTTCATTGAAAAATTACTAAAACTGGTTTGCAACTTGCTTTGCTTGCATAGTTCTCCATCTCTCTAAATGTTTTACAGGCTGGTATAGTCAGCATTCAGGACAGGACAAATCCAGGGTCAGATTTTAAAATATATGAAGCTTTTTCCTCCTCTCCCTCTTTTTTGTGCTCCCAGATACTAAAAATTCCTTTCTTTCTACTTTTTTCCCCCTTTCTCCAGTCGCTGCTATTGCAAGTTCCTCACAGGTGGACCCATTATTTCCCAACCTCTTAAGACTTTTTCTACCCCCTCAGTTTTAGACTGCAATGTGAACATAGGACCTGAAAGGGCCAGGCTGTGGCCAGACTGGGGAGATACTTGAGAATGGAAGTTTGCTGAGCAACTTGAGACATCTGGGTAGTCAGGGGAGGTTTTGTGTAGACTTGACAGCTAAATGCCAGTCACAGCCCCTCTGATGAATTATTGGAATAAAAATGGGATCATACGGAAGGATTAACAGCCACCCATAAATCAAAGGACAGTACAGTGGTTGACATAGGCACATCTAGGTGTTCTAAGAGAGAAGAAACTTATCAACTTTTTGTTGCTTCAGCTATCATATAAGAACCTTCTAATGGGATGTTGTGAATCCATCTCTACACAGCATATCCTTCTTGAAGATACCTACATGCTCATTGGATCATTAAAAATCATGCATCCCAGATTTCCCACCACTGGATGGTACCAATAGAACTTTGCTTCCATCCTTCCTTTCTGCCTGCTCACCTACCTGGAAGTGAAGCAAACAGTTATTGAGTCCTGGCATGCAGGTATTTTGGAGGGAGTTGGAAGCTGGTCTGAGGCTTACCCACTAGGTTTACAGAAGCTGGGAGGTAAGTGTTTTTCTAATGTGGGTTCCTAGGTCAGGCTTAGCTTGTTGACCAAAGAACATAACAGGTAAAACTTGGTAATAGATATTCCAATAGGACTTTTAATTTATCACTTGTCTTCACCTCTGACATGTGAACTCCTGGGGTGGGGGGTGGGGTCAGGTAGGGCATGTGAATATTTTATTCACTACTGGATCCCCAGTATCTGGAAAATACCTGGTATATGGTTTCTTTGTGAACTGCCCAACTCCTGAGATTTTTTTCTCTTTCAGAATCTTGATATTTCCATGTTTGTTTCTTCTTACCTTTATCTTAACCAGTCATCAGGAAGTAATCTGAAATTAGTTATTTATACTTTAATGCGACTTTAAATGAATGAACTACCTCTGCTGGAGATATGACCATTTTACTCCTTAGTTTGAAAAGTTGAGTGAAAGTGGTTTTCTCCTATTAATGAAATTAGAAAAGCTGAGATATATGAAAGAATTATTAGGGAGAAAATCTGTTCAAATGTACATCTACTTCATGACATGTAAGACTGGCCTTCATCCAATGTTTCTCCTGGATTAGAAGCAAAAAATACCTCACATCTTCTAAAGGTGCTTGAAGGTAACATGGAACAAAGCTGCCTCTTCCTCATATGCCAAAGCTTATATTTCCTAATTGCAGCTGTTTGCAGCAGTTCTTTCTTAGCATGGTGTCAGCTTCCAAAAAGGGGAGAACTCATGGCTGCATAACAAATCCTAACTGGGAGACAGGCAGCCAGCAATCCATGGACCATTCTCACCGAGGGGACTCTGAACAGTAGGGAAAGAGTCCAAAATAAACTTAAATAGATGAAAAGGGCAGTGTCTGCCATTGCCTCATGTTGAAGTCAGGGCAGCTCACACCTATTTATTCCTGACAATTTAAGACCTCATTAAGTAGATACTGCTTAGGGAAAATTAATCCTGCTGAAAGAGAAAACACCCATCCATGCATTTATTAAGTATGTCTCTCTTATTAGAAACTTGATGCTTTAAATTCTGTGTAGTGGGGAGACCGAGAACTTGCTCTATATGTGATCAGGATGATGTTTTAGTGCATGTTTGAGTCCAACTAAAAAGTGTCCAACTATGTACTAACAGCAGCACAGGCTCTAAAAATAAACTGCGTCTGTTACTTCACAATGCTGGCTTCATTGAGAGTCTAGTTTACATGGTTTTTCCATGCCCAGAAAAAAAGAGGTGTGGTTCTTACTGCAAAACACTTTTGAAAATCTATCTGATGACTTTATAGGACCCATAAAGCACATAAAGATGACTCATGTACTGCTGGCTTCAGAATAACTGAAATGACTGTATGATTGTTTTTTAACTTCCTACAGATGTTGGAAAATTACAAGTCTAGTGCTTAGTAAAAGGATCACTCTACCTATGCCTGGCTCCTGTCATTATTTTAATGAATGGAATTCTTTAAACTTGGAAAACGTGCCTGTTTGGTTTCTCTAGGCAACAATTAAGATTAATTAATCGATTGTGCCACACTCCATAAAATTGAAAGTAAGTTGCTGTATTTCGTGAGCTTCTATTAAAAGAAAGTTTCTTTTACCTTTTCTGCTTTCACTGTCCCCTTTTCCTTGTATTTTATTAAAATATGGATAATCATGCTTATATGGAGATGGTTGGGGAGAAAAGAACAGGGTAAATTTTCCAATGCTACAATATTTTCTAACGGAATTGGATTCTGTAAAACATAGCAGGAGTAAATAGAGCCCACCTTATTCAGGTCTCTTTCCCCTACAGCCCCATCCTCATTCTTTACATATGGAAACTTGAGGCCCAGAAAGATGAAGTGATTTACTAACGTTACACAGCTACAGAGAAGAGAATAAGGTCTGGGACCTATGGTCTCCAGATTTTTGGTTCAGTGCTCTTGTCACTTAAAAAGAATGATGGTGGGAGGGGAATTAATATGAAAATGCCAAAACTTTAGTGAACTTTACATCTTTACATGATGCATAAAGTTTTATGGTAAAGCCTTTGGAAAGTTTACCGAAAGGAGGAAGAAATGATTCTATCATGTGAACAAAAAAATGAGATTTGAAAATGTATTTTACTAGTAATATTTTGCTGAGTGTATAAGAAAAATCCTGTAGAGGTTGGAATTGTTGGCCAGGACTTACTGGCAGTTGAGGAATTGAACCGGCCCTGGATCCATCTCCCTGCTAATGAAATCTATGCCAAAGCAAACTTTTTCCCTGGTTATTTCCCAGACCCAGAAAGCTAAACCTACTTTCTCTATTCAAACCATGTAAATATCAGGATTCTTCATTGGAAGCAACCAAAACTAACTCTGGTTTTATGCCCAAAAGGAATTTCCCCAAAATTGGGTACTTACAGAATTTCCATAAAGTCTGGAATATTAGGCTCAGGAAACATGCAGGAACCAAAAACAGCATCAGGAACAGAGCTACAACTACACCTCAGGAACCACCGGGGTGACATTATGGCTACGGCGGAAGGATGCTGCGCTTTGGAATGCTGGGTATTGCCCTGCCATTGGCACCGCAATGATTGGCTGCCACTGGAACTATTGTCTCCGCTCTCTGCACTGCGGCAAAATCACCTTTGGTCTTGCATCTTTCTATCACTTGGCAAGAGTGGATTTCCTGACTTGGAGTGTCTGCCTGACAAAGTCAAGGTTACGTATCTTTATCCTATAGGTGTTAGGATGCAGATCAAAAGCACTTGCTGATGTTTTCAAGATTCATCTATGTTGTCACTTTATTAGAACTTCATTCTTTTTTACAGCTGAACTGTATTCCATTATGTGTATATGCCACATTTTGTTTAGACATTCATCACTTGATAGACACTTGGAATGTTTCCTTCTTTTGACAATCGTGAGTACTGTCTCTAAGAACGTCAGTGTGAAAATACCTGTTCAAGTCCCTGCTTTCAATTCTTTTTGCGATATACCTAGAAGTGAGATTGCGGGATCACACAGTAATTGTATACTTAACTTCCTGAGGAACTGCCAAATTGTTTTTCACGGTGGCTGCAAAATCTTACATTTCTACCAGCAATGAATAAGTATTCTTATTTCTCTACTTCTTCTTGAACACTTGCCATTTTCCATTTCAAAGTGGTAGCCATTGTAGTGCATGTGAAAAGGTATCTCATTGTGGTTTTGATTTTCTTTTCCTTAATGGCTAAAGATGTTAAAGATCTTTTCATGTATATTTTGACCATTTGTATATCTCTTTCGGAGAAATGTCTGTTCATGTTTCTTGAACATGTGGGCATCCTTGTATTTTTTCCAGATCTTATAGGGAAAGCTTTCAGTCTTTCACCATTGAGTACAATGTTAGCTGTGGACTTTTCATATATGCCCTTTTTCATGCTGGACAGATTTCCTTCTATTCTTATTTTTCTAAGTATTTTATCAAGAAATAGTGCTGGACTTTATCAAATACCTTAGATGATCATATGTCTTTTATTCCTTTAATCTGTTAGTGTGCTGAATTATGTTAATTGATTTTCTAATGTCGAATCACCTTTGCATAGCATGGAATAAATCCCACTTGATAATGGTGTATAATTCTTTTAATATGCTGTTAGATTTGGTTTGTTAGTATTTTGTCGAGGATTTTTGCATCTATATTCATAAGAGATATTGGCTGTAATCTTCTTTTCTTGTGTTATCTTTATTTGGCTTTGGTATAAGGGTGATTTTTTTTTTCATATGCTGTATGGCATATGAATTTCACATTTCATTCTTTTTCCACGTTGAGTATCCTCTTATTGCTGAACCATTTGATGAATTTTTGTTTGCTTGCTTGCTTGTTTTGTTTTGGGGAAGTGCATGGGCAGGGAATCTAACCTAGGTCTCTGGCACAGCAGGCTAGAATTCTACCACTGAACTACCCTTGCACCCACAGGTATAAGGGTGATTTTGACTTCACAGAATGAATTAAGGAATATTCTCTTCTCTTTTTGGGAGATTTTGAGCAAAATTGGTGCTAATTCTTCTTGGAATGTATTGAAAAATTCCCCCATCATGCCCTCTAGCCCTGAGCTTTTCTTTGTGGGAGGTTTTGATTATTGATTCAATATCTTTAATAGTTATTGATTTGTTGAGATCTCTTTCTTCTTGAGAGAGTGTAGATATTTTGTGTTTCTAGAAATTTGTCCATTTAATCTATGTTATCTCATTTGTTGGCACATTGTTGTTCCGAATATCCTCCTACAGTTTTATTTTATTTCAGTGGAGCCATTAGTAATGCCCCCCCCTTTCATTTCTGACTTCATTTCTTTTTTCTTGGTCAGTCTAGCTAAATATTTGTCAATTTTATCTTTCAAAAAACAACTTTTGGTTTTGTTGATGCTCTCTATTGTTTTTGTTTTTAATTCTCTGTTTCATTTTTCCTCCTCTAATCTTTGTTATTCCCTTCCTTCTACTTGCTTTGGGTTTAGTTTGCTCTTCTTTTTCTAGGTCTTCCAAATTTGAGGTTATGACTCTGGTTTGAAATTTTTCTTCTCTTTATTATAAATATGTAGTGCTATTAATTTCCCTCTCAGCACATCGTTTGCTGCATCCTTTAAATTTTGGTGTGTTGTGTTTTCACTTTCATTTGCTATAAGATGTTTCTTAATTTCCCCTGTGATTTCCTGTTTAACCCATTGCTTGTTTAAAAGAATGTTGTTAAATCTCCACGTATTTGTGGAGTTTCCATTTTTCCTTCTGATATTGATTTCTAGCTGCATTTCATTGTGCTCAGAGAAGATATATCATGATTTCAATATTTTTTAATTTATTGAGTCTAGTTTTGTAATCTAAGATATGTTCTATCCTAGAGAATAATTCGTGTGCACTCAAAAAGAATGTGTATTCTTTTGTTGTTGGGTGAAGAGTTCCATATATCATTCAAGCCTTCCATTTCTTGTTGATCTTCTGTCTAGGTATTCTATCTTTTATTGAAAACGATGTATTCAAGTCACCTATTATTGATGTAAATATGTTTACTCCTCCCTTCATATCTGTCAATATTGGTTTCATATATTCTGGGGGTTTGCTGTTAGGTGAATGTATATTTTTACGAGTTATGGTCTTTTCATTGCATTGACTTCTTTATCAGTATATAATGATCTTCTTTGACCCTCATAACTTTTTTTAACTTGAAGTCTATTTTATCTGATATTTGTGTACCTACTCCAGGTTTCCTTTATTCACTACTTGCATGGTATAATTTTTTCTATCATTTCAGTTTCAGCCTATTTATGTCTTTGAATTCAAGGTGAGTCTCTTATGAACAATATATAATTAGGTAATAGGTTTTTTCTTTTTTTTATCCACTCTGCTAATCTCTGTCTTTTGACTGGAGAGTTTAACTCATTTATATTTAAATTCACCTCTTCTGCCATTTCGTTAGTCTTTGTAAGTCATATACATTTTTTGACCCTCAATTCTTCTGTTAATGCCTACTGTTGTATTTATTTGATTTTTCTGTATTGTACCATATTGAGTCCCTTCTTAATCATATCTGTATATATTTTTTCATATATTTTCCTTGTGGCTACTATGGTGTTAAAATTTAACATCGTAAATATTTATCAACATATATGGTTTTGGTACCAACTTTACTTCAATAACATACACATACGTTGTTCCTATACCTTTCCATCCCTCCACCTATGTTGTACTTGTTATAAATTATACCCGTATACATTGTGCATTCAAAACCATAGATTTATCATTACTGTTTTTTTTTGTTTTTTCTTGGCATGGGCAGGCACTGAGAATTGAACCCCGGTCTCCTGCATGGCAAGTGAGAATTCTGCCTCTGAGCCACCATCACGCTGCCCTATCATTACTTTTTATGCATGCCATTTCAGCACATGTAAGAAATGGCATTAGGTGCGAAAAAAACATATAGTACAATAGTACTGGCATTTGTAAATAGCCAAATGGTTACCTTTATCAGAGGTCTTTATTTCTTTATTCTGCCTGAACCACTGTCTAGTATCCTTTCCTTTTAGTCTGAAGAATGTCCTTTAGTATTTCTTGTAAGGCAGGTCTAGTGGTGATGATCTCCTTCAACTTTTGTCCATCTGGGAATGTCTTAATCTCACCCTCATTTTTTAAAGAAAGTCTCACCTGATATAAAATTCTTGGTTGGCAATTTTTTCTTTCAAAACTTAATATTTCAACCCACTACCTCCTTGTCTCCTTAGTTTATGATGAGAAATTGACATATAATCTAATTGGGACTCCTTTATACATAACATGTTGCTTTTCTCTTGCAGTTTTATGAACTGTTCTTTGCATTCAACAGTTTGATTAGTAGGTGATGGGGTATACTTTTCTTCAAGCTTATCCTGTTTAGTTCTCTGGGCATCTTGGATGTGCATATTCATATCTTTTGCTATGTTTGGGAGGTTAATATTACTTATGTCCCTTTGTCCCTTTCTCTCTTCCTTCTCTTTCTGGGACTCCCATAATATGTATATTGGTGTAATTACAATGTTTCAGAGGTCTTTTAGGCTATTTTTGCTTTTCATAATTCTTTTTACCTTCTGCTCCTCATCCTGACTCATTTCAATGGTGTTTTCTTCAAGTTTGCTGATTCTTTCTTCTGTCAGCTCCACTGTGCTCTTGAAACCCTCCTGGGAATTATTCATTTCATATATTCTGGTCTTCAACTCCAGTAATTTTGTTTGGCTTCTTCTGTAACATTTCTGTCTCTTTATTGAGATTCCCCTATTGTTCAGTCATTGTTTTTCTCCTATCCTTTAGTTCTTTCCTTGTATTTTCCTTCATCTCCTTGAGCATATTAAAGATAAGTTTTAAAGTTTTTATCTAGTATGTCCACAGTTTACTGTTCTTCACTGATGTTTTCTGGATTTTTATCCTCTTCCTTTGAATGAGTCATCATTTCCTCTTTATTATTATTATTTTTGTCTTATAATCTTTTGTTGTACACCACACACATTTTGGCACTCTAAATGTTGATTCTGGGATTTACCCAGAGGTGTTCCTTTCTTGAATTTATTTCCAGCTGGTGAAATGTCAGGAGCTACCATAACCAAGCGAACCTAAATAAAAACACCCTTCACCTTCTTTGCAAATTGGCTTTGTATTGGTTAGTGTTGAGTTCAGCCCACCTATCAGGAAGGTCGGCCCAAGGTGAATGCAAAGTGCAGGGTCCCCCATGCCTTTTCCAGGCTTGTGTCCTGTTCTGGGATTTTGCTTGCAAGTGGCCTTAGAATCTACCTTGTTTACAGCAACTCGATGCCCTCCCTCCTTCCCAGGAAACTGCTCTCCCTTTCCAGGGTGTTCCTCTACAGGACTTAGAGCAGGTGAGTTTTAACTCCAGGCTGACCAACTCCATTGTTTCTCACATTGCTTTCTCTGTCTCAAGCTGCTTTTATACGTAAGATAAATTCTGAGAGGGCGGGATATGCTGAAGAGTAGTTTCCTAAGTCAGACTTTCCCAGCGCAGAACAAGCCCTGAGATCCACAAAATGAATGCCAGCTGGCTCCAAGCTGCTCTGGGGAGGGAATGGGGGAGGGAGCAGGGAGGGCATGAGGCGCTTCTTCCAAGGCTCCCCAAGTTAGAGTTTCTTGCCTTGGCAACTTCCTAGCAAATGCAGTGCTTCAACTGCCCTCCTCAGCTCTGAGGGAGCATGTGCTTTTTAAATTTCCTCTGCCAGCTTAGTCTGGGGTGGGTTTGAACAATGAGCTCCTGCAGAGCTGGACTCCAGCTGTTCAAAGTAGCTAATCAAAAGCAGCAATCTTGGCTTGGGTCTTCTTCAACCCCAGACATTAGGGAACGAGGTGCTATGTCCCTTTCTGGTACTGGCAAACCCATTGTTACCTGCTGTGAGAGTGAGGGATGGGATGACAGTAACTGCTGTGAAGAGAGAGCAATGTATGGGTATTTACCATAAGTTACCATCTTCTTCCGCTTGTCTTCCCTGATTGCTGAACAGTATTTGTATAGGTGCTGGAATCTTGACACAGCTGGCTCAGTTACTGCCTGTTTAATAGTTGGTCTGGAGGAGGGATTGATTTGTGGCATTTCCTACTCCATCTTTTCTACAATTCCCTATTTAAAAATTTTTTTGCACATCAAGAGTAGTGAGTAATAAGAATGGCTGCCATTAAACAAGCAGGAAACTACAAATGCTGGAGAGGATGTGGAGAAATTGGGACACTTATGCACTGCTGATGGGAATGTATAATGGTTCAGCTACTGTGGAAGACAGTTTGATGGTTCCTCAGTAAACTAAATATAGACTTGCCCTACAACCCGGCAATACCACTACTTTGTATACATGCAGAAGAGCTGAAAGCAGCATCTCAAGCAGACATTTGCACACCAATGTTTATAGCTGCATTATTTACGGCTGCCAAAATATGGAAATAACCCAAGTGTCCATTAACAGATGAGTGGATAAACAAAAATGTGGTATATATATATATATATATATGATGGAATGTTGTGCACCAGTAAAAAGAAATTAGGTGCTGAAGCACATGACAACATGGATGAAATTTGAGGTATAATGTTGAGGGAAATAACTCAGGATAGATACCATATGCTTTTACTAATATGAACCCCCTCAAAAATGTAAACTCAGCATCTTAAAATGTAGAAAAGAGGGGACCTAGAGACAGACAGGAGCTAGAGAAGAGGGAATGGTTATCTAATATGTATGGACTAGTTAACAAGATTGAACTTAAAAGAATTGTAATGAATGGAGGTGATGGTTGTACATTAGGGCATTTATGAATTATGGTGTCATATTGAAGGTGAATATGACTGAAAGGGGTTGTTTAGAGCCATGTACGTCACCAATTGGCACAACAAATAAAAGTTCTTGCATGAATTACCTAGAAAGTATAACGCTTGTACAAAGAGTTAATAATAGAAGAGTATGTAGGAAAAACTACTTGTTGCATGTTATGGTATATAGTTAACAGAAATACATGACTAGTAGTTTCATCATCTTAGAAATAAGGAAGCTGGAGAAAGTGATCTTAAGTTCCCTCCTGGCTGTGTTATTCTCTAACTCAAAAATAAACAACAAAGGAAGAGAATGAGTAACTAAATCTTGTGGCCTTGTTGGCCACATCACAACTGGAAGAAATAATCATAAAGTTGAAAGAAGATATGTAAGGACAGACAAGAAAGAAATCCAAGACTAATATTGCTTCTGTAATTTTTATCAAACATGTCTGAAGGAAAAATATTTCCAACATTCAAACTGAGGGTTAAAATATTTTTTCCACCAGTAGAAAGGCAATTAGAATGTTCAATTTGGATTCGCTGAGGAGAATTTATTCTGATTAGGCAAAGTAGATACAAGAACATCTGGTAAACCAAGACCATATTTGTATCTACATTACGATCTCCACAGTTGTTATTAATGTCATTGGTCTGTCTGACAGGCTTTGATTTTTTTTTTTGGCAGGCTTTGATTTTAAATGCCTAACTTGTCAGCTACTTGTTATGATCTGAAGTATTCTTTCCCAATTCCTAGAAGCTCTGAAGATGAATAAAAATAATATTTCTTCAAATTGGATTAAATATCCACAAGTTACCTCAAAGGTAATTAGCATTAAAAAGCAGAGTACCTGGTTCTGACATAATAATAAAGGAATTCTTTTTACCTTTCACTATATGCATCTTTTTTTGTTTACTACAAGAATCTTGTGACTCTTCTGAGTGTTATGTTTTTATAGTACATGATTTGAAAGACTGGATTCATAATCTCAATTCTGATTCAAATCTTTACGAGAGTTTGCCCTAAAGGACATCTTCCTGATAGTAAGACAGAGCAGGTAAAATGAACCCAAGCTTTACTGACAACCCTTGCCATTCACTTCTTTTAGAAAGATAACCAACAGACTCACAGTTACTAAGGTGCCCTCTGTCACTGGGGAGCAGGATGAATCACTTTCACCTCTCCATTGCAGTTAAGGAGCTGACTTCTGATCAAGGGGGTGTTAGATAAATAAATTTTGGGGTAATCCTCTACATTTTATTCTCTGAAAAGAAAAACAAAAACTCTCATCCTTATTATCAAAGCATATTTTACTATGACTTCCCCACTACCACCACCCAAGATGTGAAATTCATAAATTGGAGCAATCAGTCAATACACAAGGCTCTTATGTTGTATCCAAGATCCCATGTGCTTGTATATATGAAGAATCACTTCCATAGCACTGCATATACTAATCAGCTTCATAGAAGAAAATCCTGGAGTATGGAACCAGAAATTAGTAAATGTATGGAAAAGATGATTTGCAAAGGTTACACATCAACTTGAAGCAAGAATATGCTACAGATCACCTGTAGTCGTTTGAAGTGGTACATACTCTAGAAAAACATATTCTTAAATTTAATCCACTTCTGTGCCTGTGAGCCCATTGTAAGTAGGGCCTTTTCATGAGGTTACTTCGGTTAAGATATGTCCCACCTCAGTCAGGATGGGTCTTAATTCTATTACAGGAATCCTTTATTCGAAAATGAAATTCAGACATGAGAGAAAGAAGTCACAGAAGTAAGAAGCTGAAATTAAAGAAACCTGGAAGAGAAAGGAGCAGATGTCACCATTAACCTTGCCTTGTGACGGAGAAGATAAGAATCGCTGTCAACCAGCCACCTCATCCTTGGTAAGAAAGCGTAACCTTGATGATATTTTGGTTTGGACTTTTCCTCAGCCTCAAAACCATGAGTGAATAAATTCTCATTGTTTAGCCCAACCTTTTTCATGGTATTTGCTTTGAGCAGTCTAGGAAACAAAGATACTGCTTAATAACTCTTTTTACCTGCCCAGGCTGCATGTTCCTAATGGAAAAGAGTAAGAATAGGTGTGCATGTACAGCGATATTTATGTTAAGTTGTGAGGTAAAGTAGCTTTAAATAATGTTTGAGTGAAAATGATTATGTTTTTTTCAATTACTAGTTATAGGGGATGGAGAATGAGAACATGCAGGGGAATTATTTAAACAGCACCTTATATTCAAACATTTTAATTGAAAATCCATTAAATATTTAAAACCAAAGAAATAACATATTTGACAATCTAAGTTCTAGACAACTGAAATTTGGCATGGCATTTCATATACCTGTGGATATGTGGATAAAGTTGGAGTCTCTTTTTCTGTTTTTTCCTATTTGTCTTTGGCATTTAGAATAGATTAACTAATTATTGGGTGTGGATGTCTATGACTTGGGCTTATTTTCCTTAGAAATAAATATTTAATGAATCTTTTTTAAAAAAGATAAGTCATCTTCTGTTTTTTTCAGGGTGGTCCTGGTACTTTCCAGTGGTAAAACTAAATTGACTGAACTTCAAGAAGCTCACACAAGTTAAGGTTAAACAGTGAATTTGGGTTTTGTTTGAATTGAAACTTGGGTTGGTCAGGGTCTCTGATTATATTTTTTTCTAAAAATGTGGTGATTTCATTAAGGAAGATGATCATATTGAATCTGTGAATCACTTCAAGGCAAGCCTTCATTTGAATCTTTATTTATAGCTATTAAAATTCAAAGGGTGTCCTTCATTCTCCAACCTCCATTCCGTATACAATATTATACATTCTAAATCAAGATTTGAAAGGTGAATGAATTCAGCTCTGGCAAGATGAGTCCTCTGTCCTTTGCAAAACCCTCAGCTAAGATGGAGAACACATTATTGTTCTGAACTATTAAGCCAGCTTTTATGAATTATTTTAGAATATCCCCTTAATTAGAGAAGCATAAAATTTGATTTTAAAACATTTTGTTTTAAACAACCAATTCATCTTTAGAAAAGCCTTAGAGAACATAAACAAGGAGTATCGTTTTTCATATTACTGAGAAAAGTGATAATAATCATTCACTGACCCATCAACAATACAAAATAGAGCCCTGGAGAAAAGGTTACACAATTTTGGCATCTGGGATAAGTTTAAAAAAATGGGAAAGCCACATTAAAACAAAAAATAAAGAGAAATGGGGGAAAAAATCCAAAAAATGGACCAGATGTTGACTGTTGGATGTCAGTGGTAGCAAAAGAAAACAATACATGTGGATTCAATGTTCTTTCTGCAGGAAGAATCTCAGAAAAACACTCCTGAGAAAGCAGGCCAGTTATGGTTGACTATAAACCGCTGCCTAACACACCCTACCAATCTCCTAGGTCTGGAGAAATGGGAGTGATGAATTGACCTAAAAGATTAGGTCCAAACACAAAAAGAGCCAGAAAAATTACCAGTGACTAAAACTTAAAAACTCGAACTGTTACCAGCATACCCACATTTTCATTTGCCTGGAGAAAAACTATCTAGATGTTTGTAACCCAAATATTAGTTATTGGAATATAAATAAGAAGAAAATGAACTTTAAAGAGTTTATTGTAATTTGCAAAAAAAAAATAACACAACTGGAAAGTTAAAAATGGGTTTGATATTGGCTGTGTTAATCTTCAGTCTCCACAAATCTGTTCCTGTCATGTGATCTCTGTACTAGAATTCTGAACCAACCAGATTCTAAAACCATTTCGAAAGTGTAGAGGGAATAGCTCAGACTGGATTCCTGACCCTGAGACTCATTAGATTTTTTTTTACCTGCTGCCTCATAGTTGTATAAGACTGAATTTAGATTCTGTGGGCCTTTTTCTCAACAGTATTCCAATAACTGATCAAATAGAGTCATGATATAATATAATAAATGAGAGCGGAAACACAAAGTCCCTGATTGGGATGATTTCATAGTCTTTTGCAGGAACGTAGCTAAGGTAATTAACTATGAAAATACAATGCAAATGCTGAGAGAGATGCATGGGAAGCTCTGAGAGTAAAAAGATGTATGCTCGATATTACTTAGTGGGGTGGGGTTGGGAGTCAGAGAAGTCTTCCTTAAAGAGCTAACTATTTTGCTGAATCTTGAAGAGCTGGTGCAAGTTAGCCAGGCAAAGCAGTAAGGCACCTGGGCAGAAAGAATGTCCTGAACAAAAGCATGATAACCTGAGAAAGCCTGTGGATTTCCAGGACTTGTAAGTAGCTGTATGAGAAGAGAAACTGTTTTGTTCACTGGATCCCTCTTCTCCATTGCCTGGAAAAGAGTCTGGGCTCAAAGTAAGGGCTCAATAAATATTTGTTCAAGGCTGTGAATGATTGGATAAATTAATAAATCACTGCTGAATGGAAAAAGGCAATTTTAGAGGCATAGATGTGGAAGCAGGGAGACTAGTCAAGAGGTTTTTGTGTTTGTCCAGGTGCAAGGTGATTGAGGATTACACAAGGATAGCAGTGACAGTAGAGATGGGAGAGTGGAAGAATTTTAAGAACGTTTTGGAAGTAAAACCAAAGGGATTTAGATGTACGAGATGAAGGGGTTGAAGAGGACTCTTAGGTGGATGGAGGCACCCAGGGAGGGATGTTCTACTTCCATTCCAGCACACCGCATCACCACCACTACCCGGACTCACACACATGCACATACAACTGGCTTCCATCTCTGCTTTTGCCTTTATTAGAACACAGAAGTCTTCCTTCTCATCCTGGTTCATTATTATCGAAGTGTTCTTTGACTCTTTACACTAGCAAAAAGCATCCAGCATCTTTCTAATAAACTTCAGAGGACTTATTCTCTTTCTTTTTCCAACACAATGCTGTTGATTTGGATAGCATCTTCAGATAATGCATGCTCTATTTTGTAATGTAGCCTATGGCAGCTGGTCTCAGAACAGAAATGCTTAACCAGAATCCCTCTCTATGAAGAGCCGTCCTCACCTTTATAAACTATGGTACGTGGGAGGCAGGGGAGGGCTTCAGAAATCTTTATGAGAAGTGATTTACGGAATGGAATATGTGTCCACATAAACCTAGACAGATATCGAAATATATCCCTGTTTATCCAGGTTGAATTTCTGACCCATCTGAAGTCCGCCATTCATGAGAAGGTATTTAATTATTCATGGAATGGTTACAAAATATGTAGTTATTTTCCAGGAAAGTCAAGTAGAAAAAGATATGTTCCTGGTGTTAAATAAAACCCTATCTGTGCAGAAGACATTTGATTCATTGTTCAAAACAAACTTGGCCCTTTTAAAATATGACTGCCGATTGAGTGCCAAAACTGTTGAGACTGACTAGCATGCTAGATAAGTACTTCTTATATCTTACTTGAATACAGTCTGATAAATAACACTGTGGGTCCACTACACTTAGATATATTATCATTCATTTAGAAAATGTGTGTATTTGGATGTATTTTTCTCCATATAAGATTTGTTTTCTTACCTATTGCCCTAAGGTTATTCAAACTCTAAGTTTTTAATATAAATTCTATAAATTAGTGAATGTACACTAAAGAAAGATAATATTGGAGCTTTTTGATGCTTCCCTTCTGTTTACAATCAGTGGGTTATAAGAAGAATACATACTGAAAAAAATCAATTTCCAGCCCTACAATTGCTCTTCAAACTGCCAACTCCTTGATTTTTCTTACCACAAAATGGAAAATTAAGAGAAAAATTGATTAATTAGGCTCTTAATGTATAAGAAAGATTTCAAATGTTCATTGTTTTTGTTTACTAGCTGCCAGAATGCAATATATCAGAAACAGAATAGCTTATAAAAAGGGGAATTTAATAAGTTGCTAGTTTACAGTTCTAAGGCCAAGAAAATGTTCCAGTTAAAACAAGTTTATAGAAATGCTAAATCAAAGGCATCCAGGGAAACATACTTTGGTTCCAGAAGGCTGATGAAGTTCAGGGTTTCTCTCTCAAGTGAGAAGGCACATGGGGAAAACAGTCATGGTTTCTCTCTTGACTGGAAAGGCACATGGTGAACATGGTGTAATCTGTTAGCTTTCTTTCCTGGTTTCTGGTTTCATGAAGGTCCCTAGAAGGTGTTTTCCTTCTTCATCTCCAAAGGTCACTGGCTAGTGGACTCTCTGCTTCTCATGCTATGTCATTCTTCTCTTCTCTCTCTGAATCTTGTGGCTTTCTCTCTTGTTGTTCTCTTTCATAGGATTCCAGTAAACAGATTAAGACTCACCTGGAATGGGTGGAGACACATCTCCATCTAATCCAGCATAACAACCACTCTTGATTGAGTCATATCTCCAGGAAGATGATCTAATTAAAGTTTCAAGCACACAGTACTGAATAGGGATTAGAAGAAATTGCTGCCATCACAAAATAGAATTAGAATTAAAACATGGCTTTTCTAGGGTATGTACATCCTTTCAAATTGGCACACCATTCATGCCATACTCATTGGAACACTTCCAAACATATTTTAAGAAACCAGATGTGTTTTAAATCAAAAGAAAACTTATCTCAATGTCCAATTCTTCTGCCTTTAAAGCCTACAAGGTATATATAAAGGGATGGTTTGCACAAATACGAATCCTTAGCTACAAAGTAGTAAAAAGATTTTGACAGAAAGAACAAAGAATTTTTTAATGCTCTTGCATTACAACCCCAACTTCCTCTCCCACAAATCCCAACCACACCACTAGAGACCAAAAGTCTGTGGGAAACTGCTAATTTAATGAGGCAACAGATCATTTCAGAACGATGATTGCAATAGTCTACCTCTTTTAAAGAAGGTGTAAAAGGACATGTTCTGTTACTGCCAGGATAATAATTACATTAGAAGTAGATCAACCCTGGGAAATTCTACTGGGGCTCAGCTAGCAGCTTATGATCAGACTTCCCCAGGGGAACAAGAGGGGTTTATCTAGCAAAATGCCAAATGTTTGCTCAGTTATCCTACAATACCAACAAAGTCAGGGTATCATTTTAAAGAAAACAAGTATGTGAAATAAATTGAAATTTTGTGATGTAAAATCAACCCGGGTTTCAGGTGTTTGATAACTAAGCAGGATTTGTCTGAGGAATGGACACCAAGTTTTGCTCCTCAAATCCAAACATTGCTGTGGTTTTTCAAGAAATCGGTGTTAAAGGGAGCCGAATTCCAAACACCTAGTTTTGATTCTTCAAGTGCACGTTTCTATCTTGATTATCTGAATAAAATGGGTATCAGTTAGATATTTTAGCTGTAATAATGGAGAATTCAAATAACAGGTTTAAATCATAGGAACTTTTAAATTTTTCTTAATGATGAGTCTAAAAATTGGTGCAGCATCTCAACAGCGTAATCAAAGTTTCTGATTATCACCATATCTTGGCTTTGCCACCTTAGTGTGTTACATTTTCATTCTTATGTTCATTATTCCATCATCCCAAATAGGCTGCTGAAGCTTCAGGCATCATGTTCAGAAGCAAGACAGGAAAATGAGGTGAAGAATGGAATATAGGGGTTCTCCTCTTATAGTTAGTCATTTTTATAATAAGAAAGCAAAGACAGTCCCAGAAATCACCCAGCAAACTACCTTTACAATAGCATTGGTTGACCCCAGAAATCAACATCCTCTTAAAATTCATTCACAGAAGATTATGTCACATGGACACATCAAGTAGGGACTGAAGCTGGGAAAGAAGTATCAGTTTTTATAGAGGAAAGTGGGAAAGGTCAGTAATGTTAATAGCTTTTAGATTAGCCAACCAAGAGGGTCTGCTAAATTAGAGATAAGGTAAATGCCAATAGCCTGATAATGGGGGATCAATATACAAACTGAGAAATTGGGCCATTTCTATACAGGGTGGAGGAGTTACAAAGAACTTCTGCTACTAACTTTCTTTCAACTTCTATCACCCCAAATCTATGTCTTGTTAGGCTAGTTGGTTTGCGCCCCTCAAAATAATATTTTACTAAATGCAAGGTCTCTAGCACAGTTTGCGTCGTCATGATAGATTACACCTTAATAAATTTTTTTTATACTAAGCAGCAATGTGAATAAGCCACATACAAATATATAAATCATCATGGATAAAACTTACAATGCTGAGTTTTAAAAGAAGCGTAAAAGATTACTGCTCTATGTCTCCGTTTATATAAAGTTCAAAGACAGGCCAAATCTAAAGTGCTAAAAATCAGATAGTGGCTTCTTTTGGAGACAGGGTAGTGACTGGAAGTGGGAGTATATAGGAGACTTCTGGGATATTGTCATATTCTGTTTATGCATATAAGCCCTGGTTGCACAGGTGTGTTTGTTTTTCAAAAATTCAGTAAGTTGTACAGCAAAGATTTGTGCATACAAATATGTTATATTTCAGTAGAAATAAGTAACAATAAAATCACTTCATTTGCATTCTCATGGCTTAATACTTGTTAATTATTCAGTTTGGGAGGTTTCAATATTCACAATTTTTTCAAAATCCTGTCTTTCTGTATTATCTGTGTCAAATGAAAGCCGGGTTTCTCTGAGTCAGACTAATTTCATCTCATTTGGACGTTCAAGATGAACGATTTGGAAGAAAGCAAAGCATATATAGACCTATACAGAGACACACACAAATAGGCACTCATATGTGTATGGCTGTCTGTAAAAATTGCTAAAGCTCTGCTCTTATTATTTTAATTTCCTATAGTATATTCACAGAAAACTCAATCCAGTTTGAGTTTTATGTCTTGAATGCTAGCTCCAAAGTTCTAATGCATATTTTCTTCTGTAAATTTCTATACATAACCCTAGTATTCTCCACAGAAAGAAGGTGGTTTCTGCCAAGTTGAACTAAATGCACAGAGCGTGAGTTTTCAGTGAACACTGTAACTATTGTATCACATGGTGAAAACAGTTCTACTTATATTTTCACTGCAAAATATTTTTGAAATACATGCAATACTTTATTAGCCCTAGAATTTACTAGCCCTAGCCAGTGTTAAAGGTAAAAGTCCATTTCCTACCATATTACACAAAATAGTGAATTTTAAGGCAAATATGCCCATTTATAAGTAGAATTAAACTTACAAGGAAAAAAATTTTTTTTAATTACAGCAAAAGAAGCAAGTTTTCTAAAGAGCTGGCCTGATTCTGTAATCTTTTGCACAAAAAATTTGTTTGAATTTTACCTAAATTATCTAGCGAGGAAAACTTAAAGCTACACCTCCAAGTTGAAGGAGAAGAGAAAGTATTAGAGATCTTGTGAAAAAAAAAAAAAAGAAAATGCTGAGATGTGAAAATTTATAGCTTGTTAAAGAGACCTTTTTTTTTTTCGCACGGGCAAGCACCAGGAATCAAACCCATGTCTCCGGCACGGCAGGCATTTGCCACTGAGCCACCGTCACACTGCCCTTAAAGAGACTTTTGTAAAAGATAATGTGGTAGAAAATAAAATAAGTAGGCTTAAGATTTGTTCCTATGAACTTTCTCCAGATGCCACTTGCCAAAACTCAGTTAAACAGAGATTTCTTTCTTCTCAGCATAGCCCCAAATACACGCTTAACATCTGCCAAACCATAAAAGAGCTACGATGCATTGGAAAGTCTGGTTCCATAAACTGGCCATTTTATGCCTAAAATAAAGTGCCAGCATGCAAGAAGCAGTATCTTTACTTCTGTTTCAAACTATCATTCACTTCTGACCTATAAGCTCAGATAAAGAATTTGGTGGCATGAAGGAGTACTTTCTAATAGCATATAACCTGCACATTTGAAAGCCCTTGGCAGGAGCAAATACATAGTATACATTATGCTCTCAACCTCTAACAGGTGAGGTGGAAAACGTTACACAGTACCAAAATGCAATGGTTCCCTTTTTAAGTGAACATGCTTAAAAAACTACCAGAGTATAATTCCATTTGGCATTTAGAAGGATCAAAAATTCAAAACTGGAATGTGTTAGAGTGAGAAAAATTATCAAGAAATATCCCACATCAGGGTGCGAGTATTTGACACTCATCCAGTTCATAAAAAGTGATTGAACTTCACTATGTAAATTTCCATTTGTCATATTTTAAAATATGCCAGACCTACAGAATATCAAGTAACTGTATATGGTAGCTTAAAAAGTTTTAACAAAGTATGTACTCATGTATCCACTGGTGAGATTAACAAATAGAGAATTACCAGGTCTATAGACGTCCCCTATATACTGCTTCCCAATTACATCACATTCTTTCCATCTACCAAGAGATTTACCATCATTCTAACTTTAATGATAATCATCTCATTTTTGGTTTTAAATGATTTTACCGCTTATGAATATATTTCTACTATTTTTTAACTTCATGACTATAAACTCATACTCAGTAAGATTTCCTATGCCATGTGTATTCCAGTCAATCTGAGATCTGGGGAGATTTGTTGTAGCTTCCTTCATTACTCTTCTCTTATTATATAACCATAATACCATAGAGCTTATTTCTTAAATACTTTCAGCTAAATGTAAATTAAGAGAAGTCCTAGAAATTCAGTACATTAAACATATTTAAATAAAAAGCAGCATGATCCCAGAGTTTAAGGATTTTAATGTAATGCGAGTTTAACGTATATAATTTTATAACTTTATTGTGAAAAATGATCTTAATTGCAGTTCTGATCAAAGCATTATTTAAAGTTTGATAACCTGAGTATTAAAACCACACCTTTATTTAACTATACCTATACAGACCTATATTCTAGTTAATGATGGTATGACTACACAGACTTTGCAAAAAAAAGAAAAAATGCTTTCAAAAGATTGAGGAGAAGGTAGG
Source organism: Tamandua tetradactyla (assembly GCF_023851605.1). Lineage (NCBI taxonomy): Eukaryota > Metazoa > Chordata > Mammalia > Pilosa > Myrmecophagidae > Tamandua > Tamandua tetradactyla. The sequence goes on from NC_135331.1 coordinate 46,686,971, forward strand.
GGAAGTACTAATGGTGATAAACTTTTCCAAAGGAGTGCCATGATAATTTCAGGATGATGGTGATTAGCTACCATATAACTGTCTAATCACTTTCAAATTTCTTCTTTCTCTAGAAGAATCAAACTTTATCTATTAGGGTAATATACTTAATTTTTATGGTGAAAATCAAAACTTAAACTTCATATACTTAGTTAGCCTAATTTAAATTCAAGTGTAATAGATCACACATCTGTAGAACAAGATGTACTTGATTTGAGAGCACAGAACATTTTACTAGATATTTGAAGGTTATTTTAGTAGAAATATATGTTTCTCCATTTTCAATAATTTGATCTCTGAAAACAGTCTTGTTGACCAATTGAAGCAAAATTGCACCAAGGCTTCAGCCTAATAGTTTTGCATCTTTTCATTTTTCAGACAATAAAATGCAAAACAGCTTTGATAACCTTTGAAGAATATCTCTGTCATGGTGAAATACCTAGGTTAGTAAATGCCTATATTAGAACTTATTTTACAAATGTTATCTGAATCAACTGTATGTGTATAAACAGTTATGTCTGAAAGAGAGGGCTTCTTTCTACCAAACATGAGCATTCAGTTAAATGTGTATTTCCTTCATAGCATCTGTTGAGCGCATAGAAAGAATTTTAACTGCAAGCTATAGAGAATTAATGCATCTTACATGTATATTATAAATCTTTAAAATCAGTAAAACAAAAATATATAACTTCAAATTCATTTTCTACTCTATTTTATTTTAGGTAATTAACATTCTCATTTATCATTTGCTCTTTTGATCTACTGCATTTTCTCACGTTTATTTTTTTCCATTTGTTTCCATTTAAGAATCACATACATATATAATATGCTGCCTAAGTCACCAAGCCAATCTTTTTTTCTATTACTCTTTTTTCCTTTTCCTTCATTGAAAGTTTAGCTCTATCAAGAGATTGTAAATTATTCCTTCATTGCCCAAGATGCTTATTCACTGCATCATTTAATAATCCAAACTGTTCCAAAGATTCAGTCATGTGGCTCTTTATCAATTTTCTTCCAACAGGAATTATTTTCGATATGACTAAGCATTCACATCCTGAGAGTCTGTTTGTTATTCAGCCTCATTTTAGTTTGCTTTACCTAAAAAAGATTTTTCTCCTCTAACTATTATCCCCCCATCCAGAAGCCTAACAGAACTAAATGTTTTTTATCTACAACAAAATGTCTTTTAATTGTATTGCTAAATCCTAAGAAGGTTCTCCAGGCCAATTAAAAAACAACATCAGTTTCTATTCTGCCTCTTCTGGAGCAATATTTTTTCCCTCCATGATACCTTTGGAATCTCTTATGGAATGCCTGCCAAGTGCTTTCACCCAACTTTTACTTCTTTTCAGCTTTCTGGAATTTAATTACCAATGTTGAAATACAAAATACAATACAATGTAGAGATACAAAAGATGGAGAAAATGTAAAGTGAACCAAATTGTGTTTTGAAATCTATGTCAAAAAATAAGCCCTGCATAATAGCTAAACTTGAATCATGTATTTTAATCACTCTCCGATTTGTAAGAAACAAACTTGAAGGCCCTGCAAAATCAGTTTGTCGCATTTATCACAAAAGTTCATTTGTTTGACTCCTTGTCCCCACTGTACTCCTTGATATTTTCCTCATTTGAATTAAGAGTAGAGATGCTGAGTGAGACTAGCCAAAAACTAAAGGACAAATACTGTGTGGTCTCACTGATATGGACTGACATTAGTGAATAAACTTGAATTAAGAGTAGAGGATTCTTTTCAATTTTTTATACCTCTCCCATACCTCCTCTCATGTCCTTCCAGAGGCTCCACCTCCCAATCAGCATGATTTTTGTCACTCCCTTTTATGCTGTCCTCCTGTTGCACAAGCCACAGTGGGAGTTTTGAGAGCCATTAGTTAGGCTGAACTGACCTAACTTTGCAATCTAGGCTTGAGTCTCAGCATTTCCAAATAGCTGTCTGACCTTGGACAGAACAACCCTGTTTATAGACAGACATACATGAGAAAGTTTATGGTAACTACCCTTAAAATGCCATCCTAAGATGCCTCCAAAATGTTGACTAAAGCAGAGGATCTTGGTATTATAAGCACTTGGATCACAACCCTGAGATTCAGAATCGTTCCTATGCATCAAAGGCTTGTCTTTTGCCTCCAGATTCTATCAAACTCTAAAAAATGATCTCTTCTCTGAGAGCAATTTGAAACCTTTCTCACTCGTCAGCACCTGCCTCCCGCCTTCTCTAGTAAAGACTTTCTGATGGCAGAAGTTTAAGCACTCATCTCTTGTTTGCTATTCTCTTTTCTAGCACTATAAACCTCAGTTTGAATCTTGTCACTAAATCTTTGCAAAATAATAGGGCCAGATATGGTCCAAGTACGGTCACCCACAGTAATATAAACCTCTGTTTATATCACTGAAAACCCTTGGACATTCGAGGACTCCTCAGATGGTGATGGAGTTATGTGAGGGAATACAGAGGGTATCGGTTCTGGACTACTATTGGTGAAGAGAGAATTGGAAAACACCTTGGTTTAGGGGGAGCTCAATTTAGGAGCTTCGCCTTCTACGAGCATGTTGCGTTATGAAGGTGGAACTCAGTATTATAACAGGAAATTTTTTCTGCATTAATTTTTATAGATTGGAGAGATATAAATAAGAAAATGAAAGCTATTACTATTTGGATTGATTGAGTGATAATAATATGTACTAGTAGACCCTGGGCAAATGGCCATGTGTTGTAGAGTGAAGTGCACCACTAAGTTAAAAGTTAAACTAATGCATCCTATTTCTCTCTCTCTATTTGCTGAATGCAGTTGTCAGACAGAGCACATTATAGGCAAGGACTGAAAAGGACATAGGAATCTCTGAGTAAAATTTTCCTTAAATGGATAGTACTGCTGGGCTGTCCTGATGAGAAGATGGATCCACACATCAGAATGGTCACTTACAGAAACTAAGGGAAGGACGGGGTTATGGCTTTATGCTGGAGTGAAAACTTGGACAATACCAAGGGTTCTGGAAGCATTCTTGCCTTCAGGAAGCAGACCTGGGTAAGGCAGGAGAGAGCTGATTGCTAAGAGCTGCAGCATTTTCGACTCAGGATCAGTAAGATGCTGGCAGTGACTATTCCCCAAAATAACTGCTACAGGACTATGTTCCTGTGCTCATAATATCTGCCAAAACAGAAGACTTGATGTTGACATTGCACCAGGCATGTTAAAGAAGTTACATGTAAAGCAGTGAACTTCAAACTTTTTGGAGAAAGTATGAAAAGATACCCTTATGATCTTGTTAGAATACAATAGAATACTATACAAAAATGACAATAGACAAAGTCCAACATGGACAAATTTTAGAAACATAATGTTGAGAAAAACATTGCATTCATATAATGTTTAAAGATATGGGAACAGTAAAAGTATTCTTCAGACATGCAAACATATGAGCTAAAAGTCTGTAGAAATGCATACAGAAGTTGCACAAACATTTCAAGAGAGTAGTAGCTATGGGAGGGATTGTGTGGAGCACAGTCAGGGAGAAATCCATAAAAATGTTTCATCTCTTACCAAGAATATTCAGCATTCTCAGATTGAGTCTATGAATGAAGTACAACTTTATTCCTCTTTATAACCCTTTCTCTCTGAATGTTTTTTTTTTTTTCTGTTTATCCTCTTTTCTTTTCTTCCTTCTCCTTCTTAGGGATTTTTTTGGGATGACAAAGTTTCCTAAAGTTACCCTTGTTTCATTTTCCTTTGCACATTTGGAATCTATAGATTCCATTCTTAAATCTTTGGCATACATATTTTTCTAACCAAATCTTTATTACTTAATATTTCAGTCTTCCTACTGAACAGTAAAGGACTTTATCGTGATAAGCCTCTTGCTATCCTATTAATTGGTAATTCAGTTATATTTGCTAAATTACTCATTCATTTTTTTCTGTAAAACAAATACCAATAAAGTAGATTTTTATAGTAAATAATGAATTTTACCAGTATATTTTATGTCTATGTGTGCTGGTTTTTCTTCTATCCCACAACTTTCTTTTACATTCATTTTTCTTCTTATCTATTTAATAACCATCAGCCATTTTCCCTTTTCTTCAATGCTAACAGAACCTTGATTTGCCCAGATTTGATTTGCTTAAAAAGCACATGTGAAGAGGAGCAGGGGATGGAGACTTACTTAGCCACTCACTCCCCATCCTCAGGCAACATAAGATTGGTCAAAGCCAATCTTGATAACCTCATTCCCTTTGGCTGATAACAGGTCTAAAATTGGGCATTTCCATTGTTTCAGGGGAGGAAAATATATATCAGGATATAATTTAAGAAGGCCTTCCTTCCTAATTAAAATAGAAAGTCTCAAAGGAAGCTGTTGCTTCTTCCTGCCTTAAGTGTGAAAATGATTCTAGAATGCAGCAGCCATTTTGTGACCATGAGGGGATAAATACGAAAGAAAAAAAGTCAAGCATGATGCTAAAAAGATCTTGAGTCCTGCTATTGGAGTGGTTGTGAAGGATGGAGGTGGATTACTAGGTTTCCAGTTACATAGGGGAGGTTGGCAGCTGGCAGAGTTATGGAACAAAGAGAACCAAGAGGCCAGGGTTCAAACCTAATGAGATGTGCATAAATCATACAAATTCAGAGCCTATACCCAGGCCAACATCCTGCATTTGTGGTTAATGGCATCCTCCTTTTTTGGTCAAGCAGAGAAGCTGGTTTCAACTGGCTGCAAATACAGATGCAGAAGCCCCAAAATTACCCCTAAAGTGAGCTTTGCCTTATTAACATGATAAAAGACACACCCAGAGTTGGAGACTTTCTGCCATTTTGAACACGTAGTCAGCATAGGATATAACCCTTGGGACATGCTCATTAATTAGTGTCATGGTTAGGTTCATGTGTCAACTTGGCCAAGTGGTGATACCTGTTTGTCTGCTTGGGTAAGTGCTGGCCTGTCTGCTGTGATGAGGACATTTCATAGAATTAAATCATGATCACGTCAGCTACATCCACAGCTGATTCCATTTGTAATCAGCCAAGGGGAGTGTCTTTTGCAATAAGTGGTGCTCAATCTAATCACTGGAAGCCTTTTAAGGAGGATTCAGAAGAGACGAATTCTATTCCTGCTTAGGCTGGTGAGCCTCTCCTGTGGAGTTCATCCAGACCCTCCATTGGAATCGTCAGCTTCACGGTCTGCCTGTGGATTTTGGACTCTGCGTTCCTATGGTCACGTGAGACACTTTTATAAATTCTATATTTGCAAGTGTTCCCTGTTGATTCTGTTTCTCTAGAGAACCCTAACTAATACAATTAGTCATCAGATAATTATAGATGCAAATAATGCTAGCTTTATGTAAAACACCTGGGCCCAAGCTACACAAAACTATGTAAGCCAAGGATAGGAAAGCTTAAGGGCTCTGACTGGACGAGGGTGGGATCCTCGTTCCCACAGATGCATTTAAACTCTTTGAAATGCCAACTTACATTGTGGTTCTTCTAACTTAAAGCAGCCACCACTGGTTTTCCTAAGAGGTTGGTAGTTTTCCAACCTAACACTACTGACATCGTTCAGTATCGAAATGCATTCTTCATTTATCTCTCTGATCATCTTCAGTATAGTTAGTTTAGACCTTATCAGACACAACAATATTATTTTACTTAGACTAATTTAATATTTTCATATTAGAAAGGTCATGCTTTAATCCTGATCCATCTTGTGGAGGATCTTTCTTTTAATCCCTATTCAGCAATGTAAGTAAGCCTGATTAGCTTATCTCCAGGGAGGTGGTATTAACCTTTGATCAGAAAGAGATATGATTCCACCCATTCCAGGTGGATCTTGATTAGTTTACTGGAGTCCTTTAAAACAGGAAACAGTTTGGAGAGCCACAGGAGAGCCATGAGAACCAGGGGAGCCCATGCAGCCAGAGACCTTTGGAGATGAAGGAGGAAAATGCTTCCCGGGGAGCTTCATGAAAGAAGAAGCCTGGAGAGAAAGCTAGCAGACATCACCATGTTTGCTGCGTGCCTTTCCAGTTGAGAGAGAAACCCTGAACTTCATCAGCCTTTCCTGAGTGAAGGTAACCTCTTGTTGGTGCCTTAATTTGGACATTTTTATAGACTTGCTTCAACTGGGACATTTTCACGGCCTTAGAACTGTAAATGTATATCTTAATAAATTCCCCCTTTTAAAAGCCATTCTGTTTCTGGTATCGCATTCTGGCAGCTAGCAAACTAAAACACTGTGTTTTATCATTTTTATTTGCAAGCTCATTTTGAGTGGAAAGTTTTTTGGGGCAACATATCTTATTTTCTAATAAGAGAAAGAAAGAACACATTCACCAGAGGAGTGGTCATACATCATCAGAGACATACTGGTGATTGTTTAACAACCAGCTTTCAAAGTGAAAAAAGAAAAGACCTTGATTTTTAGTGTTTGCTAATTTCCATTACGTAAATATTGTCACCATGGACAACTTGAAGCTACCAACATCACATGAGCCAGTAAGAGCTGACCTCGGCACATATGTTCTATCATTCACCTGAGGCTGTATTAATATGTACTAACAAAGATGCCATGCCAGGTACAGCAGTCTTTCACCTCTCCTCTGGCACTTCCACTATATGAAGTAAGTGCCCTTAATGGTGTCCCATATTTCTGAGGATCTGTCATTCTTTCCCCTTTATATTGCATAATCTCTATTGATCTATCATCAAGTTCACTAATGCTTTCTTCTGCCACTTCAAATCTACTGTTGGAAATGAATTCTTCATTTCAGTTATTTTACCTTTCAACCCCAGAACTTCCTTTTTTAAATATATATATATATCATTTCTATCTCTTTCTTGATATCCTCTATTTGATATCCCATTGTCATCATACCTTCCTTTATTTCCTTAATCGTGTTTTTTTTTTAGTTCTTTAAATATATTCATAATAGCTACTTAGTCTGCATCTGTTAAATATGATATCTGATCATTCTCACAGACAAATTCTGCTGCCAACTGATTTTTTTCCCAGTGTCTCGGCCATTCTTTTGGTTTCTTTGCATGTCTCATAATTTTTTATTGGAAACTGGACATTTTAGATAATAAATGTAACAACCTTGGGTACTGAAATCCCCAGGCCTGTTATTATTTGCTTGTTTATTTGCAGGATGACTGGTTGGCTTATTGTAGTGGTCTCTGCCTTTCACTCCCACAGAGGGAAGCCTCTCCTGTTGCTGGTGATGGGTCACAGCCCAGGGTATGTCCCGTCACTCTAGGATGATGGTGTTAGGGGCAGGACTCTTTCCCTGAACATACACAACTGTTCCTCTCCACACCCAGCTATTAACGATTACCAGCTGATCGGTTTTATTTCTAGTATACATATTTTATGTTTATATATATGGTATTATATGTTTTATAATATATATCATATTATACATATTCTACTTCTTTAATTTGTATTACCATATTCAATAATACTTTGGGGCAAAAGTCTCCTCACAGATTAATCCTATAAAATCTGGACTCCTTTGAAAGAATAGTTCAAGGTCAATCAGATTTGTTCTGATTCCAGGAGAGCTCCTCCTAGCTGGCTCTTTCCTGGCTCTCTCCGACAAAGGAAACTACTCACAGTTGAGCTTATATCTACAATAAATCTACCAATCTCCTCCCAATTGCTTTCTACCACAACTTCCACTGCTTTCTGTGTATGTGTGTGCATGTTCTGGGAAACGAACTTTCACTGCTTTTTAAAGCACCATTAGACCTGAACTTTGCCACACTTTTGCAGATGAAGTCGGCTCCTTTGGATAGAGATTTGAAGCTCTTTGTTTCAGGAACTGCTTCTGCCCCTGAGCATAATCTTTAGATTTTACCTTTGGAGCTAGCTGGTGATGGAGGTAAGGGTATGCTTCTCTCTGAGTGACGCCTCTGCTTTATGAGCTGAGCGCTTGGTGAAAGTGGAAAACAGTAGCCTCAGGTCTTCTCAGCTTGCTTCTCTTAGCGTGTAACCCCTGCTTTAGGAGCCAGGGCAAAGGTAGTCATGTCCTCACGTTCTCACTGGGGCCACATTCCAAGGTAGGTACTCTGTCCCACATATGCAGGATGGCCTCACCTCTCAGCCCAGAACTTTGTGTCAACAATTGGGGAAGGATGAGAAATGCTCATGCCCTGTCCTGGCCAGGAAGATAGCCTCTGACTAGTTGCTGCAAGAAAGAACTCTGCATTTCTAGAGAGGAGATTCTGGAAAAAATAACCGAGCTAGGAGGTGGAAGGGAGAGTGGTACTTGGTTCACATACCATAGACTTCTTATTGAATTTTATTAGATTTTTTTGAATAAATGTTGCATTTCAGAGGACCTTCCAGAATCGTCCTTATTTGGGGTGAGGGTAGCACATAGCAGCCTTTACAACTTGGCATTTATCAGCCATTATATTCAGGCTGTTCCTAGAAAGATGTGATGCCTTGGACGAAGTAGTTTTCTTCAGCCAAGGAAATTCCCAAAGAGGTTGGACCTCAGGGAGCCATTTTCCAGTAGCAACTCTCAGGAGTTAGGGGACAAAGGGCCTCATAAATGAACAGCAATTTTTGGCAGCATACCACACTGTTGCACCACAAAATCCAAATAAAACATAACTGAAAGCTGAATTAGGTGCATGGTCCTTCCATTTAAGCACTGAGCTGTTGACATTGGGGAATAGATTATAGTGCTTCCTAGTCCTGGCAGTCAGAGAATGTAAACTCAGAATAAGACTTCAGCAAGTCTCCTGTCTTTTTTTTCCCTGTAAGTAAGGAGCACAGATTCCAGTCAAACTTTGCCTCTAAAAGGCATTAGGATTAAGAACAATTTAGGAAAAAGATATAGTATTTTTCATCTTGGAAGAAATAATCCTGGGGATATGCCCAAATGAAAATGTCTCTTTTTCCTGCAAAAAATAAATATCAGTTAGCATTAAAGAAGCCTGTGGAATTCATTCTATTAAAGTAAGTAATATAATAAGATCTTAAATACTTTGCTATGCCAACAAAATTTCAATAAGAGATTTAAATAAATTAATCATATAGTTTTAGTCTCTCATTTTTATAGTTAGAACAAAAATATGAAGAAAATGAGTTAATGTTCTAACTCCTTTGTATTTTTCATATTTGTACCACGCAGCTCTAATTATTGCTCCATAACATCATGGAATTTTATCTCCTGAATTTATAGTCCTATCTAATAATTTATACAGTTTATTTTTAGTACTAAGATATTAGCACTGAAAGGAAACATGGAGATCATGTACTATAAGAATCTTTGGATTCTTTGATTTCTTCAGATTAAGAAACTGAGACCCAGTTGGACTAACTTCCCAGAATAAACAGTAGTAGTTACCAGACAGAACTTGAGTTTAGCAGGGAAAGGAGAGAGAATGATAGGTTTCTTCTCCTAACTTGTGCTTTCCTTTTCAATATAATGTTTCATATAATATTCTTTTCTGTTCACATACACTGTCAAAAATTAAAATTGAGCTTTTGAAAGATAGTCAGCTTCTTTTCTTAAACTCTTGACTGCTGCCTAAACAAAAGAAATAAAAGTAAATCTAAAGGGATGGTAAAATTTTTAATTACTTTGTAAAGATTAATGTTTAATCTAAGGCATGACTGATCTTCTGGAGTGCTCTCAGAAAGAATAACAAATTTTTAAAAATCTGTTTTTCATAATGCCCTAAAACAGTCATTTAATTTTTTCTCCTCCTCTTTGCACTTCCTCCTCCTCTTCCTTTTTAAGAACATAGAAGAATAATTACTTCAGATGAAAATAGGGTCAAAGAGCTCAGAAAACAATTTCTAATATATTCAAATAATCATTTCAGGTAAAAGTAAACATCAGTCTGCTAAGTTTGTGAATTCCTTAATGGAACATCTTTTTAAGTGGGGAAAAGTTCTATTCCAAAGGCAGAGTTACTGGCATTCCATTTTACATCTGAAAAAAGTAAGATCCAAACATTTCAGACATCCATTTAATGAGAAGTGTTAGTCTGTAATTTCCAAAGGGATGTCAGTGCCTTTCAAAAGCAAATATTGTTTGCTCAAAGGTTGTAAAATTCTGTTGCGGCACACAGTACAAAGAGCATAGCGGATATTGAAGTTAATAAACTACCTAGTAATCTCTACAAACAAATATGCTGCACCTGTTTTGACATCTAATCTCTCAGAGTACATGCAGGGGCAGCAGGAAACATGGAAGCGAAAGTTAAGATGTTATGCAGCCTCGACTGTCATTTCTTGTCTTTCTCCCTTTATGTATCCCTCCCTCCTTAAACACTGCCCATTTCCTAAGGCCTATTTTAATGCTAGTCAGTTGCCTGGTTCTGATGTTTTTCTGACTCTACCCCCAGGCCCTTCTCCATTGTTGAATTATTATACACAAAGTCTGTGTTTTATTACTTTTTGCTTGCTCTTATTCAGTCTTCTTCCCATTTCTCAGAGTTCCATATATATTAATTTAGTCTTAGGTACACTGTAAATTCTTTAAAGTCTGTGCCTCTGCTTTAAGCCCTTGGATCCTTAATAATATCTGTCATTGTTGCCTCACATTCTCCTGCAAGAAGAGAGCCCATTTGAGTTTCCTTTTTGGTAATAACTTTGGCTATTGCTAATAGAGGGAATTTAAAGGTTAGGCAGTCTCAGGAGTAAATAACACGTAGGCTTCCCACAAAATAAGAACAACTGGAAAGGAGGTCTAATATTGTAAAAAGAGGTACTGGAGATAATGAATTACATTTATTCTAGAAAAACATCTACTCTTTTCCTATCATCTTGAGCAACTTATTTCACCTCATTCTCATTCATTTGTCTCTGAATCATAAAACTCTATGGCTTCCTTCCTACAATATCATTTTTGCTTATTATTTACACAGGAGATTGAATATTTAATCTAGAGAAGAAAGAAAATATTTATAGAAAGACCTTTGTCATTGAACCAGCTATGAAACTTTAATCTACTAAGAATAGCCTTTTAGAGAGATTTCTGAGAAGATGGCAGGATAAGGAGCTAAAGAACTCACTCATCTTCTAAAACAGTTAGTAGACAGTCAGGAAATGTCTGAAGCAACTGTGCTGGAGCTCTGGAGGCAAGAGGGACACTGTACAGTATTCAGAAAAAAGAAGGAGGAAGAGGTTGAGACACTGCAGTAAAGAACTGTGAGTCACTTGCTCTGTGGCAGCTGTTGGCACCCATCATTCATTCTTGGGGAGGCTGGCGGCTGAATATAGAGAGGAAATGGAAGTCCTCTACCCCAGAAACAGCCTGGGGCATGTCAGAGCATTGATCATGGCTTTTGTTTGGTGGATTTGGATGGATAGGGTCCTTGCTCTGAAATGTAATTTCAGCCCAGCACAGACAGGGACAGCCACAGTCATTATTTCAGTTCTGCGCCCAACAGTAGAGTTGGTGGAGGTTTAAGATGTAATGACTGCTTAGGGTTGCAGGGAACAGTTTGCTGCAGAGCACCATTTCCTAGGCAGGCCAGGAAAGTACAGCTTTAGGGAGTTACCCAAAAGGTTTCTGCTATCTTTCTTGACATCTGGTATCTTTCAAGAGCCTCACAGTTCTTTGGAAATTGCTCTGTGCTCCCATCATGGGTCGCTGGCCTGTGTTTGGCTGAGAAATACTGGGCAATCTTCCTCCCAGAATCTGCCCTTCAGGCAAAAGACAAAGAGGCAGCAAAAGGGAGTGTAAAAATAAAACTATAGAGGCACAGCAATAACAAACAGAAGAGATCAAGATTCTCAGAGATGTAGCAGAGGAAAGGAAGCTTTATGCCAAGGATGAAACAGTTGCACAAACAGTGCAGTGTTAAAAATGGTACTGCATATCCAGGACAAGAACCACATGAAGAACAGCTGGAAAAATCTGATCAGTTGAACATCGGCAATCATGTAGGTCTAGAATAAGTTAAGCTAAGTGTCAAAGAAGAGCCTTAAAACAAAGTCAGTGAGCAATAAAACCTGAGGCAAGAAAGAGAAACTGATCTTCAGAGTAAACTCAGTAAGATAATCAGATGCCTGCATATCAACAAAAAATTATAAGCCATACTAAGAAATAGAAAAATATGGCCCTGTCCAAGGAACAAATTAAACTTCAGAGGAGATGTAGAATTTGGAACAACTAATCAAAGATGCTCAAACAAATCTTCTAAATTAATTCAAAGAGATGAATAGAAACATGCCTAAAGAGAAAAAGGATATTAAGAAGACACTAAGTGAGCATAAAGAAGACTTTGAAAGTATGAAAAGAAACATATACAGCTAATGGGAATGAAAGGCACAATGAAACAGTGAAAATTCACTAGAAGTAGACAACACCAGATTTGAACAGGCAGAAGATAGAATCAATGAGTAGAAGATAGAACAATTGAAGCCTTACAAACAGAAGAATATGTGAAGAAAGAAATGGAAAAATTTGAACTTGATCTCAGGGATTTGAAAGACAGCGTGAATCACACAAACATGTATCATGGGTGTCCCAGAAGGAGAAGAGAAGGGAAAACAGGCAAAAGGAATATTTCAGGAAATAATAACTGACAATAAATAAACACGTCCAAGAAGTGCAACAAAAGTCCAAACAGAATAAATACTAACAGACTCACTTCAAGACACATACTAATCAGAATACCAAAAAAAAAGAGAGAATCCTGAAAGCAGCAAAAGAAAAGTGATTCATCATATACAAAGGAATCACAGTAAGATTAAGTGCTGATTTTGTATTAGAAGCTATGGAAGTGAAAAGGCATTGGTATGATATATTAAAAACACTGAAAGAAACAAACTGCCAGGCAAGAATTTTTCATCTGACAAAAATGTCATTCAAAAATGGAGAGTTGAAAACATTCACAAACAGAAACTGAGAGAGTTCTTCAACAACAGACCTGCCCTACATGATATACTAAGGGAATTTCTTCATGCTGAAAGGAAAATACAGGAGAAACAAGCTTGGAGTACAGTGTAGAAATGAAGATTAATGATAAGGGTAACGAAAAAGATATAAAGAGAGATAAAAATAAGACATTTACAAGCCAAAGGATAAAATGGTTGAAAGTAAGTACTGCCTTTACAGTAATAATATTGAATGTTAATTGATTAAATTCCCCAATCAAAAGACACAGATTTGAAGAATGAATTAAAAAGTACAATCCGACTATGTGCTGCCTACAAAGATGCTTGGACCCAAAGGCGCTAATAGGTTGAAAGTGAAAGGCTAAAAAAATGATATTCCATGCAAGGAGTAACAAAATATGTGCTAGGGTAGCTATACTAACATTGGACAAAATAGACTATAAGTGCAAAACTGTTTTGAAATGAAAGACACTATATATAATAAAAGGGTAATCCACCAAGAAGAAACCACAATAAAATATTTTTCACCTAACCAGGGTACCCCAAAATTCATGAGGCACCACTGGCAAAATTGAAGGGAGAAATTAGATGTCTTTACAATAATAGTTGAACTTCAATACACCACCCTCATCAATACATAGGACAACTAGACAGAAGTTCAATAAAGAATAGGAAAACTTGAATAATATGATAAATGAACTAGCTCTAAGATAAGATATACACAGAGCATTGCTACCCTAAATAACAAGGTTTACATTTTTCTCAGGTATTCATGGATCATTCTCCAGAATAGATGCCATGTTTGGCCACAATAGAAGTCTCAACACATTTAAAAGGATTGAAATTATTCAAAGCTCTTTCTCTGACCATAATGAAATGACCAGAAAATCAATAACAGGCAGAGTATTGGAAAATTCACACATATATGGAAATTAATTAACATGCACTTAAGATATCAGTGGATGAAAATATAAATTACAAGAGAATTCAGTACATATTGCTAGACAAATGAAAGCAAGAATACAACTTATCAAAATTATGGGATGCAGTAAAGGCAATGCTGGGAGGGAAATTTATAGCCCTAAATGTCTATATTAAAAAAAAGAAGAGAGAGCTAAATTGAAGACCTAACTGCATACTTGGAAGAACTAGAAAAAGAACAAAGCAAACTAATCCCAAAGCAAGCAGAAGGAAAGAAATGATAAAGATTAGAGAAGAAATAAATGAAATTGAGAATTAACAAATAGAATTCTTTGAATAGATCAACAAAATTGACAAACTCTTAGCTAGATTGACAAAGAAAAAAAGAGAGAAGATGCAAATAAATTCAGAAAGCAGAGTGGGGACATTTATACTCATCCCACAGCAATGCAGAGATCCTAAGAGGATATTATGAACAATTGCATGCCAACAAAGTGGATGACTTTGGATGAAATGAACAAATTCCTAGAAACACAAGAACAACCAGTGTAGTGTAGTATAGTGACCAGTGTAGGTTGGTCTTGTATTTCTAACAGTGTAGGTTGTTTTAATGTTTTAATGAGGGTTTAAAATCCAGAATATATAAAGAAATCCTACAACTCACCAAAGTTGTTCAAAGAAATGGGGCAAATGACTTGTGGAGACATTTTTTCCATAGAGGAAATACAAATGACTAAAAATTACATGAAAAGTTGCTTTATCTCACTAGTTATTAAGTAAGTGCAAATGAAAACTGTGAAATATCTTTTCACACCTAATAAATTGGCCACTATTAAAAGATGGAAAACTACAAGTGTTGGAGAGGATGTGGAGAACTATGAACACTCATTCACTGCCAGTGGGACTGCAAAATGGTGCAGCAGCTGTTGAAGACAGTTTGATATTTCCTCAGGAAGCTAAGAATAGAGTCACCCCATGATCCAGCAATCTTGCTGCTAGGTATGTACACAGAAGAGCTAAAAGTAGGGTCAGGAACAGACATTCACTCACTGTGTTCATAGCAGCATCATTCACAATTGCCAAAAGATAGAAGCAGCACAAGTGTCCATCAACTGTTGAATGGATGAACAAAATGTGGTATAGACATATGATGGATTTAGCTATAAGAATAAATGAAGCCTTGGTGCATGTGACAACATGGATGAGCCTTGAGAACATTATGTTGAGTGAATTAAGCCAGACAGAAAAGCCAAATGTTTTATGATCTCACTGATACAGACTAACTGTAATAAGCAAACTCAGAGGTAGCACTGTAGCACACCTTTAGAATATAGATGACCAGCAGATAGAATGAGGGCAGAGAATGGGGAGCTGATGCTTAATTTTTGCAGAATTGTTAATTAGATTAATTGTAAATGTTTGGAAATGGATAGTGGTGATGGAAGCATATTACTATGAGTATAGCTAACAGTGCTGAATTATGCATGTGAATGTTGTTGAAAGGGGAATTTCAGGGTTGCACATGTCACTACAAAGAAAGCTAGAGGATAAAATTCGGAATTGTATAACACAGTAACCCTGTTGTGGACAATTGACAGTCATTAATAGTACATATATAGGAATGTTATTTCAATGAATTACAACGAATGCATGGCACTATTTGAAGCTGTTAATAATAAGGTGGTATACGGGAAAAATATACTTAATGTAAACTGTGGCCTATAGTTAACAGTAATATTTCAATATTCTTTCACCAATTGTAGCAAAGGTACCATACTAATTCAAAGTGTCAATAATAATGAGGCGTATCAGAATGTTGTATTTTTACCTGACTTTTTGGTAAGCCTACAACTTCTCTAATTAAAATAATAATAAACATTATCCTAAGTGAAAGAAACCAGATATAAAATACTGCTTAGTATATGATTTCATTTTCATAAAATATAAATATAAATAATTCTATAGAGACAGAATTACATTAGTGATTTCGTAGAGCTGGGAAAGGATAGAAGGATTGAAAGGTGACTGCTAAGGGGCATGGGTTTTTTCCTTTTGGAGTAATGACAATTCTTTAAATTGATTGTGCTCATCACCGTTCTGTGATTATGCTAAAAGCCATTGATTGTACACCCTGAATGAATTGTATGGTATGTGGATATATCTCAATAAAACTGCTTTTATTTTTATCTTTGTGTGAATTACTGTTTGGCATGCAGAAGAGCAAACATCAAAAAGGACCCCCAGAACTCCTCAATAGTTAAGTGGCCATAACTGTTTCTTTAGTGATTAGTTGAGAAAAGGTCTGTCCAAACCCAGGCATTGTAACAGTCACAGCGAGGGGAAACCCTTTGCCCACAGGAATGCCTTCCTACAGAACCCTTCCGACTGTGCATACTTCTTAATTTAGAGTTCCATAATGTGGATACCAAAGATACCTGCTCCGCAATCCCAAGTGCTCACCAACATACATATTTTTCTATGTTTAGTTTTGTTCTTTCCGACAAAACCATCCATGAAACAACCCATGAGGGCTATAAGAATTAACTTCTGGGGTTCAGGAAAACTGTTCCCTAATCTGTATTACCTCTTCTAAATGTGTTATAAAAAGAATGACTTTCCCATCAGCTTCTATCCTCTCCTCTCTTCATGCATTCCTCCCCCTTATCATTCCTTATTGCTGTTGCTTCACTTCGATTTGCTGGAATATCAAAACATTTTTGTCCACTCTGTTATTAAAAGCCATCATCTCGCTAGCTCCTATGAAGTGGTTCTAGGCAATCTTTCACTGGGCCAGGGAAAGAGTTCTGATAAAGACGGGGAAAAGTAAAAATTTCTTGGGGAAAAGTAAAAATTGGCAACGGAAGTATTATTATTTTTGTTAGAGGCATTAATTCATTAATTTAGAGGTTACAACAGAGCATTCTCTCTCCAAAATGTTTACTGGTGTCCTGATGTGTCAAGACTTTCATATCCTCCCTTACTTAATAGAACTTAGCTCAGAGTAGTAATTCTAGCTCTCTACATCCTAAGCATCCCTCTGACTAACCCTCCTTGAGCCCTCCCAATGGAGTTCACACTAACTCTTCTCTCTAAAACATTTCCCTTGCTAGAAGGGTAGCCTTTCGAAATGTCAATTTGAACAAATTGACATTTTCTATATTTTAATTCCTTCCGGTATTTTGTATTGCAGTAAATTGACGACTATTATTTTAAATTATCTCGATTATTTCACAACACATTGAAAATGTATATAAAAAGCATTGCTCAAAGGGAGATATCGCTAGACATTTGCCAGAGTACCCTAAACCAAAGATACTGACAGAACCAAATGTTGGTAAAAAGGGGGAGAAACTGGAACTCTCTTACATTATTGGTGGGAGAATAAAATGACACAACTGCTTGAAACGCATTCAAGCAGTTTCTTAGAAAATTGAAAATAGATCTACCCTAGAATTCAACAATTACCCTCCTAAGTATTTACCCAAGAAAAGTGAAAAGCAGGGTTCCAAATATATTTGGTCAAGAATGATCATACCTGAGATAAACCCTCAATCTTGGAGCTTACCCTTATGAAATTTATTCTTGCAACAGAGAGGTTAAGCCTCCTTAGGACTATGCATAAGAGTCACTCCCAGTGAATCTCTTTAGTTGCTCAGATGTGGCCTCTCTCTCTAAGCCAACTCCACAGTTGAATTCACTGCCCTTACTCCTACATGGGACATGACCCCCAGGGATGTAAATCTCCTTGGCAACATCGGACATGACTCTCAGGAATGAACCTGGCCCTGGCATCGTGGAACTGAGAAATCCTTCTTGACCCAAAAGGGGAAGAGCTTTGAAACAAAATAAAGTTTCAGTGGCTGAGAGATTTCAAATAGAGTCGAGAAGTCGTTCTGGAGGTTATTCTTATGCATTATATAGATATCAACTTTCAGTTTTTGGTGTATTGGGGTAGCTAGAGGGAAATACCTGAAACTGTGGGACTATAATCAATAGGATTGATTCTTGAAGCTGAATTTATTGTGTGATTATGTGATTGTGAAAACCTTGGGACTGAAACTCCCTTAATGTACTATATGGACAGATGAATAAGAAAATAAAGACATTGGATGAATAAATAAATAATAATAGGTAGGTGTGGGGGTGTAGGATGTTTTGGCTGTTCTTTTGCCTTTATTTATTTATTTTGGAGTAGCAAAAATGTTCAAAAATCAATCGTGGTGATGAATGCACAGCTATTTAAAGATACTGTGAACCAGTGATTGTACACTTTGGATAATTATATGGTATGTGAATATGTAACATATATTAATAAGATTGCATTTTTAAAAAAAAGAATGATTGTACCAACTTTATAATTGTAAAAGTCAAACACTGAAAATATTTTTGATCCAATAATAGGATGATGAATGAATGAACTGTGGTATATTTATACGGTGGAGTACTACTCAGCAATGAAAAAGTATGCTGATATATGAAAAATATGAATGAATCTCAAAACCAGTATGTTGAGTGATGAAAACCTTATCCCAAATATATGTACTTCATGATTCAATTTATATAAAGTTCTAGAACTTTTCAAACTAATCAATGGTATGAAGAAATCAGAATTGTGTTAACCTCAGAGGAAGGAGGTAGGGACGGACTGGGAAAGGATAGGAGGAAATTTCTGGGGTGATGGTAATGTTCTAGATCTTAATAAGGATTACAAAGTATATTCATTTTTCAAAACTCAGCAAATGATAGCCTTATGGATTGAGCTATGCAACCCGCCCCCCCCCACTCCACCCCACAAAGACAATGGATGTGTATGCATTTGTAAATAGATTTTTGAAGATTTGATTAAGATGAGGCCAACCTGAATCTGGGTAGGCTATAATTCAATTTGCCCGGAGTTCTTATAAACTCCAGAGGAAATGTGGACCCAGTTGGAGGAGACAGATGTGGAGTTAGATGACCATGTGACACATGCAGAGAATGAGTTGTGTATCTCTGTCAAGCAATGACCAGAATCCTACAGACTTAGAAGGATGATCTTGCTGACACCTTAATTTTGGACTTCTAGCCTCCAAAACTGAGACAATGAATTCCTGTTGTTAAGCCAATTGGTCTGTGGTTGCAGTCTTGGGTGATATATACATGGTATTGTAGTCTTGGGTAATTCAGGCGTATACTTAACATCTGTGCATTTCATTGGATGTAAATTTTACAAAAAAGAAGATACTGTATACAAATATCAAACTTTGGTTAATAATACAGGCTGAGATATTTAGAAGGAAGAGTGCCATTTGCTTTGAAATGCATCAAAAATAGGATTTGATGCATTTTAGAAGGACAGTTAGATAGATATGTGAGGAAAAATGTACATTGTGAATCTAAGTAGGTCTATGAGTGTTCACTTTTAAAATTCTTTCAACTTTATGTATGCTTGAAAATTTGCAGAATGCAAAGCTGGAAGGAAAAGTGAATGCTAGCTTACTCTTCTTGTCAGTTTACATTTGGTAAGCCTTATTAAATTTCCTGGAATTTGAGTGTACATATTAATTTTTGGTTTATAGAAGGTTTATAACAAAAAAAAATATGTATTTCCCAGTGTCTTTCAGGAAAACAAGGACATAAGGACATTGAGTACAACAATTTAAGAATGATAACTGTATTATTTGAACTACCTTTTACTACTTTTTAGAATGATTACATTATACGGTGTATGAAAAAAATCCAAAAATTGACCAGTACATAAATCAGAATCATAAGGCTTCAAAATTAAGTCTAATTTTCCTTATGGGTTAGAATTTATTAAATAAGATGGACTATGTGCTACCCAAACTATTTTTTTTAATAGTCTTAAACCCTAAACACCATCTGGAGTCAGGACCAATCTCATGCATTTCCCCTGCAGGGAAGAGTTAACGTACTGATCATAATCTCTTGTGTCATAATCTCTTTTAATCTTTTTACAATTTCATTAAGAGTCACAAGACTCTGTGATGGGCCTATTGTAAACTTAATTTAATTGCCTCTTTTTGCATTACATTATCTTAAATAGAAAATGATCATTTTAGAAAAGTTGAAAAATATAGAAACGGATATAAAGAAGAGTGAAATTAATTCATATTTTGCCAACCAAAGAAAACCTCAGAAAATGTTATATTTATTAATTCTTTTTAACCATCTTTTTATATAATAGATTATTACAATTGCCATCATTATTTTAATTTTTTTAGTAATACATAGTATTTCTTCAAATAAATGTCCTGTCATTGTTCCACTAGCATTCATTTATTTGTTCATTCATTCAAAAATATTTACTGGGTGCTTCTGTGTGCTAGATATCATGCTAGGTGCAGAGGAAATATAGAACAGTAAAATAGCAATGCTTCCTGTCCTTATGGAATTACAGCCTATACCCATGTTTGTATACCCAAGTATCAATAAATGTCATGAATACAGAACACTCAATGCATATTCATAAATTAATAATGTTCTATATGTATTTAGTTTCCTCTTGGATTTTTGTTGCTTTGGTTTATTTTGTTTGTTTGTTTATTTTTTCATGTTCCTCCATTTATTTCACCAGATAGAATTCATGATGAACTCAAAATCTGAGTACAAGACAGAAAGAAAAAGAGAAAAACAATAAGCAAGATGGGAGCCCCAAAGGATATTTCTAAAACCCTATTCCTTAACCTTCTTGAGTCACATTTTTAATTTTTCCCTGTTTAACATTTTAACAAAATTAGCTCTTACTTGTAGAGCATTATAGCCTAGCGTCTCATTATTTTCATGTGCTGTATGTATATTGATGTTTTAGGCTCTTTTAACAGGAAATATTCTGCAAATCTCTTTAGTTAATTACAAAAAGAAGTCAAATCTGTCTTCAGAAATCAGAGTTCCCTTTCTGACCTGGATATATGTTTAATATTTTCCTTTACTTCAGGGTCTTAAGACACAGTAAACAGTAGCAATAAGATTCTCATGGATTTTCAAGGAATTTGTAAGTAAAGAAAGAGGTTAATAATAAACAGATGGCAAACATAAATGTCTTTACAATGAAGTGTCACTGCTTGATCTACTTGTGACCTTTGAGATTAGTTTTGCAATCACATGTACAGTGGGCTCTACTTTAGCCTGTCTTTCCTCCGGGAACACTATTTCAATTTGAATTTTTTTTTTTATGGCTTTCAAGGTAATTCACAGTTCAAAATAGTCTTGGATAAATGAGAGTTATTGAAAATGTATTTCAGCAATGTTGATTCACAAAGATATTCTAGATTTCATTTCTTTAATAATCCTATGAATTATAAAGCAGTTTGATTTATAGATAAAATTTTTAAGCACATGGTAAAAGCCCTAAAGAAAAACAAATGTCTACAGTTATTTTTCATAAAACCTTGATATTGAAACAAATAATATGTTAAAAATATTATACAAATATTTTTCTGCTGTTTAGTGACCTTAAAATCTTGATTTATGTTTATCATAAGACAATAAATCCTATTACATATAAACTCTTTGAAGAAAGGGGCTGGACTTCAGAGAGATATGAATTAACAGTTAGTGCCTGTCACAGCCTTTGTACTGAAGACACCAGGTAACCAATGAATTAGTGACTGTATGAGTGAAAAAATGCAAAATGGTCTTTTCCCTCATCAAACTGAATATTTGGAAGCAGTCCCCACCTCAACTATTCTCCACCAGGCTAGTTTTGTCTTTATAAAATGACATTCCTGAAGTTTGAGTAGAATACCCTAAATATTGTAACTTAAAATGAAATAAAAATCGGCCTTTTACTTTTATTTTCAAGTTATTAGCAACACTGCAAAAAGTCAGGCTACAAATCATCTCTCAATCAAATAAAATGCTTTGTTTTCCTTCTTTAGCTGTCATGTGTTCTCTTCATCCTTCTGCCAATCAAATGTTTCCCTCAATTGACTTGGAGATTGTAGGCTCCAGAAAGATCTATTTTCACCAATCTGAATGAATTTTAGCTTAAGCTGCTTCCTGATTGAGGAAGGTAGCTTTTAAAACACTGACCCATGGAGGTTGGAAAGTGCCCAGTGGGAAAGTGAGAGTTCAGGAAAGTAAGCACGCATGTTGTCAGAAAAAGGACCATTTTAATGCATTCCAACAAAGCCAGAAGCGCCACTAGAATTCGCTTCAAAACCAGTTGTGATTAACACTGATGACTCACCCAAACCACAGTTCGGTTTCTTTTTCAGCTACTCCTGTTCTTTCCAATGACTGAAGTCCTAAATGGGTTGGAAAGTCACAGATTTTGTCATTTGTGATGAATTTGTCTATTTTCTATTTTAACAGGTAACTTCAATAGTCCAGTGTCTTCATGCTAGTCAATTCTGTTCTTTGAATTAGTGATGAAGTAACAAGAGCACACCCCCCCATAAACCTGGAATTTCTTCAAATAAACAAAAAAATGTAGAAGCTTTGAGCTAGAGGATGAAGGCCCTGTCTTCATCATTTTGACAGAGGCAACCCACTTTCATGGGTTTGACTTGAAAATGTTGAATTTAGAGATCTACAAGTTTCAATTTTGATAGTTGTAAAAATAAGGTTTCCTCTAGAGATAGTTGTAAAAATAAGGTTTCCTCTAAAGAAGGAATTTTAGTGGCATTCTAGGTCTCACCAATTGGCATGCAGGAAGGCTTTGCTGTGTCATTTAGAGGAATTCTTTCTATTACTATGTATCTCAAGGGTTCTTAGTGGTGCCAGAACTGCACTGAGGGTTTCCCAAAGACCTGGGATTCTGGATAGTAGAGCCAGATCAGAAAGTCCTCTAACCACTGGACATAGAGCTGCCTACGCGTCAGCTCTCTCCTACTCTAATCAAAGCTTCTGTTGGTGTAGCGGAGTCATCAAAATGTTAAAATATGATAATATTGTCTTCCTTATAGAAATCAGGTGTACAATTGAATTAATCTTCTCTTGGTTCCTGACACATTAATATAAATAGTCCATTGATAGCCATTTAATATTCATTCATTCATTTATAGTTAGGTTAATGAAATTTGAACACCCAACCCAAGAACTGCAATATTATCAATAATTTATATTCATCTCTGTGCTCCTGTCCCAACCTAGATCCATGCTGACACTCATCCTCCTTCCAGAGTTCACAACTTCCTTGAGAATTTTGTGTTTCTTACTTTCTTGCTTTATAGAAGTTATTTATATTCCATATAGATAGGAATGTCTAAAGAAAGTACTATGCATTTTTTATATATACAGTTTTCAGTTACCTGAATTGATTTTGTTCACTCAGATTTAAGATACTAAGATTCCTACTTGTTGCACTTTGCTGTGCTTCATTAATTTTCATTATTGTATAATATTCCACCGTACACTCCCTCATGAAGAGCATTTGGGCTGTTTCCAAGCATGTTGTTTTCATGTGGCACAGAGTCCTGCTACCAGCATTATTTGTACATGAATCCAAATGCACAGGTTTAGGAGTTTCTCTAGGGTATAAACCATAAGTAGAATTACTGAGTCCTGGGATAAGCAAGTGTTGAGTTTTACAGACAGCGTCAAGTTGTTTTGCATTGAAGTTTAATGTCAATATACACTCTCACCAGCAAGGTATAAAAGATTATATTGATCTCCATTCTCTCCAACTCATAGGACTGTAGACGATTTTTGCCAAGTACATGTTGGAGATACACTTTCTTGAATGAACATATTCTTCACAGTATTCTTTTTTTGATTTTATATGTTACAAATGTCTTCTCATTGGTAGCTTGTTTATTTCACTTTTGTTAAGGTATTCTTTGATGAACAACACTTGTTGATATTAACATAATCTAACTTATCCATTTTTTTTTCTTTGAAGGTTGTCATTTTTGGTATCCTGTTTAAGAAAGTCTACCCTATCCAAAATCAGAAAAATTTTACACTGCAATTTCTTTCACAGGTCTCGAATTTTGTTTTAGACATTAAGATATATAGAGCTGATTTTTGGTTATGTTGTGCACTATGAATGTAATGCCATTTCTCCCCTCTGTTTGGATAACCAAGGGTTTTAGCTCTATTTTTTTAATAGTCTGTGCTCTTTCAATTGATGCCTTATGTCACCTCTTTTGTATATCGAAGGTTTATTTGCGCTTGCATCTTTTCTAAGCTCTACTGGTCAACTTCTCCATCTCTGCATCAATACAATTAACACTTGTAATTGTAATGCTATTGTAAGCACTTATATTTACGAAACAAAATAAGTTTTCCTTTCTCATTTTTCTTCTTTATAACCATCTTAGCAATGCTTCACACTTTGTTCTTCCATATAAATTGTAGAATCAGATTGTCAATTTTCAAAATGATCTCTGATGGAATTTTCCTTGGAATTACATAGAACCTCCAGGTCAATTTCAAAAGATCAATATTTCTATGATACTGTTTTACTAAATTAGAACATAGGCTATTTGACCAGTTATTTGGATTTTCCTTAAAGTATTTTATTGAAGTTTTATACTTTTACTGTGAATAATTCTCACACAAAAATAAATCAAATCTTGTTTGATTTATATATGTTGATAGATACGTTTATTGAAAATGACGCTTTTAAGTTACATTTCCTAATTGTAATCGTATCTTCTTATCTGTATTCTTTTTCAATTTTGTGGGATATGGTCTTAAAACATTTGTGTATTTTGAGCTATGTTAATGAAAATTTCTTTGACTAGATTCAACAGAATAAAGTCTATTTTCCTTATCCTGGGTACTCCCCCTTTTTCACTATCATTATTACCCTTCTCTAATATGACAGTTTTTGATGTTCCACAGGCACTTATGAAATGCTGGTCACACCACCACCCAAGCCTTCTCAAAATGTTCCCAGAGTCAACCCAGAACATCAACACTTTCATTAAAGAAGAAAAAGCCAACATTTATTTTTCCCAACTCTTTTGGGGGCAAAATCAACATATAGACAATTTCAAGTTTCTTCATGAGTAGCATGCCTCACTCTCATCATCCACAACTCCAAACTGTACAAAGTAAATTTTGGTAATCTTGAGATGACTAAATTAAAAAAAGTTGCAGGTTGTTTAAGTTTTAAAAATCCCATTATTATATTTTCTGCTTGGAGAGAAAAAGTACTTATTATTACATAAGATGTCTCCATTATTTCCCCAACTTATTTAACAATAGAGCATTTTAACTATATAATTAACATCCTTCAAGATTTTCATTAAGAAATGTACAAGTACAGAATGAGGAGGTTGTATCTGGGAAAATGTTCAGTCTACTTAATATACATACACATTAGGCCCTTGAAACTTTAGATATATATGTTGGTAGACTTAATATATAATATGAGGAACACTGGATATATTTCACGTAAAACAATAGAAAGCAAAATTATCCATTAGATGCAATTCTTACTGTGAAGGGGGAAGAAAATCTTGCATCCATTTTTACATTACCTCAAAAATATTAATGCCAGTGTAGACAAGCAATAAGATGGAAGGACTTATCATCATGATGTCATATTCGAATGATTAAATTTGCTGTCCTGTAAAAAAAGGTGTATTAATATAATTTAATTATTATTAAAATCAGGAAACAATTTTCTTACATCTAAAGGAAAAATATATAAAATGTCTTCTACCGATCTGTTCGGTTTGGTTGCTGTACACAATAAAGTGGAGCAATAGAGACCAGACTGACCAGATTTTTAGGATCTTCCCGCTGCTAAAATTCAAGGCTCTGTCTGAAATGGTAGGATTTAGAAAAGGGAGGGGCAAATGGGTGAAGGCTGGAGAGAAACCCATCAAGAAACTGAAACCCATATTAGTGTGGGTTTTAATGAAATAACTCAATTCTTCTTATGAAGCAATGTAGTAACAGAAGAGGTGGTAACAAGCATTTTTTTAAGTGCAAGCTCAGGTCTTTATGGAATTTTAAAAACCAATTTCCCAATGGTGCTTTTAAGGTAGCATTATTATTTCTCTATCAAAGGTAAGAAAACCAAGGCTCAGAAATAGTATGTAATATGTCAAGATCACATAACTAGCAAATGATAGAGCTGGCAACTAAACCAAAGTCATTCTGATCCCAGAAGCTATGCTCTCACTACTATGATGTGCCACTGGTCAGTGGCCTCAAGGCAAGCTGGGAAGGTCTTGCCCACTATGAGTCATCTTTTCCAAGGAAGAAGTCTATGAGAGAGGGCAGTATTGTGGAAGAATCTGAAGTAGCATATCTTAAGCCTTTTGCTCTTTTCTTCCCTCAGTCTGTGGTTCCTCTTCTAAACCCCTTTCTACCTGTTGAAACCCAATTTACTCAAATACAGCCACCTTTATGAATCCTTCCAGATTGCTTTCCTCTCTGTAGTGGAAAGTAATTGTTTTCTCTTTGGCTTTTCTGCTACAGTTTATTTATACCTCTTTTTTGGACTGGATTCTGGATATAGGTATAGATATGCATATACATATGGATGATGTAGATATATAGATCTTCACATCTTGATTGGAAGCTATTTAAGTAAATGGACTAAAAGATACTCACCCTTATTATTCCTTTAGCTAGAACGGTGTCCAGCATTTAATAGGTGGTCTGACAAATGTTTGTTGAGTGGAACGAAATTGGGTTTCAGAAACTGAATAAATCGTCTATGTTCTATGAAATGAATAATTAAGGATCTTCTTAGATAATGATCAGTTAGTTACCTACATAGTAGATTATATCTTTAAGTGTGCTGTACAGAGTTTCTAAGTGTAAAAAAATTAGTAGAAAGCAGATCAATTGGATTCATTAACAGGTAGGAATTCTTCATGCCTACTTGGAAAATCCTTTATGTCAGTGATTATGACGTTTTCATTTGTAAATTGTCTGAAGCTCAAATAGCCAGTGCCCAAAGGAAGAAAGAGAGGTGTTTTATTTTTATTTTTATTATTATTGATCAAACACTATGATATCCCTCTTTCGGAACTGTTTCTCTGAATTCAGAACAAGGATAAGTTAGTAAGTGTTTGCTAAGC
This sequence comes from Tamandua tetradactyla, assembly GCF_023851605.1. Classification (NCBI taxonomy): domain Eukaryota; kingdom Metazoa; phylum Chordata; class Mammalia; order Pilosa; family Myrmecophagidae; genus Tamandua; species Tamandua tetradactyla. The sequence continues at coordinate 46,713,792 of NC_135331.1, forward strand.
TCAGGCTTTAAAAACCTACTCTAGGGGAAGTAAAGTCATTTAGTTGACATAACAACCTTTTTATACATTTAAGCAGTGCTTAGCTTTATGAAGTCATAAAAATATATGTACAGTAATATACTCATCTCTTGTTCTAAAACAACCACTATGGACCATGATTTGTAATAGTTTTAAACATAACTGCTTTCCTAGGAGGACATGTATACAATTTATATTGTTGTACTATTCCTTACTAAGTGCTTCTCAGAGTCCATTTTCCTCATGATTTATGACTTTTCAAATAGAATGGAAGTGATATCTAACATTTTTAATGCAATTCTATTTTCAAAAAATAAATTGTTTGATTATTTGAATGTGAAAAGTCAAAATAAAGGAATATTGCATGAATCCTTATTTTTAATTTAACTATATGCATACAATGGTTATTAATCTTTAAGCTTAAAAATCATAAAATCTTTGAAGTAGAAGAGAACTTGACCATAGCTCAGTATTGCCATGCAGACTAAACTGCAGAGATCTGTAAGATGACTTAAGATTCATAAGTAAAGTATAGAATGCAGCTGACAAAAATGCATTTAAATAATCATGATGGAACAACACAGATTCGTAGCTCCAGTGAGTAGCCTTGGGCAAGTTGTTTAATCTGTGGATAATTCCATTTCCTTCTTTCTAGTATCTAATCTTCAATGGCTCATTACTTACCCACAGGGTATCAACATAGTATTTTAAGACATGTCCTCTTCTCCTGCCCCAGTGATCTGCTTCTGTCCTTCTCGTGAACCTTGTACTTTGTTGCCTGTTTCCCAACTCACACTGTTTTTCAAGATAACCTCATTTTGCTTTTCTGTCAGACAAAAACCTACCTCTCTCCTGAATGGCAGCCTGAGTTCCATGTCTGTTATGAAAGCTTCTAGATCACTCCAACATACAATAAGGTCTCTGTCTTCTAAATACCAGTAATTCATGTGTAAGCATTGGAGTTCATAGGCACTTGGCCATCCTATGGCAAGGTGTATTGTTTGTCCACAGCACTTCCAATAGTGGTTTTTAATCTGTGCTAAATAGGGTCATTGAAAGTGACCAAAGGATCATTTTAAGTGATCAGGTTAGAGGTGACATAGGATCCTTCCTTCCCAATCCAAACAGTTCTACTTTTATCTACTTTACATGGAGAACTTGCATGCACAATTTGATTAAATAAATGTTTCCACTATTTAAAAGGTTGTGAAAGTTACTTTTATTTAATGATGAAGGAAATGGACAATAATTGCTTATGTCATGATAGACACATGCTCAGGGAGTGTGGGAGTGGTACAGCTTCTAATATTTTGTTGTTTTCCGTTATCTATTTCCCTCTGAGTTTTTTGGAAGCTCCTCATTAACAGGAATTATAGCATATTCTCCACTAGAATGTAGATCCCTAAGGAGAGGAACTTCATTTTGCTTGCTGCTTTATCCTAGATATCTAGAACAGTGCATAATTCAAATAAGGCAGCTATATTCGTTGGATGCTAGAATCTTATACTTTATGCCTAATTTTGCCTACCATGCTGCAATGGTAGGCAAATGGTACTTAACATTCATAACATATTTGACAAATGAGCAAGTGAATTTTTAAAAAGGGGACATGTTTCGGTACTAGATACTTCAATCTTGACTATGCTATTTCACATCAGAAGTAAGACATGAAAAGTAGGTTTTAAAATGTGCAGAGAAGAGGCTATGGTACAAAGACAAATACGTAGGTGTTGGATTGCTTGAGTGCCTTTTAAATTCCTGATCTGAAAAGAAGCCTTGATACGAAAATGAAAATTTGTTTTAATTCTTCCTTCACTGGCAATACCTACCTGATTTTTTTTTTAATTTGATGCGTTCTTTTGGTTAAATTGCTACTTGGTCTTAGTTTTAAGATTTTTCACTTTAAATGATACTGTTGATAGGCAGATATTTTTTCACTTACAGATGATTTTGTTCTTTATATCATTATGAGATTTTAAACTTTTATCTTTGAACAAATGATTTCAGTATTATAGTTTTTGTGCTTTGCAGGGCATGAGTGACAAGGGATGAGTGACAAGGGACACCAGCAATAGGAGCATTGTTGAGTAGGAGGGTTTGGGCTGCATTCTTAAGAAAAGGAGCATGGGTTCTCAAAGACAAAGAGCAAATTCAGCATGGTCAGTTGGACCCATAGTCAGGGGGCAAGTTCAGGAAGGCTACTCAAAGCAAAGAGAAACTGCTCATTCCATTAATACACAATGAAGTTTTAACAGTCAATACCATCACACATTATATATATATATATATGGATATAGGGACTTATATGCACAATTTGAATTTTCATACGTCTGTTCTTAAAATGACATTTTGGCTGCCTGACAAACTGCCTTACCAGTTGCAATGATTTGTTCAATGCAGAAAGGCACTGTTCATGCAATTATTGTAATATACTATAATAACATCTTTCAAATATTGTTTTCTGTATCTCCAGTAGTTCCTTTTTATACAAGAATGAACTTGGAAAAATAAAACTATTAAGACATGATAAAACCTACAGGTATAATACATTTAAATTTGATGCAAAGTTGGAAATCAATAAACTTGCCAGTGGTAGCAAATTTTGGTCTGAGTTGGATGCTTATTGCTCTTGGGGTGGTTGACTACCTATTCCCTGCTGGAAGAAAGAGAAAATTAAAGAATAGAAATAAAATGCCATGACTATGCTATGACTATATCTAACAAGAGAAGTATGATTAAGGATTTACTTTTTTTAGCTTTTTGGGAAAAAAAGTTTTGTGAAAAAAAACATGCAAAAAACCAAATAATAACAAAAACATTGAAAAAATGTTCAAGCTACGTGCACATTTACATAAGAACAGGCTTCTAGAAAAGAAAGTGGCTTACACTGAAAATTCACACAAGTAGGCAGAGTTCTGAACCCAAGGAGTCTTAACATTGGGAAATTTTGTGCCTATGGAAGAGGCTTTTGGTTTAGGTTTATTTTATGATCTGGATCCACAGGCATTGATAGACAGGTTTTCTCAACCTTGGCACTATTGACATCTGGGTCCAGATAATTCTTTGTTGTGGGTTTCCTTTCTGTGCATAGTAGGATGCTACCAGCATCCCTGACCTCTACCATTAGATGCCGGTAGCACTGCCGCCCATCTCTCTAACTCCCAACAAAAACCTGACCAGAAAGTGCCAAATGTCCCCTAGGAGTCAAAATCACCATCATTGAGAACCACTGACATAAAATATAGGTAAAACCAAGCCTGATAGATAAACTGATCAGATTTGAGAATAATCTCAAAGTGATGCTAAGATTATTTCACATACTTTCTGGGATATATAAATCGAAATGAAACAAGCACATTTATTAGCTAAATTAATTTTCTTTCAACAAGTCACAATTCCCCAACTGTTCTACTTTAAGTTCCATTTTCCAAGCATTATCCTTGTGGTAGTTAGAGTCAGTTGTCAACTTGCCCAGGTGATGGCACTTAGTTCTGTTGTGGACATGAGCCAACAGTATGTGAACCTCGTCTGTTGCTCATTACATCTGCAGTTGGCTAGGAGGCATGCCTGCTGCAATGAATGATGTTTGATTTAACTGGCTGGGGCTTAAATGAGAGAGCTCAACGTAGCACAGCCCAAGCAGCTTAGCATACCTCATCTCAGCATTCACAGCTCAGCCCAGGCCTTTGGAGATGCAGAAAGGAATCATCCTGGGGAAAGTTGTTGGAACCCAGAGGCCTGGAGAGAAGGCCAGCAGAGATCACCCTGTGCCTTCCCAAGTAAGAAAGAACCTCAGTTGAAAGTCGGCTGCCTTTCCTCTGATGAAATAATGAAATAAATCCCCTTTTATTTAAAGCCAATCCATTTCTGGTGTGTTGCATTCTGGCAGCTAGCAAACTAGGACAATCCTTAAATGGATGAATTTAGCTGAGTCTGTTTTATTTCTATTGAGAACTTTATTATTTTATAAGACACCATTCTACTGCTATTAGATACTTCATCTAGGTGTTTTATGATCTGTAAAGTATAAGATCTAAGTGCGACGTTTATACTTTCATGTGAGAATCTTTGAATGTTCTTTTTTATAATGAACTTTATTTTTAGAGAAGCTTTAGGTTTTTGGAAAAAGTGCACAGAAAGTACTGAGAGTTTCCATATACCACAAATAAACACACAGACTTTCCCTTAGTATCAACAGCTTGCATTAGTGTTGCAAAATTGTTATATTTGTTATAATTGATTATAATTGATGAACCAAAACTGACACAGTATTAGTAACAAAAGTCTGTAGTTTACATTAAGATTCAATCTTCCTCACTGCAGTTTTATGGGTTTTGACAAATAGGTAACACCACGTATTCAACATTGCAGAACATACAAAATAGCGTCACTGACGTAAAAATGCACCGTCCTCCACTAATTCATCCCTACCTCCGTCCCCATGCCCACCCTAAATACCACTGATAATTTTACTGTTTCTGTAATTTTGCCTTTTCCGCAAAGCTATATAGTTGGAATCATGAAATATGTAGCCTCTTTAGAATGGCTGCCTTCACTTAGTAATGTATCTTTAAGGTTCCTTCATATTTTTGCATGACTTGATAACTCATTTCTTTTTACTACTAAATAACATTCCACTGTATTGATGTGCTGCAGTTTGCCTATCCATTCACCTACAGTAGGGCATTTTGGTGGCTTTTGATTTTAGGCAAATATGGATAAAGCTGCTATAAATACTTAAGTGCAGGTTTTTATGTGCCCATGGGTTTTCTTTCTTTCTTTCTTATTCTTCTTCTTTTGTATTATAGTCTCTTTATTCTTTTGGTAAAATTCTTCCAGAGTTGCACATTTGTTTTCTACTACTTAGGAGAACAATTGTTGGTTCATATGGTAAGCTTAAGTTTAGCTTTGTAAGACATTGCCACACTATCTTCCAAAGTGGCTGTACCATTTTGCATTTCTACTTACAATGAATGAGAGTGCCTGTTGCTACACATATTTGTCAGTACTTGATGATGTCAGGGTTTTGAATATTAATCATATTTATAGGTGTGTAGTATTATCTCATTTTAATTCACAATTTCCTAATAATGTCTGATGTTGAGCATATTTTTATATGCTTATTTCCATGTGTATATCTTTTTGGTGACATGCATGTTCAATTCCTTTTGCTCATTTTAAATTAGTATTTTTCTTATTATTGAGTTTCAAGAGTTCTTTGTACATTTTGATACAAATCATTTGTCAGATATTTGTTTTGCAATTTTTTTTCCCAGAATGTGGCTTTTCATTCTCTCAACATTCTCTTCTGATCCTTTTAACAGTGCCCTTGGGGAACAGAAATTTTTAATTTTAATTAAGTTCAACTTAAAAATTTTTTCTTTCATGGATTGTGCTTTGGAGAATGTATCTAAGGAGTCACTGCCAAACCCAAGGTCACTGAGCATTTCTGTTATTCTGTTTTCCAGAAGTTTTATAGTTTAGCTTTGTACATTTGTATCTATGGCCCTTCCTTTTTGAGTTAATATTTGTGAAAAGTTTAATGTTTGTGTCTAGATTCTCTTGGTGTATATGTATGTCCAGTTGTTCCAACATTGTTTGTTGAAGAGATAATCTCTTCTCCATTGAAATGCTATTGCTCCTTTGTCAAAGAGCAATCAACTATATTTGTGTGGATTTATTTTGAGGCTCTCTTTCTATTCCATTAATCTATTGGTCTATTCTCTCACCAAATCATACTGTCTTGATGACTAGCTTTATAGTAAGTATTGAAATTGGATAGAGTCAATCCTTTGACTTTGTTCTTTTAAATTTTATGTTTACTATTATATTTTGTGACCATTTTGTTAAATTTATACCAAAGTATTTTATTTTTGTGGGGTGCTAATGCAAGTGGTGCTGTGTTTTTAATTTTAAATTATGATTGCTCATTGCTGGTATAGAGGAAACAATTGACATTTGTATATGAAGCTTGTATCTGGCAACCTTGCTATTATGGCTTACTATTTTCAGGAAGGCTTTTCTTTGTCAATTCTTTGTAATTTTCCACATAGACAATCATATCATCCATGAACAAAGACTTTTTCATTTCTTCCTTTCTAACGTGTGTATGTTTTATTTCTTTTTCTTCTCTTATTACATTAGCTAATATTTCCAATAAAATGTAGAAAAGGAGTGGTTAGAGAGGATTTTTGTTTCGTTTCTGATATTAGGGATAAAGTATTTTCTCACCATTAAGTCTGATGTTGGCTGTAGGTGTTTTGTCTAAGTTATTTATCAAGTTGAAGGGGTTTGTTTCTATTCCTAGCTTGTTGAGTGTTTTTTTTATTACGTATTTTTTTGAGTACCCCTTTCTGGCATCTGTTGAGATAATCATACCATTTTTCTTATTATTATGTTGATGTGTTGAATTACATTCCTTGAACACTTGGAATAAATTCCACATGGTTGTGATGAATGTTTATTTTTCCATTGTTCGACTGGATTTCCATTGTTCGACCTAGTATTTGGTTGAGGATTTTTGCATCTATGAGAGATAATGGTCTGTAATTTTCCTTTCTCATAGTTTATTTGTCTAATTTTGTTGTTAGGATAATGATGGCCTCATAAAATAAGTTATGAAGTGTTTCCCTGCTTCCATTTTCTGGAAGAGATTGTAGAATATTGGTACTATTTCTTCTTTGAACATTTGATAAATTTCACCAGTGAAACCACTTGAGCTTGATACTTTCTGTTTTGGAAGGTTATTAGTTGCTGAATATTAATATATATTCAGATTATTTATTTTTCCTTGTGTATGTTCTGGTAGATTGTATTTTTCAAGGAATTTATCCATTTCATCTAAGTTATCAAATTTGTGGGCATAGAGTTGTTCATAATATATATTTTCTATCCTTGTCCCTGGAATCAATTGTGATAGTCCCTCTTTAATTCTGATATCAATGACTTCTAAAGACAGTAATGTCTTCTATCTTTTTGTGTCTTGGTTAGCCTGGCTACAGGTTTATCAATTTTATTAATCTTTTCCAAAGAACTAGCTTTGGTTCCATTGATTTTCTCTTTTGTTTTCCCATGTCTGTTTCAATTTCATGGATTTCTGCTCTAATTTTATCATTTCCTTTTCTTTTGCTTATTTCAAACTTAATTTACTCTTTTTTTTCCAGTTTCCTAAGATGGAAGCTTAGAATGTTGGCTTCAGATTTTTCTTCTTTCCTAATATATGTATCAATGCTATAAATTTCCTTCAAACATTGCTTTTGCAGCATCCCATGAATTTTTGATGAGTTGTATTTTCATTTTTATGTCAACATTTTAAAAAATTTCTCTTGAGACCCCTTATTTCACCCATGGGCTATTTAGAAGATTGTTGTTTAATCTCCAACTATCTGGGGATTTTCAAGCTCTCTTTCTGTTATTAATTTCTAGTTAGATTACACTGTGGTCTTTCAAATTTGTAGAGGTGTGGGCTATGGGCTATGGGCTATGGTTTTATGGGCTATGATATAATCTATCTTGGTGACTTTCCATGTGACATTGAAAAGAATTCTATTTTGTTCTTGTTGGATGAAGTGTTCTATAAATTTCCATTATATCCACTTGATCCATAGTGGTGTTTAGTTGAAGTGTATCCTGACTGACTTTCTGCCTGCTGGCTCTGTCAATTACTAACAGAAGAGTTCAAATTTCCAACTATAATAGTGAATTTGTCTAGTTCTCTTTACAGTTTTATCATTTCCTTTTTGCCTCACATGTTTTGATGCTCTGATGTTAGGCACATACATGTTAAGAAGTACTATGTCTTTTTGGAGAATTGACACTTTCATCACTGTGTGTTGTCCCTTTTGATCACCGAAAACTTATTTGCCTGTAAATCATCTTTGTCTGAAATTAATATGACTACTTCAGCTTTCTTTTGATTAGTGTTTGCATGACATATCTCACTCCATCCATTTACTTTTAATCTAACCATATCTTTATATTTAAACTTGATTTCCTATAATCAACATATAGTTAGGCCTTGATTTTGTCTACTGTGGCAATCTCTGCCTTTTAATTAGCATAGTTATACCACTCAAATCACAAGGAAAATTAATAAATATTTTGACATAAATGAAAATGAAAATACAACATACCAAAACCTATGAAATGCTGAAAAGTTAGTGCTGAGAGGGAAATTTATAACTCTGGAGACTTATATGAAAAGAAAAAAAAGAAAAATTTCAAACCTTAAACTAAACTCAAAAATGGAAAAACCAGAAAAAGAAGAGCAAATCAAATCCAAAGTGAGTAGAAGGAAGGAAATAATATATAAAAAAAAAGAGATAAGAAATATAATAGAGTGGAGATAAATATAATAAAGAAGATGAAAACAATGGAAAAATAAACAAAACAAAAATTTGGTTCTTTGAAAAGATAAGTAAATTGACAAAATATGAGCTAGACTGACAAAGAAAAAAAGAGAAAGGACACAAAAGACTGAAATCAGAAATGAAAATGAGAACATTTTTACCAACCCCACTGAAATAAGGAATATGAAAGGATACTATGAACAACTGTATGCCAATAAATTAGATAACCTACATGCAAATTGACAAATTCCTAGCCCTTCACATGGAAAGTGACTATTAATATAGCTAGGTTAATATCCCTATTTTTTTTCTCTTTTTTTTGCACATGGGTAAGCACCAGGAACTGAACTTGGGTCTCTGGCACTGCAGGTGAAAACGCTGCCACTGAGCCACCATCGCCTGCCCAACAGCTCCCTATTTTTGGCACTACCTGTCCTTGCCTTTGTTCTTTGTGTGTGTGCGTGTGTGTGTGTGTGTGTGTGTATGAATATGTGTGTACCTTGTCTTACACACTTATTCTACTCTCTCTGGTTTCAACTGAGCCTTTAATATGAATTCATTTTCTCTTCATTTTTAGCGTATCAGTTTTACTTCCCTTTTGTAGTCTTTATAGCAGTTGCCCTAAAGTTGGCAATACACGTTTACAACTAATCTATGTCCACTTTCAAATAACACTATACTGCTTCATGGGTAGAATAGTTATCTTATAACAGAGAAACCCCAATTCCTCCATACTGTCTCTTGTAATGATGATTCTATTAATTTCATTTATCATAAGCCTTAACTATCCAATATATGGTTAGGTGTCCCCCTTCTTTGTAGCTCTCTCAAGACTTTCTATTTGTTTTTAATTTGGTGCAGTTTGGATGTGATATATGTAGGTATATATATTTTTTGTATTTATCCTGCTTGGTGACTACCATAGATTTGTGGTTGTGTGTCTGTCATTAATTTTGAAAAATCCTTAGTCATTATCATTTCAAATATTACTTCAGTTCCTTTATCTCCTTGCGGTATTCCCATTGGCATATGGCATATGTTATGCCTTTTATAATTATCCTACAGTTCTTGGATATGCTGCACCAACTTTTTCATTCTTTTTTCTCTTTTCATTTCAGTTTTGAAAGCTTCAGTTGACATATCTTCAAGCTCACTAATTCTTTCCTTGGCCATGCCTAAATGTATCAAGGTGTCCATCAAGGTATTCCTCGATTTTGTTGCAGTGTTTTTTATTTCTAGGATTTCTTTTTAGTTCTTTCTTTGCATTTCCATCTCTCTGCTTACATACCCATCTATTCTTTTTTTATGTTGTCCACTTTTTTCTATTTGTACCTAACATATTAGTTACAGTTGTTTTAAATTCCTGATCTAATTCCAACATCTCTGCCATATCTGCAACTGGTTCTGATACTTGCTCCCCCTAAAACAGGGTCTCTGGATTCTGTCACTCTTGTGTTTACATTCTGAGCCTCCAGCAATTCATCAGTTACAGCTTAAGCAACCCTACCAGTCTGGTTCCACTGGAGAGTTTCCATTCCTGAGCTTTTTCTCCAGATAAGTTGTAATTTTCCTTAGCCATAGCTTTCATGTTTTGGGGACAATGGTTTGGCCTGCAAATTCAATTCTCTGATAGATCCAAGATGATTTGTTGCTTTTCAGTTTGTTCTGCTTTTTCCTGTTGCTAGGAGGATAGAGAAAACTTCCAAGCTCCTTATATTCCAGAAGGAAACACAGATGAATGTTCTTTACAGGTAAAATAAATGCTATAAAATGTGATTTCTTGCATTTCACTGGGTTTTAAGTAATAATTGTAGATAGTTCAAAAACTGTCTTCCTTAAATTTTTAATAAAATTACCAACTGTGCCAAATTAGAAATTATGGTAGCCTAATTTTTTTCTATGAATAATTTACAACAACTATGTTTTATTTGACAACTCCTATGATCTTCCCAACAAATATTGAGAAAGCACTGCAAAATGCAAGGCATTTCCATCCTGGAAAGATCTCTCTGTCTGAAGTCTGTTTCTTCTCCACCTTTGTCAACTATATATCTCTAAACTTTACCAGCAATATATTCTGTTCTTACATGCCCAGGATTTAGTGGCTAGACTACTGCTGTTTGATGCTATAATCTCTTGGAGTTAACACCTGTTTTTTGTAAGTTTAATAAATAAATGTCTATATCGAACTGGCTCTTCAATTTTTTCCTAGCACTTGAAATGAACCGTAACGAACTCTCTCCCTATTCTCTACTCCCCACATTTCTGCAAAATAGGTGTTTCCAAATATCTAGTCTGCTATATTGTGGGTAAAAGACATTTTTACTTCCAATTCCACTTACACATTCTTGGTTTTTATCTTATCTATTGTAAAACTTCATCTTAACTCCTCAAGGCCTACTGAAATAAAATATACCTTGGCTATCATTCAAGGCCCTTCCTTCTTAGACTAAACTATCCTACTTCTAGAGTCTGTCTGATATAAACTCCTGACTCAAGCCATTCCTATTGTCTGAACTATATTACTGCATTTCCACACTTCTCAAGAACAAGTTCAAAAGCCATCACTGTCAGGGAATCATTCAGGCTTTAGTTTAGAGGGATTTGCTCTTTTCCTGAATGCTGCCATTTTCTTATTTAACTTTAAAAAGTTATGTCAGTATTGCTTAAAATCCTCCAGTGGTTTCCACTGCAGTTAAAATAAATTGAATAGTATGGTTGCATCAACTTCTTCAAATTTAACTTTGTGTCTTGTAGTTTTATTTACTAAAGCTAACAATTCTAAATTTAAACCATTCTTCCCAGATAAACTGACCATCTTTCTCAAAGACCTGCCTTGGGCCAAGGCTCTTGCTATTTCTTATGTGTACATAATCCGGTGGTTGTTCATATATTTCCTCTTCTCTTCATTCATACTGTAGATCAAATTTCGTCTTCTCATACAATATACTGTAAAATGTCCTCCCTCTTTGTCCTTTTTCACGTTCTTTATAGAATTCATTTTCATACATAATTAATTTGTTTGATTGTGGCCTTATTTAGTTTTGGTCTCTTTGGTATAAGGAAATTTATTTCTATAGTTCATCCTTTGATTGCCACAGTTTTGAGCAAACCTGGCATTCAGTGCTGATTTAAAAAAAATTGTGGAATAATTGAATGAATTAATGTATGTAAAAAATAGACCAGAGTGTTTTGCTTCCACGAATAACCACTAGTTACTATTATACCAAGCCTCTGAAAGATAACAATTTTTAACTGTCTTAAAAAAACAAAAACAAACAAACAAAAAACACCCTCATAGAGACTTATCATCCTGTTAGTGTAAAGAACCAGAGGACAGATTTCAAGAAAACAGGCTGAAAGTGAGAGGAGAAAGCCATGGAAGGAAAACTTGAGACTCTTTGCCTAAACTCTGCCAAAATTTCTGGCTATACCTTGCATGAATGTACAGGGTCAGCTCAATACAGCCCAACTCAGGATAAAGAATTGGACCGAAACTTCAGTTGCTACCCACCTCAGGGGAGACAAAGTTTACTATTTGATTACAGCCAAGTTAACAATCTGATAAAGACAAACTATAACAACAACAAAAATTCTTCAGAGAGATCAAGCAGAATCCAAATTTTCTACAATGTGCTCATTATTCACAATGTCCAGGATATAACCCAAAATTACTCGATGTGTAAAGAAGCACACACCATGCTCAAACAAAAAAGCATTCAATAGAGAACCTGCAAATAACATTAGTGTTGTAATTCAGAGAAAATCATTTTAAAGCAGCTGTAGTAAATATGCGAAAGGATGAAATGTAAAATGTGTTTGCAGTGAATGAAAAGATAAGAAATTACAGAGAATAAATTAAAAGAAACCAAATTGAAATTCTAAAACCGAAAACTACCACCTTTTAAATAAAAAAAAAATTCACGGTATAAATTAACAGCCTATTGAAGACAACAGTGAATTGAGTCTCTAAACTTCATGATATAGCAATCAAAATTATCCGAATTGCATAATAGAAAGAAAAATAGATAAAAATGGACAGTGCCTCAAAGAACTCAGGAAAAGATCAAAAGGGCCAACATATGTGTAATCATAGTAACTTGAAGGAAAGAAGAAACAATATGGGGTAGAAAAAAAAAGAAGAAATTTCCCAAATTTGATGACAGACATAACAGATTCAAGACGCATTTACTGGAAAAATTTTTTAAAAAGGTGTCAGTGCACATTATAGTGAAATTTATTAACTAAGATAAGGATAAAATTCTTGAAAGTAGCCAGAAAAAAAATGGCATGTTACATTCAGCAAAATAATAGTTTATAGTCCACTATCTGCTCATCAAAACAATGGAGATGACAAAGTAAACCAGAAACAAAAGAACAACAATGATGTGGTCACCTTCAGAAAATGCTTAGAGGAAAACGGGGGCCTAGACTATAAGCTTATAGAGCAGACACTTTATATTTGGAGTGGTGATTATTATTTTTGGATTTTGAGAGGCTGTTATATATATATAACCTGATATTTAGAGAGAAGAAAGAAGCTAAACAGTTTGGGATTAAAGTGATTCAGGACATAGGGGTAAGGAAGACAGTGTCTGTATTTTAGAACCACACATACTCTTTGAGACCAATGGAAGAAAGGTTTATTTGGTCTGGAACTGACATTTTCTGTAGTGCATAATCTAATTCAACCTATCTGCATTTGAACAATTGAAACACAGGAAGCCCAGAATAGGAAAGAGGTTCTTTAATCCTGTATAGATCATTGTAATGCCTGGATACATCCTAGAGTATATTAAGGAGATAATCAAAAAGTATTGGCAAAGTCACCTGAGGGATGGGAGAATGAATATGGAATTATTAAACCTTACTATCAGGGAATCCCCTGATACTGTGTCAAACTCTAGAGACACCCAAATCAATAACAGGCCATGTCCTCTATCATGAGGCTTACTCTTGTGAAGCTTATGTAGGTAGCGAGAAGCTTAGACTACCTATAGGCTTCTGGAGAACCTCTTTTGTTGCTCAGATGTGGCCTCAGTCTGTCTAAACCCAACCCTGCAAGTGAAATCATTGCCCTCCCCCCTATGTGGGGCATGACATCTAGGGGTGAAAGTCTCCCTGGCAACGTGGGAGAGGACTCCCAGGGATGAATCAAGCCCGGGCACCATGGTATCAACAATTCCATCCTGTCCAAAAGGGGGGAAAGAAGCATAACTAGTAAAGTAGCAGTGGCAGAGAGAGCTCAAATAGAGTCAAGTGGTATCTGGAGGCTGCTATTGCGCAAGCTTCGGTTAGCTCTTGCTACCTATCATAACCTTTAATAGGCTATAAAGTCAGGTAGTGTGGGACCTCCCACTACATTTTTCTTTCTCAAGGTATTTTTTAGCTATTTGGGGTGCCCTTCCCTTCCAAATAAATTTTGTTATTGGTTTTTCTATTTCTGCAAAGTAAGTTTTTGGGATTTTAATTGGTAAGGCAAATTCATCTTGATAAAATGATATGATAAAAAATGAATTTTGATAAAATCTGCCCAGTGTTATTTAATACCTGAAACTTTTTCTCTCAAAGAAAAAGTTTCATTTTAATGAACGAACATATTCTACTGAATAAAAATAATAAATCCTTACTATTCAACCTAAAATGAAAATGTATGACAAACATGAACATTATTAATGAAACCTATGAACACTAAACAGGGCTCCTACTCAAAGGCATGGTACGTGCTCACCTAAAAAGTGAGTCAACAACACAAAGAATCTGGAGCTACACAAACAACAGGAAATCAGTTTGACCAGAGATCTATCCTACAAGGGCTGTACTGTGAAAATAAATATCTTTTGTTGCAAGATATTCAGTTTATATGGGAAATAGGGGATCCAGTAGGTATACCAGACAGTGGATCAGCTGGAAACAGAGAGCATATTCAAGTGGCATTATTGAGGAAACTTAATTAAGAGGATATTTACAAAGGTATGGGCAGAATTAAGGGAAACTAATAGGCAAAAGGAGGGAGCCATACCAGCCTTAAACCAACAGTCAGCAAGCAGAGGGAGTGTTTTTACCCAAATCTGATGAAATTCTCCCAATAGGAGCTGTGATCTTCAGTGGATGTAAGTGACCAACTGATGACAATATGGCAAAAAGAGAGCACTGGAGAAATAAATATCCCAACCTCATTCTCCTCCTGGCTTTTGAGCTGTAGGAGCCTCTTCTTGGCAAGTTGCTGCAGTCAATTCTGGATTATTTCCATAGGAAATCATCTTAAAGTTAGAATTAATAGGTCTTAGTATATGAGTTGTTAAAGATCTTGATATGTGTCAAAACTGTCTTAACATATGGTTTTATTAATATATATGCTCAACAGGATGTTATAAGAGTGATAGCTATATGGGGAAAACATCTATTTTAATTTGCCATTTTTCTTTTGTGAACATTCTCAATATGTTCTCTGTTCCTTTTATTGCTAGACTGTTATGTTTTCTCTATTAATTTGTTAGGGCTCTTAATCTACTAAGAATATTAATTTTATTTATTTTACTACATTTATTACTTAGTCTTTTATTTAAGATTTTGTTCAATTGCTTTAATACCTACAGAGTGGTTCCTCTTTTTGAAATCATTTAAAATGATCTATTTTCTAGCCCCGCATTATAAGAATATTTTACTCATAACTCTTTAATTCATTTGACGCCTTTCAAATTTTTAGCTAACAGTTGTGCCATTCAGAAATATGATTTTTCTCTCCATTTAGTTAGGTCTTCTATCTGTCAGCAAAATGCTATTACTTTCTTTCTAACTTTCACTTATTCATTCATTTCATTTTATATCGGTAGGGCCCATTTTTATAGAGTAGTTTCTAGGTGATTTTTGGTTTGAGTTGTTGCATAGACAATTTATGCATGATTAGGTCAATAAGATATAAAAGAAACTAAATTTTTAATATTTTCTTTTGAGTTGAATAATTTTCAGAATTTTTGAATTCCAAGAATGTTTTTCAAATTCCACTTAGTTTAATTATAATAATATTATGTTCAAGAGTAACGTTTTATCTTACTCCTTTGTAATAAGTTGGTTTTTTTGTTGTTGTTTTTTTTTTTTGGCACAGTTAGGCACTGGGAAATGAACTGTAATAACTCTTTTTTCTATAAAAATTTATTTTTGAGCCAGCCAAGATATTTAGATATATTACTAAATGATAATGAAATTAGGATGCATATTGTCATATTTATCTTATTTTTTGGTAATGGGTTACCTGATGAGGATATAACTGGGTTTAAAATTGTGGAATTCTCTGTTTTTCTCTGCCAAAACTTCGTAGATTTTTTTTTTTCATTTTCTTCTGGCAGTTAAAATTGCAGATAGTAAAAATAAAAAGGTAATCTATAGGGCAGGGCAAATTACCACTGGGATTCTTTTATTTCTTATGCAATTCAAATATTTCCTAGAATTTATTTATAGTGTTCTAATATTTGTACTGACACCAAATACATTTTTATTCAATAAGACAAGCATTTTCATCTCCCCCAAATTTCTTCTGAATATATTTGATATTTTTTCTCTATATACTTTTTATTCTCAGATTTTTCCTACATGCAACTGATTTTTTCTTTTTTTGCTATTTTGTTGTGTCTATCCAATGGATTACTAAGCAATGGTTAAAAAAAAGGATGCTCCTATATATTGATACAAAAAGTTCTCCAATATATATACCAAGGTTTTTAGAAAGTTTAAAACACTGTGGATAGATACATTTTTTTATATTTTTATTTTACAGATGCATTGAAATGTAGTTGATGTACAATAATCCATACCTATTTAAAGATCTTAATATGTTGTCAAGTATCTTAATGAGTGGTTAAACTATTTGATGGGTTTTGACAAATATATACATTGGAGAAGCTATCATCATAATCAAGATAATGAACATATTTATTAGCCCCCCAATTTTTTATGTCCCTTTTATAAAAAAGTACTTGTATTGAGAAATCTCCACACACATACATTCCATACGCGGTGTACAATCAGTGGTTCACAATATCATCATGTAGTTGTATACTCATTACCATGATCATTTTTTAGAATATTTGCACTACTCCAGAAAAAGAAATAAAAAGAAAAAAACTCAAACATACTATACTGCTTACCTCTCCCTCTCATTGACCACCAGCATTTCCGTCTACCCAACTTATTTTACCCCTTATCTGCCCTATTATTTATTTTTTTATCCATATTATTTTACTCATCTGTTCATATCCTAGATACAAACAGCATCAGAAACAAGGTTTCACAATCACATTGTAAAAGTTTTGTCATTATACAATCGTCTTCAAGAATAAATATTACTAGAAGACAGGTCAACAGTTTCAGGGATTTCCCTCTAGTCACTCCAATGCACCATAAATTAAAAAGGGGTATCTATAGAATGCATAAGAATAACCTCTAAGATAACCTCTCCACTCTGTTTGAAATCTCTTAGCCCTTGAAACTTTATTTTTTCTCATTTCTCTCTTCCCTCTTTTGGTCAAGAAGTCTCTCTCAATCCCTGATGCGAAGTCCCGGCTCATCCAGGGAGTTCTGTCCCATGTTTCCAGGGTGAATTACACCCTTGGGAGTCAAGTCCCACATAGGAGGGAGGGCAGTGGGTTCATTTGCCAAATTGGCTTAGAAAGAAAGCCTACGTTTGAGAAATAAAAGAGGTTCCTTGGGGCCTCCTGAAATTAGACTTGGGCCTAATTTTAAGTAGACTTAGCCTGTTCTTTGCAGGAATAAGCTTAATAGGGGTGAAACCCAAGGTGGGGAGTTCAGCCTATTGATTTGGTTGTTCCTAGAGCTTGTGAGAATATCATAAACTTTCTGATTGGGGAAGTTGAATATTTCCTCCTTTCTCCCTAGTCCCCCAAGACTTTGCAAATAACTCTGGAATATATTGGGGCATCACACTAACCTGGACAAATCAACAAAATCTCACAATGTACTCAAAATTCCACAGACTTATGGTGTGCAGCTAAACTGTTTATGTCCCTTTTAATCCCTTCTTCCCATTTCTCAACCCTCCCTCATTCCATTTTCTATCAGTAAGATTAGTTTGCATTTTTTAGAATTTGGAATATGTAAAATCATGCAGTACATATTCTTTTTTGGCCTTGCTTCTTTGGCCTGGTATATTTATTTTGTGATTTAGACATGTTGCGTGTGTTAATATTTTACTTCTTTTTATTGCTGAATAGTATTCCATTATATGGATATAGCACATATTTCTTTTTTTTTATTCATTAACCCTTTGATTAACATTTGAATCATTCCTAGCTTTGGGTATTACAAATAAAGCTGTCATAAACATTGGTGTGCTGGGCTTTTATAGACATATGCTCTCAATTATTTTGGGTAAACACTTAAGAGAAGAATGACTGAGTGGCATAGTAAGTGTATACTTAATCTTAAGAAACTGCCAAATTTTTTTCCCAAAGTAGTAATTACATTTTTTATTCCCATCAGCAGTAGTATGGAAGTTTGAGTTGTTCCACATCTTCTCCAACACTTAATATGATCATTTATTTTTAACATCAGCTATTCTATTGTGAGTATGAGTTAGGTGGACTCTCATGGTGGTATCAATTTGCATTTCTTAATGACTAATTATATTTAGCATGTTTTCATGTGATTATTTGCCACTTGTATATCTTCTTGGTGAAGTTTCTATACACATCTTTAGCCCGTTTTTATTGGGTTATTTGTCTACTACTTATGAATGTTAAGAATTACTTACATAATCTAGATATAGTTGCTTTGTCAGGTATGAGTTTTGCATGTATATTCTCTCAGTTTATGGTGTAAAGTTCAGTTTTCCTCAAGATTGTTTTGGGAAGAGCAAAAGTTTCTACTTTTAATCAAGTTCAATTCATTGACTTTCCTTCTATGATTCCTGTATTTTGTGTCATGTTTAAATCTTTGCCAAATCAAGGATGACTAGGACTTTCTCCTATGTATTCTTCTGGAAATTTTATAGTTTTTCCTCTTACATTTAGATGTACAATCCATTTCAGATTAAATTTTTATATAATTTAAGATGGGTCTAATTTGATTTTTTTGCATATGTTTGGGTAATTTTTCAGGATTCTTTGTTGAAAATAATATCCCTTCCCCCACTGAATAGACTAGGTACCTTTGTCAAAAATAAATTACCCTTATATGCGTGGGTGTGTATCTGAGCTTTCTATACCTTTCCCTCGATTTATATTTTGTGGGAGTGAATACCCATCCTGAATTTAAAAGACAGTGCTTTACTTCCCTATAAAACTAGAAAAGTTTTGTACCAGTCAAGATCCTAGCAGAAGACAATTGGTGCTACCCAAAGGGAATTCAATGATGAGAAAGGCTTACAAGAAAGGGAAACAATTAAGGAAGGAGAAGGTACCCTAAAGCTAGCCACAGTGAGAAAACCACTACACCAGAGCTGAAGGGACAGTTAGAGGGAGTGGACACCAGAATCAGGCAGAACTGTGGGATATGAACGAATAAAAACTTCTGATCTTTCTTTCCTCCACCCTCTGATTTCCTGTGAGAGATTCTGTTTGACTGAATCCAATCACAAGCCAGAGAGCTTCATAGCCCTGTTGACATGTGCTATATAAGTCAGTCACCTAGAGTGTCAAACAGATGGAGAATGGGAGAAAGATAACGTATAGAGCAAACAGAGAAGTACCAGCACTGGTCATCTTTTAAGACTAAAAGACTAAAGCACATCTGTTACAGTTCCGAAATAGAAGGTTTAGTTCTCCATACCCAGAAAAAGTCATTGGAAGTGTGAGAGGGAAAGTCCCCAGACCTCTGCTAGGGAGAACGGGAAATGATGAAACATTACTCCCAATTCAAGCAGGTAAGTACAATACAGCTAATTACAAAGAAAGGTACACAATGCTTTAAGAAGGCATAAACCAAGTGTCAAGAAATGCTGATCCAAAAAAACAAAGTCATACTATAACAGAAAAATAGGAATTAATTTGGTTAAGGCCTTTCCAAGTAGGAGGAATATCATATATGACGATCCTTTAATCACACTATTTTTGCAATGAAAAAGAGGCCAGTAGAGTGAAAGCAAAAGAGCAATCCAGATGAACCTTGAGAAATAGACAGGGGCCAGGCTACCTAGAGCCTTATAGCTCAATTTATGGATATGAATTTTTATTCTAAGAAAAACAGGAAGCTATTAAGGGCTAAATGATGAATGAAAAAATGATATAATCAGATTTATAATTTGAAATCAATTTTTGTCTGTGGAGACCCAACAAGTTTTATTCAATATTAAATATGGGTAGTCTAGTTAGGAGGATAGTGCAACAATTAAAGAGAAAAGTAAGGGAGGCGACAGTGGAGAGAAAAATAAAATCAATTGGATTTAATGATGAGTGGAGGGGGTAAGTATCGTGCTTGTTGATGCATTGGCTTCCTTTCCCACTGCATAGAATGTTTTGAAAGAACTAGCCCCATTTTGAGAATCAATAAAACTCCTTTGGGTAGAAGGCTGGTCCTGGGCCTATTAGTGTTTATATCAAATTTTTGCCTTCCCCTGCTCCTTCTTCCAGGGAGCTTACCGGTACAGACGGCATTTACGTGGCTCCAGTGTCAGCTGACTTCTGATAGGGTTCAGCCAATAGCAGGCTATGGCAGGAGATTGAAGGATAATTGTATCCTTTTCTCCCCTACTTGGATAATGTCTCCTGCCATGTACGTGTCTCATCTATGACTCTAGTTCACATCAGACATGGTTGCTGTGGTTTTAGCTTCTTCCAGTGACTTCAATCTCTATAAATCCACAACATATCCTCCCTTCGACCCAGAGCCTGGAGATGAGAGTAACTTCTTGCCATTGCTAGCCTCTGGGTGGCCTCCATAAGCCTTTGACTTCTCAGTTAGTTATTCCATCATCTGTCCAGCCAACACCCCCCACTCCACCCCCTGCCGCCACCATTAAATTTCCTGTTTTAAATACTTAGAGAAGTTTCTACTTTCTTGCTGCACCCCAAGAGATAAAGCTTCAAAATCTAAATCTTGAATTAATAATTGCAAATGTTTAAGATTTGCATCACAGACTTGGCTTTGTCTTTTTTTCTAGGCCAATGCAGAGGTGCTCTTTATGGGTTGAAAGAACAGTAGTGTAATAAATTAAGTACTTGTGCTCTTTTGTTCACCAGGCAGCCCTTTAATTCAGTTATTTTAATCCAAATTAAAAATAATTTTAAAGAATTAAAAAACATCATTTTTAAATACTCAACCAACTTCGATATAGATCTTAGAATACTTTAGAATACGATGGCTTTGTATTGTCCTTCATAACATCCCAATGGTGAACATCAAATATTGGCCATTTGTTCTCAAGACTTTTATCCCTTTCAAAATAAAAGTATTTACTATTGAAAAATGTAAATAATCACACTGTAATAATAATTTTATTAAAATGCATTTTATTGCAACAAACAGGCATTTATCAAGCACCCACTAAATGAGAGGCACAATACCATGTTTTTCACATATAATATTTCATCCAATCTCCCTTCTTCATCACAATAAAAAACATTAGAAACTGATACCCAGAGAAATTAAACAAACTGTAGAAGGTCATTGTAGTCTCTCTCTTATGACCTACTATAGCCAATCCATTTTACTTTTGATGTGTTTTTTTGACCCGGTTGGGTCAGTTAGTAACTAGAAACCAAAAGATAAAATGACAGATTAGGTCATGCAGTTTGATGGAAAACAGTAATATGATAATTAAAATATTTCAATATATGAAGGCAAAATGGAAATGTCCAAGAGAATTAATATCACATTGAAAGACTAAGCCCTTTCCCTATAGTGAAGTCCAGCACATTGAGCAGACTGAAAAAGTTTCTGTATCAGTCAACCTTCTAAGTTTCATGCAGTAGAAGCCAAATTATTGCTAAGTTATTAAAATAATGTTTAAAAGGAAATTGGGTTCATACAATGTACAATGTGTCCGGTTTTAAAGCCTGTTGAGTTAAACTAGGATGACGTTGACCAAAGGCCCTACTCAGGAAGAATCACATCTACGGAAAGAAACTGTCAGTTTGCGTTGGCAACATATGATAGTTGCAGGGGATTGATGGTTCAGGGTCTACGAGTCAGGAGACACCAGAATGGTGGTCATCTTGTTTCTCAGGGAAATGTTTATGACAATGCATTTAAAGGACTATAATACTGATGAGGCTGAGAAAAAATTTTTTGAATGATCACAATCCTGTGGAAGAATTGCCTATCAACCTGGCACCTTGGGGAATGTTTGTGACCTGATCAGAACAGGGGTGTAACCAAAATCCAATCTCTTCAATCTCACACCCACCAGAATGGCCATTATCAACAAAACAGAAAATGACAAGTGCTGGAGAGGATGTGGAGAAAGAGGCACACTTATCCACTGTTGGTGGGAATGTCAAATGGTGCAACCACTGTGGAAGGCAGTTTGGTGGTTCCTCAAAAAACTGAATATAGAATTGCCATACGACCCAGCAATACCATTGCTAGGTATCTACTCAAAAGACTTAAGGGCAAAGACACAAACAGACATTTGCACACCAATGTTTATAGCAGCATTATTTACAATTGCAAAGAGATGGAAACAACCAAAATGTCCATCAACAGACGAGTGGCTAAACAAACTGTGTTATATACATACGATGGAATATTATGCAGCTTTAAGACAGAATAAACTTATGAAGCATGTAATAACATGGATGGACCTAGAGAACATTATGCTGAGTGAGTCTAGCCAAAAACTAAAGGACAAATACTGTATGGTCCCACTGATGTGAACCGACATTCGAGAATAAACTTGGAATATGTCATTGGTAACAGAGACCAGCAGGAGTTAGAAACAGGGTAAGATAATGGGTAATTGGAGCTGAAGGGATACAGACTGTGCAACAGGACCAGATACAAAAACTCAAAAATGGACAGCACAATAATACCTAATTGTAATGTAATTATGTTAAAACACTGAATGAAGCTGCATCTGAGCTATAGTTTTGTTTGTTTGTTTGTTTGTGTCTTTTTTTATTATTATTATTATTTTTATTTTTTCTCTATATTAACATTCTATATCATTTTCTGTTGTTTTGCTAGTTCTTTTCCTAAATCGATGCAAATGTACTAAGAAATGATGATCATGCATCTATGTGATGATGTTAAGAATTACTGATTGCATATGTAGAATGGAATGATTTCTAAATGTTGTGTTAATTTCTTTTTTTTCTTTAATTAATAAAAAAAAAATCCAATCTCTTCAGATGCTCATGTTCTAGGAAAGATGATTTGAGCTTGCCTCTAGTACTGGAAATGACTATAAGCAGAGATACCCAACACAGCAGAGGCTGTAACCCTGTTAGGACACATGCTGCTGGGTATCTGGTGCCTCCTTTGATGCGGACACTATCTACAGCCCTGTGAGGGCAATAGCATTTGCTGATCCTCAAATATATCTTCAGACAGATTCTGAAACAATACTGCATCAAAAGCCCATGTGGGAGGCAGAATAATAGTTCCCTGAAGATGTCCACCTCCTAATCTTGGAAACTATGAATATGTGAATTGACATTGGAAAAGGAGACTTTACAGATGTAATTAAATTGAGGACTTTGAGATGGGCAAATTATCCTGGACTACCCAAAATTTTGGCCCAATCTAATCATTTGAGTCCTTAAAAGTAGAAAACCTTTCTTGGCTGTGGCCAGGGAGATATGTGCTGACAGAAGGGGTAGAGAAATGCAATATTGCTGGCTTTGAAGATGGAGGAAGGAGGCCACAAGCCAAGGAATGTAGGCAGCTTTGAGAAGCTGGAAAAGACAAGAAAATCAATTCTCCCCTAGAACCTCCAGAAAGCTGTACAGTCTTGCCAACATCTTTATATTAGTCCAGTGAGACTCATCTTGGACTTCTGACCTATAGAACTCTAAGATAATAAATGAGTGCTGTTTTAAGCCAATATGTTAATAAGTTGTTATGGTAACAATAAAAAAATAATGCACCTTGGTAGCAGCAGCACCAAGACTCACCCTGAAACAATCAGCTTCTGGGAGCCATTGCACAGAGCCCAGTCCACAGGAAGACATTTGAATTGACTCCAGTAATGAGGCAGGCACTTGCCAGATCTGACTTATCATGCATAAGGAAGCATCCCAGAAGATTCTTGGACTTAGGGAAGGGCATCGCAAAGGCAAGGAAGTTGGAGTTCCTGTTAATATAGAGATGGTTACTGAAGCAATAACAGTAATAAATACAGATGATAATTATAGGTAGTTCTTACTCTGTGCCAGGTACTATTCTAAGCACTTTATATATATGGATGCATTTTATCTTCACCATAGACTCCTTAGGTAGTTACAAACCTCACCTCCATTTCACAGATAAGAAAAGTGAGGTACAGGCAGGTTAAATACCTTTTTTCCATGGTTACTTATGTAGTAATGACAGAGCTGTATCAAAACTCAGGCAATATTGCCTTAGGCATGAGCAGTTTGAAACACCTATAATGATAATAGCAGCTAATAGAGAACTTACGGTATTCTAGACACTTGCTCTAAGTACTTTAAACATATTTATTCATTTTTGACTCCATAAGAGCCCTATAAGACAGGGCCTATTAATATCTGCATTTTACAGAGGTGGAGACTGAGACACAGAGAGGTTATATAATTTGGTCAGGCTTACAGCAACAAAAGCAAGAATTTAAGCCCCATTCTCCAAACCCAGGTTCTCAACCATTAACAATATAATTTGGAAAAATTTTATTTGCACTCTAAACATAAAATAGGACACCCAAGGAAGTAAATCGTTCTTTTTTCCATTGAAAATTCAAATATATTCTGTTCTATAAATAGTTTATTACATATCTTGTTCAGACGATTCCTGACAATAAATCAGAAACTAAGGGAAAAGCTGAAAGTCTAATAGGACCTATTAGAGTCATTTTGGTGTTCTGTACTGTTTAGGGAATATTAAAAAGAAACATTGCAGTGGTTATAGGCAAGGATTTAATCTTGTAGTCTAGTACTGAGTTAACACTTTACTAAAAATCAGCTGAGTGACTTAGGAGAAGATATTTTGCCCCCAAAATCTTAATATTTTATCTATAAAATGTAAATAATAACAACAATACATATTTCATAGATTTGTTGTGTAGACTAAATGAGATCATTCATTTTCAGTACTTATCACAGTGAATTATATACAGAAAAACCTTAATAAATGTCAGCAATCACTTTTATTGTTCTTATTAGTAATAGTTGTATAGGATAATTTTCAATAATCCATCGGACTAGGAATTAATTGAAGCTTGTTAATATTTTATAGACACCAATATCAAGCCCTGATGAAGATACACAAAAGGTATTGACAAAATCTTTATTCATTTGACAGTATGCAATACTTTAAGCTTTTACAAATATGCTCACACATTTATTCAACAAATGCTTGAGTTCCTTCCTTGGACAAGATGCTGTGCTAAAACGTTTGGTAATATGACAATGACAAGACACCATTTGTTGTCAAAGAGACAAGAAATCAATTAGGAAATTGAGATGTTGCTATAAAAGAGTTACGGGCAAAAGTCTGTGAGAGGGAGAATGGAAGGGAACATTAACCTAGCTTTTGCATTATGAATGCTTCATTAGGAAAGCAGATAGATTTTTCATTAATCTTGTGATAACCCAGTAGGTTTAACTGTAGCAATTTGCTTTGTATGAGTAGGTGATCGAGTTCCACTGCTTCACTGCAAGGCAGCAGCAACAGAACGTAGCAACCAGAAGATGCAGTGCTTGTGCACAAGTCCAGATGCTGCTTCTGCGGAAATGATGCTAATCCAGTAGATTACGCTTAAATACTATCCACTCTGTGAAATTTCCTAGAAGGCAGTACTTATGCTTTATTTATTAAGAAATCAATACTTCACCAATGGGACAACCACCACTACCACCATCACTATCCCCTTTCCCCCACCCTCCCCATGCTGTGCCCGGGATAGAAGCAGGGAGTCACACAACTTAGTTTGGAGTTGTTCTAGTTTGCTAGCTGCTGGAATGCAACACACCAGAGACAGATTGGCTTTTAATAAAAGGGGATTTATTTTGTTATTTCTTCAGGGGAAGGCAGCTAACTTTCAACCGAGGTTCTTGCTTACATGGGAAGGCACAGGGTGATCTCTGCTGGCCTTCTCTCCAGGCCTTTGGGTTCCAACAACTTTCCCCAGGGTGATTTCTTTCTGCATCTCCAAAGGCCTAGGCTGAGCTGTGAGTGCTGAGATGAGGTTTGCTGAGCTGCTTGGGCTGTGCTACGTTGAGTCTCTCATTTAAGCACCAGCCAATTAAGTCAAACATCATTCATTGCAGCAGGCATGCCTCCTAGCCGACTGCAGCTGTAATTAGCTACAGATGAGATTCATGTACCATTGGCTCATGTCCACAGCAACAGAACTAAGTGCCTTCACCTGGCCAACTTGACAACTGAATCTAATTACCACAGGAGTCATATTTATTTCTTTCCCATTAGTTCCATTTCTGTGAAGAAGTCATGGAACCCTCAACACCTGCCCAATGAGCAACTTTGTCTAAGATGACCCTAATCAATGTAAACATTTACAAGGCAGCCCATTCTGTTTCCTAATTTTAAACATAATAATAAAGGTTAACACTTATGTAGCATTCAGTATTTGCCTGGCAGTTTTTTAACTCATATTTTAGCTCATATATTAACTCATTTACTCCTCAAAATGAACTTATGATTTAGGTGCTATCATATCTCTGATTTACAGATGAAGAAACTCAGACACAGAAAAGGTGACTTGCCAAAAGTCATGCAGCTAGTAAGTGGGAGAGGTAAGATTTGACCCTGGTGGTCTAGTTCCAAAGTCTATTAAAGTTTTGACATTAGATTCAAATCTACTTCAGTTTTTCTAAAACTTTCTCCTTATTATTCTTACTACTGTTATTCTGAGTACATTGTCATCGATTAATTGTAGCCCTTGGACTTTAAA
The DNA here is from genome assembly GCF_023851605.1 of Tamandua tetradactyla. NCBI lineage: Eukaryota > Metazoa > Chordata > Mammalia > Pilosa > Myrmecophagidae > Tamandua > Tamandua tetradactyla. Next base: position 46,740,201 of record NC_135331.1, read on the forward strand.
ATTTTAAAATGTTAGACTTGGAGGAGACTCCAGAAATCAGCAATATTACTAGATAAACACAATTTATAAGTAAAGAATTCTAACTCATCTCTCACATTACCAAACCTTCAAATATCTTTAATTCAAAAAATCAACTGTTCTGTTTAACTCAAAACTGTCTCATTTCAGTGTGAAATGTTGATGGATCTATTCACCACTTTTTCTATAAAATGTTCCCCCAGATTCCTCATCACTCAGTTCTTTCCATTGCTCTATACAGTCACCAATCTCAGTATCTTTTTGTAAATAAGGCACTCAGATTCTCACCCAGCCCTCCAGCTGGAGACTTGCCCAAAGCAGAGCTGGGTAATTACACCTCAAGATTCAGTTCTATAATTCTTCAGAATACTTCAGTTCAATAATTCTTCAGAATACCAACTAAACATCCATTAGCTTTTCAGGTGAGTTTGATGAGAGTGAAGCAACTCTGATCGTACTGGAAAGGTAAAACTGGTTCATCGTGAACTTGAAATAAGGCGATCTCCTGCTCCAGAGAATCTCCTGCTCCTCCTGTAACCCCTCCCTCTCCTCCTTCTCCGGAGCTATAAATTCATGCCTCCCTGTTTTGACTTTATGCAGCTTTATGGTTTTCTTTTTAAAATAAATAAGTTATTTTTTCTCTTTCTTGAATTTTGTCTTATTATTATATTTTATCTGTTATGAGTCTTTTGAAATAACCCAAGTTTTCTAGGTCATTCTAGCCTGATTTACAGTTGCAGTAATAATATACTGGTTCTTACTCAATAGCTCCACCAGCAAATCCCCTGAATTCCAGCTTTTTTTCATATCACTCCTTTTGGGATTAAGGGGGACACAAAGCACCTCATAAATCTTCTCAAATAGAAGTATCTATCACTTACTCCTAATTATTTCATTTTCTGCTTTTTCTGTTTCACCAGGTTATTGCCAAGGCACACCCCATTTTAGCACATCTTAATTTGTTTATGTCTACATGGTAATTTTTATTCTCATGGGTGTTTTAGAACCATAGATGACATTTTTTTCTATAGCCCAGTCTAGAATTTTGCTGCACTTGTACATTAGTATCACCTGAGGTCAGCTTCCAGAGTTTCCTTACGGAAAATCAGGACACTGTTCAATATTTCAATATTCTGAAAACTTCCCATTTTCATTATATTACAAAAATTATTGACAATGGTACTGATGATACATCTGAGGATTATTGAGATGTAGTCTGCCTGGATCTGGAATTTTTAGCTAATTTGAATTAGGTAGGACTCAATAAACTACTAATTATATAGAGTAAAATAATGTGTTTGCAGAAAAGAGGGACTGACCACCTTATTAGGCATCTATACTATCAAATTTGCTTTGATGAATTCACCATCTTTCTGTATTGACTCTTAACCTTAGATAAAGAGAAACATGACTAGTCAGTAAACCAAGGGGATAATTCCAGTAGCATCGGATAGCAATGGTAACACATTTTACAGATGTGGACCTACAAAAACTGCACTCTGCCTCAGGAAGGACCAAATTTGATAGAGGAGAAATAATTTCCAGATAGTTGAGGAAATGTGGGTCAATGTGAGGTCTCTGAAAACTTGGGTATTAGATAACTGGGCTTTTCTCACTCAGAGACTTTTTCAATCATCTCTTAACCCATAAATAGTTGGATTTTCCAACCCTACAAGACCTTTGATTTAGGGACTTTATTCCAATTCCTCCAAACTTTACTTGAAAATCTAGTAGTTATTGCTTAAGCTCATGTCGTTCTTGTAACACCAGGTTAGGGACCAGGGACCACATTGGCTCTTCTCAATTACTTCTCCGATAGCTATAACCTCAAGGTCACTGTCAGAATGGAATGAGCCTTAATTCCAAAATTACCACTGGCAAATTTTTGCCTAAGAAGAACACATAAATTGAACTGTTTTTTGTGCAAGAAATATAATTTTTGTGTGTTAAGCCACTGATCTGGGGGTGTTTCACTCAGACAGGAGCTAGTGCTATCTAATACAAAAAATGGTACTGGAAATGGATGCTGCTGAATCAAAAGCCTAAAATATTTATCATTGACTCAGCGTCAGATGGCAAATAATGAGAAAAAAAAGGGATTCATTATGGAATAGCTAGAGACTCATTTTCTGCTCAGATCTTGCTCCCCTTCTGACCCCAAATAGTGTTAGAATTATAGTGGGTACAAGGAAAATAAAACTGTTTTAAGCTACTTCGTTTTGGTACATTTTGTTTACACAGCATAATGTATCCTATTCAGATGGATTGAAAAATATACTCTAAAAAATGTTCTATTTTTAAGAAGAAAACAAAAGGTAAATTTCAAAATAATAAAATTAAGAAGGTATTCGGGGCCTCTATTTTTAAAATTTCACTGAATATCATAAAAAGCTCATGGATAAACAGTAACGCATAAATAGCTCTTGCTCTTGGACCAAAAGGCATTATTTTTAAGATGTTCATTGTCCCTAAATTGTTATATTTTTACTCAATGTTAGCCCAATAAAATTTCTAACAGGCTTTATTTTGGGGGAAACAAAGAAATAAAATGATTAGGAAATGTAATAAAGAGAAAAAATATTCTAATAATTAAAATATCTTAACACAAATAGTTAGCTTGTCAATAACCATAAAGGATCTGAGATTTACCTTACATGCTGGCAGAAACATGAAACTCCTGAGTTAGAGACAATTGTATTACTCACATCACATCAGGAAGCATAAGCAGCATCACATTTGTACTGATCTCTTACCCCCAAATTCCACCAAGGCTGTGCCAAGGCCCCAGAAGAGCTGCATACATATTGGGTTTTATTACAAGAAAGGAATGTATGGCAAGGACCGAACAGTTTTTGAGCAAGCAGCGAGTATTGCAGCAAGTAACAAACAAACCAGTCCACCTCCTTCCACCACCATATTAAGTGAGCAGTTACAGTAGTGTTGATCTAGTTAGTTGTCTACATAACCAGCTACAGAAACTTCTCAGTATCAGGAGGTAGGTAAACCTTGCAGCCTGACCCACTCTGTAAGATTGTGCAGGGATGGTCAGAGCCCCTGTTGTTCTTTCTTTCCCTGACAATACTATTTTTGTTCTTTTCTATTTCTCCTCTACTTGTGTTATACCCATTATGCATATATTTGTGTGCTTAATGGTTTTCCATGTTTCTCTGAATATCTGTTCATTTTTCTTCATTCTATTTTCTCTTCAGATCATATAATTTTTATTCATCTTTTCAAATTCACTGGGAATTTCTTCTGCCAGTTCAAATCTACAGTTGAACCCCCTAATGACTTGTTCATTTCAGTTGCGTAATTTTCAACTACTGAATTTCCGTTAGCTCTTTTTATGATTTCTGTCTCCCTATTATTGTCTTAATTTTTCCTTTACTTCTTTACACAATGTCATTTACTTCATTGAATATATTTATAATACTTGCTTTTAGTCTGTCTGTTAAATATGGCACCTAGACCCATTCACAGGCAGCTTCCCCTGTCTGTTTTTTTCTGGGTCTGGGTCATACTTTCCTCTTTCTTTGTATGTGTTATATATTTTGTTGAAAAACTAGATATTTAAATTGTACATTGTAATAACTTTTTTCCTACCTCTTTGTGGCTTGTTTTCATTCACTTTTAAAGCATTTTGTTTGTGATTTGGCTAGGCAATTTTTGTGAATTTTATTTCTCCCATAGTGTGAAGTTTTTGTAGTTTCTCTTTGGAGGGTGCAGCTTTCCATATGCACAGAATCACCCTGGGAAAACAAGCTTTATCAGGACTCACTTTTCTCTTTCTCTCATCTGTTATCCTGTGTTTCTCATTTGTTGTCATACCTAGTTTGTTAGACCCCACTAAATATGGTTAATCACACTACTGTTTTGTACAATGTCCTGGAGCATACATTGCTCAGAAGTCTGATCCACTTAAATTTGGCTAACGGTAATATTTGAGATCAGTCTTTGAGGGTGTTCTGACCTCAAGAATTCTCTCCTTTGCTGTCTCTTTCCTTTGTTCTTTATGGTAAATTAGCTGGCTTATGGTTTAGCTTATTTTCTCTTAATTAAGAGTTGCCATTGTTTTTGAGAGTGCTCAGTTTTGAACTTTTTTACTGTTTCAAATAAAGCCATTTCCTTTAGGGAGAGCATTTGATCTCTCTTTTCTGTAGACTATTTCACCTAGTGAGAAAAATCTCTGAGCTATTTCTCTGCATTGGGGTGGACATAAGGGTGTTAGCAGTTTGTGGTCTACTTGGTTTGCCTCTCCCAATATGGAACCTCTGTCCTGAATGAGTTTTGGTGACAGAAGTTAGGTTCCAAGTGTTCTCAGTCTACTTCATTTACAAGAGAGTATTTACTCATTAGGTAGGTACTGGGTGAAGGAAAGGAGGCCCTGGAATCTCTGCCATTCCCAGCAGGAATTTAGCCTCTGCGATTGAGAATTGAAGGGGATGAGAAATGCTGATGGCCTGCCATTCCTCTCAGCTCCCAATCATGGAAACCCTTGATAGGGGGCTGAAGGAAGAAAGAAACCCCTCTCTTTTGCCACACTCACCAAGAACAGAGCATCCACCAAGCTGAGCTAGGGTGGGGAGGAGGAAAAGAAATTTTCATGACTCGAAAACCACAGACTCCAACTATTCTAGTTGAATTTTATTAAATTTTCTTGAACTAATGATTCTTCATTTACAGTATGCCCTAGGTAAAATTTCCAGAGACTTCTCACCATCTTTGCTTTTTTTGTTGGGGAATAATTCCACGTGGCTCTACAGGGTACCATCACATAAGTTGAATGTGATTTTGTATATAAATTAAAATTGGGGGAAGGAATAATGAAAGTCTGTTAAGAGTCATGTCTAAAGAAAGAGAATGAAGTCTGGGCAAGAGGGAATCACACTTTTTATTGTATTTTCTAGTGTATCATAAAGTTGTTTAATGATTAAATGAAGATTATATGTCATTGCTTTCTTTTTATTAATTTTTAATATTAAAAGGTTAAAATATATGTTTGTATACTACCTCTGAATATGGGAAAATTTCACTACATTAAATACTTCTTTATTAAATACACAGTCTTAATATGCACTGACTATTTCAGTTTCCTGGGCTATTCAAGCAAATGCCATGAAATGGTTCAGTTTAAATAAGTGGGAGTTATTCACTCATGGTTTTGAGGCTGAGAAAATATCCAAATCAAGGCATGGTCAAGATGATGCTTTCTGCCCTAGGAATATGGGGTTCTGGGGCCAGCTGTGGGTGATCCCTGGTTCCTCTGTCACATGGCAAGGCAAATAATGGGTCTCCTGGTCTCTTTCTTCTCTCCTGGTTCTGTTTCAACTTCTTGCTTCCTATGGCTTTTTCTCTTTTTCAGGCTCCATTACATTCTATTATAAAGGACTTCTGTAAAAAATTAAGACCCATCCTGAATTGAGGTGGGCTATGCCCTCTTAACCGAAGTAACCTCAATAAAAGTTCTTAATGAGTTCACATCCACAAAAATGGATTCAGATTTAAAACACTTTTATTCTGGGGTGCATACCGTTCCAATCCATCACACCGACTAATAAGTTATGGCTGGGATTGATTTATTGGCCTTTATTTCCTAGAGGACCCCTGAATACCCTCATTATACCCTATTATAACAGGGTATAAAGAAAATTATACTGTATTATAACATGGCAAGCAAGGCACGTCACATTCTGGCTATTAGATGCATTTCTAGCCACATTTGCTACCCAATTTTAGAGTGATATCACTCATGCTCTGAAGCTTCTTTGTTATCCTCCAGGTTCTACTTTTTCTCCCTGACATCTTATCTCGGCAAATACAAATATATGTCATTGTTTCCTCTGAACTCCACATGGTACTCACTGCTACTGCATAATCTTAGCTGTGAAGGGTTGGTATCTGTGTATCTATTTTCCCCACTGGAGTGAACACTGAAGGGCTATACAGCTTGGGACCCCTTTAGAGCTTAGCATAAAGTAAATGAGGAAAATGTTGATATTTATAGCCAGAATGTAGGATTTTCAGAGAGTAAATATACCTCATCATAGTCTTTGATTGCCCTGAAAAGAAATCATTTACTTCCTACTATGAAATTGAGCTCAAAATGATGAAATTTTTGAAGATCATGTATAGAACAGAATAAAACCCATTACTCTACAAAGCTGCAGGGAAAATGAACTAAAGAAATGAGATACAAACATGGGGGAAAGTCCAACAATAAGAAAAGGGAATTGCAAAATGTAAATTGCTCATATCCTATTTTTAGAACACTGCTGTCCTCATTCATAAAATACTCAAATAATTGGTCCATGTCTGCTTCACTTTCATTCACAGCCTGAGAGACTCTCATTATATCTAGAGTCATTGCTAATACCGTTTAAATCAAGAACAATTATTCATTCAAAATTGTCACAGAATGAAGCTATTAATGGTTGTCTTATTAAATTAAGTTTGCAGGTCTTCATGTATAAGGCTTTGAAATCTTTAAAAGATGGGAAAAAATATCTTTGACCTAGAAATAAAGACCTTTTCAGAAGGGTTACAAAAAATAATATGTGGCGCACGGGTAATTCAGTGGTAGAATGCTCATCTTACATGCAGGAGATCTGGGCTCATTTCCAGACCATGCACCCCCCCAAAAAATTAATAATAATAATAATGTGAGAAAAATTCAGAAATTGCCATTATTCCCATGAATTCTAATATTTGAGTAATACAGTAAAATAAAAACAATAAACATTTATTAATAAAATTTGAGAAATCATCATGACATCGCATGTCATCCAGATCATGTCATCCAAAATCATCATGAGGGAAATAAATGAAGATATTATAATTGAGCCAAATCTACAAAGATAGCATTGGAACACATAGAACTAGGAAAAAAAATGTAAAATTTCCCTTTTATTTGGACTGTATATTTATATGATGCTGTTGTGATTTTTAAAATTGTTCAATCACACAACAAATAGCTATAGAGAACCTAATTTTGTCCAGGCACCATTCTGGTTTCTGGGAAGATGTAAGGAAAAAACAAATGGTTTCCCTCTTGGAGCTGATGGTCCAGTGGGAGGATATAAACAATGCGCAAATAAATAAAGATATGTCAGGGTAAGTCCTACATAGACCAGCAAAACAGGAAAGAGGACTGGAGAGTTTCTGAGATGGGGAATTAATATTTTTATCCAAATTATTTAATAGATGAAAGAAAATTCATGCTTTTGAAATTAGTAACTCTCATATTCCAATCCATGCATTAGTCTTCCTTCCCACCCTCCTTTCTTTTTCCATCATCAGGTCTTTGGTAAACATTCTTCCTCTCCAAGAACAGTAGAATATACTAATATATATATATAAATATTTATATATATTTTTACAATCTATATATAAATATTTTGATTTATTTTTACGATCTTTTCCATAAGGACATGTAGGTGGTTCTAAAGATGAATATAAGACGATAAATCTTGTGAGAGGAAATTAGCATGAAAGGAAAATTAACGGTGACAATTAGATGAAAACATATCACCAAGTCCTATATAGTTAATAGAAATCCAAAACCTTGACCCTAAGCTCCCTCACAAACAAGAAAGATGGAAAATAATTAAAAGATTCAAAAGAACATAAGATAAAACAAATCAATTGCTGGGGTAACCCACAGTTATTTCTGATAGTACGTTGCTACAGTAGGTCCTCCTTAAAAAGCCACCTCACAGTAAAACCAGCAGCATCTGCTGCAGCATCTTCCTTCACTGGGTAGTTTCAACTGAAAGAACCTAAGTCTGACATCTAACTTGAGCTACTGATTTCCCGATCTTCTGAAGTTGTCCTCCGTACACCCAGGAAAATATTGTACATTTTGAAAGGTGCAGTATCATAAGCATTAGCACATACTGTGCCACAAATTAAAATTGAAGGTAAGGGTGCATTCACTGTGGGTTGATATTATATATACATTTTTTCTTAGTAAAGCAGAAATTGAAATTTTAATTGGATAGAACTGTGGATATAAGGAGAGAACGACAGAGATTATCCAGGGTCCAGGTGAGGATGGCAGCAGTAGAGGATGGATAGACATCAACGTGGTTTGTTTTGGAGACACTGAGGAAATCATGGAGACTGAGCAGAAGCTTAATTTTATGGAATCATGGGAGACCAGATTGAGACAGATGGGAAATGCCTAGTTGTAGAAAGTAGGCTTGAAAAAGTATAGATTGCTTTAAGCTCCAGATTCTAAATTTGGAGCAAACGAATGTGGTTCGGAGGGTGTGAGGACCTCCCGAAATTGCATACAATTGTGAATATAAGTGCATGTGTGAATTTATCTGAGAAACATGCATGTCTCTTTCCTTATTTTCTGAAAGTACAGTAAACTTCCCAGTAGCAATTTTTTAAAAAAATTAGAATCATTGCCCTGCAATCAGTGATTAGTCACTGATGTTTTTTAATCCAAGGACTGTCACCAGGCATTATACAAAAACTTTCAAGAGGCTAATATGAAGTTTTCTCCACCTCTGATAATTGCAAAAAAAATGACTAAATTATAAATTTACTGTGAGAAACTGCATTTGGAAATCTTGATTTAATGAGTGAGCAAGGGAAAGAGAGCCCAGAGTTTTCTCTTGCTCATGTGCTATCAAAAACAACAACCCTAAAGTTTTGGCAGGTGGACTTTCACACCCTCTCTTCAGACCTTTCTCCACTCAGCTATTCTCCTAACTGGTCCCCAGATTCAAGACTTTTTGTTAGTCCAGGTTTAGGGATTGTGTGGTCACACTGGAACGTCTTCTTCAGGCTCAAGAACCTAGAGCATAGCATCTAATAGCAGTCACACTTTCCCCCAATTGGAATGACTTTCATTATTATCTTTGTCACAAAATGAGGTTATTGCAACATAATTTGAAGAGCAACAGATCTTCTACCAAATAGACTTGAATTTCTCTTTTGGAAATGCTGGTGACTATAATAGATAAAAGCCAAATTTTTAAAGGCTTGAGGAAGATAATGATAGCAAGAAAAAGAAATAAAATAAATATTAGGCAAACATAAGAATAATATGAACTAAAATTGTTTTAGATCTTAAAAGTTCACTCTCTTCCAACTCAAGTCTTTAGGCATATAAAATCCCATGTAAATCAAAGCTAATTTACCCTGCCAACTGGGTTTGTTTACTTTCGGGTTCTTTACAATGTTCTTCCTAGTGTTTCTAATTACAAAAAAAAGCTAATTATCTTTAAATTAAGGCTATGTGACAGCTGATTTTGCAGTAAACTCATGAAAATAAATTTGTGTTTTCTTAAAGCGATATTGTAAATTATGGAAGCAATGCTGTCGTTTGATATGACCACGTGTTCTTGTGAAATGTAAAACTTCTCTCTTCTTGAGTATATATCAGTGTAAAAATTATAACACTTAAAACCTAGAAGCTGACTGAATACATTGTGCCTGCTCAATGAAGAACATCAGCTCCTTTGAAATTTCCTGGGCTACTCTTATTTCCAAGGAAGCTTCTTAAAACAAGGTAGTTGGATATGTTCAATGTTCTCCTCAGCCATCTGAGTCTCCTTTCAGGCGGTGACAAGGGAAGGAGATCTTGGGGACTAGAGCTGAGTGCTACATCCTTTGCCCCAAAATACTGATGCTGTCAAAATATTGGCTAGATGACCCTTAAAAGTGATTCTGTTCACTCTTATGTATTACCTTTTGCAATCCTTTTCTGCTCTGCTGAAATGATGCTCTTGTATCCAATCCCTTTATACCTTATGTTCAGTGACCAGCATTACCGGTCAAGGCTCTGGGGAATCTTCCTAAAGTAATCAACCCTTATGTGATCTATTCAGCCCTATTCTTTCTTTAGCAAGTTTATTTTCATTGTTCTCTTTATTAAATCCTGTGTACTTCCCATCAACCATGGCACAACATTATTTTACCTTTAATATTAATGTAATATTAATATAATATATCTGGTAATATTTTATAAAATAAAAATATGCTTGCCAATCTTCTCTGGCTGAATATTTCTCTTTTGCAGAAAACAATTTCAAATTTAAGCAGCAATTTTCAAAAATGTTTGATAGATATTCATGAACAAAAGAACAAAAACAAAGTAAATTATTTAGCATTCTTTCATGGCCCTCTGTAGTCTAATTTCATCTTATTTCTCTTGGAATTTGCAGTTGGCTATTAATTTAAGGTACAACCTTCCTTGTTTTCCGAATATGTCATTTACTTAAATAACTACTAATCATGCTATTTCCTGTTTTTTGAGGCTCCTTCCCTGTTCCCTTTCTTTTTCCCTGGTGTCTTTCGTTTTATAAAAAAAATCATTCTCCGTGATCTCTGTGATTCAGGTTGTTCTAGTTTGCTAGCTGCCGGAAGGCAACACATCAGAAACGGATTGGTTTTTAACAAAAGGGTAGTTATCTCATTAGTTCTTCAGAGGAAAGGCAGCTAACTTTCAACTGAGGTTCTTTCTTACGTGGGAAGGCACAGGGTGATCTCTGCTGGCCTTCTCTCCAGGCCTCTGGGTTCCAACAACTTTCCCCAGGGTGACTTCTTTCTGCATCTCCAAAGGCCTGGGCTGAGCTGCAAGTGCTGAGGTGGGTATGCTGAGCTGCCTGGGCTGTGCTACATTGTGCTCTCTCATTTAAGCACCAGCCAATTAGGTCAAACATCATTCATTGCAGCAGGCATGCCTCCTAGCTGACTGAGGATGTAATCAGCAACAAATGAGGTTCAAGTACCATTGGCTCATGTACACAGCAACAGAACTAGGTGCCTTCACTTGGCCAAGTTGACAACTGAATCTAACTACTACACAGGTAAGATGTTTCTTCTGCCCTAAAAATCTTGTGAAATTCAGGTAGCTCCAAATAATATCAAATTCCTCTACAAACCAAAAATGTTTCACATATACCACCTCAAATAATTTATCTAGTATTCTTTTGCCTATCTTTCATCAACTAGTCACAAGGTAGCTTGACTCTCCCTATAAACGGGCAAACAAATCTATTGGAAAACACAAGGTATATATTATTTTCCATCAGTTTCTTTCTATATCTCAGTAGAGTGTTTTACATATGGTAGACACATAAATGCTTCTTATCTTGTATAATGCATGAAGATGGATAACCATAGCACCTGAATCCTTCTTAAAGTTTAAAGTAAACCACCCTTATGACATTAGAGTATAATGAAGGACAAGCAAAGTAAGATTAAATTGGCTTTGTCCTACCTAAAAACATTTAAAATATATTAATAAATGTTAAATTACAAAGTAATCATTTTGTCAAAATGGAGTTTCTGTCCATTTTAGATAGCTGAATGGCTGTCTAATGTAAATGATGCATTTAATAAATTTAGTACATTTAGTAAATTTAGCAGAGTTGTTAATGGAAGGGGCATCCAGCATCATGGTCATAAAACATGACAACCCGCCCCAACACACACGTGGTAATTAGTTTATGGTGTCAAATTGGCCAGGTGATGGTGCTCAGTTGTCTGGTCAGGCAAGCACTGGCCTAACCATTACTGCAAGGATATTTCATGGCTGGCTGATAAACCAGAAGGGCTGGTTTATTATATCATCAGTCAGTTGACTGCAGCTGGAGCTGATTGCGCCCACATCGACTAAAGGCATGCCTCCAACAAACAAGATAACCAATCAATTGGATTTGATCTAATCATTTGAAGACTTTTAAGGAGAAAAGGAATTTTCAGTTCTTCTTCAGCCGGCGAGCCTCTCCTGTAGACATTGTTGAGACCCCTCATCAGTGTTGCCAGCCTCACAGTCTGAGTCCTTATGGATTTTGGACTCTTGCATCTCCACGGTTGCATGATACACTTTTATAAATTTTATATTTACAAATATCTCCTGTTGATTCTGTTTCTCTAGTATACCCTGGCTAATACACTCCCTGAACAATATAAATTTGGTCAAGCTACAAAACTACATCATAAATAAATGTACTTCCTTTGTCACACAACACTGCTGCTGCTATTCTGTGTTGCTCAAATGTAAGCTTTGCAACGTTGAAAAAGCTAGTTTTTTTTAGAAATTCAGATTAAAAGCCGGTCATCTTGGAAATTCTGGTTTATCTCTGTAAAACCCATGTATATGACTGACATAAATGTTGTTAATGAAAATATCTGTGAAAATTTGACATTTGGTGTGGTTTTTTTCTGGCTTGATGTTAACTGAATTCTATTCCATTCTACTACTTCAGGCTTTTCATCTGCAATTTGCAAAAATAATAATTACGGGATTCTTTCTCTTATTTCCCTCCCTTTGCGATAGCAGAATAGTATACCCATGCCTCACACAAGCTAGGGATAGAACACCTCAGATCTTTGTAGAATGCCAGAGTCCCCTTCTCCATCCATTTGAATATAGCATAGAACCTAGTTTGATCAGGAAATTTGGGTAGGATATTGTACTTTATTTTAAAATTTTTTGTTGTAACTGTTATAATTACTGTAATGTATTTGTTTGGTATAAGAGTTTAAAGTTACAGAAAGACATTCAGTGAAAAGTCTCCTTCCTATAAAAGTATGACTGAAACCTCCAGCTCCTCTGAGTGGCAGCCCAGTTATCAGTTTCCTGGGTAACTTTCCAAAGATGTCCAATACAAAAATAACAAAAAAGTGTGCTTATTTTTATTATTCCTTTTACTTATCTCACAGCTTGAGATAAAATATTACCTATAAATTTGAAGCTCTGGGTATATCACTCTCTACCCAAATTTCTTCATTTCTATCACTCAGCGTTTAAAAGCAAAATTTACGTTTTATATTAGCACTGTCTTGCTTTCATTAAAGTTTTGCTGCACATGTCTATGTACTATTAATCATTTTCATGTTACATGTGTTTGGACAATAATAAAACAAGAAGTCATACTCCATGTAGTTTCTCTACATTCTTTTTTCCATCATGTGTGTGAGTCACCCATGTTAATCTGTGTAATAGTGATTCCTTAATTTTCATTATTACAGAGAAGCCATTGTAAGATTCTCCATGTTTCTATTGCAGGACCTTTGATTTCTTTCCACCTTTTTGCTATTGATTTTCTTATATGTGTTTCATCACATATTTACCAAAGTTTCTCTACAAGATGTATCTAATAGTGGAATTGTTGAGTCATGGGGTATGAGCACCATAAAATTTACAAGATAATGCCATATTTGTTTATATATACTTATTCTGATACCAACACTTCTCTATACTCTCAACACATTTTAATTTTTGAGAATCTAGTGGAGGCAAGATTATACCTCATTTAATTTTCTTTTCCATACACTTCACTTAATTTCCTTTTTGCTTATTATACATTAGAATAGCATTTTTCATGAGTTTATTGACCGCTGAGGTCTTTCCTTTTTGAAATATGTGTTCATAACATATACCTACAAAACAGTGCATAAAAATTTCTGCACAATTTAAAGACTAATCATAAAGCAGACTCTTATATGACTACAGTTCAGGTCCAGAACAAAACATATTTAACATTCTTAGAAGACCCCTTATGTCCAGTTCCAACCACTCACCATATGTCTTCCCAGAAGTAATCATTTATATTAATTGTTTTCTTGCTTTTTGTTGTTTTAGCACTCATATATGTATTCCTAATTAATAGAGCTTAAACTCATACAGGTAACTCCAGTTCAGTCCTATTCAATGCTGTATAGTATTCCATAGTAGATATGTAGTACAAATTATATGTTTGTAATATATAATTTTGGAAATAATACATTTGTAACATATAATTTCATGAATTACACATTTATAAAATATAATTGCTCCATTATACAATTAATTTCTCTGATTTTGGAAATTTGGGCTATTTCTAGCTTTAGCTATTTCAAGAAATACTACTAGGACTCTCTTGTATGTATTTTCTAGAGCATAGAAAAAAGAGATTCCCTTAAGCATATATTAAAGTATATGTTCCCTTCCTTTAGATTATACCAAATCATTTTCCAAAATGGTTGCAATACAATTATACTTCTACCATAAGTCTATGAGAGCTCCTGTTGTTCCAAATGCTTGCCAAGTTGTGGTTCACTGCATCTGTTTTTCTACTTTTTAACCAATCTGGTAGGTATGCAGTATGATTGTAGTTTCCATTTTCAGCTTTCTTTCAAACACTATTTTGCATTTTTATTGACAATTTGCATTTCCTTTTTTGTGAAATGCCTTCTTTTATATTAAATTGTTTATCTTTTTCATAGGAATTTAAGCATTGTCTATATTGTCTACTGTTATAGTGTTATAAGCATTTGGGCATTGTCTATATAGTCTACAATTATATGTGTCATAAATATCTTATCTCATTCACTAATTTATCTTTTCAATATCTTGCAATATCTGCAATATTTGCAATATCTTGATAAATAGAAGTTCTCTTTTTCGTGGTGGGGGCGTGGTGCATGGTCCGGAATTGAACCCAGGCGTCCCTCATAGAAGGAGAGCATTCTACCACTGACTTACCCGTGCATCTGAAAGTTCTTTGTTTTATTATTGCTTAATTTAGCAAACTGTTTTGCTCTTGTTTTCGCGTTTCATTTTTCAAAAATTCTGTTATCTTTAGGCCATAAAGAAATTGCCCTCTACTGCCATCTAAAATGCCTTTCACATTCCATACAGAATTTATTTTTGTTTATAGTTTATATTTAAGGTACAGATCAAACTGCATTCTTTTCCACTCGGATACCTAGTTATTAAAACACTATTTAAAAGCCCTTTCTGTCCCCACTGATTTGCTGTGATCTACCAAATACTTCTGTCATATATCAAATGCCCATATCATATGCATCACTTTGGAACTTTATTGTTTATTACAGTGGCTATACTTCTATCCTTTGCCTGTTTTATTTTTTACTGTTTAATAAAAGCAACAACAACAATCTTGAAACCTATTAAGTTAAGGGCTTCCACTTTATTCTTATTAAAGTGTATTTTAGCTGTCTTTGGTGATTTGTACTATCATAAATAAATAGATTCCTTTACAATATTAAGTCATCTACTGATGAACATGATATATCTATTTGTTCATTTGGGATTTCTTTAATATTTTTTTGATAAGAACTTTGATGAATTTATCACAAAGCTTTCACACATATTTGTTAGATTTTTTCTGCATTCTCTGTTGTTGCTTTTTTTTCATTTTAAATTCCATCCATTTTAAAATTAAGCACTTGTAAGTGTTCAAAAAGACACATTCTTTCTAAAATTACCTTTTTAAACTCTCTGATTCAAATGGTTTATTTATAGGTTTCATTTTTTATGTTGACAATCATATTACCTGCAAATAATGAGTTCTTTTTCCTTTCTAAATAAGCACCATCTACCCTTTATTCATTTTACTGTACTGACTTGGACACCTAAGTATATGTGAATATAAATGAATATGAATGGTACAAATGTTCATGTACCTATAACTATTTCCCTTATTTCTTATGTTATTTGCTTTTGATGACTACTCTGTAAAAGCATATTCTTATGCAAACATCCCCCATTTCTGTGATATTTAAACATACTGCAGCATTCCTGGAAGAACTGGTAGTTCTTTTGATGGCATAGTTTATCAAGAGTTCAAATATTGCCAATAAATACTCTATGAACTGAAAGAATCTTGTTCAAAAAGCATCAAATAACAGGACCGTAGTTTCTATTTAATTCAACATAATTGGGACAGACAACTACCAGTTAATCAAAAAGTTAAAAGGGGAAATCATTCTAAAATACGTATGTATATATATTTAAAGTTTTAAATATATGTGAATGCAATCTTTATACAATATTTTAACCCATGTCCTAGGACTTTCCTTTGCATATAGGCTGGTTGATCAGAGTACAATCATCTTAGTGCAGAAACCACACCCATAAGGCAGCACTGACATTTTCCTGTTTAGTCTATTTCAAAATGCATTTTTTTAAAAGCACTACAGTACTCTATGTACCAAACTCTTCTAGAATTTTCAACTTCTTTCCAATATTTTAGTGCACCCCATTCAAATTGCTATTTTTAGCAATTCATCTTTTCTAATGTATATTTTATTGTTTTGGACTACTATTTAATTAAATTACAAATTTGCACCAAAAGTATAATTTGTATAAACAGGTTTGTGGATTAAACAATTAGTTCTTATTAAGTACACAATTGGAGGAAGAGACATGTGTGTCTTAGAGAGTAACTCACTATTAGTGTGCAACATTATGTGGGCATCTGTCAACATGTGATATAGTAGGAATGAAGAATCATTGTTAATTCAGTGGCCCAGTTAAGTGGAATTAGATTAAGTAACTGTATCTGCCATAGGGAGTGATGGATAATTCAGTGAGTTGATTAGGTGGAGTTAGATCAATCAAGTTTAAATTGCATCTATCATTTTTACCCTTCTTTGGAGAGGCAGACATATTTTAAAATCTCTTAGTCTCCTGATTTTTAGCTTTCTTAAAAAAGGCAGATTATCTTAATTTTGAGTTACAGATATAATAATAATCTTCTGAAAACTGAATTTAAAACAATGTTAGCAAAAATGAGGAAAATGAGAAAAAAAATAACTTTTTCCTTATAGAATTGGTACCATTTGCTTTAGGATGAGCGTTCCTAAAAACTTATCCTGTCTTTAGCTGACCTTTAGCTTTAGACAGTTTACAGAACTCAGTGCAAAGGGTTCAGGTTCCTTAATTAGAAGTTTAACACTTCCTTGATTTGGGTCCAACAAACAGCCCTGAGAAAGCACAACTTTAAGGACAGCTGTGAGCCACTGGTTCACTAAAAATAAACATACCAGAAAGCAAGTACCATTTGATATTCTATAAACATCATCAAAGTCATTCTCACTGTCATCATCAGAACTAACATTTACTGAGCATATACTGTTGGGCACTGTTCTCTGTGCTTTATTTGGTAAAGCACTGAAAGGGGCAAATTATTATTCACATTTTCCTGGTGAGGCAAATTTCACTAAGTATAATTTGTGGAAAGGTTAACAGTTAATATGTGGGAGAATAAGACTAGCAATGGGTCTGTCTAACTCTTTTCCATCCAGTGGAATTTTCTTGTCAACATATTCTGTGTTGGTAAAAATTCTGGTTACAAGTTACGGAAATCAACTTGAGTCAACTTAACCAAAAAGGGGATTAAGTAAAAGAGTATAAATTCATCTCCTGAAGTAGTCAGAATAACCAGTCAGACTTTGGGAAGGGACTAGTATGACCAAATGTAAAGTCATCAGGAATCCAATCTCTGCCTCTTATTCTCTTCTTTTTAACCTTTCTTTTGCTTCATTCTCATCCTCTCGCTCTCATCTCTCCCTCTCCCTCCCTCACTTTCTCTGTTTCTGTCTCTCCTAGAACCTCATGAGTTTAACAGCTATGATTTCGCCTACAAACAGAGATTATCTCTGAATTCCATTGTCTCATGCCTGGAGAGAGTCTCTGATTGGTCCAGCTTGTTGCATGCTAGGTGTCTATCACTTATAAATCAATAGGAGTGGGGAAGGCAGTTACACATTACTAAAGTAATCACAGGAGTAATTCATCTCTGGAAGGGCAACAGCAATTCTATAAAAGAGGTATGATAAAGGCTGCTAGCAGCTCACCAAAACCTACATTTTCTTCTGGCTTCACAGATGGACTGCATTTTCCATTCAGTTTTGCAGTCTGTTGGGACCAAATGACATTTAGCCAATGAGACTAAAAATGAGTTACTAAAACTCATTGCTGCTCCCCTTACCCCCATACCCTTCAGGGTTGGAAATCATGGAGAAAACCCACCTTGGAAGCCACATTTTGAAGTTGGTAGAAACTCTTCTGACTGGATTTCTAAAAGACAAGGTGGAGTAGAGCTCTCTCACCAAACTTTTAACCCACCTGTACTGTTGCTTGAGAAAAATAAAAACTCAATATGTTTGAGTCACACATTTTAAGGTCTAACTTTTATACCAGTGAGAAGATCTATCCTAACTCATACCAGAGAGAAGTTCATGGGCTGAGAAGCCATCCTGGAAGATATTTACTACCCATCTTAAAAGTGAGAACAGAGAAATAGGAATTGCAGAAGAATAAGATCCAAAATGGTCAGCCACAGTAACAGACTTTTGAAGCCACCTATTTAATCCTAATAACTATTTTATCATGTCTATTACATGACTATACTATAAACATCATTTTCTCTAATCATGGTTACAACTCAAGTTCTGGTATTCTGTTTTGATCTACTTTGCTTGATTGGTTATCACTTATATATCAAAGACAGTTCAAGTTGGTTTCCTTTCCTTCACACTCTCCAAAGAAAACTCATTAACAAAATATATATGGTGGAAATACAGTGGAGTAAAAGTTTCCAGGAACTTATCTATCAGAATAACTATTAAGTAGACAGCAACTGGCTGAATCAACTATTTTGAAACACCAGAGTCTAGTAAAACACTGTGCAGCATCCAGGGAAGAGCAGAAAGAAGAGGCTGGTAAATTGAAGGAAATACCAGTGAATTGCACTCTGGCAGGAGCTACCTTAGCCCACCTCCTATCTTCACAGCAGGCAGCAGTAAGGTCCTCAACTCTATTCCTGGTGTGGCTTGCTAGTGCCAGGGTAGGACATAATGGCATAGTTCTCTAAGAACCAGACATGAACAGTCTGACTGCTGATCACTGCTTTTGATTAGCTACTTCAGAACCCTGGAGGCAGGCTCTGAGGGCAGACAGTGTGCCAAACCACTTTGGGTAAAAGAGGCAGAGGAGTCTTAAAGACAGCAGCCTTCCTCAAAACTATGAAAACAGTTAAAGGGCAGAATTTAAGAGACAAGAACTGCACTGAATCAAGAAAATACCACAAGAGAAGCTTCTGTCACCCTTACTGGCCTCTACCTCTCTCCCTCTCCAGGGCAGTGTAGAGCTGGCCATTGCTCTCTTTATGGGTCCCTGGCTTCTTGGGAAAGCCTTGACCTAGGAAACTCCTCCCCAACTCCACCCCACTCCTAGAATTTGCCCTCCTGGCAAAAGCTGCTTGAGACAGTAAAAACAGTGTAAGAAACAACTGAGCTGGCCCTGGCAAATGCTCAGCTAAGAGATGAAACCCAGAGCAGCTAAGTAAATGCCCACAGATGCTTAGAGAGAAAACCACTGGCATCAGAAGCTGGAAACAACAGAACAAGGACTAGAAGATGCCAGTTACGTGCCTTCCCAGATCACCCTTCCTTGAGCCAAGGTATCTTTTTCTGGATGCCTTAGTTAGGACATATTTATGGACTTAGAACTGTAAACTTGTAACTTATTAAGTTCTCTTTTTAACAGCCATTTCATTTCTGGTGTATTCCTTTTTTGGCAGCATTAACAAAATAGTACAGATTTTAGTACTGGAGAGGTGGGTGCTACTGAGGTTTGGAAATACAAAACATGTTGGAACAGTTTTTAAATAGATAAGGGCATTCTGGAAGAATTGTAAGGAGTTTAATAAGAAAGGTCTAGAATGCTTTGAAGAGACTGTTGGTAGAAATGCAGACTCTAAAGATACCTCCAAAGAAGCTTTAGACAGAAATGATAAATGAGTCATTGCAAACTGGAAGGAAAGCATTCCTTGTGGATGGAAGGCAGAATTTGAGAGTGACGAACTTGGACATTTAGCAGAAGAAATTTCCAAACTAAATTTGGAAAATGCAGTCTGGCTGCTTCTTGCAACTTATAATAAAATGCTGACAGGAAATAGATAAGTTGAGATCTGAACTCTTGGTACAAAGAAAATAGAAATTGATAGTCTGGAAAATTCTGGTCTTCCAGAAAGTGAAACCCCAGTGAATAGGACTCCAAATGAGGATTTAATCAAATATGGAACCAGTCTGACGTTTCAGGAAAAGCCAGGATTGGAAATGAAGTTATCCAGAAAGATTTGTGAAAAGTCCTATTGTCTGATGACTTTGACCCTTGTGTACTATGTGGAAAATCAGCATTTTTTTGCAAGATCTATATGAATGGACCCACTGCAAGTCTGGGCTAAAAGGGACAGAAAAGGGACAAATTGAAGGAAAAGAAATGTTTCAAAGGCAGAATCATGGAAGCTACAGTCTGGAGCCAGGAAATCTTGAGCCAGGAGAGTGACCCATCCATACATATGAAGAAGGTGAGTTTGCCCTGGAAGCAAAGGCAGTCCATCTGCTTCATTGCTCTGGAAGAGTAGTCTTGCCTCAGGTCCCAGAGAGTGTGGAACCAATAAACCAGGGATTGAGGGGAGCCTGGCTGCCATCCCATTGTTCTGGAGAGATTAAGCACATGCCCCAGAGATGACAGAGATCCTGGGTATTGTCCCAATGTTTGGAGAAGGTAGAGCTGAGAAACAGGTAGTTCCACATAGCTCTAGTGTTGCAATTCACCCCAGAATTTGGAGAGAGAGCAAGGCTGTAGCACAGGTCTTTGAAAGAGTGGGACTGCTGCTTTCTAAACCCCAGAATAAGTAGCTTTCAAATTTTGACATCCAATGTAATTTGCCTTGCAGGTTTTTGGAACTGTTTGGGTCCAGTGACCCTTGTTCACCTTTCAATTTCTCCCTATGGAAATTGAAATATGTGTCCCATAACTGTCCCTCCTTTATATATTGGCAGCAGATATCTTCTGAGATTTTTA
Source organism: Tamandua tetradactyla (assembly GCF_023851605.1). NCBI lineage: Eukaryota > Metazoa > Chordata > Mammalia > Pilosa > Myrmecophagidae > Tamandua > Tamandua tetradactyla. Next base: position 46,760,839 of record NC_135331.1, read on the forward strand.
GGTCCACAGCCAGAGGAGGATTTTTTACCTTAGAACAGACCATGCCTGTTTGAGGAGATTTTGTCCTGTTTTTGACTTTGTATGGTATTTGTATTGTTACTGAAATGGTTTAAGCTTTTGTAGTGTTGTGAATGTATTTTGTATATGGAAAAAACTTGTCTTTTTGGGAGTCCAAGGAGTGGCATATACCAGTTTGAACCTATTATGGACCCCAGAAAAGCCATGTTTTAATCTTGATCCAATCCTGTGGGTGCACCTATTTCTTTTAATCCCGATTCAATACTGTAGGACTGAAATTTTTATTATATTATCTCCATGGAAATGGGACATGCCCAATCATGGGTGTGACCAACGATTAGATGGAGATGGGACTCCACCCATTCTAGGTGGGTCTTGATTAGTTTACTAGAGTCCTTTAAAAGAGGAAACATTTTAGATAGAGCTCAGAGCTGACAGAGCAGAGTCATTGCAGATGCTTGGAGAACAGCTACTGCAGAGACGTGGATATTTGCAGACCCTTGGAGTGTCCACAGATAGAGAAGAAGCCTACATGGGCAGGGCCCAGGAGATGTCACCCTGTGCCTTTCATGAGATGCTAAGCAGGCCAGAACTCAGAGTTGTATCCCAGAGTCAAGGCTTACTCATTTAAGTCCTTCAGTGGAGCTCAAAGAAGAGGAAGAAAGTATGTTTACTAGGGATTGGAGGGGGCATTCAAATTTCTGTAAGCAAAGAAATTCCTAAGACCACTAAGAAACACAGCCCAGGACGAGATACAGGCTTATAAAAGGCAGGGAGGATCCTGCAATTTGCATTTGCCTTGGACTGGCCTTTAAGGTAGTAGAACTGAACTGTAAAGGAGAGCATCAGTCCCACAAAACCAATTTGCAACGACAGTGAAAAGTGGGGTTTTTTTGCACCTTTTTTTTTTTTGGTTTTCTTAGCTCCTGCCACTCAAGAAAATCTCTGTCATATCAATAGCCAGATACAAACTTAAACAGCTCAGTGACTAAATACCAGAATTAGCATTTAAAATATTAGAATGTGTAGCATTCAAAAGAATAAAAGACAAACAAAGAGACAGGAAGTGATATTCCATCCAAAGGAAAAGGATAAAACTCCAGAAAACATCAATGGAGAACACCAGACTGTAGACATTCTGGACAAGACTTTTAAAAAGTGATCTTCAATATGCTCAAATAGAAGAAGTAAAATACAAAAAAAATAGCTAAAGGGTATCAGGGGGGAAAAATGAATGAACAATATGAACATATCAAAAATTAATGGAAATTATTAAGAGGAACTAAACAAAATTGCTAGAGTTGAAGATCACAATAATTGAAATGAAAAATTCCCAGAAGGGTTTCAGCATCAGATTGGAGCTGTCAGATGAAAGAATCAGTGAACTTGAAGACAAGACAATTGAATGAATCAGGCTGAGAAACAGAAAGATAAAAGAATTTTAAAAAGTGAAAAATAAAAGACCTCTGGGGCACCATTAAGCATACCTACATGCACATTATGGGAGTCCCTGGAGAAGAAAGAGAGAAAGGAGCAGAAGGACTATTCAGAGAAATAATGGCAGTGTGCTGGTTTGAAAGGAAGTATGCCCCCTAAGAAAAGCCATGTCTTAATATAAATCCCATTTCTTAAAGGTAGAATAATCTCTATTCAATACTGTATATTTGAAACTGTAATGAGATCATCTCCCTAGTTGATGTGATTTAGTTAAGAATGGTTGTTAAACTGGATTAGGGGATGACATGTCTCCACCCATTTGAGTGGGCCTTGATTAGTTTCTGAAGTCCTATAAAAGAGGAAACATTTTGGAGAATGAGAGATTCAGAGAGAGCAACATTACAAAGCAGAGAGTCCACCAGCCAGCAACCTTTGGAGATGAAGAAGGAAGACACCTCCCGGGGAGCTTCATGAAATAGGAAGCCAGGAGAGGAAACTAGCAGATGATGCCGTGTTCACCACGTGCCCTTCCAGCTGAGAGAGAAGCCCTGACTGTGTTCACCATGTGCCTTCTCACTTGAGAGAGGAACCCTGAACTTCATCGGCCTTCTTGAACCAAGGTATCTTTCCCTGGATGCCTTTGATTGGACATTTCTTTAGACTTGTTTTAATTGGGACATTTTCTCGGCCTTAGAACTGTAAACTAGCAACTCATTAAATTCCCCTTTTAAAAAGCCATTCCATTTCTGGTATATTGCATTCCAGCAGCTAGCAAACTAGAACAGGCAGTAAACTTCAAAACTTACAAAAAAGATAGGAATATGCACATACAGAAAGCTCAATGGGAAGGTTAGGTTGTGGTGCCAACTTGGCCAGGTGATGATGCCCAGTTGTCTGGTCAGACAAGCACTGACCTAATTATTGCTGCAAGGATATTTCATGGCTGGTTAATAAATCAGAAGGATGGTTTATTAAATCATCAGTCAATTGACTATAGTTATGCCTGATTACATCTATGATCAACTAAGGGTGTGTGTCCCACAAATGAGATGATCCAACCAGTTGGAAGATATCCAATCAAATGAAGAGTTTTATGGAAAAAGAGACAATTAATGCTGTTTCTTCAGCCAGTGAGCCTCTGCTGGGTAGTTTGCTGAGAATCTTCATCAGCGTTATCAGCTTCACAGGCTGCCTTACACATTTTGAACTATTGCATTCTCACAGCTGCATGTGACATGGAACACCTTTATAAATTTCATATTTATAGATATCCCCTGTTGGATCTGTTTTTCTAGAGAAACCTGACTAATACAAGTTGGTACTGGGAGTAGTTTTTGAGAAATAGAATGTCAAAAGTGTGTTTTTACAATTGTTTTTCTACTCTGAGTAGACTCAGAGGCACTAGTGACTCTATTTCCAGTAATCAAGATGGACTGACAGACTTGGGAATGAGCTGACAATAGAGATATGCAAAATATCACCATTTGATTCTGCTATTTGTGTGCTTCTATATACCCAGAAGCAAGGCTCTGGGTAAAATTGTGAGGGAAAGGGATGAGCTGAAGGCTTCAAATTTGCAACTTAAGCATTGTATAAAAGATGTAAAAGTTTCCACATGTGCCCTGAAAGAAAATCTTATTTTTTGTGGATGCAGACTTGAGATCTCTGAAAACCAGGCACAGAGGCTTATTGTGTGAGTAGCAGATTTACAACATAAACTAAAATCTCAACCTTGCAGAGTGCATCTGTTAAAGTAAGGGTTTTGATGGGAAAATAATGAGATCTTGAAACTTAGGATGGGGAAAAATGGCTTCATAATGACAGCAATGGGGACAGCGAAACTCGGGAATTTGCTGAGCCTTTGCTAGATAGACCAGTAATGGTCTGTCCTGAGGAAACAGCTGCCCCATCTCCTGATTGCACTAAGAAAATAGCCACCCAATCTCCAGCCTACCTTGAGGAAAGAGATTACTGGACTTACAAGTCTGCCCAGAGGAGTCTGCCATCCAGCCTCCACATATAGAGATTAACCCTTCAGTGCCTGCTAAATCTGTAACCACCTTCCTTGGGAAAAAGGCCTTCACTTCTCTGAGCAATTAATCCTGTTTTACCAGATGAAACTGCCACAGAATGCCCTGAGATAATTGGCTTGAAAGACACTTCTACTTCTTTTCATGACCCACTCCAAACACCTCTCTTATCTTCAAGACCTATAACTAGACTAAAGTCCCAACTGGCCCCAAAAGGTGAGGTACAAAGTGTGGCCAATGTGGAGGTAAGCTATACTCCAAAAGAACTAAATGAGTTTTCTTATCTGTATAGACAGAAATCAGGGGTCTGTGTGTGGAAATGGATATTAAGGGTGTGGGATAATGGGGGGAGGAATATAAAGTTGGATCAAGCTGAATTTATTTGTATGAGCCCACCAAGCAGAGATTCTGCATTCAATGTTTCAGCTCAGGGGGTTAGAAAGTGCATTAACAGATTGTTTGTATGATTGGCTGAAATATGGGCCAAAAGGTGGCCATCATTATCTGAGGTCGAAATGCCAGAACTGTCCTAGAATAATGTAGATGAGGGGATCCAAAGGCTAATTGCCATAGACAAGGTGGTATAGCCACCATAATGGACAGCAGACTCGAAGCAACAATCAAAATAATCTGACACACAGTGACTTATGGTGTTGGCTAGTAGATTGGGGTACATAGAAGTAAAATAGATAGGCAATCTACTAAATCCTTGCTTGAGCTAGATAAGCAGAATCCTAGGTCAAGTGAACAACAGTCTAACTTGATTTACAAAAACAGAGAGTCACAGCCCCTTAATCAATTCCCAGACTTGAGACAGCTCACAGACCCAGAGCCTCTTGGATGAGGGAAATGTTAGTTTCCCTTGGGGAAAGACCTTATTATACTGTTCAAAATTTAAATTGTTAACCTTCCTCCTTGTCTTAACCAAGGAAACCTTTTACCAGGGTGACTATGCATTAGGGAAAAGGAAATTATCAGCTATTTCTAGGATTATTAGACACTGGTTCAGAAGTGACACTAATTCTAGGAGACCCAAAATGTAACTCTGGTCCACCAGTCAGAATAGGGGCCTATGTAGATCAGGTGTTTCATAAAATTTTAGCCCAGGTTCATTTCCAGACTTACTGTGTGGTCATTTCCTCAGTTTCAGAATACATAATTAGAATCAACATACTCAGCAACTGGCAGAATCCCCACATTGGTTCTCTGACTCATGGAGTGAGGACTATTATGGTAGGAAAGAACAAATAGAAGCCACTAGATCTGCCCCCTATCTAGCACAATAGTGAATCAGAAGCAATATCATATTCCTGGAGGGATTGCAGAGATTACTGCCGCTTTTAAGGACTTGAAAGTTGCAGAGGTGATGATTTCCAACACATCCCCATTCATCTCTCCTATTTGGCCTGTACAGAAAACAGATGGGTCTTGGAGGATGACAGTTGATTATTGTAAACTTAACCAGGAGATGACTCCAATAGCAGCTGTTGTTCCAGATGTGGTATCATTGCTTGAGCAAATCAGCACATACTCTGGTACCTGGTATGTAGCTATTGATGTGGCAAATATTATATCTCATTAGCTTGGGTAAGGACCAATAAAAAAAGTATGCATTCAGCTGGCAAGGTCAGTAGTATACCTTCACTTTCCTACCTCACGGGTATATCAACTCTACAGCCCTATGTCATACTCTTGTCTGCAGTGACCTTGATAATTTCTCCTTCTCACAAAACATCACACTGGTCAATTTTATTGATGATATAATGTTGATTGGACCTAGTGAGTAAGTGATAGCAACTATTCTAGACTTATTATTAATACATTTGCATGGCAGGGGATGGGAGATAAATCCAACAAAAATACAGAGGTTTTCAGTGAAATTTCTAGATTTCCAGTGTTCTGGGGCATGCCCAGATATCTTTTCTAAGTTGAAAGTTAAGCTATTCCATCTGGCCCCTCCTATGACCTAAAAAGAGGCACAACATCTTGCTGGCCTGTTTGGATTTTTGAAACAACATATTCCTCATTTGGGTGTACTAATCCAGCTCATTTACTAAGTGACAAGAAAAGCTGCTAGTTTTGAGTGGGCACTGGAACAAGAGGGGGTTCTATGACGTGCTCAGGCTGCTGTTCAAGCTGCTCTGCCACTTGGGCCATATGATCCAACAGATCTAATGGTACTTTAAGTGTCAGTGGCAAATAGAGATGCTGTCTGGAGACTTTGGCAGGCCCCTATAAGAGAATCACAATGCAGATGATTAGGATTTTGAATAAAGCCTTACTATCCATGGTATATAACTACTCTCTTTTGGAGAAACAGCTTTTGACCTACTACTGGGCCTTAGTAGAGACTGAATGCTTAACCATGGGCCACCACATGAGACCTGTGTTGTCTATCATGAGCTGAGTGTTTTCTGACCCTCCAAGCCATAAAGTTGAGTATGTACACGCTATTATAAAATGGAAATAGTATATAAGAGGTAGGGTTCAAGCAGATCATGAAGACACAAATAATTTACATGAGGATGTGGTCCAAATGCCTGTGGCACACTTCTGCCATAATACCTTCTCTTTACCAGACCAGGTCTATGGCTTCTTAGGGAGTTCTTTATAGTTAATTGACTGAGGAAGAGAAAATGTGTGCCTGCTTTACAGATGGTTTTGCATGATATGCAAGTACCACCCGGAAGTGGATAGTTGCAGCACTACAGCCCCTTGAAGTACAGTAGCAAGGGGAAATCCTTCCAGAGGGCTAAACTTTGAGTAATGCACCTGGTTGTTCATTTTGCTTGGAAGGAGAACCCATCCTGTGTATACTTGTCATCCTTTTTACCTTAGCCACTCCTGCCATTGCCCAATGGGCTCATGAAAAAAATGGTGGTAAGGATGGAGGTTATGCATGAGCTCCACTTATTAAGGCTGACCTGGCTGTGGCCACTGCTGGATGCCCAATCTGCCAGCAGCAGAGACCCACACTCAGTCCCTGATATGGCACCTTCCCTAGGTTATCATCCTGCTACCCTTCTTCAAAGTTGCCAGCTTCACAGTCTACCCTATGGTTTTGGACTCTTTCATTCCCATGGTTGCATGAGACGCCTTTATAAATTACATATTTACAAATATCTCCTGTTGGTTCTGTTTCTGTTGAGAAATCTGACTAATACACTCAGTAACACTAATCAGGATAAACTAAAAGAGATCATGTCCAGCCACATAGTAATCAAACTGTCCAAAGTCAAAGAGAATAAATTGAAGAGTTATTTACAGGGGGTTCCCAATAAGATTAATTCCCAATTTCTCATCAGAAACTATAGCTGCAAGAAAGCAGTGCAACAGAATATTTAAAATGCTGAAAGAAAATCACCAACCAGAGATTCTATATATGGTGAGTCTTTCTTTCAAAAATGAGGGAGAGATTAAGACATCACTAGAAAAACAAAAGATAAAGAAGTTTTTCACCACTAGACCTGCCCTACAAGCAATACTAAAAGGAGCCCTTCAGACTAAAGGAAAGGAAACCAGACAGTGAGTCAAAGCAGAATAAAAAGTAAGGACCTCTGGCAAAGATAACCATATGAGTAAATTATAAACACCATATGGTTATACATGGTGTTTATACATAAACATTATTACAACAGATGGTAATGTAATTTTTGGTGTAGTTCAACTTTTTACTTTTCCTAAGACCTAAAATGTGAAGGCATAAAAAATAATGATAAGTAGTTAAGTGCATGGACTTAAATGTATAAAGATATAATTTGCACATACACAAAAGATCAGTGGACAGAGAAATACAGGAAGAATGCATGTATCTGTTTTTGAAGGCGTTGATTTCAAATCTAATATATGGCATTAAATTTTAACCTCATGGTAACTTCGAGGAAAATATGAGAATATATATCCAAATAGATATGAGAAGGGACTTAATATGGTACAATACATAAAATGAAAAATATATATGGCAGTAGCCATTAATGGGAGAATTAAGGATAAAAAAATGTATAGTACTTAGAAAGACTAAATAGCAAAATGGCAGAAGAAAGTTCTGCATTATCAGTAGTGACTTTAAATGTAAATGGATTGAAATCATGCAATGTATCTTCTCTGAATACAATGGATGATACTTGGCAAGGGTATCAAGCCCACTTCATTGGGAAAAATAGTCTCTTAAAAAATGTTGTTGATAAAACTAGAAATCCACATGCAAAAGAATGAAAGTGGACCTGTACTTCACACCATATACAAAAATCAACTCAAAATGGATCAAATACCTATAAAACTCCTAGAAGAAAACACAGAGAAGCATCTTCAGGGCCTTGTGTTAGGCAATGGTTTCTTAGACTTGACACCTCAAGCACAAGCAACAAAAGAAAAAAAAAATAGACAAATGGCATGTCATCCAAATTAAAAACTTTTCCACATCAAATGACTTTATCATAAAGGTAAAACAACAGTGTACAGTAAGTGAGAAAATATTTAGAAACCATATATCCAATAAGGGTTCAAACACCAGGATATAAAAAGCAACCCTTCAATCAACAACAAAAATAAAACAACCCAATTAAAAAATGGACCAGAGGGGTGCATGGGTTGTTTACTGGTTAGAATGCCCACCTTCTATGTGGGAGACCTTCCATGTGGGAGACCTGGATTCAATTCCTGGACCAGGCACCCCCCCCCCAAAAAAAAATGAACAAAATACTTGAATAGACTTTGCACCAAAAAAAGATATGCAAATGGCCAAGCACTTGAAAAGATGCTTAACATCATTAGCCATTAGGGAAATGGAAATCAAAACCACAATCAGATACCATTTCACATCCACTAGAATGTCTATTATTTTTAAAAAAATAGAAAATTATAAGAATTGGAAAGGATTTGGAGAAATATAGGAATAAAGTATTGATAGATGCAACAACATGGATGAACCGTGAATATAGCATGTTGAGTGAAATAAGCCAGGCACAAATAGACAAATATTGCAGAAAGTCATTGATTTTAACTAATTAGAATAAGCAAATTCATAGAGCCAGAATTTAGACTTTAGGTTCCCAGAGGCCAGGTTGTGGATAGGGAACGGAATGTAATGTTTGAATTGTACAGTTTCTGTTGGAGATGTTGGACAAGTTTTGGTAAGGGATGGTGGTCATGTAGCACAACTTTGTGAATGTAAGCACTGAATAGCACTGAAATGTATGTTCTAATGTTGTTAAAAGGGAAAATTTTAGATTGTATATATGTTACTAGAATAATTTTTTATAAGTTCTATACAACACAAACAGGGACCCCTAAAGTAAACCAAAGACAATAGCTAATAGTACAATTATAAAAATGTTCTTCCTTCAATGTTAACAAAATGTACTATGCCACTACACAATGTCAGTAATAGGGTGGTAGTTAGGAACTCTGTATTTTATGTATGATTTTGCTTTAAATTTACATCTCTAATAAAAAGCAAAGAGGAAAAATGTTAAATTGTTCCAAAATATTGAACATATTTTTTTTACATAATCCTATACTTAACACTAGAAATTTAAAGAAATTCAGCATATTCATTTTCCCCAAAGAGATTACAGTCTAATTGAGCAAAAGAGACACAGTAATCTACAGTGAGTAAATAGCAATATAAAAATTTCAAAAACGCCCAACATAAATGTTTTCTTCATATAGTTTGTCTTCTGAAAAAGATTCCAAAAAAGTATGTATTCGGTAACCCATCTTAAAATAAAAATATTTTTAGATCAATATATTACACATATAATATTTTATATATATATCTCCATAAAAATTGTCTGAAGGTTTTGTTTCTCTAAGTTCAATTGTGATTATATCACTGTGAAACAATTACAAGTAATATTTAATGGTATGTTTATTTCTATTCCCTAATTTTTTTCCTTAAAAATTCACATTACTTGTGTAATAAAATTGTAACAGAAAACTATGTGGCTGAAAAGAGGAATTTTGTTCATGCCTAAGGGTTACATTTAAAATATTTTAAAAAGACAGGTCAGGGAAATGTCAAGTACCAAGTTGTGTTTGTTTTGCAATTGAAAGAAAAGGGTAAAGAGAGGATTTAAGGAAAAAATTAATAACTGTAACTAGGAACTCAAATATTTGAAAAAGGACTGCAATCTTTTAGTAGTTATCAAATTTTTGAATACATATTAAGATTTTAATATTAGGCCAACTTACAAGATACTTTATTCTTTTGGAACTGAGTTTCCTTTTACAAGTCTAACAGATCTTTTTTATATGAATCTGGTCCAGGAGAGGGCAGACCATCACACATAAAATTTAACTTGACCTTTTAAAGAAATAATGCCTTTGGCATGACCAAGTTCTTACAAAAGGAAATGGCAACTCATTCTCAAAATATGTGTTGTTCTTTTCTCTCAGTATTTCCATTCCCATTTGTAGCTATCGTCAAACACTATTGCTTCTCTGAATAAATTATTACTATAATAACACTGGTGACATTATTACTCTCCCTAAAAAGTCTGCATTTATTATTAGGTTAGATCTTTGTCCTTTTATAATGGAGCTCTCCCAAAATGAAAGTTTGCTGGTACTTATAAGGAAAATAAACAAATTAAAATGAAAAAGTACTGTGGAAATGGATTTGTCCCATATTTTTAAGTCATCAAAGAAATGGATGCCAAATTGATTTATTAATATACACAGAATGATGGTATAAACGTGTATAATCAATAGTCTGTAGAGAAAAGTAAAACCTACTTGCAACTATACAATAATTTGATATGTTTAAATATGTGTTTTAACATTTGGGAAACCGTTTATTTCTTTACAAATTTAAAGGGTAAATTACCACCTGTGAAAAACTTTTGAAATTACCAAGTGGGCTTTGTCAAATGTACCACAGAAGAGAACTCAGGTTATGTCAAACTGATTAAGTAATATTTGGGGTATTTCACTAAGAATTCATCATAATCTATTGTGCCCTTTTGTCATCTGGTTTAAAATGTATTTAAGACCAAAACCTAGAGTACAAAGTGCAAGTTGATATTTAAAATAAGTTCAAAGTTTTAAAACTTATCCAAAAATTTATTTGCCTTTACTTTTCTCATTCTCTGTTTAATGATTTGATATTAAAATGACCTGCCATTATTAAAGTAAAGGCTTACAAATTACAAACATGTCTGCAAATTAGCATAGAACTAAACCCTGAAATAAATGGGGATCCAAGGAAGATTGGTTGCCAGAACATTTATTTTTCTAAGGTCTTCTTTTCTTTTGTACCCTTCTTTCAGAGGATATTTACTAGTAACCGAATATATTATTGTAAAGATTATTGTAAAGATTTTAAGTTATATTATGATAAATAATTTTCAGAACCAAGAGAAAATTTTGTAGGAACAAAATAGTCTCCTAAACCCCAAGGAGATTTAAAATGAGTTTACATATTTAGTCAGCCCAATATAAAATAGGTTTACATATTCAGTTTACATATTTAGTCAGATCAATATAAAGCTCAAAGTCAATAATTATATTGACCAAAACTATTGTCTACCAAAGTTTCTATAACAATGTCTCACTTCATTGTGCTTGAATTATTATTCATATCTCTATTATTGTATGTTATCTTAGATTTTTAAAAAATCTCACATGTATATGATTTCTCTCTTGAAAATGAACATTTTCAAAATTATTTTGAGAAGGGAATTTTTTTTAGTTGACAGAATTAACTTTGAACTTCAAATAAAAAGATGACTCAGTTAAGTTCATCTCCACCTCTGGGTGTGGTTCAGAAGTCACAAGAAAAGTACAGCTAATTCAGACCCTATGATTTATGACACATTTGATTGGGTTTGAGTAAGGGCATACAAAGAAATCTTCACTATCTTTTCCTGTACTTGTTTGATAACTTCAGCAATACAAAGGAGAACGTGGTCTACTGCTATAGCTCTCTGAATGTGCTTTCCACAGTGGAAAACAAAGAAAACTGAATTAATGGTTGCCAAAGTTTTGCAGCTCTTGAATTTAGCACGTAAAACTTTTATAATCGTTATGCTTGTTCAGATATTTTGAGATTAAATGGCTTTTCCCCTGTCCTGTTTCCATGTATTTTAAAACATGCTTCACTTGTTCTAGTTTTTTTTTTCTTTTATATCCTCCTGCATTCACCATTTATCAAACAATTTTACAATTTTAAATTTTGAAGGAACTAAAGGTAATAAAGCCCAGGTCTTCCACATCATAAAGAGGCAGAGAAAAGCTAACCCCAGGGTCACAAACTCACTCAGCAGGTCAGGTACATGAATGAAGCAGTTCACTTCCTCAAATGGTGAAAGACAGCTGGGAGGAGTGGAAGCTGTAGCAAACCGAACTGCCCAAGCCCGTTTAAAAGGGCTCCAGTCACTTGCTGCTGTGCAAGAATGCTAGACCAGAGAAGCCAGCTCTTCAGATTCTTGTGAAACATAAATTTTCATGAGAAACATTCCCATTTTTTAAATGTCAAGAACAGATTTAAAAAGATTTTTAATCTTGCTGTTTAAACAAACATTTCTGCAGTTGTATTTAGCCTGCAGGCTGCCAACTTGCAACCTCTTTCACACTAGAAACTTCTGTCATTTCCATCATAGGGAGTTTACATGCACAACAGCCTCCAGACTTCAACAGTGTAGGCTTGTACAGCTGTCAAAGTTCATAGAATATATAAGACTATAGCACTTTTCCAAACAAGGTTGTCTGCAGCTCGGCTCAGACAAAGGGGCTATGTTTTTGTGTCCCCATGAATGAGGAAGCCTTGGTGTCCTCACATACATTCTCCTAGCCAACATCTATCAAGGAGCCCTTGATCTGCTACAATTAAAATCTATTCCCTCTTAATCCAATATGATCTGAGGGTGGAAAGTCATTGGACGGAAATCAGTGTGTAAATTGCAATGGACTATTACTGATGAATAAATTCAGCTTGTAGTTTGATTAGGGCCAATACATCAAAACAAAAATGCTACTAATACCCTAGGGTATCTACCAAAATGATGAAGAGAGTATCTTAAATTGTCCAAAGCAATCACACATTGACCTTTATTGCGATGCAAAGCTAAAATGAACAATGTTCATGATAAATAGCTGGAATTTCGAAACAGGAAGGAAAGGGGGCGGGTGACAGTCCTAGTGTGTTATTGCTTCTCTTGCTTTAAACATTTATATCCTAAAAGCTGCAATGTTCTCTTCTCTTGTTTCAACATAGATACATGTATTGAGAGATATTATAAGTAATTTTATTCCTTGGATAATGCAGTAAATAATGTACCTCTTTTATGGTTATTGTAAAAGAATATTGGGGTAGGGAAATGCAAAAGGTATGAATTTTTGCTAGATGCCCATCTTCTGAGATAAATAAGCACAATATTGCAATGGATCCAACTAATTCAGTTAGATATTCTATATTAGTATTTAAGTTTGCTATATAGATTGTGTGCTTGTGTGTGCTAAGTTTCCATGATTCATATTTTAGTATTAACCCATGTTGCAACAGCATTGTTAGTGGTCGATATATTATAATGATGTGCAACACATATAACAAGCATTAACATTTGTAAAGCCTAATGCACCATGATGAAGTCTTACTTTTTATAGAAGACTACACTAAAACAAGTTAATCTTTTAAAAAAATCTGGAAGAAGATACAATTTCATTCATTGACTTGAACCAATAATTTTTCACATTAAAATCCAACACACTCATAGTCATTTGGTCAGTAATAAAGAATTCAAGAAAATTCCCTGTCAGTACAGTCACTGAGAGAAAACATTCGGTCCCTGGGAAGGCAGACACGGTTAGCCACTCAGCCCTCTAGTTACCCACAGGCCCCACCCATGCCCAGCCACATTCCCTGAGCTTGAGACGTGTCTAGTTTCATGGTGAAAGAGGAGCTAGCATTCTTACCACTCAGTGAATTGTGGAAAAGGGCTATGTTCAACTACCTGTATTTGACATTCTACATAAAGAGGTGTATAATGCATGCTGCAAATATAATTAAAATTTTTATACTCATCTAATTTAAAAAATGAAGAGAAACAGGTGAAAATATATCTTAAAATATATATTTTATTTAGCCCATCACATCTAAACATGCAATCATTATAAAAATTTCTAGTGGACTATTTCACATTCCTTTTTTTTTATACTTTATTCTAAGTCCAGTGAATATTTTACATTTAAAGCATTTCTCAATACAGATTAGTCAAGTATCAAGTGTTCAATAGCCTGATGTGGCTAGGGACTAGCGCATGGGACAGTGCCCTTCCTCGGCTTAACTGCACAGGTTCTGAGTAGGAAGGTATGGTTAAATAAGAATGGAACTCAAAAATGGTTCAACACAATAAATACAAATAATCTGCTGGTCAGCCTTTATTTCTAAGTCACCAGAATATGGTATTTAAATGCATCTGGGTTCTAATGCCAGACTTCTTGGGTTCAAAACCTGTTCATGCTGCTGGTTTCCAGTTGCATGTCCTTGGGCATATGACTTAACCTCCTTCTTCTTGGTTTTCTCATCTATAAACTGGTGGAGGTAGAATATTATATTACCTACTTCATAGAATTGTTGGAAGATTAAGTCAATATACCTGAAGAACTTAGGAGAGTGCCTGGGATTCAGAAGTGTTCTGCAAGTGTTAGCAATAATAATTATCTTGTTATTTCTCTGGAACAATGGTTCTCAAAGTGTGTTCCAAGAAATAGCAGCATCAGTCTCACCTGTGAGCTTGTTAGAAATGCAGAGCTACCGAATGAGAATATTCACTGTAGCAAGACTCCCAGATGATTCATATCCCCATTAAAATTTGGGAAGCACTTGCCTAGAGGTTAAGGAGAGAAATTATCAGGATGGGTTCTGGGAATGACAATGGATACTATAACTTGCAAGAAGAAAAACTGGGAAAAACAGAGGTGAGGTAAGTGCAGAACTATAAACAATTTAAAATATAAAAAGGAAATTTGGCATCGAGACAAAGGAAAAATCCAAGAAATTCTAACTATAACTTTCAACTTCAGTTTTAATGATTCATCACTGCCAGAAAGACTTAACCATTGTGGGAGAAGGAATAGGAGGGCAAAGGTAGAAAGGCATTGCAGGTCAGGCTCTTTCTCTGTGACCCACATTTGCAGAGCAATTATTCAGGGCCTCTTAAAGTTCAGTGAGGGTGATTTCTCCCCATTTGATGAATGGGGAAATTGAGACCTAGAGAGATCATGATGTTCTTATGTTACAGAGAATTAAGTAGCAGAGGAGGGGCAAGACCAACATTTTCTCAATTCAAACCCTCATACCACAAAAGTATGATGTAGGATTGTAGCGCCTGCAACAGGCTATCAAAACGAGCCATAGTCAGCTGGCAGCCATTAACCCTAAATGAGGCAGTTATGAATGCCAGCTGAAAAGCCCCTCCGGCACGTGCTGTGTAAAGGCCAACAAATCAGTAACAACAGGTCTGCAACTAGCCCCAATGATGGTTATCATTTCCAACCTTTGATTGGTCCATGATGCCTTAACCGAATGTTTCGCATCCTGGTATGTATAAAACATGCAGCTGTTTGTACCTCTTTTGTCCCCACTTGAAATGGCACCCGCAAAGCTTTGTGCCCTGTTGTGCAGCACGAAACAATGGCTCAAGCCTGACCTCTGCTGTCACGTCCTGTTTCAGAAGCCACTCGGCTGAAGGCTTTTGCCCCAGTGCCAGGGGTGCAACAGGATAATAAGGCTGGTAATAATAATAGTAATAAAATAATAGCAGCTAATATTACTAGATGCCAGTTACTACACTTTAGGACTTGACATAATCTTACAGCAAAACTATAAGCAGGTGCTGTATAATCCTTTTTCATAAATGAAGAAACTGATACACAGATGGGCTAAGTGCCTTGCCCAAGTTCTCAAAGCTAGGAAGTGATTGAGTCCAGCCCATACTCAGGCAGCCAGTCTCCCAAAATCACAGCCTTAGCCATTGTGCTATATAATTCCCGACTTATTTTACTGATTTGGGCAGTGGGGTGGTGACTATAGAAGAACTAATTACCCAATAAGGAGATGAATACTTTCCAGGCTTTCCCTGACTCTATAAAATACTTTATTCAGGGCTTCCTCAATCCAAAGGTATTTTCATGCATACTTCATTCAGAAAACTTCTACTATATAAAGGAATATTTGGTAAATTGGATACTAAATTAAAACTATGCTTAAAATTGAGTATAATGAATGTGGATCTCTAAATAGGATTAAAGGTTTGACTGGGACATTTTCATGGCTGTGGAACTATAAATTTGTGAACTAATAAATCCCCACTGTAAAACCAACCTATTTCTAGTATGTTTTATTCCAGTAGCTTTAGCAATCTGAAATACCATCATTCAAAGGCTTATTTATGTCATAAAGGGATAAATGCAAGATTACATAGTATCACAACTTTGAGAAACATATGGAAAAATGGTCCAACAATTTAATCTGTCCTCTATGCCTGTAAACAGGCTAGTCTAGTTACTACAGAGGATAAAATAGTGAGGCTCGGGCGGGCCGCGGTGGCTCAGCGGGCAAGAGTGCTTGCCTGCCATGCCGGAGGACCCCGGTTCGATTCCCGGCCCCAGCCCATGTAAAAAACAAACTATAATAAAATAAGAAAATGTTTCCCTTTCTTCCATCCTTCCTTCCTTCTCTGTCTTTCTTTAAAAAAAAAAAAAAAAAAAAAAAAATAGTGAGGCTCTATCCCATATCTTGGAGATACTATGACCCTCTAACCATTTAATTATGTCATAAATCATCTTATTAGATCTAAGCAGAGATTATTTTAAAGGACTAGAATGGAATCCAGTTCCATCAAACCTGTCTGTCAGTATAGCATACACTATCTCTACCAGAATAAGTGTTGGCTGGCCTTAGAAGAGAGAAGAATTAGGGGAAGAGAAGATGTATTAGTCAGGGTTCTCCAGAGAAACAGAACCAACAGAATATATCTGTAAATATGAGATTTATAAAAGTATCTCATGCAACTGCGGGGATGTAAGAGGCCAAAATGCGTAGGGCAGGCTGCAAGCTGGCAGCTCCAATGAAGGTCCTCAATGAACTCCCAGGAGAGGCTGGCTGGCTGAAAAAGAAATTGTCTCTTCTAAATCCTTCTTAAAAGCCTTCAGGTGATTAGATTAAGCATCACTCATTGCACAAGACACTCCCTTTAGCTGACTGCCGATGTAATCAGCCATGTTTGCAGCCAATGTGCTCATGATTTAAGTCCATGAAATGTCGTCACAGCAACAGGAGGGCTAGTACTTGCTTGACCAGACAACTGAGGTCATCACTTGGCCAATTTGACACATGAACTTGACCATAAAAGAAAGAATGGAAGAAGGTATTGTCTTCGTCCACCCAGATACCATCCAAGGGAGAAGGCATCTTCCAGGCCAACTGAATTGTAGATGATAATATAGTCTACTGTGAAGATAGAGTTCTTGTCAGCAGGAAAAATGTTATTCTTTTGGGTTCTCTAATTTATTTAAATGGAGAGAATAAACAAGCAGGGCAATGCCCTGTCCTGAAATTGTCCTATCTAACAGATAGAGTTCTGATATAAATTAATTGCTTTCTGTTTTATATACTTCACACTCTTGTGAATTAGCTAGAGTTAGTAATCAATTCTTCTGCCTTGTCAAATCTGGGCCAGTGATAATCTATATAAGAATTGGCAAATATTGTCCCTGGAGTCCTGACTATTGCAAATTATCCCTTCTTTACCTACTTTCACTGCTCTTACACCAGTGGATCCTGAACTTTCACTCAAGGACCCCTTTGAAAATCTGACAAAAGCTAGAGATTCACATATGCATGGGCACACACAAAAAATTGGCTATCTTTCAACAGTTTCATAGAATTTGAAGCTTGGATCTTTAGTTAAGAACCCCTAATCCTTGACAATTTGCAATCTGATTCATTAAAAATATTCACAGAATAATTAATAGAGTAATTACAGAATGCTTTAACATTTTCACACACATGTATATACCCAGGCACAAACACAGATATATATATATATATTTATATATATATTTATATATTTATATATAAATATATAAATATATATATATATTTATATATAAATATATATATATATTGCATCCTAAGGAGGCTGGGCCCAGTGAACAGGAGGTCCCTATTGTTTTAATGAGAATAGTGATGGCTTTTTGAGTGCAAATTTGGAAGTAGCTGGATTGGAGATAAATTGCTCTGCCTAACAAAGAGGAGAGTAAATTGAATTGCTAGGGCAAGAATTTGGGAGGAAGAATCCTCAGCCAATGATATTATTGGGCTCTGAAGAAAGAACAGGAATGCAGAATTCTGAATAGCATTAGGCAGAGAGAAACATCTAGAGAAAAAGAACTGTCAGGTGTGCTAAGCTCAGTTTAGCTGCAATAGCACAGAACTCGCTCATCTCAGAAACTTTACTGCCTTAACATAATAAAGGTTTGTTTTTCCAGAAATTGCCCTATGTATTCTGAGCAGCTCTCCAAGGCAATTATCTTTTAAGTGGCAACTCAGTGTGAGGGATCATTGCCATCCTATGTTTCTTCCCTCAAAACTGAAGGTTTCATCAGCATTGTAGCTGAAGGAGAGAGAGAGTGAGTAGACAGTCTCATATGTGCAATAAAATGCTTCAGCCTGGAAACAACATGCATCACTTCTGTCACAAACCCTTACTTGAAACTAGTTGCATAATCTCACCCAACCCAAGGGGACTGAAAAATGAGGGTTTACATATGTTTAGAAGGAGAGGACAACCTGATACATGCTGTAGTGGAGTCCTAACACATTTTCTGGGGTGTTCAATGTCAAAGTTATTTGTGTTCCCTATGGCATCTTCAGTAAAATACATACTCTTCACTAACTCTTATTCCCTGAAGGGATTTAAAGAGGTGCTAAGTTCTGCATATCTTTTGGGCACAGACTAGGTCCAGAAAGGTTCACCATATGGGTGGTAGAGTTAGAATACAGCATGTAGCAGCATCTGAAGATGGACTGCTGAGAGAAAGGCAGCTTCCAACAGCAGCAGAGAACTGATTTAGAGTCAAGGACCTGGCTTCCAATCCAGACTTCATTCTACCATTCTGAGAAAGTTAAGTGACTTACCTATCTGTAAAATGGGTAAACTATATTAGATAACTGCAGTGTTAAATTGCTCAACAATTAATTTATCAATTTAAGGAGTAAAATTATTTTTATCAGTAACCTCATTTTGTAGCTGATCTGACCTATCTATAAATCTCTGATGATCACTTCTATCAATGAGATTTCATGAGGTAAGACATAAAAATATATAATTCTGTTCTTCCTTTAAAGTATAACTTGTTTTAAGTTTAAGAACAAAAAATCTCTTCAGTCAAATAAAATAGGGTATGCTATTGACCCTGAATGCATTTAGTTCCTATTTTATTTTCCATAAAGTATATTATGATAGGTAAAATTAGGTACAGTATATTTCTCTTAAAATTGGTAGATGCATTTAGAAGAATTATTACATATAAAGGTGATCATATGTCTACATTTTTCTGGAACGGTCCCAGTATAATTATTAGCAGCACCCCATTTTATTTTCAGAAGTTTCCCAGTATGAACAGTATAATACATGTCACCCAGTGTATATGCATATGATTTCAATAACTGATATTTTTGTACATTCAACATCAGGGTCCTCCTTTGTTGCTGTTATAATCAGACCCCAAATTAATCTACCACTGCAAGATGCTTAGAATTCCTGCAAAATATTGATTTATCTTTTATCTCTGTTTAGTTCATCCAGATACATTTCCCTTGTTCACATCATCAACTAAAGCAATCAGAATGAGTGATTGTTTTCTCCTGGCTCGTTTACAAGAGGAAATCCTTCTTTTGAGGTGAACAATCACTCCTGATTTCTCCTGGTCAAGCAGAAGCCAGTAATAACAAGCATCATCTTGTTGTTACACTTCAACATTCATCTGAATAAAAACTTGATACATGTAGCAATGATACAAATGAACAGTCTATGGATTTTAATCTGTCATAAGGAAACTTGTACTATCCCCTACAATAACTCTTTTCTAACTCAATGGAAAAAAAAGTTTCACTAATCCACTACCCTCGGTTTAATCTTAATATGTATCTTCCAAATGACCACCTTTATAAATTGTTTCCCTTTTGTGATTTAAAAATTCAATACATCTGGTGAGAGTGGGGAAGCACTAGACTTGATTTTCAAAGATCTCCCCAGGTGATTTTTTTTTAATTTTATTTAAAAATTTCCAAAATTTACCAACACTCTCTACCCCCACAAAGCAGCAACCTTCTTGTTTTCCCCCCATCCCAGGTTAACCTCTAATAAACTTTCTGTCTCTATTTGAATTTGCTACTTGTAGATATTTCATATAAATGAAATCACAGGGTAAAAATTTATCTTTATGTGACTTGCTTGTATAACAAAGCAAAATATTTTTCAATATTCATCCTTGTTGCAGCATGTCTCCGAACTTCATTCCTTCTTAACACTGAATAATATTCCATTGCGTGTATATGCCACGTTTTGTTTATCCATTCATCTGTTGATGGACAATTGGGTTATTTTTACCTTTTGGGAGTTGTGAATAATGATGCTATGAACAGTGGCGCACTAGTACCCATTTGAGAGGCTGTTTTCAATTTCTTTGAGTATATTACTAGGAATGGAATGTCTGGGTCACATGGTAATTCTATATTTAACTTTTTGAGAAACTGCCATATTGCTTTCCACAGTGACTGTACCATTTTATATTCCCATCTATAATATAGGAGGATTCCAATTTCTCTTCATCCTTGCCAAAATTTATTTACCATTTGTTTGATAATAGCCATTCTAGTGAGTGTGAAGTATATCACATTTTGGTTTACATTTGCATTTCCCTAGGGGCTAATGATGTTGAGCATCTTTCCATATGCTTTCTGGCTATTTTTATATCTTCTTTGGTAAAATATCTGTTCAGATCCTTTATACATTTGTTAACTGGGTTGTTTGTCTTTTTGCTTATTGGTTTGTTTGGGATGTGCATGGGCCAGGAATTGAACCCAGGTCTCCCACATGGTGAGAATTCTACCATTGAACTACCCTTGCACCCCCCTTTATCCATTTTGAATTAAATTTTGTATATAGTGTGAGATAGAGATTCAACTTCATTCTTTTGCATGTTGATATCCAGTTTTCGCAGCACCATTTGCTGAATAGGTTATACTTTCTCATTGAGTGAACTTGGCACCATTGTCAAAAATCAATTTGTCCCCCTCGCTCCCTTCTCCCCTCCATGTCCTCCTCCCCCCCCCAAAAAAAAAAAAAATCAATTTGCCATTGATGCATGGGGCTTTTTCTGAACATTCAATTCTATTTAATTAGTCTATAAGTCTATCCTTATGCCAATAGAATACTGTTTCGAATGCTATAGTTTGGCAATAACTTTTGACATTGGAGAGTGTGAGTCCTCTGTGTTCTTCATTTTCAAAATTGTCTTTGCTATGGGGCTCCTTATCATTTTATATGAATTTGAGGGTTGGCTTTTCCATTTCTGCAAAAAAAGCTGCTGAATTTCAATAGAGATTACATCAAATCTGTAGATTGCTTTGGGTAGTATTATGTTAACAATATTGAGTCTTCCTATCCATGCGCATGTAATGCCTTACCATTTATTTAGGTCGACTTTAATTTCTTTCATGTCTTTTCAGTATATAATTCTTTCAGCTCCTTGGATACATTTATTGTTAGATAATTTATTCTTTTAGGTGCTATTTTAAATGCATTTGTTTTCTTACTTTCCCTTCAGATTGTTCATTGCTATTATATAGAAAAACAAAAAAAAATGCTTTTAATACATTGTCTTTTTAAAGTGCAGACTATTTTTTTAATTGTACTAATTGCTTTTTGTTCTTCTGACTCACTGCTTCTTATGGATCAGCAATTTGGTTGAGTAAGGCCATCAAATGGTAATAATAGCAATGCAGAAAAAATGCTAAATGAGTGTCACCAAAAGGAAAACTTTACAGCACCATTGTGTTTTTGCCCTGCTAACTCTCATGATTCTCATAATCTCTGCAAGATTCTTCATGGATTTTTAGAGTTGTTCTACTGTGAGTATAAAAGTTGGTTGTTTCGGCAAGATCCTATTATAATGGTGAGAAAAGAGAGTACTGTCTTCATTATATACCCTAGAATTACCTAAATTTAATTTAACAAAAATCTTGAAGTTAAACAATCAGCCACAAAATAAATTTCACAATATTTCAATAGAAAAAATGTCCTTGTTTGGTTTATTTAATATTGTTGCTGATAATTCTCGGTACAAGTCAAAACTCTCAGTCATAAATCCTTGATTTAGAGTTTGATCTTCTTTTATTAATGCTGAATTTTGTTCAACCTATTTTGAAAAGTTTTCCAAGCTTATTATCACTGAATGCAAGACAAGGTAAAATGAATCCATGAGAGAAGCAGTGGGTAGTTTTCCATGTGTATGAGAGGACTTGGGGTCCCTTCTTCCACTGGCTGCCAGAACCAATGTGTAGATACAGAAAGCAGAAGGGGCCTGAGACATTTGTAACTAATTCAGCAGTTAATGGGAGGCTGTATCAATCTGAAACAAATCCAAAATAACACATTATTTTATCTGTAAACATTTCAGTCTGTGTCTCTAAAAAAGTAATTCTATAATTATACCTTAAAACATCAATAATCTCTTAATTCCATCAAACTTTTCAATTGACTCATTAGAATGTTTACTTTGTTTTTTCAAGTCAAGATCCAAATAGGCACCATGCATTGCAAGCAGTTATTATAATTCTCCTACAATATATTATTTATGTATTTTAATGTAATTATATTATTAATTGCTATTATGCAATTAGTTTTATGTCTCTTTTAATCTCTCTCTCTTTCTCTCTCTGTTTCCCTCTCTCTCTCTCTGTCTTGGGTATATTTGTATAGGAAAGGTATCTACATGCTTGTTTTTGTCTCTTTAGTTAGCGGTCCATGATCAATGTGTTGGAGAAAAGAGAGAACTGAACCCATTACAGAATTGTTCTCCAAACTCCCTATTCTCAGTTACAAGGTTCTTTACAATACATCTGTGGGTATATCTTAATTTATTTTCTTCTTCATTATTTGAATTTCATACAGACATAATCTCTAGGAAGTGTCTGAGAGAATGTAACCTAAGTAAGAGGATGGAATTGTAAATTGAGCCATCATAAAAAGTCCCTCACTTTAGGACAGATGAGTTAACAGTGAGGTTCTCTTGGTGACTATTTCAATATTTTTCATCATCATACAATAAAATACAGAGGCCACACCCAATAGCAATCTGGAGAGCACCCTGAAATGAATATATTGTTCACAGGAATATTAGCTGTTTAACTATGGTGTATTTTTCCAGACACTGTTTCATAATAATATTATTTCATAAAATATGATCTCCTCAATTAATGAGTTTATGTTTTGTTGTGACAGTTTCTTTCTGAAATACAGATGCAGGAAAATAGACTGGAAGGTCTCAGGCCTTAATACTTGGAAATATCAAGTTCAAATGTGAGCATCTCTGACTAAAATCTATAAATTCCAGGAGATGCTGATTTGATCATTTAAAACTGGATCAATTTTTGTGTCCTAACTTATACAAGTTGGGACGAGGAAATATTTGTCTTTGCTTTTGTGATTGCTTATTTAAGTTTTGTCAGTATATTCCCCTCTAAAGGCTTGGGATATATATACAATTAATATTATATTCATTATAGAGCGTTAATAACCACAGTGATAGTAGGATTCTTAAAATATATGTTAGAAATTCCCTTTCTTATCCTTAGCAGTGCAAATCAATGAAACTGAACTAATATCATGCCATTCTTTTTCTGTTGAAATTCTGCTTGATGAAATTGCTGGATGAGTCCCAAAAGATGTGAGTTTTGGTCCTGATATTAACTAACTGTGGGAACATAAGAAAGTCACTCTGGTTTTGGTATTGTTGGGAGATAATTCTCCACGTGTTTCTTGAGTTTCTTCATGTCCTGTGAACAGAGGACCTGCCAGACTTTGTCCCAGATTATCTTTTCAAGGATGTTTGTAAAGTGAACACCTTTGGAGTGAGGTACTATTTCACCCCAGAGTAGAGGGCAGATTTATTTACTCTCCACTATAATAAAGATAATGATTTCCTCTGGGGCAGCAGTCATGCAGGTTAATGCTGGGATTCCTTCATCTTGGGGTTTCTCTTCTGTAAGGCAACTTGTGGGACATATGGGGTCAAGGGGACTCAATGTAAACATAAAGCTCATGAGCTTGCTGTGCCATGAGTAATGAAGTGCTTTGTTTCTGGCCCAGGAGTCTTGTGACATCGGCAGGCTACCAAAATACTGTGGCAGGCTATCTTACTAGTTTGCACGCAGGGCAAACTCTTCACAGCTCTTGACATGAAGCAGAGTTTTAGCAAATTTTGAAAGGTCTATAGTTGGCTTAAATTTTTGTTTTAGTTCTGATTCAATTCAGAGAGGAAAGAATCTCTTCATGTCCTCAAGGCTTATAATCTTCTGAGGCTGAAAATGTGTCAAGTGTCCCAGACGATGCAATCAGCCCAAGTGAGATTCAATCATGTCTGACCATATGTGTGAATTGGTTGGAATGCTGAAGAAGACAGAAGGTAGCTGTAAAAAGCAACAGTCTGAGGGCAATTGTTTGTCTTATTGTTTTGGCAGAAAGGAAGAGATTGGCGATTATTGCCTGCTGTGCCTGGGGAGAGGAGAAAATGAAGTGGACATCATCTCCATGGAATGGAATCTGGGCCTCATGGGGAGAAGGGCTGCAAAAATTATTTTCAAGAAAAACCACTGAGACATGGGAACACAAATAGAGCTGCTTATGTCCCCAGTGGCAAAGTATTAAACATAATGGGGGAGATGAGAATTCTTTCCACTCTGCACAGCACATCACTCTCCTCAGCACCATGAAGACTCATTCTGGTGCATTTGGGTATTATGCAGCTACATCATAGCAACATCACAGAGTGTGATGCTCAACGGGGGATAGTACAGCCCCAGTGAACACAGCAGTCTCTGGTGTTAACCTGGTGGGAGAAAGTAGGTACCTCTTGTGGAACCAGGATGGTGGAACAACCCTATCTATCACTAAGAATACTTGACAGGCAATTCCCGGGGTGTTGAGTTCCTACTTGAGCAGATTGGGAAGAATTGAAAGCAATTTGGTCATTACTGTTCATGTGACCCCATTTGTACCCATGGCCTGTGGAGGCAGAAGGAAACTTGGGTAGCACAAGTAAATAGAGTAAAATATGAGTGTTGGAACAGAGATTAGGGTTATAGAAACACAGAAAGGAAAATATTTGAGCTGGATCATGAGGAATGAATAGGCTTTTTCTAAATAGCTAATAAAATAAAGAGAATCCTTTACAGAGGGAACTAGTGCAAAGGCATAAACTCTGGATTACACATTTCAAATTGATTTGTTAACTTTTGAAATGCAAGAGCTAAATTATCAGGACTTTCAAGATTGCATTGTGAGTACCCAGCTAAGTGTTAAAGAGAATATATTCAAAAGAAATGTTCTGATACTACAAAATATTTTACTACTTCGTTAAAATGGTATAATACTGAATTTCTCACCTCAAAAAAATTATCTGGTGTGATGGGGTTCTATGCCATGAACAACTCAAATTTTCTTGGTAAAATAATTTTTTAATCATGCCATTTAATTATACTTGCCCCGTAGTGTGTGAATATGTTTACATCCATTCTGTGCATATGCTTGTCAATATGAATTCAATCTTCCATTTTTTCTCTTTCCAAAAATGTTACATTTTATATTTTAATTAATGTTTAATTGGAACACTATTGGGGTTGAGTGTTTGAGGTTTCTAAGATCAGGAAACTTGGCCAGGTAATAAAATTTGTAGACAAATCTTTGTGAATAAAGTATGGGTAATTCATAAGCAAGAGCCTCCCTTTTAAAGAATTTCATTCTTGGCATCATTTTGTTGGGAAAAGTAGACACTTAGGGGTGTGCCCCTAAAAAAACTAAAATCTTCCATTTGTGGAAAATTTAGTGTTACTATTTGGAAACATTCACCCTTAGGTGGAGAAAAAATATATGTTATTCTCACTGCTGCTTAAAAAATAAACAAAACAAACAAACAAACAAAAATAACGTCATTAGTGTGATTCAACTGCTTGCTGCTTTCTCTTTTTACAAGTGCATTGTCTGAGAGGAAGATGTTTGAGGCTACTCTTTCCTCATTTGGATCAATTGTCATGTAAGAAAAAGAATTCACTCTTCAATGCAGGGAAGTCATCAGTGCCTCCAGATCTGTTGTCATGTCATGAATCAGAGGCGGTGTGGGTGGCTGGCTTACACATCCACACAACTGATTATAGAGCTGATTGCTCTCAAACAAACCAGTTGTTTCGATTTAGATTATATGTGTTTTACAAAACACTTAAGTGTGTGTATGTGTGTGTCCATATATATGTGCGTGCATGCAAATACACAGGCATGCAGAAGTGATGTGTTTTTTAGACATCACATCAACATGATCATATAACTGTTGAGAAGTCATATAACTGTTGATGGTTTTTTTTTTTTTCCATAACTTCATCTCTTTCACCACCTTAGACTGAGTTTTCCTACTAGCCTGTAAATAATTCAGACAGGAACTGTATCTGTCTCAGAATTTAGCTTAGCTTAGTACCTAGAACATACTAGGAACTAAACATTTGCCAAAATGAATGCAATTGTTTCTTCTAACTACCGCCTCTTTCTTTTCCACCCATTCACACATTTTGCAAAAGCAGTGTTCTCCCACTGCTATTACTCTTTATCTATTCCTGTATTTAGGCAACATCCTTCTCATTCTATTAAAACTGGTCCTGTCCAGCAAAGAGTGACATAATCATTTGTTTGCCAAATTCAATAGCTTCTCATTAGTCCTCATCCTGTTTGACCTCTTTGCAATGTTTAGCAGAGTTATCCACACCTCATATTTTAAATTCCTTCTTGCCTTAGCTTTTGTCACCCTATTTCACCCTTTTCTTCTTCCTATCTGACAAATATCTCTCTCTTCTTTGGTATGTGCTAAGATCGCGCCCATTCCTCTTTCTGGACATTTTATTCACTCTTAGGGCTTTAACTCCCAAATCCACGTTGGGAAGTATGTTGATAATGTCTAAATGTACACTCAAGTCTTGATCTTTTTTCTGAATACTTTTCTTTTCATATAAACATCTCCATTCAGATGTGGCAAAACGCTGCTGTTTTTTTTAAAAAAAAACAAAAACAAAAAACAAAACCAACAGAAATGGATCCTGGCCAAATTCTAGGCGAAATTCATGGGAGAAAAGAGGCTTACTGGAGTGATTACTAGAGAATTTCAGGAAGTCTAAACGGGGGATAAATGGCCCCCACAAAAGGTCAGTGTCCTGGAAAGATCTGAAGAAATGTTCTTTCTCCTTCTCTTACCTGTTTCTGCTCTCTGAGTATTTATTTACATCTTTTCTCATCCTGGAAACTAGCTTTTTGTACTCTTTAGCCCACGTGTTGGAATGTGACAATCAACGGTTTCCAAATTTACATATTCTTAGTTTCAGACAACCAGAAAGAGACTAAATTTGCTTTCTTTCTTCCAGTTTAAAAATCTGAGGCTCTAAGTGACCCATCCTGAGAGGATATGCCAGCCAGTCCACTGTGGTAGTGAAAGGATCCATGGTGCAAATAGGACAGTGCCTTCAAATCCACTTGATGTGAGAAGAGGCATGACCTAGTAGGAGGTGGGCCAAGGGGATACAACCTGAAAGACTACACTAAATGATAAGTTCCTATTACTATATCTTCTAGGCACATGAAACTCATGGCCTAAACTCATTATTATTCACCAACCCAACCCTACCTCCTGAAAGAGATCCTTTCAGTAAGGGGATAATCCTGCCAAGATGCTCAAGTTGGGAATTGCTGAAGTGTCAATGATTCCGTCCTAATTACCCTATATCCAAGCACTTTCCAGTCTGCCAGTTCTAACACTGAACTGCCTCATTGCTCCATCTTTCCTAATCTCTTTGCCACTGCCCGTGCATAACCTCTCATCTTCTGCCTCTTCTTTTACAATAACCTCCTAGCAGGTTTCATGAGTGTTTTAGTTTGTTGAGTCTGCTGGAATGCAATATGCCAGATGAATTGACTTTTATAAAGGAGATTTACTTTGTTACAAATTTACTAATTTGGGAAGGCACATGGTAATATCTGCTGACTCTCTCTCCTGACTTCTGGGTTCAAACTGTTCTCAAGGGTGCTTACTTTCTGCATCTCCAAACGTCTGGGTCTAGGCCAGCTCTGAGCTCCTTTCTTCTGACCCCTCCTTTTAAGCTCACTCATTGCAGAAGGCACTCCCATTAGCCAACTGCAGATGTAATCAGTCACAGATGAAATTCGCATGCTGATGATTTAAGTCCACAGCTACAGAACAACTGGCTACCATTACCTGGTCAAGTTGATACCTGAACTTAACTACTACACTGACTTCATCATTTGTCTTTTCCATCTTTGTCCATACCACACCAGGAAAGTTATTTATTTAAAAACTATCACACCTATGGAATGAAATACAAATGGCCCAGCTTTATATCTGGTCCTTTCCTGTCCTAAGAATACCCTGCTACTTGTAGACAGCTGTTGTTCAATCTCATGAACTATGGATTATTTGCATAGTTAACTTTTTTGTATATACCAATCTCTAGCGCTGAAATGCCCTTATTCCTTATGTACTTAGCAAAATTTTTCTCATCCTTTTGGAAATATTCTCTCCGAGAAGCCTGTCTTGCCATTTCATATCTCCAAGATAAATTAATCTATCCTACCTTACCTTAGCCTAGCATAATACTTTTAGCACCTATCAGTTTTTTCTGCAATTTTTAATTTGTTTACTTTATTAACATCTGGAAGAGAGAGAGAGAGACAAATATATGCATTTTATATTTTTCCCCCTCCTTTAGGATCTCCCCCAGGGTCTGGTTCAGAGAATGAATATGCATTGATATGAATATTCATGAGTGAAAAGGTGAATATTTTTATTATTGAAAAATGATTTTTTAAATGGGTTTTTTGACATGTAAAATTTTTAATTTGGAGGGATCTATTTGCAATGAGTTGTCTTGAACAAAATTATTCAACTTAAAAGTTGTTCTTCCTATGTAATTATGGCAATGTTGAAATACTTCAGTCACCAAACAGTTAACTCTCAAGAACTGAGAATGACATGTAAACAAATAATGAGATTACAAATCAGGTTATAAATGTTAGCATTACAAGAAATGCTTGTGGGAGAAAGAAAAGAAGGATTAATTTTGGTTAGAAACTAGCACTACAAATGAAACCACATAAAGCAGAGGGAAACATAGCTTCAAACGGCACCCAAAATGGTCAACTAAATGAACACTGTGTTTCTTTCTTTAAATTTTGTATGAATGTGGTACATAGTGTACAAACTCTGTACTCACTACTAAATTATTTTTGTTAATTTAACGACTGCAGTCATGATTTATGATGCCTATAAAAACCATCCTAAAACAAACATTCTCAAACACACAAACATTCACACATACAAGACTGCCAAAGGCAGAAATTCCAATGGCTGAACTTTTAGTCCTACATCTGAATTAAAGGTGAAGATTAAATTTGTTAAACTGAGGGTTTGCTAAGGCTTAACTATGGGTATCTCATTATCCATATAAAGCAATAAGTCAAATATCAAGACAAAAATGTTTGTCCTTCATTTAGACTTCCAACCCCAGATGTCATGTGTTTAAGAGCACATGTAAAGGCAAGCCTTTGGAGAATAGATCAAAATTAACAAGCAAGTCATTACTAGTTAAATAAACTACTTCTTGAGAACAAACCTAAAATAAATGAATGGTCAGAGAATTCAAGTGAGCACAGCACAATGTGTGGAGATACCTTATTCCCCTCATTTCATTGCTCTCTTCCCATTCTTCTCAGTAAGGATTGGCATTAGATGCTCTGTGGGATCTGATCAGAAGTGCATGGAGGATTTAGGCCTGCTGTAAGAGCACTTCCCTTGAAGTCTCCTTAGGGTTGGTAGCAGCAGTCTGGACAAGCCATCTGTGTGATTCTGAGCAAAGTCTAGTGGTACTTCAACTTCCTATAGACCTTGATGTGCATGTCTTGTACACTGCAGTTAAAACTACTTGAAAGAACACAGAATGACATCTTCACATTTGCCCCCACCCAGAGGCAGGTGAGTTGGCTAGATTTGGACAATTCCTAAATTTTGCTTTAAAAGAAAACAATAATACATCTTTTCTAGCCTGTCACAACTGGCTACCCAAACATATAATTCCATCAGACTGATTTTGCCATCAAACATATGGTAAATGACACTTCAATTTCTAATTTAAATTCCCCATTGTTGGGCTCTATTATTTTCATTTTTCATATTATTTTGAAAATGCATTTTTAGTTCATACATAATGAATGAGTGACTAATAATATATACAGTTATATTCTTAAGTGTTTTCATTCTCGATTGTTCATTACATCTATTTCCTCATTCATAGGGCAATGTAAAATGCTCTAGGGAACAAGATGACCTTTTCATACATGACCAGTGGAAGATGGAAATGCATTTTATATGAGTAACCTCTCCATTGATCAGGATTCCATCAGGGAGCATCTAGTCCTTGACTGGAGAATCCTAGACACATAATTCGTGGTCAGCCAGCACACACCAGTAGTACACGGTGCCTGCCATCTGGTTTACTTGTTCAGTGCTCTGGTGGATAGCTTTCATGATCTGGATGCTTACACATATTGGACATTCACCTAATATTTATCTTTCTTTTAATAAACTTATTTTCAAGACTATACTGAAGAAAGAGTTGAAAGTAACAATCACATGACTAAGGTCACTAATAGTTTCCCTTTCTGTGCCTTCTCTACCCACCCATAGCAGCACCCACATCCTATCTGACATCATGCGCTCTTCACCTATCACCTTTCAGAAGCAGAGATCACATATCATTGAAGTTTTTACTTAATCCATTACGAAATCCCAGTATATTTTATCTTATGTCATAACAACTTTTCATATTACATATATTTTCAACTTCAAAAGAGATGCAAGTGCTGGTAAGCTGTAGGGAAGGTGATGTGTTCTGTTATCTGTTCAATCAATATATGATGGACATCTTCTCTGGGTCAGGAACAATTAGGAGCATGAGGGCAATTTGGAAAAAAAACAGAGAATTTGGGTGTTGAATTCTGGGTTGCATCAACTCTTTTACTCCAATAAGATCTCTAATTAGCCCATCTTGGGTTACCAGGAAATGTTGACTATAAACATTGTTTTCATACTTAGTGCATGGTTTTTCTTTCTTTTCCTTTATACCCCTTCATAGGATGGTAAGTCTGACAGCATACTGTTGTGTCAGTCTTCTGTCCAATAGTTTTCTGATGCTGTCTCTTAGGCTCATACCATTCTGTACTCCATTAATGAAAAGCACCTAAAATATTAAATCTCACAAAAGAGATTAATATCATTTGTACTTTAGACAGTCAGTCACTCACAACCTGCAGACTTGATAACTTTCCCACAGTCACATATCTATTAGCGGCAGACCTAATGTCCTTGTCCAGATTCCAGTAATGACTTGACTGGAATGAATTCAAAATTGGCATCCAAAGGATCATTTCTGATTTATTTATTTAATATTAGTTACTACTAATAATCAAATGAACAAATACCCATGTCCTTTTCATTAACATAAATTTTTATTAACTTGTTCTTATCCTCATTCCTAGAATCCCACTGTCAACATGCTCTAATTTTTAAGGGAATATTTATTTCATATGTGTGCTCCATGCTCATAATACTTCTTATCTAGATATGTGGAAGTATATGTGCACTTCTCCTACATCATGGAGCTAAAAATTCTGTACTCAATTCCCTCAAAACTATCTTAATGATTTGTATTTTAAATGATAAGAAGCAAAATGATTGATGTTAAGTATTTAATTCTCCTACAGAACAAGCAGTTTAAACTCAGAGGTTATTTCAGAATGAAGGCTGGTTATTTAGTTCTTACCAGACTGCTTGAATGTATCTTTATACTACCTACTTTTATTTTATTAATGACTTACCATCCTTTTGCCAGAAAATATAGTACTTTGGATTATAGTAACAAACAGAAGAGCTGGTTTCAACAACCATTTATTATTGCAGAAAGCCTTATAATTAACTGTGCTCTATTTGTTCTCATATATAAACATAATAGAAGGGACAACTAATGATACCTCAAAAGAACAAATAATTCAATATTGCACTTCATATTTTATTGGTGTGCATGGCTTAACTACAAGTGAAATTGTGCCCACTGCTTCCTTTAAAACATTTAGTCTCTGAAATGGAGAGAAGGAGCAATAGGAATGGGTGATTCTGAGGATACATATCTTGTAGCACTCCGGCTTTTAACTAATGGAATTTAGATGACCAGTGGGAGAATGAATCATAGTTTTGGGAGACCTCAGTGTTTCCATAAAATTTCTGAAAAAAGAAAAGATTGTCTCTCCGTCCCCAAACCACCTGCCTGAAAGTCTTAAGTTTGTTTGTAACTGATCATAGCTGCCATTTTTCTAAAGAGCTTTACGCATGGAGCACTTTTCTTATTCCCATGAGTCAGAGCTCCTGAAATGTCTGTTCCTGATGATACCAACTATTGAACACTGCACTGTGCTTTCTCTGGTTCACCCATTATCCCTGCATGTGCACAATGAGGACAGAAAAGTTTTTTTATGAAAAAAACATGTGCTTTTACAATCCCTAGAGCAATACAATGTATTCTCCTACAGTGTTTCAACTATTTTACACTGAAAATATTTAAATTTGTGGTTTAAATCCCTACAAAAAAGATGTTTATACTTTCTTATTCATCGTAATGAATAAAGTCAAATGTTTGCAAGTACAAAAATTGGCCTTTAATGTCCATAGAATTCAACATATTGGATAAACCAATTTAGGAAGGCTTGAGAATCACTTCTCTAGGATTATTGGTGATTACATTTATTCTTTTACTTATTTTAATTCAAGATATCATTGAGATTTGAATTGGGGCTATAAAATAAAGAGATGGGAAGAAAGGAAAGTTTTTACATATTAAAGATATTTTCACAAAGTGTACTTTATGTCCCCTTACCATTTAAGATTTATTGTCATAAATTCCTTACCTGATTCTTAGGAATTTTATGGGTTTATATGCTGATGGGGTAAATTACTAATCTCTATTACGGTTACATCGTTATAAGACTTAGTATTCATAGGGAAGTCATAAAAATGTCTCCATAGTATGTCAGGACTCTAAACTTATTCTTTTATTATTCTTATTTATTATTAATCCATTAATTCAGTGTGTTTTACTGAGCACCTACTATGTGTTAGGCACAGGTTTGGCAGGGTCCTGCCCCATGAGGATAATGTCAGTTCGAACTCATTTGGACTATTGCCACAAACCCCTAACTGGACTCCCCGCTTTCACCTCTGCTTACTCTAATCCATTTTTTCTCACTGAAGCCAAATCAAATTTTTCTAAAATGCAAATCTTATCATATTCCTCAAACACTTAACCGGTTAATGGCATCCTGTTGAATTTAAGATACAATTTAAATTTCTGAACCAGGCCTACAAGGCAATCTGTGCTCTGAGCCCTGCTTCCCTCCATCCTCATGGCCATGCCCTCTCCTTCTCTTCCTCGTATAGGACCCACCCACATGCACCAAGATCTTTCCCTCGTTGCGTCTTTGCTTTTGCCTGTAATACTCACCCCCCTACTGTAGGCTTTGCCAACTGCTAATCACACTCAGCCTTCAGCTGAAAGACATTTCATCAAAGCAGCATTCCCTGAACTGCCAATCTAAATTAGGCCCTCCTCTTAGGCGGTAATTTATATATATTTATAACTGCATATTTATATGCAGTTATTTAATATACATCTCCCTTAGGATACCAGAAACACAAACTTCATGAGTGCACAAATCATATTCATCATATTTCCCATTGTGTACACAGAATGTATCATGACACCTGATACATATGAGATGTACACTCAAAAATCAATGATTTCATGTTTGATCAAATGAGTGCGTAGATGCTCTAACAGTAGCTGGACATGCCTAACTAAGGTCTTCCTTTAACAAATCAAAATTAATTCTCCAATCTTTAAGCTGCCATTCTAATTTCTAAATTGAGATATTCTATGATCGAATTGGGGCCATTTTAGAAATTGGTATAAAGATCTTATAGTCTAATGTAGAAAAGTTGAGTAAAAGAGCAAAGGACAGAACAAAAAGAACGGACTTATTAGAAAGACAAGTTAAGGTGAGAGAAAATGGAGTATTAATTTTATTTTATTTAAGAGCCATGCTTGCAAATCTGCATTTGGGGGGTGGGGTGGGGGGCGGTGCATGATCCGGGAATCGAACCCAGGTCTCCCGCGTGAAAGGCGAGCATTCTACCATTGAATCACCCGGCACACCAAATCTGCATTATAAAGGTATTATTTTAATACCCTGAGTTTCTCTGAGAAGCAGATCATCTCTTTTCCTGCAAAATATCACATTGGGTGCGCCTCCTTTTGTACACTCCAGAGCTGCTAGGCGCGAGGGCTTGATTATGTCAGTAGTCAGGTGCTCAAGTACAACCTCCAGGGTACTGAGCTCAGAACAGGACCGGAAGTCTTCCACCCAGGTAAATTCATTACTTCTCAACCCTTAATCCATTTTACTACTGCATTCAAAAGCAGCCTTTTCTTTCCTACAGAGCTTTTGTAAATGAAGGCTCTTGCTCATGCCCCATGTCACCCAAAGGCGCATTAAAAAGATTACATTGAAAACACCAAATTTTGTAAGTAGACTGAGCGTGATGTGTTTTCTAAGTCTGATCTGAATTAAAAGACCTGTAGTAAACACAAAAATGTGACATAATTGTAAAGATGCAATTTTAAAAGAAGACACATCAATTTGAATCACTTCAGTTAAAATACGTAATTTTATTTTCCAGATGAATGAGTGCAAACTACTTTGAAAGCTCTTATTTATAACTACCTTAAAATTCTGCCAGTTTTAGTCCTATGGTGCCAAATCAAAGCCTAAAATATTTTTTCTTAACAATATATAACTAAATGGTGTTTTAATAGGAACACAATTAATGTCTTAGAATGAATGAATACAAGTGTTTCTGTTCTGTCATTATAATTCACTAAGACCACGAAATATTATACTTCAAGTTATGTTTTTCCTAAAGGATTTGTTTTCCTTTTCACTGAGAACATATGAAAGCACATTATTCCTATTCCCAAGAATGTCATTTCACTGCATAACAGATATTGAATACCGAAAAGACAAAAAGATAAGTAGACGAATATCATATAACCATTTCTAATGTACATTTAATAGGAAAGCAGTACGGAATGCTGTGCAAAAAGAGATAAATAGAAAAAGTTTAAAAAGTATAAAATAACAATTAAAGAGCTTTATTATTTTCTTCTAAAAGAATATTCATATTTTTAATAGCATAGAGAGAGAGATCCAGCAGAGAAGAATCACAAGTTTTCTGTTCACCAATACCTTTGACTGTAGAATTAGACCCTAGAAGCCTTTGGTTTCTCAAATTACCACTGTTAAGAACATCAGATTATAAAATAAATTTGTAAATAAAAGGCATTTTATAGAGAAGCAAATTCTATTTGGCAACATTATGAATATTGAACTTCAATTGGTAAATTGAAAAAATTTGCAAACTACATCTAGTAAAACTTTGAAATAACATACTGTGCTGGTTTGAAAGGAAGTATGCCCCCTAGAAAAGCCATGTTTTAATCAAAATATCATTTCATAAAGGTAGAATAATCTCTGTTCAATACTATATGTTTGAAACTAATGAGATCATCTCCCTGGATGATGTGATTTAGTCAAGAATGCTTGTTAAACTGGATTAGGGGATGACATGTCTCCACCCATTTGACTGGGTCTTGATTAGTTTCTGAAACCCTATAAAAGAGGAAATATTTGAAGAATGGGAGATTCGGAGAGAGCAGAGAATGCTGCAGCACCACGAAGCAGAGAGTCTACCAGCCAGCGACCTTTGGAGATGAAGAAGGAAAATGCCTCCCAGGGAGTTCCATGAAACAGGAAGCCAGAAGAGAAAGCTAGCCGATGGTGCCATATTTGCCATGTGACCTTCCAGCTGAGAGAGAAGCCCTGTGTTCGCCATGTGCCATCTCACTTGAGAGAGAAACCCTGAACGTCATCGGCCTTCTTGAACCAAGGTATCTTTCCAAGGTTTCTTTCCCTGGATACCTTTGATTGGACATTTCTATAGACTTGTTTTAATTGGGACATTTTCTCAGCCTTAGAACTGTAAACTAGCAACTCATTAAATTACCCCTTTTAAAAGCCATTCCATTTCAGGTATATTGCATTCTGGCAGCTAGCAAACTAGAATACATACACACAAAAATTCAATAAAGAGCAAGTTTTATTCCAATCCAACTTCCGCC
Source organism: Tamandua tetradactyla (assembly GCF_023851605.1). Taxonomy (NCBI): domain Eukaryota; kingdom Metazoa; phylum Chordata; class Mammalia; order Pilosa; family Myrmecophagidae; genus Tamandua; species Tamandua tetradactyla. Next base: position 46,796,941 of record NC_135331.1, read on the forward strand.
AATTTTTTACCTTCTCTCAGAAACAGTCTATTAACATATAAATGTGTAAGTATATATATGTATCTCCCTGCTCTTTATATGAAAATAGAAGCATATTGTTTTATATTACTTTTATGCTTAACAATATACCATGAAAAATATTTATATAAGCAAAAAAATAACTACCTCTTTGTTTTCAAATGTTCCAGAGAATTTTATTTTGTATTGGAATGAGGTACATACAGTCCATAATTTACATACAACAATTTACTATTGATGTATATTTTTGTCTGTTTTCAATTTCCTGCTATTTCAAACAACATTACAATAAAATTCATGCGTGTGTCTCTTTTTGTGAATATGATTCCAAGTAAAGGATAAATTCTGAGACATGTAGTTGGGATGGTAAAGAGTACAAATCTTTTTTATTTTGAAATACATCATCAGTTTCTCTTCAAAGCACTCCTATCAAACTAGCTCTCTCCTAGAACACTGGGGAGTGGCTGATCCCCACACAATTAGTCAGTATTTAGTTCTTTCAAAACTGTAGATCTTCACTGATAGATGAAAACAAAGTACTACTATTTTAGTTCTGAAATGTTGTACTTACTTTTATATGTCCGTAAGCCATTTATGATTTTCTGGTTAACTGCTGTTCTCTCCTTTGTTAACTTTTTTTCTTTATGCTTAAAATTATTTTATAAGTTAAAGAAATTAGCTCTTTATGTGTTTACAGTGTTACAAATATTTTTCCACTCTTACTATTGTATTTTGGCTTCCTTGTTTTCTGTCTTTCTCATAAAACTTTTATTTATGTAGTCTAACATTTTTCCATTATGATATTGAGCCTTCCCCATATAAAGATTATAAAACTATTCCCCCAAGTTCTTTTCCAGTATATTTGAAAGATTCTTAGATAATGTTTTTATTAACTCCATTGACATATATTTTACATACAAAAGTATCCATTTTAGTTGTGAAATTTGAGGTTTTGACAGTTATAATCAAGCATGAACATTTCCAACATTCCCTAAAGAGTCCTTGTACCCTTTGTCGTCAGTCTCTCCCTCTGTCCCCACACGATGCAATCGCTGATTCACTTTTTGTCACTATCCATTCATTTGGGTTTTCCAGAATTTTAATGAATGAAATCTTACAGTATGTACTCCTTTTGTGTCTGGCATCTATTCATCTGCATAATGATTTTGAGAATCATCCATGTTATACATACATTCATAGTCTAATTCTTTTTATGGCTGAGAGCTATTCATTCAAATGAGGTATGAATTAACTCATTTGTTTGTCCATTCACCTATTAATTAATATCTGGGTTGTTTCCAGTGCAGGGCTATTTTGAATACAGTGGCCATGAGCATGCATGTACAAGTCTTCGGGTGGACATGTTTTCATTTCTTTTAGGTAAACACCTTGGAGCCGAGCATCATATTGAAAATATGTTTAATTTTCCAAAGTAGTTGTACTATTTTACATTTCCACCAGAAACGATGAGAGTTTTTCTAGTATTTTAGAGTTTAATTTTATTTCCTTTTTACTCATGTAATCCACCTAGAATTTATTTTATTATAAAGAGCTAAAGACCAAGCATGCTTCAAAAAGGCTGGACAATTGTCCCGATACCATTAATTAACTATCCATGTTTTCTCCACTTTTATGAAGTGGGAAATTTCATTCATGGGGCCTGTAATAGTGTAAATGAAATTATATTCGGTGCCTCATTATTTTGCCGAGTCATAAGTTCCCCTTTTGAGTGACCACCTGAGCTAGTCCTACCCTGGGCGTAACTGCAAATGGTAAGGCCTGTACCTCCGTACGGTTTGGATGATAAGTACCTCCCTTAGCTTCTCTGGATGGCTTTGTTACTTCTGCTCTTATGCACTGCATAACTTACTAGCAAGGCATGTAGTCTACATTGTTTGAATGACAAGAGCTGCCCTCAGATTCTCCAACTGGCTCTTGCCGATTCTGCTTTTCACACAGTATAGTTTAAACCTACCATTCCCCCAATATCCATGGGAACACCCTGCCCATCCTTTCTGGTTCACACTAAAGGCGAGAACCCAGCACCCACATGTGCTCTTCTCCCTGTCCTCCATGGGCCCTTGTAGGAGCCAGGTTAGTTAAGACCAAGGCTCCTCTGCCACCAACATTCTTCCCTCTCCATCTCCAGGGCCATGTATCTAACAAAGCTGTCCTTCAGTGCGTTCTCAACTGGCAGCAGTCTGGCTGGCTACCTGTGTTTTCACCTCACACCTGAAGAACTTCCATATAACATCCAAAAAAGGGACTATATCTGCATTTACTTTTCTGTAACTACTTTTTTCGTGTTCCGTATCCATTTTATTTTAATGGTAGATTTATTTTAGTGGAATTGTCTGGTTGTAGAAAGACAAAGAGCTAGAATGAAGCTAGCTTAAACAAAAACAAAAAGGAAATTAAAATTATAATATAATGGCACTTCCAGAGTCCAAGGAGCCGGAAGATTGGTTTATACAGCAACCCAATGATGTCATCAGAGACCCAGTTCTTTCCATCTCTCTGCTGGGACATGGGAGACTGTTTCTCATCCTCAGGCTGGTAGCAAGGTGACTACAACAGTATTTAGAAGGCAAACTGACACTTGGAAGCACCCTGAGGAAGAGGAATGGGACTAGCTTCTTTTCCCAGATATCAATAGCAAAGCTCTCCTCCTATGTCATTACCCCCAACTGATTAACATTGGCCTTTCCCTCAACTAAGCATAGGCAAAGACAGTAGAGTTATCTTTATTGACTTGAGCTAAAAATCTACAGATGGAATGAATGTGGGAAAATCTGCACCTAACTGCCATGTTTATAAACAATTTCATAGCTTTATGATATGATAGGATAGTTCCCACTTCATCACTCTTTTCGCTAATTTTTCTAGTTGTGCTCATGTTTATAGCTCCCTATGAACTTCAGAATCAGCTTGTCAAAGTTTTCTTAAAGATCTAATTTTGTTATATGTATTGTAATTTAAAGTTGGTTTACATTTTTTAAGTTTTGAGATGTCCAATCCAGGAAGAATATATGCTTTAGATTTTATTCAAGTTTTGTAATGTGCATTTTAGCAGAGTTTTAACATTTCCTTTTTAGCCTGTTATAACCTATTATATTTCTTGCTGCAAGGTATTAATATTTTTGCTATTATTGTAAACAGAATAAGTTGCCATTGTAAATGTTATTTGCTATGTTTATATAGAAAAACTATTGTTTTTTAATATTAATTTTGAAATAAGCACTCTCACTAAATTCTCTTATTATGTCTTATAGTATATCAGGTATTTCTTTTAGATTTTTTTTAGGTATGCAATCATATTACCTGCAATAATTTTAATTATATTTCTTCTTTTCCACTTTTTATATCATTTATTTTTTTCTAGTTTCTAATTAATATTGAATAATTCTGCCAGAGTGAGATTAAATTTGTTGGTAATATTCATGGAAATGCTTATACAATATTTTTTACTGTTTTACAGTTAGGTATGACTATATTTCTGTTAGTAACTTTTTTATCATGTCAAAAAAATAATCTTTACTAATTACATGTTTTTTCTAGGAATAAGGCTGGATTTTTCAAATACTTCTTCAGTTGCAGTTTTGCTAAGATACAAAAAACATTAGAGTTCCAAATGCAAGCCATCCTTGCATTCCTTAAATCACATATAATCGACTGGTCTATGAAACTCCATTAATGTACTACTGCATTCTATCTGAAGTTAATTTCTTCAACTTTTGCATCACTATTTTTAAGTGAAAAACTTTGAAAAATTTTTCAGTACCAGGCAGAATGTTAAAATTGAAGTTTGGAGCAAAGCACTAAAATAAAAAATTAAGTGCTAGCCATTCCTGCATTCCAAAGTAAGTGCTATACTTCATGCAGAATTTACAAAGGAAATATTCTTAAACTGGCTGTACAGATCTTAAAACCTTTCATCTTTAAGAATATGAACAGTTGAGAGTTGTACTTAACTAGATTTTGGGAGAAAAAATTTTAGAGATCTTCACCAAGTTGTTGTGAGTCCCAATCATACAGCAGAGGAGACGTGGGGAGTGCCTGGTTCTCATCTCAAGCGCAAGAGAGGCTCTGAAGGGACCACTTGGAAAGCTCAGTAAGTGTTCCCTGAAATTTGTGACTCATGCCTAAAAATTCTCGTGATCCTTGGCAATAGGATAGAAGGCTGGCTGTAAGAAGTTACGTCCTTCCTTTCTGAAACTGGATCAAATGTAGGTTAATCTTGAAAACCACGTATGGATTCCTCATAGAAATGTCAGTTTGGGATTAAGTGGGATCCATCCCAGAAGGGTTGCCTTTCAGAATGAGGAACATCAGCTGGAAAAGAGTGAGTTACACAGCTAGGGGCAAACCCTGCATGATAAGGATATATCTATTAATGGAAGAAACTGCCTGCATCACAGGAGTTTTAGAAAAAGAGGCCAAACAGAGAAATCTTCATAGAGCCTACAAAAGAATCTACAAATTGAGAAGCTTGGCTTTAAATATCTGTAATGCCCACAAAGCATGAATATATCTGTCAAATATGAACTTTCCTTTCCACTTCATCTCCTTTCTCATGGTTAACTCTTCTCCTGATTTCCATTCCCCAACTTTGACTTTGCTAGTGTCAGTTTAAGAGGCAGTAAGTGGGTCAAGAGGTGACTGAGAAAGAGAGAAAGAGAATCAAGCCCTCCATTTCCCATTGCAAATAGTCAGTCCAGAGGAAACTCGAACTGGAAGAGAAAAAGACCAACTTCAACGGGTTGATCGCTAACAGGACTGGGTGTTTTAAATTCCTGCAACTCAAAGGAATGGTGAGAAAGTAAGGACACTTGTCCACTTTTTCTTCTAGAGGCAGAGAAAAGACAATTTTGACATCAGGTTTGAACAAATGGTGAGAGTGAAAAATAAATTTGATTTTATAATTATATCATATTGACAGTTAGATGTTGACACTTAATGTCTATCAAAATTGCTCTAAAGCTTTAGGAAAGAAAAAAATTTATAAGTATTTAAATGCTTTTCTCAATGCTAGAATTCCATGAATGCAAACATCTCTGTGAGACAGTTTACATTTGTTACTTTTATGGTAGTGTTGTGGATTCAATCATGTACCCCACAAGAAACATGCTCAAATCTTAATCTGCCTTCTTGTGGATGTGAACCCACTTCTACACAGGCTGTTTTGAAGATATTATTATTAGTTAAGGTGTGGCCAAATTGAATCAGGGTGGGTCTTAATCTGTATGACTGGTGGCCCTACAGTGACAGAAAACTAGGCACAACCAGTAAAAGAAGCTAGAAGTCAAAAGAAACCAGAGAAGAGAGAGATTCACCAAGTGACAGAAGATGGCCATCCCTGAAATGCTGCTGACCCCAGAAGAAAGCATGCCCTTGCCAACATCTTGATTTTGGACTTCCAAACTGTGAGATGATATGCTTATTGTTTAAGCCAACGGGTGGTATGGTACTATGTCATAGCAGCCCTGGCAACCTAAGACAGGTCATCATAGGCTAAAATTGGGTGATTTAAATTTCCTCTCTCTTTAGATGTCAAGTTTGGTATAAACCACTTTTTAAGACGGACAACCAACTAATGAGACTTCGCTAACCTTTTGTGTCCTCAGGTTTCTTGTCACTTTGATATCTTAACTTTGCTATCATTGACCTTCTAAATTATCACTAGAAAAACCTGATGATCCAGCAAAGTTAAGTTTATTATACCATTGCAGTAAGGGGGAAATTTACCTTGACAGAATTTTAGAAATTTCTCAGAAAGGAGAGATCAAGGAAGGGTAATTTTAGGCTTTAGGACCCCAGCTGAATCGTCTTAATTTAAGTCTTGAAGGATAAGACAATGGCTATGATTGGGCAGAGTTTATGATACAATTACTCTGGCTTAGTGGACACAGCAATGCGAGGATGGGAGGAAGTTCTTGAAGCAAGTCTTTATGAGAATAATATTCATCTTCATTAGTAAATTATTTTAGTGGTTCCGTATTGAGGCAAGTAGATAAGTAGTTTTTGTTTGTTTTTGGTATTGTTGAAAATATGCTAGGAAAGTAAGCATAATCACAGAATTTTTAAGATGAGTTCACAAAAATATGGTCAATTCCCATATCATTTCACACAGATGAAAGGAATTATGTTGGTTCCAGTTCTCAACTTCATCTTTGCAGTTTCAACCTATAGAAAGTTGATCCCTTAGGACCAAGGCAAGGGAGAAATATGCACCCTCAGCGGTAAAGCATTATTGAAAGAACACCTGGAAACATAAGGTAACATGGAAATTTGTCTATCAACTGCAGAATGAAAAAGGTCTCAGAATACCTAGGATTTATAAATGACTTTTAAAATAGCTCATAAGATTCAAAGACCATATCCTGAACCTAAGAAACGTATTTCCCTTTACATGTCATCTATCTTTCTTACAAAATAAGGATTTGATTACTTGTCTCCACTGTCTCCATAAAGGGTGTCTATTGGGCAGAGTTCTTGCCTAGCTTCTCAGACCGCCTCTCTCTCCTACTAAGCTCACATATAAATCATGAGAATTAAATTATGGGAAGAAAATTAAGAGTAAGAAAAAAAAATCTTTCAAAAGTATATGAAAACAGTTTATTAAATCATGAAATCTAAATCACAGTTTCACGTTTTCCAATGAAATACAAACTACAAACTTTTCGTCAATACGGAAACAGAAAGCCATCACTGTTAAGTCTACTCTGTCAACCACTACATATGATATTTCAGTATTTTGGTCATCCCATGCCTATGGCACATGCCCCATCTCTGTTCCAGGCCGCTATGGCCAGGGAATCACTTTGTTTCCACCTTTGATGCCCAAAGTTGAAGGCATAACATCATGTATAATAAAGAACCACCAGTTGGAACCACAATCTATAGAAACTTTATTAGCAAATTGAGATTTCAGGGTCCAGCTTGTTTAACAACAAACTTTTCAAAGGAATTCATATACTTATCGTAGAAAGCAAAAGCTGAAATTCTCAAAATTTGCCATGAGGAGTCCAGTGGTACATTAGATTTGGATAAAGAGGTACATAATTTTTCTGAGACACAGATACTAAATATTGCTCAAAACTTGCAAATTAGTAATGATGAATTATTAATCTATGTACATAAAAATATATGTAATTATTTATTTAAACAGCATTAATCAAGATTAATCAACCATTTATTACACATATGATTAAAAGCAATTCAAAGGCATAATTTTAAATGCACATTATGATTTATTTCAAATCATTTTTTACTTTTCTTTAATCATCTCACCCTGATTCACAGATCACATTACAAACACATTCCTGGCATTTTGTCCCTTAGTCTAGCACTGGGTTTCTCAATAGAAGCACTAACATTTTGGACTGGATAAAAATTCGCTATGGGTGGCTGTCGGATTGTTTAGCAACATCCCTGACCTCTGCACACTGGATGCCAATAGCAACTCTGCCCCCAACCTCCACCCCCAGTCATGGCAATCAAAAAAATTTCTCCAAACATTGCCTAATTTCCTCCCTGAGGTGGTCACTCTCACTTCCTGTTGAGAACTTCTACTCTAGCAGATCATTAAGACTTCCCAGTTTATGTATCTTGCAGGAGTTTCCATTTGAATGCTAAGGAAATCAGTGATTATGTCTCAGCTACTTAACCCTTAGCTTAGCTTTCCAAAATCTTCCAATATTCAAACATACCTGGCAGGGAAGCAACAGCTAGGGGATTGAGATGCCTGTGGAAGCATCCTTATATTTGCTGTATTGAAGAAAAAGATGCTGTTTTCCTGTGAGAGGACTTCGTACTATTCTTTCTTCCTCCTATTAGAACCTCCTATTATGGTCTATATGTTGCAGTTCTATAGTGGGTTCTGCAAAGGAGATTCCCACTAGCTACATCCTAACTATTTGCACAAAATGCTGTTTTCAGTGACAAAATTCATTCATTTAAGAAAATGTGTCATGCAAAATAAATTATTTTGAATACAATAAAAGATTTTTTTAAATTGAAATCTACCTTGGTTTCCTGAGAGGCTGTTATCTGAAAAAAAAAATCATGACTGCAATTCACTCTAGACTGAATTGTAAGCCAGGAAGTCACGAATTTCCCATTTCCCATTCTTCAAGTGCTTCTTTCACTCCCGGGGGGAGATTTATGCAGTGGCAGATTCAGGCTGATTTTCCTCCTGCTTCACTTTCAAATTGCAGCATGACTAATATTATCAGCTCTTTATTGGTGCTTCATGAAAAATGTACTTAGTTTCTTCTTTCAGGAAAATATTTTATTGAAATATCTAGCTTTAAAAAAATAAAAAGTTTGCACAAGTGAGAACAACAAAAATGGTAGGATAAGATGGCTCCAAGGTGCCATTCCCACACAGAATCTTTGAAAACTAGCAAAAGCTGGCAAAGGAACAACTGGCTTCACAGGTAAAATTTGCCAAACATTCCAGGAAGAGTTAACATCAATCCTGCTCAAATTTTTCCAAAAAAATTGAAGGGAAAGGAAAGAACAATCATAACTTACTTTGATGCCAACATTACCCTAATACCAAAGCCAGATAAAGATACCACAAGAAAAGAAAATTAGAGACCAATATCACTGATGCATATAGATGCAGAAATCTTCAGTAAATTACCAGAGAACTGATTCTAACAGCACATTAAAAGAATATATGCCATAGTCAAGTGAGATTTATTCCAGGTATGCAAAGGCGGTTCACCATAAGAATATCAACTTAATATAATGGGCCTCTTTAATACCATGGAGAAAAAAAACACATGATAATCTCAATTAATGTAGAAAAGGCATTTGACAAAATACAGTACCCTTTCTTGATAAAAACCATTTGAAACTGAAAATTGGAGGAAACTTCCTCAATACAATAAAGGGCATATATGTTAAAACCCAGAGCTAACATCATTGTCAACTGTGAAATACTGAAAGCTTTCCCTCTCAGATAAGGACTATAAAGGATACCCACTGATCACAGTTATTCAAATTTGTACTGGAAGTTCTAGCCAGAGCAGTTAGGCAACAGAAAGAAATTGAAGGCTCCAAATTGGAAATGAAGAATTAAAATTTCCTTTATTTGCAGATGACATGATCCTTTCTGCAGAAAATCCTGAAAAATTCACCACAAAGGAACTAGAGCTCATGGACAAATGTAGCAACGTGATGAGGTACAAGATGAATACCCCAATATGCATGTTGTTTCTATGCACTAGTAATGAACAATATGATGAGGAAATAGAAAGAAATGCTTCAACTCAACAGTAAAAAGACAAACCATCCCATTTTAAAATGGGCAAAAGACTTGAACAGACATTTCTTCAAAGATATACAAATGACCAAAATGTACATTGAAAGAACTTCAGCATTATTAGCCATTAGGGAAATGCAAATCAATACTACAATGAGATACCATTTTACAACAACTGGAATGACTGCTATAATATATGTATATATAAGAAACTTACACGTCTTGGAGAGGATGTGGATGAATAGGAATTCTCAATTATTGCTAGTGAGAATGTAAAATGGTACAGCTGCTATGGAAAACAATTTGGTGGTTCCTCAGAAATTTAAGTATAGAATTATCATATGACCTGGCAATCCCAGCTCCAGTGTATAACCAAAAGAATTGAAGGCAGGAATTCAAACAGATATTTTCACACCAATGTTCATAGCGCCATTATTCACAATTGGCAAAAGATGGAAGCAACCCAAGTGTCCATCAACTGATGAATGGGTAAATAAAATGTGGTATATACATACTGTGGAATATTATTCAGTCATAAAAGGAATGAAGGTCAGATGCACATGACGACATGACTGAAGCTCAAAGACATCACATTGAGTGAAACAAGTCAGACACATAAGAGTAAATATTTCATGATCTCACTGATATGAAATAATTAGAATAAGCAAATTCATACAGTCAGAAATTCAAATACAGGTTACCAAGGGTTAAGGTGGGAATGATAAATAGGAAGTTAATGCTTAATTGCCTCAGAGTTCTGTTTGTATGGTGGAAACGTTTTGGTAATACATGGTGGCAATGGTAGCACAATATTGTGAATGTAAGTAATTTCATTGAATTATGTATTTGGATGTGGTTAAAAGAACAATTTTAGGTTGTGTACATGTTACTAGAATAAAAATTTTAAAACATGTAAGATTATACAGCATAAACAGTGAACCTTAATGAAAACTATGGACTATCATTAACAGTGTACCTATGATAATATTGGTTCATCAATTGTATTAATGGCATCACAGTAGTGAAATGTGTTAATAGCAGGAAAATCTGAGTATGTGAGGGGGGATATATAAGGACTCTTCACTTTCCACATGCTTTTTCTATAAACCTATGTAGTAGTTAGGTTCAGGTGTCAATTTGACTGGGTGAAGGTGCCTAGATCTATTGCTGTGGATGTGAGCCAATGGCATGTAACCTCATCTGGTGCTGATTACATCTGCAATCAGCTAGGTGGTGTGCCTGTTGCAATGAATGATGTTTGATTTAATTGGCTGGTGCTTAAATGTGAGAGCTCAACATAGCACAGCCCAAGCAGCTCAGCATACCTCATCTCAAGCCTTTGGAGATACAGAAAAGAATCATCCCAGGGAAAGTTGTTGGAACCCAGAGGCTTGGAGAGAAGGCGAGCAGAGATCACCCTGTGCCTTCCCACATAAAAAGAACCTCAGTTGAAAGTTATCTGCCTTTCCTCTGAAGAACTATACATTAACTAAAAAATCCCCTTTTATTGACAGCCAATGTGTCTCTGGTGTGTTGCATTCCAGCAGCTAGCAAACTAGAACAACTTATAACTTCTCTAGTTAAAAAAATGCTTCAAAAAATATTTGCATTACTTCAGATTTTCAGCTTGTTTAATAGTGCATGTGTATGCATGGAGGAAGAGAAGAATTAGAGGAGAACAAGGGAGGTGATAACCAAAGATAGAGTCCTTCAATGAGCTAGAGGCCTCTTTATTCACTACCAAAAATAAAGTTTACCTCAAAATTCCTCAGTGATGGAAAGAAGAATAAATTATAAAAGATAGACCAACTAGAAATCTATCTTCACCCCTTCTTAAGATGTCTAACATCTCCTTGTTTTCTTTACTCATAAAATAGAGATAAAATGCTTTCCATTCATTTATTCAGTAAGAATTCGAGTGCTGTGCTGGTTTCAAGCTGTTACATACCCCAGAAAAGCCATGTCCTTTAATCCTCATTAAATACTGCTGGGTAGGGTCTTTCTGATCGTTTTCATGGAGATGTAACCCACCCAATTGTGGGTGGTAACTTTTAATTAGATGGTTTCCATGGAGCTGTGTCTCCACCCATTCAAGGTGGGGTTGCTTACTAGTGTCCTTTAAAAAGGAACCATTTTGGAAACCTTTTTAAAGCTAATAGAGCTGAGAGAGCTCACACAGCCAGGGATCTTTGGAGAACACCCCTGGGAAGGCTTATGAAATGAGAAGCTGGGGGAGAAAGCTAGCAGACATCACTGTGGATTGAAAACAGAATTCAATGGATTGAAAGCAGAATTCTATGTGTTTATTTGCCTGCCCTATCGTACCTCTATATGGAAATTATTATTATAAACTTAACTTCTATTTTTATTATCTTGACCATAATGTTCTTAGTATTATTGTTTTCTTATGGATTGTGTTGTTATTGCAATTGCTTTTAGTAACCAGTAACAAAATAATAGTTGATAGTTATTAGACAAAAAAGAAAATGCATTGATCAATATACAGGTCTTTTCTTAAAAATTAATTCATTATCCATTAATGAACATTATATAGTTCTAATATGAGATAGGCCTTAACAATAATTATAGTTTTAAAAATTATTTTATAGATGTAAATACTGAGAACCTTGTTCACATAAATAAAGAGATGGGAATTTTTATAACAATAACACTCAATTATTTGAACTAATTTATTGAATTATATGGCAAAAAACAATCATCAAACTTATTTTTAATGGTGAGCTGATCTATCAATTGGGTGATGCTTCTATTTAACTAAGAACAATGAACAGAACTCACTTAATTTGTGAAAAGCTTAGTTACCCCATCACTAAATATTCATTTGCCCAGCACCAACATTCATATTTCCCTTTGTTCCGCATCTTAGAAGTTATACCCATGAACAACATACCTTAGCAAGGTTACTGTTAAACTAAGTATATAACTTCCCTTTTGGAAAGAGGGTTTGTGAAAAGTTTTCATGCATTCTTCCTACTTGGGTAGAGTATTATGTCTTGAAAAGTATATCAGTGTTTCATCTGCAAAAAACTCATTCGTGTGCTTACTCTTATTATTTTCACTTCCCTACTCATTAGTGACACCTGGATATTTCACTTTCTTTCATGTTTGTTCAAACTCAAATTTTAACAAATGGTAATAGTCTACAAATACAACCAAGGTCTCATCTAAGGAAAAATTTTAGGTTATCTTAGTCTGCTATTCTAGCTGAATAAATTTGTTCAATCTGGAATCCAAAAGATTGATAAATCTTTATAAAGGAGAGGTGAAAGGGTGGCATTCTGGCTGGAATGGAGAATCTTATCTTGATTTCATAGCATGCCCACTGCAGGTTTTTTCTTTGAAACGTATATTATAAACCAATAAGAATATAATTTTTTAATGATTCCGTTCATACTTCCATCATTTTTGGAAACCATTCAAGAAAACATCAAGGCAGAGTAGAGAGGATGGAGATAGAGGGAGGTAATACCTCCTCAAGGTATCTTTAATGCCTCCACTGACTATCACATGCCAAGGAATAAAGCTAACACTTTAAATAGCATACTGAGAGAATTATATAGTGAACTTCCTATTAGAAAGCCACTTAATAAATACTATTTGATATTAATTATTTATAAATAGCATGCTTTGAGTCAATGGAAAAGAACATATGCAAAGTACTTGGTTCATGAGACAAAAGTTTGCTTAGTGCTACAAATGATGATGATGAAATTTTGAATTTATATAGCTTTATAATATGTGTCCTTTAAAGTTCAAGATTTTTTAAGTCTATTTTTAGCTTCATATATATATATAAATCTTTATAAAGGAGAGGTGAAAGGGTGGCATTCTGACTGGAATGGAGAATCTTATCTTGATTTCATAGCATGCCCACTGCAGGTTTTTTCTTTGAAACGTATATTATAAACCAATAAGAATATAATTTTTAATGCGTTTAATGATAAGTAATTATGCATATACTTATGCATAATTTACCAAAGGACCTTTTATGTTTATCATTTATCAAAGGACCAAGTGCATGGGGTTCTTTTTTTTTTCTTATACATGGGCAGGCACCGGGAATTTAACCCGGGTCCTCTGGCATTCCAGGCAAGCGTTCTTGCCGGCTGAGCCACCGTGGCCCGCCCAGCATGGGGTTCTTTATGCATTTCCTTGGTGTGTCTACATTGCCATTTCCAATTATTATTAGGCCATATTACAAAAGATGCTAAAAAATAATGCTAAACTTTCTTATCTGTAAGGTGAAAAGAAATCATTGAAATTACTCAAAAAGTCTGAAAATTGAGCCAGATAATCTTGTTGATGCGGGTGATAAAATTGAGGCTGGAAGATGTTGGGATGGCAGGGAAAGGAATAAACCCCTTTACCACAGGAGTTCTTGAATGACCTTCCTGTCTATTCTTTGATCTGGACTGCTCAAGAATAATGAAAGGACCAAGGTTATCTTGGCAGTAAGAGTTTTGGTGCTCCCCAAAGCATGATATAATTTTCTTCTAATTTATCTAAGATTAAGCTCTGTCCCATTTTCAAAGAGCATTTTATGTTGCATAGATTTATTCTCTTCTTCTTGAGTCCTCATTCGTATGCACTTAGATTTCAAGGTCTGGCTGCTTCCATTTTTTTTTAAATTTGGGAGTGAATTTGTTGTTGGACAATCCTTCCCCATTGAGCAATTTTGTGACCATTCTTTATAACATGCCATTTGTGCCCTAGAGAACACACAACCCCTTCTAGAGAAACTCCAAATCCTCAGGACCTCAGAATTCTGTGTCCATATGGTCTTGAGTCTTTTCCAGGTGGGCGTCAACTCCTTTGCTCTTTCAGGTTGGCTCATGTGCCAGTGGCTGAGTAGGCTCTTCACTAGTCCAGCTCGGAGGAGCAGAGAAGGCTAGAGGAAGAAAGCAACGGATATGAACTGTGTTTAAGGTGAGGTACTGTCAGGTCCTTGCACAGGGGAGAGGGGCAGGTGAGGAGGTGGCTGAGGAAGGTGGTTGCCATGGCAATGACTGGAATGAAAAAGTAGGCTGAGAGGGTGTTGGAAAGGCACAAGAGGTACCAGATGCAGGAGGCATGGTCCTGTCAGGGCGGGATCTGGGAAAATAGAGATTACATTCAAACTGTGCTCTGTAGAATGGATAGACAACAGTTGGAGATGGGGAAAGATAATTATAGGCTGAGAGAAGTCATGAAAATTGCTACAAATGCATGAAATTATTCAATACATTTCAGAAATAGGTTGTACCTGAAACTTCAGGTGAGAGAATAGGAATAAAATGGCAAGTAAAACATGGGTCAATCAGGGTTTGGGATGCGACTGTGAGGAGTGTGGGTTCTGTCCTACCGAGAGTTATAAAAATCCTGTTTGCAAAAGGAAATGTAGTCTGTGTTTACTTCTGCAGGGTCAAGTAATGGAGAGAGAAATTGGAGTATGTATCAATTGATACATCTTTACTTTATATTTCTTGAAGTCACAAATTTTATGCAATCTTCTTTATTACTGTTTTTTTAAAGTTTTACAATATATTGCAAATGGTATTAATGTTTAAAATTAAACTCCTCTTGTGTAGCCATGCTTCAGAATTCTAGGCCCCCTTTTACAGAATAATGTAAAAGAGCAGTGCTGATTCTTAAACATAAAGGTTAGTAATGCAAAGAAAGACAAACAATGTGGAAATACTAAACATTTTTTTTTTTTTTTTTTTTTTTGCATGGGCAGGCACTGGGAATCAAACCCAGGTCTCCGGCATGACAGGTGAGAATTCAGCCACCGAGCCACCATCATACCGCCCAATACTAAACATTTTTTATGTAACTTTTGGTAATTTTACTCAAATATTATTGAACATATAGAAAATCAATGTACTTATTGCTTAAAACCATAGTAACAATATATATATATAAACAAATTTAAATCAGAATGAAAATGTAGCCTGTCATTATTGATATCACAGTATTTTATTCAGCTTTTGAACCTATTAAAGTCCTAAAAATGTATAGTTAATAATTGTGGGTAATAGCATTAAAAATGTCTAAGAAATATTTATAGAACATGTTGCTCGTCCAAATTAATTCCAGTGGGTAGACACGTGGTGATGGATCCCAAGTGTCTTGAGTGTCCATGGAATGAACATTTTTACTCAGTCACTTGTGAAAGCTGAAATCAGTTCATTGAAAGACAAGAAAACAAGATCAAGGTTGGCTTGACTGGCTTTGTGAAGGGGACCTGACACATAGGAGCAAACACATCTCTCTCTTAGGCTGCCCTAAATCAGTCTTCTCAGTTAGAGGCAGGAGGGTCTGTGCTCTCTGCAAGCTCTGGTTTACAAGTGCTGACAATAAGAGCAAAGAAATGAACTCCGTGTTCGAAGTGCTAATCCACATGTGAGCTCAGCTTGCACAGTAAGCAAGGGACCATTTGCATGTTGTCACAGGACCAGGAACAGCCAGCCTTTGACAAGGCATCTGGAATGCAGGGCCTTTTGCTGGTCCCCATTCTACTCTTGTCACAGGCATTGAAGCAAGCGGTCTTCGATAAATACAAAATCAGGCTTCATGTGGTGCTCTTCCATTACGCACATGTCAGTATGCAGAGATTTACCCCTGAAAGGAAACCATAAATGCGGAAATTCAACATATGGTCAATAAGGGCTGGAAAAATCACACAGAGGAGCAGTTGCACTCCAAAGGCTTTCAGTGGCACTCTTAGGTAATTGCTTAATTGAAATTGTATTCCTTTCGTTGAATGTCACAGCAGGAGTAAATCTACAATTACGAAGCAAGTTTTGATATTTTATTACTGCCCTTTATACCAATGAGTGAAGAATGAGCATTAATTAAGGGATAGCTACAAAACAGATTGCTCTGGAGGAAAGGAAGGGAGGGGTATGAGAATGTGTATGAGTGTAAACAGGAGATCAGAAGCAACACAGGAGAATCTTCTTTTTCTATTATGTTGGTAATAGCAACATAAGAAAAATAGTTTTAACTGAAAAAAAGTTCATCATTTATGTGTAAGTTAGGATAGCAACAATAACGGTGATTTTTTTAAGAGTCAAATGACTTGAATAAGACTCCACAGAGTCTCAGGGATAAAAGAAGGGATAATAATTACCTGTTGTCTCCTTTATAGGACTATTATATGAATATAATGAGATACTATATGGGAAAGTGTTTTGCAAATAGTAAAGTTCCTGCACTCAGATTGACTCAGAGAAAGCGATATCCACTAACTTATTTTCAAATAGTGTAGGAAACAAGAAGAGAGGAGCTGGGGAGAAATCCATATAGTCCTTGTTAAAATTCTAATTCGTAAATATCTTTATAAGATTATTACACAGTTCTTATTAGTCTTAAGTAGTCTTAAGTAGTCTTAAGTCCAACATCTGCAAATATTTCTATGAATGAGTCAAGTTTAGGGTTTATGTAATTTTCCCAGTCCCATAAAAAAATGTACACTTCTGGGGGATGAAGCAAGAATAGAAGTGGATTTTAGATGAAAAATCACATATAGGACCAGCCTTGAAGAAAATAGACTCTCGCTCAGCCAACCTGGGTCTCTTTATTATTTCTCATTATTATAAACACATTCATGATCTGAAGAACATAAGAAGCAAAGAATTATAAAACAATAAGCAAACCCACACAGACTAATTATAATTCTTCTGGTGTATGTTATTGAATAATATTTTATTAAAATAATTGTGTTCACATATTCCTAACGATGACAGAGCCCACTGGATCCTTACACAACATTCATTCTCTCCTTCTGCCTAAATTACAATCCAATATTATTAGGAGAAGTGATATCCCTCCCAATTTCTCCATATTCCTAAATTGTGGCCAGTGAGTTATAAGTGGGGGTCTGGGGAGGAACTCCTAGTTCGTTCCTTTCAAGATGAAGAGTGCCCTTTTGCCTTTTTCCACTTTCCCCTTCTTGTTTTCTGGGACTGGATATGAATGCTGGTATGCCAGCAGTTCTTTTGAATCATGAGTTGCCCTTTGGATAGGAGCCATTTTACGAGGTGATGATAGACAAAACTTATCATTGAAGGAGGAGTGTGGCAATTGTGGAATCACTATAGCAATACTGAGTTATGTTGCTTTATTTTACATGACAAAAACAATTATTATATCCTTTTGGACAATTTTAATTCAATTGACTTAATCTTAACTGATATACCACAACTAAAGTATTAGTTCCTGGAAAGCAGAGGCCTTTTCCATCCTTTGAGAGCCCTGTATACTGATAGGCTCATAATAGAAGCTCAAAATGTTTGTTGAACCTGAAGGTATAAATCTTATCCTTTCCTTATGACTTTGAATGCCTTCATATTGTTGTTCAAGAATTCTCTTCTCTACCTCTTTTTTCACTTTTCTTTCCATATTTTCAGAATTATTTCCTCCTTATCCTTTTCTTTTACTCTTCCACCAGTCCATTTTTCTTAAATTGACCACTGTAGCTATCCTGTCCCACCTTGTTTAGAAGAAAGTCAGCCTCAATGAGAAATAAGTAAATTATGGGTCCAAAGAAAACAAAAAATATCCTTTGTTATTTTCATTTTCATTTGATTTTGAAAGAGACCAGATGATGGGTATGCCAGTTTGAAAGGATTATGTACCCTAGAAAAGCCATGTTTTAATCCTAATCCATCTTGTGGAGACAGCCATTTCTTTTACTCCCTATTCAGTATGGAAGGTTGGAAACTTGATCAGATTATCTCCAGGGAGTTGTGACACACCCAGTTGTGGGTATTAAACTTTGATTAGAGGGAGATGTGACTCCACCCATTCCAGGTGGGTCTTGATTAGCTTACTGGACTCCTTTAAAAGAGGAAAGCATTTGGAAAAAGCTTGTGAGCCACAAGAGCCCACACAGCCAGAGACCTTTAGAGATGAAGAAGGAAAATGCCTCTGAGGAAGCTTCATGAAACAAGAAGCCTGGACAGAAAGCTAGCAGATATTGCCATATTCGCCATGTGACTTTCCAGTTGAGAGAGAAACCCTGAACTTCCTCAGCCTTTCTTGAGTGAAGGTAACCTCTTGCTAGTACCTTAATTTGGACATTTTTATAGACTTGCTGTAATTGGGACATTTTCATGACCTTAGAGCTATTAACTTTCAACTTAATGAATTCCCCCCTTTTAAAAGCCATTCTGTTTCTGATATATCACATGCCATCAGCTAGCAAACTAGAACAGTGGGTCTCTGTATCAATGTTTAAGATTGTTCCCCACTTTCAAAAATCATAGTTCTATCTTATAAACACAAAATAATTATTCCTTGTGCTGATAAAATGAGAATCAATATTTTATAGTGGAACTGTGATCTGAAAACAAAGATTCAAATTTAAAAGCCACTGTAAATTTGAGAAGTCATTGTCAGTAGGGAGTGGATTTGCAAGAGGGTCTAAAGAGTTTGCGAGAGAATAACAAATTCAGTTGAAGCAGAGAGCTGGTCCCTAACATTAAAATCCAAACCAATCAAGAAACAAGAGTCACCCCATAATTTCCAAAGTAAAATACAAATGGGAAAAGAATTCATCCTGGAAAATGGGAAGTGAGTTAGGTGTACTTATGATGATTTTAAAAGAAATGTGATTTTCTGTCATTTAAATTGCCTAGCCCTCCCCGGGCTTTTGTTATTGTTGTTGTTTGCCAACTCCCTAGGGTGAGGGACAGTGGGATGAGCAGAGTTAGATTAGAGAAATATGTTATTATAAGGTTGTAAGACAATGAGAGTCCTTTACTGCTCATCAGAAAACTCAGATAATGTGTCATTTTTATTCTTTACTCTGGCTGCTCTTAAGATTTTCACTTTTTCCTAGATGTGGTATTTTTCTGTATTTATTATTTTGAGAAATAGTGCTTTGTAAATCTGTGCCTTGGTGTCTTTCTTCAGCTTTAGAAAATGTTTTGCCAGCATTATGTCAACTTCTGCTTCAGTCTCATTCATCCTTTCCTCTCCACATCTATGCCTATTCTGAAACATTTCCAATATCAATTATGTCTCTTAAAATCTTCTCTGTTATTTTTTTCATTCTTTTTTTCTCTATATACTTCAGTTGGTTATTTTCTACCTACCTATCTTCCAGTTCACTAAATTTCTCTTTTCTGGTATCTAACTTGTTGTTAAATTTGTTCACTAAATACTGATTTTCAGTTAATCATATCCTTAAGTTCTAGAATTTCCATCCAATTCTTTGATATATTATTCCCATACTTTGTTAAAATTCTCATCTTGTAGTCTATTTTTTGAACATATTAATCTCAAAGTCTCTGATTTATAGTTCCAAAAACTGGATAACCTGTGGGATAATCTGTATATCTCTTGTATCTGTTTCTTCCCTTGATTTTTGGTCATTTACTACTGTTCCCTTTTAAGCTTGCTGTACGTGTGTGTGCGTGTGTGTGTGTGTGTGTGTGTTTGTGTGTGTGTGTCTGTTAATTGAATACTGAATGTTGTATGTAAAAGACTGCCAAGGAATGAAGCATTTCATGATATTATCTTTCTTAAAGAAAATGTAATTTATTCTAGAAAGCAGTGAGAGTAGGAGGCAGATTCCCTTGGCCTATTTAGTGATTGAGATATTTTGAGCCTGGGTTTCAAGCTTTGTAAGGGCTTTATCATCTTCAGTTTGTCCTTATTCCAGAAAAGTTGGAGTGTTACCAAAGCCTTTCTTTTTTGGGGGGCCTCTAATTTCCTATTTGTGTTTCCCCTGTATTATGAGATTGCTAAAAGGTTTTCGGAGCCCTTTTACCTGTTTTCTTTGTTTCTCAGCATTTGTCCACTGGCAGTTTAAGGTTTGGCAAACGCATCAAGGATGAGAGTGTTGGCCTCACTTCTCCATAAACCTCCATTTTCTGGGATCTTGGTCCTTGGAGACCTGACTGCTTTGATAACCATTAAATCTTTATTTCCTCATCCCTATGAGCATGCCAAAATTTCAGGCCAACCACTTTCTGCTTAGACTCTATGCCCCCTGATGCAGTGTGCTCTAAACTGTGAAATTGCAAATGCTTGGGAAAACACAACTAAGGAAAATGCAGCTTCCCTCAATGTGTTTCGCTTCTCTCTGTTATCTGTGCCTCCAACCCTGGCAGCCTTTGTTGCACTCTAATGTCTCAAAAGGTATTTTTACTCCTTTTTTAGGTGCCTGGTCCAGGAATCTAACCCAGGTCTCCCACGTGGAAAGCAGACATTCTGCCACTGAATCTCCCTTCAAAAGGTATTTTTGAGTCATATTTCATAGTAGTTCTTGATGAGATCATTTGTCTGATTCAAGTTAATCCATCAGAGCTGGAAGATTTTTTAACCAATATTTTGACCTCTGGGCATTCCCTCTAGGCCTGGATTTTGGATATGTGGCTTATATAGCATCAAGCTGAAATTTTTCCTAATAATAGTGAAAATCTTCTTCTGTAAAATTTTAGAAATATTAGCCAACTTATATGGAAAACGTACCATTTAGTTACTTCATCCTTTATCAGATAGGAAGTGGAAGTTAGGGATGGGGACACAGATTTACCCCTCTCAGATAAGCTTTTTTTTATTACTTATGCATCTATAGAGTTCTGTTTAAGAGAATTGGTTAGCTTGGGCATGTTTCTTCTGTTTTCCTTAAATAGCAGTCCCAAAGGACTTAAATTACACTTCAACCAGTCTCTTAAACTTATTTGTCAATGAACAAGCCTAAACATGAAGGAACTTTTTTTGCTAATTTGGGTGATATACTTAGCTTGTCTACAAATAGGTTGTTTAAAGCTGTAGATTTTAATTGGTGACTCATCTTATATTTAAGTAATTAAATAGTCATCATATATAGAAGATAAATCCATACTTAAAAAAAGTCTATGTCCAGAGTGTTGAAGAGAGGATCTAAAAGAAGCAAAATTTGTCCCCACTAATTAGCCATGTGTGTACTATACCAGAAAAGACAGGGAGATCCAAAAAAATGCATACAAAGGTAGTGGAATCTCCAAATTCACATACATTACAAAATAAATAACCATTGAACATGTACTACAAGACAAGAGAAATCCAGAAGAATATAAAATAGATACATTTTCACTGCCATTTAAGTAGTTTAAGTTTTATGGTGTATTTAAAGCTTAACTCCTACACAACCTGACTGAAATGACATATCTGGTATTTTGTGGCTTAATTTGAGAACATAATGCCACTTATAGCTCTAATTGCAGAAATCTTTTAACAATTTATTTGCTACCGGCAATACTAAGAAATCTAACTGAAAGAACTGTATTTTGAAGTATTTATTGACTCTTTCACCTCAATAATTGTAAATGGCTAGATACAGAAATGAAATCTCTTTGTTCCCCATTCTATTACCATATGATAATTGTTAAGGTGAGACTGAAAAAATATGATCAAACCATATGGTCTTAGTCACACATGAAGAAAATGAAGTCCAAGTTCATGGCAGCAGTCAAATTCTAATTAAACATAGCTTTAATTAAACAACGTCACTAAGTCTATAGTAGTCTGGTAAGGCATATCAATTATATGCTTGCATTTCAGTTATATGCTCTTTAAACATTTAGGAAAAAAAATGTTGGAAGCTTTATTGTTTTGAGCTCCATAAAACCCAACAGACTTTATTATGTTTCCTCATAAACTACTTGAGAAAAATTGAGAGTTGACTTGTTCACAGGCACATACAAAGTCAGGGTTGGGATCAATTTTAAATTTCTAACCTAACATTTTCCTTTCACATTCTACAAGGTTTGTTGCTTAGCATTAGGAAATAATAAAATAAAATGGCTTTTATCTTCAATATGCCTACTAGTTTAGTTACATTTGTCCTTAAATAGAGATTAAAATGAAAAAACATTTGATTCAGTTCTTCAATTGATGAGTTACTGTAATTTCTGATCAATCGAATATTTGCTCTCTTTTTGTTCTTTTATTCTGAGAAGGAAAAGAGTCTAGCAAAGTGGGTGATTACCTAGAATATTTAACCATAATGTGTAAATATCCTTTAAAATCTGCCAGGAGGATGTTTACACCTATGCTGTGATAGAACCGATCCTAAGAAGAAAGATTATGAGGAATTAGCAAATGCAAAATGAAAGGAGTATGGCAGAAAGAGTTTTCAACTTCATTTCATAGAACAGGTGGCATTTCACACAGTAGAAAAATACGTATTTTGATTATCTGGCAAAGAGAAGCCATTTTAAAAGCAATTTCCATTCATTTGTGGACTTGTTTTAATTTTAGACTCCGTATTTTTAATTTGCTGATAAGGTATAATTAGAAACTAATATAAATTTTCTTCTCTGCTTTAGAAACATGACATTTAGTTCATTTTACCCGTACTTATCATACAGTCTCATTTCCTGTTATAGTCATTACACTTTTTAAGAAGAAAAAAATTATATCTGCTTTCCAGAAAACAAAGCATGCATAGTATTGTACTAACTGACAATTCAAAGGCATCAAAGAAGCCCTAAGTCATAGATAACTAAATAGACATAAAAGGAAAGGTAATATTCCTCCTAAAAATTAAATTATGGCTACATAAATGCAAATGGCTCAATCTATACTATCTTTTGTTGATCCAGCAGCTTGCTGCTTTAAAAACACTGACAATTATAAATAGTACTTTCTATCTGCCAATACCATTATCATATCTTCCTCATGAAAGTCACAAGTGAGAGATAAATTTGACATCTTGAGCAGGAAATTGAATAGAAGCAAGAAATCAAGTAGAAATTCAAATCTCTCCTCTGAGTCTCACAGGAACACATGAAAGTGACTTCTATAATGGCAAGATTTTCTGAGAATATTGCATTAGAATTTAAGGACATGTTTATTCCAAATCAATATGATTCAAGTGGTTTAAATAGCTCAAGCCGTTTGAAAATATGCATATTATCATTTTAAATAGACAAACCTTGCTCATGAGATACACTAAAGCACAGAGAAGAGAATAGGGGAAAATATTACCATTTACTTTTATTCAAAAACCTTCCTACCTATGTAAGATACCAAAATTAAAATAACCTCATCTTCATTATCTTTGTAATCATTTCCAAATATTTATTGAGTGTATATCAAATACAGAACAGGGAACTGAGAGTTGCTGACACAAAGAAGAAATGTACCCTTCTATCTGGAAGGGAAAATCATCTTGTTGGAGAAGAGAAATTAAGTATAATTGACAGATGTTTCTCTTACATATATTATTCTCTTTCCTGCTTTGGAGCCACACTAATTCTTTTAATTTTGTGAGCTTTAATCTAATATAGCTTTTGTTTCTTCTTCTTGGGACAAAATAAGACAATGAAAGTTGTGAGGAAACCGAAATGAAATCATAGTGCATCAAAACTGACTGTGTCCTCGGCAGGGATTGCAGCTATCAGGGGCTCCCTATTGAAATCAGAATTCGATGATCAACGTCTTTTGATTTAAGTTTGTGCTGCATTGTGGACAGTCCCCAATTTAGCATCATTAGAGAAAACGTTATCAGATAACATTTTAAATAAACCTGATTTCTCAATTTCTTACAGCTGTATCACTAGCAGAATATGAATTACGCCACGCAGGAACCCAGCAACTGTTTATTTGCTATGAAATTTTAATCTAAAAACAGACACTTTTCCCAAGACTAAGTCCTATTTCAAGTCTATCACATTTAACTAATTTTCACATGGATGCCCCAATATGAACCATAATAAACTAGAATAGTTAAGGGACAGATCTATTTATGGTGAAAAGTGGTAGAAACTAAAGTATCTCATGCTAGATGGTGTTTTCTAACTCTGATCATATTAAGGATGTTGCTTCTTGTACCATGTCCAAGATTAAAAGAAAATCAACAGGAAATGTTTCTGGATTAAAAATCATGGTAAAGGCCTTAAGAGGAAAATTTGATGTGTCCTTCTTTGGATAACTAAGGAACAGAACTTGGAAATGTTTTCCTGGCCGTGCTTCCCTGTGATAAAGCACTCTTCACATTCTGTTGTAATTACCTCCTTGTGTTTCTTCCAACTGAACTGTGGGCTCTTTGGGTCAATAGAGTTATTTTACATACCAAAAGGAAGCCAAAGTGCTCAGTCCACAGCAGATTTCCAAAAAATAATGTGTAAATGAATAAATGGGATGAAAATCTAAGAAGCTGTGATGTCTACCAGAGAGATAATGAGTAAGTAGTAAAGAATGTCATAGAATCTGGAAGCTCATGATTTCCTACTACCTGATATAATTAAGAAACAAGCAGTGTAGAGGCTGTATTCATCTAGAAATGGAAAATCACCCACCACAGTGTTGTGATTTGTTGACTATTTTGTGGATGCAAAAGAATGAATTAACAATTCCCAAGGAACCCTGGCATTTCATAACTTAGAGTTATTTGAAATTTTGCTGCATCACAAATTTGAATCTTATGTACTCTGAACGAGCTGGTGACTCAGTTAGTGAAGGAATCTAACCTTGGACATCTCATCCAGAGTATCTTCACAGCTATGAATACTGAGATTTTGGTCCTCTCACCTCTCATGCTGTAATTTTCTATACAAGCATACCTTGGAGATATTGTGGATTTGGCTCCAGACCACCACAATAAAGCGAGTCACAAATTTTTTGGTTTCCCAGTTACTGTAGTCTATTAAGTGTGTTATAGCATTATATCTAAAATAACAATGTACATAAGTTAATTTTGAAATATGCTATTGCTGAAAATTCTAATCATCATCTGAGCCCTCAACCATTAGTAATCTTTTTTCTGGTGAAGGGTCTTGCTTCAATGTTGATGACTGCTGACGGATCAGGGTGTTTGCTGAAGGTTGGGGTGGCTGTGACAATTTCTTAAAATAAGACAATAAGGATGGACCACAGTGGCTCAGCAGGCAGAGTTCTCACATGCCATGCCAGAGACCCGGGTTTGATTCCTGATGCCTGCCCATGCAAAAAAAAAAAAAAAAACCAACAAAAAATAAGACAATAAAGGAAGTTTTCCACATCAATTGACTCTTCCTTTCATGAAAGGTTTCTCTGTAGCATGTGATGATGTTTGATAGCATTTTACCCACAGTAGAACTTCTTTCAAAATTGAAGTCCATCAACTCAAACCCTGCCATAGCTTTATCAAATAATTGTATGTAATATTCTAAATCCTTTCTTGTCATTTCCACAATGTTCATAGCATCTTTGAAAAGAATAGTTTCCATCTCAAGAAGCCACTTTCTTTGCTCATCCATAAGAAGCCACTCCTCACTCCTTAAAGTTTTATCATGAGATTGCATCAATTCAGTCACATTTTCAGGCTCCACTTCTAATTCTAGTTCCTTTGCTATTTTTACCATATTTTCAATTACTTACTCCACTGAGGGCTTGAACCCCTGAAAGGCACTTGTGAGGATTGGAATCAACTTTTTACAACCCTTTTGAATACTGATATTTTGATCTCCTCTCATGAATCACAAATATTTTGAATGGCTTCTATAATGGTGAATCCTTTTCACAAAGTTTTGAATGTATTTGCCTAGATCCATCAGAGGAATCGCTATCTATAGCCTCATGAAATGTTTTTCTTAAATAATAAGACTTGAAAATCAAATTACTTCTTGATCCATGGGCTGCAGAATGGATGTTATGTTATTCGGAATGAAAATATAAAACAACATTGATCTTGTGGTACAGTTTCATCAGAGCTGTTGGGTGTCTAGGTGTATTTTCAATGAGCAGTAATATTTTACAGGGGATCTTTAATTCTGAATAGTAGGTCTCACAGTGGGCTTAAAATATGCAATAAACCATGTTGTAATCAGATGTCCTGTCATCCAGGATTTGTTGTTCCTTTTATAGAGCACAGGCAAAGTGGATTTAGTACAATTCTTAAGGGGCCTAGTAAATAAGCATTGACTTCGATTTAAAGTCACCAGCTGCATGAGTCCTTACCAAGAGAGTCTGCTTGTCCTTTGAAACTTTGAAGCCAGGCATTGACCTCTCCTCTCCAGCTATGAAAGTCCTAGTGGCATCTTCTCTCAATAGAAAGCTGTTTCATCTACAATGAAAATCTTTTCTTTATTATAGCCACTTTCGTCAATTATCTTCACTAGTCCTTCTGGATAACTTGTGTCAGCTTCTACATTAGCTTATACTTGCCACTTTACCTTGCACTTTTATGTTATAGAGACAGCATCTTTCCTTAAAACTCATGAACCAACCTCTGCTACCTTCAAACTTTTGTCCTGCAGCTTCCTCACCTCTCTCAGCGTTCATAGAATTGAAGAGAGTTAAAGCCTTGTTCTGGATTAGCTTTTGGCTCAAGGGAATGTTGTGGCTGGTTTAATCTTCTATCCAGACCACTAAAACTCTATATTAGAATAAGACTGTTTCAATTTCTTATCATTTGTGTGTTCACTGGAGTAGGGCTTTCGATTCCCTTCAAAAACTTTTCCTTTGCATTCACAACTTGGCTAACTGGCACAAGAGGCCTAGTTGGGCCCATCTTGCCTTTTGAGGAGCTGACCAAGTCAAGCTTAACCATTTCTAGCTTTTCCTTTAAAGTGAGAGATGAGTGAGTCTTCCTTTCACTTGAACACGTAGAGGCCATAAGATTATTTATTGGCCTAATTTCAATATTGCGGTGTCTCAGAGAACAGGGAGGTCTGAGGAGAGGGAGAGAGAGATGTGGGAATGGAAGATTTATTGATTACGTTTATGAAGCTTGCCATCTTGTGTAGATGTGGTATGTGGTACCCCAGGCAATTACAATAGTAAAACAAAGATCACCAATCACAATCACCATAGCAGATAGAATAATAAAGGGTGTGAAATATTGTGAGAGTTACCAAAGTGTGACACAGAGACACAAAGAGCTATGTTCTATTGGAAAAATTGTGGTCTTGCTCAATGCAAGTTTGCCACAAACCATCTATTTGTAAAAACTGCAATATCTGCAAAGTGCAATAAAGCAAGTATACCTGCATGTGCCAAGACCATGAGAAAATGGAAGGAAACACCAACTTCATTGCTCAACATCTGCCTGCCAGTACAAATTCGATTTTCCCTGCTCATCATGGCTCACACTGTAACCCTCACAGAGGGATTAAAATTTTCCTTTCAGTGTGAAAATTGCAGTGCAGGAAAAACATTTTAATGAAAGTTGAATGTTATGATATAATTTGAAGAGGAAACTGATTATTCTTTCTGGAAATGGCATTTAGGTGAAAGGAGCATGTACAAATGTTGTGGTAAGATTAAATTTCAAGTTTCAAGAAAATTTTGAGATTTATCATTCATAAATGTCATTAACTTACTGTGCTGAACGAATAAAGGAAAGAATGTTTGGGAAACAGAAGAAATACATTTTTTGAATACCACTTCAAGGTCTTGTATGAGGTACTTGTCTTGCAAAGAAGTGCTAATTTAATGAAATTCAGATAATCAAAATATTTCCTAAAAGTTTCAAAGTTAATTTTTAAAGAATTTTATTTTAGTTGGAGATGAAATTAGGAGAAAAGTAGCATTCAATAAACTGATACCACTATTTCAAAAAATAAGAAAGTAGCAAGGGGTGGAAATTAAATTAGCTTGCAGAAGAGACAGAAATTCGGCCATAAAATAAAAAATCATGAAAGCTAAAATGGTAAAGTGTTATATTTATTAGAATTATCTATTAGCTTTTTAAAATGATATCAAACACTGGTGCAAAAATTGGATGCACATACCTGTACAAATCAAGCATAGAAACATGTTTGTTTTCTTTAAAAAATAAACATTATAGTTGTGCTGATCACCAGTAATATTTATGTCTGCTTTTGAAAGGTTATCACGATTTGTGCTTAACTATTTGAGTGACTATTGGTATAAGGACAATTTTTCCCAATAAACAGAAAACTCCAAGAGGTAACACCATGCTCAACTATTAAGCATCCCATTGATTCCTTAGTGCTTAGCAAAGAATGGAACACAGAGTGGGAACTTAAAATACTTCACTGAGTTTATAAATTAATAGTGATTTTCAGTGATTCTACAGGATCCAAGTGTAAAGAGCACTATCCTGAACTGTTTAAATACTTTCATTTTGAAAAATTAACAGATTTATAACTCTTTTGCCTACAAGAGAGATTCACACTGAGATTAATAGATCCAAAAGATTGGAAAGGATAGACAAGCACCAGGCAGGAATATTTCCATTGGCTTGCTCAGATGCCAGCTTACTCTTTGCTCCTGGACATATTTAAACTTAATTCTAGCTGAATAAGTGAACTTCAACTGCATGAATGACTTCTTTTTCTTTCAACATAGGCATTTAGCTTAGTGGTTCTCAAAGTGTAGTCTCTGGTCCAGCAACATCAGCATTACCTGGAAGATTGAAATATGAGTTTTTCAGCCCTCTCCCAGACCAGCTCAGGGACTGGGGTTCAAAAATCAGTTTTTAACAGACCTCAAGTTGATTCTAATATAGGCGAAAGTTCAGGAAACTTCAAACATTAGGTGAAGTGAGGATTACTATAAATAGGGTATTTTATACCTTTTTATCCCACAGCATTTGTTATTAAGAAGTCCTTAACAGTCAACCGTCTAGCTTTGGTTATAGGGTCCCTTCAGTTTTAGACTCAAATCTATAAAGGACCACACGAGTGATAAACACAAAACTGCTTCTGTGATTTTGGAAGAAATAGAGGAGGATTTCAAAGTATTATAGATCACTTATATGCATAAATCAGATCTAATAATATATGGTTATTTTCATATATTTTTAAGACAAGAAAATGAATTAGTAAGAAACTGGTAATGTTATGACTATTACCAGATTTATCTCTAACTCCATATAAAACCTTTGTTCTGTTTTTCCTCTTTTTAAATAGCATATCATAAATTTCTAGTATTTAAAGTGTGCAGTATGATAAGTTTTGGCATATGCATACATCATGACCCCTCAGCTTAATCGAAAAAATGAATGGATTCATAGTCCCCAAATGCCCTTGTTCCTCTTCATAATCTCACCCGCTTTCCCTGTTCTTCCAACACAGGCAACCATGGATATGCTCCTGTCACTGTAGATAAGTTTGCATTTGCTATGATTTTGTATAACTGAAATCATGCAGAATGTATTTCTTGTCTGAATTTTTCCATGCAGCTTATTTATTTTGAGATTCATTCATTTTGTAGCATTATCAGCAGTTTAATGCTTTACACTGATGATTAAGATTCCATTTTATAGGCATACCATAATAAATCCACTCACCTGTTGATATGCATTCTGTTTTTTCCAAATTTTAGCCGTGACAAATAAAACTGTTATGATCATTTGAACACAGGTTTTTTGCATGGACATATGCTTTTATTTTTCTTGGGAAAATACTAAGGAGTAGAGTGGCTAATTATGTGGTAGGTATATGTTAAACAGTTTAAGATGCTGTCACACTCTGTTAAAGCAGTTGTATCATTTTACATTCCCACCAGCAGTTTATAAGATTCCTGTACTTCACTGGGAGTTCATCTACTTCATTGCCAACACTTGTTATGGTCAGTCTTTTAAGTTTTATTCATTCTAACAGGGGAATAAAACATGTTTTTTTCAAAAACATCTATTATTTTACAACTGAGATAGTGTTACCTCACTGTATTTTTAATTTTATTTCCAGAACAATAGGATGTTGATCCTCTTTTCAAGGACTTATCTACCATCAGTATGTCTTCTTTCATGAAGTTCCTATTCAAATATTTTACCTATATTCTATTTCAGTTGCTTTGTTTTATTATTATTGAAATTTGAGAGTTCTTAATAAATTCAGGACATAAATTTTTATCAGATATATAATTTGAACATGTTTTCTGTATTATGTGGTTTGATTTTTTCATTCCCTTACCAGTGTCCTTTAAAGAAAAGATTTTAATTATGATGAGGTCACATGTATTTATGGAAAATGCTTTCAGTTATGTATCAAATCAATCTTTGTTTAACACAAAGTCAAATATTGCTTACCATGTATTTGCTTCTGGACATTTTATCATTTTAGGTTTTACTTTCGGCTTATAATCCATTTTGTGTTAATTTTTATATATGAATTATAGATTTGTTTTTCTGCATATTGTTCCAGCATCATATATTAAGAAACATATCATTTTTTGAACTGAACTGCTTCTTAACCATTGTCAAAAATCAATGGTCTGTTTCTTCATGACCTGTTGTTCTATTTCATTGATTTACTTGTCCATATTTTTATAGTCACCCTGTTTAGATTACTGGAGCTTTATAGTTAAGTCTTAAAACCAGGTTTTGTTAATTCTCCAAATTTATTCTTTTTCAAACTTTTTTTGATATTCCAGGTTCTTTGTATTTCATTATATATTTTAGATGGATAGCTGTTAGTTCAATAGAAAAGTTATCAGTTGGATAGTTAGTCTACAACAGCATTTACTGGGATTTTGATAGAGATTGCATCAAATCTATGTATCAATTTGGGAAGAATTGATACCTTAACCACATCAAGCTTTCCAGCCTATGAACATGGTATATATCTCTACTCATTTAGGCATTCTTAAATTTCTGTCAACAAAGTTTTGTAGTTTTCAGTGTAGAAGTTTTGCCAAACTTTTGTTGGGTTTATACCTAAGTATGACATATTTTCAATGCTACTGTAAATGTATTATTTTTTCAATGTTTATTGAAAGTTTACAGAATAGAGTTTTGTAAATTGACTGTGTATGCTACAACCTTGATAAACTCCTTTAATAGTTCTAAGAGGTTTTTTTTCCAGATATTATCAAATAAGTGTTATTGCATGGTCTTGATTGATTGATTCCCTTGTCATTAAGGAATAACCTTTTTATACATGGCAATATCTTTAATCTGAAATTTGTTTTCTCCCAATACTCCTGGCCTTTGCATTATTGTTGTCATATATTTTACTTTTATGTTGTCTTTTATTTAAACAATTATATTTGTTTAATGTAAACAAGAATAAAAATTATATATATTATTTACCCATGAAATTAATATTTCCAAAGCTTTTCATTCCCTGTGTAGTTTCATGTGTCCATTTGATATCATTTTCTTTCTGCATTAAGCACTTTCTTTAATATTTCTTATAATGCTGGACTATTCATGATAAGTTCTTTCATCTTTTATATGCCAAAAAAAGTAATATTTTATCTTGTTTCATGAAACATATTTGGTGTGAATAGAATTCTAGTTTGGCAGGGTTTTATTCTTTCAATATTCTAAAGAAGTTGCTCCATTGTCTTATCACTTGCATTGCTTCAACAAGAAATCTGCTGTCATCTTTAGCTTTGTTTCTTTGTATTTAATGGCTTTTCTCTGCTTGCTTTTAAGTTTTATTGTGTTCTTTTTATATTTTATCACTGCTATTAGACTATTTGACTCTTATGTACATTGGCATGTGTATTAGCCAGCATTCTCTAGAGAAACAGAACCAACAGGAGATATCTGCAAATATGAGATTTATGAAGGTGTCTCACACAAGTGTGGGAATGCAAGAGTCCAAAATTCATAAGGAAGACTGTGAAGCTGGCAACTCTGATCAATGGTCTTGACAAACTACACAGGAGAGGCTTACTGGCTGAAGAAGTGAAAATTCTCTCTTCTCCCTTAAAAGTCTTCAACCAACTTGCTCAAATCCAAATTGATGGGATTATCTCATTTACAGGAGGTACACCTTTAGCTGATAGTAGATATAATCAGCCAAAGTTGCAATCAACTGACTGATGATATAATAAACCAGCCTTCTTGTTTATCATCCAGCCATGAAATATCCTTGCAGTAACAGTTATGCCAGTGCTTGCTTAACCAGACAATGGGGCACCATTACGTGACCAACTTGACACCAGAACCTAACCATCACCCCTTGTCAACTCGACACCTATACACATCAACTTGAAACATGTTTAAGTTCTAAATAGAAGACAATAATGGGCATATGTTTTGCCTAACAATACTCAACTGTCCTGCATACAACTAGAAATACACTAAATCTCTCCAGAATAGGGTGCAAGTCCTTAGGTAAAATTCACTCTTAAACTTGATATCCTATAGCTTAAATACTATGACATGAACAATACAACTTATGTCATTTGCTAAGAAAACAAGATATTGCTTTATGTACAAATACAAACATACTAATAACGAAACAAGAAGTAAATATTCATACCATCACAGTCATTGTTTCTATAACTGGTCACATGGTTGTATTTAATATTTATTACTAACTTCTTCCACTACCTATTCCAGGATTCCTTTATCATCAGCAAGCACTTCAGTTGACCATAGTTCTTTACCTGGTGTGGTGACTCAAACTTTCATTCCTGAAATTTCTGAGCCATTGGTAGTCCTGCCTGGATTGGGTTGTTGCAGTTTTCCATTGACCTTCATCACAGGGCATGGTAGTACTAAGAGATGCCCTAAGGGATCTCCTATATTTTAGGAAAACTTTTGATTACTTCCA
The DNA here is from genome assembly GCF_023851605.1 of Tamandua tetradactyla. NCBI lineage: Eukaryota > Metazoa > Chordata > Mammalia > Pilosa > Myrmecophagidae > Tamandua > Tamandua tetradactyla. The sequence continues at coordinate 46,829,683 of NC_135331.1, forward strand.
TTGTGTAGTTGCAGTCCTATTTCTCCTTGATAGTCAGGATCAATTACCTCAGCGAGTACAGTAACCCCCTTCCTTGCCTGTTGATTCAGAGGCATGAGAAGACTAAAGTGGACAGGTGACAGTCTCAACTTCCAGTTAAATGAAATCATTGTTGTGTCTCCTGGTAGGAACACTCCTCCTTTAGGAACTAAGACTTGTAGACCAGCATGTTTAAGATTTCAGAGAGAGGAGGCAAAAGATTTTTTAGTGAATCACTATGGGTGATAATGAGTGGTGCCACTCCCAGTTCCACCTCTTGATTCCTGGACCCATGAATCCTGGTTATGGAAGAAACAGCGCCATAGAGCAGACACAGATTCAGAGCATAAACAGCCTCCAAGAGAACATTGCCCCAACCCTGCAAGATATTGCCATATAATTCGTGCTGTAATAGGATCTTCAAAAAGTCATTTCCCCATTCTAACAGCACAGCCCTCACTGAATGATGGGGAACATGGTAAGCCCAGAGAATTCCAAGAGCATGTGCCTGTTCCCATACTTCATTTGCTGTGAAGTGGGTTCTTTGATCAGAAGCAAGGCAGTATGGAATTCCATGATGGTTGCCAGATTATTTTGGAGCTACTTTGAGCCTGATGTCCATTATAATGACCATGCCCTCTTTGTCTGTGGCAATTAACTGTTACCACATGGCTTCTGCCAACTCAGGATCTGATTATCCCTGTTGCATCTAAGGATTCCAGCTCAGTAACTGCAGTTTCCACAATAATTTCTAACCTAAAGAAAAGGATGACCACAGAGCTCTTCAGCAATGATAGAACTAGTCTCACAAACTTATTCCTCAAAGTGAAAGATGTCTCCTCTGGATATTCCTGGAGTGTGTGAGCAGGTCTTTCATGATAGATCCACTCTCATATACCCATCTCTCTAAGCCTCTGCATCCCTTCACCTATATCGTATGAGGCAGTTCTGGCATTTTGACCTCAGATAATGTTGGCCACCTTTTGACCCATGCTTCTGCCAACCATCCAAACAAACTGTTAATGCCCTTTCTAACCCCACAAGTTAAAACACTGAATGCAGAATCTTTGCTTATTGGGCCCATATCAATAAATTCAGCTTGATCCAACTTTATATTCCTTCCACCATTATCCCACCCCCTTAATATCCATTCCCACATGTATTTCCCTGATTTTAATTTATATAGATTGGAAAACTCATCTTGGTCATTTGGAGTTAGTGTACCTCCTCATAGGCCACAATTTGTACTTTACCTTTTGAGGTCTGTTGGGACTTTATTCTAGTCATAAGTTTTGAAGAAAAGAGGGCTGATGAAACAGGATTAATTGTTCCATACAGAGAACTGAAGGCTGTTCCCTCAGGGGATGTGGTTACAGGTTTAGCAGGCACTGAACGGTTAATCTCTTTAGGTGGAGTTTGGATGGCGGACTCTTCTGGGCAGGCTGGAGGCCAGGAAACTGTTTCCTCATTCCGGACTAAATGTTGGGAAGCTCTTTCCTCAGGGCAGGCTGGACAATGGGTGGCTGTCTCCTCAGAACAGATCATTACAGGTCTATCTAGCAAAGACTCAGCAGAATCCAGAGTTTCCATGTCCCAATGTCATTATTATCAAGCCATATGTCCCCATCCCAAGTTTCAGGATTCCAATATTTTCCAATCAAAGCCCTTACTTTAACAGTAGACACACTCCAAGGTTGAGATTTCAGTTTATGTTGTAAATCTGCTAATCATACAATGAGGCTCTGTGTCCTGTTTTCAGAGATCTCAAGTCTGAGACCATAGGAAATAAGATTTTCTTTCAGGGCACACATGGAAACTTTTACATCTTTCATACAGCATTTAAGTTGCAAATCTGAAGTCTTCAGCTCATCCCTTTCCCTCATCTGTGTATCCAGCCTATCTTACAACAACCAGCCAACATCATAATACCTCTTTAACTGCACAAAACTCCATTAATGTGTCAAAAACAGTCTTACCCAGAGCCTTGCTTCATTTAAGTGCACAATTAGCAGAATCATACGGTGATATTTTGTGTATCTCTATTTCCAACCCACACTGTGGATTCTCAATGCTATCTTGACTATTGGAAACAGACATTAGTGCCTTTGAACCTAATCAGAGTAGAAAACCAATAGTTAAAACCCATTTTTAAGATTCTATTTCCCAAGAACCACTCCCAGTACTAAGCTATATTAGTCAGGGTTCTTTAGAAATACAAAAACCAACAGGAGATATCTGTAAATATGAGATTTATAAAAGTGTCTCACACAACTTTTGGAATGCATGAGTACAAAATCCTTAGGGAAGTCTGTGAAGCTAGCAATTCCATTGAAGGATCTCAACAACCTCCACAGGAGAGGTTCAATGGCTAAAAAAGAAAGGAAAATTCTCTCTTTTCCCTTAAAAATTTTCAACCGATCAGATCAAATCCAACTGAATGGATTATCTCATTTGCAGGAAGCACGTCCTTAGTTGATAGCAGATGTAATCAGCCATAGCTGAAATCAACTGACTAGTGTTTTAATAAACCAGCCTTCTGGTTCATCAACCAGCCATAAAATATCTTTGCAGTAGTGGTTATACCAGTGCTTGCCTGACCAGACAAATGGGCAACATCACTTGAACAACTTGACACCAGAACTTAACCATCACAGTATAGTTTACTTCATGTTTCTTGTGCATGACATTCACTGAATTTCTTTTATCTCAGATTCTGAAAACCTCTTCAATCATTTCTTCTTTAAATAACAAAATCTCCTGCAGGAACACCAGTTACATATATAGTACGCCACCAGAAATTTTCCTAAAGATCACTGATCTGTTCTTTGTGCTGTGGTTAATTTTAGATATGTTTCTATTGCTATGTCTTCATATTCACTAATATCTTCTTGTACAATTTATAATCTTCATTATGCCATGTACAGTATTTTTCAGCTCACATGTCAATGTTATCATATTTAGAAGTTCATTTTTTGCATCTTCTATGGCTTTACTTATCTTTTTTGCATATATATATTTATGACAGCATTAATATTCTTGTCTGCTCATACTAACATCTGTGTTAGTTCTAACCAGTTTCAATTGATTGATTTTTACTCCTAAATATGGCATTTTCTCCTTTGTAAATCTATACCATTTGGGTTTTTTGCCATACATTGTGAGTTTTATCTCACTGAGTTTTAGGAATTTTTGTTTTCATATAAATGCTCTTGAACTTTGTTCCGTAACACTGTTAAGTTTTCTGGCAATGATTTATCCCTTTAGGGACTTACTTCTAAGATTTGTTAAGCAGAATCAAAGTAGTGCTCTGTCTAGGGCTAATAATGCCTGATTTTCCTGGTCTGAGCATTTCTTGCTTAACTCATACAATTTCTGGGGTAACAAAGCCCAACTACTGCAATCAACACTATAGATCTAGAAGTTACCATTGGTAAGTGACAGCCACCACACCAAACCACTAGCCAGGTCAGAATTGTGGAAGCTGTGACTTTGGTGGCCATGTGGAAAAGTTGCGCAATTCAACCTAGGAGTGTGGGGTAATTAATTCCCCCAAAGTGAATGTTGACAAATGACAGATGATGAAATCCTTAGATTCATGCTTCTATTTTCTTCATGATCCCCACTAAAGAGATTTCAGAAGCCTTGACCAGAGATAATCCCCTGTGTCCAAGCAACTGAGTACATTTCCTTTTAAAATCACAGAGAGCTGAATTCATTCCCCCCTTTACTGCCTCACTTCCCTTTTTCCCTCACTTCCCATGTTCCTCATTCTCACTGCCTTTCCACCCAGCTACTCTGTAGCAATCAAAGAGCATTAGTGTATAGGTTTTGGTTCATACTCTTTTTTTCCTAAGGTTCTAAGACCTAGAGAGTAGGAAATTAGAGGATAAGAAAGAAAATAATCATTCCATCATGCACTATCTACTTGTTCCATTTTTCTATAAAGGTTGTGAAATCTACTCTGGACATTTTGAATATACAAACAAAAATATTTAAATTCAGTATGTTGAAATGTTAAACCTTTCAAGACTGGGAGAAACATTATCAGAAATGACTGGAAAAATAATAAAACATGAATCTTCAATTGTAGAACAGCTGCCAAATAGGCAGAGGATTCCATATGCAGGTGCTGTGTCAGTGTGGAAGCTGGAATTTCAGAGCTCTTATCTGGAATATGATTTGGAAGGCTTATGTGAGAATGATGAGCTAAACACTTCAAGCAATCCATAGTTTGCCTACATTTGTAAATATAGCGTGGCTTTAAATGGAAGAAGCTAAAAATGTTTTTGCCTTGGTGCTCTGTCCTTTGTCACAGCTTTGTGATTTGTTTAAACAGGTTTCTTCAGCAGTGTGGAGTGATATTAAGCATGTAACTTCTAACCCCATTGTGTTTGTGCAATGGTAGAAGAAAGGATTATTTGATAAGTATGAATTAGAAAGTGAGTAAATAAAATTTAACAGTTAATGTAGATTCAGCACACTTTTAATAAGAAATCCATGATAATGTGAGATTTATGCATGAAACAATGAATTAGCACAGTAGGAGTCCTAACCAAATTATGATTTAAAACCTTCCTCTTATAAATTATTTTCACTTATTCATAGAAACCAAGAAATAATGTGAACCAAGAAATAATGTGATCTGGAAGAAAGTTTTTTTTCATCTTTAATGAATTTTTTTCCAAGAATCTTGAGATCTTGTTATAATTTTTAAAAGACTTATTTTTACTCTTTTTGTCTTGTGTGGCAGGTTTTATAAAGATTCAATGACATGAATGAAAAATTAAGATTTGTTTTCTGATGTCATCACAAATTACACTAAGTTAAAATAATTTTGAGATTTATACTTTAACTGTAATAAATAATAATTTTATTAATCTTTCACCCTTTGGAAAAAATTAACTTTTTCTTTGTCACTGAAGAATTTATTATAATTCATATTCATTTCACTTTCACAGGTTTTTTTGCTATTACCTACTATATGAGCAGCATTATGTTTTGTTGTTGCAGGGGAAACAAGAGATTTTACTTGTTTAAAAATTTAGGATATCCATGTAGAAAAAGGTTTTATGTAAAGAGAACACACCAGGGTTATGTAGAGTAGAAAAATATTTTTATAACTCATCAAGGCCAATGGAGTATATTTTTAAAATGCCCAGAATTTAAAATCTACCTATTCACACAGAACAAAACATTTAGTGAAGACACAAAAGGATACCTGTTTTACTGTTGTATTTATGTATGTATATATGTGTGTATGCATGTATGTATGTGTGTTTGTATGTATGTATTAGTTTTCCTGCCCAGAACATGACCCCTTCTTCATGTCACAGAACATCTTTTTTCCTTTTCTGGAGTCTTTGTACTCAACCCAATGTAGTCTGTGCACTCTACCCAAGTTTATACTCCCTACAACGCTTGGCTCACATGATTCAAGGGGGACTAACCACACATTCACACCAGCAATGGCACATCACCCAGCCCTAACCATTGAGAGGATGTCATCTCCTTATCCATAAATGCACACTGGACCCAAGGAGAGCCTTTTTTGAGACTCTCCACAAAGACAAAGTGATCATGACAGGTCATGTATCATTAGGGTTGACAGAATTAATCTTTATGTGATGTCAAACGAGATTGCCAGAGGAGTTAGCCAGGTACAGTAAAGTAAGGCCAAGAAGAAGATAGAAAATTTTGCTGGCATCATTTAAACAGTGCATCAGAAGCTGTACCCATGCACAGCCTTTTGAGTTATCTCAGCCAACAAATTTCATTGGTTTAAACCAGATTAAGTTGACATTTTGTTATTTGTAACTAAAGAATCCTAATTATAACAATTCTGGATATGGAGACAACTTTCAAACATATACTATCAGCTTCAGAGTGATGAATTTTCAGAGCATTGGAATTAAATCATGTGGTAGGCTGCTCCTAAAATGTCCTGCAATCATCCCCACCTTCTCGTAACCAGACCCTTGGGCAATCTCCTCCCCTTCAATGTCAGCTGGACTTATTGGCTCACTTTTCATGAATAGAACATAACAAAAGAGATGGGACGTCTCTTCTGAGACTAAGTTTAAAAAGGCTGTATCTTCCATCTTGAGTTCTCTTTTGCTCTCTAGTGGATCATTTACCCTGGGTGAAGCCAGAAACTCTGACATGAGGCCCATCTCGTCAGGGACCACATGAATGAGGTTGGAAGAAGATCTTCTCTCATGACAGTTTAGCTTTCATAGGAGACCACAGCCTCAGCCTGACAGCCTGGCTGCAGCCTCATAAAAAATTTTGAGCCAGTGGCGTTCAGTTAAGCCATGCCAAGATTTCTGACCCTTGGAAATTGTGAGATAATAAATGTTTTTTGTTTTAAGCTACTACATTTTGGGGTAATTTGTTATGCAGCCATAGATAATGAATACAAACCACAGGAAAAAATAATAAATCATCAAATCTATTGGAAATAAAGTATATGCCATAATATGTTGTCTACAAACAGAGATGAGGCTCTTGTTCATCAAAACTTTTTTCCTAGTTAGAGCACTGATTTATGTAAAAACACTGAAAGTCTCACCCTTATAATTTTGTTCCAGAAGGTAAGCATCTAAGTATAGTGTTGCTGTGGAAGTCATGGGCATGTCTAGCAGCCATCCCCCAGCCCTTCCCTGCCCTCCATTTCTATTGTGTGCATGTTTGTCAATACATTTCCATTCTGCAGCTGGGGAAGATGTTAAATCTAATGAAGTGGACTGACCATATCTTAAACCTGGAAACCAGGGTCAGGCAACCCCAGGTGCTTCTCTGAGCAGAAAATCTCAGTGGCAGGCCCCCTCTTACTGGTGTCTTATAAATACACCACCCTCGGACAGCACAGATTTGTCCAAAGTAAGGTGTACAAAGCTACCTCCCCAGGAGACTGCCAAGATGAGATCTGCTCCCTTCCTGTTTTGAGATCCTTTGTGCTGTGTAAATAATAAAACAGTCATTTGCTGAAAGTTTTTGTTGTGCTTGAACTTGTATTCCTACAAAGCACCACACAGTAATTTGCTCCACAACTGTAAATAGGACAATTTGTTCTTCAAAAACATGAGTTTGAATGCTGCCTTAGTCATTACTGAGTGATCATGAGCAAATATTTTTTAAATACCATGCTTCAGTTTCTTAACCTGTAAAATGGGAATAAGGGCTTCTTAAAGAGTTTCCTGGGGAGTAGAGACAATGTATGTAGAGAATACAACCGAAGACTGGACACATAGTTGAAGCTCAAAAATAGGTGGTTATTATATATATTTCATAAACTAGTGGCATCCATCCTTGAAGTGAAGGATCAAAACAGCATTAGGAAAGTACAAACTTGCATGGAGCTTGGATATAGATCCAAGCTACAGTCACTACTTTGTTAGCATTATGTTCTGATCCATGGACTGTATCAGGGATTTCAGAGAATAGGAATAAGGGACTGATTCACTACCACACAATTCAGGGTCCTGAATATACAGCTACTTGAAGCCTTCGTTTGAAAATCACTGTGAAATTACGATATGCTGAGTAGAAGTCATACATGTATTCAAAGTGTGAACTAAGTTAGTTTTTCCCTGGAATAGGACTTTTCTATGGGTAATACTTAGTCAAGTATCCTCAGCCCCCTTTAGCATGTCTTCTGCTAAATGTCAAAGCACTTCATAGTTTTGTTTACCTGTTTATGCCATAGTTTACTCTGATTATTTGCTATTAGTCTAAATTACACTAATCTTTACCATATCCCCCCTTTGCATATCATCAATTTAGAAATGAAAAAATCAGTATACTTAGAGACTAAGGCAATTTATGTCTGGAAAACTCAAGTCTCTTATTGATTTGGAAACCCCTGGAGAATTCATTTTATATAGTTTAGGGATTTTTGAAATAACAATTATATGGCATGTCAACAATGATTTACTTTAATAAATATGAGGTTATTTCTCAAGGATTGCCAGATTTTTATCAGAAAACAATGCCCAGTTTGTAAATAAATAAGTAGGATTCCTCAACTATTATTGAATAGTAAAAGGAAAATTAATAATTGAACATTTATATGAAGCAAAGCTGCAGTTACCACAAATATGATACCTGAGTGCTTAAGATGGAGGATATAATAAGGGATATTGTTGCTTATAAACCCAATGTTTGGTGTTTATTTTAACAGGCAATAGATAGCAGCATTAAAATTATAACCATCAATTTTCATATTCTACCAGTAATACACACTCATTAATACATAAAATCACCCATAATCCCAATACCCACAGTTAATATATTACAGTTTGATATCTATTCCTATAACTTTCTAAATTAATACTATAAGCATCTAGTCATCAAAATATGTAATTTGTAAATATAGAATTCTACCAAAAATATAGTACATGCAATTTTAATATTTTTATTTAACAGTAATAAAATTTTAAGCCTAGTTTAATGTTTACTATATCATTAAACCAGAATATTGAATACACAAGTGCAGGCTAAGCACTGCACAATTTTAAAAAACATCATTCACTTGGATTAAGACATCCTTCCTGGAGCCATGTGGTATGACAGCCTGCAATGAACATTCTTCAGAAATATTTGAAATGGTAACACAATTACTCATTACATGACTATGTCACTCTTCACTGTTAGTCTACTGTAGGACTTATAACTTGCTTCTATTTGTGTTGCTACAAATGGTGCTATATAAAAGTATCTGTGCAAAAATCTTTGTTTTCTCTTTTAATTCATTTAAGGAAAAATTAATAGAAGTGAGATATATTAAATCAAAGGATATGTGCATTTTAGAGAGTCTGTATAGTACTGAAATGATATCAAATGCTTTAGCTTTAGACAAACTTCTAAGGACACTTTCCTTTCACTTAAGTCTTCATGTTCATGACAGCTCCCTTGGCTACATATATAAGAAACCCACTTCAAACTAGAAGCAAAATTTAAATTTATGTATATCTCTATTCATACCTACTTATATATTGGGAACATAAAGGAGAACTTCAAAGAATTCAAGGACTTCAAGCCTTGTAAATTAAAATAGGAATTCAAATGCCATTCAGAAATGAGACAGTAATAAAATCTCACTTCTCTCTATTTTTGTACCTCAATCCCATCTTCTTCATCTTCCCTCTCCTTTTCTATCCTCTTTCCTCCTTTCCTCCCTCCTTCCTTCTCTCTCTTTTTCCTCTCACCCTCTCCTCCTGCATTCCCTCTCTTCTTCCATCCTCCTTCTTTCCCTCAAGCTTTTGAAATTTCACATGGTCAGTTACATCCATATCATATCTTCTCATTTACCTCTCCAATTGACCAGCCCAGACCACATCTGTGATCCATGTTACATATTCCTAGGAGGTAAATTTGATTGGCTTTGCTTGGGCTAATTGTTTCTTCTCATTCGATTGATACCAGCAAAAATTGCAGTGCCATGTAGTATAAACATGACCACGCTGAACTACCACAGACTACAACAGGAAGGAATATCTAAGAGAAAAGTCTAGGTATAGGAAAACACAGTAAAATATGACTACACTATTATACTGACTCATAGTAGATACGATTGATAGAATCATGGATTCTGAACAATAGAGCACTGAAAATAATCACTCCTTGTGGCTTCAAATTACCTTCATTTCAGCTCTTGAGTTTCCATAAATCATCAGATAAACAACAGATTGAGAGGTTAAATGGTGTCTGGATAGATTGACCCTTGATCTGGGACTCTTGTTTGAATTAGGGCTACTCCATTTGTACATGTTTCATGTATAGGGGTTTCTTGTAAGCTTCCATAGGAAGAAAAAGGTGGGATGGAAAGGAAAGGGGAAAGGAAGTGGGATGGGAGGAAAAGAAAGGAAGAATTTTAAAAATAAAACACATTTTAAATCACTAATGTACTCCAATCTCTTTGTTTTACTCTCAAGGATAAACAGGAGCTTTTCCTTAGGAAAGGAAATGGATTTAGAATAGAGATGTACCCTTAATATCATATTTGTTTTATTAAAGAATGCTATCTCTCATAGCTCTTAAAATTCCCATTGACCTTACATTTAGGTTTCTCTATAAAGGATTCTGTTGGGGAATAACTTTTGGATGCTATCCCCTAAAGACCATCATTCTTTCATGGCATGCCAAAGAATAATATTGAAACTTCCCAGGAGCTCTAAAGAGCAATAACCTCTCCACCATGGCAGCCTATTTAAGAAGTATAAGGTTTAAAAATTTGGGGCAAATTTTGTAGGTCACTCTGCAATGTAGAAAGATCTTAAGATCCTAAAAAAGTCGAAGATGCTACCATATCTCTTGAACCATAAACCTTGCTGGTATTAGGGATTAGGATGGAGAGCAGTGAATGAAGTTTTTGTTAGATGTATGAACATGTTTTTTTTTTTAATGCTTTTATTTATTTAGTATTTATTATTTTTCATTGATATATATTATATATTCATATATCATATAATAATCCAAAGTGTACAAAGTTTCACAATATCTTCATGTAGCTATGCATTTATCATCACATTCAATTTTTTGTGTGTGAAAAATAATATATACTACAAAAAAGCAATAAATTTCAAAGCACATCACAACAATTAGTTGTAGAACAGATTTCAGAATTTGATATGGGTTACAATTCCACAACTTTAAGCTTTTACTTCTAGTCACTCTAAGATAATGGAGACTAAAAGAAACATCAATATAATGATTCAGAAATCATAGTCATTTGTTAAACCCTAACTTCTCTCTATAACTCCACCATCACCATTGATCTTTCTCCCATTCTTTTAAAGTATTTGGGCTATGCCCATTCTAACATTTTCATGTTGGAAGAGGCTGTCAATAATATGGGACAGGCAGATGGAACTAGTTAATGTTCTGGAGAGGCTGGACCACCTAGGTTTCAGGATTTATCTGGTACAGGTAGTCATCTGGAGGTTGTAGGTTTGTGGAAAGTTACCCAAGGGTATGGAATTTTTGTAGACTCTTACATAATGCCCAAGGTATTCTTTAGGATTGGCAGGAATGGTTTTGGTTGGGGTTAGGCAAACTATAGTAGGTGACAAATGTAACTGAACTTTGCATAAGAGTGACCTCCAGAACAGCCTCTCAAATCTGTTTGAACTCTCTCAGTCACCGATACCTTATTTGTTACACTTCTTTTCCCCCCTTATGTTCAGGATGGCATCGTTGATCCCATGGTGCCAGAGCCAGGCTCATCCATTGAGTCATCTCTCACACTGCCAGAGAAGCTTTCACTCTTGGATTAAACCATACCTAATTTCTAAATAGAAAACAATAAAAGACACATTTTTTCCCTCACCTAACAATACTCAACTGCCCTGCATTTAACCAGAAATACATTAAATCTCCCCAGACTAAGGTGAAAGTCCTTGGATAATATTCATTCTTAAACGTGATTATCTTACAGCTTAAATAGTATAATATGAACAAAACAGCATTACAGTTTTTGTTTCTGTAACTGATCACATGGTTGTAGTTCATATTTATCACTACCTTCTTCCACCACCCATTCCATGTTCCCTTTACCCTCAGCAAGCACTTCAGCTGGCCGTGGTTCTTTGCCTGGTGGGGTGACCCAACCTTCATTCCTGAAGTTTCAGAGCCATTCGTAGTCCTTTCTGGATAAGGTTGTTACAGTTTTCCATTAATTTTAATCACAGGGTATGGTAGTACTAAAAGGCGCCCTAGGGGATCTCCTATATTCCAAGAAAACTTTTCTTTACCTCCATTGTATAGTTGCAGTCCTATTTCCCCCTGATAGTCAGGGTCAGTCACCCCAGCCAGTAATGCAATATTCTTTTGGCTTGTTGATCCAGGGACATGAGTAGCCCAAAGTGACGGGATGGCAGTCTTAGATTCCAGTTCAATGGAATCGTTGTTTCTCCTGATGGAAGCACTCCCCCTTTTGAATCTAAAACCTGTAGACCAGCAGAGCTCAGAGTCGCAGGGACAGGTAATAAAAATTTTCCTAGTGGATCTCTAGGGGTAATAGTGAGTGATGCCACTCCCATTTCCACACTTTGGTTCCTGAACCCATGGATCCTGGCTATGGGAGAAACAGCACCATATAGTGGATGCTGATTCAGAGCATACACAGCTTCCTGGAGAACATTACCCCAGTCTTTCAAGATATTGCCACCTACTTGGCACTGTAATTGAGTTTTCAAAAGGGCATTCCATCATTCTATCAATCCAGCTGTCTCTGGATGATGGGGAACATGTTAAGACCAGAGAATTCCATGAGCATGTGCCCATTCCTGCACTTCATTTGCCGTGAAGTGTGTTTCTTGATCAGAAGCAATGCTGTGTGGAATACCATGATGATGGATAAGGCATTATATAAGCCCGCAGATGGTAGTTTAGGCAGAAGCATTGCATGCAGGGAAAGCAAACCCATCTCCAGAGCATGTGTCTATTACAGTTAGAACAAATCGATGCCCCTTCCATGAAAGGAGTGGTCCAATGTAATCAACCTGCCACCATGTAGACAGCTGGTCACCTCAGGAAATGGTGCCTTATCAGGGGCTGAGTATGGGTCTCTGCTGCTGACAGATTGGGCACTCAGCAGTGGCTGTAGAGAAGCCAGCCTTGGTGAATGGAAGTCCATGTTGCTGAGCCCATGCATAACCTCCATCCCTACCACGATGACTGCTTTGTTCATGGGCCCATTGGGCAATAGCAGGAGTTGCTTGGGAAAGAGGTTGACTGGTATCCACAGAATGGGTCATCTTATCCTCTTGATTATTAAAACCTTCCTCTGCTCAAGTCATGTGCACATTCACATGGGACACAAATATCTTCACATTTTTAGCCCCCTCAGAAAGATCTATGTACCTTTTCCCCAGACCTGTTTGTCACAAATTTTCCAATTATGGTCTTCCCAAGTCCCTGATCATGCAGCCAAACCATTAGTAACAGTCCATGGTCAGCATACAAACATAACTCTGGCCAGTTCTCCTTCCAAGCAAAATGAACAACCAGGTGCACTGTTCAAAGTTCTGCCTACTGGGAGGATTTCTCTTCACCACTGTCCTTCAAGGAAACTCCAGAAAGGGGTTGTAGTGCTGCAGCTGTCCACTATTGGGTGGTACCTGCATATTGTGCTGAACCATCCATAAACCAGGTCTGAGTTTTCTCTTCCTCAGTCAGCTCACTGTAAGGAACTTCCCAAGAGGCCATAGCTCTGGTCTGAGAAAGAGAAGCTAATGAGACAGGAGTGGAGACCATGGGTATTTGGGCCACTTCCTCATGTAACTTGTGCCTTCAGGACCTGCTCTGCCCCTATCTCATCTATACCATTTCCATTTTATAATGGAGTGCTGCTGTGCATGCCCAACTTTATGGCTTGGTGAGTCAGACAACACCCAGCTCATGATAGGCAACTCAGGTCTCATGGTAACTTGGTGGCCCATGGTTAAGCATTCAGTCTCTACATAGTCCCAGTAGCAGGCCAAAAGCTGTTTCTCAAAAGGAGAGTAGTTATCTACAGTAATTTCTGCAATCTCTCCAGGAATTCGGTATTGCTTCTGATTTACTATTTTGCTAGGTTGGGGCAGTTCTAGTGGCTTCCACTTGACCTTTCCTACCATAATAGCACTCATTGCACGAGTTAGAGAGCCAATGTGGGAATTCTGCCAGTTGCTCAGTATGTCTATTCCAATTATGCATTCTGGAACTGGGGAAATAACTACAGAGTAGGTCTGGGGGCCCTCTGGACCCACAGTGAGATGGACCTGAGCTAAAACTTTATCAACTACCTGACTTCCATAAGCTCCCACTCTGACTGGTGGACCAGAGTGATATTTTGGGCCCCTTGGAATTAATGTCACTTCTGAACCAGTGTATAATAATCCCCAAAATATCTGATCATTTCCTTTTCCCCAATCACAGTTACCCTGGTAAAAGGCCATCTGTCTCCTTGAGGAAGGCTTGGAGGAAGATTAACAGTATACATTTGTGGCAGTGTAACAGTGTTCTCCCCCCAAAAGGACCTGGCTTCCCTTTCATTCAAGAGGCTCTGGGTCTGTAAACTGTCTCAAGTCTGGAAATTGATTAAGGGGCCATGACTCTGTGTTTTTGCAATTCAGTTTAGACTTCTGTTCATTTGACCTAGAACTCTTTTGTTTATACTTCTCAAACAAGAATTTAGTAGACTGCCCATCTATTGTATTTCTAGGTACCCCACGATTTACTAGCCAATGCCACAAGTCTCTGCAAGTCAGATTATTTTGATTCCTGCTTGGAGTTTGCTGTCTATTATAATAGCCATGCCCACCCTGTATTTGGCAATTAAGTGCTGCCACCTGGCTTCTGCCAACTCAGGATCTGGTCGTCCCCATTGTGCTTAAGGATTGCAACTCAGTGACAGCAGTTCCCACAGTAATATTTGACCTACAGAGAAGTGCAACTACAGAGCTCTACAGGGATGATGGCACTAGTCTCACAAATTTATTTCTCACTGCTCTGGTGAAAGGTGCACCCTTCAGACATTGCTGGGTTGTAAGAGCAGGCTTTGCATGATAAATCCACTCTAACATTCCAATCTCTCTAAGCCTTTGGGTCCCCTCATCTACATTATACCAGGACAGTTCTGGCATTTCAATCTCAGATAATGTCAGCCACCTTTTGATCCACGTTTCAACCAACCATCCAAACAAACCATTAACACCTTTTCTAACCCCTCGAGCTATAACACTGAATGCAGAATCTCTGCTTAGTGGGCCCATGTCAATAAATTCAGCCTTATCCAACCTTATATTCCGCCCACCATTATCCCATGCCCTTAAAATCCATTGCCACACATATTCCCCTGATTTCTGTCTATATAAAGTGGAAAACTCACACAGTTCTTTTGGAGTATAATGTACCTCCTCGTATGTGATACTTTGTACCTCACCTTTAGGGGCCTGTTGGGACTTCAGTCTAGTTATAGGTCTGGAAGAAATGAAGGGTACTGGGAGTGGGCCATAAAAAGAATTAGAAATATCTTCCAAGCCATTTGCTTCAGGCATTCATTTGCAGTCTCATCTGGTGAAACAGGATTAATCACAGGATTAACCACTCTATGACTAATCCCTTCAGGTGGAGGTTGGGTGGCCAACTCCTCAAGGCAGGCTGGAGGTGGGACTAGGCTATGTCCTCAGGGCAGACTGTTATAAAATAATCTAGAGAAGACTCAGCATGACCTAGAGTTTCAATCTTGCCACCGACATCACTATCAATCCATATGTCACCACCCCATTTTTCAGGGTCCCACTCCTTTCCAATCAAAGCCCTGACTTTAATGGCAGTCACCATGCAAGATTGAAGTTTCAGTTTATGTTGTAAAGTTGTTACTCTAACAATAAGATTTTGTGTCTGATTTTCAGAGATCTCAAGTCTGTGGCTACATGAAATAAGATTTTCCTTCAAGACACTCATAGAAATGTTTACATCTCTCAGACGGTGTTTAAACTTCTCATTTGAAGCTTTAAACCCATCCCCTTCACTCATTAAGGTATACAGTGTATCTAACAACCAGTCAACATCTCTATACCTCCCATTCCACAGAACTCCATAAAGGTGTCAAAAACATTATCCCCCAAAGCCTGGCTTCATACAAGCAAAGCATTAGAAGAATCTAATAGTGATATTTTTACTGTATCTTTTGCCAACTCACCCCATGGATTTGCAATATCATTCTGATTATGGGAATCAGAGTCCTTAGTGCCTTTGAGTCCAGTCAGAGTAGAAAACCATTCATAAAAACTCATTTTTAAGATTCTGTTTCTTAAGAACCACTCCTGGTATCAAGCGGTATTAGTTAGGGTTCTCTAAGGAAACAGAATCAACAGGAAATATTCATAAACATAAAATTTATAAAAGCGTCTCATGTAACTGTGGAACAGAGAGTCCACAATCTGTAGGGCAGGCTGTGAAGCTGATGATTCTGATGGAGGGTTAGACGAACTCCACAGGAGAAGCTCACTGGCTGAAGCAGGAAGAAAGCCTGTCTCTTCTGAATCCTCCTTAAAAGGCTTCCAGTGATTAGATTAAGCATTACTCATCATAGAAGACACTTCCCTTGGCTGATTACAAATGGAATCAGCTGTGGATGCATTCAACATGATTATGATTTGATTCTATGAAATGTCCTCATAGCTACAGACAGGCCAGCACTTGCCCAACCAGACAAACTGGTACCACCACCTGGCCAAGCTGACACATGAACCTGACCATGACAGGGGGTTTCCCTGATGGTAAAGTTTAATACTTTCATATATTTTTTCTCCCATCCTACAAGGGACTTTGCCAATACTTCTTGGTTATCTCCTTAATATACTGGGATTTATCCAGGCATTACATTAATCTATACAAGATTAAAGGCCTTCATTCTTATTCTGGGCTCCCTGTGTTTGGATTGTTTAAATGAGCTATCCAGACAGGTTGAGTTAGATTATATGCTACAGAAAATTTAAATTCTGGACAAAATAATCTTTCTTCCTTTGGTCTCAAAGAGAAGTTGAGGTTCTAAAATAGAGACAATGTCTTCCTTGCTCCTGTTACTTGGAATTACCTTAATTCCAACCTGATCAGCCTTTTTATCTCTAAATACGAAATTATACATATACAAAACAGCCTCTCAAAATCCAGAAATAACAGTTACCATTCTGGATTAAATGTGACAATTCCGTGAACTTGGATAATTTCAGTTAAGAACAGAGGTCACCGGGAGATAGAAATAGTGTAGATATTGGGTAATTGGAACTGAAGGGATACAGATTGTGCAACAGGACTGATTGTAAAAATTCAGAAATGGATAGCACAATACTACCTAACTGTAATACAATAATGTTAGAACACTGAATGAAGCTGAATGTGAGAATGCTAGAGGGAGGAGGCCTGGGGGCACAGATGAAATCAGAACAAAGATATACGATAAAGACTGAGATGGTAAAATCTAGGAATGCCTAGAATGTACAATGATAGTGACTTAATGTACAAATTTAAAAATGTTTTTGCATGAGGAAGAACAAAGGAATGTCAATAATGCAGGGTGTTGAAAATAGATGGTAATTAATACTTCAAAACTTTAACTTATATGTGAAACTAAAGCAAAAGATGTTTATTTGGTACAAAATTTATATTTTGACTAGAGCATTTCCTAATATAACTTATGTGGACAGCTTAATTGAACACCATAAGTACATGGAGCCTTGAGTAGGGCATGAGATTTTGTAGGTTTGTCCAGAGTGATGTCTCGATAAATTCCAGAAGGATTTGAACCATGAATAAAAAAGCATTTGTAAAGTCCCCTTGGGGGAATGTTGAGAAAGGGGGACGATTCAATTTCCCCAAGTGGATAATTCTTGATATTCTCACAAGCAGTGGGGACAACCAAAGCAATAGACTCAGCCCCCGACCTTGGGGTTTGTTCATATGAAACTTAACCCTACAAAGAATAGGCTAAGCCTACTTAAAATTGGGCCTGAGAGTCACCCCCAAGAGAACCTCTTTTTTTTGCTCAGATGTGGCCTCTCAGTCTCAGCCAACATGACAAGCAAGCTCAATGCCCTCCCCCTCTCTATGTGGACATGACTCCCAGGTATGTGGCCCTTCCTGGCAATGTGGGACATAAATCCTAGAATAAGTTGGGACTCAGCACCAAGGGATTGAGAAAATCTTTACCAAAAGGGTGAAGAGAGAGATGAGGCAAAATAAAGTATCAATAGCTGAGAGATTCCAAACAGAGTCAAGAGGTTATCCTGGAGGTTATTCTTATGTATTAAATAGTTATCACCTTTTAAGTAAGGCATAACAGAGAGGCTGGAGGGAACTGCCTGAAAAATGTAGAGTTGTGTTCCAGTAGCCATGTTTCTTGAAGATGATTGTTCAGTGATATAGCTTTCACAATGTGACTGTGTGATTGTGAAATCCTTGTTCCTGATGCTTCATTTATCTACCTTATGGACAGATAAGAAAACATATGGATTAAAAATAAATAAATAATAGGGGGAACAAATGTTAAAATAAATTTAGTAGATTGAAGAAAAAATGTGACCATTCTGCTTATTAATTATAAGCACTTACAATCTAGGTTCCTGTTTTCTTATATGTATCTTTTTCAATGAGACCATACAGTATTTGCTCTTTTGTTTTTGTCTTATTTTGTCTCACCAAATGTCACACGGGTTCATTCACAATGTTGCATTATTTTTCCTAGCAGCACAATATTTGATCATACATATTCACCATCATTCACCAATCTACTTCTCAATCAGTATATCTTTCAGCCACCTGCATTCATTAGGCATCATGTGTGATGTCCAAAGTCAACAGTCCATCAACACTCTAAATTTTAGATAATTTCATTATTCCCAAGGGAAAGATAACCAATAAACACATCCTCACCAAATAGAAAATCCAAAACCTCCCCCTTAACTCTTGCCTCTCCCCTCATTATTTACCCCTAGTGTTGCTGTGTTACTATTGATGTATTCCTATTAAACATAGCCCATAGCATGAAATAAAAGTTTTCCCCACATACCCCAAACTTATACACTCTTTGTACAAGATTCATATTCATACCTTTGCAATAGTTTATGCAAGAACTTATTTGCATTTGTAATGTTAGTCAGTGGAACACATGGGTCTAGACAATTCCCTTTCCATCATGTTGACCTTCAGTACATAAATATTATGTATAGACCTACTAGTGACCTGACTCACTTCTATCTATTCCCTTACATTTAATTTCAAACTCATTAGCTAACTGTTCACCCATCTCTAGGTTCCGTGTACCTCTAAGTCCCCTACATTCTATATTACAAGCCTCTGATTTTACCTTTACCATAGTCATAAAAGTGGAATCATACAGTATTTATGCTTTTCTGTCTGATTTATTTCACTCAGCATTATGTTCATCCTCAAGCCTGATCCATCTTGTCATGTGCTTCAGAATGTCATGTCATCTTACTGCTGCATGATGTTCCATTGTATGTATATACCACATTTTGTTAATCCACTTGTCTGTTGAGGGGCACTTGGATTGTTCCCATCTTTGGGAGATTCTGAATAATGCTGCTATGAACACTGGTGTGCAAATGTCTGTTTGTGTCACTGCTTTCAACTCTTCTGGGTATATACTGGGTAGTGGTATTGCTGGGTCATAGGGCAACTTGATGTTAATTTTCTTAGGAACAATCAAACTGTCTTCCATAGCAGCTGTACCATTATACATTCCCACCAGCAGTGCATAAGTGTCCCAATTTCTCCACATCCTCTCCAACACTTGTAGTTTCTGTTTGTTTAATAGCAGCCATTCTTTTAGGTGTTAGGTGGTGTTCTAGTTTGCTAGCTGCCAGAATGCAATATACCAAAAACGGAATGGCTTTTAAAAGGGGTGATTTAATGAGTTGCTAGTTTACAGTTCTAAGGCCAAGAAAATGTCCCAATTACAACAAGTCTATAGTAATGTCCAATCTAAGGCATCCAGGGAAAGATGCCTTGGTTCACAAAGGCCGATGAAGTTCAGGGTTTCTCTCTCAAGTGAGATGGCATATGGCAAACACAGTCAGGGCTTCTCTCTCAGCTGGAAGGGCACATGGCAAATACGGTGTCATTTGCTAGCTTTCTCTCCTGGCTTCTATTTCATGAAGCTCCCCGGGAGGCGTTTTCCTTCTTCATCTCCAAAGGTCACTAGCTGGTGGACTCTGCTTCGTGGTGCTGCAGCATTCTCTGTCCTCTCTGAGTCTCTCTCTCCAAAATGTTTCCTCTTTTATAGGACTCCAATAAACCAATCAAGACCCACTCAAATGGGTGGAGACATGTCATCCCCTAATCCAGTTAAACAACCATTCTTGACTAAATCACATCACCTAGGGAGATGATCTCATTACAGTTTCAAATATACAATATTGAATAGGGAGTATTCTACCATTAAGAAATGGGATTTATATCAAAACATGGCTTTTCTTAGGGGGCATACTTCCTTTCAAACCAGCACAGGTGGTATCTAATTGTTGTCTTGATCTACATTTCCCTTATAGCTAATGAAAACGAGCATCTCTTCATGTGCTTTTCAGTCATTTGTATTTGCTCTTCAGAAAAATGCCTACTCATATATTTAGCCCATTTTATAATTGGGCTGTTTGTTCTTTTGTCATTGAGTTGCATGATTTCTTTATGTATGCAGGATTTCAAACCTTATCCGATGTGTGATTTCCAAGTATTTTCTTCCATTTAGTTGACTGCCCTTTCACATTTTTGACAAAATATCTTGAAGCACAAAAGCATTTAATTTTTTGAGCAGTTCCCATTTATCTATTTTTTTTTCTTTTGTTGCTTGTGCTTTGGATGTAAAGTTTAGGAGGCTACATCCTATTACTAGTCTTGATGATGTTTCCCTAAATTTTCTTCTAGGAGGTTTATGGTACTGGTTCTTATATATTTGATCCACTTTGAGTTAATTTTTCCATAGGGTGTAAGGTTAGGGTCCTCCTTCATTCTCTTGGCTATTTATTTCCAGTTCTCCTCTGCCCATTTATTGAAGACTACTTTATCCCAGTTCAGTGGTTTTAGGGGTTTTGTCAAAAATCAGTTGACCATAGATTTGGTGGTCTATTTCTGAGCTCTTGATATGATTCCATTGGTCAATATTTCTATCTTTGTGCCAGTACTATGCTGCTTTGACCACTGTGGCTTTATAATAAGCTTTAAAAATCAGGAAGTGTTAATCCCTTCCACTTCATTCTTATTGTTCTTATGATGCTTTTAGCTATTTGGGGTCTCTTTCCCTTACAGATGAATTTGGTAACTATCTTTTCTAAGTCTTCAGCATAGGTTGTTGGAATTTTGGATGGTACTGCATAGAATCTGTATATCAATTTGGGTAGAACTGACATCATAACTACATTTAGTCTTCCTATCCATTAGCAGGGGATGTCTTTACACCTATTTAGATTTTCTTTGGCTTCTTTTTGCAATGTTATGTAGTTTCCTTGTACAAATCCTTTTACCACCCCAGCTAAGTTCATTATTGGAGACTTGATTCTTTTAGTTGCTATTGGAATAAAATTTTTTCCTTAATTGACTCCTCAGATAGGTCATTCCTTGTGTATAGAAACACTGCTGATTTTTGCACATTAATTTTATATCCCACTACCTTGCTGAATTTATTTATTAGCTCAAGTAACTTTGTTGCAGGTTTCTCAGGATTTTCCAAGTATAGTATCATGTCATCTGCAAATAATGAGTTTTACTTCTTCCTTTCCAATTTGGATGCCTTTTATTTCTTTGTTCTGCCTGATTGCTCTGGCTAGAATTTCTATAATGATGTTGAATAATAGTGGTGACAGTGGGTATCCTTTTCTCATTCCTGAACTTAGGGGGAAAGATTTCAGTCTCTCTCCATCACAATGCTGGCTATCATTTTTTCATATATGCCCTTTACATTTTGTGGAAGTCACCTTTGATTCCAATCTATTGAACTGTTTTTATCAGAAAAAAATATTGAATTTTGTTGAATGCTTTTTCAGCATCAATCAAAATGATTATGTGATATTTCTCTTTTGATTTGTTAATATGCTATATTACATTAACTGACTTTCTTGTGTTGAACCATCCTTGCATTCCTGGTATAAGCCCCATTTAATTATGGTGTATAATTCTTTTAATGTAGTATTGAATTTGATTTGCTAGTGTTTTGTTGAGAATTTTTGCATGTGTTCACTAGGGAGATTGGTCTAATTTCTTACAGCATCTTTACCTGGTTTAGGCATTAGAGTGATGTTATCTTCATAAAATGAGTTGTATAGTGTTCCTTTTTCCTCAATCTTTTGGAAAAATTTGAGCAGGATTGGTGTTAGTCCCCTGTGAAGTCTTCTGGTCCTGGGCTTCTCTTTGTGGGAAGATTTTTGATGATTGCCTGAATCTCTTTACTTGTAATTGGTTTGTCCAGATCTTCTATTTCTTCTTGAGTCAGTGTAAATTGTTTGTGAGTTTTCAGGAATTTGTCCATTTTCATCTAAATTTTCTAGTTTCTTAGCATTTACTTGTTCATAGAATCCTCTTATGATTTTTTAAATTTCTTCAGCGTCTGTGGCAATGACCTCTCTCTCATTTCTGGTTTTGTTTATTTGCATACTCTCTCTTTTTTTCTTTGCTGGCCTTACTAGTGGTCCATTGATTTTATTGATTTTCTCAAAGAACCAATTTTGGTTTTATTGATTCTTTCTGTTGTTCTTTTGTTCTCCCATTCATTTAACTCTGCTTTAATCTTTGTTATTTCTCTTCTTCTATTTGCTTTGGGGTTAGTTTGTTAATTCCTTTTCAAGTTCCTTCAGGTGAGTAGTTAAGTCTTTGACTTTTGCTCTTACTTCTTTTTTTAATATAGGCATTTAGGGCAATAAATTTCCCTCTCAGAATAACCTTTGCCACATCCCATAAGTTCTGTTTGTTAAATTATATTCTCATTTTCATTTGTCTCCAGATAGCTATCAATTTCTCTAGCAATTTCTTCTTTGACCCACTGGTTGTTTAAGGGTGTGGTATTTAATCTCCATATATTTGGAAAGTTCTCATTCTTTGGTGGTTATTGATTTCCAGCATCATTCCATTGTGATCAGAGAAAGTTCTTGAATAATTTTAATGTTTTAAAATTTATAATGACATGCTTTGTGCCCCAATATGCTATCTATTCTGGAGAATGTTCCATTAGTAGTAGCAAAGAAAGTATATCCTGGTGTTTTAGGGTGTAATGACCTAAATATGTCTGTTAGGTCTAATTCATCTATCAAGATGTTTAATTTCTCTTTTTCCTTGTTGATCCTCTGGTTGTTCTGTCCATATGGGGAGAGTGGTGTATTAAAGACTCCTGCTATTATTGGTGAAACATCTATCACCCTCTTCAGTTTTATCAATGTTTGTCTCAGGTGATTTGTAAGTCCTTGATTGGGAACATAAACAATTATGATTGTTATTTCTTCTTGGTGAATTGTCATTTTCATTAATATATAGTGTTCTTCTTTTTCTTTTATGATGTCTTTACATTTAAAGTCTATTTCATCTGACATTTGTATAGCTACTCCTGCTTTCTTTTGGTTACAGCTTCCTGGCCTCTGGTCTTTTCTGAGGAGTCTGCCATCCAACTTCCACCTAATGAGATTAACCCTTCACTGCCTGCTAACCCTGTAACCACCTCCCTTGGGAAAACAGCCCTCAGTCTTGTGCCTGGAGTGAATAATGCTACTTCACCAGATGAAACGGCAATGAAATGCCCTGGGGTAATTGGCTTGAAAGACTTTTATTTCTTTTCATGACCCACCCCCACTGCCCCTCTTTACTTCAAGACCTATAACTAGACTAAAGCCCCAATAGACACTGAAGGTAAATTTACAAAGTTTGATCCATGAGGAAGAATGTTATACTCCAAAAGAACTGCTTTAATTTTCCAATCTGTATTGACAGAAATCAAGGCAGTATGCGTGGAATGGATATTAAGCGTGTGAGATAATGGTGGAAGGAATATAAGTTGGATCAGGCTGAATTTAGAGATATCGGCCCACTAAGCAGAGATTCTGCATTCAATGTTGTATCTCAAGTGATTAGAAAGGGCATTAAAGATTTTTTGCATGATTGGCTGAAAAATGGATCAAAATGTGACTGATATTACTTAAGGTTGAAATGCCAGAACTGCCCTGCTATAATGTAGATGAGGGGATCCAGAGGCTTAGAGAGATGGGAATGTTAGAGTGGATTTATCATGGAAAACCTGCTCACATATCCCAGGAATGTCCAGAGGACACATCTTTCACCAGAACCTTGAGAAATAAATTCATGAGACTAGCTCTATCATCCTGAAGAGCTCTGGATTTGCCATTCTCTGTACATCAGATATTATGCTGTCACTGAGCTGGAATCCTTAAATACAATGGGGGTGAATGAATACCAAGTTGGCAGAAGCCATGTGGTAACAGGTAATCACCGTAGACAGTGTGGCCTCCATACTGGACAGCAGACTAAAATAGTCAAAATAATCTTATTCACAGAGACTTGAGGGATTGACTAGTAGATCATGGGGTACTTAGAAGTAAAATAGATGGGTAGTCTACTAAATTCTTGTTTGAGCTCTATTAGTAGAATTCTAGGTCAAGTGAAAAGATGTCTAACTTGAAATACAAAAACAGAGTCGCAGCCTTTAAATCAATTCCCAGACTTGAGGTAGTTTACAGACCCAGAGCCCCTCAAATGAGGAGAGGGCTAGGTACCGTTGGTGAAGGACCCTTTTACACTGCCCAAATTTTACACTGTTAACCTTCTTTCCAGCCTTCCCAAAGGATACCTATGGTCTTTTACCAGGGTGACTGACACTGGGTAAAAGGAAATGATCAGATATTTGGGGGATTATTAGACACTGGTTCAGAAGTAATACTAATTCCGGGAGACCCAAAAAGTCACTCTAGTCCACCAGTCAGAATAGTGGCTTATTGGAGGTCAGGTGATTGATGGAGTTTTAGCTCAGGCCCATCTCACAGTGGGTTCAGTTGGTACCTGGACCCATTCTGTCATCATTTCCTCAGTTCCAGAATGCATAATTGGAGTCGACATACACAGCAACTGACAGAATCCCCACTTTGGTTCTCTGACTCATGGAGTGAAGACTATTATGGTAAGAAAGGTGAAGTGAAAGTCATTAGAACTGTCCCTACTTAGCACAATTGTGAATCAGAATCAATACTATATTCCTGGAGGAAGTGCAGAGATTAATGCCACTCTTAAAGACTTGAAGATTGCAGGGGTTGTGATTTCCACCACATCCATATTCAGCTCTCCTATTTGACCTGTGAAGAAAACAGATGGGTTGGGGGGATGACTTTGGACTACCCTAAACGTAACCAAATGGTGACTCCAGTTGCAGCTACTCTTCCAGGTTTGGTACCATTGCTTGAAAAAATCAACAACTTCATTAGTACCTTGGATGCAGCTATTGATCTGGCAAGTGCTTTTTTCTCAATAGATATCAGTGAGGACCACCAGAATTAAATTGCATTCAGTTGACAAGGCCAGCAGTATACCTTCACAGTCTTACCTCAGGAGTATATCCACTCTCCAGACCTATTTGACAATCTTGTCTGCAGGAGCATTGATTGTTTCTCCCTTCCACAAAACATCACACTGGTCTATTATATTGATAATATCATGCTGATTGGACCTAGTGAGCAAGAAGTAGCAAGTACTCTAGACTTACAGGCAAGGCATTTGTTGGTCAGGGGATGGGAGATAAATCCAATAAAAATACAAGGGCTTTCCACCTCTGTGAAATTTCTAGGTGTCCAATGGTGTGCAGCATGTTGAGCTATCCCTTCCAAGGTGAAAGATATTCACCTTGTTGTATTTGGCCTCTCCTACCACCAAAAAAGAGACATAATGCCTAGTTGGCCTCTTTGAATTTTGGCAACAACATTTTCCTCATTTGGATGTGCTATTCTAGCCCATTTATGAAGTACCATAAAAGCTGCTAGTCTTGAGTGGGGACTGGAACAAGAGGAGGCTCTGTGACATGTCCAGGCTGCTGTTCTGCCACTTGGGCCATATGATGCAGCAGATCTAATGGTGCTGGAAGTGGCAGTGGTAAATAAGGATGCTCTCTGGAGCCTTTAGCAAGCCCCATAGGAGAATCACAATGCAGACCCTTTGGAATTGGCAGCAAAGCCTTACCATCTGCCTCAGATAACTACTCTCCTTTTAAGAAACAGCATTTAGCTTGCTCCTGGGCCATAGTAGAGACTGAATGTTTAGCCATGGGCCACCAAGTTACCATGAGACCTGAGTTGCCTATCATGAGCTGGGTGTTGACTGATCCACCAAGTCATAAAGATGGGCCTGTGCAGCAGAACTCTATCATAAAATGGAAATGGTATATACAAGATAAGGCCTGAGCAGGACCTGAAGGTATAAGTAAGTTACATGATGAAGTGATTCAAATGCCCATGGTCTGCACTCTTGCCACATCACCTTCTCTTTCCCAGAACAAATCTATGGCCTCTTGGGGAGTTCCTTACAGTCGGTTGACTGAGGAAGAGAAAACTCGGGCCTGGCTTACAAATGGTTCTGTACAATATGCAGGGACCACCCAGAAGTCAACAGTTGCAGTGCTACAACTCCATTCTGGAATATCTTAGAGGACAGTGATGAGGGGAAATCCTCCCAGTGTGTGGAAATTTGAGCAGAGCACTAGGTTGTTTTGCTTTGAAGGAGAATTGGCTAGAGGTCCATTTGTATACAGACTCATGGCCTGTTGCTAATGGCTTGGCTGGATGGTCAGGGACTTGGAAGGAGCATTATTGGAAAACTAGTGACAGAGAAGTCTGGCAAAGAGGTATGTGGAGCGACCTTTCTGACTGGGCAAAGAACTTGAAGATATTTGTGTTCCATGTGAATGCTCATCAAAGGGTGACTTCAGCAGAGGAAGGTTTTAATAATCAAATGAGTAAGATGACCCATCCTGTGGATACAAGTCATCCTCTTTCCTCAGTCACTCCTGCTATTGCTCAATGAGTTCTTGAACAAAATGGGCATTGTGGTAGGGATGGAGGTTATGCATGGGCTCAGGCAACATGGACTTCCACTTACCAAGGCTGAGTTGGCTGTGGCCACTGCTGAGTGCCCAATCTGGCAGCAGCAGAGACCCACAGTCAGTCCTCAATATGGCACCATTTTCCAAGGTGATCTGCCTGCTACCTGGTGGCAAAAGGTCAATGCACAGATGTGTGTGGGGAGGATGTGGCCATGAGAGCATGTTGGTCTGGGGGGAAGGGCCTTGGTGTATGCACTGAACTCAGGGGCAGTGGGGTATGGTTGTGCCTGCAAGGGCTGGGGGCAGGTGTAGCCTGAATGCCCAGCTCAGTGCTTGCCCAGAGCTGGAGGGACATGGCGTGAGTGCCTATGTGCACGGATCTGGGATGGATGGATGCTGATGTGTGCACTCGCAGAGCTCAGGGGAAGTGGGGTAGAGTTACACAACTGTATGGGCTGGAGGCAGGTGTAGCCCAGGTATGAAGTTGTACTGCTGCAGCTTGATGTGTAGGCAACAGCCTTTAGGGGACAGGGAGGGGGTAGAGGGGGGTGAGATGCTGGATGTGGGTGTGCAGGTCTTGGGAGGGGTGGGGTGAGACTGTATGCCTACAGGTAGAGGTGGTTCAGGCCCAGGCAGGCATGTGTGCTTGCTTGGGGCAGGGGTGTGGGACAGGGACACGTGGGGTGGGGGTTGGGGCAGGAGTGCCTGGATTGAGGTATAGAGGCAGTTGACGGAGCTCAGTTGTATGGGGTATTCAGGGACTCACAGTCACTGGACAAGGATGGTGCACCTGAGGGTAGCGCATTCAAGGAATTTGGCCTGGCTTACTTCCTTGTTCCCATCTCCATGTCCATGCACTCCTGAGGGCTCCTGGCCTCCATTTGGTAAGGGACACATTAGGTTGTTTGCACTAGCTGGGAGGTCTCAATTATTTGCGTCTCAATTCAGCTTTTGCAATCAGGGCTTCCCTACATGGTATAGAAGGCCCTCCCAGGTCATTTATACCCTGGAATTGCTGTCCCAGTAGCCTTCCTGTCACTTCTCTAGCTGCTCCTTGGAGCAGGGGTGAACATGACCTATCTTATTCCAACATCTTCCAGAAATCTGATTATGTTTTTTAACTTGAAAATATAATTTATATTTGAAAGAGGTGTTTATTAATAAATAGAGGTAATTCTAAATTATAAAACACACTTATTATATTGTAAAGATGGAGAACAAGGGAATTTAACAGTGAGAAATTTAATGTAGTGACTGAAAAAAAATAAAATCATTTCACGCTTTGTCCCACCAAGTACACACTGTTCAATAAATTCATTGCACCATCATTGCTCAGACTTCCTTGAAATTAAAAGTACTTTTGGTATAATGGCTATTGTCATTATACTCCCAGTGATGCTGTTGAGAATAGAAAGACAGTGACATTTTCCTTTCTGAGCTTAATTAATACTCTTTCATAGTACCTAAAATCAAGTACAAAATTTCCTTTTAATTCATCTTTCCTCAGGAGAAATTTTTGTTTTCCATTCCCTTAATGTTGATTATTTCATGTGGACTAATATACTGATCTTATTATGCTAAACAAATTTACCCACTGCTTGCAAGCCCTGAGTCTCCTCTATTAATTTTGACAAAGAAAACCATTCTCAAATAAATCATTTCTCACTAGTCTGGGAACATAAATATCATTTTAATTCTTCATCTTGGAATAATTAATATGTTTAATATAGGAAGAAAAGACACTTAAAATGAATCAACATTGAATAGGGACCACAATTTTTTTAAAAATAGAGGAAAACATTTTGATGGGAACTTCATCTTGAAAAATGAAAACAGAATTGTAAAAATGTGATAAAATACAATTTAATATTTAACCAAATTAGTTTAAAATTGCAAATGTGTTTATGTTCTTAGAATAAAAAACATTGTTTCTTCTTGGTGTACCATAGAACAAAACTTTGTAGTATACCATAATACCACATGTTACACAAGATATTTGGTTTTGTCTGTATAATAAGGAAGATCATTTTTGCAAATATATATAGATGAGCATCATCCCCTTTGCAAAGTTTCTCTTAATCCTTTGATTTTTAAAATCATTCTTGTTTGAAACTTCTATTCTGTCTTCATCTTATTCATATTTTTTCTTCTCCCACTGTTAATTGCTCATTTGTCAATGGCTTTGAAAGGGATCTAAGTATTTCTCTAATAACCCTTTCATGGAATCCTGTATCTTTTACAAGGCCTGAGTTTCATTCATCACTGAATTTTCAATATATCAGCCTTGCAAGCATCCTACAATAGAGGCAGGTGAAACCACAAAGAAACCAGAAGTTGAAGGAGAGGAATAAGGATAAATAGAGGGATTAAACAAAAGGGATGTTTGAAAGGGAAGTAAAGTTTCATGTTGCTGAGTGCATTCATGATTTTTTTATTTTATGTGAAACCTTTTAAATGTAAGTCCTTGGAAAATACATGCACACAATAAGAACTATTGCATAGAGGTAAACTGAGGTACAACTCAGTTGACCTCCCAAGATTCTTTAGAGAATTAAACTTGCTTTACAACTCTTGATAGAGTTGTATAGATTATGCAATCAAAACTCTTCTTCAGTTATTTATAAAAGTGATATCAAAGCAGTCAAATATGACTATATTGGCCTCCAGACACTAACTAGCAAGGCTGGTTCCAGCAAAGCCATGATGCAATATAAGGAAATATTTTTGTTTACCCTCCTCCACCCCTTTGCTAGATAATTTTCTTAGCTGCTTCACTGCCTCTTTTCATTTTCTTTCCTTCCACTTCTGCCCATCTGGTTGTCTATGATTGCAAAACAAACCACCCCAAAACTTAGTGGTTTGAAACACTAATATATTATTATCGTTCATGGTTCTGTGGGTTTACTGGGTTCAACAGGATGGTTCTCAGCTCAGATGGATTGCAGGCAGGGAGGCAGGTGTCAGCTTTAGCTGAAGTTATCTGAAGGCATTTCTGGCTGGAAGTCCAAAATGCCTTGCTCACACTGCTGCAGTTAATACTGACTGCCAGCTAGGAATACAGCTTATGCTGTTGACCAGAGCACCTACCTTTGGCCTCCAATGTGGCTTGGGCTTCTTAAAGAATGGCAAAGCCAGGTTCCTAAAGGGTTGATTCCAACAGTGAATACCCCAAGAGACCCAGGTGGCAACTGCATGGCTTCTCATGACAGCCTTGAAGGTTATAGAATGTCACTTTTGCTGCATTCTGTTGGTTAAGCAAGTCATGAAGGCCAATCCAGATTCAAGGAGAAAGGGAGGAAATATACTATCCACCTTTATGTGAGAGTATCACATTATGACAAAAGACTTATGGAAAGGAAGATGCTATTGTGGCCATTTTTGGAAAATAAAATCTGCAATATCCTTCAAGCTGCCTTGAGAAAAATCAGGGTCCCTCTGTGGCCCTGTTCATGACATGCCTCCCCTAGATATTCCCTATTGTGAAGACATTTCTTCATCATCTACCCACACTTGAAATGAGATTTTTGTATATTTATGGTCTTATAGCCATGTTTTCTCCTGGGAAACAGAAAAATAATGTAAGTTAACCTGTTATTGACTACTGAAGTGTTACCTAACACTGAAAATATATTAGTCTTCCAATGAAAGTTTTCTCATGATGAATGATTTATCCCAAAAGAATTCAACGAAGAGAGAAATCTGGGCAGTTTCAAGATATGCCATGAGCACTAATAGCTTTTAATGGGCCACGTGGTAAACTAAGTGAAATACATATTCTAACGCATTTCATCTTCATAGAAACCCTATGAATTGGGTATTATTTGTATGTCCATTTTGCAGTGGAGGAAATCAATGCTGAAAAATTGGATATGACAAATGTTTCATGATGAGCAAAGGACAGAGCTGGGATCCCCCACCCCCATGGTTGAGTATGATGACTAGTAGCTGCTCTCAACCACTAATGCTGCCTTTCAATCTTACAAAATCTTTCTCCACTTTCAAAAGTATAGATACATCTGGAACTTCTTTTTTAGTGTTTTTCCAATCCATTAAACTTTCATCATTTTATGCAATTATCAAATAAATTCCAAAACATAGATTATTGACCCTATCTCATCCTATGCCTCATCAGAGACAAGTGGGAAGCATAACAGAGTAGGACTCTGGGATGAGGAAAACAGTGAAATAGGTTGATTGTTTATTGCTTGGTAAATACACACATATATGCATAAATACGCACCTCCTCTTACCCCCACCCTCACTCCCCACACACACACACTGTGATAGAGTAAATTATGTACCCCAATTCAGACATGTTCTCAATCTTAATCTGAGTCCCTCTGGGAGCAAACCATTATAAATAAGAAATTTTAAAGATATTATTTTTAGTTAAGGTGTAACCAACTGAAATAAGCCTTAATCTGAATTACTGGGAGACTTAATTAGGAGAAAGTGGAATCCAGTGTCAGAAAATACCACATGGAGAAGCCAGAAGTCACTGGGAACCTGGAGGAGAATGTAGAGGACATCATCATATTATGGAGGGAAGAGATTCAAACAAAGGGACCTTAAGGTCTGCAGCAAGCCAGAACTAGAATGCTACAGCTTTTGAGGAGAAATCATAATCTTGATAATGCTTTGATTTTGACTTCTGGCCTCAGAAACCATGAGCTAACAAATCCCCACTGTTAAGCCAAAATCTGTTGTAAGGCCAAAGAAGACATACTCTGTTGGGAATTGAATCACATCCTCCACAAAAATCATGTTCAGGTCCCAACCCCTGGTCCTGTAGTTTGTGAACCATTTATAAATAGAACTTTTGAAGATGTTATTAGTTAAAATGTGCCCACACTGAATGAGGGTGGACATTAATGCAATATGGCTGAAGTCCTTATGAGCAAAAGAAATTGGACACAGAGAGAGAAGTCACAGGAAGAAAGAAGCTCGAAATGAACAGGACCCACAAGAGAAAGGAGAAGACACTGCTTTGTGCATTGCCATGTAATGGAGAAGCCAAGGACCAAGGACCTCCAGCAGCTAACCCCAGAATGCCAAAGTTTTTGCAGAGAAAGTCACCTTGCTGATGCCTGATTTTGGACTTTCGCAAGCCTCAAATCCATGAGCACAATTGTTTAAGCCAATTCATTGCATGGTATTTATTTTAACAGCTAGGAAAATAAAAGATATATGCACATATTAAAAGAAAAGACATAACCTTTAAATTTTGAGTCTGCCAAAGTACCCTGCTCTGTCAGAGCAGGATTATCTTCATTTTACCCAAATTATAAAGTTGTACAACCTGATAATAATTATGAGAAAACACAAGACCAACCCAATTCAGAGATAGTCTACAAAAGAACAGGCCTGTAATCTTCAAAAAATGTCATGGTTATGGAAGGCAAGGAAAGACAAAAGAACAGTTCCTAGATGAAGGAGTTGAAAGGAACATGAAAACCAAATGCCATGCATGGTTGTGGACTGGATCTTTTTATTGTAAAGAACCTTTTTTTTGATACATTTGGCCAAACTTGAATGGAATCTGAGGATTAATAGTAATAATGTATCCATATTGATTTTCTGACTTTGAAGGTTATATTGTGGTCATATAGTATAATATTACACATTATTTCATATATATAGTGTAAAGCAAAAGTTCTACACTAAAGTATTTAGGATCCGTATGGTATCATGCCTGTCACTCACTATCAAAAGGTTCAAGACAAACTTATTTGAATTATTCATGGAATTTTGTATAAGTTTGATATTGTTTCAAAATAAATATATATTTTTAAATAGGGTGACAACTGCAAAATCATTCAGCAACACTCAGTGATAACAAGAAAAGACAGAATTATTAGTAATTAGAGCAGAGAAACATCAAAAATCCATCTCAGCACAATCATACTCAGAGGTACAATAAAAAGAGTAGCAGGTTCCCAATGTAGAAGAGCTCATTCTTTTAGGATTACTCTATCATCAGTTCTGGTTTAGGTTGTTCTTAAACAGGTCTTTCATCTAACTATGTAGGTTTTAGAGTTTGCATATGTGTACAAATTCTATATTGTTCTCCTTAAAATATACAGTTCAATGACTCTAAACCAACCATATTTTTGTCCTTGAAAATTCTGAGCCCTCCACGAAATCTCTGAGGCAAGTATTTTATCAGATTACATGTAAATATGCATTTCATTATAAGTTCTTGGACCAAAGGACCCTACAGAAGCTCTGAGTGTGCAAAATCAGGTAAGTGGTTCCCAATACAGAATTATGTTTTAACACATATTAGTTCTCTCTGGATGTACTATGTATGATATATTGAAAACTGCTGGACGAAATTGAATAGGCTATAAATATTTACATTATAAAATTACCATAGTAGATCTACACAACTTAATTATAAATGAAGATCTAACATAAACATTCTTTGTATTTTAGTGCAGGATTAATTCTTTGATGTATTCTTAAGGATAAAAGAGAAGTAATTAATAATAAGTCACTCCACCAACAAGGATATAATCTATTTGTACTTTAATAGCTCCATTCTTCTATTCTATATCTTATTCTTTCTTTAAAAATTTACACAAAATCAGAGAATTAAATGCCCTTGGTTCAGTCTCTCTCCTGAGAAAGTGGGGTCATCTCAGTTTTCTAAATCTGCTGAAATGCAATATATCAGAAATGGACTGGCTTTTAACAATCAAGATTTATTATGCTACAAGTTACAATTCTAAGGACATAAACAGTGTCCAAATTAAGACATCAAGAGGGAGATACCTTCTTTGTGGAAAGGCTGCTGGCATTTGGGGTTTTTCTGTCACATGGAAAGGCACATAGCCGGTATCTGCCGGTCGTTCACTCCCAGGTTCCATTTCTCTCAGCAGCTTTCTCTCCAAGCATCTGTGTTTCCTCTCTTAGCAGCCCCAGGATGTTTCTGTATCTGAGCTCTCTCCAAAGATCTCTGGGTGTTTTCTCTCTGAGGTCTTTTATCCTCATAAAGGGCCCCAGTAAAGGAATTAAGACCCATCTTGAATGGGCTGGGTCATATCCCAATTGAACCAAAAGATTCCACCCCTAATAGGTCTGTACCCACAAAAATGGATTTTAAAATGTGGCCTTAAAAATCCAGTTCTCAGAAAGAGAGCTGGAGCCATTTTCTTTCCTTTCACTGGCACGTTTTGCTGGCTCCCACTTGCCTTCTCCCATGTACTTTCTCCCTTTGCTGTCTCCCTTCAATAAATCTGTTAAGCTTTGACTCACTGCCCTGCATGGATGCCTTAATGACCCTATGCCTAACATAACGGTGCCAAAACTTGGGAATGGAGGTTTGACTGAGGCTTGAGTTTCCTGGCTCATCGGGGTGACAGGACAGGCTTTCAGTCAACTCCACTCCCTAAACTGTATGATCATTCAGGTTTTTATGCACTTGACAGCTTGAGGCCATCAGCTCACACCATCTTGACATGACTCCAGCTCACCTCCATGGCACTCAAACATCTACAACCAATTTGGTCCTAGGTAAGTGATGCCTTCTGCCCAGATCCACCCCTCAAGAGTTTTGTTTGGTGTCCCAGGGACATCACAGCCCACCCCAGTGTGGCACCTAGGCCGATTTTAACACAACACTCCAGCCTTTATTGGTCTAATAAATCTGAACATTCAGTCAAAATTCTCTGACACTCCAGGAGCATTGTTTCCCCATGAAGCAGTCAAAGTAATTTCAAGGGTGCCTTGAATGAAAGACTGCACACAGTTTCCTGGTCCCCAATGACAAACCAGAGACACCTGTTTTGTTGCTGTGATGGCTCATGGATCTGGGTTGTTAGTTCCACTTAAACCACATGGGAGCTAAGTCTTGGGTGGTCCCATAAGCTTAACTTGTCATTCAGTATTCCAGGGACACCCCAGCCTATTTTAACACAGCACCTATCTCAACTTGCCTCATCATGGTGCCATGGCCCACTTTAATGTGACACCTACTCTGGCACTCATGGGATGCATCCAATCACTTCACAGTAACTCTAAAACTACTCTTTCCCTTAAATCTACTCCTCTTGGATGTTTGCTCTGTAATCTCAATAAACTCCAATTGGAGGAGGAAATAAAATGAAAGAAACATTTCTTTCTGCAATGTACTTTGGCTGCTATACCCTTTAGAACAACAAAAACATTGGCCAGAAAATGGCACCTTCAATTGACAAATTCTCACCAAACTTGATAATTTTATTTGGCACAATGGCAAATGGTCTGAAGCTCCTAACTCCCAAGAAGGTCTCAACCTTCTCTCTGCCACTCTATTGGTTTCCTCCTTCATGAAAATCCTTCTAAGCTTTCTGCCCCTCAGCAGATCCTTTCATGTTGAGGAGTCCTTCATGAAAAACCTTCTAAGTCTTCCACCCCTCAACACACCCCCTTAATGCTGAGGAATCCTCTAATCACTTCTCCTCCTTTGACTCCACTGACCCCCTCATAAATATACTCCCCCTCCACAGTTCTCCCCAGCCTTCTCCACCCCCTCCATTTTTCTTTGAAAAATTAATCAATTGCAGTGTATTTTATGAAATCTCATAGTCAATATTTGCATTTTTTAATTTTTTAAAATTATTTGTATTTTCAAATATTATGAAAAAAATTTCTTTCAATCTCTGATAAAAGGAATTTCATTATAAATTTTGAATAAAACAAATGCAATTTTATTCTGCTTGGGTATAGTCTCCTTGAATCTATATAAGCATGCTGAGAAATTAAGCTAATATTATAAATACATTCTTGAAATTCCTCTTAAAATAGCTGTACTACATTGGTTAGGTTATGTGAACCAAGCAATGTGCCTGGTAATAATACCACTTATATAAAATATAATAAAATTTAAAATATACTAATGATTCAAATACAATATTTAAGAAACCAGTTAAGTTTAATAAAAATATAAATGACTATTTTATAACTTTGGTTACCTGAATTTCAAAGGAGCTGGCTTTTAGTTATTTGATCATTCGTTACCTCAATATGTGAAGGAATCCAAATTTGTAGTGAATTTGTTAATATCAATAAGAATATTTCTTTTAATAAATGCTGTCATGAATAGAGAAAACTTTATTCTTGGCTTACAAGAGTTTTTTATCCTAATTAGAATATACTTATACCAGGGCACAGTGTAAAACAGTCATAATGAAATAATTAAAATGCTAGAAAATTTTAAAAAGCAGAGAGATAAAGAATGACTTAAGAAGTCCTCATAAAGATGACACATGAAAGAACTTTAAATAAGAAAATAGCTTCTAAACAAATAGAAGTCTGAACTAGTTTTTAGAAACCATAACTTAATTTTGTGAATTAGCACATTCTTGGCATTGTTTAGCAGTTAGGAACACTGTTGAGAAAAATTTAAAATTTTTTCCTTGTTATAAATCCTTTAAATATCAGAAAGTTGATTGTATTTCAAACTTGGGGCTTTCCTAACCTCTAAAGGTAATGCTGAATTGGACTGAGAGATTTTAGATATATTATAAAGTAATCATTTATGTGTTTTGAGTATAAAATATGTAGATGCCTGACTGTATTCCAAACCTAGGCATAAATTTCTCCCTTCTTCCATTATTTTGTAGTATCTTTGACTCTTTCCCCTTCATAAATACTCCTATTGGAAGAAAGTATGCAGGTTCAAAAGCTTCGTAAATCATATATTTAAAAGAATATTTGTGTTAGTCTACTTAAAATTTAGGTCTAATAGTCACCTCCAAGAGAGCCTCTTTTGTTGCTCAGATGTGGCCTCTCTCTCCAGCCAACATGACGAGCAGTCTCATCCCCCCCCGCCCCCCCACGTGGGACATGACTCCCAGGGGTGTGGACCGTCCTGGTGACATGGGACAGAGATCCTGGAATGAGCTGAGACTCAGCATCAAAGGACTGAGAAAAACCCTAGAATGAGCTGAGAATTAACATCAAGGGATTGAGAGAACCTTCTTGACCAAAGGGGGAAGAGTGAAATGAGACTAAGTGTCAATGGCTGAGAGATTCCAAACAGAGTCGAGAGGTTATTCTGGAGGTTATTCTTATGCGTTAAGTAGATATCACCTTGTTGTTCAAGGTGTAATGGAGAGGCTGGGGGGAACTGCCTGAAAATGTAGAGCTGTGTTCCAGTAGCCATGTTTCTTGATGATGATTGAACAATGATATAGCTTTCACAATGAGACTCTGTGAATGTGAAAACCTTGTGTCTGATGCTCCTTTTAGCTACTATATCAACAGAAGAGTGGAACATATGGAATAAAAATAAATAATGGGGGAACAAATGTTAAAATAAATTCAGTTTGAAATGCTAGTGGTAAATGAAAGCGAGGGATAAGGGGTATGGTATGTATAATCTCTTTTTTCTCTATTATCATTTTATTTCTTTTTCTGTTGTCTTTTTATTTCTTTTTCTAAATCGATGCAAATGTACTAAGAAATGATGAATATGCAACTATGTGATGATATTAAGAATTACTGATTGTATATGTAGAATGGAATGATATCTTAATGTTTTGTTTGTTAATTTTTTGTGTTAAGCTGATTATTCATACAAAGCTGAAGTTTAGTTTTCTCCCCATTAAAATAATGTGAACATCAGAATAATGTCCTTATTAATATCCTTTATTTCAGAACACAAGTCTTCTCACTGTTAAGGGAAAACTGTTACAAATAATTTGTTCTTTCACCTTGTATAAATAAGGTGTAAAAATTGTTAAACCTATTGCATAGGAGGTGTTTGGAAAGTATTACAGTGGTTAAAAAATGTTTATTTTGTCCAAAATTCACACTATCTAATTTAATTTGTCTAATGAATTAAACAACCTAATTCACCTTTATTTGATATAGATTCTAGAATTAAAAATATAATCAATATTCTCTGCAAGTTAATATTAAATCATAATGTGTTTTAGAGTATTTTGGAAAGACGATGGAAGAGTGTTTGCAAAGTCCCTTAAGGGACTGGGAAAAACAGAACTATTGAACTTCCCCAACTGGGGAATTCCTAACATTTTCTTAAGCAAGAGCAACTCTCAATTTAATAGGCCAAGGCCTCAATCTTGAGGCTTGTCTTTATGAAACTTATCTCTGTAAAAACAAACTGAACCTTCTTAGAATTAGTGTCTAAGAGCCAACTCCAGAAAATCTCTTCTGTTGCTCAAATGTAGTCTCTCTCCAAACCAAACTCTGAGCTTCCCCCCAACATGAGACATACTTTTCAAGGGTATGAGCCTGGCATTGCAGTGTGAAACATAACTGGCCCTGACATTACGGGACATCACTGGCCCTGGCACTGTGAGACATAAGTTCCAAGGATGAGTCTGGCCCTGACATCATGGATGAACTGACAAAAGGAGAAAAAGAAACAGAGTTTCAATGGCTAAGAGATTTCAAATCAAGTAGAGAAGTTATTCTGGAAGTTACTCTTATGCAGGTTTCAGCTAGATATTGCAAATTGCCCCAACACAGCAAACTCCAAGACATACCATTTCTTTTTCATATAACAGGACAGTGGAAGAGGTTATTCAATATGCAAAATGTTTGGGTGATAAGGCTGAGCATTTCACTATTACAGAGGAAGAGGGTAATTTGCAACTTTGGGATGGCATGGTGTGGCTAACACCTGGGTATGGTAGTTTAAGCCAGAAAGCCCCTCTCTGCTGTGAACAACAAAACCATTCACAACCGTATAACAGTTATAGCAATATAAGATGGGAATTCTGCCTCCAGAGCAATGTCTACAAACAATAATATTATAGGAGATTCATGATTGGAGGCTTGATAATAGATTTGACCAACCTAATTTTCAAGTAACTCACCCAAACAAATCAACCTAAAAATATTAAAGGAAAATGTGGCCATGCTAACTAATAACTTAGCAAATGAAAATTCATCTCGGTTAGATGAATTTTCTGAGGCCTGACATCCTTGCCTTTTTCTTTTAATAAAATTGAATGAAACAGGGGGTGGATTTGGGTTAGTGCCTCAGTTTAGCTCAAAGCAATTTTTAGAAGGAAAACAGGGATGTTGTGCTCTTTCTTTGGCTACTTCCTACTGAGTATAGGGATAGTTGGGGAGGGGGTATTGCTTTGAGCTGAGCAGGGGCAGTACTAATTGGGTTTTTGGGCATCTTCTGTTGGGCTGAGAGCAATGGTCTCCCTGCAGCAGGACCAGATTTTCAAATTTCTGTTGTGACAGGAGTATGTTTTCAGAATTTTGCTGTTGGTTACAGCTGCTATTGACATATGAACAAACCTAGTCAGACATAAGTGGCAGGGGCTAAAGGAAAATTAATGTGAGGATGATTAAGGGCCTAATGAGAGGGATCAGAATAGCTCATAAAGGGGTGGAGAAGAATGAAAGAAAATTTGAGATAAAAAAATAAATATTTTACATAACCAGAAAAGGTTATATATTTTTTTCTTAAGCTTTGGGGAAAAAAGAATACATAAAAGTTCCAAAATACCAGATGGGGTTACCAGTTTTATGTAGAGGACAGACTATTTGAAGGGTCGTTCTCTGCTTGTCTAGTCCTTTGAAGATTAAGTGCTGCCCAGGTGCAATACTGCTGACATTTGTTCATCACTTGCAGGAGCCAAGCTTATCATAAACTCCCTACAAGCAATTTTTAGTAGACTAAGTCTACTAGCAAAAATTGATATAAAGTATAAGATTCTAA
This sequence comes from Tamandua tetradactyla, assembly GCF_023851605.1. Classification (NCBI taxonomy): domain Eukaryota; kingdom Metazoa; phylum Chordata; class Mammalia; order Pilosa; family Myrmecophagidae; genus Tamandua; species Tamandua tetradactyla. Next base: position 46,868,970 of record NC_135331.1, read on the forward strand.
TAACAGCAAAAAAAAGACAGTGGCAGTTGTACACAAATGATTTTGAAAAATAAAAAAGATGCTGTATTTCTCAGTGAATTGTTTTATCTAATGATGTTATAAGGTTTCCAAATCCACCAGTATTTATTTTTTACCTCTTTATTTTACACTTATATTATGCTGTCATTTTTGTAACTATTCCTCAAACAAAGATTGATGCTGTCTGGACCCAATTCCTGAAATTTATCAAGCTTATATTGATTTTTTTTTTGTATGCTGTATGGTGGGGCTCACATTTCATTCTTTTTCCATGTGAGTATCCCCTTATTGCAACACTATTTGTTGAATTTTTGTTTGGTTGGTTTTTCATTTGTTTGCTTGTTTGTTTGTTTGGGAAATGGATGGGCTGAGAATCAAACCCAGGTCTCCAGCATGGCAGGGGAGAATTCTACCACTAAACTACCCTTATAGGCCCCCTCCCAAGCTTATATCAATTAGTAGCACCTTTCTTTTAAATGAATTCACATTAGTTTAAGAAGTTAGAATTGATTTGGTTACATTAGGAAGAAAATACATGTAAGCTGAAACTTCCAAAAATTACCTCCTGTTTCTCCTTAGATAACATTTCTCTTGGTCTATATTGACAATGAATAAATTTTCAGATCATCCATAGGTCATCATATGCTCTTGTAATATTGTTAACAAATTCATCGAAGAACAAGGCCAACATTATTTAAAATAGCTATGTGATACTCTTATTTTATTTTAAACGGTTATGAGATTATGTAAATTAAGTGACAAATTATTTTATTTGAGATCAAGATGAATCCTTGGCTTCTTTCAGTGGAATTTCATGTGATATTAAAATATATTTGCTGTCTCACAGACCAGTCATGCAAATATTTATTGAAAATCTTCAATAATTTCAACTAACTGTTGGATGTTGGGGAGAATATAAGAATTGTAAGCATACCATCCTGTCCCATAAGGCATTTTAGATGCTTTACAAAGATAAACTAAAAAGAAACAAGGTAGTATGAAATAAGTTAGTAGGAATTAAAAATAGATAAGAAAAAGAAATTTTAACAAGAGTAGGAACAGATGATGTTACAAAATCAAGTGCAAAAGTGTAAACCTCTTCCCCTATCACATCCAGTATGACTCATTTCCCTATTGACTCTCTCCAGTCACACAGGTCTTATTTCTCATCTGTAAACTTGCTAGCTCTTGGAATTTGCTTTTCCCTCTGCTTGGAAGTTTTCTTCCTCTTAGAATGCTGATCATCTCAATGATAATAGCATCTGTGATGGTTAAGTCCATGTGTAAATTTGGTTAGGTTATGGTGCCCATTTATTTGGTCAAGCAACACTGACCTGATTATTACAGTGAGGATATTTCATGGACTTAAATCAACAGTAAGTTAATTGCATCTATGCATGATTACATCTACAATTAACTAAACAGATTGCCTTCAGCAATGAGAGAAGTCCTATCCAATTAGTTAGAGGCCATAAAGGAAAAAATGATGACTTCAGTAGTCAGAAGAGAAAAATTTCCATCTCTACTTCAGCCAACCAGCTTTTCCTGGGAAACTCATTGAAAACCTTGATCAGAATTCTCAGCTTGTAGGCTGACCTACAGAATTCAAACTTGCTATATTATATTATTAATATATTATTAATACAGTATATATTATGGTATAACAAATCTCATACTATTTTCATTATAGGTATAAATAATATCAGGATAAGATTACAAGGAACTTGGTTTTTAAGCTAGGAAAAGATGGTTTTGATGCAATATACCATGGGAGGTGGGGAAACCCTGTATGTCCTTGAGCAGGAAAGTGATAGTATGCAAGTCGTATTTAAGGAGAGTCACCTTTGAGTTAGTCATTGAAAGGATTAAAGCAAAGAAATAAAAGTCTATAGGAAAGGAAACAAGAACCAGAGAGCTTATAGAAATAAAATGGTATAGCTATAAATGCAGAAGGGCCAACCTCTCCGGAACATCAACTAGTTCCATCTTTCTATCCCATATTATTGACACCCTTCCAATGTGAAAAAGTTAGAATGGGCATAGCCCAAATACCCCTAAAAAGTAGGAGAAAGACCAAAGGCAATGGTGGAGTTGTACAGTGAAGGTAGGGTTTAACAAATGAGTATGATTGCTGAATCATTACACTGATATTTCTTTTAGTTTCCAATATCTTAGAGCAGCTAGCAGTAAAAACCTAAAATTAAAAAAGAAAAAAAATGTCAATTATGATGATACATGCACAACTATATGATGATATTGTGAATCACTAATTGTACACTTCGGATGATTACATGGTATGTAAATATACAACATATATCAATAAAATAAATGCATAATTTTTTAAAATGTCAAAAGAGAAAAACATCAAATAGAAGAAGATAGGATTTAATAAATGAGTATGACTCCTGAATCATTATATTGATATTTCTTTTGGTCTCCAGTGTCTTAGAGCAACCAGAGAGAAAAACCTAAAATTGTGGAACTATAACCTATACCAAACTCAGAAATCTGTTCTATAACTGACTGTTGTGGTATGCTTTGAAATTTATTACTTTTTTGTATATATGCTATTCTTCACAATAAAATAATAATAACAGTAATAAATTAATGCCAAGCTCTAGTTTATTCTTTTTTTCTTGGTTTTATATTTCATTTCTTTTGACAGGAAATCTAAGACATGTTATTCAGCATATTTATTTTCTAAGCTACCTCAGAATTACAAAAAATAAAAAAAGTGATCCTAAGTGTGAAAATGTATGTTTCATCAGAAACATTAAATATTTCCTCGACACATGAAGCAATAATATTTTCTTAAATTTGTGGACCAATGAATCAATAAACAAGCCATTTTGAACCAACAGTTTAGGCCCCCTTTTCTTGGCTTAGGCCATAGTAGATTCAAACTAAAGAACATAATAATAGTCGCTATTATATATGAGAAAATTTCTGGCAAAATTTTTTAATTATTCCATTTTATTTTATTATATCTATGATTTCTAGATATTACACCAACTCCATTTTATAGAAGAGGAAATTAGTAACTTATGGATCTAGGGAGGGAGATATGGCATCTGACACAGAGCCCACCTGCTTTCTATTTATCTTTTCGCGGAAGGCAAAGCATATACATGTGGACAGTTACCCTAGCAAGTAAGAAAACAGATGTCACAAGGTCAAAATCCTTACCCAAGAAATAAAGCCTCATTGGAAAATGGACACTGGGCCTTAAAATTGTAGCTCATTCAGAGAACATTCCAAGTGGAGTAAACAGCAAGAAGAAAAGATTGAGGTAGGAATCATCTTGTCATAGCTGGAAGATCTGTGGAAATGGTAATGTCCAAGGGAAAGCTGTGTGTTAAATAGTAGAGAGAATTGAATTGGACCAGTAAGATACAGTAAGAAAGAAAAATGGGCATCAAGGATGTTCTGAAGATGTCGGATCAGAAGATCAGGTAAATGGAGAGGAAACAGAATATGGAAGGTGGAACATGAGGAAAGGAGGAGTGAGAGGAGAAATGACAACGCCTTTAGTTTTGAATAAGCTGTGTTCATATGCAGTTATTCTTCATATGGACTGTCCAGTAGCAAGTTAGGGTAACAAAACACAGCTGAATTAGAAACAGGGACCCAAGAAGCTCGTACAGTAACACATGACTGCAAAGATGGAAGGCTGGATCATGTCGGCATCTATTAGGGAAGCCTAGAGAAGAGTGGCAACAAGTTCAGAAAAAAACATTTAGTGAAAGAAAAAAAGAGTGTTATTATAGAAGCAAATATAGTTAAGTATATGTGACGAAGGAAAGACTGTGGAACTGGGTTAAAACAGGGATAATTATGTGAAGACGTTATTTTCTGGTTTCCTTCACCAGCTACCTTGCATAAAAGAAATAGAAAGACAAGATTTTAAATTTTGCTCTCAGTAGAATTGTCAATATAGAATGATGACCCACACCACAGGAAGTGGTGTGACCTTGTGATTTTGTGACATCTGCTCTCTTCCTTTCTAATGTAACCGTCCACATTAATGGAGCCAGGGTTGATGGAAATAACAAGGATCAAGTCTGCAATTTGCCAGGTGCAGAAACAGGCCTTTGGCATGTGTTTTTGGATTTAATCCTCTCAAAACTCATGAAGTGGTTACTGTTAACTGTTTTCCTACCAGAGTGGCAAGAATGGAGTTCATTTTACTTTCCCACTGGATTGGAGAACCAGTGTTCAATCCCAGGTTTGCCTGACTTCAAAGCATGCATTTATCTGCTATATTATAAACTTCACTTAAATAAGTGAGCTGTGGGAAAACCTTGATGTTGGAGTACAAAATGATAATTGCATGTGTTTGGAATTATAGGTCACGTTTCACCACATTTGACCTTTGTGAATCCCTGAGCAACTGTCATCACCATTTCTCAATAACAAGGAATTACTACAGATAGGTGGCATTTATTAAAATAGTTAAGTAAGTATTCCCTAATTCCATTCCTCTTTTCCCTTCCAAACCTTTTAACATATTTAAAATGTGCACGGCTCTATGCCGCATCTCTGATTCTTTTCATAAGCGGGTGGAAACGAAATGTGAATTACGAACAAGTAAGTAAAGAAATATGAGCATTTCTCTTTTTTTCTGGTTTCCCTTTGCTTCTGGTTAAGTCCCATTGAAATACTTTGTGGTAAACTCATTCCTTTTCTAGCTTTAAGACAGTGAGTCTTTCTTAGTCACTAAGACTTGGCCTTAGTTTTAAAAGGCCAAGTCATTTGTTAACTAGAATAGTCATAGGGAAAACAAAAGCAATAATTTATCATTTTATTCTGAGGGAGTGAACTTATTTTATACCATGTTTGGATGTAATTAAATCTCAGAATCAGAAGCTTGTCTGTGTAGATGAATTAACTCAATACAAAGTAACCGTGATACTTTAGAGTCATACATTAAGCTGATTTAAAAGAACTCAACAGATAAACATTCCACAAGTGGTTACAGCACCAAAGAATAGACAGAACTTTTACTTTTAATGGAAGTTGTTCTCAATAGCATTTAACATGGTTCATTCTCATTATTGATGTGGTTTACTTTGGAGCCCTGGTAATGAAAGAAAATTCTATGACATTATTAACATTTTGTGCGAATTCTCCTCACTAAAATCACATTAAAAATTGTTTTTCTCTTCAGGTTTTCTGTGAGAAGAACTAAGCTTCATGTTTTCTCTGAAAACAATGGAATAGAGGGAAAGATACTTTTTATATTAGAAAGGGGTAGAATAATAAGCGATGCATTAATTTTGAGTAAGTGTCTATCAAAAACTATCTTCTATAATTGGGATTGTATATTAAGATCTATTAGTAAAAAATTTTATTAGCTCTAGGTTGGCTAGACAGACATAGATATGCATATACCCTCACAGAGTGTCCCCTCTGTGCTTTACATGCCTTACCTCATTTTTCTCATATAGGCCATAGGGGATGGATCATAATGTTAACCCCACTTGATAAAGAAATAGAGGTTCCTCAGGGCTTTTCACTTGTCCAAAGTCACTCAGCTTGTAAGGGACCTATCAGATATACAATCCTAGACAACCAATTTGAAAAGCCTACCTCCAACTCTTCAGCAAAATTACTGAATTTTGCTGAAAATTATGTAATTTTTTAAATTTTTCAATCAACATTATTGAAGCATAATTTGCATCTAGTGAACTGGCCCATTTTAAGTGTCCAATTCAATGGGTTTGTTCAAATGGATGCACCCATGTAACCTCCATGACAAGGAAGACACAGAATCTCTCCACCACTCCCATGGGTTCTCTCCTGCTCATTTGTTGTTATTCCTCATGCTCTTTCTACCTCACTGGCAACCATTACTTTGCTTTCTGTCTCTAGTGATACTTTGTTTTTATTGCATTCCTATTTTTGTTTAATAATGCAATTTTACACAGAAGGCCAAGTGCATTTTTCTTCATATTTTATATAAGGTTTGGAACCAAATGCTCTGTCTATGAATATCTTACCAGATATATAAAACACAGCAAATCAACTTCTAAGCAGATGCATAGCAATTAGTTTAGAGTTGAAAGGCTTAATGGCAACAAGGAAAAGAGGAAAAGAATGTATGCTGAATGAATTTTCTATAACAGATCTGATTTTCCTTTGAAATCTCTCTCTCTTTGAATAGCAGAAGGGAAAAATAAAACATACTTGAATTTCTGAACTGCAGTATCTCATTGTTTCTTGATTAAATTGTCTTCCTGGTTGATTCTTCTCTATCAAATGGCCCCTGCTTTCATGCTGCTGGCAGAGATGGTGCCTCCAGGTATGTATGTGCTTTCTTAGCCAAGTGGAGGAGTGAGGAAAGAACCTCAAGGCCACAATGTTCTCAGGAAAGTGTCTCTCCACAGTGGATGTCCAGATCAGATTTATCTCCTACTCCCACAGTCTGATAGAGCATAGGCTGTGCTCCCTGCTTCCTTTTCTTTTCTTATCACATCTTGCTTGCTTCCTCCCATGGGTACTAAGCCTCAAAACAGCATACATTCCACACTGGGGAAGGAGCATTGCTGTAGGGTCAGGTCACTGGCTCTAGATCTCTCCATGGAAGTTATAGAAATGGAGCTATTGCAATCAAGCTACAATTTTAAGGTTAATATCTTGCTAGGAACACAAAAACACTATTTTGTAATATGAAATAAACTAAAACTAATGTTGTTTCTCTGTGTGTGTGTGTGTGTGTGTATGTGTGTGTATCTCCCCCACCCCCAACCCCACTGTTAGTGTTGTTTTTATTTATGTTTTTATTGTATTCTCTGATGTAACAATGCCAATCTTCCACGAGGCCAAGTCCATCAAAATGAAGGATTAGACCCAAGAACATTAAAAAGAGAAAAATCACATTAAGAGGCCTATTAATTGGATCTTCATTTAGAAATACCGTGGAGTGTTGAAAATTAAGAAAAATTTAAATAGCCCAAAGTGGTGTGACATATTAGTTGGGGAAAAAGTAATGGCAACACTATTTAGTGGGTTGGTGAGATGGAAGGTGAGAGCACTTAAATGTGTTTGAACAGAGCTATCATCATAAAGAAGTGTACAAATGTTCACACCGGCATAGTGATGGCCTGGACAACCGAATGTGCCCAGTGTCCCACCTTCACAGGTCCATGGATAGAACACAAAGAAAGCCAAGAGTTGTGAGAAATTTTAAAGGGGAACTAAAAGTAGTTCAGAAGGCATAGAAGTGTTCAGATCACATCTTAAATAGAAAGGCAATTTTCTGACAGAAGACTTTTTACAGTCGTGATACACGTTCACCGTATCTCCCTTGGACACTGCCATTGTCCATTACTTTTTATGGTCTCTCCAAACAACATAAGCAGAGCCGTTCTGAGTCACGCTGTTTCATGAGAAATTCTCTGTGCAAAGGGACATCTCGTAATCAATCACAAAGTCCTCTGTTCCCACATGCATGATTCATCTAATCACCAAATAGTATCTGTACTTTTGTGATGTGCAACACGTCTTTCTAATTCCAACAGACTAAAAGAATAAGTCATAAGGTCTGCTCTTAGAAAATCACAATCCACTCCAGAACACATAGTGATAGATATCTATACTTAGTAGAAGAATTAGGTGCCACTAGAAATTTTTTCAGGTATTCATAGGAAAGAAAGTACCAAGTGCTCTAGCCCACTACCTTGTGCCCAATCAGTATTTGCCAAATAGATAAATAATACATGAGTTCATGAATTTAGGAATTTACCTGAGTTCTGTATAAATCTAGTTGAGATTTTTAGCCTAGATCATATTCGAGGTGCAAGATTTAATGTTAGCTCTGTAGTATGTCTATATATGTGCATAAAAATGATCTCATCCAAATTTCTAGAAATACACAGTTTTATATGATTCTTTTTACATTACTAAATGTTTGCATCACGTGTATTTTAAGCATTTTGATCATAAACCTCCTGTTATAGTTTGTTAAGCTGCCGGAATACAATATATCAGAAATGGAACAGTTTTTAGAAAGAAGAATTTGTCAAGTTGGAAGTTTACAGTTCCAAAGCCACGAAAATGTCCAAACTAAGGCATCCAGGGAAAGCTATCTTGATTCAAGAAATATTAATGGGTCCAGAACACCTCTGTCAGCAGGAAAGGCACAGAGTAATGTCAGCTAGCTCTCTCTCCCAGCTTCTCATTTCATAAGGATTCCCCTGGGGGTGTTCTCTTGCTGCATCTCCAAAGAGCTCTGCTGTGGGGCTGTTTGTTCTCTCCAAAATGGTTCTTTCTTAAAGGCTCCAGTAAGCAACCCCACCTTGAATGGGCGGAGACACAGCTCCAAGGAAACCATCTAATCAAAAGTTACCACCCCCCCCCCAAAAAAAATTAGCACCCACAACTGGGTAGGCCACATCTCCATGGAAATAATAAAAAAGGTTTCACCCAGCAATATTTAATGAGCATGAAAACACTTGGCTTTTCTGGGGTACACAACAGATTCAAACCAGCATAATGGTTTATTATCTCATAATGACCGTCTTATTCTTCTGGCTTCAGGTTCTCGGTTTCCTTTGCAACCTTCCCCTCTTCCATTTATCTTTTGCAATTTGTTACCAAGGTTCTGTGTTCAGCTCTCTTCCCTCTTGACTGTACATTTTGTTCTATGTGACAACATCCAGCCCCATGGTTTGGTTTCAATGACCTGCTGTCTTCACATCATTCCACATCTAGTCCCCCAACTTAGATTTATCCCCTAAGTTGAGACCTATCCATCCAACTCTAACTGTAGAATTATACTGCAAACTTACACCTGAATGATCTGATGCACGGGCACTTCTAACCAGACATATCCTATACATTTCTCTACCGAAATATTTCTGGATTCTGTAATCCAAAGATCCTGATCACTGCTTCATCTTTAAATGAATCCCTTATTATTTTCAGTATTATATAATTATAAATGTTGCTTTCTCTGCCCCTTCACTCTCTCTTTCGTCTGGTTAAGACATACTCACCATTTAAGAATTTTCCATAGGAAGTCTTTAGAAAGCCTTTCTTGACCACTGAAATGGTCTATATACTATGTCAGTTGTAGTTGCAGGTTGTAACTTTAGTTGAATCCTTGATGTAAGTAGTTGAAATCCTTGAGTGTTTCTTTAAAATCAATGGACAGTTCTTACGGCTTTTCCTTGCTATTGAGAAATCTTCATGAAAAGATTATTTGGATTATAGTTATCATAGCTATATATGGTTGTTGTTAAGAACTACAATCTAGGGACATGAGTTTAAGTACTGGTTCTCTCACCTACCAGTTTGGTGGACCTAGGAAAGATTTTTCTTTAACCTTTCAGTTTTCTACTCTATACAGTGGATAGAGTAACTGTCTCACTAGTGTTTTGTGATATTAAGTAGAATAATAAGTGTGAGGCACTTGTTACATGGAAGTAAACAATTACCTAGAAAAGCCCTCCAAATCATCCACTAAGTAGGTTTACATATACATATATATAATATATTTCATATTTTTTAAATATATAGTTTGAAATATTTATGAATAAAATGATATTCTTTCTGGGATTTGCTTCATAGTGATCGATTGAGGAAGGAAATGAGGAACAAGGTGGGTTGATGAAACAGGATTGTTTATGAGATGATAACTGCTGAAGTTGGGTGATAAGTATTGCTATCTTCTCTATATACGTATGTGTTTAAACTTTCCTACAATAGAATTTTATTTTTTAAAGTATAGCATTATATATTCTATACTATGAATGTCTGTGTAGGGGCAGGCAACAGTGACTCAGTGGCAGAATTCTCACCTGCCATACCGGAGACCTGGGTTCAATTCCTGGAGCCAAAAGAAAAAGAGAGAGAGAGAGAAAATGTCTGTGTGTGTGTATATATGCACATATACTTTTGCTATCATGCATAATGATGCACAATTTCTTTTATTAGGACCAGACAAAATGGTGGCTAACAAATAAGGATACCATTATATGAAAAGTGTGCATCTTTGACTAGAATCGCCCACTACAAAATGAGAAACTCACACTCTGAAAGGTATGAGGGAACAGAGATGAGTATGTGATCAGAAAACTCAGGTTCCATCTCATGCTTACTCCGAGGACATATGCCATTCTGTACTTGGCTGGCAGATGCACCCACAGCATTAAGTTACTCTTGTTTCTCTTTCTTTTCTGCTCAATGAAAATAATTGAATTCATGTCATGTAAATGCATGTATGATACAACACCAACAAATGGTTTTATAAAGCAAAATTTAATATTTTCTTTTTTGGATTTTCAATGTTTATATTATTTCATGCTCTTTGTACTTAATCTAGAATCCAGGTCCATTCTGTAATAATTAGAGAGCAATTCTACTATTTACAATAAACATATAAGCAGTGTTATATAAAGGAAGAAGAATTTAGTTAGGTATCAGGAGATTGGAGTTTTAATTTTGATTTAGTTTGCTCAATCTTGGAATTTAGAACTTTTTTTTAGCACTTATACATACATACCATAATAAGCAAAGATATTAAACTTGAACAGAGCTTCATTTTACTGTTATTCCCTAGATCATTTTTGAACTCAGATATTTTCTTCTACTGACTCTATAAATGGGTTCATCTGTACACAAATTCCTGCTATTGTTCAGTTCTCAATCCCCACTTACTAGTGTAATCTTGTATCTTTTTCAGTGTCCCCTTACCATAGCATTAACACAGCTCAGTTTTGTTCATTCACCAAAGCATCTCAAGAGGCTGAATTTTTTTCTTTTCCTTTTCTGTTTTTATTAGTTAACATATATACAAAGCAAAGAAAGAAAAAAGCAGGAATTTCCAAAGCATTCTTCAACGAGTAGTTACAGGACAGATCCCAGTTTGTCATGGGTTACCATACCATCATCTCAGATTTTTCCTTCTACCTGATCCAGAAATTGGAGGCTACAAGGAATATTTTTTTTATCATCACAATCAACTTTTTTTTCTCTTCTGTGAAAAAATGACATATAAAGCAATAAATTTCAAAGCCCAGTGCAACAATTGGTGATAAAACAGATTTCAGAGTTTGTATGGATTACAACTCCACAATTTTAGGTTTTTACTTCTAGCTAAGATACTGGAAATTGAAAGAGATATCAATATAATGATTCAGCAATCATATTCATTTGTTAAACCCTAACTTCCCTGTGTAACTCCACCATCTCCCTTGATCTTTCTCCAGCTCTTTCAGGGTATTTGGACTATGGTCATTCTAACTTTTTCATGTTGGAAAGGGCTGCCGTTAATAAGGGGAAGGGAGACGTGATGCTCTGGCCCTGTAGGTTTCATGACTTATCTGGTCCAGGGTCTCATCTGAAGGTTGTAGGTTTCTGGAAAGTTACCCTAATGCATGAAACCTCTGTAGAATCTTATATATTTCCCTAGGTGCTCTTTAGGATTGGCAGGAATGGTTTTGGTTGGGGTTTGAAAAGTTATAATAAATAGCAGTGTCGGACTGAAGCTTGTGTAAGTGACCTCCAAAGCAGCCTCTCGAGTCTATTTGAACGCACTCAGTCATTGATACCTTATATGTTATGCTTCTTTTCCCCTTTTTGGTCAGAGCTGCATTGTGATCCCACAGTACTAGGGCCAAACTCATCCCTGGAAGTCATCTCCCATGCTGCCATGGAGACTTTCATCCCTGGATGTCATGCTCCACATCGGAGGGAAGGCAATGAGTTCACTTACAGAGTTGGGTTTAGAGAGACTGAGGCCACATCTGAGCAACAAAAGAGGTCCTCCAAAAGTAACTCTTAGGCATACCTATAGATAAGCTAAACTTCTCCGTTACATATATTAGCTTCACAAGAGCAAGCCTCAAGATCAAGGGCCTGGCCTATTGATTTATGTGTCCCTAATGTTTGACATGGTATCAGGGGTTTCCCTGGTGGTAAAGTTTAATAGTTCCATATTTTTTCTCTTCTCTCTTGAGGGACTTTGTAAAGGCTGGATTTTTATGCCTTAGAGTCATTGTCAAAGAACCACTTTTGTGGTTTAAATGTGGCCTCTCTCTTTAAGCCAACTCAGCAAGTGAACTCACTGCCCTCCTTCCTATGTGGCACATGACTTCCATGGATGTAAACTCCCTGACAATGTGGGACATGACACCTGGGATGAACCAGGACCTGGCATCGTGGAATTGAGAAAGCCTTCTTGACCAAAAGGGGGAAGAGAAAATTAAGGCAAAATACAGTCTCAGTGGCTGAAAGATTCTGATCAGAGTTAAGAGGTAATCCTGGAGGATATTCTTATGCATTATGTAGACATAATTTTTTATGTTGTATTGGAGTGGCTGGAGGGAAGTTCTGAAACTGTTGGGCTGTGTTCTGGTGGCCTTGATTCTTGAAAATAATTTTATAATGATATAGCTTTTACAATGATACAATGTGATGTGAAAACCTTGTGTCTGATACTTAATTTATACAGGATATGGACAGATGAGTACAAAAATTAAGGATAAAAATAAATAAATAATAGGGGAAAAAAGACTAAAAAATTGGGTAGATTGAAATACTAGTAGTCAATGAGAAGGAGGGGTAAGGAGTATGTGATGTTTGAGTTTTTTCTTTTTATTTCTTTTTCTGAAGTGATGCAAGTGTTCTAAAAAGTGATTATGGTGATGAATACACAAGTATGTGATAATATTGTGAGCCATTGATCATATACTATGGATGGACTGTATGTGTCTGAAGATGTCTCAATAAAAATGTTTTTTAAAAGGCTGAATTATGCCAAAGTTTCAGGGTAGAAAAAAAGCTTTAACATTGAATATCAAATATCACTTCTAAATTTCTTCAATGCTAAATTTTCAAAATCCTAAATCTTGATCAAGATTTAGGGTTTTGAAAATATGGCCACAATGAGGACTTAGTAAGCCATCTATCTTTCCTTCACAGAAGAGTTTAGAGGATATGTGAAATAACAGCTAGAGCTCTAAATTCCTTAGGAAAAAGGTGCAATTTAATTTAAATAACTTACATAGTCTCACAACTGATCTAGGTGTTGTTGATCTATAAGCCATATGTTTGTGAGGCCTCCTGAGTCCTGAGGGTACTTCTTCTTATAATATCAATAGTATACTTGTGTGTATACTCAAGGTAGACACAAAATGTAATTACTTTTATCTAAAATTACTCTTCCTCTTTCTTTTCTTCTTTCTTCTCTCTTCCAAAAAAAAAAAAAATCAATTGTCAGGCTATGAGACGAAGCTGACCAAAGTCGGCATTTCCCCAAGTGCATGGGGAGAATTCTGCAAAGGGGAGTTCTGATGTGGAGCTCCTGAGTCCAGGCAGGGTGAAGAGGGCATGCCTCCTTTGGGGCAGCTCAGCACTGGGCATCATTACTTGAGACTGTAGAAGAGAGTTCTGCACAGTGGACAGTCTGGCATGAGAAGTTAACAGGGCCAGGAGGGCATTTGTACAGGGAGAGAGTGGCAGCAATGATGGGAGGTTGATTATACAAGGGAAGATTGATCAACTAAGTAATATATTAAGATAACAGAAGTCAGCTTTATCACTGTCACAGAGGGTGGCCATCTGATTAAGTTCTAGCCAATAAGATGTGAAGAGAAGTGATGCATGCAGATTCCACAACATACACCTAATAAAGGACACTCATTTTTCTCTTTCCTCCAGTGGCTCACATGTAAAAGTATTACTGGCCAATCAGCTTGAACATGGACTCTAGAGAATCGTAGGTCCTCAAAATATAATTCTGTGCCCCGGAAGACCTTTCGAAGAATAGGTGAAGAATAGGTACCTTTTATATATTGGATCTCCTGCCAATTTCTCAAATGTTACATGAGAACTAAATAAATTTCCATCTTATTTGAGATTCTCAATATTAGCTCTCTTTGCTATAGCAGCTAAACTAATACCTTTACAAATAAATATTTTAAATGAAATGGGCAGGGAAGACCTCTCTGAGCAGAGTACAAAAGGATAAGGAAACAAAGACTCTAGAGAGGCAATACAGTATGTTAAGAGCACAGTGTCTACCCCAGTTTCAGTTGCTTTACAAGAAAACTCTGGCATAAGGGTTTTGGGGCAGACACCTTTTTTTGAGAGGTAATCCAAGAAAGCACACTATGAGGGAGTAGGGACAAAAAGAGACAAAAGAGAGATGAATGTGCGAATGAGCAAGTTACCCCTCAGAGCAAGAGAAGCTTCATTCTGCTCAGGATCTGCTGAAAAGCTATGTAGAGTGTATCTCAGAATAGCCCCTACTAAGAGATGGGGACCAAGGCATTTGTGCACCATGCCTATCTCCCACCGTGTGTTTATGCTGGAGGTGTTAGAGCCCTGTCACCTCCGGTCTGTGCTTTGTGAGAGCTAAGCAACCCCCAAACAAGAGTCAGAGAAAGCTGGCACACAAGTAGAGATGTGGCAGGAAGCTATATGCAGTCTGGAAAGTTATTACCTACCCTACCGATGAACTCAGAAGTTGGCCAAGAGATTATGCAGCAAGACATTAACAGTATCTAAAACAATATCTGAGCCAAGACAGTCAAGTCTCAAATTCTGGGTCTGCCAAGTACCAACTGCATGACTTAGGACAAGTTGCTTAGCCTCTTTGCAGCGCAGTTTCCTGAAGTAAAATGGAGATAATTATAGTGCATATTTACCTCATAGCTCGTTGTATTATACATTAAATGAGTTATGTTTAGCAATGAGAAAAGTGTTTATCACATGGTAAGCACTGTTTAATTGTTAGTTTATTATTTTTACCTGAGGTAAAAGCATTTCAGACTCAATATATCTATTACATCTAAAGCCATAAACTGCTTTTTGTTATACCGCCAGTGCTTGTCACAGAGCTCCCACAAGAGCAGATGCTCTGTAAAGGTTTATTGAATGAATGGAGTGAAAAGCAACTTGAGGTTGCTGTAGGACTTCTTGGAGGTATAGAAGTGAATATCAGAGGGACAGTTGGGCTTGCCTCCTCTAAGCAGTATCGTTAAAGGACTTTCCAGAGGAATCGTGCAATATCATCCTAAGATTAAGTTTACTGTGGGGCCAGTGATTGGTCTGGCTTCAGGAAGGGCCTGGGGTAAAATTTAATTCAGTGCAGTTTCATGAGCCTTTTTTCTTGAGGAATTTCCATTCTCTAGAACTACAGTGTCCTAGAAGGCTCAGCTATAAACAAAATTAAGAGAGTTTCTTGGCATATTGGAGAAAAACTATCAAAGACTGGGGGGCTAGTTTCTAAGGAAACCCTAAGGGCCAAGAGATGGTGCTGGTAGTTCAGATGGTGCCACATGAATCCAAGAACTGAGAGTTAATTTGAAGATCAGCATAAGATTTCTCAACGAACAGAAAGCTGGGGAGAAACCACGGAAGGAACTTTTGCTATGCTTTTGAGAATGGGCTCAGCACAAGTTCCTAAGAGTAATTTATGAGAGAAGAATCAGTCCCCATACTGCAGGCCATAAAAGCTGCCTATGGACCATAACGGTGAGAGAATGCACTGAAGAAAGGACAGGAAGAAAATGAATGCTCACTGACTGCCTGAAGTGTTCCTCAAAACATCACAGTTAAAATTTACAGAAGCACTTTTATTTAACCCTAACAATCATGTTTCAAATAACTATTATTATCCATGAGGGCATGCTGGTCTCTCTCACTCCAAAATTCATGCTCTTTGCAGGCAGTTTAAAGGGAAAGAGGGTATCATAAAGCCTACTATCATGAGCTGTTAACCACTCAGAGAATATTAGAAACAAACTCCCCTCAAATTTGCCAAAAAACATCAGGATGAGAAGTGCCTTCCAACCCTCTGCTAACAGCTCTGGTCATTTCAGTTATTTATAAGCAAAGAAGGAAGTATCTATTGCCTTAATCCCTGTACAAGTATCTCTGCAGGGGAGTTAGACTTCATAGGATTCCACAAGATGAAGAAAATAATAATGACCTATCAGTTAACCAAATAGGCTGTAGATTCCAGAAACCCAGTATGAGAGGTCCCGCCCAAGTGACAATATTAGAATCCAGATTCTCAAGGAAGATGAGGCTGTGAAAACTTTGAAGCCAGCAAAGATTTCAAAGAAAATAATGATCATGGAAATATGATCCATTTTTGTTTTGCTTGGTTGTGAATCAATACAACTTTGCCCAAAGTGCCTGGTGTGAGACACACTAGAAAGCTTAATTTTTTTTAACTTAGACTGCAAATACAGGTAAATATCTTTGGTTTTTATGTTTTATTCTGTTTTGTTTCGCTTTGCTTTGCGTTTCCTTCAAAGGTGCACCATTAACATTTACAAATAATGGTTCTCTGATTGGGTTGTGTCTGATTATTTAGAAATGCAAAATGACTCTTTACTTTGGGGATTGTGCATGTGTGTGTTTTGTTTTGTGTTGTTAATATTTTCCAGCATTAGGAAATATATAAGGATAAGTAAGTAAGATCAAGTTCTAAACATCTCCTGGTAAAACAGCTTCAGAGATGCTAGAGAAGATTGAAACATCAGTGTTTCAAGTATGCCACAGTATCCACAAGCAATATAATATAATTATCTACATAAGCTCAAAGTAGCAAAGAGAAGTGGTTACCTTTCAAATAGTGTGTTTGTGAAATTTTTCTAAGTTTTCTTTATAACTTTAACTTGGCAATAAATTTCCTAATGATATAAATATGTCATCTTATTTCGCTTTTGCAAAGGGCTAAGCCAAATTCATATATAAATTGAATTAAAAAAAATCATTATCTAGATTTCTAATAACAAAAAAAAAGTTTTTATGGGTTGAATAATGTAAAATTGCTAATGTTCAAATATTTTAACTTTAAAAATGCAATCTCATATGCGTCAAGCTAATGTATTTCTGGCACTTTTACTGATACAAGATTTAATGATGTCCACATTAATATACTCACAGTCCAGTTAGATTCTAAAGTCTATTCTTAAACATACGTTAAGTAAAGTATATTTAAGTATATAAATATTCAATATAACTACGGTATGAAATAGTATCATCTAAATTTTTGTAAGCAGTAATATTCATAAAGCATAACAGAGTATTTTATTCATCACATAGTTTATTTTTCTTTCTTTATTCAAATAACTATTTATCAAGCATCTACAATAGTCTTGTGGTGTAAGAACATAGGACCTAGACTCAAAATATATGGATTCAAATCCTAGCTTCCCCGCAGTTTAATATGTGGCATTGCTTATTTTAAGTTCCATGTCAAATATTCCTTCATCAAATGAGGCAACAAAGATGCTTGATGCATAGAGTTGTATGAATTAAGTGAAAGAACACATGTGCAGCACAGTACCTGGCTCATGGTAATCAATCAATAAATGTGAGCAAAACAGGCAATTCTGCTTTCTTACAGCTTACAATATAATAAGGAAGGCACATATTGATAATCATCATTTTCATAAGTTTTGAAAAGAAGTACATAACACCATACAAGAGTCAGCAAGAGTATTCCTGTGGTAACAAGGAATAGCTTCCTTTGGAAAATGGGGGTTGAGCTGTGGCCTGAAGGATGAACAGTAATAAATCAGGTGAAGAGCTGATGGGAAGCATTCCAGATAAAGGGGTTCCATGCCCTTTATTATGAGACAGCATGACACATTTCAGGAACTGAAAACAGGCCAGTAGGATTGAGGTACCAGAATCTCTTCGGGTGAGGCAGGAATGGGGACTGTTGAGCTACACAGTCCTTTAAGCAGAGCAGTGAAGTCACTGCCCAACTATGCCACTGTGCTAGTTAGTATTCTCAGGAAAAACAGCAAACAGGAGATATCTGTAAATATGAGATTTAGAAAAGCGTCTCATGTAACCATGGGGATAGAAGAGTCCAAAATCTGTAGGGCAGAACCAAGTTGGAAGATCTAATGAAGGGGAAGATCTAATGAAGGTCTTCAGTAACTCCCCAGGAAGTTTGGCCGAAATGGAGAGAGAGAGATTCTCTTTTCTGAATCCTCCTTAAAAGGCCTTCAGGTGCTAAGATGAAGCATCACTCATTGCAGAAGACACTCCCCTTAGCCGTCTGCAGATGTAATCAGCCCTGGATGCAACAACATGTTTATGATTTAAGGCCACAAAATGTCCTCACAGCAATGGACAAGCCAGTGCTTGCTTGACCGGACAACCCAGCATTATCACCTGGCCACATTGACACATGAACTGAACCATCACAACCATATACAAAGTTTATATTCTTTTAAAAATATTTAGAGTGATGTATTTGTTTTGTTGGCATTTATTAAAAATAGTTCTATATGCCTGGACTTATTGCAATAGTTAAAATTATTGTAAAATGTGGACAGAGTATGTTCCTACCTGAGTTTGGGAAGGAAAAATAAATATCACTACCCACTCCTTCCTGCACGGCACTGCTTCCAATTCTTCATTCTCTTATCAAATTTCTCTATTTCTTCTTTCCTTACCACAATTGATGATCAGTTTTTATGGAATCGACTTTTAGTAAGATTTTTGTGTCATATCCAGAAGGGAAAGAAAATCAGTATATTTTCTAATCGGTACATTACATTTCAAAGGAATGTAAGGAGTAACTATATCATTGGTATTTTACTTACCAAAATGATGAATAAAACTAGCCATTGCAAATATGTCAATACACTCTCTGCCTCTCACAATACATATTTTGCTTCCCCAAACCAAAATAAACAAAAGCAAAAGCAGTTTAATATTTAAGGAAGGTACATTTAGAGAGCAATTGATTTCAACAAGTTTATTGCCAAAATGAATGCACTGAGGAAAATTAAAAAGGAAAACTCTTTGCTGGGTTTTGTGAGGTTTAAGAACTTTGCAAGTTTCTGTGACATTATCACTTTAAAAATATTACCAGTATTTAAGAATAAGCTTATGCTTTTGAAATTAAGGAACAATTTCTTAGACTTTAAATATTTATGTCAATCCCAAGAACAGTTTTTACCTGTCATAGCAAATTTCTTCAATGCATTTTTATTAATTTCACTTCTGTCTACAGACTCTGTGTCTGAAGTGCGGCGCTATTGTATTATTCATGGCATTGGACTCTGGAAAAGCCAAGAGCATGGAACTCTCCACCAGTGACTGCCTGACCCAGGAATTCAACCTGGCACATTGTATTTGCTTAGGAATGTGCTGGAACAGCCTCATTCTGGTATCCAATTTGATAAGACAGATGGAGGCAAATAGTAAAAGCACAGCATACGTTCCTTGTCTGATATTCTGATACATGTTATTTCGAGTTTGCCCTTTTATGCCCCAGACCAGTTAGATTATGTACATCTGTTTTGTGGGTTATGAACACAAGTAACAAAAGAGATCCAGGTTAACAAACTCAACAGCTTCTGGCATTCTCACACTGAGTAGGCATGACACTCAATGGCCAGGAAAACTTACCTTTCGAATAAGACCACTCTGATGAGTTGTATGCTCTCTGCTGCTGTCTGTATGTAGTTTAATCCTTTACCAATATGAAAGAATTTTATCCTTTGCCTGTGCCTGTTGGCAATTTCCCCAACTCTCCTCCCTAATGACAATATGCACTATCACAGATATTTCAGGCCCACTTTCTCCATTTTAAATACATAATATATATATATATATATATATATATATATATATATATATATATATATATATAATTTAAAAATAGATAATGCATATAATTTCACCTTTGCAATTGTGCTTTTATGAAATTTTCACTTTTCTTTAGCCCTCTAGAGAATATGGACGCAGTTACCAGGCAAGTGTGGGACACACTGCTAGCTGAACCCAGTAGCCATTGTACCTTTTGTCCTTACTAACAGAGGAAAAATAGTGAAAATGAAACAAAAACCAAAGATACACAGAAAGGATCAATAAAGCCAAACATGAGTTGCTGTTTCTTTGAGAAATATTTAGTCTGAGAAAACTATGGCAAGATTGGTAAAAAATGGAAAAAAGAGAAGACAGACAGTAAGAGGGAGGAGTGAGAAGGGAGAAGGATTTGACATTTACAGTAAAGCTTATGAAGCTTATTTGCTGGTTCCCTTGGCTATTTCTATAGCACTTAATCTCTATTGAATGATCTCACAGCAACCACCTATTATTTAAGTTTCATCGGCTACATTTCAATTAACTCTGTGAAAAATTAGGAGGGCCCTTAAGCTTCAATTTCTTTTTCCAGATTACCTACAGTGGATATATGATTTTTGTTACCCATTATATATAGGAATCAGGAACATGGAATGTAAGTTGATGCAGAGTTCTGGTGTGACATTTTAATAGACAACTCCTTGTAAAAATATGTCATCTGTGAACTCAATGGTTTATTCCTGGCATTTGAAAATTTACTCCAAGGAGGTATTTTGGGGGATAGATTATAAATATGTAATTATGTGTTCTTATATGTTGCAGCTGTCCAAAATTTTGTGGACCTTTCCTTCCTTCCTACATACTTCCATTCATTTATTGAAGAAATTTTAATTAAACTCTAGCAATCATCCCAGCACTATGCTAGGCACTGAAGGTAAAACTGTGAACAAACAAATCGTGCCTGATAAAATACAGATGCCCAGTTAAATTTAAGTTTAAATAAACAGCACACTAAAAATCTGTGCATTGTTTACTGAAATTCAAATTTAACTGGGTGCCTGCCCTCCCCCAACCCCCTTTTCCCCCTCTGCCTCTTTCTTTTTCCTTTGTTTCTACTATGCATGGCAATGTTAGTAAAAATAAATACATCCCCAACCCATTATAATTTATTGTCCGAGTGAAAAGGCAGACACTATTCAAATAATCTTGGGGCAAATTCAAAATTACAGCTAGACAGGAAAAGAGCTGCAAAAAGAGAAAATCATTGAAGGAGATAGCTTCTCAGGAAGGGGACGTCAAGGAAGACTTCTCAGCAGAAGTGACAATGGATGGATGATACTGTAGGAAAGGGAACAAGATGCTCTAACACGATTGTTTATAAATGATTCATATTGGAAGGAGCACACATCCAGTTTAACGGATACAGCAGTGGACACACAGCCTGGCTGCTCACTGTGATCAGGAAATACTCCAGACCTTGTTTGAGTGGCTACCCCAGCGCCTTTTCCATTTGGCATCTGACTGATAATGAAGCTGGAGGCTACAAGTTTTAGCCCTTTGGAATGAAAGTGGTACAGGATAGCAATCAGAGGTAAAGAAGGTTACTTGTCCTACCAGGGCTTTGGTCTTTGCACCTTCCAGAAGTGAGAGGGAACGTGTCTGCTTGTAAATAGTCGTGAGGATGTATCCAGCACAGGCTAGTGGGAAAGACACCACACAGTGATCCATTCCCATGGAATTGCCAGACAGGAGTGTTGCAAGTGGCCATACATTCCAGTGCCTCTGGCAGGATTAAGATCTCAAACTTTCTCAACTGCCCAGCTTGTGAATCTTTCCCCCTTTCCAAACTTCTATCTGCATGCAATTTTTTTTTTTCATGGACAGGCACTGAGAATTGAACCCAAGTCTCTATTGACTGAGTCTCCTAGCTTGTTCTGGAATTGTATCAAGCAAGTCAGAAGCTCAAAACACAAATTTACTGATTGAAAAAGAAAAATTCCCTTGAAAATATATTAGTAAATATAAATAACACTAAATCACAAAAATACAGCAAATTATAAAATAAAAAATAAACTGATGCATATAGCTAACTATAAGTCAAAATGCCATGCTAAATTGTACAATTATATGATTCCTTGACTTTATTAGCATGACAGATAGCATTGTTAAGGATAACATTTAGAGCACAAGGGGAGCATATGCTCTAAATTTTACTAATAAATTACGTGTATTAAAAATCTGAAAATGTGGGAATATTTAAGCTTTCTCTCCAAAATAAAGAATTTTCAAATTATAATATAGCAGCACATTACTTCATGTAATTGAAAAATGGAAGAAATCTGTGGTTTTATAACCCAAACTCTTTATTTTCTGAATAACAACATTTTTCATAACTATACCCATATCTTATTTTAATGGTATATTAATGTGCATTTGACTCTGAACTGATAAAATTTCAAGATATTTAAACATCTATGTTTTTATATTTATGTAATCCTGCATTTTTAAAAAAGGAAAGACTTTATTTTTCTAGGAAAATCCAGAAACTGGAATACACATGGTCTTTGGAAGAAGCCAGCTTTTGTTTACTCAACTTTGTAAAAGCAAGTGAATTCTCTGCTTGTTTCTGGAAACCTTACTATTGCAATCCTGCCTTCTTCTGTGAAAAATTAGTCAGTCAATTAAAAAAAATAATAATAAAATGGCCCCATTTTTTCCAGAGCATTGCACCTTGTTCTAGTTTGCTAACTGCCGGAACCCAATATACCAGAAACAGAATGGCTTTTAAAAGGGGGAATTTAATAAGTTGCAAATTTACAGTTCTAAGGCCATGAAAATGTCCCAATTAAAGCAAATTTATAGAAATGTCCAATTTAAGGCACCAGCAAGAGGTTACCTTCACTCAGGAAAAGCCGATGAAATTCAGGGTTTCTCCCTCAACTGGAAAGGCACATGGCGAACATGACATCTGCTACCTTTCTCTCCAGGCCTCTTGTTTCATGAAACTCCCCCAGGGGCATATTCCTTCTTCATCTCCAGAGGTCTCTGGCTGCATGGGCTCTCGTGATTCTCATGGCTCACGGCTTTTCTCAAAATGTTTCCTCTTTAAAGGATTCCAGTAAGCTAACTGAGACCCACCTGGAATGGGCAGAGTCACATCTCCCTCTAATCAAAAGTTAATACCCACAATTGGGTGTGTCACATCTCCGTGGAGATCATCTAATCAAGTTCCAACCTACAGTGCTGAATAGGGATGAGAAGAAACGTCTGCCTCCACAAGATGGATCAGGATTAAAACATGGCTCTTCTAGGGCACATAATCCTTTCAAACTGGCACACACCTCAAAAATGATTTTACAGCTGTTTGTCCCAACCTGCATATGTTCTTCGAAGCCGCCTTGGCTATTGAAGATGAAAGAAAAGAGGAAGTAGAATCAAAGAGGTTCCAGATCCTATTCAGACCTTCTCTCTGCAGTCAAAGCAATCTTTTCTTTTTTTTTTTTTTAACCTTTGCCAGGGAAGGTTTCACATGAAAATCA
Organism: Tamandua tetradactyla; assembly: GCF_023851605.1. Taxonomy (NCBI): domain Eukaryota; kingdom Metazoa; phylum Chordata; class Mammalia; order Pilosa; family Myrmecophagidae; genus Tamandua; species Tamandua tetradactyla. The sequence goes on from NC_135331.1 coordinate 46,892,093, forward strand.
TTCCCCTAAAGGCAATGATGTTGGGGGTTGCAGGGCGGAAGTGCATCTCCGAGGTGTACATCAGAATTACTTGTGTGCCTTTTCTCAATCTGTACGTGAGATGTGCCCACTGGATTTTGAAATGACCCCAAATGTGAAGATTTTTTTACAGTGAACATACCTATCACTGATGAGAATGTGGAGATGGAGTTCTGATGGACTTAGATCTTAAAAAAAAAAAAAAAAAGGATTTAGAACAATTACACACCATCTTTGCAGGTTGTGCAGAATTTCCTTTTAAGTAGCACAGCGTGAAAGGTGAAGGGCATTCTTTGTGTCATGCTCTAGGGTGCCAGCAACCTAATATAAACAATTTCAATGAATCTTTATCATAATTCTATGATGCTGGAATATCAGCTCTATTTTACTAATGAGAAATCTAAAACACTGTAGATACTGAAAGATAGGGGACTTCCAGCTAAGCCGAAAAGAAAGATTTATAATGCTTTCTCATTGTCCAGATGGCTTTATCAGATTAATTTCAGACTGAGAAATGTGGGGGAGGAGCATTCAGTTTAGAAGAATTATAGTTAAAAAAAAAAAAAGTATTTGAAAGCAAAAGTTGACCTTATGGTGCTTTCTGGATTGAGATAAACAGAATGGGTACTTAGACGATGGTGGTGGGTAAGAAAAGAATCCAAAACAGAAACTTTTAAAAGAATTTGGGGGGTCACCCTCTATCCTTTTCTTCCCTGCTCACCACCCAACCCTACCCTGTACCAGCTCCCTACCCACTGGATGTAGGAGTGAAAAATGGGAAGTTTGTGCCAAAGCCTGAATCCACCTACTTCCCAGTTTTATGTAGAATTGGCACTGTGGGTGGTATCCAATTGTGGTGTCACTTGACTTTCACCGCTGTCAGATTTTCTAAACTCTACCTAAACTCATCGCTTTCATATACTTGCAAATCCCAAATTTCTGAGGACCTGAAAGATGCCTCCTGGAAATTGTCCCCTTGCTCTTATCATTGCTTTATTGGCATATTTTCTTGGTCTCTACAAAGTTAATTTTCCGTTACGCTCCTTTTTGCATTACTAAGAAGCAAGATCACCTAAATCATATTTTAGTACAGATTCACTGTTGACTCTTTACAATTACATGCTTGGCAATCCACAGTAATGCCACATTTCAAAAGCCCTGGAATTATTTTGCTTGTCACGATTCAGATTCCACTTTTCAGGCTTTTGTCTATAACTAAACCGCATCAGTGATTGCATGAGTTTGGAATTTGTGATAGTTGACACTACCTTCTCTCTTTCTATCATTTAAGCTCACTGCAAAGAACTAAAAGAGAAAGTGACTAGATTCTGAATAATTGGTTCCTTACAAGATTTCTTGTCATCTGGGAAGAATAATCTTTCAGATGTTGTTACAACTCCACAAAATGCTGTCTCTAAAAGGCCACACTAGAGAAACAGTGCTTACTAAATTCTAATTTTGTTTTACTTGATGGAAGAAAATTGCCTTTGCAATATTTCAGTCATCCATACCTGGTGTCTCATGAGTTGTTTTTCTTTTTTCAAAAGGTAGTCATTGTTAGTTCAGGAAACATTTCAACACCGGCTTGAGAACTTAGAAAGAAAAAGTGGTTCTTCCTTCATAGGGCATTACCTGGCATCCAACAAGTATAGTTTGAAATACTAATCCTTCCAGGTCTGTGGAATAGAACCCCTTGCAGCAGCAGCGTGCAGTGGGATCTGAAATAATTCTTTCCACCTCTACTGCAGATTCTCAACAGCTGAGGCCTTTCCCACACACAAACATCTCAAATTTGCTTGTTTATGGTCTCTTTTCTTCAACTTGGTTAGATATTGTCAGAACTTGCTGTGTGTCATATTTTACCTCACAAACTTAGTGATGCATCCTTAGATTGCCCCCAAAAAACAATGAGAACATGTAAAAGAAACTATTAAGAGAGGTGCCATGTGATTTTGAAGTATTATGATCTCTTATAATATATCAACATCTGAACAATTATAAAGTTGTAGATGTGCATGCCAGTTCTTCTCTGAAGAGGCTAGCATACACGCAATAACAACTCAGAATAATACTCCAAATGTGAATATTTTACTCTATTGCATTGACTATCACTTTCATCCTGGATACCTTTTCAGTCTAAGAAAAAAAAACAATCTAAAAAAATGTATATTTCCATTTCACATAACATCATGGTGCTAAAATGAATCAGCCATAGACAGATATTACTTATGAAACTTCTGGTTATTTTAAGTGGCTCGTTCCCAATTAAGTATAATCATGAAAATTACACTCAACTACTATTCTAAGGTCCCAAAAGAATTTTCTTGGGATGATTTTTACAAAATACAATAAAGCAGCATTCCATGTTATATTTTTTGTATCACTTGGATTTAGTTTTTGCCAAAAGTTTCTGTGACACACAAGTGCTGTTTTATTAATTTGGTGACTTGGGGATAGAAGAAGGAGGTGAAAGTAGTGGGAGATGAAGGCAGCCTTGGTAAGAATTTTTGAAACCTAGTCATGTTTGAAAACACCCCAAACAACCCACTCAAGCAAATTATTTCTAAAATTTCTTCATTCCCATCACTCCTGCCATTATTTCTTCATTCCCATCTCTCCTGAGCCTGGCCCTAGTTGACCAGGCTCAGGACACAAAAGGTTAATTCCATACTATAAAGCAATCAGATACCTCTTCTGCAGCTGTTTCCAAACTAGCCTGATCTTTATCACCTCTCTCTCACGGTACTTATAATCTAGTTGTGTACATTGTCAACATTCTTTTTTATCCAAAGGGAAAATTATAACTTGCTGATGATATATCAATCCTTCCAAAAGATGATAGAGAGAGAGAGAGATAGAGAGATGGATGGATGGATAGATAGATAGATAGATAGATAGATAGATAGATAGATAGATAGATAGATAGATAGATAGATAGATGAATGGGTGAAGGTCACATTGTTTGAGGTCCTAATAAACACCTCAGCCTAATACTCAATCCATGTACTCTTCAAACTCACTTCTCTGTAATCCATATAGTCATATATCCTCAGATGACAGTCATTCATTATTCCCTCACCTTGCGTGCTGTTGTTTTTACCTGTTAACTCCTTAGAATGTTCCTCCTTTCTGTAGATATCCAAATTCTATATTGCGAAGGCCAAAGTAGAGTTAGGCCATCTCTCTGAAGCCACCTCCAGACAATTACATTCAAAAACATTTTCTCTACTCTTAGCATTTCCAGTATATTTCATGACATGAGTAATACTTATTTACCTGTTTTCTAATAGTTACATGTATATAAGTTAATTTAGGATGACCACATTCTTATGTTTCTTTTCTTTTCCATAAATCACAGCTTTGTAAACTGCAGTTTTGTCTGGTTTTTCTCTTATCCCTCCTTAGAGTTCACTGTTTGTGGTGTGCATTGCCATGTATTTTTAAAATTTTTGTTCTAGTACCATATATACAACTTGAAATTTCCCCTTTTAACCACATTCAAATATGTAACCCAGTGCTGTTAATTGCATTCACAATGTTGTGTTATCATCACCAACATCCATTACCAAAACTTTTCTATTGTCCCAAATAGAAACTGTATGTATTAAGCCTAACTCTCCAGGCCCTATACCCACCACATCCCTTGGTAATGTATGCTGTAGAATTCTGACACTATGAGTTGGCTTATTCTAATTTTTTCCTATCAGTGAGATCATCCAATATTTTTCTATTTGCTTCTGGCTTATTTTACTCAACTTCATGTGTTCAAGGTTCAGCCATGTAATCGCATGAATCAGAACTTCATTCCTTTCTAAGACTGAGTATATTCCACTGCTTGTCTATACCACATTTTATTTATCCATTCATTGGTTGATGGACACCTGGGCTACTAAGCAATCAGGTACTTCTATCCTCCATGACTCATTTGCTATTTAAAAAATCAGTTTAGTTTAATGGCAAATCTTTTTTCAAAGGAAATAGATTAAAATAGAAAATGACAGAGAGCAGAGCTTCAAGTGAGGGTAAGTATTGATTTATGACTCTTTTGTTTCAGATATATAAGTGTGTGAGTGAAAACATATAAAAATACACGTAGGTATATTTTGTGTCCCAATATGACATGTATATTTCTTACTGTGAGCCATCATCAAAAGTGTTTTTAAAACTCTCTGCCAGGTACACAGGTGATTCAGTGGTGGAATGCTCACCTTCCATGTTGGAGACTGGGATTCCATTCCCGGACCAGGCACCTAAAAAAAAAAGCAACTCTCTGCCAAAATCCGATTTATACTCACCAGTTCATAAGCAGAGTTAATCATTCAGTCAACATGTCGATTACACTGGAAATATGGAAAGGAATAAAATGATCTCTGCCTTTGAGGACCTCACATTCTATTAGGAGAAACTGATACGTATACAAGCCACTTTAATATGATGTGTGCAAATGGGGAGGCACACAGAAAATGCTCTGACAGTACAGAGCAGGATGTAATTACAGTTCCTTAAGGATCTCTTGTGCACTCATATTCTTCATTTTCCTTGTCCAAAACCAACATACTAAGTTTTAATTTATTTATTTTTAAGATGTTAGTTTCATGTCTGTTTTCTTCTCTTCTTTTAAATGAGCCATATGAGTACTGACCAACGATGGCACAATCATATATCATGTCATGGAGGTTATGAGAATAAGACATTCCTCTTCAACAGGGTTGAATTATTTTTCAAAAGTGATTCTCAGGCTCATACTTCAAGAAACTCTATTTAGAAGGAGAAACTGCTGGAAAAAAAACCTGACTCCCGTAAAATTCCACTTTATACGAAATGAGCAAACTTGGTCATAGGAAATCATGCCTTATACTTTCCTCGTATTATTAAAATAATGTGTAAACATATTGCAATGTAATATAAAATGTTAACAGCAGTGTACACATGAAATCCCAGATTGGTAAAAGTCAACGCCTAAAGATCATTTAAATGAATCATAAAAATATTTTCAAACTAGAGCAGATTTAATATAATAGAGATTGATATTATATTTTAATTTTTCTTTCTCCAAAATCCAGTGTACTTTGGGTTAATTGGGTCTATATTAAGAGCCAAATAAAGAAACATTTTCAAAAAAGAGATTTGAAAAATACTTGAGAGTATCTTTGACATAGCAAAAATTAAAATTCCAGTCAGATTGTAAAAGAAAACAATGGAATATTCTTTTCCAGATGTAACCAAAACATGTTACCAATTTTTCCCCATTAATATTAAAGTTTTTTTTTTTTTTTTGAGTCATTATAATTGTCTGGGCCTTTTACCACATTTCCAAAGTATTTGATTTCATCTGTGCTGGGCCAACTGGATATTTGCCTTAAGGTGGTTATTGTTTTGCTGCTTGTAGTTATTTTTGCTGTTGTTCTGGGTCTTTCTGGAACCAATTTTTAAATAGAGTGCTTTCTCGAAAACTCATTAAGCATACCCTGAATGTGTAATCTATCTGTTCCTTTGGCTCCTTAGTACATGCTATTTGAATAAGTGGTCTTTTATTTTTCCTCCAGTACTAACTCATTTTTATCATCACACTTCATTTGTAGTCCATTAACACTTTTTATAAGGTCTAGTTTCCATGCATAATTTAAAAGTTAAGGAATCTTTTGGACAGTTGAATGTAGATCCACACTGTCTTCCCCCCACACTATTGCATTAATTAGAGCTTGTCCTGTATGTTTGGCTGCATGGAACACTTTTTGCAGCACATTTCCTATGGTTATATCATGCTATAAAGTCAGGGGAAACTGTTTGCTTTATTTTAGCTAATCATGGTCCAGAGTCCAAGTCTCTGAATTTTATGTCCATATTTGGAGGTAAATTGAATGACCTTATAAAAAAAAAAAAGCATTCTCCATTTTATTTAATCTTCTTAACCAGCTTGAAATTTCAGTAGTTGAAATTTTCAAGACATTACATTTTACGTTTTTTAATAGATATAAACTCCAGTAATGGTATCTCCGGGTCATTAGTTTTTCTCTCAGTCTAGGTTTAGTTGCTGAGACGTCCTAGGGTACTGACTTAGCTGCTCAAAATGAATATTATATTTGTGTGTGCTGTAAAACTGTGAGGATTTTCATATGACCTAAATAAACTAGTTGCATACATTTATAATATCTATTAATTTCCTTGAGAATTGTACCCTTGGAGAATATATGAATTTTCTAGATATAAGCAATCTGAATTCATTTTATATCTGCTCTGGTACATGGTATGTGGTTAATCTATCTGGACAAGGAAATGATGTGAGTTAACAATTGCATAGGGCTTCATACTTTCAAAGATGTATATACTATTGTATTTGATTCTCCTAACTTCCTGAAGTAGAAAAAGCATGATATGTTTTTGTTGCCAATCTGCAATGAGAAAATAGGTGAAGATATTTGTTTAAGGATGACTAAGTAAGAGGTAGCACTGGGACAAAAATACATATCTTCTGACTCCAAATTCCATGCATTTTTCCTAACCTAAATTCATGAACTAGCACCCAAAAATGTATTTATTCTTAGATGTGCCCATGATTGCTGCCAATAGGCTGAAGTTCAGTTTTTAAAAGCTCCATAAATCCTTATCTCTGCCCAGATATCCCAATTCTTCCCACTCCTCCACTTCCCAGCCCTTCTTGGACAATCTACAAATCAGTAGGAAAAACAACCAAGTGGAAAAATAAACAAAAGAACAAAAAAGGCAAATGGCCAATAAATGCATGAAAACATGTCTAAACTCCTTGACAATAACAGAGGGACAAATTAAAATGTTAGATCTTTTCTCAGTGCATTAGAGTAAGAAAATATGTATAAGATCTGTAATATCCTGCATGGGGGAGAGGAAATAGACACTTTTTAAATTGCTGGGACCCAACGCCTATTTCAGTAGAATTTGGAGTTCACTCTGAAACCTAGAAACTAGTACTCACAAATACTGAAAAACTCTATGAAACTCGGTGTCAATCTAAACTCAGAGATGGAAATTAGGTGAGGGAATGGAATTTCTAGAATCTGAGGGTCCTCTGCTTGCTACATGTTGTCTTCTATTATGACATAAAATACCCTATGCCCTAGGCATTCTCCACCCCACTTGCAAAAGAGCTCACTGACTTACAGAAAAGTTAAATCATTTGCCACAATTCTCTTAATTCACAGGTGGGGAACCTGGGATTTAAACCAAGTTCCTCGTGGCCCTAAATTGGATCTTTCCATTATACTGATCTCTGAGACGAATGCTTGCGAGAAGGGCTCATTTCTATGAGGTGGGGTTTCTGAAGACATCTTGACCTTTTGATACCTTTTTGAATAAGAACATCCAGCTTTTGTTTTTTTAAAGCAAGGAGCCTACATCAGCTATTGTTCTTAAATAATCAAGAAGAAGACTTGACATATACGACCAGCTTTAGAACTTCTTCCCTCAGATCACAGAAAAGGATTTTTCTCTGAGAAACCATAATGACTGACATAAGTAAAACCAAAAGCAAATTTTAGGATAACTGTCAAAGAAAGTCAAAGTTAAGTAGCATTACGTGCCCTTGGGTTATAGATAAACTATACTCCATTGACAACATCTTAATCCATGACCCTTTTCACACCCTTAGGAATAAGGAGAACATAAGTACTGACAGATTATGACATTCAGGGAAATCAAAAGGCAGAGTAAGAAATGTTTGTTAAAAATTTAAACAGGTATTTGTTTCTTGAAAGAAGTTGTTTAAAGTTTCACACAATCAAAGCTATCTAACTAGTATAATCCCTAATGTCCACACTATTGAGTCATAATTCACCTTTTAAAAAACATGAACTGTCCAACCAATCTAGTGAAACTTCAATTTGTTTGTTTCTTTTAACCACATATCCCAGTCAGATACATCAGACTTTAAAGTAATTAGTAATATTTTGGAAGTAGACTAGTGTGATGTCAGGGAAATGGACGGGCTGTAAGTTAGTAGTGTTCACAAAATAAATCATTATCCCAAACTTTACAGAGAAACACGTACAAAGACATCTTACCCTGAGAACATCAAATATATAAATGCTCATTTACAGAATAGACAAATTGTGCTTTATTTTCATTGTGAAGGATCTAGTGCCACTTCTAACAAAGCTAAAGCATGTCAATTTATCAAGACATCAGGAATAGGAACAACCAAATTTTTCAGGTTCTTGTAGGTGTCCAATTCGAAGAACATCTATACTTGACAATTGAATCATTCCCCTGCTTAGGTTTCTAAGCAAACTTGAAAGACACCTTTTTACATGCAGTATTCAAATATATACTGGTACTTCAAACTTAAGGTTTCAGAGAAAATGTTCTTTTCCACAGATAAACTGGCTCAAAGAACAGACTGGATTAGGTGCCAATCTTCAGAATGCTTGGAACTTTTATAGGACCCTGGGGGAATTTCTCTGGACCAAGTTGCCCCTCCTATTCAGTTAATTCCCAGGGAAACATGAGCAGTATTTTTTCTGCAGTACAAAAATATTATTCCTTCTAGAGACATGCTTATAAGTTAATTAATAAAATTATTCAGACTCTGCGTTTTGTGATTAACCTTCACTCTTTCAAATGTCTAAAAGATATAGGCAAATCTTTGAGATAAAGTAGTTTTTATCAACCATTTAGTCTGCTAACAGATAGAGACTAAAATTAACTCTGGCATAAAACTTTCAGGGGAAAAGTCAAAGACTTGGTTACCTGCCTCTCTAGGACCCCCCAAAATGTAATGCACTTCCTATATGGATGTTAAAACTATTGAAAAAGAATTTTGCCAGAAACTGAGGAAAGAGTATAAATATACCAAATGAAAAACCTACCAAAGCATGTTTTCTATCTTCAGTTTTCTCTATAAATGAGTATAACTCTAATGGTTTTTTTCTACAAAAAAATCTTACATTGCAAGACATCATAAAGAGTGTTCTATAGACAGAAAAAAAACTTTTTTTGTTGAAAAAATATGGGCTTAACAATTTCAAATATGTCTCAAAAAATCAACTAATAATTCTTAAAAAAAAATAAAGTCCTTCCTCATTAAGACACATACAAAATTTTTCAGATGGTAAATATTAGAACAAAACACCTATAAGTGTAATAAAATAAAATATAGGTCTACATAACTATAACTATGGCTGGAAATGACTTAGGAAAACAAATTGCAGATATCATAAAAATATTAAACATCTGTTTTGAGGAAAGATTCCTTGAACAAAATTAGGACAGTTAATAAATTGGGTAACAATATACAAAACAAATGGAAGGAAGGATTAATACCCAGAATATAAAGAGCCCCTATAAATCAATAGGATAAGCAATCAAATAGGAAAATGAACAAAAGAACAAAAAATGCAAATGGCCAATAAATGCATGAAAACATCTAAGCTCCTTAACAATAAGAGACACAAAAATTAAAATTTCCAGTGTATTAGATTAGGAAAATAATTTATAAAATCTTTAATATCCAGCATTAAGGAAAGGAAATAGGCACTTTTTTGTTTTTTTAGGAAATAGGCACTTTTTAAATTGTTGATAAGAGTATCATTTGGTAATACCTTTTATACAGTTATTTAGCTAGAACCTTCTTATTTAAAACATGCATACCACTATAAATTTAGCAATTGTGTTTGAATATGGCATTATTTATAATCGGGAGCTAAACAGTGAAGTGATTTAGATTTTGGATTCTAGAGTCAGACAAGACTATGGTTCATTCCAGGGTGCTCCATGTACTAGCTGTGCTACCTTTCATTTGATTCTTTTGTTTCTTCATTTGTAAAGTATTTCTCATGGTTGCTATGAAGATTCAACAACATTATGCATGTAAAAAGCTTAGAACCTAGTAGCAGGGAATACCAATTATCAGCTAAGCTCTCTTCTGTTACTATCAGAATCCTGGTACTGATAAGGACAGCAGTATACTCAGCTTTAAAAAAGTAACATATTCCTTCAACTCTTTTGCAGCTAAGGCCAGCCAGGTGGCACACTGATGAATGCATTGCTAGGGAAAAAAAAAAATCAGAGTATGGTTTGAAGGATATCTCCTTAACAGGGACATAAGCTCGATTTGCCTGTTGTATTTCTCCCTTCATTCTGTCAGAATGTGGATAGGATGGCTGAAGCTGGAATAGTCATTCTGTAAACTTGAAGGAAAAGCTAAGAGAATCTCAGAATTTTTAACCCAGACATACCCTGGGTTAAATTATGAAAGCTTTGTCAAATAAACCTCTACCTGGGTATCTGGATAAGTGTATAAGGGAAAGGGAATCTATCTTATTATAAGGAATTTCTGTTATATGTAGCTGAATGAAATTCCACACTCAGATAAGTAATTTCCAATAAAATCTAATTGCAAACATTTACAGTTAAAAGCTAATAAAAAGGAATAAATTTAAATGTCCATGAATAAGCAAGTGCTTAAAAAATGCATTGACACACATTGTGGAATATTTTACAGTCATTAAAGAAAAATGAGGAAACTTTATCAACTAACTAGTAATGATTAGCAATACAAAAAAATCAGGTTGCTGAAAAATATGTGCATTTATTTTTAAATTAGGCATAAATATACGTGTATAAAGGCAATAAAAGTTCTGTAGAAAACAGACCACCAATTAAAAATGGTTGCTTCTGAAGAGGAAAGAGTTCAGGGTTGAGGGTAAAAAGCCTCTTTCGTACTTTTCTATATTATATAAACATCTAATAAAAAATTCATGCATTACCTATGGAATAGAAAGGGAAATATTTATGAAATTAATCAAACTACTAACTTCCTTTGCAATTTGTAAAGAATACTACCATTAAAAATTTTGAACTACAAAAATCGAACCATACCTTCAATCATTAATTGACAAAATAAGACATGGATTTTATTATAACCCTCTAAAGCTTTGACTTTGTTGGGGAAGATGCCACAAAGTTAATTATAGTAACTACTTTAATGGCTGTGTGATATTTATTTTAGAACAAATTCACAATTCAAACTGAAAAAAAAGAACTGCTTTACAAGGAGTTTAACAATGTTATACTAAAATTTCATTTAAGGAGTGTTCCCCTCCTAGCATGAGAGCATGAGGCTCTCCATGGGCCTGTTCAGTAAAAATGGTGAAAATTATTCTTTTGTGTCTCAAGAAGTGGTCCTAAAGGCATACAGCAAATGAAGAAACATTAATTCAAGAAAATCTACTAAAGGACTCAAAGAACACAAAGAGTCTTTGGTATTTGAACCGAGACCCCTCCCACTCATTCCTGTTCCGGTTCAGCGGGACAGAAACTCTGCCCTCGAACCGTACAGCTGAAAGTACAAAGTTCCCTTTCCACACCCCTAGCTTCCAGCCAGCTGGTCTCATGCTGGAAGGTACAGAACGTCAATATTTCTCTTCATAGATATTCAAATCAAAGCCAAATGAGCTACCACTTCACACCATTAAGGTGACCATAATAAAAATTTCAGATAATAAATGTTGACACAGATGTGGAGAAAGGAGAACCCTAACACAGTGTTGATGGGAAAGTAAACAGCATGGCAGTTCCTCAAACAGCTAAACGGAGTTAACCACAAGACCCATCCATTCTCATCCTAGGTACAGATCCATGAGAAATGAAAACATACGTCCATACAAAACTTGAACATCAATGTTCACGGTAGCCTTGTTCCCAATCGCCAAAAGGTGGAAAATCTCCAAATGCCCATCAACTGATAATGGAACAAATGTGATACATCCATACAATGGAATATCACTCAGTCATAAAAGAGAATGAAGTACTGATACACTGATACATGCTACAATATGGAAAAAACTTGAAATTATTATCTTAAGTGAAAGAGACCAGGCAAAAAAGCATATATTTTTTGATGTCATGTATATATAATGTCGTGAAAAGACAGATCTATGGAGACAGAAAGCAGATTAGTCATTGCTTAGGGCTGGGTGGGATGTGGGAATAAGGGGGCAATAGTTAAAGGGTGTCTATCACCCTTGAGATGATGAAAATGTTCTAAGATTGACTATGGTGATGGTTGTACATGTATGTGAATATACTTCAAACCATTGAATTACTCACCATTGAAATAGATGAATTGTATAGCATATGAATTATATCTTTAAAAAAAGATATCCTTTGAAAATTTATATTTAAAACACCTTGAAACTTCCCGTCTCAAGCAGGACATGCAAAGAGCTTGTAAATAATCACTCCTGAACTAAGTACAAGAAAAATCAATCACTCTTGGAGCCATCAGAGAACCTCAATTTTAGGATAGAACACTACCCTGACATCTGTGGAGAAAGGCAAATTCAGAGAATCACATCCAAGACTTCATTACCATGAGCAGAATCTGCTGAAACCTTAAATTGGTAGGAACACTAAAATGGTATTCTAACAAATTGCTGGAGGCTGAGTGTTCACTAGTTTGAGAAAATCCTTGGAGCCACAGTCTTTGGGAAAGAAAAAGTCATACTTCCATGGGCATACTTTTTCAGAAACAGACCAGATTCCCACAGTGAAGGTTTGAAGAAAGTTCACCTCATGGTTCTAACAGGGAAAAAGGAAAAGAGTAATCCTTGCAACAAACACTGGAGCTTTCTCTATTCATAGGGACTACTCTCCAGTAGGAAGATGTTTACTACCTCCTTGAACCACAGCCATGGGAAAAGAACATTCTTTTCACTCCTGCCTCCTATGGCTTCCTTTTCTCACCTAAAGTGGAAGTGGGGGAGGGGGGCTCAGGGGAGCCATGCAAAAAGAAACATTTATGAAGGTCACCAGTCAGAGACACAGGCAACCTGAAATACTGGCATTTAATCGGAAAAATGACAGAATACTTCCCATTCTGTGTACCTGTTCAGTACTCCAACTGGGCTATAGTATAATAACAGTGGGTTACTGCTGAAAGATCTATGAGCTACAAACTCTGTCTGAGAGGTAATGCTTAGCAAAGTCCAAAGTCAAGAGGGGAGATAAAAACATGTGCATTAGAGGGATTTGAAGCTTCTGCCACCTACAGCGATAGCAAACATTAAACAAAACCCAAATCCTAAATAAATTAACATAAATCCTCACAGCAAAGGCATATTAACTTCAATTCTTAATACCCACTGGCTACCAACAAAAAATTGCAAGTCACATCAAAAGGCAAGATAAAATACAGCCTAAAGAGACAAAGTAAGCATCAGAACTAGACTCAGATATGACACGGATATTGGAATTATTAGATAGGAATTAAAAATAACTATAATTAACATGTTGACTGCTCTAATGTAAAAAAGTAGACAACATGCAAAATAGGTATAGAGAGGAAATCTCTAAGGAAGAATGAAAGGAAATGCTGGAAATAAAAAACTGTAACAGAAATGAAGAATGTCGTCGATGAGCTCATGAGTAGACTTGAAATGGCCAAGGAAAAAAATCATTGAGATTAATGAAGAGCCCATAGTAACTTCCCATACTGAAATGATTTAAAAGAGGGAGAGAGAGAGAAAACAAGAGAAGAATAAAACACATAAACATTTGAAGTGAGAAGGACTGAGAAATTTTAAAAATTGCCAAGTATCAATCCACAGATACAGGAAGCTCAGAGAACAGCAAGCAGCATAAATACCCAAAAATACACACTTAGGTATAATATATTAAAACTCAGAAAACCAAAAATAAAGAGAAAATCTTGAATCAAAGAAAAAAATTTCTTTAGCTATAGAGGGCAAGAATTATAGCAAACTTCTCATCAGAAAACATGCAAGCAAGAAAAGAGTAGATTGAAATAATTAGAAAATTGAAAGAAAAAGAACAATTTAAAATTCTATATCAGTGAAATTACCTTTCAAAATGAAAAGAAAAAAAAATGACATTATCAGAAAAACAGAAACTGAAAGATTTTTACGGCCAGCAGACCAACCAGCAATAAATGTCAAAGGATTTTCTACAGGCATAAGAAAAATGATATAGGTCTGAATTTTGGATTTAAATAAAGAGAAGAAGAGCATAGGAGAAAGAATAAATTAAAGAAAATGTTTTATTTTTCTTATTCTTATTGAGCCAAAAGATAACTGGTTGTTTAAAATAATATAAGTATATACATAACAATGTGTTGGGTGATTATAGTATGTGAGTAAGTGAAATAAATGACACAATTTCACAGGGAAGGGAGAGAGGAATTGGAAATACTGTTATAAGGTATTTGCACTGCATGTTAGGCAGGATAGTATTACTTAAAGTAGAGTTAAATCAGTTAAAAAAGTATATTGAAAACTCAAAGGTATTCCTTTAACAAGTATTAAAACATGTACAATTGATACTCTAGGAGAAGAGATAAAATGGAAGTAGATGAAATGTTCAATTAAGTCAGAGAAATCAGAGAAAGAAGACTGACAAAGTAGGAAAAATTACAAATATGGTTAATATTAATTCAAATGTATCAATAATCTCTTTAAAGGTGAATGGTCTAAATGCACCCGTTAAAAGTAACAGTTTATAAGCATGGATTAAAAAAAAACCATGGTTCACTACCTACTATCTACAAGAAACCCACTTTACTTTTTTTTTTTTTTTTTTGATATGAGCAGGTTCAGGGAATCAAACCCCAGCTCAGAAGGAAAAAATTCTTGCCACCGAGCCACGGCTGCACTGCCCAAGACACCCACTTTAAATATAAACTCTCCGATTGGTTAAAAGTAAAGGGACAGAGAAATATATAGTACATTATTACTAATCAATTTCAGGCAAAGCAGACTTTAGAACAAGAAAACTATCCTGGAAGAAAGAGATTATATAAGGATGAAGGGCACAATTCTCCAAAAATACATACTTTTAAATGTGTATGCCCCTAATATAAGAGCATCAAAATAGTTGAAGCAAAGTGATAGACTTGAAAGGAGAAATAGAAAAATCCATTATTTTAGCTGGAGACTTCAACATGCCTCTTTCAGTAATTGCTAATCAAGCACACGGAAAATTAAAATGGATGACGTTGACCTGGAGAGCGCTACCAGTCAACTTTATCTAATTGATATTTACAGAAGACTGTATCCAAGTAACAAGGAAATACACATTCGTCTCAAGATCACATGAAACATTAACCAAGGTAGACCACATTCTTGTCCATAAAATGCACCTTAACAAGATTAAAAGAATAGACAGTATACAAAGTGTGTTCTCTCACCACAGTGGATGTAAACTAGAAATCAATCGCAAAAAATTATTTGGGAAATTGCCCATATATTTGGAAACTAAGCAACACACTTTTTTTTTTTTTGCATGGGCAGGTACCAGGCATCCAACCCAGGTCTCGGGCATGGCAGGCGAGAATTCTGTCTGCTGAGCCACCATGGTCTGTCCAACAATGTACTTTTAAATAACAAAGTTACACATGGATCAAGGAAGATATCTCAAGTGAAATGTTAAATATATAAATTTTGAACTAAAGGAAAATGATCATTTATCTTATCAAAATTTTTGCAATGCAATAAAAAGCAGGCCTTAGAGAGAAATATAGTATTACATTCATTTATATAGAAGAGATGAAAGATCTAAAATCAATAGCCTAAGCTTCAACCTCAAGAAACTAGATAAAGAGGGGCAATTTAATACCAAAACAAGTTTAAGGAAGGAAATGATAAAAATTGAAGATGAAATCAATGACTTTGAAAACAGGAAAACAATAAAGAAAATCAATGAAAGCAAATGCTCATTCTTTAAAAGGAACAATAAAATTGATAAATCCATAACCAAACTAACCATGAAAAAGGAGACAATAAAAAAAGTATCAATATTGTATATGAAATAGAGGCTATCACAACTGATCATATGGATTATGATAACAAATGACTATTACAAAAAACTCAAAAGACTAAAAGTCACACAAAAAAGAAATAGATAACCTGGACAGTCCTCTATTTAATCAGTTGAGTCAATAACAAATAATCTTTCACAAAAGTTTCAATCCCAGTTAATTTCATTGTTAAATTCTACCAAAAATTTAGATAATAAACAAGCTAATTCTCGGTCATCTCTTCCAGAATGTATAAGTACGTGGAACACTTCATAACTCTAACACTTACTAACAGCACTTTGAAATACCAAAACCAGGCAAAAACGTTACTAGGAAGAAAAATTAAAGGCCATCTTCTCATGTATACAAAGATGAAAAAATCTTCAACAAAATACAAGCAAATTTAATCCAACAATGTATGCAAAGAATTATACGCAATGACCAAATGAAATTTATTCCAGCTGTACTAGATAAGCTCAATATTTGACACTCAATGTAATCTGTCACATCAACAGGCCAAAGAAGAAAAACTATGTGATCACATCAATAGATGCAGAAAGTCATCATTTGAATCACACAGTATGTAACTTTTTCATACTGGCTTCTTTCAGTTAGCAACATGAAGTTAAGCTTCTTCTGTCTTTTCAAAGTTTCATAGCTCATTTCTTTTTTCTCTGAATAATACACCGTTGTATGGATGCACCACTGTTTGTTTATTATTCATCAAAAGACCATCTTGGTTAATAAAGGTGCCATAAATATTTACGGCAGGTTTCTTCATGGACATATGTTTCCAACTCATCAGTTATATATCTACGAGCATAGACTGATGTATCATATGAAAAGCTTATGTTCAGCTTTTTAAGAAAGTGCCGAACTGTCTGCTGATGTGGCTATACCATTTCGCATTTCCACCAGTAATGAATAAAAGTTCCTGCTTCTCTGCATCTTTTCCAGAATTTGGTATTTTTTAAAATATATTCTTTATCAAGTTCCCCTTTTTGTTCATTGATTGAAAATTTTTATCATGAATGGTTGTTGGATCTTGTCAAAAATTTTTTCTGCGTCTATTGATGTGATCATATAACTATTCTTCTTTGGCCTGTTGAGGGGATGGATTGTGTTAATTGAGTTTCAAATATTGAACCCATCTAGCACAGCTGAAATAAATTGCACTTGGTCATTGTATATAATTCTTTATATGTATTCTTGGATTAAATTTACTAATATTTTGTTGAGATTTTTTTCATCTCTGTTCACCAGAGAAATTGATCTGTAATTGTGTTTCCTTTTTGGAATTTGGGTAATGTGTAACTCTGTGTTACAGAGTTAGAAAGTGTTTCATGTGCACTATATTCTAAAAGATATTTTAGATAATTGGTATCATTTCTTATAAATGTTTTGTAGAATTCACCAATGAAACCATCCAGGCCTGTTTCCATTTTGGAAGTTTACTCATTGTTGGTTCAATTTCTTTAATAAATACAGGCTGATTAAGATTATTTCTCTTCATATGTATTTTAGTAGATTGTGTCTTTCAAGGAGTTGGTCCATTTTATCTAAAGTTATCAAATTTGTGGGCACAGAATATTTAAATTCTTTAAATATTTAAATACATTCCTTTATTATTTTTGTAATGTCTATGGAATCTGTTGCAATGAACCTTTTTTTCATTTCTGTGTAATTTATCTTGTCTCGTTACTGATTGGCTTGGCTAAAGGTTTATCAATTTTATTGATCCTTTCAAAGAATGAGCATTTGGTTTCATTGGGTTTCTCTATTGTTTGCTGTTTTGAATTTCATTTATTTCTGTTTTAATATTTGTTCTTTCTTTTCTTTTGCTTATTCGGTTTAATTTGCTCTTTTTTCCAGTTCACTAAGCTTAGATTATTGATTTTAGATCTTTCTTTTTTTCCTGAAGTTTGCATTCAATGCTATAAATTTTCACTAAGCACTAATTTTACTGCATTCCACACATTCTGATAAGTTCAAAATATTTTAAAATTTCTCTTGGTACTTCTTCTTTAATCTGTGTGTCTCTTAGAAGTGTGTTGTTTAAACTCAAACTATATAGGAGTTATCTAGCTATCTTTATGTTACTGATTTGTAATATACTACCATTATTGTCTAGTGGCATACTTTGAATTATTTCTATTCTTTTAAATCTTGAAGTGTATTATGTGGCCCATGATGTGGTCTGTCTTAGTGAATATTCCATATGAGCTTGTGAAGAATGTGGATGCTTTTGTTTGTGGGTGGAGTACTCTATAAAGGCCTACTATATCAAATTAGTGACAGGGTTTCTTCGATCAACTACATCCTTACTGATTTTATGCCTAGTGGATCTTTCAATTACTGATAGAGGGCCCCATTTGTTTGATTTATGCCAGCATGTTACATCTTTCTCTACCACTTTTCTTTTAATGTATCTATGTATTTTATTTAAAGTGGGCTTCTTATATATAGTTGGGTCTTTTCTTTTTTTGGTCCACTTTGAGATAGGGTCTGTGCTTTTATGCTGTATTTAACCATTCACATTTAAAGGGATAAAGTTGGACTACAAGTTTCCACATTTGTGACCGTTCTCTTCTCATTGCACTTATTTTTTGTTTCTATATTGGTTTGATGTCAACTCATTTTTTGGCCTTCTCTACTACTAACTGAGCATTTTATACTACTCCATTTTCTCTCCTCTTTTAGAATAGTCATTATACTACTTTTAAAAATATTTTTTATAATCCATAGAAATTTATAGCATAAAATAAATAAACCTTTGTACTTAAAATTGTTTTAAAAAATATTTAGGAATTTTGGAGATCCAGGATGAAATGAAGACAGTGACAAAAAATCTAGCAATCTATGAAACAATCTTACTGAAGGGGTTGGGAATAAGGTGCTAGCCTAAGCAACTTTGGAAATGATTGGAGTCTCTAGGATTAAAAGCAAAAGAAACTATATATAAGAGCTGTACTTTCATTGATTAAGTTGTTTCCTGCTGGAATACAGATTAGCAGTTTTGAAACCCTTTATACGCATGCTGGAACTGGACAATTAGGGGAATGAATGGCAGATGGTTACTGCCGTATTTCTCACTGCTGGAGTGGGCAGTTAAAAATAAGCAAAGAGAATAAGCTAGAATAGTTCATGTTGTGATGGACTTATGGTTGGAGATATCAGTATGAACTCATATTTAGCTTAATATAGAAATATTTATAGATATGTATATATACATGAATTAGTATACAAACATATATTTCCTTGCTCTGCAGTAGGGAGCCTAGAAGCAATAACACTCTAATATCAATAAGTACACCTAATGCCCAGACCCTGGCTTTGAATACCATTTTCCTTAAAGGAAAACTAAGGTTCTTTTTGGATAGATCTGATTATAAGAATGGGAACAAAATATGCTATGTGAGTCTGGAGACTCTTGTTTTACCAGATGGCAAGAAAGTGCTCAAAGTATACAACACATACACACACACAAATACACACACTCAATGATGTGGGTATGTCAGACATACAGGAGACAAAGAGCTCCCTGTGGCCAAAGTTGAAACAATTTGGATAATAACTAAAGTATAAGATAAATATCTATGAGTCCATACTTATCTAAATAAACTATTGAATAAATAAATGGGAAATCTCCCATGCAGAAGAATTTTAAATACTTCATGTAAATTGTCCACCCTTAAATAAGGAGAGCAAAAAATATATAATAAGAAAAAGAGCACAACTCCCCATTCTGTAAGTATGGATTGCACATAGTGACTTTCTTCCAAAGAATACAATATAGAAAGGGAAGGAAAAAGAGTAATATTATGGTGGAGAAACATGACAAACTCTACCTCAAGTCTGGTGATCAAGGCCAAATATCAACATTGACAAGTCATGTTGGCAGTATGAACCTTTGATTTAGTATGATGAGAATGGCATTTTTCTTCTGTGATCCTCCTCCTCAAAACATATTACCCTGTCTAATCATGATGAAAATATTAGACAAATTACAGTTGAAGGACATCATACAAAATACCTGACCAATAATCCTCAAAACTGTCAAAGTTATCAAAAACAAGGAAAGTCTGAGAAACTGGCAAGACCAAGAGAAGCCTAAGATGACAAAACTACTTAGTGTCATGTGATATCCTGGATGGGACCTTGGAACAATAAAAGGACATTAGAGAAAAAGAGAGGAACTCTGAATTAAATCTCTATTTTAATTAATAATATTGTGTCAATATTGGAGTATTAAGGATGGCAAATGTACTGCACTAATGCAAGATGTTGGTAGTTGTGAAAAATTAAGTGTGGGGTGTGCTGGAACTCTCTGTACCATTTTGCAATAATTCTTTAAATCTAGATGTTCTGAAATTTTAAAAAATTACTTAGAAAAAATGCTTGATAGTATCATATCCATTTTAAAACAATCCAAATATAAAACTTCATCTCATTTTAGAATAGACAAGCTGGGGCAAAACAATGAAGTTCATTCATGCTGCCTTGTCCCTGAAGAACAGGTGATGGGCCCTTACTTGTTTTTGTTTTTTGTTTTTTCCCCTTACTTGTTTTATTTTTCCCCTAAAGCCAAGGTGTGTGTGTTGTAGGGCAGGAGTGATGGTGATATAAAATAATTCTTCTATTCCGTGATGCAGCATTTTCAACGTTTGACATTACAAAAGCCAGTTCACATTCCACAATTGATGGAAACATTTAAATATGGTAGAGTTTTGTGTAGTTTTATTTGATTCCTTCTCTGACATCACTAGGAAATTAATTGTACACCTTATGACCTATGGTATTTTATAATTTAAAAACATTGGTGCATGGATTTCGTACAATATAGAGAACAATAACGTCCCTCCTAAATGAATCTTTCAGTTCCCGTTTCAGTTCATCTGACAGACTGTCTTTCTCAGGAGAAGGTTTCCTTAGTTGATTTTTATATTCAGGGTTGTATTTTGTTCTTGGTCAGTGCATAGGTCATGGCTTACTGAACATGCCACTTTCTACATTTCTTTTTAAATACAATTTACATACATATGTTCAAGACCTTCTAACTGTCACCATTCAAATCAAAAACATCTTCAGGCTAGAGGTGGCTGAACACTGAACCACTTCTTTATTTCAAGTGAAACCTCTGGAAAATTGTAGGTGATACTTGCTGATATCAATACTGAAACCTCTCTGAAACTTCAGCAAAAGTGCAAAATAGTTGACATTTGCATTTGTTACCAGTGACCCTCTCTTACCCTTGACAATGGTTATTATTTGAAATGGGATAACCATCTCCCCTACTCAGGAAAAGGATTTAATCTTCAGATCTCCTCCCTGACTTTTTCCATTTATGGTTCCAATTCTTTAAGGGCCGGATGGGGCCATGCCCTGATGCTACAGATATGGTCATTGATAATGGATACTGTAGCTTCATTTCCCAGACACTGCCACTGGAGACCCTCTCCTGTTTGTAAGTCCTAATAAAACTCACATCTGGGGCAGTGCAATGGTGGCTCAGTGGCAGAATTCTCACCTGCAATGCCAGAGACCCAGGTTCGATTCCTGGAGCCTGCCCATGCCAAAAAAGGAAAAGAAAAAGAAATAAAAACAACTCATATCTGACTCTGTGTCTAGTATGTTCTTTAGTCTTGGGGCTGCACTGACCTGAGCCTTCAAAAGCTGGATTGGAATAGTTGTTAGTCACTTTTTCCTATATATGGATCATATGACTGCCATAACCTAGCTTACATCTAATTATTGTGTCTCTTCTTCTGAATAGGGGCTCAATATATAACTATTGCAGACAACACTGAAAAGTTCAGGGGTGGCCAAACACTCCGCCTCTATAGAATTGATCCTTGACGAAGCCATATAATGAGACAATTCCTCACATGATTTCAGACCCATGATTAACTATGAAATGTGATTATTATACAGTTCTCATGCTTTGAAGTTAGCAGAGACAAAGTTGAGCATTTGAAGGTACATGTATATTAGGAAGGCTGTTGGCAGTGTCATAACTGGGTTGTTTTGCAGAATTAAGAATTAACTGGTTTTGTCAAGTCAGATCTGCTATTCTTTTTTCCACAATGAAGTAAATCTTCAATTTCTACATTCATTCCCTTTTTTTCTTCCTTTCTCTCCCTTGAATTTATTTTGCAGGAAAATTTCCATGCATTTATCTCTTTCCCTCAGCTTGTGAAATTATTCATTCTTGAGAGGCATAATTGAGAGGTGTCCTATTACACCAGTGGGATTTGAGGCTCTATAATCATTCTAACATGAGAAAAATGTTTGCTTAAGAAGCACCAGATTTATGTGAAAAGGCTACAAAGAATTTTTAATAACCCTGGCTCTCGGTTTGGGCAGGGCTACAAAGGAGAATTTCTGTACATGCAGGCTGGAAATGACATATCGTTGGCATCATTTAAATGTAAAAATATCTTCACGTAGGCAGGTGCTTTCTAACTGGGCACTTAGAATGTTCATTTTCACTACTTTCTCCTTCTCAGGAGCCTGAAACTTTGGCGATGAGAAAGGGAACACCTTTAAGCCTCAGATTAACAAATGGTGGATCTTTAAAATTAGAATTAGAATTTCCCCAAGCACAGTAATGTATGTAGTGTGGGAAAGGGATAATTATCTTTAGAGAGAAGCTACTAGGATGAATGGCCTGAGGGTGGATACAAAATCCGCAGCACATCGTTCAAAATCTTAGAGCAACTTTTTAAAGCATGAGTCATTAGCTATATTCTACTCGAAGTCAGGAGTTTTGTTTATGTTAATCAGAAGTTCTAGATTCACCTGGTCAAGTAATTGTGTGTGTGTGTGTGTGTGTGTGTGTGTGTAGCCTTTATAATCAAATTTATTAAAATTAGTTTTAGGTTTTTCTGAATTTTTGAGAACACTAGTAACCTTATCATATCAGGGATCATGGTCATTTCATTAAACATTTTTAGTCCATTGAGGCCTTTTAAATTAAATAGCTAATACTGGCAACAGCGCTAAGTTTAGGAAAAGTGTAAAGTTTGTGGTAGGAACTCTGAGAATTTGGGTCCTAATTGGTGCTCTTTTTCTCTCTATCTTCCTTTTGAAATGTTCCAACATACTTTTCAGAAACTGCTTTCATGAAAATATCTGAAACTCATTCACATTAAATTTAAATGAATCATTGAATGTGCTACAAAATATCTGAACTCCAACAGGAGTTTGGATTCCATCTCATCCAACTCCCTTATTATTATGTAGCAATAAAACACACTTCAAAGAGGTTAAATGTGAAACCAAAATATGCAAAAGATGAACACATTGCAAATATGTCCCTTCTGTTTCACCATTGCCCTTTTAAATTTGTTTCATCAAATATTTCTCCCCTGTCCTTGGAATGAAATCATGGGCTAAAAATATTGCTTTTCCAGCTGCTATCAAGTGTTAATGAAAAGTGTTAGTGAATAGTCTAAACTTTAGTGAATTAAAATGTCCATTCCAATTTATATCAAAGTTTTATTCTCTTAGCTAAGTCATAGCTAAGCCTGACTAAATCAGCTTTAGGAAATGTCAATTTTGTTCATTTATTTTATTAATCTTAGCAACTTCTGTACTTCTCTCCCCATATACCATGCTGCTTCCCTCCTCTGCAGTGTGGAAAAGGGTGGAGAAATAAATAAGGGGAACTGCTAACATGTAGTTCTCTCGGTTGCCCATACACTGAAGGGACAGAGATTGAAATACTGGTAATGTCTCTCACATGGCGTCTTTGGGAATTCCTAAAAGACACATGCCGTTGTCAGAGACTGCCCTGATGAAGACTTCAGTGCTCCACGATGTCTCCTTTAACTGACTGTGTATGAGCTCTTTTTCATCCCCCACTTCCATGTGTCCCAGAGAGATTCTCATGGTTATGTGGCCGTGCCTCTCTAGGAGCCTTCGAGTCAAGATCCCTTTCCAGATAACTCAAATCTAGTTTCCCTTCTGTGGGGGCATGGAAATGGCTACCTTAACCTGTGAGGGAGGAATGATAATAATAAAGGCTAACATGTACCACAAGCCAATCCCTATTCCAAGCACTTGGAACAATTTAACTAATTTTTCCTCACGATAAACTCATTTGAATTATTTCCATTTATCACTAAAGAAACTGAAGCAACAACAAAAAATTAGTTACATAGCCATGATCACCCAGTTAGCAAGTGGTGGATGTGAGATTCAAGCTCAGGAAAGCTTCTGAAGAAACACCCTAAATACTATGCCATATGGAAAGCACAACAAAGGGTGTTTCTTCCCCTCAGAGTTTGTCTCCTCTTTAAGTCATCAGAAGCAGCTCCAGCCTCTCAGTGTTAGACTTTTCCAGACAAAAATCAGGTGCTCGTCCCTGTTTTCCCCCACCCCAAGAAGCAAGTGCTAAGTCCTACCAGGTTTCTTAGAAACCAGCCTCACTCAGGTTGTACGGAAAGTACCACCTCCCCCGACCCCTGAAGAGAAGGGGAATAACCAGAACCTAATTTCTCTGAAGAAATACTCACTGATGAATTTCCCCTTCTTGTAGAGTTTGTGGGTTATTTTTGGGCTAAAGATGGCTGAACTGGTTTGGAACCCCATCATTTAGAAGCTTACTTAGATGGTCTAAGGCCTCCCATTAGTATGTGGGGTTACTTGGTGTCTGATGTTTTCAGCTTTGTCACCTCAGTTGAACGACCAAGAAATTGAATTTTCTGTTTAATGAATTGCTCAGAATCACACAATTAGCTGGTTGCTAAATCCAAAAGAAAGTTGTCCCCAGAGATACTTGGATATGATCAGGGTTCAAAGTTAAAAGAATAAAGCCTTTTATTCTTTTACAATGTATGTAGGTAGACTTTAGATTTCTGGGAAGTGTGTACCCACATGTGTTTTTATCATGTATGCTGTGCATTCTCCCTTTTTTAAATAAGCACAACCTGATTTTCTTCTAAGGAACAACTCTGCTCACGACTCAGGCTATGTGGTTCAGGCAGGGTTTACCTAAGTCCCATAGTTTCAGGGATGGCTATATAAACTCAAGCCAGCCATTTGTTAAATTCTGTTCCTCTAGCCACAATAACTGGGTAAGGTATGTACAAGTGACTTGGTGAATACCCTGAGAACTTCTGCTGTGGGGATGATTCACGCTGTTCTTGTATGTAACCTTTCTTGGGACTTTCTTTAACTGAGGCAGGTGAAAGGAATGGAAGACTTCTTTAGTGATACCCTTTCTCAATTCTGAAATTCCCAGCCACTCGACAGATAGGAATATCTATTCTGAGATAAGACCTTGCTCTACCTCCCACAATCACACTGAGGTGCCAAGGCAGAAGGATGAAACAGGAAGTTCTTCTAGAGAAAGGAATCATGGGATAACCTTGAATTTCTGAAAATCAGAGGCTATTTTCCATTTATCTGAAAGAAGATAAATGGGATAAAACAGAGTTTTCATAAAATGCATCATCTATTGTGGGACATTCTGTGAGTAAAATAATTACTCCTCAACAACTGCTGCGAACAGGGGCTGTCACATGCAACCTGTGATATAGTTACACTAGGTAAGACCCAAAGTAAAGAAAAGAAAGAATTATTAAGTGAAAAGTTTTCAGAAGTTTCCCCTAACACTTCTGCTAAGCAGGACTTTAATATTTCCAAGGTGGCCTGTTCTCCTTGGCCAGGTCTTATATTCTGAAATTACTTTCCCATCATCTAGCATGCTTCCCATAACACCATCTACTCCTTTACTCAAACAAAAACAAGATTCATGTTCCCTAAGAATAAAATCATTTCATATGCCCTCCAGAGACATTTGCTTTTTAAAGTATAGCACTTGTTAAATACTGGAATGTACTATTTAAAATAAATTGAGATAATGTGGAAAGGATTTTTGAATAGCATGGAGAAGATATTTGGAGTGTAGGAAGTTTTCAACCATTCCACTAAAGGAGAAATTGAGCTCAGAACTCTAGATCTCTGGCATAGGGATTTTTACTAGATACTCAAAATAGGTCCCTGCCCCATGTACACCTCTTATTCCCTGCTCTTCTATGTGAAGGGAACCCCAGAAGTTTTGCAAGGAGGTGGCCTGCCCTATCTCCTGGAACCCAAAGGCAAGCATGGGTGGAATCTATCTACTTAGGCAGCTTCTGGGCTGGGATTGGGGGTGCCCACCCCTCCTGAAAGATTAACGAATACTTGTTCCAATGTATTAGGGCTTCCTAGACCTGGAGTCCAATTTTTGTCCCCTTGATCTGGGAGCCACTGCCTGAAAATTTTTAAGAAGTTTCATACAGCAATTTTATTTCTGCATCTATCATATTTCCATGTCTGACTCCAAGTTGTTGCTATTTATTTCCATTTTATTGTCCTAAGAGAGCAGAAACATGCCTGTTAGCACACACTACTAAAACAAAACAAAACAAAAGTCTCTTTCTATGTCATTTAGAGTAGGTTTTCAAGAAAATCAAAGACAATTAATTTTGACTTTTAGTTATACACAATTGCTCAAATAATGTTTTGAAATTTTCTAATGTGTTCTTTTGCATCTCTGAGAAAATTAACCTTTACCCTAGCATGTAACAAAGCTCTGGAGGGATATTATAATTTCTAAACTGGAGAAATTCAAAGAGAAAGAACAAGTCAATTCTATCAGCTAGGAACTTAGCCTGCCAGTAATAAAGACTTGACTATAGTGGGGATTTTAAAATTTGGAGATTTTATTCTCTGACATAAAGGAAAGACAAAAGTAAGCCATCCAGGGTAGCTATGAAGTCATCATGGACCCAGGCTCCTATTTTCTTTGCTCTACTATCTTTAGTGTATGACTCAAATTTTCAGGATCAAAAGATGGCTCACGAAGTGCAGCCATCATATTGCTGTTTCAAGAATGAAAAATGCATCAGGCCCTTTTTCAGTTTGGGGTTTCTCTCAAAACTCCTTCTTATAAGCAGAATGAGATACAACAAATAAATGGCCAATCACTCTTAAAACTCAATGTAATATTGGGAAGTACAACAGTGGCTCAGCAGGCAGAATTCTCACTTGCCATGCTAGAGACTCCGGTTGGATTCCCAGAGCCCTCCCATGGAAACAAAAAGTAAAAGCTTTGTCTAATATGGCTGTTTTCAAAATAGTCAATTTAATTAATGCTAAGTCTTCTCTTGAGAAAAAGATGCTCAGTTTCTTCTACAAAGTGATCTCTACCTTTGCTTCACTCTAAATTTCTATGCAATCTCTGGAGGAAAAAAAAAATGAAACTTGGGTGATCTAGTGTCTTTGGAAGAGAAATACAATCTCCTGCCTTCATGCTGGGCTCTTGAGGCCATCCATGGATCTCCCATGCTCAGCTCCTGACTTTCTATTAGCAAGGGCTCTCTAAGGTCAAAGATTGTAGCCGCCAAACTAATGATAAAATGTATGCCCATTGTGCAGGTTTGACTCTATCATGCACCCCTAGAAAAGCCATGTTTTAATGCTAATCTAATCTTATGGGAGCAGCCATTTCTTTCAATCCTGATTCAATATTGCAGGGTGGAAACATCTGATTAGATCATCTCCGTGGAGATGTTACCTGCTCAATTGTGGATGTGACATTTTGATTAGGTGGGAATGTGACTCCATCCATTCAAGGTGAGTATTGATTAGTTTACTAGAATCCTCTAAAAGAGGAAACATTTTGGAGAAGGCTCAGAGCAGATACGGATGCTTGGAGGGCAGTTGCCTCAGAGCTTTTGAGTCCACACAGCCAAAGACCTTTGGAAATGCAGAAGGAAAACGCCCTTGGGGAATTTTTATGAAATGAGAAGCTGGGAGAGAAAGCTAGCAGAGGTCACCATGTGCCTGCCCAGCTGACAGAGGTGTCCAGAGGCCAAAGATCTCAACAGATGCCAGCCACATGATTTCCCAGCTGACAGAGGTATTCCAGACAGCATTAGTCTTTCTTGGGTAAAGGTAACCTCTTCTTGGTGTCTTATTTTGGACATTTTCATGGCCTTAGAACTATAATCAATAAATCCCCTTTTTGAAAACTGTCTTATTTCTGGTATGTTGCAGTCTGGCAGCTTAACAAACTAATACACCTATAATGAAACTCTACTTCTTCAGTCTGTTTCCTCTCAACACTTACTGGTTGTAGTCCCAGGTACCTCTCCCACGTCCTATATCTAGATACCTACTTGGCACCTCACCAAAAGCCTGTGCCCTCAACTCAGTGTTAACACTAAATTGGAAATGAAGGAGGTTCTAGAGTCACCCTAGAAATTCTATAGTCTGACCATGGAATTGGCTGGGACTACCCTACATTGGTCTGGGATACCTTACACAGCTATCCTCTCCTAAGGTAACAAAAAAGGAAGTAGGGCCAGAGTCCACTACTTTTGGTATTTCCATCATTTATCAAACATTTCAACTTTCTCTGGGTCAAAGCTGGGAGAGGCAAGCCTGGATACAGCATCTGACCTCTTGGAAACAATAATGTATTTTCCACTTTTGCCATTCTAAATACATGAACTCATGAGCTTGGCACTAATAGGCCTAAAGTATCCATCTGTTGAAGGAAGATTAGAATTTATTGCAAAAGGAAACTGTTTATTATAGTGGGAACGAAAAGAGGAAGAAGATATTGTTTCTGATATGCAAATACGATTATGCAGTAAGAAAAGTGCCTGGCAAGTCTGAATATTATCTTGAAAAAGAATCCTTTAATTTTTTTCAACTGGTTTCCCCCACCTTTTTGCAGTTCAATAAACAAGCCTGGAGGAGCAGAGATAGACTTTTCCACCAGTGTAAAGACAATAGTACTGTTCTCCAATAGTTGAAGAGAAGAGGAGATAGGAGTGGATAAAAAAAAAAAAGTGAGACAAAGGGGAAAGCTCTCAGGGGATAGTAGGAAGAAGAGATGGGAAGAAAAGAGAAGGGAAGGGAAGAGATGAGATATTGAATGACTAGACAGCAAGACTATCAGACATGTTTCAAACCCTGAACCTGGATGATCCATACTAAACCATGATCTTGTCAAGTAAAAAGAGACTGTGAGGTGTTCCTGGTCATCTTTAATTTTTGTGCATGGCATAAACAGAACGTGGGAATGGTTAAGAATCTGGCATAGAGTTTGGCAGAACAGATGATGTATTAGTCAGGTTCTCCAGAGAAATAGAACCAACAGGAATTCTCTCTCTCTCTCTCTCTCTCTCTCTCTCTCTCTCTCTCTCTCTCTCTCTCTCTCATGTGTCTGAAAAGTCTAAATTCTGTGGATTAAGGGAGCATGCTGGAAATTTCAGCAGGATGATATTAGAGTTTTTCATCTGGAATTCATGGAGAAGGCCAGCAAGCTGGGAAAACACAGAGAGAAGTAGATTGCATCACCTTGAGGTAGGAGTTCTTCTTCTTTCAGGAACCTTCAGCTTTTTGCTTTTAACGCCTTCAATTGATTAGATGCTACTCCCCCACACTATTGAGGGGAATCTCCTTTGCTAAAAGTCACCTTATTGTAGATGCAAATCCACTCTACAAAATATCCCCACAGCAACATCTAGGCCAGTGTTTGAGCAGACAGTTGGGCACCAGAGCTTTGCTACGTTGACGTGTAAAATTAACTATAGCAGATGGATTTGGCCGGAGCAAAGTAACTCTATAGAAAGAACCGCAGAGTAGACCACCAGATGGAGCCCAAGCATGCGTCACAGCTGGCGCAGAGGTCTACAGCAGCACAGGAACGGGGGTGAGGCCAGGTCATCCAGGCTGCTCCCCACCGCAAGTTGGCACAAAATTTCAAGTGGAAGCAACCAGGTAGAAAGAAGACATTTCCCCAGACCCCAGAAGGCCAATATCAAAGGATAACAATGCTTTCCTCTCTCATCCCTTAGCCAAAGTACTCAGTCACCATCTTAGAAGAAAAGCAAGAGAGGTGGCTTGAACTAAGCTTTTTCTTGCCAGAGAGACTGAGCATTAAACAACCTAAAATAATTATATAAATGTCCTAGTTAGTTTAAGTTTCAAATTGGATTGGATATTTAGTATTTCTTTTCCCTATATCTGGTGTGTATAGGTTACCTTTTCTCTGTCCATCTACATTACAATGAGAATCAAATATTTTACTCCCTTTTTTTTTTTTTTTTTTTTTTTTTAGGATTTCCTCTCCTATATCAGACTCAAAATCCTATCTAATCACTTGGTCTCATATTCCAATTTCCTAGAAAAAGAAATAAATAGGACATCTGCTACCATAAACCTACTTTGAGCTGAATAACCAAATCTTCCTCCATATCGTCAGTAGCAATATTGATTAGCTAAACCAAACAATCAATAAAGCTTCACAGCTATATGTATACATTCAGCCTAAGGGTGAATAGAGCAATCCTTCCTTCTTTTTTGTCCTAACAGCCTCATCAGCTCTTACCCTATTTATACCTCCCAAGCAGAAGGCTTTATAAGATTTATAAGACACATAAAGCTCAATCCTACCTCTGCGTCAACAGAGAGAGAAGAGAGATCCCCTTGTAGATTTAATGTCCTTTTTTATGCCTCCTATTGAAAACTCAATTTATTTTGGGCCCCAAGTCCTTACAAGGGAAGGAGAGCAGTCTGTACATTAGATCCCAATGATTCCACTACTTCTCCCCTACTTCTATTTTATTTTGATGTATAACCAAGAGCCCTCTCTGAAACTTTTGGTCATTAAGACAGGGTGACAATATCATCCTGCACTCACAACCTGTGGATGTTCATAGGAAAATTCATTTGTAGAAAACTTCCATAAAAGTTGGATAAAAGTTTACAACATAAAAGTTTGAGACTTATGAAAGAACTCCCATGAATTCAACTTTTTCCTGACTTTGTAAAAAGAGGCAAAACAAGGGACTAGGAAGACAGCTTTTCTCCATGCTTCTCCACTAGGATATGAGTTCTCCCACATGTGGAATGGGCCAGCAAATTTGAGAAGTCACCAAACAATTTCTTTCAAAAATAAATCAATGGTCCTTAAAGACTTGAATAAAAGTCATCATTAAATTGACATTTATGCTGAAGCAGACATGCTGTCTCCCTCCACTGCCAAGCTTCCTCATTTCGTAGGAGCTTTGAGTTTCTTTGCATAGGTCTATCTAAGACTCGGGAATTACCATTTTTAAGAGTAGAATTTATTTCAGGCAATTTTTACAACTTTAGTCCAGTAGTGAAGTAAGGAAGAATTTGAGACAATGTGTGGACTGGTGTACACTCAAGACAACCTGTCATGCAAGTTGATAATATGAATTCTCAGAGATCCTTACAGTTCAGAATATTTATATATGACTTGTGCATATTACATGTAAGCAGCACTAATTATTTTTGAAAGCTCTGGAAACACGAGCACAAGTCTAGTCATAACATTTAGACCTTCATCTCAATCCCATAATGGCAAGCTTAAGAAATGTCTAAACATTTTTTTAAGCCACAATATCCTATTTTCAGCAATGGATTCTAAACTGTAATACTCTGTATCTGCTTCTTTCTGACTTGGAATAAGTCCCTGTGTGGACTGGTTGTGAGTGCCTTCGAAATTTGCCAACAGCTCCAAGGTACAAAAGCAGACTGGCAAAAGGAACTATGTTTGAATCCCTGTTCTGATGAAATAATTCAGAAAAATTGTATCGCTATGCACTGCATCCAGTTGGGTTCTATGTTGCCCTTTGGTTCACATTGAACAGAAGCACCTCTGTGACTCTTAAAAGGTCAAGAGCTGTCCTTTGAAATTACAATGATGTACAATTAAGGAGAAGCTATTTCAATTATCAACATGCAGTAACTCAATTGACCATAGTTAAGGAAGAATACAAATTCCTAAGATATTCCAAACATCTGGCTTTGGATGCTTCCCCATTTCCATAACTGACATGTTCGCTGCTCATGGGTGAATGTCTATATAGCACATTTTAATGACATCTGTTTCAAGTTAGGGCTAATTAATATCCATTGGTGTGTGTTTCTCTCTCACTCTCTTTCGCTTTCACTCTCACTCTTGCTCTCGCCCTCATTCTCTTGCCAAAAATATATTAGAAGATACCGATCGAGAAAAAAGTTGCTTTTGCAGACAAGACTTTGCATCTAAACGCATTTATTAAAAGAGAAACATACAATTAATATGAAAGTTTCTCAAATCTGTACACATTGACCCAATTGTGATAATTGTCCCTAAAATCATAGCTGAAATTCACTGAATAATTTGTGTGTCCCAGTATGTCCTTGAGAATTTGTATTCATTGTCTTTATTAATCACAACAACAACTCCATGGGGTCTGCTGTCAGTGACACAATATTTTAAGCGAAGAAACTTAGAGAGGTAAAATAACTTGCTCAAGGGCACACCACTAGCAAAAGAATAGCTGTACTTCTAGCCTAAGTGGTACCAAAGCCTCACTGTACAACTTCATTAATGGATTATAAAACCCCGAGATGGTCAAACCTTCATGTGACAGTAGCGGTGTTACATGGGGAGCCTTATAGAAGGTGCTTTCAGAATTAGAGAGAACTTACAAAACCGGCCCCTTCACAGGCCAGAGGCTCTCTCACAACAACAACTTAACAAAGGATTGGATGTGAATTTTTCTTCCAGTAGCCTATATGACTTTTCACAATTCTCTAAACTTCTCTAAATCTGGATTTCTTAAGGTAAATTGCTTATGTCGGGCTGACAGATCCCGTAAAACTAGTACAAGGATCCCGGAAGTTAAAATATGTATTGAAATGTTTTGCATGCTCTAAAGAATAATTTCCCAGGGCGTTAAGCCAAAAACATACTTCCCCAGAAATTGCAACAGATGTTTTAGAGTATCAAGAGTTGCAGGTCAACTTGGTTTGGGAGTCTACGTTCTCCTATCAATATCCCCGTGTAGAGTACACGTGTTGTCTGGTTTGTGATCTCTGCCAGCCCAGTCCACTACCGGGGTTCACACTGTTGGAGACTCGCTTCTTCTCCCACCCCACATGCTGTTGGTGGCAATGCTACTTACCAAGGGCACAGCAGGGCATGGACCCCGTCTTCTCTGGTACCTATTACAGCTCTGCAAGATAATGCCATAGCAAGGTTTAAGCATGTGAGCCCAGAGGTCCTGATGGCCGTACAGTAGAGACAAAACCATTTAACTCACTTTTTCAGCTAAAGATGCTTTGTTTTGGGTTTCTGTTTAACATGATATTTCCTAGAGATTCATTTTGAAAGACAGAAGAAAATACTAGCAGACCTCTATGAAACATAGTTTGGAATATCACATGTAGGAAATAGATTTGTCCATTTTTGTTTGTTTCATCATAGATTTGTCCATTTTTGTTTATTTCATCCATAGTCATTAGGAAGCCACACCAAAAAGAAGTCACTTCTGTACAAGTGTGTTGTTATAAGGAATGGGAGAATGAATAAGCAAGAACTGCTTGTAAGGATGTTGAACAAAGAAGTTAAGTCATCAGTTAGGGAATTGGCAAAGTAATCTTTTGTAGTCTTTTTTATTTTAATATTCTGATGTCTGTTTGGATATTTCCCTAACTGCTCCAGCCAATAACTCTTTTGTGATTCTTAGGCATATTCTGGGCAGATTACTGGTTATATGAATATAGCACTGGTTATATTCATACAGCCCAATAAAATGTTCAGCATTGTATAAAGTCCCCCTATGTCTTGTTGGTTAATTGTCAGCCATCACACCATGATGATTTTGTTGTCTCCATATGACAATGGATCAAAAAGAAATTGGTTTACTTGATAATAATCTACTGGATTAAAAAAAGCACACAACAAGGAAAGAGTTTTCAAAATATGAATGATGCTCTAAAGCAAGGTTGATCAGCATAAGTGTATCTTTAAAGTGTAATTGTAAACTTTAAAATATGTCAGAAAAATATAGGTGTTTGGAAAGTTGGAGATTCAACCTAAGTGCATCTTGGTATTCATCAAACATTCTATGTGTTAAATGATAGAGCTTAATTGGCCGAATCTACGTACTTAATAAGGAAAAGCTGAGTTAAATGGAATCTTTTAGTATTAACCCATAGCCCCACTCTCAGTAGAGGGTATGGGTAAGCTTTCAGAGAAAGTAACAGAGGATGCTACTCAGCATGACTTTAAAATAAAATAATTTATTAGCTCACATATCTAGAAGGATTCATCATTGAGTCAGATTTTGAACATCTTTCCAATTCCTCAGTTTTGTCCTGAGGCTTATCTCTTTCAGCTAACTGCAATTTGGTTGCAGAACTCCAAGTATTACAACCTCACCTGACAAAGACCAAAAAAAAAAAAAAAAGTTACATCCTTAGATCTCGTTATGGCCTCTTACTAACAGAAACAACAATTTTCCAAGGAGATTTTCAGAGGCCTTCTCTTGTATTCCATTGTCTAGAATCACATCATACACCCATTTCAAAACCTATCACTGGGAAGATGAATAAATGCCTTAAACTAAATATTATTTACCCTCTTCAAATGATAGAGAGACCCAGACTCCCTTAAAGTAAATGGTGAATACTTTAACAAAATCAAGATCTGTAAACAAAGAAGAAATGGGGTGGGGCAGCATTGTCTACCACAATTCCCCTGAAAATAAAATGTTCTGGTACAAAAACACAAAAAGAAAAAACATGTTTTTAATTTACTATAATCTCAAGAGGAAATAAAAATAAAATAGAAAATACTTTTTATTTTTCATTTCTAAGAACTACTTTTTAATTTTTTTTAAATAACTGATATGTGTTCTTTAGAAGGAGAGAAGCAGAACCCAATCTAGATTGATTTTGTTTATAAAACACATTCTTTTTTTTATAAAACACATAAGAGGTCTTTTATACACACCTGTGAAATATTTATCTCTCTAAAAATGAGCGTGCTGGCACTCTACCCCACAGAATTTCATAAATTTGAAATGCACATAAAGAAATGAATCTGGCAAAGAATCATTTGGTACGAATTCCAATTGAGCTTCCCCATCCTCCTTGTCGAGCCTATATTTCGGGGACAGGAGCTGAAAATGAGTTTCTCCTTTCAGAGTTTAGAGCAAAAGATGAGCACTTCAGAAAGTATCTCACTACGAGGGTCAGGACATGGTACACTGTTTGCAGAGACGAGTTAAAGCAAGTCTGCCAGCATCAGATCCCATGCTGTTCGCCCTCTCCTCAAACTGTGGCTCCCTGTGCTCCTCCAGCTAGATATCCTTTTCTCTAGCTTCAGGACAGAAAATGCTCTTCTTTCCAGCTCTGTCTATTCCATCTCACGTGGGCAAATTCTCACACATGCTTGAAACCTCTGGCCCTAATATAAATTCCCTATCAGTCAGACTGCCTTTCATTGACTTAATAGTTATCTAAGTGTCAGGGCTAAGGAGATATAGGTAGCTATGATATCATTTAAAGGAGGAATAGTCCATGCATTCATTGATTATTCATTTAATAAGCATTTATTATCTGTCAGGGACTATGGATTCAAAGACCAAACATAGATGGTTCCTATCCTCAATTAGCATTCAGCTGGAAAGAATGAGACAAAATGGTAAAAATAAATAAGTACAAGATTATCAAGAGGTGCCAAGAAGGAAGTATGTAAAATGTTCAAGTAGACCACCAAGGAGGAATTCTGCCTGAGAGGTTTAGAATAAGGTTGAGGGATAATTTTTTTTTCAAAATTGATATAGGTTCACCCACCATTACAAAATGCATGTACTCTCTTTTAGCAAGTGGATAGCACCCTATCTCTAAATAATCACCAAGTAGACTTTATGTTTATCCAGTCCTCCTTGTTGCATAGGTTTAATTTCCACCTTCTCTCAAAACAACATTTTTAGTCACTAATTTAGCTACCCTGAAAGATGATAAGGTACTGCAATTGTTCATAATGACAAGTTTTCTGTCACTATTAGTTTAACAGAGAGAGACAATCCAAGTCCAAACTCAATACACGCATGACATTGCCTACTGAGATCCTTAAAGGACTTAAATGAAATAGACTTGGAAACTGTAAACTGTATCAAAAGGCAACAAATTGAAAGGTATGTTGTTCAAGGTCCTATTTATTCTTCAGGCACCTTTATGACTCACTGCTACAAGTAACTATAAAATCTCCTCTTGCGCTAACATTGTTAAAGTTGTCAACTGCTCTAAGGGAAGCCACAATCCATGGATCATTGACCACAGATAGAGAAAGCTCAGCCTGTCATATCAAAGCTTAGTAAAAGAGTGTTTATTGCAACTTGGTGAACTGGTAGATGAGCTAAAAATCCTTCTGAATTCTCAAAGGTACTACTCAACTCTGGAAAGAGCAACCCAGTCAATGACTTTTAATATTTCTCTAGGTTCACGCAAATACTCCTGGCTCTGCACTTGTCTAGACTAAGAACGAAATGAGTCCTATCAGACCCCCAAAAGCTATAAGGCTCAATTTCAGCTCTCCAAAATCCAGCCTCATTCATTCACTTTTAGGCACATATGCAGTGTGGTTAGTCTTTCCTAACTGAAGGTCTTTTCTACTTCTGCTTTCTCTGCAAACTTCCTTCGACTCATCTGAGGGGACTTGAATGACACATATTTCTCCACATTGACATCTGTCACTCATGTCTGTGCTAAGCAATAGGTGACAAAGGAATCACAAAATGCAAAGAGATAAATGACCTGGCAAACAAAGCCTAAGACTTTCACACACCCATCTCCTAGTATTGGAAATGGAGATTCAAATAGTGGTGATGGTGAAAGAATATGCTTCAGAAACATCTGAATGTCACGGTGGCCAGGTCAATAAGGACTTCAATTTAGTATTTAAGAACTGGCACACTTGTGCAATGAAGATGCCATAAATGAGAACTTTGCCCATTTCTTAGCCATCCATCACATAACAACTGAGAATCATATGGTGTCCCTAGAGTGTGACAGACCCTGAGAGAAAAAAATGCCCATAGAACCATTCTAATCAGATGCCCTTTGGCCCTTGTATCATTCATTCGCACTGCT
This sequence comes from Tamandua tetradactyla, assembly GCF_023851605.1. Classification (NCBI taxonomy): domain Eukaryota; kingdom Metazoa; phylum Chordata; class Mammalia; order Pilosa; family Myrmecophagidae; genus Tamandua; species Tamandua tetradactyla. The sequence goes on from NC_135331.1 coordinate 46,928,850, forward strand.
AAGTTTGTATCTGTGAATGTGTGGGGCCCAGGGCAAGATGAACATGGAGGGTGCTTTGCCAAAAAGTATTAGGAAATCAAGATAGTGACAGCAGAGCATTAAACCAAGAGGAAGCCTTTCTAACTGCCAGGCCTTGGACAGCTTCACAGAGCCCATGCTTAGGGAACTGGTCTTGGGTTCACTACTTACTGTGTGTTATGCTAAAAGGTATTGTGTTAATGCTGTAGAGGACACAAATACAAATAATAAATTGTCCTTGCCTTCAATTTTATAATCTGGGAGAAGAGATAAGTCATGTCCCAAATCTATAAATTAGCCATTGCCAATTACATTAAAGCATTCAAAATTCCAATTAGAAAGAGAGGAAGAGCTCATCCACTTTTGCTACCCAGCAAGAATGACCATTTAGGTGCAAATCTCTTTTTCACACTGTGCTCTAGACAAGCTTGAGTCTTTTTCAGAAAGTACATTTGAAAATGCTGATCCTTTTTACTCAACAGCTTCCCACATAAACTTTACCTGGCTGATGCTGCCCATAATTTACAAGTGTTACTAACTGAAAGACTCTAATTTTAAATTAGGTCTCCCAATTTTACTCTCATGATTACTCAGAGCTTTCTTTCTGAATGCTTATCATAAATTTTTTGTTTTATATTTAACTTGGTGACTTTGTTTCTTTCTATAATATCCATGAGCACAAGGACCATTCTTCGTCTTTGTTCACTAGTATCTCCTCGCTTCCTAGTTTGGGGTTAGGAACATGAAGAATTTAAATATTTGTTAAATAAATACCTATTACATAATAATTGAAAGGGGTTCTATAGACCCATGTGTCCCACTGATTAATACCACAAATAAAAATAAGTTCTTGCATGAACTACTTCAAAGGTATGATTCTTGTACAAAGAGCGTATAAGTTTGGGGTATAGGGGCAAAACTGCTATTTTTTTTTAAACTTTTTTTATTAATTAAAAAAATAAAACATTTAGATATCATTCCATTCTACATATACAATCAGTAATTCTTAATATCATCACATACTTGCATATTCATCATTTCTTAGTACATTTGCATCGATTTAGAAAAAGAAATGAAAAGACAACAGAAAAAGAAATAAAATGATAATAGAGAAAAAAAAAGACTATACATATCATACCCCTTACCCCTTGCTTTCATTTACCACTATTTCAAACTGAATTTATTTTAACATTTGTTCCCCCTATTATTTATTTTTATTCCATATGTTCTACTCTTCTGTTGATATAGTAGCTAAAAGGAGCATCAGACATAAGGTTTTCACATTCACAGAGTCTCATTGTGAAAGCTGTATCATTGTTCAATCATCATCAAGAAGCATGGCTACTGGAACACAGCACTACATTTTTAGGCAATTCCCTCCAGCCTCTCCACTATATCTTGAACAACAAGGTGATATCTACTTAATGCGTAAAAATAACCTCCAGGATAACCTCTCGACTCTGTTTGGAATCTCTCAGCCATTGGCACTTTGTCTCATTTTACTCTTCCCCCTTTTGGTCGAGAAGTTTCTCTCCATCCCTTGATGTTAATTCTCAGCTCATTCTAGGGTTTTTCTCAATCCCTTGATGCTGAGTCTCAGCTCATTCCAGGATCTCTGTTCCACGTTGCCAGGAAGGTCCACACCCCTGGGAGTCATGTCCCACACAGAGACTGTGGTGAGACTGCTCGTCATGTTGGCTGGAGAGAGAGGCCACATCTGAGCAACAAAAGAGGCTCTCTTGAGGGTGACTCTTAGGCCTAAATTTTAAGTAGACTTGACCTATCCTTTGTGGGGTTAAGTTTCATGTGAACAAACCCCAAGACTGGGGGCTCAGTCTATAGCTTTGGTTGTCCACACTGCTTGTGAGAATATCAAGAATTCAACTTGGGGAAGTTGAATTTCTCCCCACTCTCACCATTCCCCAAAAGGGGCTTGCAAATACTTTTCCAGTCACTGATCAAATCATTCTGGGATTCATCGGGGGATCAGTCTGGACAAACCAACAAAATCTCATGTCCTACCTGAGATTCCAAGTACTTATGACATTCAATCAAACTATCTACATGAGTTATATTAGGAAATGCTCTAGTCAAAATCTAAATTTTGTAACAAATAAACATTTTTTGCTTTAGTCTCACATATAAGGTGACATTTTAAAGTATTAATTATCATCTATTTTCAGCACCCTGCAATGATGACATTCCTTTGTTCTTCTTCATGCCAAAACATTTTTTAAATTTGTGCATTGTACATTTCACTATTATTATACACTCTAGGCATTCCTAGATTATACCATCTCGATCTTTAACATCTATCTTTCTTTCTGATTTCATTTATGTCCCCAGCCCTCCTCCCTCTATCATTCTCACATGCAGCTTCATTCAGTGTTTTAACATAATTACATTACAGTTAGGTAGTATTGTGCTGTCCATTTCTGAGTTTCTGTATCCAGTCCTGTTGCACAGTCTGTATCCCTTCAGCTCCAATTACCCACTATCTTACCCTATTTCTATCTCCTGATGGTCTCTGTTACCAACAACATATTCCAAGTTTATTCACTAATATCAGTTCATATCAGTGAGACCATACAGTATTTGTTCTTTAGTTTTTGGCTAGTCTCACTCAGCATAATGTTCTCTAGGTCCATCCATGTTATTACATGCTTCATAAGTTTATTCTGTCTTAAAGCTGCATAATATTCCATCGTATGTATATACCACAGTTTGTTTAGCCACTCGTCTGTTGATGGGCATTTTGGTTGTTTCCATCTCCTTGCAATTGTAAATAATGCTGCTATAAACATTGGTGTCAAAGCTGCTATTTCATGCTGTGGGATATGTTTAACAGGAAAACATCAGTAGTACCACAGCAACACCAAGGGTAGATAATGGGGGGGGAGGAACAAGAGTTAAGGGGAGGTTTAGATTTTCTATATGGTGAGGGTGTGTTTATTGGTTATCTTTGTCTTGGGAACAACGAAATTATCTAAAACTGAGAGTGTTGATGGACTTGACTTTAACATTTCACATGATGCCTAATGAAAGTAGGTGGCTGAAGGATGCACTGACTGAAAAGTAAGTTGGCAAAAGATGGCCTATACATATAATTGAATATTGTGTTGCTACAAAAAGGAACAAAGATATGAGGCATGCAATATTGTGAATGAATCTGTGGGACATTAAGTGGGGCAAAATAAGCCAGAAACAAAACAGCAATTATTGTATGGTCTCCTTTAGAAAATGCTTATAAGAAAATAGGGATGTAGATTATAAGCTCTTATAGCAGTTGTATTTTGTCTGGAGTGGTAATTCTTATTTCTGGATTTTTAGAGGCTGTTTTATATATGTACATGTATAACCTGGTATTTAGAGATAAGAATGAAGCCAATCGATAACCCCTTCCAACATAAAACTGTTATAATGGGCATAGCCCAAATACCCATGAAGATGGGAAAAGATCAAAGGTGATGGTGGAGTTATACAGAGAAGGTAGGGTTTAACAAATGAGCACGATTGCTGAATCATTATATTGATATTTCTTTTAGTCTACAGTATCTTAGAGAAGCTAGAAGTAAAAGCTTAAAATTGTGGAATTGTAACATACACCAAACTCTGAAATCTGTTCTACGACTAATTGTTATGCCGTGCTTTGAAATTTATTGCTTTTTTGAGTATACGTGATTTTTCATAAAAAAAAAAGTCAATTGTGAGGATAAAATATATATATATATATATATATATATTCCTTCTAGCATCCTATGTTCTGGATCAGCTAGAGGGAAAAATCTGAGATGATGGAATGGCAGTCATGACAAACTCTGGGATCTGTCCTGTAACTACCTATTGAAGAGTGCTTTGAAAATTATTGCTTTTTTCTTTCCTTGCTTTGTATATATGTTATATTATACAATTTAAAAAGTTGACTGAGGTGTGTTTTGGTAGAGATGATTGTCTACAAAGTAGATCTAAAAAAGTTAGGTATGAATAAGTTGAATAGAGGAAGAGGGTTTAGGAAAGATACACAGGAATAAGTATAAGGACAGAAATAGCCCTTGAAATTTTATTAATGAAGGCATTGTATTGAGCCATTGTGGTAGTTTACTGTGGTTGTCATAACAAATTACCACAAACTTGGTGGTTTGTTAGAACAATTGAAATTTATTGTCTTCGTGATTCTGGAGACCAGGAGTATGAAACCAAGTTGCCAGTGGGGCCATACTCACTGTGAAAGTTCTAGGGCAGAATCCTTGCTTGCTTCTTCCAGCTTCTGGAAACTCTATGCACTCCTTGACCTGTGATAGCATAAATCCAGCATCTACCTCTGTCTTTGTATGGCTTTCTTTTCTGTGTTTATCCCCCTCCCTACTGTCTGTCTCACCACCTCTTATTAAGAAACCCATCATTTGATTTAGGGCTTACTGAGGTTATCCAGTGATTCATCTCAACATCCTTAAATTTACTACATTTGCAAAGACCCCTTCTCCAAATAAGAACACATTCACAGGTTCTGGGGGTTAAGACAGATTTATTTGGGGTAGGGAGCACTAGTCAATTCAGTACAGTCAACTAACTTGTATATCTTGGGAAATTCCTTTAAAAACAACTCTTTTTCATTTCTTTTTTTTTTTATTCTTTGTTGAATTAATAGAGAAATTATTAACTACAGCAACTTGTCTAAAATAAGGAACTTTAAGTTGAGAAACACATCTAAGTTTAGTCTATGCTAACCACATGCAAAGTTTCATTTTCAGTCATTATAAGTTCCAGAGTTGCAGAAAGAGACTGAATCTTCTATGCTGTTGCTTTATTTCTGTGTGATTTTTCTAAAAGGATTATGTAAAAATTACTACCCACTGGAAATTATATGATTCAGAGACATCTGAGGATGTCATAAAATAAAAGTGTTTCAGTAGTAAAATTGCTGGACCAAACAAAAAATTGCAGGAAAAAAATGGCCATTTTGGAAAAGAGTTTTTACATAAATAATTTCTCTCTGAATTCAATCAAAACATGTATCTAACAGATCTATCATTAAATTGCTTTATAGGGTTGATGCAAAACAAAAGTGCAACCACTACCTCTATCGAAAGGAAAGTAAAATGTTAGATTAATGTAGAAGAGAAATTATGTTTGTGTCCTCTCCATGACAAGCTGGGCATTTCACATTTTGACATACTGCTATCTGAACGCATGTGAAGTTGGACGACAGTAAAACAATTGATCAAATTTCATAATAACAGTGCACACTTTAAAATTCAAGAGCTTCTATTACTAATTTTATGACTCATGTCATTCCTAATAGGGTTATTTTTTTGTTCAGTTTTTAAACTCCCACTACTTAATCCACAAAGGTGAATCACACCCTCCTTTAGAGTCTTCATCCAGTTCAAGGCTTTCCTTCAAACTACCCAAATTATTAATCAAGCCAATGAATAATCATTCACTCATGATCTCAACACGCATTTATTGAGTGTTTATTGTATGACAGGAGCCATGCTAAGTGCTGATGATATAAAGGAAAACAAGATATCAAAAAAGAGTGTTCAAAACTCTATTTGCTATTTTAATAATCATTCAGAAGAATCGTGAATGAACAGTTAGTAGCACTAGCTAAGTAGCAGTGATAAAAAAAATATTTTGTTTCTGACACTGGAGATCATAGATTCTAGTCCTAAGATTTGAGTAAAGCAAAATATGTACCCCAGATAATGTAAACCATAATCCTAAATATCTTTTCACAGCCCTGGAGGGAAAAGACTGGCTTTACTGTGGGCTAAAGGGAAGAAGATACAGAATAAATATCCTTTCGCAAAGACTCTATCCCTATTATAAAATTGCTTTGCTATTTATATAAAAACAGCTTTTGCAGATGTTCCTAAATTTTCCCTTGTTTTCTGATTTAAAAAAACTGAGGCACAGAACATAAATGGTTTGTTTGACCTTAGAAGAAATATCCATGCTTAGATAAAGGAGAAAGTCCACTGAAAGGACTTAACACGTTGCATGGATTAAATAAGCACTCAACAATTGTTAGCTAGCACCAGCATCACTGCAGCAGCAACATTAGACAAGGTAAGAAAATTTGGTTTCTGGCTAAGTATTCCACAGTTTGCCATTTTCCACCTCTGGAAGAAGCAGACATGACTGTTGGTTAGCAATTTTAATAGCATCCTTGACTCGGGGGAAAAAAAAGCGAGGAAGCGAAGCAAAACCAAGTGAAACAAAGCAACAGTTTCTTTTCATTTTCTGCTGTTTTACAAACATATTTGTACTTATTTCACATTGATGAGCTTTGTCAGAAATTGAAGAAGCTCAGGCCCCATTTTTTATTTTTATTTTTATTTGTGTTGATGTTATTTTTATAGGTGAGGAGACACAATTCTGCTCTATAAACCAAGAAATTGCTAACATCAAATATGCCTGTGTGAAATAGACATACCTCTCAATGGTCATAAGCATTTATGTACTGCTTAAATTTTTTGGTTGGGGGAGCAGGGATTCCGTTTGTTTTGATTGATTTTGTTGCATTCTGTTTTGCTCTTATTTTTGAATCTCTGAAGTAAATCACAGCTTCCTGACAAAAGAGAAGATTAAATTGTTAAATGTTTAAAAAGAACTCTTAAGTTAAGCACTCTGCTTACTTACCTGGAAGGCTTAAGGGTGTGGTAAACAGGGAAGGATTTAGGGGGAAGGCCATAAGGCATAACGTCATACCTTGAGTGTCTTACTATGAGACAGTTGCAAAAATGAGCTCTCCCTGCATAAACTAACCTAAAATGTTACAGGATTTCTGAAACTCTGAAGAAAAGGATGATGCTATATGAGGCAGTAAACAAATGCTGGATTTGTGGGGGAAATGAGGTAGGGTTACTGCCAAGAAAGCTGAGTGCTAGCATTGATTTGCTTATATCTGTAGCAGCTTCTCAAAATTCAGCAGGTATTCCTGAATGATATGTTAAAACATAGATTGCTAGGCTCCATCCACAGAATTTCTGATTCAGTAAGTCTGGAGTGAGGCCCAAGAATTTCTAATGTGTTTTCAGCTGATGATGATGTTTCTGATCAGACCATTGAAAAGGGAATTGGAACTGAATTAGGGGGCAGGTGGGAAACATAAATGTGAGAAGAACCTCCAGTAGAACACAGTGCAGGTTGGGGGTGCAAAGGGTAGCTCAGTGGAAGAATTCTCACCGGTCATGTGGAAGACCTCGGGTTCGATTCCCAGTCCATACACTTCCCAAACAAACAAAAAACAAACAAGCAAGCGAATGAAAAACGAAACAAACAAAAATTCAACAGAAGGTGCTGCAATTCTTTTCACATGGAAAAAAGAATGAAATGTGACCGCCGCAATACAGTATAGAAAAAAAAATACAGTGAAACCTGGAGAGAAGAAAACTATGTTCTGCCCAAAGCACTTGAATTGAAAAGAAAATAATCATAATAAAAACAATAATAAATTTAGTTCTAGACAAACTAAAAGGATATGAGCCTGATTCACCCTGTTTGCATCTCAGGCTCAATGATGTGTCAGGGTCTTTCTATGCCTTGTGGAGACTCGAGATGCTCCAAGGGCAAACTTGATCAGCTGTTGTCTGTATTTCGATAGCCCAAAACTGGGGTTCACGAAAAAAATTAGAAAATTTAATGGGAAAAACAGTGGAAAATCTTGACAAGAGGGCCTTTTAAAAATCATTACCTTAACCTAGGAATCTAGGGCATAGGTTGACACCTGATATGGGAAGCAACTGATAGAAGCTCTGGGCAATGAATAACTTGTACTACGCAGGTGAGGACTGCTATTCAGGGAAAAGGGAACCAACATTTATTGGAAGTCTATGATCTCTTGTAAGAATACTTTGGATGTCTTTCTCATTCATCCTTACAACCACACTTTAGGAAGGTATCATTCAAACATTTTACAGAATCTGAAGCTCAGAAGTATTAGGTAACTTGCCCATTGTCACATATCTGGTAAATGTGGGACATAGGAATTGAACTAAAGAGTCTGTGAGACTAAGTAAGAGTCTAACTCTGATGATCAGCTTGTTTCTCATCATATGACTGGCTTCCCCTAAAACGGAGAATTGAGAATATTGAGAGGTCAGTGTCAACATTAAGCCTCCACCCAGTTCTACTTCCCTACCTGACAAAAATTGCCAAATTCCCAATTTTACTGCCGTCAAATAACAGCTATTATCATCCTAAAAGAGAGACTGTGCATTTAGTTACTTCATCAAGATACCCTGGAGAAAACAAGGTAAAAGGCAAAAAATGCATATTTTGGGAGCCACCTAACCTAGATTTAAATGGATTTTTTTCTTTGACATGGACAGGCACTGGGACTCGAACCCAGGTCTTTGGTATGGCAGGTGAGAACTCTGCCACTGAGCCACTGTTGCCCACCCCGCCTAACCTAGACTTATACCCTGGTTTCATTAATTATTGTCATTCTGCTTTTCTGTGTAACATGCCAGGGTGAGATAAATCATATTTAATTTATATGAAAATAATCATACTTATGTAACGACAGAATTAAATGATATAACATATGCAAAACATGCAGGTGAAATTCCTGATATATGGCAGATATTCCAGAAACATTGCTTTTTACATTTCTTTGACTTAATATTATGACAGAACACAGAAGATGTTTTTATTGCTTGTTACCAACTCTTTTGTTTTTCTCAGCAGTTCCTTATCTGAACTCTTTTCCTTATGTTTCCTGTTCCACTGGCCTCTTCCTCTTTGTAATTCTTCTAACCTTTTACTGGGCAAAAATATCTTTTGTTTCATTGCTCTCTTACAACATATATGCCTAACCCATATTCCAATCTTCTCTGGAGAGAAGACGCTATCAAAATGCAAAGTTTAAGCAATTTGCAACTGTGCATGCAAATTATATTTCACAGTTTAGTTACTATGTTTATATTCCTTGGATGTTACTTTTAATCTTCCTAATTATAAAAATAAATATGCTCATCGTAGAAAATAATAAACATACAGATATTTATTTTTTAAAAATCCTCCAAAATCCTGAAACCAGGAAAAAATACCATATGCTAATTAGTCTCAAATATTTCCTTCCAGGATTGTTCTCATTGTAAGTGTGTGTGTGTGTGTGTGTGTGTGTGTGTGTGTGTGCACTCACATGTATTCATAATTGGGTTCTTATGCTTATTTTACTTGAAATTATATCATATTCTTTTTCCCTTTTCATTAGAAAATAATATACAATAACAGTTTCTAATGGCTACTTCACAATTTTATCATATCATTATCCCCACTTTTATGTATTTTCCCTGTAGAAAAAGAACCAGAAAATAAATATCTAAATTACCACTGCTTGAAAAAAATAGAACTAATGAGAAAACACATGGTAATGATCCATGTTCAACCTGATAATTGATTGCATAGTAATTTAGAGGAGTGTAGAGTCTGTACGTCTGTGGATTTGGCAAGAGAAAGAAGAATTAAAATGTCAGAAATTCAGTATCATTCAGAGACTCAGGACTGGTTTTTTAAGTTCGCGTTATATAGTGTTATTATTTAAATGCTTACTAGCATACCATTTTTGTTATTGTTAGGAAGACAGTCATTTTCTATGAATATTTGTTGAGACATCTGAAAAATTAGAATGGTAATTGGTATCTTTATAGTCATATAATACAAGCATTATTTTTCTTTTTTTGGGGGGAGGAGGGGGTGGTGGTGCATGGTCCAGGAATTGAACCCGGGTCTCCTGAATGAAAGGCTAGCCTTCTACCACTGAACAACATTATTTTTCGAAAGGGAAAATAGTAGTTTCTAAACTTACATAGAATACAGATGGTCTTGAATAGGGGTTCATAGAGTCACCGAAAGAAGAAAATTTCAGATTGTCATTATTTTATTGTTTCATGTTTAAATTATTCCATCTACTCTTTGTTCACACCTGTTATATGAATCCTGGTCAATTTTTTTTTCAGTTTTCTAATCTTCAAAATGAAGGTTGTTGAATTAATTGATTTCTTAAATTCACGTCATTCTAAAATCCTATAAATCCTGTGTTCTATTTGCCTTTTTTTTTTTTTTTCTTTTGCATGGGCAAGCTCCAGGAATCAAATCCAGGTCTCCAGCATGGCAGGCGAGAACTCTGCCACTGAACACACCAGCATGCTACTCTAATCCTGTATTCTAGAAGGTTTGTTAATATGGTCTCCAAAATCATAGAAGTAAAATCATTTAGGTGCCTTCTTTTTGATGATGAGGAAGAATATGCTTCACAAGCTTTACTAAAAAAAATTTTTATAGATAGAATTCTATCAGTTTTATCAAAACTTTAGGAGTTATATAATTTCACAAGGTAACACAGTTAATTATAAGCATAACAGAGTATGTAGACCGTATTCTGGGTATTTCCTTATTTCATTATAGTGAAATCAATAATATCTATTGAGTTCTAACAAAAAGGTGTATAAGGGGTATAAATCCAACTGGCTGGTGAGCAAGAAATCTAACAAAATATTTTCAATACAGTCCAAAGGCCAATAAACATTCACAGACACAAAACATGCATGTAAAATAAAACTGTTCAGTTTTTAAAAATCCCATTATAACAGCACTAATAGTTTTGATAAGACAGCCATTTCAATAAGGGACAAGGAATGAAAATATTTCTTTACCTTTTAAGATAGACTATTCCATTGGAAAGGATGCAGTATCCAGACTTTCTCTACCTTAAACTATTTGATACAATAGAAATGTTTTTGGTGGCTCAATAAAGACATTCCATACAATTTATTTTTTTAATATATATCTTTTTAATTTTTTTTTTTTTTTTTTTTTTTTTGCATGGTCAGGCACTGGGAATCGAACCCAGGTCTCCAGCATGATAGGTGAGAACTCTGCCTGCTGAGCCACTGTGGCCCACCCTCCATACAATTTATTTTTGAGAAGTACTTTAGTAGTTGCAATTCTATCATATGAAGATCAATTAAAATGTACATTCTTGTTAGGGGTGCCTCTTCTTTGGCTGCTTTTTCACTCTTTTACTTAAATCATCTTCTCATATTCTTTAGTTGTATCTAAACTATGTCAATACATTTAGTCTAAACATAGGAGAGGGCAAGTCAGAGTTCTTGTAGGACTCCTATAGATGAATACATCATGTATTGATTACACTGGACATGTGTGCACAGCTGGGGCATGGAAGCATGGTCAGAGTAGTCTTAGAGACCCCCCAAGGATCATTTCCAACATGACTGTGACCTGAATGGCTTCTACTCTACATACTTGCTTTAAAGATTGCTCAGATTTTTTTGAAGAAGTGTGTAGAAATATGTTTGAGCCCCAGCATGCTTCTCTTATTTTGCTGATAAGAAGTCTCTGACATCAGCCAAACAGACTTTTTGGAACAGTAATCATTTTTAATGGCAAGCTACCATATCCTCTAACAAAAACCTCCCTTTCACATTTTTCCTACACAGTTTGATTATTTCCATGTTAGTGTTTACTTCTTTCTCCATAAAAGCCTAAAATGCCTTGCATTTTGACAAACCTAACTAATTTCATTTTTTGGCTTCTAAATTATTTTAAACGAATACAAATGGTGACTGCTTGAACTTCTGTTTTCATATTAATCAATATTCTCTGGTTTCCTTTTCAAACGAAATAAATTTTATGATGATTTAAAGAAGCCATCTGATTCCATAAATAAAAATTTTAACATGATGAAAGCATGATCACGTATTACTTTTGACTACCAAAAATAGTGGGAAAGAATCAAAATGTGCATACACTGACCTGCAAAGTATCTGCAGTTGAAATATAAGCTGTTTAGCATTAACTTCAATGTTAGCAACCTCACAAATGCCTTCCTTACTAGCCAGAAGACCTGCAGAAAGCCATAAAAGGGAAGGAATATAATTTCATTTGTTGGCACTTACTGAAAAGCTAAAATAGAATAGTAACAGAAATCATATTTGCCAGCTCTTGCTAGAAGGAGTTGTGAAACATCATCTCAGAAGACTGCAAGTTATTGTAAAAATGTTTTACTTGCTGTGCTATTAACTATACTTTATAGGACTTGACACCTTTGTTTAGACAAAAATTATTTAGCACAAGATATGCAGTCAAATAGCCTAGAAAGATCTAAACGTATTTTTGCAAAATATATTGCATACAATGATGTGGAACAGTTTAAGATCTTGCTTTAAGTTGAAATACAATACCTCATTTTTTTACTCTCTAATAAGAATTAGGATTTTTGTAATGACAGTTTTCATCTGTGGTAATAATATCTTGGAAATCATTCATTTTTTTTGCAATTGCTGGCAATCATTTACGTAAGAAACCAATATAAAGACAATAAAACCGTGTGCTGTAATTTCATAAACGCTTTGAAGAAATTTTGATGTATGAAAGTTAGCTAAAGTACACCTATTGGAAAAGATGGCTTGATTCTTGCAGAGTCTTATTGCTTTTTAAAAAGTGACTCCTTTAGTTGTGGCTTGAGTAACTGAACCCTTTGAAATGTTTGTATGAGTGTGTGTAGAGATTTACATTATTTTGCAAAATTTACATCCTTTGAATTACAGATCTGTGTATGGAATCATGAGGAAAATAAGGAAAGCTTTGATAGAGTGTTGCTTTGCCAAAGCTCCATAAATTAATACCAGGTATGGTGTCTTTTTGTTGATGCTACAATAATTCAAAATTCAGTTCCCCTTAAAAAAAAAAGTGCCCTCCTATATTGACTTCTTCATTATGCCGTTACATATTTGTGGATTTTCAAGTGTAAGGGTAAAAGTTTTTTGCAATTATTTTTTATCTATTCTCTAATTCCAATTTTTCAATCTATGTAATATCCAAGAGAACATATCATGAATACAAATCAATTTCTTTCTTTGTTGTTGTTTTATAAAGAAAATTAAAATGATGCTTTTTTGATATTTTTTCAAAAATTGTTTTATTAGAGTATCTGAAAGACTAATCTAAATTAAAATGTAAATTCACGTATGAAGCCTCTTGCCCAAATATGCAATTTTGCTTTTTTTCTTTCAGAGAACTTCTTTTCTCCCTGTAAGAAAAATTTCTACAATTGAGGATCTCATCTCAGCATAGTTTTAAAGTGGAAAAGAATTTTTGAAGGAACCCCAAATTTAACTGGGTTTCTTAATGCCTCTTTCCTCCTTCCTTCCACCACCCTCACATACTCTTCAAAAAGCCCACCAGGGGTGGGCCACGGTGGCTCAGCAGGCAGAGTTCTTGCCTGCCATGCTGGAGAACCAGGTTCCTTTCCTGGTGCCTGCCCATGCCAAAAAAAAAAAAGTCCACCAGTTAGCCAACCCATACCATTTTCTCCCTGGACCAACTACTTTCCAGGTTTCCTTATGGGATGGGTTGGCCCTGCCATGGTAATGCAAATGCTATGCAAAGTTGTCCCTGGGACACATGCTAATAAAAGGTATGCAAGGCGATGTTATGAACAAGCTGGCCTCTGGATACCCAGGCACTGAGTTATTAGGTTTGCACATTAGTTAAGGCAATGACCGAATTTACATACAGCTTGGTGCTTTGTAGGGAAGTGTAATTGCTTCAGAATCAGCAGCAAGATGAACCTAGAAGAGAGAATCTTGGCCCTGCCTTGTTCCCTATTTTAGTAGATTGGCTAATCTATAGCCATTGTTTGGGGAAGCCTACTGGTTTCACGGCTTCCCCAGAATTCACTTGTATATGGTGCCCAGCTCTGGGATGTGATGTTTCTGTCTTCATACAGAAAAAACTCTTACTCTCAGTTCTCTCCTTGTCACACTGGGAGTTCTCGCTGAATCTGTTACCCACGAATTCATATTTTTTTCTTTTCTTAGGTTCTCTACCCACGATATTCCCCAATTTAATTTACTACTTTAAATTTCTACATTAAAAACTATCCATTTCTTATCTATTCTCTCAACAACCCTTCATTGCATCTACCTATTTATCTAATGCCCACAAATCTTGAAAGGATAAGGGATTAAGATATAAAAAGAAATTAGGGGATTGTTTTAAAATCCCACTAAGAAAATTGTTGATATTATACCTAGCTGGTATGAATCTAGAAATGCAAGAGTTCAATAAATTGCATATTGTTTTATTATCATAATTAAACAAATAAACTCTGACTTGGAGACGCCTTCCCATAGGGATGGTAGGAAATTCAGCAGGCATCCTCAATGCTCCACCCTCCCTGGAGGGACCCCAGAGTTGTATAAAGGGATGGAACTCAAATGTGGTGACAAGGCAGTAAAAGGTGGTGATGTTCTAAGAATTTCTCCTCCCCTCAAAAGCCCAACGGAGTCCTAAAAGTCTCAAGGCATAGAAACTCTTTTACTGTCTCCTTTGCTAGTGTTTCTTCAAGGTGCCAGAATCTCCCCTGTCTTCTGAGACACTTAGCAGCATGGCTTCAACGAGTTTGGACCAGACAGGTGCTATGGATGGAATAGAGGGTCTGGTGTAACAGAAACAAAAAACAAGATAAGCACTTGCTTCTTCTAACGAAGCCACTTATGACCAGCTGACTCTTGTGCTGGCAGATCTTGTGTTTTACAACAGAAGTCATATGTGTTCATTTTTAAGTGAATTCTCTCAAATTATAGATGTTTACTCAAATGATACAGTTTAAATAATATATAGCTGAAAGCCAATTCTGTTGGATGGCCTCCATTTTACAACTTCTGCTTTGGACTTTATAAATGCCATAAAAGTACATCATGTCAAGCCGCTTTTGCTTTCTGCCCAGCCTGAAGACAAGGGGTGAGCCTGGTTACCTACTTGACATAGGACTGGTGAGAGAAAAAAATACAGAGAGAATAAACAGAAACGAAAATTTCAATAAATGCCAGAGACATGTGGCAATGCTAGACAGGAACTAGAGATCAGTCCTAATTAGGCCTCTCCCAAACTGAAGATCCTTAATGAAATTTAACTTTTCAGGGTTGTGGGCTTCTGTGTAGATGCTCACTTAGATTGTCTCTTTACTTTAAGATTCTGTGACTATAATTTATTACATAGACCTTTGTGCTTCTGGATTTCTCTGGCATAAAAGGATATGCACACAGGCAAAACAATAACAAATTAATTATACCAAATGATAGGCATTACATGGGTTTGTAATTAAAAAGGATAAAGACAGCAGAGTGTAAACCATGCTCCATAGTGATGACATTAGTTTTACCATCAAAGTTATAAACTGGAACACTGCCCTGAAACTGTTCTAAATGTTTCCAGTAGCTCAGCAGTTAGTGAGAGTTCAATGGCTTCTGGGTTCAGATTCTGCTACTGCAAGTGCCAACATTTGGAAGACGTTAACTCAGTGGTTTATTTTAGGTAGTACCG
Organism: Tamandua tetradactyla; assembly: GCF_023851605.1. Lineage (NCBI taxonomy): Eukaryota > Metazoa > Chordata > Mammalia > Pilosa > Myrmecophagidae > Tamandua > Tamandua tetradactyla. The sequence continues at coordinate 46,944,225 of NC_135331.1, forward strand.
ACCTTTTTTTATCTGAAACAGTATCAGTGATGAACTAATCCTCTAGTTAAGCAGGTGACTTGGAAGAGTAGGTTAACTATGCAGTGTGTTCAGGAACAAACCACCAAATCCCTTTTCGAGCAGGGGATTTAGGAGAGGGAGGTGGTGGCGAAATTTATATATACACCTAAGGCATGCTTTACTGTTAACAGGGAATCATTTTATTGGGTGAAATGAGAAATGTGAAATGAGATAATACACCAAAGTTTCAGCATAGTGCCTCTAAAAGAGTAGTGCTCAACGAAAGTTTAATAAAAAGAAAACAAAAGTTTGTCACATGAGGAGAAACTGGAGAAAGTATTTGGCATTTTGATCTAATCTTTGCAGAGATTCCATAAGACCAAAATTAAGGAGAATACAGTAGTGCTAGGAATTGAATCATATCCCCCACAAAAGGCCTGCTCAAGTCTCAACCCCTAGTTCTATGGTTGTGAACCCATTTAGAATTAAGACCTTTGAAGATGTATCAGTTAAGTTGTGTCCAAACTCAATGAGGGTGGACCTTAACCAACATAGCTGAAGTCCTTAAAAGCAAAAGGAATTGGACACAGAAGGAGAAGCCACAGGGAGCAGCTGGAAGCTAGAAGTCAACAGAACCCAGAGAAAAAAGGAAAGTCACCACCGTGTGCATTGCCATGTGGTGGGGAAAAAAAACAAAGAATCCCAAAGATTGCTGGCCAGCCAGAAGATCCCAACCCCAGGCAGAAGTAAGCCTTTTGGCTTCTGAAACCGTGTGCCAATAAATTCTCATTGTTAAGTCAACCCAATTGTATGGTATTTGTTTTAGCAGCCAGGAAACTAAAACAATTAGTCAAGGGAGAGACAGTGGAGAGCATCATTGCACAATATGTTTAAAAAGTCCAGGCAAAAGCTAATAAATGAGATTTGAACCCTGATATGGGGCATGGGAGAAATGAAGGACAAAGTTGAAAGAGATGATATAGACTAAAATGAGTAGAATTTGCTATCAAGGATATAGAGAGTGGCTGTGGGGAGGGGAGAGCAGATACATGTCTAAGTTTTAAGGACTGGAGTGATTAATTGGATGACATCTCCCTTAATCAAAATTGGAATAAGCAGAAATAGTTTTGTAAGATCTATACTCTGTTCTATTTTGGACAAAACAGATCGTGATGTTCTGCATCTTAAAAATCCCCACTGACTTCCCAGTACCGATAAGAAAGATTCCAACCTTCTCTAGTTGGTCTAAAAAAGGTCCCTTAACATATGACCTCACACTGCCTCTTTAGTATGTATATAGCAGCCAGAATAGCTATTTATCTATTTCTACTTAAAAAAAAAAAAAGAAAAGAAAAGAAAACTAAGCTAAAACTTTTGCTTTTCCTAAAACATTCCAGGAAAATAGCACAAGCATGTTGTCTTCTGTCCACTATGCTTTCTTTTCCTCTTCTCTATCTGGTAAAAACCTTACTGGTTCCTCTAGCACCAACATTGAAGACGCCACCTTGCTGAAGGCATTCTCAGCTCTCTCCAGCGAGTTGACCACTGTCTTCTCCTCTTTCATAATTGCTTTTGTTCATGACTGAAGATATGTTTCATATCTCTAGTCTATGGGCTTCGTGAGGAAGGGGATTATATAATACTTACCTTTGTATTGTGTGAGCCAGCCCTATGCTTAGATTAGAGCTGAAAGTGGATTGAGGAAAGACACTGGATAATGGGACTAGTGTTGGTTATCTGGGAAAGAACTGCTCCAGTGGGCCAGTGAGGGAAAGACTAGACTCAAGAGTTGCTGAAGAGAGAATATAAGGAAAGAAAGTGGGGACAAAAAGAAGAGACTACCTTTTAAAGGAGTTCGGTTGTGAAATAGAGAAAGTTGAAAGCAATGAATGAGAAAAGTTTATTTCATTTTTTTTTTAATCTGGGCCTACATATAAGAAAAAAAAAAAAGGAAAGGGTCTAAGTGAAAAGCAAGTAAGAGGGAAGATTAAAGGAACTGGAAGATAATGTGTTGTAAAGAGAAGAGCTCAAGACAATAGGTGGTAAGGGTCAGCAAGGTAAATGGAGAAATCCTTTTCCCTCTGAAACAAGAGCAGAAAAGAAAAGGGTTAGGGTAAGAGATCTTTTGATGTGGTAAAAGCAATAGAGAATTCATATCTGATAAACTAAATCTACTCAAAGAGACATAAAGTTCATTCGCTGAGAAGGAGAGAGCCAGGAGGTTTGAGGTAGATAACTATTAATGGTGAAATCAATAGGAAATAAACCAGTACAACTACAGAAATACTACTGAAAACCCAGCTGAAGTAGAGAGAATAAATTTAAAATCCCTGCAATAAGCACCTTTATTTGATGTCCTTGAGCAATACACAGCAGCCAAATAGTAGGGGTCTGTGGAATGTGTTCAGAGTTGAGGAAGAGAGTGAAGGCGTTCACGAAGGGAGAGTTGAAGTGGTTGACCATGGAATTCTGAGGGGAAAGGGGGGCAAAGGAGGCAATGGGGTTTCCCATATTTGAGGACAATACAAAGGTTTAGAAATTGAGAGTTATAGGAGCATGAGAGTTCCCGATGCAAAGAGTATGATATTAGATTGGCATGCAGTTTCAGGGTTTATTTTGAAGAGCTAGTTCTAGGTGATGACCATCTTAGGGTACCTCTGTTGTAATTGAGAAACAGCGAGGCCCAAAGAATTGGAAGTTTCATCAAGGAGCATGTTAAAGCTCCTGACCATGGTGATAGGAGATGGAATGAAAAGAGAGAGATGCAATACAGGTATTGAAGTTGTAGGAGCCGAGCTTCCTGGAGCTCAATATATGGAAGTTGTAAGGAAAGCAGTAGTTTGAGATAGGGTTTCAGTGGAGAAGGGTTTGATGTGTGATGGTTGTGCGATCTTAGAGCCTAAATGACAGTGGGAAACAAAAATACGGTGTCGTCCTGCTATGGGAAGCAGGAGAAGTGAAGTAGAGATGTTCTTTTTGAAAAAGTAGCAAGGGAATTGGTATCATGAAGAGAAAACCAGTAGTTTTTTGCCTAATTTCCTAAGCAAAGTTTATATATGTGAATGATTTCCTCACCCTAGACCAGATGTTAAATATACAATAAGGTAAATATAATTAACACCAAAAAAATTTACCACTAAAAAGTTACCAGTTTAAGACATTAACTGCTTAGCAAATACAAAATTTTAGAGTTAAATATACTGCTGCCATTCATGAAATACTTTTAAATAACCTTACATCTCAAAGTATCCTATCATCCTTAGATTCTGGCCTTGGATTCAGTTAATTTTGACTTATGCTTTATTTTAGGTAATAATTTTGAATGCTTAAAATTTACTAGAGTCCTTCTAACATACAATATAAAATTTAATCAGATAAAAAGATAGTGCATAGTACTTCACTAGGTTTAGTAGTTTACTAAATTTTGCTAAGTATAAAATACACACCAGGTAGTTTACCATGGGCTGAAGATGCTGAGATGGATCATCAGAGAACATTTCCATTTTTAGGAATATTGGGGTTTCAAACTATTTTTAATCAGTATAAGTATTTAAATTAATTTGCCTAGGTGAACATAATCATAAAATGCATGTTGTTTTAAAGAGTAGAATATTTTGCACTTCAATCTTATTTTAAGAGATAATATATTTAGATGGTTGGAACACAAAAGCAATACAAAAAAGTTTATAGTTGCTATTTTGGGACATTAAAATGTAATGAAACTACATTGTTGATGAATTCTTACACATAAAAGTCTTGAACCTAAAACATTTCATTTTCATTTTAAGTCTAAGTTCTGAGAAGATTTGGAAAACTTGCATTTTTATCTGCCATATATGTAACTAATTTTGTCTCAAAATTAAGCAAATGTTCAAAAATTAGCTCCTTTGGATAGAAAGTAGAGCATACCTCTAATGTATCATATACAACTTCTAAAACTTTTTGTAGTTTCATATTACCTAAAGACTTAACATAATTTCAGCTTCCGGGATATTGTAAGTTAAAAAATAAAGCCATTGAGCCAACAAACAAAAAACAGTTTTGAATTGTGGTCCTTTATTGTAGTGAATATGGAAAGCAATCTTTTGCTTATCACGTATTTTCCTACTGGGTAAAAACAGGAAAAGTTCCATGATTAATTGGTTATCAAACAGGTCATTTACCCTTTTCTGTCTTTTTGCAAATGCACAGGTTGATAATTACCAAATCTACAAAAAGGAGCCAAAAAGTATAGTTAAGGACGAGGAAGTACTATGAAGACTGTTAAGGAAGTTGTTTTCATTGTTATGCTGACAGCTAGGGCTGTTAACTGGGTCACTGTAAGTAAAATCCATCATATTCACAAATTCTATTATATAAAGAAATATTTATCCATATATTAAAAGGAAAATTCATGAATTAAAATACAAAGTTTTCACTTTCTATGGTGATTTTACCATCAAAGCTGCTCTAATCCCAGGTATTTGGTGTTATAATTGGATAGTAAGTCTATTCAAAGTGATTTGTATGTGCCTAAAACAGCTATTGGTTTTAACTCTCTCCTACACTTGTCCCAGATCCTTACTTTTGATCACCGTAAAGATTGCCTCTAATTTGTAACTAGAGCTTATTTTCTTAAAAGTCACATTGGCATCTGTTTTGTTTTTTAAGTTCAATTATGAAATATTATACATGCTCCTTAAATTATTTTTTAAATCCTCATGGTTCTGTTTGGACCATTAAAAAAAATTCAACAAATAATGTGCAAAACACACCAAACATGATCCTGGAATAAAATGCATTGCCATTTATACAGTAGTGATGGTGGGTTCCCACCAATTCACACAAAACCTGTTTCCCACGGTGACCCAATCCCAAACCAGCAGGGTGGCAGGACACATTGAGTACTTGTGAAAAAACAGAGAAGCACAAAGCTCACGAAAATAGCTTCACTAATCGGTTTCCACTTGTTTTCTAAATGGGTTGTTACAGTGCATGAATAGCTCTTAAGATTCCCTATGTTTGATTTCTGGCTCCACACTTACTGTATGATAACTTGGAATTCAATCTGCTTCATAATACCTCAATTTCCACATCTGTAAAATGGAAATAAAAGGGGTGTTATAAGTAAAGATAATAGTTTCTGGACTATGATCAGTGCTCAGGATTATCTCTTAGTGATGGTATTGGTGGGGGTGTTAAAGCTTTTGTTGCTTCAACAGCAAGAAAGAAAAAGTTGTCTAGCAACTTTGTACAATGGCTATCGGGGAATGGGATAATTCAACAATCTCTGCTGTCAGAACAACTACTCCCTAGTAAAATGATTAAGTGCTATTGAAACATCACACATAAGGATAAAGGGGAGGCAACCCACGGTTATTCTGTTTATGGAAAGTAGCTATTATCTTTGAACTCCCCAAACCCTGTGTCGTGATCAGGTTCATGTGTCAACTTGGCCAAGTTGTGGTACCTGTTTGTCTGGTTGGACAAGTGCTGGCCTGTCTGTTGCAATGAGGACATTTCATAGAATTAGATCATGATCACGTCAGCTGCATCCACAGCTGATTCCATTTGTAATCAGCCAAACGGGAGTGTCTTCTGCAATGAGTGATACTTAATCTAATCACCGGAAGCCTTTTAAGGAGGATTCAGAAGAGACAGATGCTATTCCTGCTTTGGCTGGTGAGCTTCTCCTGTGGAGTTCATCCAGACCCTCCGTTGGAGTCGTCAGCTTCACAGGTTGCCCTGTGAATTTTGGACTCTGCATTCCCATGGTCACGTGAGACACTTTTATAAATCTTATATTTGTGAGTGTTCCCTGTTGATTCTGTTTCTCTAGAGAACCCTAATACGCCCTGGCTCCTTCAAGTACTCCAAGCCCTCCCTCCAAACACCCACCGATATTTCCAGCCAATCGTCAGAACAATCCAGTCCACCTAAAAATACCCAGAACGTTAGACAGGCAAAGACAGGTCCAGGAAGGCTTTTAGGTGTCAGTTCCTGCCTTTCTTCCTGGGCCTCAATTATGAACTCTTCAGCCCTGAGTTCCAGCTCTGCTGAATAATATCTGAAACCATCATGCTTTATGACAAGTAGTATTGAGGACAGAGAGGACATCATGAAATGATCACAGGAAGACTTGGCATTGGGGGAAATGTACAGATTCTATGGAAACAATGTGAGGTAATACATAGAATAATAGTCATTCAGTAAGGTTCTTAAAAAGTTAATTAATATTCAGAATATATAAGCAGCTATGACATGTCAATAACAAAAACACAAATAATCCAATTTAAAAATGGGCAAATGACTTGAAAAGACATTTCTCTAAAGAAAATGTACAAATGGCCAATGAGCACATGAAAAGTGCAACATCGTTGGTCACCAGGAAAATGCAGAGCAAAACCATAATGTGATACACTTCATACCCACAGGGATGGCTATATTAAAAAGCAGAGAATAATAAATGTTGGTGAGTGTTAGTTTGTTAATGCTGCCGGAAATGCAATATACCAGGAATGTATTAAGTTACAAGTTTGCAGTTCTAAGGCCATCAAAATGTCCAAACTAAGGCATCCAGAGAACAATACCTTGACTCAAGAAATGCTGATATGGGAAGTCACGTGGCTGGAGTCTGCTGGTCCTTTGGTTTCTGGTTTCAAAACTTCTCCAGTGATATTTTCTTTCTGTAGCTCCAGACAACTCTGTCTATGTCAGCTCTGAGGCTTTTCCAAAATGGCTCCCTCTTAAAAGACTCCAGTAAGTGACCCACCTTGAATGGGTGGAGATGCATCTCCACGGACACCACCTAATCAAAAGATCCCACCCACAATGGGTGCATCACATCTCCATGGAAACAACTTAATCAAAAAGATCCCATCCTACAGTATTAAATCAGGATTAAGTAACGTTGTTTTTCTGTGATATGAACAGCTTCAAACCAGCACAGTGAGGATGTGGGGAAATAGTCGCCCTGCACATTACTGGTGGCACTTTAAAATAGTGAGCTAGAGTGAAAATCAATTCATCAGTTCCTCAGAAAATTGAAAATGAACTTACCATATGACCTGGCAATTCCACTTTTTGGCATATACCCAAAAGAACTGAAAGCAGAGACTTAAATAGATATTTGCACATCTTTGCTCAATAGTGGCATTATTCACAACTGCTGAAAGATGAAAACAACCCAAGTGTCCATCAACAAATGAGTGGATAAACAAAATGTTGTAAATACATACAATGGAATATTAATCAGCTATAAAAAGTAATGGAGGGAGGGTGATGGTGGCACAGTGGCAGAGTTCTCACCTGCCATGCCAGAGACATGGGTTTGATTCCTTGTGCCTGCCAATGCAAAAAAAAAAGTAATGGAGTTCTGATACATGCTACAACATGGATGGAACTTGAAGACGTAATATTGAATAAAATAAGCCAGTCACCAAAAGACAAATACTATATGATCTCACTTATATGAAATACCTGGAAAAAACAAACCTTTTAGAGACTTATGGAAGATTATAGATTATTGGGTGTGGGGGGAGGGAGCAAAAAAGAGGGAGTTATAGCCTACTATATGAATTTCTGTTTGAGTTGCTGAAGCAGGAGGGGTAAGGGATATTAGTGATGGTGGCACAATAATGTAAATATAATTAATACTACTGAATTGTACACTTGAATGTGGTTAAAAAGGGATATTTCGTGCTCTATATAGGTAATTCAGGGAGAATAGAAAGTCTTCACTATTTTTACTAGTTAAGCATTTTGAGCAAGTTGCTAAAGCTAGTTTAAAAAACAAAAGTAGGCATATTTAAATATTAATTAAATTCATGTTCGTGCAGTAGATACTCAACAAATGTAAGTTTCCAATTAACTGATTCACTATTTGGCCAACAGGAAATCGAGGCCACAAAAGTGTAGGGAATGGAAAGGGAAAGTGGAAAGTAGAAAGGAAATCGAAAAGAAAATACAGATAATTGAGTCCCACCAACAAAGTACTTTGTGTACCATATACTGATAGAATTAAATAGGTTCTTTCCAAAACATTTTTAAAAATTTAGCAGGTGCTAAGAGAATCTATTTAGTTAATAAAATACTACTTCAATAGAAGAATTTGGACAGTTTGTGGGTGTGGTTGCTTTATGAATTCATTCTCATTATCCATTGTATCGCAAGTTTTTAAACGAGTATCTTTCCTTATCAAAACCACACCTAAGGGCGGTGCCATAGTAGCTCCGTGGCAGGGTTCTCACCTGTCATGCCAGAGACCCGGGTTGATTCCCGGTGCCTGCCCATGCAAAACAAGCAAGCAAAAAACAAACAAAAAAACACACCTAATGCAGTATTTTGCATCTAGGAAACTTGTCCCTTCTGACAATAGATGAATGCTAATAAAGATGTTTAAGGAAATACCCTCTATTTCTACACTTCCTAAAAGACTTTTCAAAGGTGAACCATGAATGAGAACCATATAGCCACAGCAGTGAGCTGGGGTTTGAGAATACTTAGGGGTGGAGGGTGGGGTTAGGATGAGTGTGGCAAGGAAATTAGCCCAACACTGATGCCCCTGGGTCTTTTCAGCCTCCATCAGTTACAAGCCTCCAGGCAGGTCTTGCCAGCGCCTGCCCTTTAAGGATAAAAAGAAAGAAAGAATGGAGGAAGGGGGGAAGGAAGGAATGAATTAGCTAAGGAGCACAAGCCAGAATTTTCAGCCACAATTCCTGCCTTGTGTTTGCTAACTACCTGTTTCTAGTGGTTAAAACCCGTTCCACTTCATTCTCTTTTCCCTAATGATATTAGGTGCACACATCCAAGAAATGACTGCCTGTTGCCTAAGGTCAATGACCATCTCTTTAAGCTTCCCTACCTCAGATTTGTCTGAAGAATTAGATTCATAAATCTTCCCATTTACACCTTTACCACTGCTTCACAGTCCCACATTATGTCTGTAAGATTGACCGCATATAAGAAGGGTGTCTTTTGGAAAATGTGTTGATGGTTGTGGAAAGCCTAGAGATAGCCTTCTCCCTCAGAACTGGAGTTCATTTAAATCATCCCAAACAATAAATGTAAGTAGATCTCTCTCTTTTTCTTCCTCATTCCCTTCATCTTCTTCTTCACCTCTCATTAATATATATATATATATATATATATATATATATATATATATATATATTATATAATATATATATATATGTATTAACTATTTTCTAAAAGTGACTCGACTCTTTTAATAAGAAGTTAAGTCTTTGGGCAAAAACCATGGGATGAGCAGGTGTTTACACTGACAAATCAGTTCAAGATAAAGTACTTTGAAGGGTCTGTTAGGAAGAGATACATACTTGGAGATTGTTAATGAGGGCAGCTAACTTGCCCCTTTCCTTCTCCTGTCTTTTCATTTCTCAGAAAGGTTCAGAGAAAAAGTCAAGTGGCTTTCACTGTAATTTCATCTCATGACTCTCCTAACCTTCAGGCTAAGAAGTTTAGTTCTTTCAAATGTCCATCTTCCTTTCTTCCCATAGCCATTTTTGTCCATTTACCTTTTTGTTGAATGTGTGGCAGCTGTTAAAGTCCTCCAGTGTCCTTTCCTAATCATCTCCAATGGCACTTGATGTGCTCATTATGTCCAGTTTACATCAACCCTGTTCCTTTTGACTTGCTTCCTTAGGCATGGTCTCAAAGTTTTCATCGTTGTTTAAAATCTTCATTGCAGTTATCTGTGCCCTTGTCTGTATAAATTTGGGATTTAGTTTGCACACATAGCAGAAGCTTAGAAAAAGATAAATATTTTTATCTTTTTCATGAGACAAAAAATCTAGTGACTGTTGCCAGGAATTCATTGGTTGTTTCAAGAATTTTAGTACTTAAGTTTCTCTGATCCCTTGACATTTACAGTCACAAGAGACCTGCTCTAGCTTCGGTCGTCAAGTCCAAATTCCAGACAGGACAGAAGAGCAGCCACATACCAGCTGAATCTGCTCATCCATTTAAAGAGATCTGCCAGAAGCTACCCCCAGTAACCTCTGCTTACATTTCATTGGGCAAAACTGTCTCTAGGAGAGACTAGAAAGTAGTTTTTTAGCTAGACTCATAAGTTTCCACACGAAAATCTTAGTCTCTGCTTGGGAGAAGGGGAGAATGAGTATTATGTCAACAACCAGCAGCCTCCACCACAGTGTCCTTTCTCTTCTTCATTCATAAAGGAAAAAGCATAGGTCTTTGATTTAGAGCCCTGAGTTTGAGTTTGGGGTCTCATGTTCATTAGTTGAGTAGACAAGGTACCTGGGACTTTGGATTAGTTGGAAAATATCAGGAATGTTAAGGCTGTGCTCTAAAAAACTTGAATAGATGTACCATGAAAAGTGGGAGAAGAAAAATCTTGGATCTTCTCATTTCTTCACTCTCTGTGCAGCTGCTATTAAATGTCATTTGAAGAAATGGATGTACAGGTTGAAATAACACACTGAATGACCTTTAAGCTCCATTCCAACTCTAAAATATAAGTGTCATAATTAAATGGATTCAGACCAAGACATGCTGAGATCTTGAAGATGGACTGGTAGGGGGCCCCATGGGGACTGTGGCTAAGGGAACTGATCCCCAAATTATCTGGATTCCCTCAAAAGTCTCTAATAGCCTAAATGAAAGTGGCTAGGTAGAGGTGCCAAATCTAGACTTGATTTCTATAAATATAGGTGTGTAGGGAATAGTAGCAGGAGTTTTCAGACAGTGCTGAAGCCCTTAAATTCAGGCGAATTGAGGTGTCATGGGTTACAGGCATTATTTAGTTTGGTTTGAGACCACCCAAACTAATTCTCTGCCCCTCCACATGAAGCAGAGGCTGCTGACTGATCAAATTGCCTCAGGAACAAAAGGTTAATCTTAATATGCAAGTCTCTCTTCTTGCAGATGATGAGTCCACCTATGCTTGGTAAGATCTGACTCTAAGACCATATGATCTTTGTGGAAATACTCAATAAAAATGTTCAAAATAACTACACCCTCTACAACACTGAAGTTCAAAATTTGAGTCCAAAAGTCAGCACAGTATTGAAAATAAAAATATAATGTTCACGTTCTTAAGGAGATGTTCTCATAAGATACGGGTTAATTAAAGTTCAAGAGATTTTTTCCCCCCAGAAAGAAATCCTTGTTTTTCCAGTTATTAAGAATAGTTTTGGAGATAGACTTTAACAAGAGAATTCATATACATTGATTTAGACCAACTTATCATACAGCAGAATATTCTCTCTTATTGGACTACTTGAAAAGATCTTTACAGGGAGAAAACAGCCTTTTTATCGTCATATGGTGAAATATAATACAAATAGGGTTTATTATTGTAGCTGATTCTGTCATTGACCTAAGTTACTTCTCTGTGAAATTTGACCTTTCTGCTTTTTTGCATATCATTCTATATATTACATAATAGCTTTAAGGGAGCTGGTTTAGATCAAAAGTTATCAAGATAAAGCTTAAAATCATTTTGTAATTTAAAAGCTCTAGCAGAATAGTGATTAAAAGCACACCTTTTTTTTTTTTTTTTTTTTTTAATTGTAGGATCTGATTTCAAGGCCTGAGTCAGAACACTTACTAGCGGTACGACCTTGGACAAGTTATTTGATCTCCCTAAGTCTCAATTCCCTGACCTGTTAAATAGAGATAATCATAATAGTACCTATTGCTTAAGAGGTACTTGTGAGAAATTGCATTATAAAATGCTGAGCCAAGTGCTTGACACGTAACGAGAGTTCAATAAGTGTTAGCTATTACAGTTTTTCTTTTTTGAAACAAAATGATGGCGAGATTTACATAGGTACAAATTGCCTTTCATTTTTAAAATGTAAATGAAATCTGGTAAGTGCATAATGATTGCAATGATCTCTTGTCTACTTTCTTGTTTGTACAAGAAATATATTTCCTGGCTATCGTGTAGTCTAAAACATCTCTGTTCACGTGGTCTTAGGGGAAATGTTCTCACAAAATGAGATGTCACACTTCAGATCAATCAATGAGGTATCAGAGAAGCGATGAGATCAGGAAAATCATGAAGGGCAAACAGTGGGGAGGGAGGCTGGCAGGAAGGAAGAAGAGGAGGAGAAAGACAGAACTACTATTTGTTTTGGTAAACAGTTTAGGGCGAGTGATTTCTGGGTAATCGGAACTAAAAGACCCGCACTGAGAACAGATTAAGAATTATAGCTCTGCTCCTTGCTGCCCGGAGATCACCCACCCTGGGCATTGCTGTTGTTTAGACCCTTTCCTTCCGAGTAATGCCATCGGGGTTCAAAGGAGCTATTTGGAAACTGCCTGGAGGTTAATATATTGCAGCTATTGTTATTTTACTACTTACAATTTAGGAGTTCAAATTCTATAGGATGACACTGAAGGAAGAAATGTGGAGGAGGTGCGCAGTGAATGTTAAGATAGTAAACTTAGGCACCATCAAAGTAAAAATGTAGCTCAATGGCCTAAAGATAAATTATGAATTACTAAGTACGGTGGGATGAGGCAACTAGTTCTTCGGTGGGATGAGGCAACTAGTTCTTCGCAAGAGTCAAAGGCTCAAAGTCAGAACTGAAAGCAGGGAAACCGCCAACCAGAAGAAAGCAAAAGCAGGACTGGATTTCTGGTTGCATTAGTGAAGAGGCAATAGATTTCTGAAGGATACTCGCATTTTTGGCATTCATTCAAGCTGAAAGACAAGTCAGGACACAAGCTGGAAATAGGAAACTATCATATATTTCAAGACCATTTTTATCAAGACCTTTATTCATTCTGCTATGATAGAAAGTGTGTCTCTGATTATTTACTTTAAATCACTATTCAATTAGAAATAACACAGTTGCTCACAAATCTAATTTGAACTGATATTTAACTATGTATTTTGTTTCATTTAATTCTTATTCTATTTGAAGCTGCACAGGTTGTAAGTTGACATCTGTAATAAGAACGTATCATTTCTATTTTTCCTTTTCTTTTCACTTGTTCTAGTGGAAATTCTTTGTCTCAAGCAGGGAGAGTGAAATGCTCCAAAATTGAGGAAGGCAGCTTTCATACAAGTAAGTATTTTATCTTGGAAAACCCTCAAGCAAGAATTTTGTAACAGACATGAGAAAATCTCCAGAGCCATATATTGAGTAAAGCATTCAGCACTTCTTGCGTGAAGAATTCACATACATGCCATTGTTACTGTTATTTTCCCTATTTCCATATTGAGTGATAGTGTAATGAACTGGAAAGAACCTTAACTTTTGGAGCACACACAGCCATGTTTGAATCATCACTCTCACACTTACTCTCATTGTAACCTTGAGCAAATGATTTGACCCCTTGGAATACTAATCGACTCTTCTCTAAAAATGAGATGATGCACATTTTAGAGAACCGTTAGGATGAGAAAATATATGGAAAGAGCTAGTACATGATAAATAGTCAATACACTATCATTGTTTTTGTTAACCTTGCTATCACTTAACATTTTCTCATAATGTCATATTACTTTAAAATATTTCTGATTTTACATATGGCTTATAAAATTATCATTTATTCCATTTATGTGTGCGGGTGATGGTTATTTTTACTTGTAGAAAACTTGGGGCTCAATTCCTTTCTCTAAAAATGTAATTGCTTAATAAATGCGAAGTAAGACACAAACATAGTCCAAAGTAAAGAGACAGTTGAGCAGATGGATCAGCAAAGGTTTGGATAGTCCTAGAATGATTTCACTTGGGTACACTGCGAAGAAGATGAAGAAACTGGAAATTCTGGAAAAGGAACCAGCATGATAGTAGATATAGAAAAAATATGGGGCATATTTGTTAGAAATGGATTCAGTTTTACCTGATGAGACATCACATGGACAGTGGTAAAAGATAAAGCTGCAGTCATGGTGTAGAACAACTCTTTTTTCAAACTCTTAGTAAGTGAACTTTTTTCAAATAAAATTTTATTCAGGACCCTATTATGTAAAGGAGTGTAAAGAAACAATTAGAATAATTTTGTGTAAGCTCAAATTTATAACTATTACTCCTAAAATGTTCTGATCTAATGACATCTAAACAGTTGAACCTTAAGGTAATACATGACAGTTGCAGTCTCAGCAACTATTACATTTGACCCAAAATTTCTTGGAACTGCCGAAGCATCTCTTTGGATCATTAGAATTCTAGATCATTCATTTTAAAAATCGCTGAAGTAGAGGGTTCTGAATTACAGCCTGATGGTTTGTCCTTAAATAGGACTTGGAAGGTTTCTGAATGTGGCAATGACATAAGAAAGCACTGCTCTAGAAAGGTTTCTCTCATGAATGAACAGAAAGAGCTAGAAGATATAAAGATTAGTGACAAGAACTGCTTACCAGTAGGCTGTTAAAGTGCAAAAAGGAGCAGAAGTCAGTGCCTATAATTCAGGTAGAATAAGGATGAGGTATTCATTAACATTATAGTTTACCTCAGAGCTTTATTTTCTAGTAAGAGAGCTCTATTTTAGCATTCCACTCTTAATAGTGCTATTGTTATTTTTGCTTCTACATTCAGCATATATAAATTTTTGGGCTCTTTTTAAATTTAAATACTTTGGAAATCAACCGTTACATAAGAAATGAAAACTTTTATAATTATTTTGGAAGATTGATATTCGGGAATGTGTTTGGTTAGAATTACTGATCTGAATAGGATTTTGTTTTTTTCCTGTAGGATTTTACTTCTTTTGTTGTTAGCCCATAAATAGACTTAGGTCACTCTTTCCAATATGAGATAAATTAGCTATAAATCACATAACTCTGTAAATATGAAAAAAATTAAATAATTTGTTTTTAACAAGTCCAGATCCATTGATTTCTGATTCTATTTTTCCTTACTTGAACTTATAAGACAAGACCACATTTTTATCTAAAATCTTTCCTATAGTATAGATTTTTTTCTTTGTTACTGGAACCAGAGTTGAGAGAGAGAAACTTAGAATAGCCTTGTTCCAAGGTTCTAGAAATCAGAGGAAAATATTTTGAAGAAAAAAATAGTTATAAGCTAAAGGTTTTACAGTATTTCATTTATGAATCTACACCAAAAAAGTGGTTTTCCATGTATGTTGAAAAGTCTAAAAAATGGATACTTATCACTTTAGATGCCTTTCCTTTTTTTCCATTTTAATCACTTTGAAAGATGTCTTCTGAAATACATTCTGTAACAAATATCCAGGAAGGAACAAAATTATTACTAACAAAATTTTCTTAATACTCTTCATACTAATTCTCATTCCTTCCTGGCTCAGATGTGGCTACTTCTATTTTCAAAGTACCTAATTTGTTCAGCTCTCTCATTTGCTACCATTAATCAGTCTACATGATACACCCCACACACAACAAAAGCAATAAATTTAAAAAACTGTTACAATTTCATATAAAGGAAAACTCAAAAGTGAGTGATGGGTTCTGGGGAAGATGGTGGCATAAGGGGGCGACTGCACATTTCTCCTATGAAAAACTATACGGGCAGAAACCATGTGAATCAATAGTTTTGGGCTTCAGAGGCCAGGAAGCACCATATAGTCCCAAGGAAAGAGTGGAACGAGGAGACTGAGAACCTGCAGCAGAAACTATGAGTGGCTGGTACCCATACACCGCTATCAAGGCTTGCCTCAGGTATGGTCTGTACCTGTCTCTGCGAATGGAGAGGGAAGTGAAGGCCTTCTTCTTGGGAACAGGAGAGGGACATGGTTAAACCTTGTGTGTGGCTTCTGATCAGAAAGTTAGTACTGCTGGATTTTGGCTCTGAATCACAGTTCTAGGCTGCCCAGAAAAGAAACTCCAGAAGCCATACTTTCCACACTGACCAAGGGGAGTTGAAAAAATACAAAACACGTGCAGTGGGGCAAGCTTTTCAGAAGAGCCACATCTGTTGGGCAGGCCAGAAAAGTGCATCTTTGGGTAGGTGAATAGAAAAAGAAAAAAAAGAGGCTTTTTTTATGTTTTTCCCATCCCTCTTTCCAGTGCCCTTTGGAACTGGGTTGTATCCCATTTATTGATCCTTAGCTCTATTTTGACCAGTTAAACATGGGCAATTCTAAAGATCCAGGATAAGTTGAACCAAGAGTCAAAGAAGAGCTGGATAACACAGCAAATCAACAATAACACCTCAAAGAAGAGAGAGAAATTAAACATCAGAGTAAACTCATCAACTCATTTTGCTGATTCTTAGACATCAGCAAAAAAAAATTACAAGCCATACTAAGAAACAGGAAGATATGGCCTGGATAAATGAACAAATTAAAACTTCAGAAAAGACATAGGTTTTGAAACAACCAATCAACAGCGTTTACACAAATCTCCTCAATCAATACAAGGAGATGAAGGAAAATATGGCTAAAGAGATAAAGGAAACTAAGAGGACATTGGGTAACCATAAAGAAGAATTAGAAAGCATGAAAAGAAAAATAACAGAATGTATTGGAATGAAAGACACAATAGGAGGGTTTCAAACTACATTAGAGGCGTAAAATAGCGGCTATGAACAGACAGAAGAAACACTCAGTAAGTTAGAAGTCTGGGCATCCAAAATGGAACAAATTGAATGAAGAGATAGAAAAAAGAGTGGTAAAATTGAGAAGGGTCTCAGAGAATTGAATGAGAGCATGAAGTGCACAAACATACATGTCATAGGTACTCCAGAAGAAGAAGAGAAGCGAAAAGGGGTAGAAAGAATATTGGAGGAAGTAATGGCAGAAAATTTCTGAACTCTTAAGAAAGGCATAGTATCCATGTCGAAGAAGTGCAATGTATCCAAATAGAATATATCTCTATAAACCTACTCTGAGATAAATACTTATCAGAATGTCAAATGCCAAAGATAAATACAGAATTTTGAAAGCAACAAGAGAAAAGTGATTCGTCAAACATGAGGAACATTCAATGAGACTATGCGCAGATTTCTCATCAGAAACCATGGAGGCAAGAGGGTGGTGGTAGGATATATTTCAGATGCTGAAAGAGGAAAACTGCCAGTCAAGAATTCTTTATCTGTTCTTCAAAAATGAGGGTGAATTTAAAATATTCACAGATAAACAGAAACTGAGAGAGTCTGTTAACAAGAAAGTTGCCCTAGAAGATATATTAAAAGGAGTGCTGCAGACCGAGAGGAAAAGACAGGAGAAACAAGCTTGTAGGAGAGTGTAGAAATAAAAACGATCAGTGATGGTAACTAAAATGGTAAAAAAAAAAAAGATATGACATTGAAAGCCAGGAGATAAAATGGTTGAAGTAAGTGCACCCTTTACAGAATAACATTGAGTTGTTAATGAATTTAAATATCCAATCAAAAGATAAAGAACTGGGCGGGCCGCGGTGGCTCAGCGGGCAAAGTGCTTGCCTGCTATGCCGGAGGACCTCGGTTCGATTCCCGGCCCCAGCCCATGTAACGAAAACGGAGAAACAAAATACAATAAAACAAGAAAATGTTTAAAAGATGTTTCCCTTTCTTCCTCTCTTCCTTCCTTCTATCCTTCCTTCCTTCTCTCTGTCTTTCCTTTAAAAAAAAAAAAAAAAAAAAAAAAAAAAAAAAAGATAAAGAACTGGCAGAATGGGTTAAAAAAAATCAGCCAACTGTATGCTATCTACAAGAGACTCACCCAAGACCCAAGGATTCAATTGGCTGAAAGTGAAAGTTTGGAAAAAGATATTGTTCCTCATCTTAGAAGGAATGCTTTTGGTCTTTTACACTGAAGTATGATGTTAACTGTGAGTTTTTCATATATGCTCTTTATCATGTTGAGGAAATTTCCTACTATATCTATGTTTCAAAATGTTTTTATCAAGTGAGAGTGCTGGATTTTGTCAAATGCTTTCTCTTAAAGCTGGGATAAATCCTATTTGATCATGATGTATGATGCACACTGAAACCACTGTTATTGAGCTTGAAATTATTTCTGGAGCAATATAGGCAAGAAAAATAAATAAAAGACATCTAAACTGGAAAGGAAGAATAAAAACTTTCACTACTTGCAGATGACATGATCCTGTACTTAGAAAGCCCTGAAAAATCAACAACAAGTCTACTAGAGCCAATAAATGACTTTAGCAAAGTGGTGGGATACAAGATCAACACTCAAAAATCAGTAGTATTTCTATAAACTGAGAACAAATTAAGAAAAACTTCCATTTACAATACCAACTAAAATAACCAAATATCTAGGAATAAATTTAATCAAATATATTAGGGCCCTGTACTCAAAAAACTACAAAAGACTGCCAAAATAAATCAAAGAAGAACTAAATAATCAGAATGACATTCATGTTCATAAATTGGAAGACTAAATATCATAAAGATTTCAAATCTACCCAAATTGATTTTTACAGATTCAACACAAATTCCAACAGCCTACTTTGTAAAAATAGAAATTCCAATTATCAAATCTATCTGGGAGGGTGAGGGACCTTATAGCCAAAATCATCTTTTAAAGGAGAATTAAGTTGGAAGACTCACACTTCCTGACTTTAAACCATATTACAAAGCTGCAATGGTCAAAACAGCATGGTACTAGCAAAAAGATAGAATACTGATCAATGGAATTGAATTTGATACTTCAGAAATAGACTCTCACATCTATAGTCAATTGATTTTTGACAAGATTCCAAAGTTCCCTCAACTGAAACAGAACAGTCTCTTCAACAAATGGTGCTGGAACGCTGAATATCCATATCCAAAAGAATTGAAGTACACCTCTATCTCATACATTACATAGAAATTAACTCAAAATGGATCAAAGATATAAATATAAGAGCCAGGACCATAAAACTCCTAAAAGAAAATGTAGGGAAGCATCTTCAAGATCTTGTAGTAGGTGGTGGTTGCTTTGACTTTACACCCAAAACACAAGCAACTAAGGAAAATGATAAATTGTACCTCCTCCAAATTGAATACCTTTGCACTAAGGGTTTACTATCCAGAATATATATAAAGAAATCCTGCAACTCAACAATAAAAGACAAACATCCCTATTAAAAAATGTAGAAGAGACTTGAATAGACACCTTTTCAAAGAAGAATTACAAATGACTAAGAAGAATTACAGAAAAAAAGATGCTCAACATCACTAACTTTTAGGATTATGCAAATCCAAACAACAATGAGATATCATTTCACTCTTACTATATTGGCCACTATTAAAAGAAAGAAACTACAAGTGTTGGAGAGGATGTGGAGAAATAGGAACATGTTTTCAGTGCTGGTGGAAATGTAGAATAGCACAGTTGCTATAGAAGACCATTGGGCAGTTACTCAGGAAGCTAAGTATGGAACTGCCATATGATCCAGCAATTTTGCTGCTAGCTATATACCCAGAATTGAAATCAATGATGTGAACAGACACTTGCACATTAAAGTTCATAGTGGCATTATTTACGATTGCCAAAGGATGGAAACATCCCAGGTATTCATCAGCAGATGAATGGATAAATAAAATATGGTATATAGCACAATAGAGTATTATTCAGCTATAAGAAGAAATGAGATCCTGATGCATGTACAACGTGGGTGAACTTTGAGGACATTATGTTTAGTGAAATACGCCAGACACTGAACCCCCAATCTTGGGATTTGTTCATATGAAACTTAACCCTGCAAAGGATGATAGGCTAACCCTACTTAAAATTAAGCCTAAGAGTCACCCCCAAGAGAACCTCTTTTGTTGCTCAGATGTGGCCTCTCTCTCTCAGCCAACATGACAAGCAAACTCACTGCCCTCCCCCTCTCTACATGGGACATGACTCCCAGGGGTGTGGACCTTCCTGGCAACATGGGACAGAAATCCTAGAATGAGCTGGGACTCAGCACCAATGGACTGAGAAAACCTTCTTAACCAAAAGGGGGAAGAGAGAAATGAGACAAAATAAAGTGTTAATGGCTGAGAGATTCCAAACAGAGTTGAGAGGTTATCCTGGAGGTTATTCTTATGCATTAAATAAATATCACCTTTTTAGTTAAGGTATAACAAGAGAGGCTGGAGGGAACTGCCTGAAAATGTAGAGCTGTGTTCCAGTAGCCATGCTTGTGCAAACCTTGTGTCTGATGCTCCTTTTATCTACCCTAGGGACAGATAAGTATAACATGGATTAAAAATAAATAATAGGGGGAACAAATGTTAAAATAAATTTAGTAGATTGAAATGCTAGTTCAATGAAAAGGAGGGGTAAGGGTTAAGGTATATATGAATTTTTTTTCTGTTTCCTTTTTATTTCTTTTTCTGAAATGATGCAAATGTTCTAAGAAATGATCATAATGATGAATATGCCACTAGGTGATAAAAAAAGAATGTTCATATTGTATGTTGACTGGTTTTATTAATAAATTTTTTTAAAAAGAAATAAGCAGACACAAAAAAGGACAAATATTGTTTGATTTCACTTATAGGAACTAAGTATAATGAAAAAACTCATGGAGTTAATATCTGGAATACAGGTTACCAGGATATAGACTCATGGTAGACAATGGGGAGCTGATACTTAACTTGTGCAGAATTTTTTATAAAAACTATAAATGTTTGAAATTGGATAAAAGTGACAGTAGCACATTATTGTGAGTGTAACTACCAGCGCTGAATTATTGTGTGTGGTCATGATTTAAAGGGGAAGTTTGGGACTGTATATGTCTCAAGAAGGAAATCTAGAGAATTAAACATGGGACTGTATAACACACTGCACCCTGTTGTAGATAATGAATGTGGTGAATAGTCTTACATGAACCAGAACAAATGTATGTCACTTATTACAAGGCTGATGATAGGATAGTATATATGAAAATGCACCTAAGTAAAATATGGCCTATAGTTAACAGCAATATTTTAATATTCTTGCACCAGTTGGATCAAAAGCAACATACCAATACTAAATGCAAACAATTTATGGGAATGTGTGTGTGTATGGGAATGTTGTATTTTAGTTCTTAGAAAAATGTTACATGTAAGAGACAAAATCAAATTTACTTCTCAGTTACACTGTTTTACTCTGATGCTTCTCTGAAAGTGCACACAGTGAGCTGCATGTCAAAACTTCATCTTCCGTGAACAACAACAACAAAGAACTTTACATGAAAAGCAAGACAAGACTCTAAATTATGTTCTACCTGTCAACCTAATCCTGGTGTCATGGTCAGGTTTATGTGTCAACTTGGCCAAGTGGTGGTACCTGTTTGTCTGGTTAGGCAAGCGCTGGCCTGTCTGTTGTGATGAGGACATTTCATTGAATTAAATCATCATCACTTCAGCTGCGTCCACAGCTGATTCCATTTGTAATCAGCCAAGGAGAGTGTCTTCTGCAATGAGTGATGTTTACTCTAATCACTGTAATCCTTTTAAGAAGGATTCAGAAGAGACAGGTCCCTTCCTGCTTCGGCTGGCGAGCCTCTCCTGTGGAGTTCACCCAGACCCTCCATCAGAATCGTCAGCTTCACAGCCTGCCCTGCAGATTTTGGACTCTGCGTTCCCACGGTTATGTGAGACACTTCTATAAATTTTATATTTATGAATATTTCCTGTTGATTCAGTTTCTCTAGAGAAACCTAACTAATACACCTGGTAAGAATAGAAAGGTGGGATAAGGTCAAGTGTCTCAACTAACAGGGCCTTTTTGGACATCTTGAACTTTATATAGCTACTGATATCTATGGGATTCAAATGTGTCCTTATTGCTGTAAGTCGGTTTTTTGGAACCTTACTTCTCAAACAAAAAAACTAGCCTAATTAAAACTAATGCCTTAGAGTCACCCTCTGAAAACCTCCTCATTGCTCAAGTGTGTCCTCTCTCTAAGCCAAACTGCAAATAAAGTTACTACCTTCCTCCCTATGTGGGAAGGACTCCCAAGGATGAGCCTCCTTGGTACCAAGGGACTATTACCAAGTGTTATTCAGTGATGCATTGAGAGAAAGACCTGATCAAAAGGAAGGGGGTGGGGATTACATAACATTATGTTTCTATAGCTACACGATTTCAAGTAGAGTTGGGAGATCTGCAGATCTCAGCCAGATTTGACAAACTGTCATACTTTGCAAAGTCTCAAACAAAAGTGCTCCTATGTGTCCTTAAGGATACCCAGGCAGCATAGAAAAGCCACATGGGTACATGAAATCAACACCCCCTCAGTGTGTTCTATCTGGGAATCTATGAAAAGTTGTTTCTCCAATATAACATAGTTATATTCACTTAATCAATCCCCTAATTACGAGTCTTCTATTTCTTTTACTTGAACTTACAATTTTCAATTTACTTGTTAAGTCATTTATCAGAGACTTAAAACCTCCAGATTGTGCCTGTGCTGGCTGAGTCCTGAAATCCAGCAGGGCGGAGGTAGACTCCGCTCTCCAGTTCTTCTGGCCTCTATGGATAACTAACAAAAAGATAAGGATGGATCAACCCCATCCTGGAAGCAGGGAGTATCTTTAATGGCAAGCAAAATAATTCATTCCTCTCCTCATAAAAAAAATTCATTCATCCCTCCTCAGCTTGAAGCAGCCTGAGTGGTCATCTTCCCAAATCCCTCAAGATTGTGAAAGGAGCAAAATAATGGAGCTTGTAACCACGGACTACATTAGATTTATTGTTATTGTAGTTATTATCTTAGGTTAACTGAGTCATTTATAACATTGCTATTTTAAAAAGATGTACAATCATCTATTGTAACAAATGTTCCTCATCAATACAATCTGCAGCCAGTAGGGTGCGATAAGAAAGTCCCATATTTTATGCGTGACTGTTCTGTGAACCCACGAGTTCTCTAATAAAGAAACAAACTTTAGAAACAAGTAAATGATGATTTTAAATAGAACTTTGTGATTGTCATGTAGCAGTTCACTTACTTGTATCCTTCATATTGAATACAACTGGTTAAGGAAATTTGATAATGATCTCTGATTAAGTCACACATTACTGAAATATTCAAGTATTGGGCGGTGTGATAGTGGTTCAGCAGCAGAATTCTCGCCCTCCATGCCAAAGACCTGGGTTCGATTCCCAGTGCCTGCCCATGCAAAAAAAAAAAAAAAAATTCAAGTATTAAGTCACAAATTAAATACTTAAATTTGATCTTAGGGATTTATGTTAAATACTACCATAGGCACATAGGAAAGATCCCAATAAATTAACCCACCGTTTTGGGAGGACTGGCTGGGGAAAGACATCAGCTCAAGCCTGGATGTTTTAAAAAGCTGTTACTATGAAAGTTTACTTCTTTGACCAGACATCCCTGTGCGCCCATCGCACTCTACACTTCCCCATATCATGGTTCTTGTGTTTTTTTGTAAATGTCTTGTTTAAAATCTTTTTGAGCTTCTAGACTAAAAAGCATTCTAAGGATAAGGATGAAGTATTTTATCAGGCACAAGTAGATACCCAAAGTGATTTCTCCTCTGGTTGTAATTGAAAAGAAGATTTAAGGTCAATTTAAAAGTAGCCAGATGCAAGGAACTGAAACACTAGGAGAAATACTTCATTTTCTCTGGTTCCAGCCTTTGAGAGAATCTGCTAGTCACAAATAAATGCTTCTGCCTAGCCCTCCATTCAAGCTCAATCTTAACTTTTCAATCTCCTTTTCCAATACTTCTCTATAATGATTTTCTGCCCCACACAAGTCAGTTCTTGATGGTCACCACATAGACCATCTATGCTCTCTTCTACACCTTCTTTCAAATCTTCTGGAGTCAGCCCCAGTCTCTAACAGGCTTTTTCTAGAACTTGAAACAGACAGGAAATGTGTTCATTGTTTTATTTTGAAATCAAAGGTTTAAGAACCTTACCACTGATAAAGGAACAGCAGGCCATCCCAACGCAGCTCCCTTTAATCTTTTCCCAATATGTGTTAGTACAGAACTGGGTCTTTTGTACATATACTTTATGATCCTGACACTTTCAGACCAATTTTCTAGACGCAAAACTGAAATTCAGAGAGGTTAAGTAACATGTCCAAGGGTATAAAAGAAAATTAAGGAAATGAGATCAGAGCCAGATTTGTTCTATCCCATGGTGCTGTGTATTAGAGAAACCAGAATCCTTATACACCCTAGTCTTACTTTTCTTTGCAAGGAATTCTCCATTTTCAGAAACAATCTGTCACTTCCATGAAAGTTCTCCCGACAAGCTCTGCCCTCCTCATTGATTAACTCTTTTTCTTCCAGGTTCTGTAAGCTTAAGAGATTTAACTGGTTAAGTTGCATATGGAGACTAGATTAACACACAGCAGCCAAGAATGTGTGTTTTAGTAATAAACTTTGGAAAGGCTGAAAATTTTCAAGAATATGCAGGAATTTCAAGCACTATGACCAAATTCTGAGGAGGTATTTTTTGGGCAAGGATATTTACTGTAGACTCACTGAAGACAGAAAACTGCTTTCTGAAATTTATATAATCCATTCTTTTCTAATCACAGAATGACAATTTATAGCCAGTGTAGTGATAGTAGAAGAGTTGCTTTATTTAACAGAGAAGATGGAGATGGATACAAAAGCTTGATGGCTCTGTGTTTAATATGTAGATTGGACCGGAAGGATGAAACATTAAAAGTATGAGGCATGCACGAGGACATGACAATTGAAAGACTTGTCAGTAGGAAAACAAAGGTGCTACATTTTCTTTTCACACAGTAACATTTTCTTTACCATGATGAGAGACAGGGATAGTAAGAGCTTGTGCCTCAAGATAACAAAGCAATTTTCTTCAATTTATGATATTTCTCTAGTGCAGTGCTGATCAATAGAATTTCTGTAATGATAGGAAATTTTTACCTCTCATCTGTCAAATATAGTATCTGTTAGCCACATATGGCTATTGAGCACTTGAAATGTATCTAGTACTTCTGAGGAACTGAGTTTTTAATTTTTTTTCTTTAATTTGCTTAAATTTGAATTTAAATAGTCTATTGTATTGGGCAGTGCAGGAGGCAAATGGAAGTTAAAAACCCATCTGTCCAGCTTTTATTCCTGTCAAATTTACTAAGATGAGTTTTTGTTAAGTTGTTTTTTATTTTTTCTAAGTATCAGCCCCCCAAGCCATAGATGTCAGTTATTCAAATAGTGTTCTTAAAATAAAATAAAAATAATTCTACAAATATGCATTAATAAATGTCTACCCATAAAACAGAATGAAACTCAGTTGTTTAAAATAGCATTGGATATTAATGAGTTAAAGCAACACATTTAAGATGATGATTCTCCTTCTGTTATGGAATAAAAATATTACCAAATGAACCTCCTTCCTTAGTCATTGCATATTGAGAGGAAAATAGGATAAGGGCAAAAATAAATGTGAGTAGTATAATGCAGGCTTTGCAAACTCACATGGCTGTAAGGGGTGGTGAAGTAATGTAAATGTGCGACCTGCAAACACAGACTAAGTGTGAAGTAGAGAGCGCTTCTCCCTCCGTAGGCATTCTACAGCTCTGGTTCCATCGCTGACCATCTGCCCAGCCAATTTGTCCTCCACTCCCAGCACTACCTGGGCAACCACCTGATCTCCTTCAAGCATGTATGGTTGGAGCTTCACTGTATTAATGATTTCTAAAGTATCTTTCTGTTTGAGCATCTGCTGATTCTATAATTATGAATATAATATCTTGGGGAATGGGATTAGGTTCATGCTTTGAATCAAAATGCTATATCTTGGAGCTTTGAGCTATCAAGATAGCCTTATAAATGCTACAAACATTTGTGTAGGGAAAATTTATATATTTATATTATATGCAAAGTTTTTTCATATATAAAGTACAATTCACACCTTGTTTGCACACCAAACCAGGGTGTCTGAATTAAGGTATGTGCACCTTAAATACTTTTCATGACAACACCATACATCCACCCATCAACAAGTTTTGTAACATAGTAGGTGTTCAGTGAATGTTCAGTGAATGAATGGTAAAGTGATTCCTATAAATGAATGTAATTGAACATATTTATGATGGCACAGCAAGAGTAATTATTCAATATCTTTATACTGAAAAACTTCTAAATTCCTTGAATAATATAGTGCCTAACAGCCTAACAGTCATTTCATTTTGTGCTTCTGATGTAATTTCTTTTCTTTTTCTTTTTTTGTTTTTCGCATGGGCAAGCACCAGGAATTGACCCAGGGTCTCCGGCATGGCAGGCGAGAACTCTGCCACTGAGGCACCATTGCACTGTCCTTTCTGATATAATTTATGGTTCATTATGCAGTGACTTAATTGCTTCTTTCACAATATGCTACCTGAGCTCATATTTGAAAGATGTAAAATAAAAATAAGCGGGAGACATTTTTAAAGCATAAAACTTGTAAACCTTCATGAATCAGGGAAGCATTTGCAGTAATTAGAGAACATATCTCTTCAATGGTCCACAATTGAAAATACAGTCTTCAAAACCTTATACTGAGATTGAACTGAGTTGTTAACAAGTTGCAGTGTGACGTGACTTGAGCAGTCTTCCTTCCATTCACCACCCTAAGGTTTTCTACTTCTAGTTTTCCTAGCTCCTGCCACAAATGCACAAAGAAGAAATGAAGATGAAAAAAACTTAGAGGTGTGTGAAAAATGCAGTGGGATAAAATGAGGCTAAATTTTCTCTTTTTCTTGGGCAATCTGCAGAAGTAATATTACCAGTTATAAGAATACCACCAGAAGAGTGCATGATTAATCGACCTCGAAACTCTGGGTGATTTCTACTCTTAATTGGGCATATGTTAAATACAGTGCATTAGATCATTTATGTTTCATTTTAATGTAGTGAGAAGAATTCTAGAGCAGATAGTGGAAGAGATTATGATTTTAGATAAAGAGTCTAAATAAGTGATAAGCAAACAACTCTCATTTCTTTCATTCTTAACTACTGTGATGTTTTGAAAGTTTTGAAACCTGGGCATTGGTATGATGATTTTCTAGGATTGTGAAATTAGTCAGGAATTTTACAAAAATTTCAAAATATCATTGCAACAGATAGAAATCTTAGAAATAACCCAGTCTCAATTCCAATATAATATATATAATATAATATAATATAATATAATATAATATAATATATAATTATAAATGAAAGAACTCTATCTCAGAGATTTTAAGTTGACATGGCTGGTTGAGAGCAGAAATCAGTGTAGAAATGAATATATTTTCTTAAATTCCCTCTGTATTTCTTTTAGTCCTTTAACATTATATTACAAAATATTTTATTTTAAAAAATTAAAATTAACTATGTTTGACAAGGTAATGGAGTTTTCCATTACCTTGTCAAACATAGTTAATTTTAATTTTTTTAATAATACTTAATCAAGGATGAGTTGGCTTATTTAATCCCTCTAAATTCAACATTATTTTATTCGTTGAAATCAATATTTTAGTGGTCAACCATGTAGCAACAGTAAATGACCTCTTTCCATTTAAACAAACTTGGTCTGTGAGGTCCTGCTGATTTTTCTTGATGAGTCCATGGCTAGTGAATTACTGGAATTTTCTCTTAATGCTGTCTGGGTCCTGAGGTTTTCCCTTTCTGACTCAAGTCCCCATTTTTCCCAATCCTTATAACAACAGACCTTCTGAGTCTCTGTCACCTCCACCACCCAGTCTCTGATATGTCAGCCTACTACAGATGGCATATTCTCACCTCAACTCGCACCAGTGTCTTCATGGCCAGAACTCTGTGTCCCCAGAGGGAATATAAAACCCTTATCTTCCCTGAAATTGTCGTTGAGGGAAGCTTGGGAACTGTAATTTTGCTCAGCTATACCACAGGCCCATATCATATGCTGTTCATACCACTTGAATGAAAAAAGATATCATGGGAGTAGCTGGTAGTCTCTCTGAAAGGCTTGAGAAATCACTCCACAGGCCTTATTCTTTGAGATCTTTCCCAGACATTCATAGATTTTTATCTTTTTGTCAAACTTCCATCCCCAGCTCTGAAGCCCAGTGAGAATCTGGACTCTTGGGTCTCTGATCTCTTCACTTCTTTCACTGACTCTCTCTTACCCCAAAGTTCTGTCAGTTAGCCTTCATGTTGAGTGGAATTTCATATCTTCCTTTTTCCTTTATCAACATTATGCTTTATTCTTAATAAAGAATAAGTGAGGAACACTGGTGGAGATAGAGAGGATTTACAGAAAAAAAAATCTAAGTGAGAGGTCTTGAATATTCTAAAGAAGCATAGAGTTATCTATTTATACAAAGAAAATTCTCCTGACAGAATGGCTAAAAATTACAATAATTGACAAATGATGTATAGCTTCTCTTCAACCCAGAGTTTCCCTTGCCCACCCTGTTATATATCACAAATTCCAATAAACATCTTTAGCTATGTGTAGTGTATATATTTTTCTCAACTTTAGGTTGTTACATATCCTCAATTTTGCTCACTTGTAATGTCAGATCAAAAAAATAGGTCAATAATGAAGAATTTATACTGGCCTGCTGGGAATTTTCAAAGAGGCAATCCAACAGAATATTTCTGTTATATCCATCTCCATAATTTTAAGTTGCCAGCTATAACTGGTAACTTTTGCAGAAGTATAAATATCTTAAATTTTATCTTGCAAATATCTGTGTGCCTAAAAATTTAGTGATTCTTAAATTTCCATAGGGTTAGAGAGGCTGATTTAAAAATGGGCCTTGGTTTCTTAAGAAAACCTCAAGGATTCAAATGATAAGGTCAAAATGTTTTTAAAGAGCTAGTCATTGAAAATGCTAATGGAAAAAAAAAAAAGGAACTGAGAGGTAATAAACTTATCCCTCAACTATAAAGCAGAAAATGATCATTTTTGCCTCTGTCTTTCCACCGTCCTTTAGAATAAATATTTTTCATGCTCATTTTTATCTCCAGTATTGGCTTATTATTTATATTAATTTTAGTGGCTATTGCAAGGCTTGGAATATGCATCCTTAACTTATTACAGCTTACATTAACTTTATGTAAAATGTATAACCCTTACATTTTCCATTTCTACCACTGCCTTTTGTGCTATTGTTGTCATACTTTTAAGTTCAGTATGTTTTTCAATATTTTCCATTTCCAGTGCCTTTCTCTCCTTTATGTAGATCTGAATCTCCATCAACTGAAAATGGAGAAATGTATTTAACATTTCTTGCAGTGCCAGTCTACTGGTGAAATTTTTCTCAACTTTTCATGTCTAAAATTTGGTTATGCCATCTTCATTTGTGAAAGGTTTTACCACTGCTATAAAATTTTATGGTGCCAGACTTCTGGGAAGATGATAGAGTAGAGAAGGCTGGATCCATCCCCTCTCTGTAGAACAAGATAAGGGATGGGAAAAAATGAATGGCACTGCAGTCATGGGGGTTGAATGATCTAAGAGGTTCTTCAGTATTTCATAGGGAGGAGAGAGGAAGAGAGATTAGGATAAGGAGAGCAAAGTCAGTCTGATTAGCCATGATCCCCACTGGGGATGGTGACAGCACATGAGAAACTGAATCTGAGGGCAGTGACCATACCTTCATTCCAGCCTGCCCCAGCTGCTCCCCACCTGGTGTCGAAGCTGGTGTCCCATGGTGAGCCTGGAGACGTGCCTAGCCATCTATCATGAAAAGGTGTGCCCCTAGGCAAGAGGAGCAGTTTCCCAGCTGGGTGCCATGAATAGCCACCCCATTGGGCACAGTGAATGGTGTATCCACTGGGTGAGCAGCAATCAACTGTTCCAACTGGGTACTGCAATTATCTCCCCTGTTCAACACACCAGGACTGGCTGTACTGCCACTGTGCACTGAAAGCAGCCCCCCTGCCAAACACACACCATCTTCCAAGTCAGCTGCTGCAGTTAGGGAGGGATGAGCCTAAGGGGAGGAGGTGCCTCAGGCTTCACCTGCTGGGAAGAATAAGTACAGTCTGATAAACTCCTGATCTGCCTAGGTTTTACTTTTTTAAATATATTTTTCTTCTTTTTTATTATTAGCATTATTATCTTTATTTTTATTTACATATATATTTATATTTTCATTCATTTTTTACTTCTTATTTATTTATTTTAATTTTCTCTCCTTCAGTGAGCACCAGCCTGAGTTCATTCCAAATATATTTTGAGGTGTCTACTTCTGACTGTGGGGTCTACTACTGCTTAAGGTATTTTTCACATTTTTTTAATTGTTATTATTAGTTTTTTTAGGTGGGTCCATAGGCCAGGAATTGGGCCCTGGTCTCCTATGTGGTAGGTGGGCATTCTAAAATTGAAATACCCATGCACCCCTGCTTAGCTTTTAATAGACTCTCATGTTGAATTGTTCCCCCTACATGAGATTGGGCCTTAGTTAGGCAAGTAATTACTGAAAAACCAAGTGCAAAAGGGAAACTTCAAAATAAAACCAAGTAAGTACAAAACTTTAGACAAGCAAAGGAAACCTTATTAAGATAATCAAATGCCACAAACACAACAGAAAACTACAACATGTGAAATTCCATGCAGAAATAGCCCAGTCAAGCAACCAAATCAAAACACCAGAAGGACACAGAATATGGAAAAACTAATCAAGGATATTTATAAAGAAATAAAGGATATCAGAAGAGACTAGAAAAGTATAAAGAATTCAAATGATTAAATAGAAAAGTGGTAGATCTCACAGGGATGTAAGTACAGTAGACCAAATTAGAAATATACTAGAAACACATGATTGTAGACTCAAAGAAGCAGAAGGAAGAATAAGTGAGCTGGAAGACAGAACAAATGAACTAGATTGCACAGAGGAAAAAATGGCAAGAAAGATGGAAAAAACAGAAATGAATCTTAGGGAAATGACGGACAACAAAAGACTTGCTAATATAAGAATCATTGGGTCTGCGGATGGCCAAGATGGTAGTTTAGCAAAGTATGGGATTTAGTTCGTCCTCCAGAACAGCTACTAAATAACCAGAAACAGTACAGAACAACTCCTGGGGCCACATCAGTGACTGGACACACAGCGTACCACAGTCTGGACCAGCTGGACCGGCTGTGAGCCCTCCCGAGAACCATGAATTCCCCAAGCCGTGGCAGCTGGAAGCCGGCACCCCTCCCCACCAGGCAGCTTCCCAGAGGGGAAAGGAAAGGGACTTTACCAGCAGCAGGGGCTGACCACAACTAAGCTTCAAGTATGGAATTAATTCACAAATTCTGACTACTAAAAATAGGCCCCCAGCTCAGGTGAACATAGTCAAAGCAGAGGTCGCTGATATTTGCACTGGTGCCAAGGGGGCAGGGTTGATGGAAAAAGAAAAAGGTTTTTGTGGCTGTGTTTCTACAAAGGCTTGACTGCCTTTGGATATAGCAGCAGGACTTCTCAGGCTGGAAATGCCCCAGGCATAGGCAGACACAAGCTTGTTTGAGACCTTGTCTGGAGCTTGTGCCTTCCCCAGGGGAGGGGTGAGACCCAACTCAGGTGGAATCCCTCCCTTAAGGAATTCAGACCACAGAGCTTGATGATTTGAAGCCATTAAAAACAGCCTGCAACCCTGCCTCTGTCTCCACCACACCCCAGCAAGAGAGTCTGCCAAAGTTAAAGGTACCGCATCATCTTATGCTGGTGGGACCTGCAGGAAGACAGGTACTACATACTGGACAGGATAAGAAAAACAGAGCCCAGAGACTTCACAGGAAAATCTTTCAACCTGCTGGGTCTCCCCCTCAGGGAAAACTGATGCAGGTAACTCTTTCTTCCTGATAGGAGGCCAGTTTGGTCTGGGAAAATCCGGTTGGGACTATAATACCTAAGTAGACCCTCCCAAGAGTCAGGGGTGGGGGTAAAAGACACCATAAAGGAAGGGCAAGAAACAGGAAGAAAGTATGGAAAAATTCTCCTCTGTTAAACAAAACCTAAGCTAGAGGTCCAGAAAAGCTGAACTAAATGTCAAAGAACAGGCAGACAACAAATTCATCCAGCAAGAAAACTCTAGATAAAAGAAGTAAAAACAACCTCCAGAATGAACTAATTAAGGTAATTAAATGCCTAGACACCAGCAAAAAATAACAAATCACACTAGGAAAATTGAAGCTATGGCCCAGTCAAAGGAACAAACCAACAATTCGAATGAGATACAGGATTTGAAACAATTAATTCAGAATGTATGAACAGACATGGAAAACCTCATCAAAAATCAAATCAATGAACATAGGGAGGATATAAAAAAGGCAAGAAATGAACAAAAAGAAGAAGTTGAAAGTTTGAGAAAACAAATCACAGAACTTATGGGAATGAAAGGCACAGTAGAAGAGATAAAAAAAAAAAACAATGGAAACCTACAATGTTAAATATCAAGAGGGAGAAGACAGGATTAGTGAACTGGAGGATGGAACATCGGAAATCCAACAAGGAAAAGAAAACATAGGGAAAAAATGGAAAAATATGAGCAGAGACTCAGGGAATTGAATGAAAAAAATGAAGGACATAAATATACATGTTGTGGGTATCCCAGAAGGAGAAGAGAAGGGAAAAGGAGGAGAAAAACTACTGGAGGATATTATCACTGAAAACTTCCCAACTCTTATGAAAGACTTAAAATTACAGATCCAAGAAGTGCAGTGTACCCCAAAGAGAATAGATCCAAATAGATGTACTTCAAGACACTTCCTAATCAGAATGTCAGAGATGAAAGAGAAGGAGAGACTCTTGAAAGCCACAAGAGAAAAGCAATCCATCACACTCAAGGCAAGGCCAATAAGACTGTACATTTCTCAGCAGGAACTATCGAGGTGAGAAGACAATGGGATGATATATTTAAATTACTAAAAGAGAAAAACTGCCAACCAAGAATTCTATATCCAGCAAAATTGCCCTTCAAAAATGAAGGAGAAATTAAAACATTTTCAGACAAAAAGTCACTGATGAAGTAGGAAATCAATAATAGGCAGAGGGCCAGAAAATTCACAAATATGTAGAGGCTTAACAACACACTCTTAAACAACCAGTGGGTCAAGGAAGAAATTAGAAGAGAAATCAGTAAATA
Organism: Tamandua tetradactyla; assembly: GCF_023851605.1. Taxonomy (NCBI): domain Eukaryota; kingdom Metazoa; phylum Chordata; class Mammalia; order Pilosa; family Myrmecophagidae; genus Tamandua; species Tamandua tetradactyla. The sequence goes on from NC_135331.1 coordinate 46,977,122, forward strand.
TCTCAAGGCAAATGAAAATGAAAACACAACATATCAAAACATTGGGATGCAGCAAAGGCAGTGCTAAGAAGGAAATTTATTGCCCTAAATGTCTATATCAAAAAAGAAGAAAGGGCAAAAATCAAGGAATTAACTGTCCACTTGGAAGAAGTCGAGAAAGAACAGCAAACTAATCCCAAAGCAAGCAAAAGGAAAGAAATAATGACGATTAGAGCAGAAATAAATGAAAGTGAGAACATGAAAACAATTGAGAAAATCAACAAAACCAGAAGCTGATTTTATGAGAAAATCAATAAGATTGATGGACCCTTAACAAGATTGACAAAAAAGAAGAAGAAGAGAGAGGATGCAAAAAAATAAGATCAGAAATGGAAAAGTAGACATAACCACTGACCCCACAGAAATAAAGGCGGTAATAACAGGATACTATGAACAACTTTACGCTAATAAATACAGCAATGTAGATGAAATGGACAACTTTCTAGAAAGGCATGAACAACCAACTTTGACACGAGAAGAAATAGATGATCTCAACAAACCAATCACAAGTAAAGAAAGTGACTCAGTCATTTTCTTTAACTCTTCAAAACTCTTCTCAAACTCTTCAAAAAAATTGAAGAAGAGGGAAAGCTACCTAACTCATTCTATGAAGCCAACATCACCCTCATACCAAATCCAGACAAAGATATTACAAAAAAACAAAACTACAAATCAATCTTTCTGATGAATATAGATTCAAAAATCCTCAACAAAATTCTGGCAAATCGAATCCAGCAACACATTAAAAGAATTATACGTCATGACCAAGTAGGATTCATCGCAGGTATGCAAGGATGGTTCAACATAAGAAAATCAATTAATGTAATATACCATATCAACAATTCAAAGCAGAAAAACCACATGGTCATCTCAATTGATGCATAGAAGGCATTTGACAAAATTCAACATCTTTTCCTGTTGAAAACACTTCAAAGGATAGGAATAGAAGGGAATTTCCTTAACATGATAAAGGGAATATATGAAAAACTCACAGCTAACATCATCCTCAATGGGGAAATATGAAAACTTCCCCCTAAGATCAGGATCAAGACAAGGCTATCCAATATCACCACTGCTATTCAACATTGTGTTGGAAATTCTAGCCAGAGCAATTAGACAAGAAAAAGAAATATAAGGCATCAAAATTGGAAACAAAGCAGTAAAACTCTCACTGTTTGCAGATGATATGATACTATATGTTGAAAACCCTGAAAAATCCGCAGCAAAACTACTAGAGCTAATAAATGAGTACAGAAAAGTGGCAAGTTACAAGATCAACACTCAAAAATCTGTAGTGTTTATATACACTAGTAATGAACAATCTGAGGGGGAATCAAGAAAAGAATTCCATTTACAATTGCAACTGAAAGAATAAAATATTTAGGAATAAATTAGACTAAACAGAGAAAAGACCTATACAAAGAAGACTACAAAAATTGTTGAAAGAAATCACAGAAGACCTAAATAGATGGAAGGGCATACCATGATCATGGATTGGAAGACAAAATATAGTTAAGATATCAAACCTACCTGAATTGATTTACAGATTTAATGCAATACGAATTAAAATCCCAAAAACTTACTTTTCAGAAATAGAAGAACCAATAACCAAATTTATCTGGAAGGGCAAGATGCCCCAAATAGCTAAAAGTATCCTGAGGAAGAAAAGTGAAGTTGGAGGTCTCACGCTACCTGACTTTAAGGCATATTATGAAGCTTTAGTGGTCAAAACAGCATGATACTGGAATAAAGATAGATATACTGACCAATGGAATAGAATAGAGTGCTCAGATATAGACCCTCTTATCTATGGACAATTGTTCTTTGACAAGGCAGTCAAGCCAACTCACCTGGGACACAACAGTCTCTTCAATAAATGGTGCCTAGAGAACCAGATATCCATATGCAAAAGAATAAAAGAGAACCCATATCTCACACCCTCTACAAAAGTTAACTCAAAATGGATCAAAGACCTAAACATTAGATCTAAGACCATAAAACTGTTAGAAGAAAATGTAGGGAAATAGCTTATAAATCTTATATGTGATGCGGTTTTATAGACCTTACACCCAAAGCAAGAGCATTGAAGAAATAAATAAATGAATGGGAACTCCTCAAAATTAAACACCTTTACACAACAGAGAACTTCATCAAGAAAGTAAAAACATAGCCTACACAATGAGAGACAATATTTGGAAACAATATATCTGATAAAGGTCTAGTATCCAGAATATTTAAAGAGATTGTTCAACTCAACAACAAAAAGATAGACAACCCAATTGCAAAATGGGAAAAAGACTTGAACAGACACTTATCAGAAGGGGAAATACAAATGGCCAAAAGGCACATGAAGAGATGCTCAACTTCCCTGGCTATTAGAGAAATCCAAATCAAAACCACCATGAGATATCATCTCACACCCACCAGAATGGCCATTATCAATAAAACAGAAAATGACAAGTGCTGGAGAGGATATGGAGAAAGAGGCACACTTATCCACTGTTGTTGGGAATGTCAAATGGTACCACTGCTGTGGAAGGCAGTTTGGCGGTTCCTCAAAACTAAATATAGAGTTGCCATATGATCCGGAAATAACATTGCTAGATATCTACTCAGAGGACATGAGGGCAAGGACACAAATGGACACCTGTACACCAATGTTTATAGCAGCATTATTTACAATTGCAAAGAGATGGAAACAGCCAAAATGTCCATCAAGAGACAAGTGGCTAAGCAAGCAGTGGTATATACATACGATGGGATATTATGCAGCTGTAAGACAGAATAAAGTTATGAAGTATGTAACAACATGGATGGGCCTTAAGGACCATGCTGAGTGAGATTAGCCAGAAACAAAAGGACAAATACTGTATGGCCTCACTGATATGAACTGGCAATAGTGAATAAACTTGGAGAATTTCATCGGTAATAGAGACCATCAGGAAATAGAAACAGAGTAAGATATTGGGTAATTGGAGCTGAAGGGATACAGATTGTGCAACAAAACTGAATATAAAAACTCAGAAATGGAAGCACAATACTACCTAACTATAATACAATAATGTTAGAACACTGAATGAAGCTGAATGTGAGAATGATAGAGGGTGGAGGGCTGGGGGCACAAATGAAATCAGAAAGAAAAATAGATGGTAAAGACTGAGATGGTATAATCTAGAAATGCCTAGAGTGTATAATGATAGTGACTAAATGTACAAATTTAAGAAATGTTTTTGCATAAGGAAGAACAAAGGAATGTCATTACTGCAGGGTGCTGAAAATAGATGGTAATTAATATTTTAAAATTTTGCAAAATTTATATTTTGACTAGTGCATTCCCTAATATAAATTCTGTAGACAGCTTAACTGAACACCATAAGTACATGGAACCTTGAGTAGGACATGAGATTTTGTTGATTTGTCCAGAGTGATGCCCTGGTAAATCCCAGAACGATTTGAACAGTGAATACAAAAGTATTTGCAAAGTTGCCTTCAGGAAATGGTATAAAAGTGGGAAAATTCAACTTCCCCAAGTTGAATTCTTGATATTCTCACAAGCAGTACAGATAATCAAAGCTGTAGGCTGAGCCCCCAGTCTTGGGGTTTTCATATGAAACTTTACCCCACACAGGATAGGTCAAGCTTACTTCAAATTAGGCCAAAGAGTCACCCCCAAGAGAACCTCTTTTGTTGCTCAGATGTTGCCTCTCTCTCCAACCAACACAACAAGCAAACTCACCACCCTCCCCCTGTCTACGTGGGACATGACCCCCAGGGATGTGGACCTTCCTGGCAATGTGGGACAGAAATCCTAGAATGAGCTGAGACTCAGCATCAAGGTATTGAGAAAACCTTCTTGAACAAAAAGGGGAAGAGTGAAATGAGACAGTGTCAGTGGCTGAGAGATTCCAAACAGAGTTGAGAAGTTATCCTGGAGGTTATTCTTATGCATTAAATAGATATCACCTTGTTAGTCAAGGTGTAGTGGGGAGGCTGGAGGGAAGTGCCTGAAAATGTAGAGCTGTGTTCCAGGAGCCATGTTTCTTGAAGATGATTGTATAATGATATAGCTTTCACAATGTGACTGTGTGATTGTGAAAACCTTGTGTCTGATGCTCCTTTTATCTACTTTATCAACAGACGAGTAAAACATGGAATAAAGATGAATAATAGTGGGAACAAATGTTAAAATAAATTTAGCATGAAATGTTGGTGATTGGTCGGGGGGTGGGGGTATGGTATGTATGAACTTTTTTCTGTTTTTTTTTATTTCTTTTTCTGAATAGATGCAAATGTTCCAAGTATGATCATGATGATGATATGCAACTATATGATGATATTATGAATTACTGATTATATATGTAGAATGGAATGATCATAAATTATGAATGTTCACATTTGTTTTGTGTTCTTTGGCATTTAAAAAAAATTTTAATTATTTTTAAAAATACCATTAGAAAATAAATAAAAGAATCATCGGTGTTCAGAAGGGGAAGAGAAGAGGAAAGGGCTGGGAAGTTTAGTTGAAGATATAATAGGGGTAAACTTCTTAACCCTTACAAAAGAAATAAAGATACAAATCAGTGAGGATCAATGAACACCAAATAGAATAGGTCTACCCCAAGACACATAGTAATCAAACTGTCAAATGTTGATGAGAAGAGAAAGTACTGAAAGCAGGATCAGAAAAGTGATTCTACTACATACAAAGGAAGACATACAAGACTGAATTGGACTACATGGCAGGCACCATGGAGGCAAGAGGCAGTGGTATGATATATTTAAGATCCTGAAATAGAAAGGCTTCCAGACAAAAATTCTGTATCCAGCTCAGTTGTCCTTCAAAACTGAGGGAGAATTTAAAATCTTCAAGACAAACAAAGACTGAGAGAACTAGTCAACAAGAGCTGTGCCCTACAAGAAATACTAAAAGGAGTCCTGTTAGCTGAAGAAAAAAAAAGACAGGAGAGGGGGGTCTGGAGGAGGGCATGTAATTGAAGAGCACCAGTAAGGGTAATTTACAGGATCAAAAGAGAGAGACAGAAAAGAATATATAAATCTGACATATAAAAACTGAAAGATAAGATGGTAGATTCAAGAACTGCTTTTACAGTAATAACTTTGAATATTAATGGGCTAAACTCACCAAATAAAAGATAAAGATTGGCAGAATGGATTAAAATATATAATCCATCTATATGCTGTTTACAAGAGATACATCTTAGACCTAAGGACACAAATAGATTGAAAGTGAAAGGATGGAAAAATTTTTATGCAAGCTGTAAACGAAAAAAAAAAAAAAAAAAAAACAGGAGTAGCTATACTAATATCAAATAAAATAGACTTTAAAAGTAAAATGTGAAAAAAAAAGAAAAATAAAGATGTCATAACAGACAAAGAATGACACTATTTGTTAAGAAAGAGACAATTCATCAAGAGGAAATAACAATCATAAATGTTTATGCTCCCAATCAAGGAACTCCAAATTACAAGAGACAAATATCAGCAAAAGTAAAGGGAGCTATAGACATTTCAACAATAATAGTGAGAGACTTCAATACACCATTTTCCACTATATAGAAAAAACAGACAAATGATCAACAAGGAAATAGAGAACCTAAACAATGTGACAGATGAATTACACCTAATAGATATCCATACATCATTACACTCCAAAACACCAAGATATACATTCTTCTCTAGCGCACATGGAATGTTCCCCAGGATAGACCATATACTGGGACATAAAAAAAAGTCTTTATAGATGTGAGGGTTATCTGGCTGTGACATCTGTCACCCCATTGATCGTCAGGGTTGATTCGGCTGATCTGGCTGGCTAGGCAAGTGTCCCCTTCCTCCCTCACCGCTCCATGTGCTTTCCTCCGTAAGCTGCACGCTGGGTTGAAGAGGATAACCTTCCCTGCTACAGGAAGACTGTTCTTTGGTCAAGGGTATACGAGTAGCTGCGCTCCCCTGCTAGAACCTCCAAACAAGCTCCCAAGGTGCATTTGTAGGAGAACGTAGGGTAGTCAAGCTTCCAAGTCTCCAGACACATCCAAATGAGGCGCTGCATGTGGCAGTTTGCCTTAAAAAAAAAAAAAGTCTTTATAAATTTAATAAAAATGAAATTACCTAAATCACTTTCTCTGACCACAACAAGATGAAGCTGGAAATTAATAATCACCAAGAACCAGAGCTTTCACAAATATTTGGAAATTAAATAATATACTCTTAAATAATCAGTAGGTGTGGTAGTTAGATTCAGTTGTCAACTTGGCCAGGTGAAGGCACCTAGTTCTGTTGCTGTGGACATGAGCCAATGGTACTTGAATCTCATCTGTTGCTCTTTACATCTGCAGTCAGCTAGGAGGCGTGCCTGCTGCAATGAATGAGGTTTGACTTAATTGGCTGGTGCTTAAATGAGAGAGTGCAACATGGCACAGCCCAAGCAACTCAGCATATCTCATCTCATTTATGTCTCATTTAAGACATAAATATAAGCGCTTGTACCATAAAACTTCTAGAAGAAATTACAGAAACAAATTTTCAAGATCTACTAATAGGAGGTAGCTTCTTAAACTTTATACCTAAGGCATAAGCAGTGAAAGAAAAGACAGGTAAATGGGAACTGCTTAAGTTCAAGAGTCTGTGCCTTAAGGACATTGTCAAAAAGGTGAAGAGGGGAGGTGCAACAGTGGCTCAGTGGCAGAATTCTCGCCTGCCATGCCAGAGATCCGGGTTCAATTCCCAGAGCCTGCCCATGCCAAAAAATATATATATATATATAGGTGAAGAGGCTGCCAACTCAATGGGAGAAAACATTTGGAAGCCGCGTATCGGATAAAATCTTGATAGCCTGTGTACTTAAAGAACCTACACAACTCAACAACAAAAGAACAAATCAATTATAAAATGGGCAGAGGATGAGTACACTCTTTTCTGAAGAGCAAATACACATGGTTGAAAAATACGAGAACATGCTCATTTTCAGGAAGGATGTTGAGAGGCATGCAACAAATTGAATAAAACTTGGATGTGAGATACCAACTCACATCTATAAGAATGACTACTATTAAACAGAAAATTACAAATATAGAGAAGATGTGGAGAAATTGGAATACTTATTCACTGATAGTGGGGATGTATAACAGTGCAACTGCTTTGGAAAACAGTTTGGCAATTCCTCAGAAAACTAAATGTTGAATTGCCCTATGACCTGGCAATACCAATACTTGGTATATACCCAGAAGAAATGAAAGAAGTGACACAAACAGACATCTGCACACTGATGTTCAAAGCAGCACTATTCACAATTGCCAAAAGATGGAAACAACCCAAGTGCCCATCAACAAACAAGTGGGTAAACAAAATTTTTTTTTACTCACATTTAATGGTGTGAAATTGAAAGCCTTCTCACTAAGAAATTTTGTATATACGTATGATGGAATATTATGCAGCAGTAAGACAAAATGAAGTCCTGACGCATATGACAATGTACATGAGCCTTGAGCACATAATGCTGAGTGAAATAAGTCAGACACAGAAGGACAGATAGTTTAATTTTACATTATGACTCTGGTAAAGGTAATCTCAGAGGTTACACTGTAGACTATAGCAGACGTAGAGGTACACAGAGGCTAGAGACAGGGAAAGACTATCCAATGAGGTTGAACTTAAATGCAAGGGAATGGATAGAAGTGATGGGTAACTAATCAGTTATAAATAGCACTGCCATATTCAGGGCGAACATGGTTGTTAGGGGATGTATAATGTCATGTATCCCACTGATTAAATCTACAATTTTAAACAAGTTCTTGCATGAAGTATTTCAAAGTGTTGATATTGGACAGAGTCAATAGTATAGGGGTGTAGGGTGAAAAGTAAAATTGCATGCTATGGCCAATGATTAACAGAAAGATATCAACTTACTATAGCACCACCAGGGGCAACTAATTGGGGGGGAAGGGACAAGTGATAAGGGGTGGTATTGACTTGATATTTGATGAGGCTGTGTTTGTCCATTCTTTGTCTCTATAGACCAGTGAAACTTGTCTAAAATTGAGAGTGCTACTGACTGTACAACCAAATGAGGATACTGTACATCAGTGTTTGTTTATTTTGGACATTATCCATGATGCCTAATGGAGGCAGCCAAAGAGTACAGTGACTGAGTTACAGAATGGCAAAAAGTGATACCTTCATATGATGGAATATTATACAGGTAAAAAAAAAGGAAGGATGCTGAAAGGCATACAACAAACTGAATAAACCTTGGGAACATTGTGCTGTGCAAAATAAGCCAAAAACAAAAGAACAAATATGCTAAGGTATCTTTCATAAAATACTTATAAGAAAATGGAAGGATGAATTGTAAACCCTTATAGCAGCCACAGAGTCTGAAGTTGTAAATGTACTTCTAGATTCTGAAACACTGAACTATATGTGTATCAGCTGGTATTTCCTTGGAACTTTGAGTGACTCTTTGACACCTAAGACCCATAAATGGAGTGCTGCGGGCCTGAAAGTTAACATAGTTATATAAAATAACAGTTACAGTAACCAAAAGAGAGATCAGGCCTCAATTAGATGGAAATATGATGCCAATCTGGCTGTGACTAAGGCAAATGAGAATATGGGGTAAAAGATAATAGTGTATGTACTCCAGACCTTCGCTTACTGTATGAGACTAAAGGCAAAGAGATTTATTATATCTAGAACCTAAATTTTCTGTAACACACAATCTAAATGAATCTGTCTGGATAGAGCATTTAAACAACCCAAATTTCTGGAGTCCACAAGGTGAATGAGGCCTTGTATTTCTGTATTGTTTAGTGTAATATCTGGATACATCTCAGACTATGGTTTGCTGCTAATTAACAAGTCCCTTGAGGGTCCATAAGGAAAAAAAATGAAACTATTAAACTTTCCCATCTGTGAAACCCTAAGCACCCTCTCAACCACTGCGGACTCCCAACATCAAGACCCTGATTTTGGCCATTAGAGAAATGCAAATCAAAACCACAATGAGATATCATCTCACACCCACCAGAATGGCCATTATCAACAAAACAGAAAATGACAAGTGCTGGAGAGGATGCGGAGAAAGAGGCACACTTATCCACTGTTGGTGGGAATGTCAAAGGGTGCAACCACTGTGGAAGGCAGTTTGGCGGTTCCTCAAAAAGCTGAATATAGAATTGCCATACGACCCAGCAATACCATTGCTAGGTATCTACTCAAAGGACTTAAGGGCAAAGACACAAACGGACATTTGCACACCAATGTTTATAGCAGCATTATTTACAATTGCAAAGAGATGGAAACAGCCAAAATCTCCATCAACAGAAGAGTGGCTAAACAAACTGTGGTATATACATACGATGGAATATTATGCAGCTTTAAGACAAGATAAACTTATGAACCATGTAATAACATGGATGGACCTAGAGAATATTATGCTGAGTGAATCCAGCCAAAAACTAAAGGACAAATACTGTATGGTCCCACTGATGTGAACGGACATTCGAGAATAAACTTGAAATATGTCATTGGTAACAGAGTTCAGCAGGAGTTAGAAACAGGGTAAGACAATGGGTAATTGAAGCTGAAGGGATACAGACTGTGCAACAGGACTAGATACAAAAACTCAAAAATGGACAGCACAATAATACCTAATTGTAAAGTAATCATGTTAAAACACTGAATGAAGCTGCATCTGAGCTATAGGTTTTTGTTTTGTTTTGTGTTGTTTTGTTTTGATTTTACTATTATTACTTTTATTTTTTTCTCTATATTAACATTCTATATCTTTTTCGGTTATGTTGCTAGTTCTTCTAAACCAATGCAAATGTACTAAGAAATGATGATCATGCATCTATGTGATGATGTTAAGAATTAATGATTGCATGTGTAGAATGGTATGATCTCTAAATGTTGGGTTAATTTCTTTTTTTCCGTTAATTAAAAAAAAAAAAAAAGAGAGAAGGGATAATTGGAGATGAAGGGATACAGACTGTACAACGGGACTGGATATAAAAACTCAGAAATGGACAGCACAATACTACCCAATTGTAATGCAATTATGTTAAAACACTGAATGAAGCTGCATGTGAGGTATAGGTTTTTTGTTTTTGTTTTTTTTGTTTTTTTTTCTTTCTATTATTGTTTTAATTCTTATTCTGTTGTCTTTTTATTTCTTTTTCTAAATTGATGCAAATGTACTAAGAAATGATGAATATGCAACTATGTGATGTTATTAAGAATTACTGATTGTACATGTAGATTGGAATGATTTCTAATTGTTTTGTTAATTCTTTTTTTAATTAATAAAAAAAAAATACAGGATTCTCACACACCTATTTCACCACCAACACCTTGATTGTTGTGGAAGAAGTGATTATAGTACATTTTATAACTGTACTATTAAAGCCTGTTGTTTAAAAAAAAAAAAAAAAAAAAAAAGACCCTGATTTTGAAGCTTGCCCTGATGAAACTTATTTCTGGAGTAGAGAAGATAAGACTACCAACAATGAGGCTGAAGAGATGCTTCCAGGGAACCTCTTTTGTTGCTTAGATGTGACCTCTCTCTCTCTAAGCCTGACTCTGCAAGGAAAATAATTACCCTCCCCCCTATGTGGGACATGTCATTCATCCTGGGGATGAGTCTGGCCCTGGCATGGTGGGACTGACAACACCTTCCTGACCCAAAGTGTAATAGAATAAGACATCAGTGCCTAAGGGAGATCAAATAGAATCAAGAGGTTATTCTGGAAGCTATTCTTATGCAAGCTTCAGTTAGATAGTGCTAATTGCCATTGTTTGCTAAACCCCAACCAATATCACTCCTGTTAACTCTTAAGAACACCTAGGGTTTGAACTGAGACTATAAAAGATTCATGCGATTAGTTTTTTTTCCTGGAACTTATAATTTCTAGAGGGTTCCTAGAAAATTCTGAAACCCAGAGGGATCAGCATCTCCAAGATTATCAACTACTTACATCCCCCTATCCTTTAGTGTCAACATCCTTCTCAATATTAGAAAGTCAGAACAGGCACTGGCTCAAGATCCTGATAGACTGGGAGAAGAATTGAAGGAGAAGGAGGAGTATAACAGAGAAAATAGGATTTAACAAATGAGTATGACTGCTGAATCACTCTGTTGACATTTCTTCTAGCCTACAGTGTTTTGGAGCAGCTAGAAGGAAAGACCTGAACTAGTGGAATGGTAACCCATTAAAAACTCTGAAAGCTGTTCACAATAAACACTGCTTTAAAAAATTCTATAATATCAATTTTTCTTTCAGCAACCCAAGATGTTTGAGAAAAGTCCACAACAATTCTTATTTCCATCCTGTGTAAAATGGTGTGTTTCTTCTTTCTTCCTTGGCTCTTTTGGTATTTTCTCTTAAACACTGGTTTCAGCAATTTGCTTATGATACGTATTGAAATAGTTTTATTTAAGCTTATTCTTCTCACTATGTTGAGCTTCTGCATTGTATGTTTATAGTTTCCAATAAGCTTTCAGACTTTGTCCATTATTTCTGTTCACTGCTCTTCCTTCTTCATACTGGAATTCCTACTACCTATATTTTCAACTGCTTGATATTTTTCCTCAGTTAAACAGAAGCTTTGTTTATTTCTTTTTATTTTTTGTCTATGTTTTCTCGAAAATTTATCATTTTGGATAGATTCTGTTGCTATGTCTTTTAAGTTTACTGATCCTTTCTTCTGAAAGCAAGATACCATTAATTTTATCCAGTGAATTTCTCATTTCAGATATTTTCATTTTCATTTCTAGAATTTCCGTTTTTTCCTTTTTTATATATATATTTCATGTGTCCTCATTATGCTCATGTTTTACTTTATAATCTTGAGCATATAAAACATATTTATAATAGATATTTTAAATCCTTAACTATAATTTCATCAACTCTCTTATTTCTTGGACTATTTATATTACCTAATTTTTCTCCAAATTATGGGTCAAAGTTTTTACCTTCTAGTAATTTTTATCAGATTCCAAACATTGTGAATTTTAGGTTGCTGAGAACCAGATTTTGTTGTATTCTTTTAAAGAGTGTTAAACTGTCATCCATACGTATTTTACTAGTTTCACCTTTTTGAGACTTGATTATAAGCTATTTTAGAGAAAATAGAGTAAATTTTACTCTGGACTACTTTAGACTACTTCTAAGATGTGGGCCTTTCCCTTATCTTACTGACTGCTTTGTGTTTTTGACAGGGCATCTCTACTTTGGCTGATGGGAACTTGAATAACTCTCAACCCTGTGTGAGAGCTGGGAATTATTTGACTCCCACATAAATTTTCTTGCCCTGAAAGAAGTTTCTAGTCTGAATTCATGGGGATTCACAATACTCATGCATATTTAGTATTCAGCTATTTAATCATAGTGATCCCTAGTCAGATTTCTGGGGCTATTTCTATCAGTTCCCTTATCTCAATACTCTGCCTCACAAATTCCAGCTACTGCAGCCTCCTCAAGTTGCAAGATCTGTCTTTCCAACTCGAGATTGGCAGTTTCATTTTGGTTTCCCCATTCCTTTACTGCAGTCCAAAAATTGCTTCCAGGCAGGAAGCTTAACTCATTTGTTTTCTTTTCTCAGGGTTTACTGTCTGCACTGTCTGAGGTCTAGTTTCTGAAAATAGTTGCTTTCTATATTTTGCCCTGTTTCAGGGTAAAATAACATTTATAGATGAATGTTAATTCTAGATCCTGTTAGTCCCTTGTATCCAGAAGTAGAAAGTCCCTGTTTTTGAAGGATGGCTTCTTCTTATGCTTATGATTTCATGTTGGTTGCTTTTAACACACAAGCTCCTATTTATCACTGTGCTTATGTATGCACAAACAAAGTATTTTCAGTAAGTGATTGTTTCCTTGTAGGTGGCTGCTTTTCTTCCTTCTCAAGAGAATTTAAAGTATTGCTATGTATATTTTGACTGAACTTTTGAAGCAAACTTTTTGATCAAGAAGCATTTGTGCCCTCAGTGGAGAAGTAGGTAGAGATGTATAGTAAAACATACCTTCCTTCCTGGAGGCAAACCCTAACCATTTTTAGTTCAAACTATCAGTGGTGGAACCTACAGTTGCAAACTGCCTTGAGAGTGAATTTCAAAGATGAGTACAAATAAAAGAAAGAGATGATGTAGCTTCTTATCCAATTAATAGAGAAACTTTCCCCTTGGTGGTAGACATTTGCTTCCTCTTCTAGGTGTTATATTAACTTCTAAGTTTTTAGTGAAACTCAAAATGATGTGATGGAAAGTTTTTGTGTGACAAATTCTTGAAACTTGGTATTTCATATAATAATGAAGTTAGGCAATTACTATTCATTCCAATCAGGAAAAAGTTGCAGCTTAAGATTTGGTTAGGCAGAAATGATCATAATTTTACCCTAGAAAATGAGAAATATAAAATTGTTAGAAAAACTGAACTTAACTATAATCATCATCATGAAGAATTAATGAACATATAATTTAATGATTTTGTTCCATTTCAATCAAAAAATTCAAAAGTTGTATGGGATGCAAATGGCAGAGAGATTATATATATCAGTGTATTCATATTGTTATTCATAGTTCTCTAATACAGTTCAACTGAAAAGATGATTTTAGATGCAGAATTAAGATACACTATGGACCTTAGAGGGAAAATACCCAGTGACTTTTGGTATTGACCTCACTTTACTTCAAGGACCGTCATAGTTTGATAGCATACATAAAACCATGCTGTTTTTTTTTTTTAAATGCTTCTCTGTACATAAAAGTCATCTCATTTAATATTGCTAATTTATTCAGGTAGATTGTAAAGACCATTTTGCCACATATTGCTGAATTTAATAACCAGTAATTTTTAACGTTAAGCACTCAGCAACATAAACAGTGTTAAATTTGCCTTAGACAATTTGGAAAATTGCCTAGAGCCAGGTTGCTGCTATTTATTTTACTCAAACATGAGCTCTACAAATTGAAGAACTATAAAGTACTATGCACTTTCCCATCATCTTTATCATTAGCTGTAAGGCTTCCTCCTAACAATATTATCCCTTTCAAAAATAACCATGGTAATGGATGTTAGTTCATTGTTTCAACCACATTTCTCATATTTAGTACCACAAAGATTGTAATGTTTACTTGACAAAACTAAAATAAAACAGATGCAAGTAAATCAGACAAAGATGTGAATTTGGAATATGAGTAGACAGAGGGTAAAATTAATATTTCATTCTTATTTAGTTAAACATATTCTGTTGTTGTGAATAAGAGGTAATGCTTAGTAACAATAGCTGCTATGTTTTACCAGTTCCAATATTTGTAATAAATTAAGCATTGGAAAAACTAAGAAAGAAGTGGACAGAAACATGATAGAAAATTCTGGGAATTCTACTAAACAATAAGAAGACCTACTGGCCACAACTTTAAGTTTGCAGTGGTAATGCTATATTCATTTCAATAACATTCATTTATTATCTGGGACCCCTGAGTTCTCATTAATTTATGAGAATAATTCTTCCATGAATTGCTCATTTAACATATATCTATTGAATGTGATTTGTCTATCTCTCTTCTATCTATCTATATATATCAAATTGTAAGTAATGTGCTAAGTGATTGAAGAATGCAGATTATATTATGGTAAATGTCAGGTATCTTAATATTCACTGTGAAGTGAGAGGGAGACACTAAAATTAGTGCATGATAAAGCAGAAATAATTGATTTTTAAGTCCCAATAAATTTATATTAGTGCTTTATAAGAAAAAATAATAATTTCAAAATGTACTAATATGATGAAAGCTTACAAAATTAATGTCCCCATACATTTGTATGTTGCAAAGGGGGCAATACTGAAAAAACAAAATAACAAATTGAAGCTTAAGTCTATGGGTTGTGATCCTCTTGCTTTGCAAGACAATATAGAAATAGTATGAGAGCATCTTAGAATGATGCTCTGATTAAGTATCAAGAAAGTATGAAAGCGTAAATGGCTGGAAAATACCATTTTAATTCTGCAAATGTCATTTACTCTCTTCCTTTAAAAATAACATTATGAATAAATCTTCAAAAGTGATCTTCTATTCACAACTTTAACAGTATATAGCATATTCTACTTTGTTAATTTTGCTTTTATTCTTAACTGGATATTATTTTCTATGTAGTAAAAGAGAGCAAAACATCTAAACTAAAGATAATTTTCTCCATTAAACTATTTTTCTACATAATTTTAAAAATAAAATTATGAGGATTTTATACATGGCAATTTTTAATAAAATACCTCTATATAAATAAACCAATGAAGGAAACACAGGATATTGAAAATACCTACCCATTAAAATAAGATTAATAGCTGTGATACATGCTGAGAAACACTGAAGAAATATTTCTTGCTTTATTTTAAGTTTTCTATCAACTGAAGGAGAATTTTCTTCCTTGTGATTTTTAAAACTAATATTTCAAATTACCATGGTTAAAAAATAGGATTCTTATACAATGCAGTAAGTTCTATTTAAGCTTTCTATGTTATCATTTCTGGAATTTTCTAGTGAAATAGCTGAAATTTTTGTACTTAACAATATAATTTGAAATATTTCTATCTCTCAATCTTGCTTACCTGTATGAGTCAGTGTTCTCTTGGGAAACAGAATCAATAGGAGAAATCCATAAATACTCGAGAGATTTTTATAAGAATTGTTTCACATGGCTGTGGAGATCAGAAGTAATCCTGTGTGGAAAAACATGGTGATGGATAAAGCATTCTGTAAGTCCATGCATGGTTTTTCGGCAAAAGCATTCTGTGCAAGAAAGGCTGACCCATATCTACAGAATATGTCTATTCTAGATAGAACAACATTCTGCTCCTTTCATGATAAAAGCAACCTAATATAATCAAACTGCCACCAGGTAACAGGCTGATCACCTCCAAGAATGGTGCCATATCAGGGAATGAAAGTTAGTCTGTGCTGCTGGCAGTTTGAGCATTCATTAGTGGCTGTAGTCAGATTGGTCTTGGTGAGTAGAAATCCATGTTGCTAAGCCCACACATAACCTCCATCCTTACCAACATAACTACTTTTCTCATGAACCCATTGGCAATGATAGGAATGGCTGAGGAAAGAGGCCAACTGGAATCCACAGAACAGGTCATCTCATCTGCTTGATTATTAAAATTTTCTTCTGCTGAAGTCACCCTTTGGTGAGCATTTGTTCTAGTTTACTAACTGCCAGAATACAATATACCAGAAACAGAATGGCTTTTGAAAAGGGGAATTTAATAAGTTGCTAGTTTACAGTTCTAAGGCCAAGAAAATGTCCCAATTAAAACAAGTCTATAGAAATGTCCAATCTAAGGTATCCATCCAGGGAAAGATATCTTGGTTCAAGAAGGCCGATAAATTTCAGGGTTTCTCTCTCAGCTGGAAGGGCACTTGGCAAACATGGTATCATCTGCTAGCTTTCTCTCCTGGCTTCCAGTTTCATGAAGCTCCCTGGGGGGCGTTTTCCTTCTTCATCTCCAAAGGTCACTGGCTCATCCACTCTCTGCTTCATGGTGCTGCAGCATTTTCTGCTCTCTTCAAATCTCTCTCTGAATCTCGGACTTCAGAAACTAATCAAGACCCACCCAAATAGGTGCAGACATGTCTTAACCTAATCCAGCTGAAGAACCATTCTTGATTGAATCACATCTCCAGGGAGATGATCTAATTAGAGATTCAAACATACAGTATTGAATAAGGATTATTCTACCTTTATGAAATGGGATTTTGATAAAAACATGACTTTTCTAGGGGACATACATCCTTTCAAACCAGCACAGAATTCATTTGAAACTCAAATATCTTAATGTTTCTTGCTCACTCAGAAAGGTCTATCCACATACCTCTTCCCCAGACCTCTTTGTCACCAATTTTCTAATATTCCTTCCAAGTCCCTGACCATCCAGCCAGACCATTGTTGACAGCCCATGAATCAGTATACAAATGCACCTCCAACTATTTCTTCTTTCAAGCAAAATGAACAACCAGGTTCACTGCTCAAAGTTCTGCCCACTGTGAGGATTTCCTTTCACCACTGTCATTCAGGGATTGCTAGAAAGGGGGCTATAGTGCTGCAGCTGTACATTTTTGGATAGTTCCTGCATATATTGCAGAAACCATCATAAACCAGGCCCAAGTTTTCTCCTTCTTAGTCAGCTGATAGAAAGGAACTCCCCAAGAGGCTATAACTGTGAGCTTGGAAAGAGAAGGTAACATGGCTGGAGCAGGAGCTATGGGACTTTGGATCAATTCCTCATGTAACTTACTTGTGCCTTCAGGACTCATTTGAGCCCTGTTTTTATATACCACTTCCATTTTATGATGGAGTGCTGCTTTGTACGTTCAACTTTATGGATTTTGGGATCAGACTATACCCAGCTCATAATAAGCAACTAGGTCTCATGGTAACTTGATGGCCCATGGTGAAGCATTCATTCTCTACTAAGGTTCAGCAGCAGGCCAAAAGCTATTTCTCAAAAGCAGACTAGTTATCTGCAGATGATGGCAAGACTGTGCACCAAAATTCTAGGGATATGAATTGTGATTTATAGAATTTTGCCAAGGGCACCAGACCACATTTCTATTTTTCACTGACACTTTCAATTCCATTGGAATGCTGGATCATACAGTCCAAGTGTCAGAGCATCTTTTTTTTTTAATTGTGAAAACACAGGTACAAAAAAGCAATACATTTCAAAGCACATTGCCGCAATTAGTTGTAGAACAGATTTCAGAGTTTGGTATGGGTTACAATTCCACAATTTCTGGTTTTTATTTATAGCTGCTCCAAGACACTGGAGACAAAGAAATATATCTATATAATGATTTAGCAATCATACTCAATTGTTAAATCCTATCTTCTCTGTTATAATTCCACCTTCCCCTTTGATCTTTTTCCCAATCTGTATAGGTTTTTGAACTATACCCATTCTATCTTTTTCATGTTGGAAATGATTGCCAATAATATGGACAGGGAGATGAAAATAGTTGATGTTCTGAAAAGGCTGTCCCTCTGGGTTTCAGGATTTATCTAGCCTAGGAACCCATCTGGAGGTTGTAGGTTTCTGGAAAGTAATCATAGTGTATGGAATCTTTGTAGAATCTCAAATAGAGCCCTAAGGGTTCTTTAGGGTTGGCAGGAATGGGTTGGGTTGGGGGTTGGCAAACCATGAAAGATAACAGTGTCTAGCTGAAATTTGTTTGAGAGTAGCCTCCAGAGTTGCATCTCAACTCTATTTGAACTCTCTCAGCCACTGATACCTTATTTGTTACAAATCTTTCCCCCCTTTTGGTCAGGAAGGCATTGTTGATCCCATGGTGCCAGGGCTAGGCCATATCAGAGCCTATTGCTGTGTACTTGGACCTGTTGCACAGCCTCCTCTTATTCTTGTCCCCAGTCAAAACTGATAGGGTTTTGGTAAATGGGCCAGAGTAACACACCCAAATGAAGAATATGTTGTCTCCAAAATCCAAGGAGGCATCCTAGGATTGTGGCTCTCTTTTGGTTATTGTGACTCTTTTTTGGTTATTGGAGGGACAGCTTATTCTTCACCTTAAAAGGGATGTCTTGACATGCCCCACAGCAGTGAACATCTAGAAAGTTCACTGAGGTGGAAGGCCCCTGCATTTTTGTTTGATTTTTCTCCCAACGTCTGACACTCTAATGCCTTACCAATAAGTCTGAAGTAGTTGCTACTTCTTGCTTACTAGTTCAATATGATATCTTCAGTGTAATGGGCCAGTGTGATGTCATGTTGGAGGGAGAGATGATCAAGTTCCCTGAATGCTAGATTATGACATGTGGCTGGTGAGTTGATATACCCCTTAGGTAAGACAGTGATGGTGTATTGCTGGCCTTGTCAGCTGAAAGCAAACTGTTTCTGGTGGCCTTTACTAACACCAATAGAGAAAAAAAACATTTATCAGATCAATAGTTGCATGCCAATACTAAAGGATGTATTGATTTGTTCAAGCAATGATCACATCTGGAAGAGCAGCTGCCATTGGAGTCACTACCTGGTTAAGTTTAAGTTCATAATAATCTACTGCTGTCCTTCAAGATCTGCCTGTTTTTTGAACAAGCCAGAAAGGAAAGTGGAATGGGGATGTGGTGGGAATTGCCATCTCTCTGCATCGTTCAAGTCCTTGGTAGTGGCACTAATTTCTGTAATCTCTCCAGGAATCCAGTGTTGCTTTTAATTTACTATTTTTCTGGGTAGGGACAGTTTTAGTGGCTTCCATTTGGCCTTTGTTACCATAAAAACCCTCACTCGATGAGTCAGAGAACCAGTGTGGGGATTATGTCAGTTGTTGACTATGTTCATTCTAATTATGCATTCTGGAACTGGGGAAACAACAACAAAATGAGTCTGAGGATCCACTGAACCCACTATGATATGGACCTGAGCTGAAACTCCATTGATCATACTCCATATGCCCCTTCTCTGATTGGTGGACCAGAGTTGACATTTTGGGTCTCCTGGAATTAATGTCATTTCTGGGCCAGTGTGCCTGAAATGTCTGATTATTTCTTTTTCCCCAATGCACAGTTACCCTGGTAAAAAGTCACAGGTCACTTTGGAGAAGGCTGGGAGGAAAATTTACAGTATACATTTTTGGAAGTATAACAAGGTCCTTCCCCAAAGGAGCCTGTCCTTCCCTTCATTCAAGGGGCTCTACATAGGTAAACAGTCTCAAGTCTAGGAATTGATTAAGTGGTTGACTCTCCATGTTTGTTATTCAAGTTAGACTTTTATTCACTTAACCTAGAGCTCATCTGCTTATACAGCTCTAGTAAGAATTTATTAGACTTCCAGCCTATTTTACTTGTAGTACCCTATGATCATAGCCAACAGCATTGATCCCTACAAGTCAGATTATTTTGGCTGCTGCTTTGAGTCTGTTGTCCATTATGGTAGCCACATGCAGCTTATCTTTGGCAGTTAAGTGTTGCCACTTGGCTTCTATCAACCCAGGATCCAACCATCCCCACTGTATTTAAGAATCCAAGTTTGGTAACAGTTCCCATAGTAATATCTTACCTACAGAGAAGAGTAACCACAGTGCTCTGCAAGGAATATGAAGTTAGTCTCCAAATGTATTTTCTCACACTCCTGGACATTCCTGAGGTGGGTGCACAGGTCTTACAGTAATATTCCAATCGTACTAAGCTTTTGGCTCCCCACATCTACATTATACCAGGGCAGCTGTGGCATTTTGACCTCGGGTAATGTAGGTCACCTTTTAGTCCATGTTTTAGTCAACCACCTGAACAAACTATTAGAGCACTGTCTAACCCCTAGAGCTACAACTCTGAAGCCAGAATCTGTCTTTCATAGGCCCATATCAATAAATTCAGCCTGACTTAACTTCACATTCCTTCCACCATTGTACCACACACTTAATATCCCTTCACACACTTATCCCTCTGATCTCTATCTACATAAATTGTCAAAGTCATGTAGCTCTTTTGGAGTATAGCGCACCTCCTCATGGGTCATATTTTGCAACCTCACCTTTTGGAGCCTGTTGGGACTTCAGTCTAGTTATAGAGCTGGAAGAAAAGAAGGGTGGTGGAGGTGGGTCATGAAAAGAATTAGAAGTGTCTTTCAAACCAATTACTTCAGGGTATTTCATTGCATTTTCATCTGTGAAACAGGATTAATCTCTTCAGATAAGGGTGAGGGTGGTTTGTTCAGAGAAGGTGGTTACAGGTCTATCAGGTAAAGCAGGATTAGTCTCTCCTGGTGGAGAATGAATGACAAGGCAGATGGGGGGGGTAGAGTGAGTGTTTCCACAAGACAGAGGGGAGGTCAGGTAGATGGGTTCTTCAGGGCAGACCATTACATGTTTACCAGGCAAAGACTCAGCAGAATCTAGGGTTTCAATGTCCCCACCATCATCATTATCAACCCATATGTCCCCCATTCCATTCTTTCAAAGGATCCCATTCCTTTCCAATCAATGCCCTCACTTTAACAGCAGAACCCTGCAAGATTGGAAATTTAGTTTACATTGTAATTCAGCCACTCACACAATGAGACTCTGGATCTGGTTTTCAGAAATCTCAAGTCTGAAGCTCAACCAAATAAAATTTTCTTTTAGGGCACACATAGAAACTTACAAATCCTTCACATAGTACTTAAGCTGCAAATTTGAAACTGTAGGCACATTCCTTTCTTTTAAAATTGTATCTAGAATGTTTAGGAACAACCAACCAACATCATTATACCTTTTTACTCACAAAACTCTGTTAAGGTATCAAAAATACTCTTACCTAGAACATTGTCTCATAAGCATTTTCATAGCCATATCCAAAAAAGTGGCTAGCTATATTTTGAATATATTTACTGCCAATTCATGCCATGGACTATCAGTGCTATTTTGATTATTGGAAATAGAGTCATCTAATCAGATTGGAAAATCAATTCCCAAAACCCCAGAACCAATTCAGAAATCTAATATTTAAGATTCTGTTTCTCAAGAACTGCTCCAAGTACAAAAGCTGTATTAATCAGGGTTCTCTGGGGAAATAGAACCAACAGGATATATTTATAAATATAATGAGATTTTTATAAGAATTTTCTCATGTCCACAAGTCCAAATTCTGTAGGACGCTTGCAAGCTGGGAACTCCAATGAAAGTCTTTTATGGGTTCCCCAAGAGAAGCTTGCTTGCTGAAGTAGAGATGGCAATTCTCTCTTCTGACTTCTGAAATCATCACTTCTCTTTTCAACACTTTCAACTGGTTGGATGAGACTTCTCTCACTATTAAAGACTATCTCCTCAGTTGATTGTAGATGTAATCATCCATAGATGCAATCAACTTACTGATGATTTAAGTACATGAAACGTCCTCACAGTAACAATCAGGCCAGTGTTTCCTTGACCAAATAACTGAACACCAAAACCTGGCCAAGATGACACATGAAATTAACCATTATACTACATAATAGCAAATGTAATTTTACAAGATATAGTTATTTAGTCAATGCTCTCTGATTGGGTATTGTTAATCTCTCCTATTTATTATACGCAAAAAAAAAAAAAAAGGATAGAGCCTGTGGGATAAAAATTAAAATTGCTTCCTTAAGAACAAGAGTAGACAAAAATCTGCTCTGGTACTTGGATCATGTATCACATGTACAAATTGTTTGTAATTTTTGGAAATGCTGTACACTATCTTGACAGAGAATGCTTTTCATGGATTTATACTTTTCTCCAAAATATTCTGTTTATGAAATAAATAGGTCTTTCTTTATATATATATTTATCAACTACACAACTATTTATTCTCAAAAAGGGAATAATCTGGGTTCCTAGTTATATTTAAGTAGTTTCTGAACATCTTAAAGAAATCCCAAAGTTTTTGTGTATTTCCACGAATAGTTGCTAAACCAAAACTAATATGTCTTAATTTTTATAGCTTTAAAAGGCTGAGGAATGATTGGACAAAGGATGAAGAGAAGAGGAAGGACTTAAAATATATTTTAGCTTACGTAATCAAGTTTAAGTCTCAGGACTAAGGTTAGCTGAGGGACAGGCTATTTATTTGTTTGTTTGTTTATTTTAGTAGACATTTTCAAATATACTAAAAGTAGAAAGAATAGTAAAAAAATCCTTAAATACTAGCATTCGGTTTCCACAACTCTAGGTATTTTTTGCCAGTTTTGTTGCATCTGTTTCTCACAACCTTTCTGTCTGAGTTTTTTTTTTCTTTTGTTGGGGTATTCCAATGAAAATCCTATGCAGCATGCCATTCATCAGTATGAATTATGAATCGATAGGTTCTATGTTAAGCAAAATTCCAAAATTATCCCTTATGTTTAAGGCCCCTGAACGCATCTTCTCCTAGGTATTCCATCAAACACTAATCTTAGCACTGCTTTAAGAGATTTTGAATACATAATAAAGATTCTAAGTCAGTTGGTTTTAAAATAGGGAAATAGGCCCTATCTAATCACATGAGTCCTTTAAACTTGTGGCTAGAGATCAAAGACCAAAGAAGTTAGAGATTCAACACATGAAGGAGATTTGGCATGCAAAAAGTTCTCCTTTGTTAGCTTGAAGATGGAGGGGGCCACATTCCAAAGAACAGTGATCCCTCTTTAACAGTAAGGAAGAAAATAGAGATTTCATTCCCACAATTTCACAATTACGGGAAACTGAATACTATCACCAATCTGAATGAGCTTGGAAGGGGCCCCAAAGTCTCAGATGAGAGAGTTGCCTCAGCAAACACATTTGATTTCAGTGGATTGAACCCGTGATCAGAGAACCCAGTCATGGTGTGAAAACTTCCCAAGGGAACTTCAAGATGATAAATTTGTGCTGTTTTAAGTTACTTGCTATGTTTGTGCTAATTTGTTATGCATCAATGTAAGACTAAAATTGATGTGTTTTTTAATATAAACTACCATGCCATTATCACACCAAACAAAATTAACAATAACTGCCTTCTATGTGCTTCAATTTGATAAAGCTGCTGGAATGCAATATATCAGAAATGGGTTGGCTTTTACTATAAGGGTTTATTAACTTACAACTTACAACTAAGGCTATGAAAAGGTCCAAATTAAGACATTAACAGGATGATACATGGACTCTAAAGAAAGGCTGCCGGCATCTTGGACACCTCTTCCACATGGGAAGGCACATGGTTTACATCTGCTGGTCCTTCACTCCTGATTGCCTTCAGCTCTGGTTTCAGTGGCTTCTTCTGTGGGTACTCTCTTAGCTTCTTTGGAGCTTTCCTCTTAGCTCCTCTGGGGTTTTTTCTCTAATCTCTCCCCAAACTTTTCTGGATGTGTCTTTCTCTGCTTTCTGGGCCTTTTATCCTCTCATAAAGGACTCCAGTATAGGATTAAGACCCACCTTGAATTGGGTAGGTCACATCTCAATTGAAATAACCTAATCAAAAGTTCCCACCCAACACAGGTCTGAACCCACAGGAATGGATTAAAAGAACATGGCCTTGAGTACTTTGGCCACATCCAAGAATGATGACACTGTCAACTGAATTAAAGAAGAGTCCTCCACGGTACACTTTCTAGAGTGATAAAGAGCTTATGAGCACTGAAATTTGGTGAAAGTATCATCATGTTTATCCTTTGGTGAGTGTAAACCCAGAAGAAGACAGTTGTCAGCTGAGTGTTGATAGTGCAGCTACTGGAGTTAGTGAACTGGAAATATGTACTTATAGAATTCACTCAGAAAGAGTGGGCCATGCTGGGTACATCCCAGAGAAAGTTGGGCAGAGATGTGATGCTGGAGAATATCAGTCATCTACTCTCAATGGGATATCAGGTCTGTAAATCAGATGTAGCTTCAAAGTTGGTTCAAGGGAAGGAACTGTGGGAAAAAGGAATTGTATTGTTTTAAAGCTAGAATTCAGGCAGGAAAAGTAGTCTTAAAAAACAAGAAATGGGCAGTGGCCAAGATGGCAGCTTAGCAATGTGCGCGATTTAGTTCATCCTCCAGAACAGCTACTAAATAACCAGAAACAGTACAGAACAGCTCCTGGGGCCACATCAGTGACCAGGCACACAGCGTACCACAGTCTGGACCACCTGGACCAGCTACAAGCACCCCCAGAACCAAGAGTTCCCCAAGCCACGATGGCCAGCTCCCCTCCCCGACAGGCTGCTTCACAGAGGGGAAAGGAAAGAGACTTTACCAGCAGCAGGGGCTGAGCCCAACCAAACACCAACTGTGGAATTAATTAACAAATTCTTACAACTAAAAATAGGCTCCCAGCTCAGACAAACCTGGTCAAAGTGGTGGTGGCTCATTTTTGCCCCAGCATCAAGGGGGCAGGGCTGACGGAAAAAAGAAAAACAAAAAAAAGAAGCAGAGGATTTTGTGGCTTTCTTTCTGCAGAGGTTTGACTGCCTTTGGATACAGTGGCAGGACTTCTCAGGCTGCAACTGCCCCAGGCATAGGTAGAAACGAGCTCATTTGAGGGCTTGTCTGGAGCCTGTGCCTTCCCCAGGGATGGTGTGAAACCCAACTCAGGTGGAATCCCTTCCTTAAGGATTTCAGACACCAGGGCTTGGAAATTTGAAGCCATTAAAACCAGCCTACAACCTCTCCTCTGTCTCCACCACACCCCCAGCAGGGAGGGTCTGCCAAATCATCTTATGCTGGTGGGACCTGCAGGCAGACAAGCGCCACATACTGGGCAGGATAAGAAAAATAGAGTCCTGAGATTTCACAGGAAAGTCTTTCAACCTGCTGGGTCTCACCCTCAGGGAAAACTGACACAGGTGACTCCTTCCCCCTGATAGGAGGACAGTTTGATATGGGAAAATCTGGCTGGGGTCTATAATATCTAAGTAGGCCCTCCTACGGGCGGGGGGAGGCACCATGCAAGCAGGGCAAAAAACAAGAAAACAACAACTGAAAAACTTTGCTCTGTTAAATAAAACCTAAGCTAGAGGTGCAGAAAAAAGCTGAACTGAATGTCAAAGAACAGAAAGACAACAAATTCATCCAGCAAGAAAATCCTAGGTAAAAGAAGTGAAAGCAATCTCCAAAATAAACTAATTAAGATAATTAAATGTCCAGACACCAGCAAAAAATAACAAATCACACTAGGAAAATTGAAGACATGGGCAAACCAAGAATTCAAATGAAGTACAGGAGTTGAAACAATTAATTCAAAATATACAAACAGACATGGAAAACCTCATCAAAAACAAAACCAATGAATTGAGGGAGGATATAAAGAAGGCAAGGAATGAACAAAAAGAAAAAATCAAAAGTCTGAAAAAACAAATCACAGAACTTATGGGAATGAAAGGCACGGTAGAAGAGATGAAAAAAGCAATGGAAATCTTCAATGGTAGATTTTGAGAGGCAGGAGATAGGATTAGTGAACTGGAGGACAAAACATCTGAAATCTGACAAGATAAAGAAATATATAGGGAAAAAATGGAAAAATATGAGCAGAGACTGAGGGAATTGAATGACAATATGAAGCACACGAATATACGTGTTGTGGGTATCCCAGAAGGAGAAGAGATGGGAAAAGAAGGAGAAAAACTAATGGAGGAAATTATCACTGAGATTTTCCCAAATCTTATGAAAGACTTAAAATTACAAATCCAAGAAGTGCAGCATACCCCAAAGAGAATAGATCCAAATAGACGTACTATAAGACACTTACTAATCAGAATGTCAGAGGTCAAAGAGAATCTTTAAAGCAGCAAGAGAAAAGCAATCCATCACATACAAGGGAAGCCAAATAAGACTGTAGATTTCTCAGCAGAAACCATGAAGGCAAGAAGACAGTGGGATGATATATTTAAATTACTAAAAGAGAAAAACTGCCAACCAAGAATTCTATATCCAGCAAAATTGTCCTTCAAAAATGAGGGAGAAATTAAAATATTTTCAGACAAAAAGTCACTGAGAGAATTTGTGACCAAGAGACCAGCTCTGCAAGAAATACTAAAGGCAGCAATAGAGACAGATATGAAAAGACAGAAGAGAGAGGTGTGGAGAAGAGTGTAGAAATGAAGACTATGAGTAAAGATAAAAAGAAGGAAAATTAGATATGACATATAAAATCCAAAAGACAAAATGGTAGAGGAAAGTACTACCTGTACAGTAATAACACTAAACAAACAGGACCCACCTATATGCTGCTTACAGGAAACACATCTTAGACCCAAGGATAAACAGGTTGAAAGTGAAAGGTTGGGAAAAGATATTTCATGCAAATAACAATCAGAAAAGAGCAGGAGTAGCTATACTAATATCCAACAAATTAGACTTCAAATGTAAAACAGTTAAAAGAGACAGAGAAGGATACTATGTATTAATAAAAGGAACAATTCAGCACGAAGACATAACAATCATGAATATTTGTGTGCCGAACCAGAATGCTCCAAAATACATGCAGCAAACACTGAAAAGAGAAATAGACACACCTACCATAATAGCTGGAGACTTCAACTCAACACTCTCATCAATGGACAAAACATCTAGACAGAGGATCAATAAAGAAACAGAGAATTTGAATAATGCAATAAATGATGTAGACTTAACAGACATTCATAGAACATTACACCCCACAACAGCAGGATACACCTTTTTCTCAAGGGCTCATGGATCATTCTCAAGGATAGACCATATGCTGGGTCACAAAGCAAGTCTCAATAAATTTAAAAAGATTGAAATCATGCAAAACACTTTTTCAGATCATAAAAGAATGAAGTTGGAAATCAGTAATGGCAGAGCACCAGAAAATTCACAAATATGTGGAGGCTCAACAATACACTCTTAAACGACCAGTGGGTCAAGGAATAAATTAGAAGAGAAATCAGTAAATATCTCAAGGCAAATGAAAATGAAAACACAACATATCAAAACTTTGGGATGCAGCAGAGGCAGTGCTAAGAGGGAAATTCATTGCCCTAAATGCCTATATCAAAAATGAAGAAAGGGCAAAAATTGAGGAATTAACTGCTCACTTGGAAGAAGTAGAGAAAGAACAGTGAACTAATCCCAAAGCAAGGAAAAAGAAAGATATAATGAAGATTAGAGCAGAAATAAATGAAATTGAAAACATGAAAACAATTGAGAAAATCATTAAAACCAGAAGCTGTCTTTACGAGAATATCAATAAGATTGATGGACCCTTAGCAAGATTGACAAAAAAAAAGGAGAGCATGCAAATAAATAAGATCAGAAACGGAAGAGGAGACATAACCATTGACCCCACAGAAATAAAGGAAGTAATGACAAGATACTATGAACAACTTTATGCTAATAAATACAATGATGTAGATGAAATGGACAACTTTCTAGAAAGGCATGAAAAACCAACTTTGACGTGAGAAGAAATAGATAACCTCAAAAAAACAATCACAAGTAAAGAAATTGAATCAGTCATTAAGAAGTTCCCCAAAAAGAAAAGTCCAGGACCAGATGGCTTCACATGTGAAGTTTACCAAACATTCCAGAAAGAATTAGGACCAATCCTGCTCAAACTCTTCAAAAAAATTGAAGAGGAGGGAAAGCTACCTAACTCATTCTATGAAGCCATCATCACCCTCATACCAAAGCCAGACAAAGATATTACAAAAAAAGAAAACTACAAGGGACAGGCCTTCTAGATGAGACCAGTAGGCTGGGAGCAAATACCAGTGAGACTTTAACGGGTGTCGTCGGTAGTGGAAGATTCTTCAACCAATCATTATATCAACCAATACAGATGTTTCTCTATCTTCATATGATGAAGATCAGGGATCTAAACTTATCCGAAAAGCTAGAGAGGCACCATTTGTCCCTATTGGGATGGCAGGTTTTGCAGCAATTGTTGCATATGGATTATACAAACTGAAGAGCAGGGAAAATACTAAAATGTCTGTTCACCTGATTCACATGTGTGTTGCAGCCCAAGGCTTTGTTGTGGGAGCAATGACTCTTGGTATGGGCTATTCCATGTACAAAGAATACTGGGCAAAACCTTAACTTTAGAAGAAGAGATGATGTCATGGTCTGCTGGTGGTATTTGCTTTCGTTAAGACACTTCAAGTTGAGGTTACACATATATGCTGAAAATAAATTGAGTACGTTCAGACAGTAACACAATTTTTTGAATATTGGCTTCCTTTCTTTCAGGCTTGATTTGTCTGGTGACCAAATTATTGGTGACAAGTTCACTAACTAGGTCATTCAGGGAAATCAAGTTAGCACAAAAGAAACATGTCATTCAGATTATCTTGATAATGGTAAAATGTCCACATTCTTGAACTCTTATAGGTGAAATTAGCTCTAAAAAAGACAGCAGGCAGAATATCACATTGTTTGGCTGTTATGTAAGAATACCATTTACCCAAATTAATTTAATTTTTTTCTGCCTACCTTCTGCACTTGTTTCACATTTTGGTTTCTAGGGCTGGTTGACTCTTAAAGAACTCTTTCAGAAAAGTGCATGGAATACAACATTGTAATGTCTCCCGCAACTGAACATATGTGTGTTTAAACTAAACCTGAAAACCTGGTAACAGATGCTTAGAAGTAGTATTTATTTTAGAATCATGCTTATTAATAAACATGAGAATAACTTAATTATAGATTCCATTTAACTTTCATAATTGCAGAATTATATTTTTACTGCTGTTATAACTTTTAAATGTCATCTTGAAATAGAAGTATGTAAAGTGCTAATCAAAAGAAAATGAGGACTTGAAATGTGTATAGTATTTGTTTATTTTCTCTGTAAGATTCACAAGTGTTGAACAAAACACCTTACCTGTATTGAAGGTGATAAGTGATTTATGAACAAGTTGGTTTGGCAAGGGATTATATACAGATTTGATATACTACAGAATGCTTTGTTGCACTTGTGAAAATTTTTGGTCTGACTTTACATTCCATGGTGATAACATGGTAAACATATTGTTATTAAAGTGAGTGAACACACACACACACAAAAGAAAACTACAGACCAATCTCTCTAATGAATATAGATGCAATAATCCTCAACAAAATTCTAGCAAATCGAATCCAGGAACCCATTAAAATAATTATACATCATGACCAAGTATGATTTATTCCAGGTATGCAAGGATGGTTCAACATAAGAAAATCAATTAATGTAATACACCATATCAACAAATAAAAGCAGAAAAACCACATGAATCATCTAGATTGAAGCAGAAAAGGCATTTGACAAAATTCAACATCCTCTTCTGTTGAAAACACTTCAAAGGATAGGAATACAAAGGAACTTCCTTAAAATGATAAAGGGAATATATGAAACACCACAGGTAACATCATCCTCAATGGGGAAAAACTGAAAACTTTCCC
This sequence comes from Tamandua tetradactyla, assembly GCF_023851605.1. Classification (NCBI taxonomy): domain Eukaryota; kingdom Metazoa; phylum Chordata; class Mammalia; order Pilosa; family Myrmecophagidae; genus Tamandua; species Tamandua tetradactyla. The sequence continues at coordinate 47,007,027 of NC_135331.1, forward strand.
CCTAAGATCAGGAACAAGACAGGGATGTTCACTATCACCACTTTTATTCAATATTGTGTTGGCATTTCTAGCCAGAGCAATTAGACAAGAAAAAGAAATACAAGGCATCAAAATTGGAAAGGAAGAAATAAAACTTTCATTGTTTGCAGATGATATGATACTATTGTGAAAAACCCTGAAAAATCCACAGCAAAACTACTAGCACTAATACATGAGTAGAGCAAAGTGGCAGGTTACAAGATCAACACTCGAAAATCTGTAGTGTTTATATACACTAGTAATGAACAATCTGAGGGAGAAATCAAGAAAAGAATTCCATTTACAATTGCTACCAAAAGAATAAAATATTTAGGAATAAATTTGACTAAAGACAAAAGACCTTTACAAAGAAATCTACAGAAATTGTTAAAAGAAATCACAGAAGACCTAAATAGATCGAAGTGCATACCATATTCATGGAATGGAAGACTGAATATAGTTAAGATGTCAAATCTACCTAATTGATTTACAGATTCAATGCAATACCAATTAAAATCCCAAAAACTTACTTTTCAGAAATGGAAGAACCAATAACCAAATTTATCTGGAAGGACAGGGTGCCCCAAATAGCTAAAAGTATCCTGAGAAAAAAAATGAAGTTGAGGTCTCACACTACCTGACTTTAAGGCATATTATGAAGCTACTAGCGGTCAAAACAGCACGGTACTGGCATAAAGATAGATATATTGACCAATGGAATCAAATAGAGTGTTCAGATATAGATCCTCTCATCTATGGACAAGTGATCTTTGATAAGTCCGTCAAGCCAACTCACCTGGGACACAACAGTCTCTTCAATAAATGGTGCCTAGAGAACTGGATATCCATATGCAAAAGAATGAAAGAGGACCCACATCTCACACCCTATACAAAAGTTAACTCAAATTGGATCAAAGACCTAAACATTACATCTAAGACATAAAACTGTTAGAAGAAAATGTAGGGAAATAGCTTATAAATCTTATATGTGAGGCAATTTTATAGACCTTACACCCAAAACAAGAGCGTTGAAGAAAGAAAGAAAGAAATGGGAACTCCTCAAAATTAAACACTTTTGTGCATCAAAGAACTTCATCAAGAAAGTAAAAAGACAGCCTACACAATGGAAGACAATATTTGGAAACAACTTATCAGATAAAGGTCTAGTATTCAGAATTTATAAGGGATTGTTCAACTCAACAACAAAAAGACAGCCAATCCAATTACAAAATGAGCAAAAGACTTGAACAGACACTTCTCAGAAGAGGAAATACAAATGGCCAAAAGGCATGTGAAGAGATGCTCAACTTCCCTGGCCACTAGAGAAATGCAAATCAAAACCACAATAAGATATCATCTCACACCCACCAGAATGGCCATGATCAATAAAACAGAAAATGACAAGGGCTGGAGAGGATGTGGAGAAAGAGGCACACTTATCCACTGTTGGTGGGAATGTCAAATGGTACAACTTCTGTGAAAGACAGTTTGGTGATTCCTCAAGAAGTTAAATATAGAACTGCCATATGACCCAGCAATACCATTGCTAGGTATCTACTCAAGGGACATGGGGGCAAGGACACAAATGGACATTTGCATACCAATGTTTATAGCAGCATTATTTATAATTGCAAAGTGACAGAAACAGCCAAAATGTCCATCAACAGACGAGTGGCTAAACAAACTGTGGTATATACATATGATGGAATATTATGCAGCTGAAAGACAGAATAAAGTTATGAAGTATGTAACAACTTGGATGGACCTTAAGGACATTATGCTGAGTGAGAGTAGCCAGAAACAAAAGGACAAATACTGTATGGTCTCACTGATATGAACTGACATTAGTGAATAAACTTGGAATATTTCATTGGTAACAGAGACCATCAGGAGATAGAAATAGGGTAAGATATTGGGTAATTGGAGCTGAAGAGATGCAGATTGTGCAGCAGGACTGAATATAAAAACTCAGAAACGGACAGCACAATACTACCTAACTGTAATACAATTACGTCAAAACACTGAATGAAGCTGAATGTGGGAATGATAGAGGGTGGAGTGCTGGGGATACAAATGAAATCAGAAAGAAAGATAGACGATAAAGATTTAGATGGTATAATCTAGGAATGTCTAGAGTGTATAATGATAGTGACTAAATGTACAGATTTTTAAAATGTTTTTGCATGAGGAAGAACAAAGGAATGTCCTTACTGCAGGGTGCTGAAAATAGATGGTAATTAATATTTTAAAATTTCAACTTATGTGTGAGACTAAAGCCAAAAATGTTTATTTGGTACAAAATTCATATTTTGACTAGTGCATTTCCTAATATAACATATGTAGATAGCTTAATTGAACACCTTAAGTACATGGAACCTTGAGTAGGACATGAAATTTTGTTGGTTTGTCCAGAGTGATGCCCCGATAAATTCCAGAGTGATTTGATCAGTGAATAAAAAGTATTTGCAAAGTCCCCTTCAGGGAATGGTGAGAATAGAATTCAATCTCTCCAAGTTGAATTCTTGATATTCTCACAAGCAATGTGGACAACCAAAGCTATAGGATAAGCCCCCAGTCTTGGGGTTTGTTCAAATGAAACTTAACCCCACAAAGGATAGGTCAAGTCTACTTAAAATAAAGCCTAAGAGTCACCTCCAAAAGAACCTCTTTTGTTACCCAGATGTGGCCTCTCTCTCCAGCCAACACCACAAGCAAACTCATCACCCTCCCCCTGGCTACATGGGACATGACTCCAAGGGGTGTGGACCTTCCTGACAATGTGGGACAGAAATCCTAGAATGAGTTGAGACTCAGCATCAAGGGATTGAGAAAACCTTCTCGACCAAAAGGGGAAAGAGTGAAATGAGACAAAGTGTCAATGGCTGAGAGATTCCAAACAGAGTCGAGAGGTTATCCTGGAGGTTATTCCTACGCATTAAGTAGATATCACCTTGTTATTCAAGATGTAATGGAGAGGCTGGAGGGAACTTCCTGAAAATGTAGAGCCGTGTTCCAGTAGCCATGTTTCTTGATGATGATTGTATAATGATACAGCTTTCACAATGTGACTGTGTGATTGTGAAAACCTTGTGTCTGATGCTCTTTCTATCTATCTTGTCAACAGATAAGTAGAACATATGGAATAAAAATAAACAATAGGGGGAACAAATGTTAAAATAAATTTAGTTTGAAATGCTAGTGATCAATGAAAGGGAGGGGTAAGGGATATGGTATGTATAATATTTTTCTCTGTTTTCATTTTATTTCTTTTTCTGTTGTCTTTTTATTTCTTTTTCTGAATTGAACCAAATGTTTTAAGAAATGATCATGATGATGAATTTGTAACTATGTGATGATATTGTGAATTACTGATTATATATGTAGAATGGAATGATCATATGTTAAGAATGTTTGTGTTTCTTTCTTGTCATATTTTTTAAAAAATTTTTTAAATTAATAAAAAAAATTTCTACCCTTCAAAAAAAAAAAGAATGGAATGATCATGTGGTAAGAATGTTTGCATTTGTATATTGTTACGTTGGATAAAAAAAAGAGTACAACAGCAGAGTACATTATCTTTATTTCCTCTCAATGGGAAGCTATTTTAGATGCCATGAAATGGGGGTTTATAATTTCTTGATGGGAGTGCGGATTCCATGGATGTTTTTACTTTATGAAGAGATCATCAAGCTGTACATTTATGATTTGTGCCCTTTTGTGTATGCATGTTATATAGCATTAAAAAGTTCACTTCAAAAAAACAGGCAAGAAATGCTATCCATGCATGATATCTGCAGGAAAGACATATCTACCATTATGTCATCAAAGCAGAATTCTTATACTCAAAAGAATGGCATTATATGTAGTGAATTGCCAGAAGATTGTACTTACAGTTCCCGAGTGACTCAACATGTATTAACTCACAAGGGAAGGAAACCCTACTTCAGCCACATATTTGGGAAAGTTCTCAATGACCAATCATCTTTTTATCAACAAAAGCATTTTCACACTAGAAGTAAGTCATATAAATGTCATCTAACTGAGAAATCCTTTGCTCAAAACTCTGGCCATGCACATTACAATGGAACTCACACTGGAGAGGAACTATATGAACGTCTTCCGTGTGGTAAGGCCTTCAGCCGATGGGTTCACCTGAGACAACATGAAAGGACTCACATAGGAGAGAAACCGTATGAGTGACATCTACATGGGAAAGCCTTCAGTCAAAATTATCTCAGAGAACATGAGAGAATTCACATTGGAGAGAAACCTTATAAATCTTATCTCTGTGGTAAAGTCTCTGCCTATTATTCTAGCCTAAGACAACATGAGAATACTCACACTGGAGAGAAACCCTACGAATGTTTTCTATGATGTAAGGTCTTTAATCGATGTGCTCACCTGAGAGAACATGAAAGAACTCACCCAGGAGAGAAACTGTATGAATGCGTCTACGTGGGAAAGCCTTCATGCAAAGTTCTACCCTGAGAAAATATGAGAGAACTCATACTGGAGAGAAACCTTCATGCGAAGTTCTACCCTGAGAGAACACGAGAGAACTCACCCTGGAGAGAAACCTCATGAATGTCATTTATGTCAGAAAGTCTTCACCCATTATTCTAACCTTAGAAAACATGAGAGAACTCACACTGAGGTGAAACCTTAGGAATGTCATCTATGCAGGAAAGTCTTTACTCAATGTTTTAAACAGAGAAAACAAGTAAGTGCCTTTCTCTGTAGCATTCAGCCTTGTCTAAATGACAATCAATCTTCAGAGTTCCCAGGTGAAGAAGCCTAGGTAACCATACAAACCCAAATCAGGAAACAAAATAGTTTCCGTATTGTGATCGAATCCACAGATCATTTTTAAATGTTACCAATTTTGTACCTACAGTGGGAAGATGTTTCCTTGTCCATTTCAGCAGAGTTTTTTTCAGCAAAACACCTAGAGGACAGGGAGCAACAATCCGTGGCTCAAGAGACCAGTGGAGTACCATGCTGGATGAAGAAACAGGGAAACTGTGATGCAGAAACTATAGTGAGTAACTCCCTTGGCTGTGCCTATTTACACCTATACCCCACCCTTTAGTCTAGTTGTTTCTGTTCATTCCAGTTCCTGTACGTCAGATGGCTGCGGACTGATATTTGGAAAGGCCCTTACCCACTTCGGAACAGGAGAACATGGCACAATTCTGATTCATTTGCTGCCCAGCAAAACTGAACATCTTGGTTCCACAGTCTTGCCCCATTCAAGAGAGGCACCTATGGTGCCTGCAATACCATTGTTTACTCAGATGGAGAAACTGCAATGAATGACTTAGTTGGCCATGTGTCCTGGTGCCCATCCCTGAACATCAAGACCAACAGCTTCTGATAGGCCTGCTTCCTTCCTAGTGGTCTGCTGCAGACTGAAAGATTTGGGGAAGTTCTCCCCCTATCCAGGCACAGGTGGATGTAGCAGAGCCTTGTCCAGCAGCTGGTCTGCAAAACTGGATTTCTGGGTCTCTCTCCTTTTGGTCCTACCCAAACAGATTCCTGAAATGCTGCTGTTTCCAACAGCCTTAGAAGTACAGCAGACTGAGTGCTAAAATAACTTGCCTTTGTAGGGCCCATTAGAAATATAATATGTCGCCATGAATGCTATCTGTGGAGCAGGCTTGTGACATGCCATCTTGGGAAGCTGCTTTCCTGGCCCTCTCTACAATCCCTTTGTCACTTTTTTGCACCCCCTGCATGTGACCTTGGCCTTGTTTTGTCTTGGAAATACTCACAAGTCCAATGCCAAATAAGAGGTTAAACAGAAACCCTATCAACAACAAAATCTTATTCAAGAGAGGGAAACAAGTGTTCAGAATCTCATCAAAATAATTAAAGGCCCAAATAACAAGGAACAAAGTACAAGCCATTCTAATAAACAAGAATTTGGTGAGGCTAAGGAGTGTATATAAAAGAGAGATACAGAAGTTGGAGCAACAACGCACAGACATTCAAACAAATCTCTTAAACCAATGCAAAGAGATGAAGGAAAATATGTACTAAAGGATATTAAGATGACACTCAGTGCATATAAAGAGGAATTTGAAAGCCTGCAATAAAACTAACAGAAAGGCACAATAAATGAGATTTAAAATATGTTGGAGGCAAACAACGGCAGTTTTGAACAGGCAGAATAAGGAATTAGTAACTTATAAGACAGAACACCTGAAATAAAAATGAGAAAAGAACACATAGATATAAGAAGGGAAAAACTTGGGCAGGGTCTCTGGGAAATGAATGATAATATGGTACTCACAAAAATACATGAAATGGGTGACCCAGAAGAAAAAAGGAAGGGAAAAGAGGCAGAAAGTATATTTAAGGGAATAATGTCAAAAATTCCCAAGTCTTATGAAAGACATAAAGATGCAAGTCCAAAAAACACCATGTAATCCAAACAGAATAAACCCTACTAAACCCACTCTGAGACACATACAATCAGAACGTCAACTTCCAAAGATAAAGAGTGGATTTTGAAGGCATTAAGAGAAAAGCGGTTTATCACATAACAACAGAATTGGAATAAGATTAAATGCCAACAACTCTGTAAATAAACTCACTACCCTCCCCCATCCATGAGACATGACTTCCAAAGGTATAAGTCTCTTTGGCACTGTGGGATGTGATATCCAGGGGTGATTCTAGCCCTGGCATCATGGATTGAGAGTGCAAGCAATATAATCATGAGAAAACAGAGAACTTGAATAACACGATAAATGAACTACGCCTAACAGAGATTTACAGAACATTATACCCCTAAATGGACGTACACTCTTCTCAAGTCCCCATAGATCATTCTCCAGGATAGACCATGTGTTAGCCCAAGAAACAAATCTCAATAAATTTAAAAATACTGAAAGCATTCAAAGTACCTTCTATTATCACAATGAAATGAAACTGGAAACTAATAAGGGTGGTGATCAGGAATACTCACAAATATGTGGAGGTTAAACACATTTTTTAACAATGGTCAAAGAGGAAGTTGCGATATAAATTAGCAAATATTTCAAGGTGTATGAAAATAAGAATACAAGATATCAAAACTTATGGGATGCAGTGAAGAAGGTGCTGAGATGGAAATTCATATCCCTAAACATCTAAATTAAAAAGGCAGAAATCACTACGATCAGAGAACTAACTGAACACCTTGAGGAACGAGAAAAAGAGAAACAAACTAATCCCAAAACAAGTAGAAAGAAAGAAACAACAAAGGAGTAATAAGTGAAATTGAGAACAAAAAAGAATGGAGTGAATCAACAAAAAAAGTTTTTTCTTTGAGATAAATAAAATTCTGAAATGGACAATTTCCTAGAAACACATGAAGAACCTATGCTGTCTATCAAAGAAGGATGTTCAACAGTTGCTTTTAGAAAAATGCAAATCAAAACCACAATTAGATATCATGTCACATCTACCAAAATGGCCTCTATTAAAACAAATAGTAAACTGTAAGTTTTGGTGAGGATGTGAAGAAATAGTAAAACTTATTTATTGTTGATGGTAATGTAAAATGATATAGCCACTGTGGATGATATTCTGTCTGTTCCTCAGGAAGCTAAGCATAGAACTTCAATCCCACTATTTGGTATATACTAAAAAGAACTGAAAGGAGGTATGCAAACAGACATTCGCACACTGATTTTCACAGCACACATTCACAATCACCAATAGAAGGAAGCAACCCAAGTGTCTGTCAACCAATGACTGGATAAACTATATGTAGCATACGTATATGATTAACTGTTAATCTGCAGTAAGAAGGAATGAATTTCTGTAGCATGTAATATAGATGAACCTTGACAACATTAATTTGAATTGAGTGAAATAAGTCACACATAAAGGACAAATATTATATGATCTCACTAATACAAACTAAAATAAGTAAATTCACAAAGTTAAAATCCAGAATATAGGTGACCAGGATGTAGAATGAGAGTACAGAATGGAAAGTGTTCATAATTTTTTACTAGGTTGAATTTCAACGTTAAGAAATTGATAGACACCTTTTTTAGTTAAGGTGTAACAGAGAGGCTGGAGGGAACTGCCTGAAAATGTGGAGCTGTGTTCCAGTAGCCATGTTTCTTGAAGATGATGGTATAATGTGACTGTGTGATTGTGAAAACCTTGTGTCTGATGCTTCTTTTATCCACCTTATGGACAGATGAGTGAAACATATGATTTAGAAATAAATAAATTATAGGGGGAACAAATGTTAAAATAAATTTAGTAGATTGAAGTGCTAGGACCAATGAAAGGGAGGGAAGGGGTATGTTATGCATGAATTTTTTTCTGTTTTCTTTTTATTTCTTTTTCTGAATTGATAAAACTATTCTACGAAATGATCATGATGAGGAATATACAACTATGTGATATCTAAATGTTAATATGTGTTAATTCCTGATGATGGGTATTAGTCATATTATTTTCTGAATTTACTGTTATTTGAAATTTTGTTTCCAAATTAAAAGGAAACCAGTCATTTTCCAAATACTATGCTGCTGCTTCTGACATGATTCCTTTGTGAATTTTGGCCTCATGACCATCCTCAACAACACTCACTGGATCTTTCTATTAAATTTTGACTATATATATATATATATCCCTCTGAAATCTTCATTTTCCCAACTAACCCCTTTAAATAGTAGACCACCTTCTTTCAAGACCTTCTCCAGTGCTTACCTTTTTTAGAAGCCTTCCTTGGTTGTGTAGAAAGAAATTATTGATGCCTTTCACTCACCTTTGACATTAGAACCACCACCAATTACTGAAGTCACATAATTACTTATTCCAAATAAATACTTATTCCAAAGGCTGACTCTTGCAAGTTGTGACATGCCCTGGTTTGTAGCAAATATTCTGTGTGAGTTTGTTGAAAAAAGCGGAAGCTATCACAACTGAAACTGTTTTGAACACAGAGCAATCAACACAGGTACACAAGCTTGGCTTCCTGTCAGAAGATTTAAATCAGTGGTTCTAAAATGTGGGCCACAATGTTACAAAAAATGTGGAATCATACAATCATAAGTATTGCAGTAGCCTGGATATGCATGTTCTGTAAGTATGTGTGCTTCTGTTGTTTAGTGTATGTAGGTGATATTGTGAATGACAATTTTTACATATTATTGAGTTTATTATGGCTTTGCATAATGCATTTTCTCTGTCCACGAATACTAAAATTATATAGGATTCTGCTGTGACTTTACATAATCCCAATCCATCTGGAAGGATGTACATCAAAACTAAACAGCAATTATCCTCAGCTGATTGTAATAAGGAGCGATCTTTATTTCCTCCTTGTAATCTTTTGTATTTTCCACATTTTTTTGATGAGCACATTTGCTTCTACTATTCCCACCAACCAAAAAACAGAGACAACAGAAATAATTTCCAAAAGGCGAAAATGGATTGTGTCCTGACACTCAAAAAACTTTGCAAACCACTAATTTAGTTGAGGACACAGAATAAGGGCTCAGTTTCCTGGTGTGTGCCCAGGATTTGGGCTTTGATATTTTTGTGAATTTTCAGTTACAGTGAAACAAAAGTGACTTCATTCGAAGTCTTCTAAAAGCTATGTAACTGCTGGTAATTGGTTTTTGGGAAGAACAGAATGCATTAAGACTCCATTACTGAATGTTTTATAACAAAGAGCACATTGTAAAGCTATTCAGTTTGACCAATGACCACCAGGGAATAGCTGTCCTGGCCAAATGGGTATCCAGACTTGCTGTCACCTGTCAGAATTGGTCTTCAAAGGTCAAAAATAGTTAAAGATAGTGACAAAGATATCTGCCTCCCAAAAGCAGAGATTAAGTGCTCCCTAAGAAATGCTACATCTTTCAAAAAAAAAATTGTACGGTGGTAACATACATACAACACAAAATTTCCCATTTTTATAACTTCCGAGTGTTTCTGTTGCTTGCAGTACTACAAACTGTGAACCCCCACATCGTTCCCAAATGCGTATTTGTCATTAATCCAAACAAACCAACCAAAAGCAAAGAAATGAAGCTAGTTTATTATTTCAGGAGAGCTTCCACACTAATTAGCACCATTGTTCTCTGGACCTCTTATTGAAGTAGCCACGCCGACCTCTCAGGGGTCAGGATTTGCCTGGGCTAGCCCCAAGGCTGCTAGTTGCTTTTTCTAGGTCTGGGTATGGTTAGCATCTTCTTGCTGGGGACTTTTCCCTGGCCTGATCTCTACTTTAAAACTTGTTCCTCTGTTGTAGCAGCTGTGTGCTTTCGAGGGAGAACATATCCTTTCTTTGTTTCACTGCAGAAATGTCAAACATAGCTCTCATACAATTGGTTGAAACAAAAAGTGTGCAACTAATCATATAAAATGTCTCTGCTCAGGAATTTGAAATGCTCTTACAAAAAAATTGGTGTTTCTTATTCTAAAAAATAAAGTTTTCTTTTTTATTTATTTATTTTTTTTTTTATTAATTAAAAAAAGAATTAACAAAACAATTAGAAATCATTCCAATCTACATGTACAATCAGTAATTCTTAATAACATCACATAGTTGCATATTCATCATTTCTTAGTACATTTGCATCGATTTAGAAAAAGAAATAAAAAGACAACAGAATAAGAATTAAAACAATAATAGAAAGAAAAACAAAAACAAAAACAAAAACAAAAAACCTATACCTCACATGCAGCTTCATTCAGTGTTTTAACATAATTGCATTACAATTGGGTAGTATTGTGCTGTCCATTTCTGAGTTTTTATATCCAGTCCCGTTGTACAGTCTGTATCCCTTCAGCTCCAATTATCCCTTCTCTTTTTATTTTTTTTTAATTAACGGAAAAAAAGAAATTAACCCAACATTTAGAGATCATACCATTCTACATATGCAATCATTAATTCTTAACATCATCACATAGATGCATGATCATCATTTCTTAGTACATTTGCATTGGTTTAGAAGAACTAGCAACATAACCGAAAAAGATATAGAATGTTAATATAGAGAAAAAAATAAAAGTAATAATAGTAAAATCAAAACAAAACAAAACAAAACAAAAACCTATAGCTCAGATGCAGCTTCATTCAGTGTTTTAACATGATTACTTTACAATTAGGTATTATTGTGCTGTCCATTTTTGAGTTTTTGTATCTAGTCCTGTTACACCGTCTGTATCCCTTCAACTCCAATTGGCCATTATCTTACCCTGTTTCTACCTCCTGCTGGACTCTGTTATCAAGGACATATTCCAAATTTATTCTCGAATGTCTGTTCACATCAGTGGGACCATACAGTATTTGTCCTTTAGTTTTTGGCTAGACTCACTCAGCATAATGTTCTCTAGGTCCATCCATGTTATTACATGCTTCATAAGTTTATCCTGTCTTAAAGCTGCATAGTATTCCATCGTATGTATATACCACAGTTTGTTTAGCCACTCTTCTGTTGATGGAGATTTCGGCTGTTTCCATCTCTTTGCAATTGTAAATAACGCTACTATAAACATTGGTGTGCAAATGTCCATTTGTGTCTTTGCCCTTAAGTCCTTTGAGTATATTCCCAGCAATGGTATTGCTGGGTCGTATGGCAATTCTATATTCAGCTTTTTGAGGAACCGCCAAACTGCCTTCCACAGTGGTTGCACCATTTGACATTCCCACCAACAGTGGATAAGTGTGCCTCTTTCTCTGCATCCTCTCCAGCACTTGTCATTTTCTGTTTTGTTGATAATGGCCATTCTGGTGGGTGTGAGATGACATCTCATTGTGGTTTTGATTTGCATTTCTCTAATGGCCAGGGACATTGAGCATCTCTTCATGTGCCTTTTGGCCATTTGTATTTCCTCTTCTGATAGGTGTCTGTTCAAGTCTTTTTCCCATTTTGTAATTGGGTTGGCTGTCTTTTTGTTGTTGAGATGAACAATCTCTTTATAAATTCTGGATACTAGACCTTTATCTGATATATCATTTCCAAATATTGTCTCCCATTGTGTAGGCTGTCTTTCTACTTTCTTGATGAAGTTCTTTGATGCACAAAAGTGTTTAATTTTGAGGAGTTCCCATTTATTTATTTCCTTCTTCAGTGCTCTTGCTTTAGGTTTAAGGTCCATAAAACCTCCTCCAGTTGTAAGATCCATAAGATATCTCCCAACATTTTCCTCTAACTGTTTTATGGTCTTAGACCTAATGTTTAGATCTTTGATCCATTTTGAGTTAACTTTTGTATAGGGTGTGAGAGATGGGTCTTCTTTCATTCTTTTGCATATGGATATCCAGTTCTCTAGGCACCATTTATTGAAGAGACTGTTCTGTCCCAGGTGAGTTGGCTTGACTGCCTTATCAAAGATCAAATGTCCATAGATGAGAGGGTCTATATCTGAGCACTCTATTCGATTCCATTGGTCGATATATCTATCTTTATGCCAATACCATGCTGTTTTGACCACTGTGGCTTCATAATATGCCTTAAAGTCCGGCATTGCTAGACCTCCAGCTTTGTTTTTTTTCCTCAAGATGTTTTTAGCAATTCGGGGCACCCTGCCCTTCCAGATAAATTTGCTTATTGGTTTTTCTATTTCTGAAAAATAAGTTGTTGGGATTAAAAATAAAGTTTTCTGTTAGCATAATTCAATTGCTAGAAATGAAGACTCTTAGAATTTATGTAATCGTTTGATTAAAATCATAATGAAGTTTCCAAGAATGAAAAGTATTATATCTTTAAATCATTTTACAATTACAATAAAATAGAAAATAAATGGAGTCTTGATCAGGAAAATTTAATCAAGAAGTTATTCAAATATGTTAAATAGATTAAAAATTAATAGCTATTTTAAAGTGTTCTTTTTTATTTTTTATTACTTACTCAAGAAGAGAAGAAAGACTATTATTGGATTTTATAATTTATTAGCTCCTTCAAACAAATATCCTTTTATGAGACCCAACTATGGGCAAGGAATTGGGATGGGGCAAGAAAATAGTAAAGTGTGTCTTATCCCCTTTGGAGCTGACTGTGTACAGAATATTTTCTTGAATCTAAGATCCTCATTGTTTTCTTATTTGAATAGGCTTCACATCAAGATTACTCTTTTAATTAATACATAAACTAGAAATTTTATTTAAATTGTTTGTGTGTCTTTTATTTGACTCCATCATTTCACAATAACCGATAGTGTGAACGAAACAATCAGAAAGCCAAGGCCATTTAATGATGTGGGAACAACCCAAGTCTCAACAAGAGCAAAATAATGTATGGGCAAGATCTTAAGAGACTCCTGCTCAAAACCAGATAACTTCTCTGGCTGCCTTATTTTAATTGAGTAAGTCCTTCTGCCCTTAGAGAATCGGACATGTTTTTATGACCTCAGGCAAGAGGATTAAAGGCATTAAATTGACTGGGAAATCAGGAAAATCTTTAAGGATGCTTTAGCTGTCAGATTATTTTTATTAAAGCATCATTTTGCTCATACCACTTCCTTCTTCAAAAATCTTATTGGCCCTAAAATTTGACTACAAGCTAAAATCAAACTGGACTTCTGTCTACTCACTCTGTACTCTGGCATCATGGTCTTGGACTATGCCATCCAATAATGAACTCTTGAAATGTGGCGAGTGCAACTGAGGACAGAATTTTTCTTTGTATCTAATTCTAACAAAATTTCAATGTAAATTTAAATTGGAAGCAATGGACAATTATCTTTAATGCTTACATATTGAAATGGGGATATTTTTGACATGCTGGGTTCAATAAAATACTTTGTTTAAAATCAATTAATTTCTTTTTAATGTGATCATCAGGAAATTTAAAATGACACGTAGCTTGCATTATATTTCTATTGGACAATGCTGGCCTAGGGATAATCAAAAATCTTCTTTTTATTTTTTTTTTAATATACACTTCAGATAAAATAAGCCCTCTTTTCCAGAGCTTCTTTCCTAATGCAAAAGACTCTTTGACTGCAAGTAGCAGACTTCAAATGGGTTTTAGAAAAATATAAGCATTTATTGACTCAATAGATTTTTTTTAAGACAAACAACAGAGGTAGGTATTCAGATAGCTGGAATCAGAGACTCCAATTATGTCATCAGGACTCCTTCTCTTTCTTTCTCTTGCTCTAGCTTTCTTCAGACTGTTTCTCTCTGTGTCAGTTTCATTCTTTTGCTGTTTGTTTTTTGTTTTTTTTTTTTCATCATGGTGTTTCCTAAGAGCTCCAGGCTTATATGTTTCTTATCACTAGCCAATCCCAACAAAAGCAGAGTTTAACGTTTCCAGAAATAAATCTGGCTAGCTTGAATCACAGGCCCATCTTTGAACCAATCACTGCCAGAAGTGAAAAGGGTTGAACTGATTTTCCAGATATTGGTCACATGCTTACACCTAGAAGTATGAGGAAATCAACTCCACTCACCTCACATGGGCTGGTACCAAGGGAAGGGCTATTCCTCAGAGACAGACCATTAAACTTGTTACTAGAGAAAGGAGAATCAGTAACCAATAGGAAAAGAAACAAATACCCAAAAGACCTGATATCCCACACTAAAGGTATTGTTTGGCTTCTTCAGGAGTCATATTTCAAGACATCTTTCCTTGCCATATCCTCCATCATCTTCTGAGCCTTCCTACCTCATTGTCTTAATCTGTTATGCTCCTCATCCACCACTTCTAGCAACCTTCTCAGTTTATGCTTCCCAAATAATACAGCACATCCAGCTCCACAAATATGGTACCCTATCTCTGATTTCCATGCCTTTTCTTCATTGTTTCCCTGCTCCCAAACACTCATGAAATCCTGTTCATCCTTCAAGTCTCTGTTGGATTATCACTTTCTCTGAGCTGTGAACCAGGAGTCTCCCAGTCAAGGACATCTTGTAAATTTCCCACCTTTGTTTCCACTGAAACTATATACCATGTATCACTTTCAATGTATCACATATAATTCTATTGCATGACAGGACTCATTCTACTGCCTTACTCATGAGTAAGGTATGCTTGTGGTGGTGCATTTAAAAGGACCAATTTCAGAAAATGTAATGACGTGAAGGGACTATTTAGGGGCACTGACATGATTAGAGGACTAAACAAGTTATGGTAAGGCACCCAGATGTTAGCAATGGTGGGAAGTCATTACCACCTCTAGGCCTGAAAGGGCAAGAAGGAGCCCTGTAACTGGAACCTTGTCAGAGCTATAACTAAGGAAGAGGAAAAGCCAAAGAGGAGCTACTGCTATAGGTAGAGGGATGCAGCCAGTCCCCAAAAGGTGGTCTGACAGGGTGAATGTGATGCAAAATAAGTACCCCAAGCTTTCTCTTCTCCCATCTCATCTCGGTACCTTCATTGACCAAAGCTAACCACAAGGAAGAAGGTAAGGCAGCCAAGTTATGCAGAGTGTAGACATGAGCCCGCAGGCATAAAAGCAGGGTAGGAAAGGATGAGATGGATCGGGAGAGACAAAAAGAGAATAATCTGCAGAGTCCATTTAAAGTTTTTGTATTACCAACCCCTCACATAGTTCTTTACATATAGAAGATACGTTAAAATATGTATGAGTGAGTGAATGAATGACTCCCACAAATCTTTTCTTTTTTAATCTCCTATTAGGAACACTTCCAAGGCAGGTGTGGGGGTGGAGGTGGAGTGGATTGGAAGCAGTGGGGTTCAGTTCAAGAACAGACCAGAGAGGGCTCAGGACCCAACTATATTGTATACGAATACAAATCCTATGTAAGGATTTTTATCCTCCGAGGGAAAGAGAGACTGGAAAAGTGTCTTCACTCCAGGCAGGTAGAAAGAGTTGTGGACAACACTGAAGAGTTCAAATCCTTCTTCAATAAGATGTATTCCAATTTTAGTCTGTCTTCTTTACTTCTTTGATACACAGCAGTGCTGCCCAATAAAACTTTCTGCCATCAGGACCTGCTATGTAATTTGCCAGTCTTTGTGAAAAATGTGTTAAAAAATTATTAAAAATTTCAAGACATCAATAGCAGAGCATTGAACTAAATGTGGGCCCTTCTAAACCTGGAACTATGTGCAACTGTACAGGTAGCAGTGAGCTGGCCCTGTCTGCATGATGGATAATGTCCAAAATGAACAATCCATGTCTTGCAGTATTCTCACTTAGTTGTACAATCTCAACACTCCCAATTTTAGACAGATTCATTACTCCAAAGAGAAATATAATGGATAAACACCATCACTATATAGCAAATCTAAACCTCACCTTAACTCTTGTCCCTCCCCAACAATTATTTACCCCTGGTATTGCTGTGGTGCTGTTGATATTTTCTTATTAACTATAGGCCATAGCATGAAATAGTAGTTTCCCCGTATATCCCTCTATTATTGATTCTTTGTTCAAAATTCACACCTTTGAAGTAGTTCATGCAGGAACTTATTTATATTTGTAGTGTTAATCAGTGGGACACATGGCTCTATACAACCCCTTTAAATCATATTCACCTTCAATATGATGTGCCGGTTTGAATCTGTGGTGGACCCCAGAAAAGCCATGTCCTTTAATTCTCATTCAATATTGTTGGGTGGGAGCATTTTGATTGTTCCCATGGAGATGTGACCCACCCAATTGTGGGTGGTAACTTTTGATCAGATGATTTCCATGGAGGTGTGTCTCCACCCATTAAAGGTGGAGTTGCTTGCTGGAATCCTTTAAAAGAGGAAATGTCTTCTTGTAGAGCCACGAGAAAGCCAGCAGATGCTGCCATATTTGCCATGTGCCCTTCCAGCCAAGAGAGAAACATTGAACCTCATCTTCCTTCTTGAACCAAGGTATTTTTCCCTGGATGCTTTAAATTGGACATTTCTATAGACTTGTTTTAACTGGAGCATTTTCTCAGCCTTAGAACTGAAAACTTGTAACTTATTAAATTCCCCTTTTTAAAAGCCATTCTCTTTCTGGTACATTGCATTCTGGCAGCTAGAAAACTAGAACATATGGTAATATTACTTAAGACTCACTAATGGACTGCCTTCACTTCTATCCATTACCTCAAGTTTAAGTTCAACCTCATTAGCTAACTGTTCACCCATCTGTAGCTTCAGTGTATCTCTGGGTCTCCTATATTCTACATTTTAAGCCTCTGATTTTACCTTATCAAGGTTATAAAAGTGAAATCATGCTGTGTCTATTCTTCTGCGTTTGACTTATTTCACTCAGTATTATGTCCTCAAGGTTCACACGTGTTGTCATATACTTCAGGACCTCATTAAGGCTTACCACTGCATAATATTCCATGATATGAATACACCATATTTTGTTTATTCACTCATCTGTTGATGGGCTCATCTGTTGATGGGTTCCATCTTTTGTAAATTGTGAGTAATGCTATTAGGAACATTGGTGTGCAAATGTATGTTTGTGTCACTATTTTCAAATTTTCTGGGAATATACCAAGTAATGATATTGCCAGGTCATAGGGCAAATCAATATTTAGTTTTCTGAGGAAACGTAAACTATCTTCCACAGCAGCTGTGCCATTATGGATTCCCACCAGCAGTGCATAGGTGTTTCAATTTCTCCACATCCTCTCCAACATTTGTAGATTCCTGTTTAACAACAGCCATTCTAGGTGTGAGATGCTATCTCATTGTAAACTTGATTTGCATTTCCTTTATAGTTAACGAAGAACATCTCTTCATGAGTTTTTTAGCCATTTATTTTTGCTCTTTGGAAAAATGTCTATTCATATCTTTTGCCCATTTATAATTAGATTGTTCTTTTGTTGTATGATATCTATACGCAGGATATCAAACCTTTATTTGAAACATGGTTTCCATATATTTTCTCCCATTGAGTTGGCTGCCTCTTCACCTGTTTGACAAAGTCCTTTAAGGTACAGAAACATTAGATTTTTAGGAATTCCCATTTATCTACTTTTTCCTTTTGTTGCTTGGGTTTTGGGTGCAAAGTTTAAGCCCTCCTGTTACTAGGTCTTGAAAATGTTTCCCTGTATATTCTTCTAGGAGTTTTATGGTCTTTGATCCACTTTGAGTTAATTTTGGTATAGGGTGTAAGTTAGAGGTCCTCTTTCTGGTTTTTTTTTGGGGGGGTGGTTAATAAGCTAAGCTTTATTATTTACTTTTTGGTACCACAGTCAACAATTCCTAGAATGGATCACTGCAAGCCACTCAAGAGTACCAGTGAACAACCATCCTCCCACCCACTTCCCCATGATACTTAGCACAAAGGAAGAGAGCCATGGCCACTGCCTCTGAGGTATAAAAGATAGTCAAGCCTTCCATAAAACAGATCTCAACTCTTATCTGAAAGATTCAAGCTCTCCATTTTTGCAGTGGCTTTAGTCGGTGAATTTATTGTCCTATAATCAGAACATGTGAAAAGTTACAATGCAGTTCTCAATTTCTCCCTAACATCTCTATCTGATTGCTTATGAATTCTCAGCTCATGTATACTGTTGAAAAAAAAGGACTGGCCTTGGGTCATACACCTTTAGCTATTCAGGGATCAAATTCCAAATTAAGAGGACAAACTCATCCACGATGTAATTTGGGGCTCAGTCCATGTCTACACTACATTTTTCCCAAGGATTTATAACTACTCCACAAGCTGAGAAAGACAAGCAACCATAGCCTAGATGTAAATGTAAGGATTTGGGATTCAACTATTAAACGACACTTTAAAGGGGATCTCATGAATGTTGGTTCATTTTGGAAATTCATTTGAACAGGGGTTAGAGGTAGACAGTGAAAGCAGTGGGCTCATTTCAGCTCAGAGTTAAATGGTTAAGGGGTCACTTTCTGAAAAATACTACAGATGAAGAAAATAAAGGATAAGATCAAATGCTAAAAAATTCTTCTCCATTTTCACACCTGAGAACATTTGCATGATTCATTGACCACTAGTATTTCTCTCTACCCAATTTATTTTAACATTCGTTCCCTCATTATTTATTTTATTCCATATTTTTTACTCATCTGTCCATACTATAGATAAAGGGAGCAACAGAACAAGGGAAGGATGAAATGGATCAGGAGAGACAAAAAGAGAATAACCTGCAGTTCCATTTGATGTTTTTGTATTACAAGCTCCTCACATAGCTCCTTACATATGGTGGATGCATTAAAAATATGTATGGATGAATGAATGAATGAATGAATGAATGACTCTCACATATCTTCTCCTATACTTCTTATTATTTTAATCCATATTTCTTAACAAATGCAATAAATACAGTGTAAATATAGAACTACACTGTGTATAAATGACATAATTTAATTTGTAAATCTTTTGTGATGTTTTCAAATAAAGAAATTCACACATCCAAAGAAATTATGCATTCAATTGTTTTCTCAAATTAAGTTTGGAAATTATCAGCATCATACCTCTCAAAAAACTTACTCTGCTTTGCCCTTTTCCACTTATGATGTCCAATTAATCCTCACGCGCCCCAATTCAGTTGATATTCTTATCCCTTTCTACAGAAAAGGAAACTGAAGTGCAAAGCTATTTGAGAAAGGTCAGACACTGCTTTTCTTTTCAATTCTCTACCTGCACAACACCAAACCAGAAAAATTACATGATTGTTAAAATCATAAAGAAATTTCTTTAAGTAAAAATAAGATCAGTCAATGAGAAGCACTTTTGTCATCAATGAGCTATGCAGACAGCAACTGAAATATTGTTACTTCAGTAGTTTTAAAATGGCCATGAAGATATGTCCTGGGAAAGAAATAGTGACTAAAAACATGAAGTGTTTATTTTATTTTAATTGAAAGCTATTGGGGGGGGGCATAAGCACAGATGCTTTCTTCCCTTTAAGTGATAAGTGCATGATGGCAAAAAAATGAAAGTAATTGAAAGGTTAAGAATTATAATGATTAAGTGGAGATGGGAATAATGGAAAATATGGAGATTGTTTAATAATTTTCCAACTTACATGCATTTTGAAAAATGTTTGAAAGGTATTTTAAGTTTCCTAAATACGAGACATGCCAATTACTATATTATTGTTTTTCTTTATCAAAATATCTTCTGTAAGAAAAGGGCACCTGATTTTTACTTAAAATATTTTCTTGTATTCGATATATTATTAAACCATTTGTTGTTAGTTTTTTAATTTCTTTTATTTTTTCATTTTTGTTTAATTTAAATTATTTTAAATTCAAAATAGGATATAATATTCATGGTTGTAATAAAACTCCTATACACATTTAAACACATCTTTTCTTGCAAGTATGTACTCCTTGGCACACCTAAGGAACAGATCGGTTAGGGTTCTCTAGGAAAATGGAACCAATAAGAGATATCTATAAATATTATGAGATTTTTATAAGTATTGTGTCACATGACTGAGGGGATGCACAAGTCCGTATTTTATAGGGACGGCTGCAAGTTGGGAAATCCAATGAAGATTTTTGATGAATTCCCCAGAAGAAGCTGGCTGGCTGAAATAGAGATGGAAATTCTCTCCTATGACTGCTGAACTCATCAATTCTCCTTTCTAAGCCTTCAACTGTTTGGGTAAGATTTCTCTCACTGTTGAAGGCAGTCTCCTCGGTTGATTGTAAATGTGATCATCCATAGATGCAATCAACTTACTGATGATTTAAGTTCATAAAATGCCCTCAGAGTAACAATCAGTTCAGTGCTTTACTTTTTACCAAACAACTGGACACCAAAACCTGGCCAGGTTGAAACATGAACTTCACTATCACAGAACTGAAATGTATATTGAATGAGTTTATTCCTAGCACTACAGCAATCAGTTTATAACAGAGTGAAGCTCACCTTACCCTGAAGCATAAATTAGTTTTGCGTAAAATAATATCTAAGCAATATTTTGCTATAAGAATTTCTAAGACTTGCCCCTGATCAACACAACCAGTCTCATCTCTGTGTTTCATCCTCTTTGAACTTTTGCACTTTCTCAATTTCTTTCCCCAGGCCATTCCACATTCCTTCTGCTTCTGGACCACTCATTTCACTAATTTCATCTCAAATGTTCCTGGTTCACATTAGCCTTCCTTAGTGAGATTTAGCAATACATAGATATTTAAACTAGGTTTACTAATTCCCTATCAGGGCACTTTTCACACCTCATTGTAATGGCTTCTTTGCTGTCTGATTTTGGTTCTAGAATGGAAAGGCTCATAGGCAAGATCTGTGTCTGGGCTCTGTCTGGTTTGTCCCACCAAATGCCTGTACTTAAGACAGTAACTGACACACAGAAGATGCCCAATCACTACTTGTATGTATCTAAAGGAAGAACTAAAGGATAAAACAATATGAAAAAAGATTTTTCAGGCTTAAAATATTTAAAAAGAAAAAGTTATAGGAAGGAAGGAGGAAAGGAAAGGGGACGGAGAGGAAAGAGGAATTGGAAAGAAGAGAGGAAGGAAAAATACCATGTAACAAGCAATGTGGAAGACATGATAACCACTTTTTTTTTTTTTGGTAAGCATTATACTGAAGTATAATACACTGAAAAGTGTGTAAACCATAAGTGAATTTTTCATTAACTTTTCCAAAGCAAAAACTCTCTGTAATCCCAGCATCCAGGATAGGAAGCAGAAGCCCAGAAGCCTCCCTCCTGTGCTTTTCCAATCTCACTTCCAAGAGTAATCATCATCCTTATTTCTAATAACCTGGATCAAATTAGCCTGTTTTTGTACTTTATATACAGTATATAATCTTGTGTCTGTCTTCTTTCACTCAATATCATGTTTGTGAGATGTATCCATGATGTTATTTGTAGTCGAGTTTCATTTATTCTCATATTATAACGCTTTGTAAATGTACCACAATTTATTAATTCAAGCTACTGTTAACAGAGAGTTGGCTATTTCCACTTTGGAACTCTGGACCTTTCTTGTCCATGTATCTTGTGTACTTATGCACTTCTTCTCGGTATGCACTTAGGATTGAAATTACTGGGCCATAGAGTAGTTATCGCTCAATGGTTTTCCAAACTGGCTCTATCATTTTAAACCAGTGCTTAAAATTATCTCCTTTTTCATTTTTAACCATTTTGGTGGTAATACTCATAACTTTCTAAATTAATAGTCAAGGGACACTGGTCTTAGAAATTTGTATACAGGATGTGTTTGGGTTTTATGTTTTGTGTTTTTTTGTATGCTGTATGGAGGGGTCACATTTCATTCTTTTTCCGTGTCAGTGGAATGCAGCATCATTTGTTGAATTATTTTTGTTGTGGTTGTTTCTTTGTTTTTGTTCATTTCTTTGTTTGTTTGGGAAGTGCATGGGCCGGGAATTGAACCCAGGTCTCCCACATGGCGGGTGAGAATTCTATCACTGAACTACCCTCGTATCCTGTATGCTTAAGAACAGGATATGTTCTTAAACAGCATGCAAACCAAGCTGAAGAGTATGGGCGATGACTAAAATGAATCCAAGGTTTTCCTACAAGAAGCAAATATGTTGAGGTAAAACTTACAGACTTGGCCAAGAAAATACTACCTGAGTAAAATTTAATGGTTACAACAGGCGAGTAATTAATACACACACACACATAGTACTTTTTCCAGGCACACAGAAATCTATGAATCTATGCATTCACACATGGCAGAAAGCACTTGGTTGAGTCAGTTTAGATTAAGAAAGATAAACAAAAGGCTATCCTATTAGAGATACCAGAGCCACAGTGTAAACCAAATATAGAAGTAAAAAGGAACTTCAACCATCTTGATAGTTTCTGCCACAAGCAGGGCATTCAGCTAGCTGTTGACTTGCTTTATTGACATTTTTGTTTCTCAGGAGTTAGTAAAAATAACTAAGAGAACTGCTTTTTTTTTTTCTGGATTTAAGGCCAAAAATAAAAGGAAGGGCTATTGGGTGACACAGAAGCCATAAGAAATTTCAGATACAATGATAAATTCCTAGTAGAAAAAAATAGTAGTGTTACACACAAATATGCAGACTAGATTTCTTAAAGCGGTGTTTCAAAACATTCCAGAAGGAAAAAGTATATAAGATTGCATAATAAAGATAATCGCGTAGTAATTGTATAGAAATGTTTGGCATATATCTTTAATAGTAGTGTCAGGAATATTGTCTTTTATTAGCCAAGTTTAAAGGAAAACCATAGAGTCCAAGAATGCTTTTTTAAAAATGGACTTGTTTACAATAACACATTTTTATGAAAGTAATATATCTGGCATAACATACAGCTACTGTTTAGGGACAATGTTTTGTTATTATTATAAGGTGCCAGAGAGAAGAGCTACTCAACATAAATCTTGCTTTTTCTTTCTCCAGCAAGAACAATACCCAAATTGAAAAATGGTAGAAAAACTATTATACAAAAGATCTCAAGACCCACAGTTGGTGAAGAGAGAGTCAGCACACCCCAAGGTGCTTTAAATAATTTTTCCAAGTCCCAAAGGCATTACTTTCTGGGCCTCTGAAAGAATTTGCAAATGTGATTTTTTTAGAATCACTGTCAGTATTCTTTGAAAAATAATGGAAAGTGGAATGAATGCCAAATGGCTTTAGATGGATAAATGTCCTTTTTTTAAAATTTAAGAAATGCAGTTCAGATATTTTAAACTGATAAAGTGGATAGTAGTTCTTGTCAACCCAACCCGAAATAAATTGTTAAACAATGACCTGGAACTCTTTAGGAAAGGAAATAATAGCCAATATGGCTTCTCTATGAAATAAATATGTCTAACAAACCTTGGTTTTTGTTTTATCTTTTTAATAGAACCCTTAGTAGATTTGAGGATGTTAAATAGATGTCATATAGCCTGTACTGTTGTGATGGTTTGGGAAAGAATTTCAGAGACTGGGTCTGAGTTTCAGCAGTATTCATTACTACATATGCCATTTTGGGTAACTATCTTAACAGAGTGGGCTTGGGAGTTGCATGAAGAAGAGAAATAAAGTCTTTAAATAACCAAAAAATGAAGATGACAAGCAAGGAAATCCAAAATTCAAGTACTCTTTAATTTCCCAGCAGAGATTATGGATATACCTGTAGTTTAAAAAAAGAACCAAAAACTCTTCTGCTTCGTCTGACTCAAAGTTGTTTCTACTGTTTACATTCAAAAGAAGTGAATTATTATTTTAACTGTATATGATGACCTCTATATATAAGGTTACAACAAATCATTTTCAGAATGATAAGGAAGCTTCAAGTGAGTACAAGTTCAACAGGCATTCTTAAAAAAAAGGAGTGACTGTAAACAACTATTGTCATGTCAAGTCCATTCAAGTTGTATTTGAGCAACTACACATTAATATCCAGAATATATTTTTATCATGGAATTTTTTTTTAATTAGAAAAAGTAGAGGTACTAGTAATACAAACCTCAAATACCTATCACCAGGGTTCAAAGTACCAAACTTTTAATGGTATTGTGTTGGTTTTCTCTACCTGATCAACCCTCCATTACTGAAGTATTTTAAAGAAAATTTCAGTGTTTTATACACCAACCACAATGACATTATCACACCTAACAAAATTAACATTAATTTCTTAATATCATTCAATACCCAATCCATAATCCAATTTCCATGATTGTTCCAAAAATGTTCTGTTATAGTTGATTTGGAACCATCAGAATATGCATAAGATTCATACATTGTGTCTGGTAATTGTATTTCTTAAGTTTATTTTATATGAGTACCTCTTTCCTCGTGTTTTTTTTGTTTTGTGTTTTATTGATGGGGGGGTGTTGCAGTTTTTGTGTATGTGTGTGGTTTTTTGGTTTTGTTTTGTTTTTTGCCATTGATTTGTTAAGACCTGTGTTATTTGTTATATGGAATATGCTACATTCATTTTTAACTAATTTCTTTCTTGGGTGTCATTTAATGTCTTTATTTCTAGAGCTTACTATAAAATTAAAATGTTAATTTCTAAAAGAAAAAAAGGCACCCCTAAGAATGAAAACAAACTTGAGACAAATGCACTTAATCGTGTATCAAATTGGTGGCATAACAATGCACAGAAAAGATTTACTTTAAAATATAGCATTTTGTCTATGTATTTTGCTGATGTACACTTTTTCAAGGATAAAAAGAACCAAGTAGAGATTCAAACCTGTGTGCTGTATTATTATAACTAATAACAATATTAATGTTATAATTTTAAAATTATTATACATATATTATAGAGTAAAGAAAATAAGTAATTATATTAAGTCATTAGAAATGAAGATTTTAAGGGCATGATAAAAAGATACAAATATAAAATCAAAGATGATGTGTTAAAAAAATCCTATAATTTAAAATTTCAGATGGTAATTTTGGCATGAACTCATTTTATTTGTTTTATGGCTAGTCAAAAAGGAAAAAAAGGCCTAAAGGCAGTGATAATCCATTAGCAATAAATACCACTAAGGTCTAGATTTTGGTCTCTAAGAAAACCTGACCATGAAAAGGAATCAAGATTCTTTAGATAAATGTATGACTATGATCTTAAGTCTGGGGTTGCAAACATACAAATTAACGAGGGTCATTTGACTGTGTCAGAAAACAAAGAAATGACCAAAAAATATTGGAGTCATATCAAAGAATACAGTAGCTAGCCTGGTAGGGCCTAAAATGAAGGATGGGAAGACTGAAGTTTTTTTTTTTTTTTTTTTTTAGCTAACACAGCATTTAGAAATCATTCCATTCTACATATGCAATCAGTAATTCTTAATATCATCACATAGATGTATGATCATTTCTTAGTACATTTGCATCGATTTAGGAAAAGAACTAGCAAAACAACAGAAAAAGATATAGAATGATAATATAGAGAAAAAAATAAAAATAATAATAAAAATAAAAAATAGAAAAACTATATAAAAAAGAAAAAAACCAAAAAACCCAAACAAACAAACAAAACAAAAAAAAACTAAAGTATAGCTCAGACTGAAGTTTTAAAAAGAATGACTGCAATATATTGAAACAGAATGCATTTTTAACACTATAAATCAATAAGTTGACAATTATCCAATAAACAAATGAACAAGTAATTTGCAAAAGAGGAAATAAAATTGGGTAACACAAACATTAAAATATGTTCAGTCTCCATAGTGATCAGGAAAATACAAATTAAAAATATAAAGCCATCATTTTCCTCCCCATCAGACTGACAAATCTTTAAAAGTTTGATTATCTCAGATGTTAGCAAAAACATGGACAAATAGGAAATGTTGGAAGTTGAAACTGGTAATGAATGTCTTTTTTGACTGAGCAATTTGACAATGAAAATTAACATTTTAAAAGTGTATTTCCAAAAATAAAAACAAAAGAGTGTATTCCTCTGCCCAAACAATTCCAGTATCCTACATCTCCTTAAGAGAAAAGACTTGTACATGCATTTAAAGAGGCATTTATATTGTTGACTGGCCACCTTGTTTTTCACTGTGAAGATGTAGCACAAACTCCATCAAAGAAGCATCAATATATACGAATCAGTTCAAAAGAATGGCTTTGGGGATATCTTCATGTTATTTTGTTAAGCTAAAAAAATTCACAGAGAAAACCAGGCAATGTGATATTTACACTTAAAAAAGCTACCAAATTTTTAAAATTTCATATATGCTATATATGTACATATATATATATATTTAATAATATAGGAAATAGGTATGCAAAAAATACACACCAAAGTATAGTACTGGGATAGAAGGAACTATGGTAAGCTTTTGCTTTATCTGTACTTGGTTTTTTTTTTTCTTCCCGCATGGCAGGTGAGAATTTTGCCACTGAGCCACCATTGCGCCACCCTTTATCTGTACTTTTTATATTCTAAACACAGTAAGGTTTTTAAATCTTTTTTATTTTATAATTAAGAAAAAAGATTTAGGAAATAATCTCCCAATAACCCTTTGAGGTGGTTATTTAAGATCCTCTTTTACTGATGAGGAAACAAAACTCATAAATAATGGCTGACCAAAAGTTAAATAACAGTAGAGCTGAAAAATCGATTCAGGCTGATTTTAGGCCCTCTAGGCTACTCTTTTCTCTAGAAAAAGTAAGGTTGTTTTTTGCATTGGTCATTTCTTCCCTAAAGAGATATCTGGGCTGGAGACAGAAATTTGGAAGCAATCATATGTGTTAATTGAATACATGGAAATAAGTTGAGGAGAGTGTGTGGTACAGTGAGGAGCAGACTGGAACAGTACAAGAACCTGTAAGGCAAAGGAGATACTGTAGCCAGCAAGTTCCTGGTAGCAAGCAGGGCCCACCCCACCCCACCCCCCATCCCCATAACTGCTCATCTGCTTCTGTAAACTCAGCTTTGGCAACTGTTCCAGTTACCTCCCTCAAATGTAGCCAGTTACTACACTAGGAAACACTAGCAGTCATTCTGTCTATAAGTATCTTGTATCAGCCCCTAATCAGGGCTCAGACTTTCAGAGGCTACTCCACTGAGCCCTATGACCATAGACTAATAAAACCTACTCGCTGAAACTTTGGAGCCTCATCCCAGTTCGTTCTGTTTCCCCATAACATTCCTCGAGGCTTGCAGCTTCCTTCCTGGTCGCATGCTCCAGTCTGGTTCCATTCCTGGAGGCTCCGGTAGAGCCACGTTCCTGGTTTCGGGCTACAAAACTATACAAGGAGGGAAACCTGTAAAGGGTAAAGTCAAGAACCCATGAACAGAAAGCATTTGCAGGGGAAAGACTTAGTCAATATTGCATATGTTGCAAATACATCAAAGAAGAGGGTTTTAAAGTGTCATTTGGATTTGTTAATAAAGAGGTCATTGGCAAGACAGGTCAGTGAAAGGGAGGGGCCAGAAAACAGACTGCAGAGGTATGAAGTGTGAGGAAGAGATGTGGTCTTGGAGGACGTCAATGTGGACAAATGACAACTTTCTCAAGAAATTCAGATGGGAAGGAAAGGAAACAGCAAAGCAGGTAAGTCAGAGGTGAATTTTTTAAGATGGAGGAAACTTGAGCATATTTACCAGCATTGACGAGACCATTGGAGAACCAGAGATAAATATGCACACAACATCCAGGTAGAAGGAACACAGATATTGAGCTTGCAAATTTAAATCATTCGAGATATGAAGGACTATGTTTTCATTTGTTGGACTAGGTCTCGGATCCAGATGAACCTATTATGTCCTAGTGATATTCAAATACAGTCACACTCAAAATTTATCTCAACATGTAGAAATTAAGTGACTCTTACATAAATAACTATTCCTCAAGAATTTTCCTACAAGTTTCTTATTGAAGAATTCAAATCAAATTTGATATGGATGATACGCTGGTGTTTTTGGTTTATTTGGGAGTGGGTTTCTTAGTTTATTTATTTGTATAATTTTGCTTCCTGCAAATTCACATTAAGTGTGTGCTTAGGAGAAAGGGGCACTTTTTCCATTTTTAATCATTTTCTACTTATTCTTGATCATCCCTTTGAAGGTTAGATAAATAAAAAGCAAACACTGTGTTACCCTAAGACCAAGATGATTTCTAAAGTTCCGGAAATGTTCTTGCAATGTATGAGGTTTTCATAATTACTAAATTAATCCTGCAATCCATCCCTGTCCTCTTCCACAATGAGCCAGGGAGGGTGGAAGAAACTGCCACACACAAATTGAAACTACCCATTTGCTTCTTTTATCTGGTAACCTGGGAGAAGCATACATATATATTAGATGTGTGTATTCGTGTATATGTATATATATATATAATTATATATGTGCATGTATATATATATTTTAGGTATGTATATACAGGTATATGTATATATATGTATAATTATATATGTGTACATATATATGTATTAGGTATGTGTATGCATGTATATGTATATATAATTATTGTGTGTATATATATATTAGGTATGTGTATGCATGTGTATGTATATATACATAAAATTATATGTTTGTATTATATATATATATATAATTTCCTATTACTTGAAGCTAGCAGTAGGATTTGCTTTGATCAACTGTTACATCCTTTTTCTACCATTTTCCCTTCTGTCCTGTAAATATTTTCATTTCTTCTACAAACTCTTAGAAACTTTACCAGTGTAATGTTCATCATTGCAGGACCTGCACCTGTTTATTTCTGTTCTTGTGACTGAAGTTGTGAGAGACCATAGCTTATGGATAAGTAACAGTTTCAGTTTTGCAATGCTTTATCTATAAGCAACAGGCAACCATTCATGAGAAAGGAAGTTTAACACTTGTAGGTAAAAAAACCACTACTCAGATACCAGGAAAATGCCTGTTGACTGAAGTACTTATTTTTTTTCTTCTTTTTTACAAATGTCTGTAATCAGATTAGCATTTAGGTCACAACCCAAAGACTTTACATTGATTAGACTTATAAAAAGCAAGTTATTCCTCATGTATCAGCTCCATAGTCTTCTTTCCCATAGAGCAAAATTTTCTACTTTCTGTGAGTATCATTTAGCCACATGGATGATGTTTTCTTACGTAAATGAGCACTAGTTAAATCAAATATAGGTTTCAATAATTTTCCTCAAAATTTCTTGCACATAAAAATATGTGTATACATTAATTATATATGTATGCAGAGATAAATTGTAGTTTTTTACCATAATTCAAACTGTAAGCTTTAAGAATAATTTTTCATTCTCTATAGAATTTATAAAGCATAATGACTTTGGTGTTTCACCACTTCCTCTTTCGGTAGACTATCCTTTTACAAAGGAAAAAAAAATGTGGTTAGAGGCGAGAGCTGACAGACCCCATAGCTCTTTGAGGTGCAGTAGCTTAACTCAACTATTTAACAGCTTAACAAGCATCTGTACATAAGACATAGAGGTAAGAAAGTATTATATGCTATTTTTCATTTCATTACTTGGATTGCTATTTATATAATAATTTAAATGCTGGCCAGATTACAAAGTAGATTTGATACTCCTTTCAAGTAAGCAGTTTTATTTTAAATGAAAATGTATAATAAACTGACTAAATTCTAAGTTCGTACACAAGCTTGTAAAAAAGGTGGAAAATTTTAAAGTTCCTGTTGAGTTCAAAATTATTTTGCCTGCAAAAAAAGGTTCTCTCTTTTTTTGTTTCACACTAAAATTTAGTGCTGAAAGAAATTTTCATTAAAAATAAACTTTGAGAAACTTTCTTCTTCCCCCAGCCTCAATTTATTCCTAACATTCGTAAATTCTCCCACATATGATCTTATGTTTATTTTGCATATATTAGATGTGCACCTTCCAGAAAATTATATACTTGCATTTATTTTTATCCAGTCTGAAAATATATTGTATTATTTAAAATGTGACATTTCAGTGTTATTTTTATATAATCCCATTATGATGATATTTAAATACTTCAGAAAAAATAATTTGTAGCCTAGACAGTATGATTTAAAAATATAAATAAGTAAATATAATGTTAGAAATTGTGTTCTTAATGAGATTAATTTGCATTATATATGCTTACAAGTAGAGCGTACTTGTAAACTAAAACAAAGTACTAAAACAAAGACCATGTCTTTAGATTTTTAATTAGGGATTAAACTGAGCTGAAACTGATTTCATTAGTGACACTCTGAAATAATCTGAAAAAAAACATTTTTTCTTTTTGGTACCAATCTAGAGTAATACTTATACATATTAAATATTCAATACAATTATATGCATAATATAATACTTTTTAAATGTTCCTTTTAAAAGCAGTAGGCTTATATTTTGGCTAAAACATCACAGAGTATTTCATTTAATATATATATATTTTTAATTGCACTGAGTGGAACTCCTGTTTGGTCATGTATATGGAGTTCGGATAGTTTGCTTTAAGCATTTTCATAACGAACCCATTTTGAGAAGGTGACACATCACACGTTTGCTGTGGGAGGTTTGATAAGATAAATAATATAAATAAGTTAATATATTTAAATTCTTATTTAATTTTGAATTTTTTTAATCAAAATGATCTCATGGTTTTTAAAAAAGAAAGTCATGGTTTCTTAAAAAAAGACAATTTTTCTGTCAATTAATAGATTTAGTTTTTACCATTTTTGTGAACAGAATTGGTGTCCTACTAGCTCTATTACATTACCTGGTTTCTAGTTGTTTTTGCTTAACTATAATTATGTGACCTACTAAAACAATAGTTGCTGCCTTTTGATTTTAGGGAGAAGGAAAGCTGAAACCAACTGTTAGTGCCATAAATTCAGGAAATAAACTGTCGGCTCAAATTTTGCATCCTTAACTCAATCAGAATTTTAAAATTAAGTTTCTGCAGCACTCGGTTGTATTATTTGCAGAAATATTATTTTTAATGCACACCCCCCCCCCCCCCCGCCTTTTCATGTTGGACATATTTTCGATGTTCAGGTTTTTAAGAATGAGATACTTTGATATCATGAACTCTTAAGTGTTGTGGGTGTGATAAGTTTGGTATTATGCTGAATAACTGATAATAAGGAGAAAAGATAGCCTGAGGAAATTAGAAACTAAAATGAGCACCGCTGTTACTCAAAATAGTGAATGAAGGCCAAAGCAGTAGAGAAAATTCTATCTTGCTTCAAAATAGATTTCGTTATTGTTGTTGAAATTATTGAATTCTCTGAGTGATCAGCCTCTAGATTATGGACAATAAGTTTAGGATTTTTTCAGTCTTTGAGAAAATTCAGTTTTCAGCCAGCTAGTTCTGGCTAAGTTGCTTTGTGTTGTGCAAAATACAAAGTCTTGAAGGCAAAATTCTTGTCGTTATTAGAACAGCGGAAAACTTTGCAAAATATTTTATTTCACATCCTTTCATAAAAGAAAACAGAGTCTTTCTGCAAATTCAAAATGTTTAAGCAAAGTTTAATATATTATTCTAAATAGTTTATTGCTGGGAAATATATATTTTGACATATGCTTTAGTGTGTTTCATTTACATTACATTCACATAATTATCTGACAAAAAGTTTTCATTGAATGTAATAAAAGTTGAAACTGTGTGACTACAGTGCAGCATTGCAAAATTTTATCAGTGTTTTAATAACGGTTGTGTTTTTTAACGTTTGGGTGATCTCGCTGGAGCATCTATCAGACTTATAGCTGGTGTTTAGTCAGTTAATCTTGCTAGCTAAGTGGCTGTCTCCTTCCTTTTTCACGGTATAACCCTCTACAAGTTGTCTGTTTATGGAAGAGATCAAATTGTTCTTAGAAGTGGTCTAACCCACACTGAAAAATATTTTATTATTCAAATAATATTTTCACTTGGAAGCAACAATGTTATTTATTTTTTACATAAATGACTGGACTTCCAAAGAATTTTTGACACATTCTTTTTTGCATTTTCCAATTCTTCCGCCATTTTCCTATTAGCTAGAATAAAGAGAAGAAAGTTTGTTGCCTGAAAGAAAGCTACTGGGTAGGGTACAAACTAAGAAAGACGGCATGTTCTAATTCAAAATCCTTTAAATCTGGATAATGTCAGTCTTCTAGCCGTATAACACAAATTTGTGTCCCTCTATATCTCCTTATTTTTAATGAAAGTGATTTTCAGTTGTGATAATGTAGTGCTGTCATATTAAAATTTACCTTTTTTAAATGTGCCAAATAAATGGAGAAAACTGTTGACAAAGATATATTTTGTAGTAGAACATGGGTCATAAGATAGAAT
The DNA here is from genome assembly GCF_023851605.1 of Tamandua tetradactyla. Lineage (NCBI taxonomy): Eukaryota > Metazoa > Chordata > Mammalia > Pilosa > Myrmecophagidae > Tamandua > Tamandua tetradactyla. The sequence continues at coordinate 47,039,602 of NC_135331.1, forward strand.
ATGTATCTTATTTTCATGCAAGGAGTAATTTTTGCAAATATGAAGAATAAGGAGAAGTCCTTCTACATTTCTGAACATTTTCATTGGGAAAGACAAATGCAATTCAATTTACACATCTGCATTGTAGAAAATAAAAACACTTTATTTTTAAATTTTTGAAATATTTTTAATCTTTTAAATATAAATGAAATGTATCTGAAAATTCACGTCATTTTCAATATTTCCCTGACATTGTTTCTTATTATTTCACGTGACTCATAAATTCAATATTTTCCAAATCCCTTCCACGTTTGTTATTCCATCATTCTGTACATGTAGAGAAAATGGTCTTAATTTTTCTTCTAATTTTTTGTTAATTTCAATATCATTGACGAAATGACTAGATTTGAGGTTTTTAATCCAAATTTAAAAAATGGGATTAAAACCACTAATTATGCTAGAACCACATATAGTGAATCAGAAATTAAGCTAGTCAATTGGTATTGCTCCATAAACTGGTAGAAAATGTCACACATAGTTATTATTCTGTTTTATCAATGTTCTTCCCATTTTAGAAATAAATAAAAATTACAGTAAGAACTTGAAAAATATCACAGTTTTCTCTGATACTGAAAAAAATAAATTAGAATTTTTCCTTTAGGCATGCCTTAATTCAATTTATTTTATTTTACGTAAGAAAACACGTTTTAAGCAGGCTGCTTTTATTCTCTTCCTGTGTTGGTGAACAGATCTGAATCCGAGGAGGGGCGAAGACTTTCTCTAGGCAATTAGTTTGCCTTCTGAGTAAATAAAATCACTTATCTGATGACAGTGTATTTTAATGCTCATCAGGAATTCTTGTTATAATTCATTTACTTTATTTTTTTTAATTTGGAAAGAATTTCAAACTTAGATAAAGTTCTAAAAATAAAACAAATGCAACGAACACCTGAATATCCAAACTCAGAATAGAATAGTTACATTTTACCCCATTTGCTTTGTCATCTGCTCTCATTCTCTCTTTTGCTCTATCTCTCTCTCCCCATAATTTTCTTTTTCTGAACCTCTTGAGGGTAAGTTACATATACCAGAGCTCTCTACTTCAGTGTGTATTTCCTAAGAATAGAGATAGTCTCTTGCATAATCTCCCAGATAGCTATCGTTATGTACTTTACGGATTTACATTGACACAATATTTTATTTAGTAATTCCTATACTCCAATTTTACAGTTTATCCTCTGAAGTCCTTGATAATATTTTTCTCCTCCAGATAAAGATCAAGTCTAGGGTCAAGTATTACATTTAGTTGTCATCTCTCTTTAGTCCCCTTTAACCTGGAACATTCCCACAACATTTCTTTTGTCTTGTATGAAATTGACAATTTTAAAGAATACAGTATGTACACCATCTCTTCTGTTTTTACTAGAACATTCCTTATTTGGGGTTTGTCTGCTATTTTCTTATGATTAGATTGTGGCTGGGCATGACATAGGTGGTGCTGTGTCCTCAGGCTATTGAATCTAGAGACACATAATGCTCATCTGTGGTCCACACTGGTGCTGTTGATTTTGGTCACTCAGTCAAGGTATTGCCCAATTTCTCTATAGTAAAATGCCTGCTTCTAACCAAAAATTTCCCTTCAGATTCAGCATTCGTTGACATTCTTGTCTGATGCTATCTTCACTATAATGGCTACAAAAAGATGATTTTCCAACAGTAACATTCCTTCCACATCTATCCCCACATTGGTCTTCAGCATGCAAAGAACTCCCCTCCCCTCTAGCAATTTAATTATTTATTTGCTTATCTATCTACTTGTTATTGGTCTGGACTCAAGAATTTCTCTGTTTTCAATGGTTTGTCATAGATTACTGCCTGGTCATTCTGTGATCGGATTATCCACATTTGGCCAGTGGAGACCCTTCAAGCTGATTTCTATGTCCTTGTGGCATGCTACCAATATTCTTTTTTTATGCGCACTTCCTTATAAGATGTTCCAGGCTATTTTGCACCTATCCTGCCCTTCCGTTCGAATCATTCATTTCTGAGGAGCCCTGAGTTTTAGTGGGGAATAATAGTAAAGATCAAGATCATACACTAGGCCTACTCACTGCCACTGGGGTGTTTTTGCTTCTGGACTCTTTTGGCAGGATTATAAGAATGCATATACGCATATACAGTTACAGACATGAGCAGACAAATATGCATGCACAGATGTGTATACATGCATGCATACAAACATTTACAAACATATGTTGATAAACTTGCACACACATAAGTATATATTTTGGAAATCGTGAGTTTACTCTAATACCTTCAGCCCCAACCCATCCCCACAGAGTTCTTTCTTGTCTTCTATTATTCCATTTTTATATGCCCCTACTTCCGCAAAGTGAGCTCTAGCTCCTAACAATACAAACATATTTTATTCATTTGCTCAATCCTATATAATACATCTAAAGTAGTTTCACAATTTCTCCATCCAACCCACCACAATAAACAAGCTTACTGAAGAGTGAGCTTCTTCTCTTGTACTTCTTCCCATAACCAAACTACACCAAATACTGTATTCATGTATTAAATGGATGACTCTTTCTTCCTTCTTTTTTCCTTCCTTCCCTCCATCTCCCTTTCCATCCTTCTTTCTTTTCTTCCTTTCTCTCTCTCCCTCTCTTCCTTTTTTTCCATTCAGGGTAATTATAGTCATATTCAAACACAGTTAGGCTCATTTGCTTTTATTTGTTTTCAGTTTTAAGGATTTTCCCTTTTTTGTTCTTATTGTTTTAATTTTATCTTTTTGCATTTTTTAATCCTTTTTACCCCTGAACTATGAGATCGAGTGCCAACTTCCAAAACCAATTCTATTAAACAAACCTGATACATCTTAATTCAAACATTATTGATACAGTTTAGAAATACCTATTTGTATTATTGGTTGAACTTTTACCTTCCTTTGTACTTTTCAATGCTATTCAGCCTATACTTAGTCTGAAGTCACCTAATCCTTCTGTTTTTTTTTTAGTGACAATTTCAGAAAGAAGAGTAGATATCTGTGTTCATACCGGTACTTGATAAACTTTATGAATTTGTCAATCTAGAATTGTTGTTCTAAAGTTAAATGTGTGTGTGTGTGTACATATGTGTGTGTGTGTGTGTGTGTGTGTGTATCATCATATTTACAGAAAAAAGTTAAAGTAAGCAAGGAAGGAAGCAATCATGAATTTGTGCACCCCATACTCTGGAAAAAATTTCTCTTCCTTTTCCATGAGTGATTTTAGAATGTTTCTGCCCCCAGAACTCCCCCGTATTCTAGTCCAGTACTTACAAAAATAAATATGCCCTAGTACTTTGGGTAGGAAGAGAAAGTGGGTTGGTGTCAAGAGATTCATATTCAAATTCTATTCTCTAGGTACTCTCTGTGATTTTGGATAAGTTACTTCTCTCCCTTTCTAGACACTTTAAATAAAATATCTATACCTCTTTAACTTTCTGCCAAACTCTGGCCCATACCTCCAGCTAATTACTTAACACCTTCACTCAAATATTGGCAGAAATCTCGAACTCAATATGCCCAAAATAAAAACGTTCATGTCTTATCCCTCTTCCTGCTTCATTCAGTTCCAATCTTCTTTGGTCAATAAAGAACACCATCTTGTACCCAGCTGAACAGGCAAAAAGTAACCTTGATTTCTTTCTTCTCTTCACCTACATCCCAACTGTCAGCAAGCCAGCCTGCTCTATTTTCAAAATACATCCCAACACTTTCCAGGCTCAGCCTTCCACTGTCCTGACACAGTCATCTCTGTTATGGACAGCTCCGTTCTGGCTGTGCATAAATAAGAGGTCTCTTTTTCTACTCTTGCACCCTTAACATGACCTTTAAAATATATAAATCAGGTCATGTAACTTTCCTGCTCAAATTCTTCAGTGGCTTCCCATTTCAATTAGGGTAAGATCAAAATGCATCACTATGACTTTTACGATTTGGCCTCTGCCTGCATTTCCTCACTCATTCCCTACTTCTAACCCTTCATTTACTAGGCTCTGGCTCATACTTTTATCCCCAGAATATCCTACTCTCATTGTTAACTCAGGGACTTTGTGGACACCCTGTCTTCTCCCTGGTGAGGTGCTCTATCCCCCCATTCCCTCTCTGTGACATGATCTTTTACTTTTTTCAGGTCTCTGCTGAAGCATCCTGCCAAAGATACGTCTTCCATGACCAACTACGTACTTAAGGGTCGTGACCCTCAAACCAGTCACTCTCGATCCTCTTATCCCCTTTCAACTGTTTTGAAAGCACTTATAACTACATAAACTTTCCATATTTATTTGTTTACTCACTCATTCATTGTATGTTCCTCCCACTAGGATACAAGTTCCCTGAGGCCAGGGATTTGGTCTGTTTTGTTCATTGCTACGTCCTCAGTGCCTAGAACAGTGCATGAAACATGGGAGGTGATCAACGCATAAGTGATGATTAAGTGAGAGACCCCAACATCTCTGAGCTTCTTATTCAAATGTAACAACTGTAATAAAAATAACACTCATCTCCTAAGGCTGTCTTGAGGAGCAGGTGGTTGCAGTAGTGTTCTAAACTGCCAGGGGTCAGGTGCAGATACTGATGGCAACAGTGAATCATAGGAACTGAAACAAAAAAGCAGTCTCTGGAGACAACAAACAGACCAAGAAGTTCTCTCTCTATTTTTTTTTTTCCTGTTTTGGCTCTTTGCTACTACAGTAAAAAGAGACAGAGGCCCAGCTCTCATTATCTCTTGGAACTCTGGGAAGGGGGTACAGTCTCTCTGCCTGGCTTGACCCATGACCTTTGCACTTATTCTGCCCCTTCCCTGACCACTAAGATACATATGTCCCCACTCTTCTTTTCCATCTGGGTTCTCTGATCTCCTCAAGTGCAGGTGGATGAGCAAGGTTCTTCCAGAATCCTCTCCCAGTTAATACTCTGCGTGGGCTGTCTCCTTGCCTATGTATACACTCCACAAATTATTTTCCAATTATTATCCACATACTTCCTGGTTCTATTTTTCATCTTAGTGTGGATTACGAAACTACTTGAAGAAAACTGCTTTTCCTGTACATCCAAAATAATGGGTTCAATGTCGTAAATATGACTTGTCTTTGGAAATTATTAGGCTCTAAATAATAACAATAATGATTATGGTAATAATAGCTTTACAATTAGATCTAAAATGTACCAACACGTCAGGTGCTTTCATCTGTAACTAGCTTAATATTCTCCCCAAACTTGTGAAATAAGCACTATTATTCCTGTTTTATAGATTTATGAAAATAAAACAGAGGTTCAAAGAGGTAGGTCCTTGATAAAGATTGCAAAATTGATCCTAGAGTGTCTGTCTCTAAATCAATTCTTCATTACATTATCATACTCTCTTCACTACTTATTGAAAAACAAGATAAGAAAAGCCATGATTTAGACACAATTGAAAATATAGAGATTTTATCATGCAGTCCCTGTCTCAGAAAACTTACAATCTAGTAGGGAAAAATGTAAAGAAATGGACTTTTATCTACAATATGAATGATACAGGTGTTACATAAGAGATTGAAATAATTGAGAGCTGTGCTCCTGACTGCAGCAGAAACGCTTCCTGGAAGAGGCAGCTTTATCTGAACCATCAAAATGATCAGGTGAAGAAGAGTTGGAATAATACATTTGCAAAAATTTCAGTAAAATGTCAAACATATGAAAAAAAAGAATTTATTATTGAAGCCCATTTTTTTCCCTTTTCTATAGTCCTGCCATAGGAGGTATTATTAGGGACCCTGACTTTGTGGCTATTCTCAGAGAGTGGGTTATGTGAAGACAGAATTTTAACTCTTGCAAGAAGCTTCTGTGATTTTGAAATGACTTTATTCATATATTCCTGTACCAAGCACTGTGTGTCAGGCACTACTCTAGGTGCTGGGAAAAAAGTGACAGACAAGACCAAGTTTCTACCTTCAAGGGGCTTTTGGCCTCCTGGGAAGAGACCATGAGTAAACAAGTACACAAATACAATTTTTTTTGTACGCTTTATGGCAGGGCCACATTTCATAATTTTTCCATGTGAGTATCCCATTATTGCAGCACCATTTGCTCATTTTTTTGCTTGTTTGTTTTGCTTATTTGTTTGTTTTTTTGGAAGTGCATGGACCCAGAATTGAACCCAGCTCTCCTGCATGGCAGGCGAGAATTCTACCACTGAACCACCCTTGGACCTCCTAATAACAAATACAATTTTAAAAGGGGAATTGCTGATGGTGGTAAATGGTATAGAGACAGTTCATCAGAGTAAGCAGATACACAGACAGCAGTGGAGGCTTCTTTAGACACTTAGCCTTCTGAGGTGGCCTCTCTTAAAGGGGAACATTCAAGAGAAGACAAATAAGAAGATGTAGAGAGCATCACACAAAGGTCTCTGGGAAAGCTGGCCCAGGAAGACTGATCAGCAAGTACAAAGGCAGGAATGAATTTGGCATATTTGAGAAGAAAGAAAGAGTTTGGGACTCACAGGGGGTAGACATGAAGCTAAGGAGCAGTGATTGAGAAAGGGCCATGTCATCACAGAAGTTGTAGGCCAAGAAAGGAGCTATACAATGAGCAAACATTTTTTAAAGGCATGCATATGCATGTATTGGAGAAGCCAGTGACGTAAATGACCCATTATCTATACTTTACACAAGACAGGAAAAACTATTTTTTTTGAAATAGAGCAGGAATTTTTTGCCATAGGCTAAAACTCTCTTAGGAGGTAAAAGATTACATTTAGATGAATTTCAGATAAACCAAGTTTACTTTCGTGTTTATTTGCTTGCCTTTTCATTTCCGTACTGGATGCAGGTTTGATAAAAGTGAAACGTGCCCAAATGTTATTTAAATTTGTAAATTTATGATTTTCAGCAAAATTACGGTGCAATAGTAGTTGAGTGTAACCTCCATAATCTTGGCCATTTGAAAATATGTATGTCAGGTAGTTCAGTCAGCATGAACCTTGGTTTCTGCATGTATATAAAGGAGAAAAGGCTCGAGAAAGGACTGTTGTCTAGCATTAAAAAACCACAGCTGTTCCCTTGTTTATTTTTCCCAAATCCTAGTACTAATGACTGTAGGTCCTTTTTTTGACATCAACCTGCCCCTCCTTTTTGTAGGAGTAAGTTCCCCTTCCATTTTCCTCAATAATTATAAATTTCCTATGGTTTATTTTTGTTGTCCCAGGAGATCTAAATGAATCAAATTATTACTTACGAATGTCAGAGTTAGTTGGGACATTCTTTGCGGCTTGGGGGGCAAGGAGGATTGGAGGGAGTGGGGAAAAGTCATATTTAGGGAATGAATATAGAATAGCTAACTGAAAAAAGACATATTCTTTTATTATTGAGTAAAAAGAGCCAAAATCTATTAGTTAAGGACCACAAAAACAAATAGCCTTCCCCCCTACTTGAAGGACTTAGCCACAATTATTATGGATTCTTCTATTATGGGTTTAGTTTAAGAACTGACAATGAAAATACAAGCTGGCCGCAAGCTGAGTATGTGCTGAAGGGTAGAGAGGAGGAAGGCAATGGGTGAACTGGAGAGGAACCACAGTCACGATTTCTCCAATGCAGGCAGAGGTGATGGTGCAGAAAACAGAAGCTGATTTTTTAATAGAAAACCATTGTGCTACTGATATTGGGGAAGTGCAGAGGGGCACAGATGATTTACGTTTTAAGCGGTATATTCATCCTATTATGTAAATTCGGGGGCATGATAAGCACCATGCTATCAGATGAGTACAGAGTGTGATATGATGTGTGGTTTCAGAGTGCATATGTACGAGGAATAAATGTGTGAAAATGTGCAATGGGTGAGTATCAGAGGACATTCCTGAAATGTAAAGCCATTCTTTTACCTGGGCAGATTTACTGAGACGCGAACCACCTGAAAGCATGGAGGGATCAGGTTTTCTGTAATAAGAACCGCGCATGTTTGTTGACATGAACTAGTTCAGAAAAGGAACATAGGAAAGAGCCATGGGCTTGGGGCCTAGGTTAATTGGGGGCTGGTATTTGCCCTTGAGAAGTGAATGCTAAGGACGCATTCTCCAGCAATCTCTCTTCCTGCCTCATTTAACCCTGGCCCTCTTGGTGGTGACCATGAGGGTGGAAAAGAATCTCCTTTAAAAAGTGTAAATGTTCCTCTTTCTGTGGGTGATGTTATCATTCCTGTGGTCTGAGCATTTGTTACTAAATAACACTTAGGAGCACCAATTGTTATTTTCTCCTCTGGTTTAGAGTTCTGAGAATGTTCCTATGAAATTGGGAGATCCATTTACTGGGAGGTCGGAGTGAGGGTTGAGTAAGAAGAAGCTACTCCTGGAACCATCTCTAGACTTGTGTTACTTAAAAGGAGAAAGTAGAGAACCAAATTTTCCTTCCTGTGGCAACAGCGTTAACTGCTTTCAGAAAAGAATTTTCAACCTGTGCGGCCAAAGGAAGTGATTTCCATGCACCTCTGCATAATACACTCTGTTTAAAAAGTCGTAGGTGCCTTTGGCTTGACTTCGCTCATATTGGCTTTCCCATATTTTTCTAGTAAAGTGGATGGGGAAAGTTGGACAAAAGAAAGCTGTGGGAGAGGGATGCTTCTAAATTGTCTGTTTAACATACAATGGAACACCTTGCATTCTCTTTCAATTATATCTCATTTGTCCATGCAGAAACTATAAAGTGATCTGTCTCTTTTGCTATACTATCTTGTAAACACTAAAAAAAAAAAAAAAAGCTATAAGTTTCTGAAGTCACAACTTATTTTTTTAATTTATTTTATTTTTAACTGTGGGAAAATATACAATAACAAAGATCATGTTAGTTGTTTTAAGCTGACAATTTTTTGACATTAAGTACATTGACAGTACTGTGTAATTTTGCCACTATCTAGTTCTAGATTATTTTCATTATCCAAATCAAAATTCATACTCAATTTAATAATAATTCCCCATTCTTCCCTCCCCACACCTCTGACAATCACTATTGCATTTTCTGTCTCTATGAATTTGCTTCTTCTTTGGTACTTAATATAAGAGAAATCATACAATATTTGTCCCTCTGTGTCTGGTTTATAAGAGCAAGACTAAGACAAGGATGCACTCTGTTTCCACTGTTACTCAACATTGTACTGGAAGATCTAGCCAAGGCAACAAGGCAAGAGAAAGAATTAAAATGCTTCTAAATTGAAAAGGAAGAAGTAAAGTTATCCCTATTTGCAGATAACATGATCTTATATATAGAAAATCCAAAACACTCCACAAGAAAGTGTGGAGCTAATAACTAGAGCTAATAAAAAAATTGAGCAAATTGCCAATACAAGGTAAATACATAGAAGTTAATTAGGTTTCCATACACCAGTAGTGAACAATCTGAAAAAGAAATCAAGAAAACAATTCCATTTACAAAAGGATCTAAAAGAATAAAATGCCTTGGAATAAATTTAACCAAGAAGGCAAAATACTTGTTTATTAAAAACTAGAAAACATTGCTGAAAGAAATTCAAGAAGTCCTAAGTAAATGGAAAGACATCCCATGCTCATGGATGGGAAGATTTAATATTGTTAGGATGTCAATACTGTCTAAAGCTATTTAGAGATTCAACACAATCCCTACCAAAATTCCAGAAGCCTTTTTTCTTTTTTTACAGAAATGGAAAAGTTGAGCCTCAAATTCATATGGAATTGCAAGGAGCCCCAAGTAGCCTGAATCATCTTGAAGAACAAAGTTGAGGAACTCACAATTCTTGACTTCAAAACGTACTGGAAAACTGCATTAATTAAAACATTGTGGTACTGTCATAAAGATAGACATATAGATCAATGAAATAAAATGGAGAGATAAATCCACACATCTATGACCAGTTGATTTTTGGTGAGAGTGCAAATTCTACTCAATGGAGAAACAGTCTATTCAACAAAGGGTCTGAAGACAACTGGAAATCCACATGGAAAAGAAAGAATATGGGTCACTATTGCTCACCATATGCAGAAATTAATTCACAATGGATCAGCAACCTAAATGTATGGTCTAATGCTATAAAAGTAGATATCCGGAAATATTTTCAGGACCTTGTGGTAAGCAATGGATATTTAGATTTTAGATTACACCAAAAGCACAAGCAACAAAAGAAGAAGTAAGTAAACTGGACTTCAAAATTTTAAACTTTTGCACATCAAGGACATTATCAAGATAGGGAAAAAGAAGCCTTCAGTATGCGAGAAAATATTTGGAAATATCTGATAACGGTTTAATATCAAGAATATATAAAGAAATCCTACAACTCAACAACAAAAAAGATAACCCAATTTAAAAATGGGCCAAGGATTTGAATAGGCTTTCTTTCTCCAAAGAACATATTAAAATGGCCAACAAGTATATGAAAAGATGCTCAATATCGTCAGACATCAAAGAAATGCAAATTAAAACTACAATGAGATACCACTCACACCCACAAGTATGGCTATTATTAAAAATCTGAAAATAACTAGTGCTGGTGAGGGTGCAGAGAAATAGGAACTCTTGTTCATTGTTGATGGGAATGTAAAATGGTGCAGCTGCTCTGGAAAACAGTTTGGCGGTCCCTCAGAAAGTTAAACATAGAATTACCATATGATCCAGCAATTCACAATTTGCTTTTAATCCTTATATTTTGGAAAGACCTGAAATTTGACTTGGGATTATTATTTTTCTCAAAGAGTCCAGATCTTTTATTTTATGGTTAGTCCATTTCAAACAGTAACAATAGGTATAATGTATCAAAGGCCTGAAACGTGTTAGGTTAATTCTTAGGAAATCATTCATCATCAGGGCTAGAAGAAGCAGATACCTTTACTCTGCAGGCAGCCAAGGGTTGGAGATGTTGTCCAAACTCACAAGTAACAGATTCCAAAGCGTATCTTCATTTCACAGTATGTGGCCAAGGCTACGGGGAGAACTATGACCTTTGAAATAGCACCCTCTTATTCTGGTCCAATTCTTCCCCAAAGTGTGGAGCATAACCAGGCCACTCCACCAAATGGGAGGGAGACACGATTTGTTGCCAAAAACAGCCAAGAACAAAGGCAGAAGAGTGCAAGTCTGCAGCAGGCTTGACTCTTGCCAATGAAAACCGGCCCATGTGTCATATCTGGCATGTCTATACATGTTGCCAACAACCCCAAAAGGAGACAGTTCTTCCTCTTTAGTCAGAGTGTTATTGAGTCATAAAGGAAATAGATTCACTTCAGCAGGCTTCTTCTTCCATCACAGTAAGGAAAAGATCCAAATTATACCATGTGTCACCCATGTGCTCCTTCTTCCTAATAATTAATTTTGGCTGCCATACCCAAATTGCATATTGGTACCGAGTATGCCCTTTTTTGCAAGTTCAAGTCTTATCTAGCAAAGTTAACGTCTCCCGATGCTCACATAGAAGTCGCAGTATTTTAGGACCCTGAAGAACTATTTAAAACTTCTCCCAAGACAGACCTACCAGAACTCTGTAAGATTAAACAAACTTCAAAGGCTTCATGAGGGGGAAAAACTGTCTTGACTAAGCCTGTAATTTAGACTATCTTTAGAGAGATATGATGTTATGAAGAGAGAGGCCCAGAGTGGCCAACCTCTTTTATAACAGATACATTTTCCTTGACTTAATTGTAAAGACTAAATGACAAGTAGAGAAGTGTTTTTGCAGGAGTGTGGGAGTCTCGAAGCCTTAGAAGGAAGTTGCATTGTGTATGGGTGGAAGCTGCGTTCCATGGCTAGTACAGAACAATCATGCATAGACTTCTTTTCACTAAACATCTTTTCATTTTTACCTTGAGCAGAATCAATACCCTCCTATTAATAGCACTTGATATATTATTTATAATAAGTACATATTACCATCTTGTATCCAGGAACAGAAAAAAAAAATACTTTCACATCCAGGGAAAAACAGATAAAAAGGAGCCCTTAATCTGGGCAAAACAAAAGAGAAAATAATGAGATTTTCATATATTAATTCATAACCTGATGTACCATGCTCTCTGAAAGTGTGAGAAGGAAACTGGTTTTGTCTGGAGATGCAATACCCTCAAATGATTAAACCCAAGAGATGAATCAAAGTAAACAACAGAAGAGCACAGCAAGAACACAGTAGTAATTATCAGTCACAGACTTCTTTGAACCTTGCCCTGGGGGGCTGTTTTGCAAACACACTACCACTTAATAGAAATAAAAGTCACTGTTTCATAGCCAGTAACAGAACTCTGTCCTTGGAAATGAAGAGGAATTCAGGTAGTGTAGACACGTGGAATAAGCACTGGGATGACTCTCATATGGCTGTAATTCTACATTTGAACTCAGTGAAGAAAAGGGGCAATCATAAAAATAAAGATAATTGTCCAAGTGTTGAGTTTATATCCACCTGTTACATACGCTCATTCTTCCATGTCTCTGCACTTTGCACATTTATATTATTTGCTTGATGATAAGTATTTACTATCTCCTATCTATCATCTCTGCTACACTGTACATTTTAAGAGACTCAGAATTTAGTTTTGCTCACTGTATAACCTCAGACTCTAAGAAAGGTCAGAATTATGCCACAGTGCCCAGTAAGTATTTGTGGACTTGTTAAGATAGTTGACAGCAAAAGACCAAGGGAAAATGCAGCAGTTCCTCTTGAGCAGGTGAAGCCAGCAAAGGTTGAAAGGGGGTAAGGAATGCTCAACATTGTCTAAATACATATTAATTACTGGTAAGGCTAGATTGGATCAGACCCTGTCAGCAGTTACTCATTGCTAAGTCCATTGCAGAAATATGGGCATTCAGATTCATTCAGGTGCGACCACCAGTGTCTGTGTACTGACGGCACATTCACAAAGACCATAGATGAAGACTTCTAACATTACCTTCAATGAGATTAAAATGAGATATGTCCTGTTAATTTATTTGTGTTTATGATTTAACTTCATTGATTTGTTGAGTGATTTTTTTTTAATATGCGAAAATTTGCAGAAGATTGTTTAGGGCATTTCATAGTTAGAATATATATATATTTAAATGTGTGTATCTGTATATATATCATATTCTAATATATACATAAATCAGAAAACTCCTCCAAAAAAAATGGCACAGGACGCTTGTGATCTGTCAGATGCCCAGCGGTCATTCTTGAGGGGTGTTCTTTATTACAATTTCATAGCAAAATGCAGGGTTCTCAAATTTAAGTAAACAATGACCAAAGCATTATAGAATGTGTAGGATTATCCTCTGTTTGGCCTTGACTGTTTGTCCAGTTTGTTTTTAAGCCCATGGATCATTAATGCATACCTGATAAGAGGGGACGCCTATTTCAGTTGCCTAAGAAGTATTATTTCTAACCGCGTGCATGTCAAAATGTATTCTTGCACCATCACCTTAGCACCCCACAAATAGCCCTGGCTCTCGCTTTCCTAGATGCAGGTGGGCACCAGTGTATCCATATCTAACCCCTGCAGAGAACAATTTCTATTGGACTAATAATGAGCTTTTCATACACAGAGGGAGAAATGGAGCAAGCCAATGGATTGCCACTGAAAAGCAGATTCCGGATAATTTCATTTCTCAAATTCTAGCTCAGTGGTATGCAGCCTTGGCAGTACAACTGGAATCACCTGAGAAACATTAAAAATAATACTGATGGGTTCCTGTCCATGCAAAATAATAATAATAATGATGATGATGATGATGATGATGATGCCTGGGTGCTGCTTCCAGAAATTCTTATTTAATTGGTCTGGATTGCAGTCTGGTGATCCAATAAAGCCAAAGTTGAGCAACACTGCTCAGTTTCAGTCTCCTCAGTTCTAGGAAGGGCTGATAATTACCACCTCCTCGTATACCCCTTGTGAGGGTTCAAAGAGATGTGAGTAACTTGAGTTCTTAATGTTTCTGAATTCACCAGCCTCCCTTATTTCTACCGGAGAGGAAACAGGAAAGGAAGTGGGGCGGAGGGCCTGGGAAAAGGAGGTAGAGGAATCTTTCCACAGATCTGCCCTCCCAGCTCTGCCAATTAGCGGTTCATTGAATTAACAAACTGCCCTTTGTCAAAGCAAACACTCTGGGAGGATTTAGCCTCATTCTCGCCTTAGTGTGAATGACTTTAATCAGATAATCTCCTATCATCTACTTGAGGATTTGTGATTTAAGGTCTAAGGGAAGCCAGGAGAGAGAGAGAGCTGGGCACCGAACACAACTCTTTTTGGGACCAGCACCTGTCATTTCTTAGCCTTTCCATCACGGCAGCATGAAATAAAAACAAAACAAAAAAAGCAACAAAACTTTTCCCTCACTTTGCTGGGGTATTTATTTGTTGGCAATGTGTTATCTGTCACGTCTCCGTCTAATAGCCCTTCCTGACTTTTGTGTGACTTTCTTTCAGCCAGTAAGAACTTACTATGTGCCAGGAAACTTTTATCATTTTCAAGTCTCTTGGACCTCTGTGAGAAGCAAGGTCTTACCCATCTCTAACCAACCCTGCCATCTGCTTGGCACGTGATAAGCGCTCAGAGCTTGGTGAACGAATTGAATGGTTGCATTTGCTATGCTGTTTTCCAGTTGCCTTTCACATCTGTCCCCACCTCTAGACTAGAGTGTGAGGCCGTTGAGGAAGACTGATTGATTTCTATATCCTCACTGCCAAGCACAGTGCTTGGCACATAGTCAGTGGGCAATAAATATTTGTTAACTGAATTAAGGACCAACAGCCAGTGCACTGATTCCTAAATTCAGAAATCAGAATTAATTTATAGCAGGAAAACCCATTTCCCATGCTGTTGGACAAGGCAGGGAGGGAAGAAGAAAAAAAAAGATGTATATGTAAGCTCCCTCCCTGTACCAATGTAACAAAAACTGTTCCTTTTCAAAAGTCTCTTTAAGACATCCCTTGAGGCATGTTCTGAAGGTAATTTCAGAAAACCCAGAAAAATAAGAAGGAATAAGAAGAACCAACAAAAAATCCAGTGAGAGAATCTACACAATGGACTAAAAGAGAGAGGGATGTGGAATATCATAGAAACCAAACAAAAGGAGCCTCAGGAACGAAATGGGTAAACACAGCAGGCATTTAGGGAAAAAAAAAATCAGCCCTGCTATTGGCATTTAAAAAAAATGTATCTGCCTTTAGGAACAAATAAAGCAACGGCTATATATTTTTAGATGCTTTTTTCTAAATGGAACAGAGAGTTAATATATAAAATGTTTAGGTTACAGTGCATAAAATAATTACAAGATAACAATTGCAGTGTAAGAATTATTAGATTTTAAATCTAATAATTTAATTTTTTTTATTTTAAAGACATCACAAGAGATTTTGGGGTTTGTTAAACTGCAACGGATAATTATATGAGATGGTAGAAAACATTTCGTAACTTTACATGTAATTATATTTTTTAAGTATACATTATATGTGAATTTTTTACCTTTTGGCTACCTGTTTCACATTTGTTTCTGTAGCTGTTTTATTTATTAAAATACCACTATCGCATTTCTTTTTTGTTTTAAATGACAGTCCACAGTAGAAGTCATATGTAACCCACAGAGAGTATTTGGAAATATATTAAAGATTACACAGATCAATTCAGGATCTGGGATACAGACTGTGAAAATACTACACTGGGGGTAGGGGGCGTGGGCAGGAGGTTTGACTTATTAGTTGTAAGGCTTTGGTCAAGAGTTAACTCTCCAGCTTCAGTTACCCCGTGGATTCATGAAGATTGTAAATGACTTGAGCAATGTCATTTGTTTTATTTTTTATTTTATTATTCTTTCTTAACATGGGCAGGCACTGAGAATCGAACCCTGGTCCTCTGGCATGGCAAGTAAGAACTCTGCCACTGAGCCACCTTGGCCCTGTCATTTGTTTTATAAGGCTACAAGATAAGATTAAGTGAAAATAAAATCAGAACACAAAAGGGCATTTACTGTACAATATCAACAGTACAAAAATATGCATTGAGAAAAGCCTGGAGGGAAATAAACTGTAATACTAACAGGGACTATTTCTGTGAGTTCCTGTGGATTGTTAGATAAACATTTCAACTTCAGTAATTTGAATTTTCTAGATTGTGCTGACTTTCACTTCGAAATAAGTCACATGCGCGCGCATGTGCACGCACACACACACACACACACACACACACACAAGATATATCTCACTTCTCCCATGGCATGGAGGTGGCCATTTTATGGGTCCTTTTCAGTCTTGAGATGGACGTAAAATTCTGATGTTTGCCGGATCCCACTGCTGAGAGCCTTCAGCCCAGTTTCTTCTACTGGACTTCTAGTCTCTGCATCTTCTTGTTCTCCTGCCAAGGGCTCACTCTTTGGGTTTGCGTCTATCTTCAGGTAGAAGGCGAATTTGGAAAAGAGTAGCGCACTTCCTGTATCTTAATCTGATGTTAGATCAACAGCCTCCCAACAGCTAGAGGAATCTAGTTATCCTCCTGTGAAGCAAGCCTGTATCAAGGGCCCTACCCAACCCCCAATAAAATCAAGCACTTTGACCCTGAGGTCTCAGGATTGTCTCAAGCCAAAAGTCTCAAGACTGTGTCTTTGCATTTTGAGTGTGATTATTTTCTTAAGATTTGTTCTTTCTCTCCTTAAACTATAAATTCCTTGAGATTAAGGAACCTGTTAGTTTTCATTCATTGTTGGATCCCCAAGCCCACAGTATGCTGTTGGGGCTGTATCCTTGGGACTGTTTGCCTGTGGTTCCCACTTGTTTTTTCCCCAGCTATTTCTCACTTCTTGGCAGACTCTGCACTGACCAGGTGCAGGAGGGGCAGGTTTAATGCCCCTCCCCACCCCCTTGACCTGCTTTATTTTAATTCATAGCATTTATGGCCATCTGAAATTACATCACTTATTTATCTTTCTCTCTTTCTATGTTTTTTTTGCATGGACAGGCATCGGGAATGGAATCCACGGCAAGCGAGGATTCTGCCATTGAGCCACCATTGCCCACCCTCATTTTCTCTGAATTTTTTCTTGCTTATTGCCTAGCTCCTCCTACTAGAATGTAAATTCCTCGAGGGAATGTAACTTGGCTATCTGGTTCATTTCTGTAACCACAAACCTAGAACAGGACTCAGCTACAGTCGATGCTCAGTAAACATTTGTGAAATGAATAGGTTGGTGTGTAAGGTGTTTTCTAAATGGAAAGCGGGAAGGAAAAATGTAAGGAAAGAAGGTAAAAAAGGAAAGGAACAGGGCCAGGTGGTATTTTAACCTTCCATTTGTTATTATAATTCCATGATTCCAAACTCTTAATTTCTATTTTTCTATTACCTGATCATCAAATAATTACACTAAAGATTTAGACAGAAGTTTTAAATAAAATGGCTTGATGGAGAAATACCTGGCCGAGTTAATATTTTAGCTTGATTTTAATATTTATAAGTATGTAAAAAATAATATGCTGATTTTATATAATATTTGTTCATTTGTGTGAGTCATATGTTATTTGGTAAACATACTATATAATAAATAATAGAAAACATTAATGCATTAAAATATTGGGCACAATTTTAAAAAATATTGTGTGACATATATAAAGGTCTTTAAAGAAAAATGAAATTCAGGTAATTCTATGAAGCATAATTTATTCAGGTAAAGAATGAATTTGAATTTAAGCTAAAGAAGAGCCTTCTGTACCCCACCCTCATCTATATAACATTTAATGTAGAGACATTTATTGCATCTACTAAAAAAATGATTCTCTATACAATTGGGCTTGCAACTCTTCTTTGCCTTCCAGAAGGCTTTTATTTTTAAACATGGAGTGGTAAGCAGGGATCTGAGTCTGGGCTCCAGTTTTGACCCCTGTGGCAATGGATTACTTTGATCTGAATATAATAAAAACTAAACTAAAACAGTATTCCAGAATCTGAACAGTATTCAGATTCAAGACCAGGATTCAGGTCTTTTCATTTTTTCCATTTTCATCTAGATGATTTTTTTTTTTTGCTAGAAAAAGCAAATTATTTGGGAAATACAGTAAGAACTTATTGAGCCGTGAATGCGGTACATTGGACAAGAAAGATACGATTTACACACGTACACTCATACACTAAAACAGGTATTCAAAGACTCCCATTTGGTTGAAAAAGATAAATGCTACCATTTCTTTATGTTGTCTTATTGGTAAACCAGGCAGTTGATATTATCTCTAAAAACCATATTCCTTAACTGTCTTTCTACAGGGATTCATTGGTATAATTAAGACTTGACTGAACTGAAATATTTCAGGAACCCCCTCATGAAACTGTGGATGATAACTACGCTTCATAGAAGTAGAAGAGACTATACTGCTCTCTTGGCACTGAAGAAATATCAGTGGTATTCTAAATGGGGAACTATTTACTTTTTATTACTCTAATGATTTTTAAATAATTTCCACAATTTGAAGTGCAGTTAGCCTCTGGTAGTTGAAAGCAGGCAACAAAATTCAATGTTTTTAACGTATCATCTGGCGTTTGTTACTGTGGTTCAAAATTTTAAATGTCGTTATTCACATCAAATATTATCAACGAGAATATATTAGGCTAAGCCAGTAGAAATGGAGTTTTATGTCACACTTTATTTCGACACTTTCTTGATATCTGGATTGACCACTGTTCTTATAGGAGAGTTTCCCTAGTCCTCTTTCCTTTGTCTAATGTAAAATAACATCTTTTCTCTTCTTTGTCATTTACTAGGATGTCTGCTCTACTATTTCTAACATCCAAGGGTCTTTCTAGTATTTCTTTGTATTCTGTTCAGTGGGGCAGAAAAATTGTTTCAATTTCTCTTTTGTTCCCAGAGGTTTTCCTATGCTCCTGTGCTGAAGTGGACAAATTCATTACCCCTTCTGCACCATACCCAGGTTCAAAGTCCTGTTTTTCTCCATGTTGCTCCAAATGGCAAAGTTTCTAACCCACATGCAAAAAGAACACCAAAGCTCTAAACTCGGAAGTCTATAAAGGTCTGAGAAAAAAGTGAAAATAAATTAGTATAAGTGGAATGAGCCTGCAGTGTTCCACTGGCTTTTCTAAGGAGAGGGACGGGAAACCAGCTGAGACACCCACCTGCCAAGAGATACCAAGGTGGCCCAGTTCATAAGTTAGACCTCTGTTGTCATAGAAAATGAAAGGCAAACTGAAGACATTAAAAAGGCAAGTAGCTAACAATCCAGTAAGTTAAGTCGGGGACTTGGGAGTCTCCAGGGCTCCTCCCTTCCTCATTCTCTGCATGAGTCATTTTTCCAGTCTGTCCACACCCATTCACCCATCCATCAGTCGCCACCCCACACTTCCATTCCCCCGCCAAGCTGCTGCCACAGGATCTTTCCAAAATACAAATCCAATGTTCACCTCTCGCCCTCGCGGTGTGAACTCGTCTAGCTTGCCACTGTTTTCAGAATAAAGTTGAGACGTCTTGTATTAACACAGACCTACTTTTAACTTCATCTCCTGTCATTCCCCCACACTTCCCCTTCCTTCGCTTCTAACAAAAGGACCTGCACGCCCCTGGCATAAGCCAAGCTGTTTTCTACACTTGTCCTGGAAGTAACTCACTTTCCATCTTGCTAATTTCGACATACCTTTCAAGGCATTGGTTAAACGTAACTCCTTCAGGAAGTCTTTCCTGATCCTTCTCTGGGCCTGCATGGGCTTGCCTCCACCATTTTAGCACTTATCCCTCAGGTAGAATTCATTTGTCATTTTCCTTGTAGAAATAGTATCTATCCTCCAGTGCAGGGACTCTTGTCCTAATGCATTCTTGTTTTCTCTGGCATAGTAGGCCTTTCATGCAGTAGTTGAACTGAACACTAAATTAAAAAAAAAAGGAAATCCGCATAGCTTGGAGTGGCAACTAATAGGTAGAGCAAAAGTGTCCATCCCTGTTGTCCAAGAAAGTGGTAGTCCTTTTAATTTGTTTCAACTTTGTGAGCACTTGAGTACTTTAAAATGATTAACACAGTACAGTGTCATGTTTTTTAAATTCCTTTTTTTTTTCAAAAAAAAAAAGGGCCGTACCAATTTAACTTACTTTTTTGTGCATCTAGCCAAGGGTCAACACCTTAAGTTTGTTATGAGGGCCTCTGGAAGTATTTCTGTATTTTGATGAGGCTTTTCCATTCCCTTCTTAAGCCCGTTCCACCCTCTTTAACACACCCTAACAACAAACGTGTAGGAAGTCTGTTGCACCAAATCCAGCATTTTGTTGTTTTTAGCTGGAATCATCTTTGAACAACTTATCAAAATCTCTTAACTTCAAAGGTAAGCATGCCCCAAATCTCCAAAACTTTACCATAACACAGAAGTCCCAGGATTCTTTCTATTGAAAGTGAAGGCCCACTTACATTTTATAAAGCCAGTCAATTACGGTTTTGAGACTGTGGTTTTTTTTTGTTCCAGTAAACAATATGACTTATTGGCCTTGGAATATTCAAGTAATTTAGAAATATTTTATTCTTAAAAGATGGGGCTTTGGCTTCTCTATAAATCATGTAATGATAGAGTCGGGAATAAAAGGGATTTTAAGCTTCCACATATTATTTACAAGCTACATGGGAAACCGGTATGTGAGTTGTTCATGGTTGTGTGACAATCAGTCTCATTAAGAAATTCCAAAACTCTGGACAGCCTGTTACTTGAGAAAGATACACATTTGCAGCCCTGCAGATGTTTTTCGCGCATGTTAGTAATTCAGGTTCAGGGTCTGTGCGGTGCCCGTTAAGGCGGCAATCCCGTCAAATCCTAGGGTTTTATTCTAATCTAATCCTAACCTTCAGCCTAACCTTGCCCTTGCCGGCTTCTTAGCAAAGCCCTATCCAAGGGCCTCTTTGAAAACGGACCTATTTATTCTGAAGCCCAGGGAGTCCGAAGAAGCCATAAGGAGTAGGAGGGCGTCCCATTTGCACCATAGCTCCGAGGTTATAATGTTGAACGTATAAAATGGAAGATACCAACGGGAGACCGAGGGGATGGGCGCCGGCTTCCCTTTGCTCGCCGCGCCGACGGGAGAATGGAAATGACCACCCCTTGCAGACTTTGTTCGGCCGAGGGGCTACGGCATCGCCAGGGGAAGTGCGGGAGGGCGGCTGAAAGTTGCAGAGCGGTTTTTCGCCGCGTGCATTCTTGGGCTCGGCAAGTAGGCGCGCGGCTTCCTGGTGGGGCTGGGCTGGCGGGGGAGGGGCCGCGCAGCAGCAGCGGAAACCAGAGCTCGGCGATAAGAGGCTGCACAGCGACATGCAACAGTCTTTTCACTGCAGCTGAATGAGTTGTGGCTCTCACAATGCTCCCGTGACAAGGGACTGACAAGTTCAATTTTAAATCGCGGGCATCTTGAAATCATGACTCTCACCATGCCTTGGACGCTCGGTCTACCGTCGGGCTGCCTCTGAAAAAAAAATGTGAGAGGTAAGTTTCCATTTGTACAGTTTCCTCGCGCTGCTCTAGTGCTCTTCATTGTTTGTACTCTTTCGGGGCTGTTACATGGCTGAAGGAGGAAGTGAGAGGAGGGTTTTTTTTTTTCCACCGGCTTCTGCTTTGACTGGGCAGGGGCTGGCTCGCCACAGTGGATGGTTTCCTATCACTCACCAATCTAGAGCCAAAAGGAAAGCAGAGGCTTTTGCAGCTGCAGCTCAGCTCCGAGCAGCGCTTGCCCGGGCTCTGCGGGCACTGTCAGGACACAGCCAGCACACTGTGTGGCAGCCTAGAAAGAGGGAGAAAGAAAGAAAGGGGGACTAAATAAACGAAACAGGTGGGTTGGAAGTGGACTTACAACTTGGTGACCCCTGTGTGAGGGAAAGATGCCGAGTCCGGGAGACGGGGAGCCGCGATTTCTTTCGGAGAGATCCCGCATCCCTCTCCCCCAGGGCTGCCATCCAGCCGGGTTTTCGGCTGGGCCAAATATGTGCACGGAAAGGTTAATTCTCTGCCTACTACCCATAAATTACGCATGACATGTTTAGCTGGGTTTCCTTATATGGAGAGTGCCGTATTTCAGTCCAGTTTGCCTTTTGCCAAGTTTACAGGGCGGAAGACGCCCTGCATAAGAGAGCTGCTTTTTTTTTTTTTTCCTTTTTTTTTCTTTCATCGTTTTGTAGTGCGTCACTCAAAAACTGTAAGAAAAGTAAGTATAGACCCTTTCTGGGTGGAGTCGCAATTCGTTGATTTCGTTTCTTTCTCGAAAGGTTGAAAAGCATGAAAAGTAGTTGGTATTTGGGTTCTGATTTTTTAGACAAAAGCAGGGAAAATATGTAGCCTTCCCGCCCCCCCAACCCCCCACTTTTTTTTTTTTTTTAAACGGAGCCGGAATCTGTTATTGGTAGTAATGTGTCATGTGAGAATACTTTGATTCTAGAGCCTGTAACACGAGCAGGTATATTGTGGAGCTTATGCTTTCCCCTCTCGCAGCACTTTAGAACTACAGGGTGTTGCCAGAAGAGTGATCCTGGTTCTTTAAGTCTCTTTGGGGCTGGGAGGATATGCGGCTGCTGGGCTCCTGTGATGGATTTCCGTGGAGTGTACTTCCCTAGGATTGAAATCGAGTAAGGAGCTGCCAGAAGGGATATTGTCACTGCCTTTACTCGGTGGGCCCACCAACACAGGCACAAGGGATGACACAGGGACGATAAACTCGGCCATACCCTGAGGAATTTCTTAAACAAATTAATACACAGGGAGAAATCCTAATTAATGCCTTTGAATTTGCAGGCCGTCTGCAACGTGCTTTGAAATACTACACCACTGGACACGCCGTTCCTCCCTCCTGGGTTTGAACGCACCGTCTGTTATTACACAGAGCGTGTTTAGTGCCCAAGTAGCCTATATACAGCACAAGGGATCCCACTCTGTATTATCTGTTGTGTGGGTTACTGAGCCTTGCTGTTTCTCCTTGCCTTGCGGCTGAGATAAAATATTATCAGTGACACATGTTCAAATGAAAGTTCAACGACGGTAATGTAAAATTCATCCGAAGAATGATCAGTCAGTGCTTCTAATGTCTTAAGAGGTAGAGTTACAGTCAGAGACGCTGAATAAGTTATTTTGTGGCCTGAGAAAGCACAGTTGCTGTCACTTGTAGCTTTGCTTTCTTAAAGTTGGTCACAGCTAGAGCTCAACAATTTTTTAGGAACCACGTAGCGTTACAATTTACGTCTATTTCGCGTATTTGCAGTGGGTTTAAATTTTTGCGGTATTACTGTGTTGTTCGGCCTCTTTTCTAAATGTAGACATAGCTTTCAGTTTTATTTGTTTAACAGGGGGTTGCCTCACTGAGGTCTACAAAAGATGGCTTTTGTGTTAGAGGGAACAGGTTGGGTCAGCCCCAGAAAACCTGTTCATCTGTCTATAATTACAGTGTCACTTAAGACATAATAATCAGGGTTTATTATTACTAAGAGACTCAGAAAAGTCTCACATGTGCCTAGTTTTATTTTTTTATCACGTAACTAAGAACAAATTTGTGTGTCGATATACTTTAAGTGTGGTACTCTGTGCAGTCATGCCAACAGAGAAACCGAAGTGTAATATGGCTCGGGAAATTATTGCTTGTGTTTACATTTCCACATTTGAGGCAAACTTAGACTCCAAGTTGAATTCATTAAATTTTGATTCCAACATTCTGTTCTTCCTCTGGGCACAAAATTCCTATGACATGAAACATTGGATTCTGTTCAAGAAGAAAAATAGCATATTCCAAGGTTTCTCCTGTGGGGAGGGGGGCAGGGAGTAAAATCTTATTTCTCATTGAGGAAGGATATGTTGCGTTATGATGTAAAAATTTCCTATCTTCATGGTAGGCAAAAAAATTGCCCTTGAGTTTATTACTGTCACCGTATATTAGGCCTGTATTTGATATATTTATTTCTGGAAACAGAGAGAAAATAACCTCCCTGTAACTTTTGGTTTTGTGTTTGCAGATTGAAGATGGGCAGATTAGGGAACCTTTCAGGACTTGATTAGAAGAACTTGAGAAGAGTAGGTGATGGGGGTTTCTTACTCTAAGGAGAGGAATTAGGGTGGGCATTAGATATGAAGGTCAAGGGAGTAGAAGGAAATGAACTTCAACTCCTTAGGTGATTGGCTCAATATAAAATCCCAACAGCATTACTAATTCTAGAGGATTTACCTAGGAAGATTTTTGAAGCCAATAATTTTCATAGTTTTGGACTTTAGAACGGGCTGTCCGACAGACTTAGTCACATGTGGCTTTTGAGCACATAAAATGTGGCTAGTTCAGGTTGAGAGTTGCTCTAAGTGGAAGATTAGCAGTAAAATTTGAAAAGTTGGTATGGAGGAAAGAAGGTGAAACAGCTGGTTAATATTTTTTATGTTGATTACACGCATATCGGTTGATTACAACTGATACATTGGATTTATCAGTTAAATAGAGCATATTTGTTTTTGATGAATGTCACCTTTATTGTGACATTATCATCTTTTTTCCCTTTTTTGTGGCTACTAGGAAACTTAAAATAACAAACACGGCTTGCATTATATTTCTGCTGTATAGTGCTGATCTAGAATAAAGCAGAGAAACAGTTCTCTGGGAGAAAGCATAAATAAATCTTAGATTTCTGGCTTAACGAGTTCTCTGGTTAAAGCACAACTGTTAGCTTGTTTTATATAAGCTAAAGAAGTTTATTAAACATAGAAATACTCCCCATCTTTCTTTTCCATTGTAACCAAATTCTAGAGGAGTCACCACCTAACGTCTATTTTTTCTCCCCAAAAGTACTATTTAGTTCAGAGATTTAATGGTGAGGTAATAATAACAGAGGAAAGGCTTATAATTAGGGAATGAATCTTAACACCTCTCAAAGGCCAGAATAGAGTTTGATTGCTACTTAGGAACATTTTAAAGACATTATAGTTACCATTGTCCTGAAGTTACCAAACATAAATGAGTCAGTAAAATTTATTTTAAAATAGAGTTTTCAGTAAATAGCAATTATCTTCAAATGCATAATATGTATTTTCCCTTGTTGTGCCTTTCCATCCTTAGAAAATCACCAAATCCAAACAAACTCCTGACCAAATATTTAACAAGATTAATGACTTCACGGGAATGAGAGATTTTCATAGTTTTGAATGTTAGGGAAGGTAAAAATGTATTTCCGCGGTAGTGTTCTTGGCTTTTGAAGAATTTCTATAAGCAGAGACATTGTCTTTATAATTTGAGCACATTCTTGAGAAATCATCTGACGAGTAAACAAAGCACAGTGGCATAGGTCCTGGAAACATTCCTTTCAGATATTTTCGTAACTGAGGTACATTTTAAAAACCAGGCACAGTGAGTGTTAAACTAGAAATATGCAGTTCTTTTCTGTCCGTATAAAGTAGGCTTACTTTTATTTCCTTGAAGGATGCCAAAGGTATAAGACAGGATGGATGTTGTGTGTCCTTTGGGGGAAAATGTGTTCTATACAGAGCCTGAAGAAATTGCCTCCCTTACTTTGTACCACCTTAAATTTGTTTGTCACTGGACGAGGCATATCTCCTATTACTGTCAAAACCTGTGTTGAGGATGAGCGAAAGAATGACCCCATTAACTTTGTATGTTGCTCTTGATGAGTCATTGAATACATTCACTAATGGTCGGAGAATTATTGATTGCACAGCGGACTCAAGAAGAGTTATTGACATATGAGAGTAAACGTTTCTAGACGTTATACATATATATATGTACGTATATTTAATTTGAGTTAGGAAAGTTGATGTTTGGGCGGTGCTTGTCATACTACAAAAAGGTACATTTATACAAACTTTACTATATCGTTGAAAAAAGAGCACTAGAAAGTACAGGCTTACAATTCTCTATGTATCATGAATTTTTAAAGATTCTGGTACATCTCTCTCAGATAATTACTTATGTTTGTAGAGCGGCTTCCTTGTCACGTGTGCCTGAGACATGAGTAAAAACGAAGAATCATTGAAAGATCTGTATTAGAATTTTAGACATTATGTATTTGGTATTGTTTTCCATTATTTGAGATCTTATTCTAGGTCTCTGGGATTATCCTTTGTTAAAATAGTTCAGAGTATTAATTGCCAGATGAAATCTAGCCATATTGGAGAGAGTGCAGAATTGCTTGTCCACTGAGATCAATTATTTTAAAAAGGTGTAGGCATTGTTTCTGAAATACTACCATGCTTCAAGTAGTGTATGTGCTCTGAAGGGAAAAAAATATCATTTCTTTTGACATTGTTTTAAGAAATTGTGAGATTTTTTTTCATATTCCGAAAGAGGTCAATAATTATTAGCATGTTTCACACAAAACACACACTTTTTATGAAGTGTGGAGGCACAATTTATACGTGAGTATATGTATTAATATATAACTTAAGACAATGTCAATGTATTCAAATCATATAGATTTTAAATAACACATTATTAAGAATAATCGTGGCAAATACAATATAATCCAAAGACCACTGCTGATATTATGTAGATACCAATTCTATTCCAGTCTCTTTTCAGCTAAATTCACAAGTGAAGATTTCTTCCCCTAAAGAAGGATTTTTTTTTTAGAATGATATTTGACACTGGTTTTTCTCTACATTTTTGTTTTTAAAGCAGTTTGAGAATGATGACTGAGAATGAACTTGTTTTAAAGAACTAACAAGATCCTAGATTAGGGAACACTTTTAGTTAAATAAACATTACATTGCTGATTTGAGATATTATTTTATGATGTAAAGTGGATTTATATATGAATATTTGTTGAGTCAAAAATACCATGCCAAACTTAGTGAGAGCTACCAAATTTAATGAAGATCTAACTCATCCCCAAAGAAATGTTGGTGTGGCAAGGGAAATGAATTGCGAAAAATAACTGTAAAGTATAAAGTGATGTTTCATAAGCAATGGCTAGGTAACACGTTATGGAAGTTCAGATATGGGAAAAACAAGTCTTAATGTAGTTCTGACTCATGTGTAATAAAGAGAGCAGCCTAAAATGCATAAATAATAATTATAGTAAAATAATTCTTTATTTTTCAAACTTCTTAAAATATTATTGTCCTAAATCAGCATTAATTACATCTCTTCAGTGATCTTTCTCCGTTTTCCATATGTTGATATGTAATGTCCAAACGCAGGATTTTTGTGCATGTTCTAAAACAGGCATTTCTGCAATTTTTATTTATAAAATTTTAGTATTCACTGTATTGTGTTTATGTCTATTTCTTAAGGAAGTAACGGACTTTTGGGGGAAGGCACAAGGAATGGACGTGAGTTCACATTTCACAAATCTGATTAGTATGTGGTCTGGGAAGAACCATTTACTCTTAGTTTCCACATCTGTAAAATTATAAACATAAACAGTAATTATCATAATAACAGAAGTTGCCACTTTCTATATACTCCCTTACAAAATACCTCATTTAATCTTTTCTACATCTGTGAAATAGGCATTATGACCTTTATTTTAGAGATTAAATGGCATGCACTAGAAAATTCTTTTCCGTCAGTTGTAGAGCTATGAGGCTTGTTTTTCCTTTATTCCAGTGTCCATGTGTTTAACCACTTTTCCTTGCCTCCAATGATAATAAAGAATAGTAATGAAAATAATAACTATATTATTAGTAGGCTAAGATTGATGGATTAATTCATTTATTCCTCAGAACAACCCTATGAAGTGGGTAGTGGTAATATCTCCATTTCACAAAAAGGCACATTGAGGCACAGAGAGATAATTCATTTGCTCATAGTTATTAGCTAGTAAGTAACACAACACGGAGTTGAGCCAAATAGTTCACTTCCAAAACCTGCGTTCTTAATATCAAAAGAATGCAAAGATTGCATTGGTGCTGGTAGGAGATTGAGATCGTAAACATTTGGGACACTCCAGAAGAGTCCCAGTTTCTTCATCATTTGAGGGGACTAGAAAAACAGGAGAGAATATAAGAGAATAGACAGAAAAGGTATGGAAGGGCCCACTGAATAACAGGGAAGGAAGAAATAAGGAATCAGGTGGCAGAAGGAGATTTGTACTACACTTTGGAGGTAATTGAATTCCAGGCTGACAAACAGGTAGTACATTTGATACACCATGGGGAATATAAGAAAGCATTTGTCTAGGGAGGTAACCTTACAGGAGTTGTGTTTTAGTAACATTGTATAGGGGAAGAAGAGGACACGGATTGGCTGAAGTGGAGATTGGTGGTCAGAAGTATCCAGAAGGTTTATGGTTGTGTAAGTAAGAGTGACTAAGTGAAGGTACTGGTGGGAGAATGTAAAGGAGAACATGTGTGCTGGAGGAAATGTGACAGACAGAGGCTCTGTAAGGTCTAACTGATTAGATGTAGAGATTAATGGCGATGGAAGCATTAACGTTATTTTTAAAATGTAGTAAGACTTTTTGAGTGCTTCATCAAAAATCCCTTATTTAACACTTTAATGTTTATCCCTGTTCATCATATCGCTACTGGTAAGCCATGTCAGTAAAAAGAAATATATATTTAAAAATCAGTAAGAGAAAAAACACTTAGAAAATTATGTTTTGTTAGGGATTAAAACGTGATTAAATAGGACATACACGTTAAATTATTAGAACATTTCATTTCTGTGCCAAGCTTTTTAAAAACACAGGATGTGATGAATTATAGAAGGATAACAAACTCTTTAGCCAGATTGATAATTCTAAAGTAAACATAATTTCATGGTCAGAGGTATATTGTTATATGCTAGGAGATATTTCAGTGTTGGTGGGGAGGTTCTCGTTCCTTATTAAATTCCACACCAAATGCTGGTGTAACCTGTCCTCAGTGATAAACAAGGTGGCAGATAGATACATGATAAAACGCGTTTGCAATGTGCTCGACGTGGCTGACATTTATACCTCTCAGACCTTGCTATTTTAGGCAAGGTATCAGTACAACCGTGATACTCTTTTTCCTGGAAATAAAAATCCCTAACAATCCGTCACTTTTATAGACAGAATGATTTACATATGGGAATAAAGAAGCAGTTGTGTTTGGGTAACGGTTATCTTGAGCTATGAGGGTAGTCATAGAATTGAAAGTTTTATTGGAGTATTCAGAGGCCTTTTTCCTTAGGACTTTTAAATGCTTTTTTTATTTTTTACAAATAGATAACATAGTTTAAGAAAGTGTTAGGGCAGTAAGAGATTATGTTGCATGCAGTCTGTATAGAAATTTCCAAGAAATCAAACAGTTTTCAGGAAGGAACCTTCTAAATATTTGCCATTTTAATTTATTTAGATTGTCTACATCCACAGAAAATACAAAATTTGCACTGTTTGTGTAAGTTTTTAAATATAGCTTATTTTTTTTAACATGAGCAGGCACTAGGAATCGAACCTGGGTCTTGGCACAGAAGGTGGGAACTCTGCCTGCTGAGCCATGGTGGCCCACCCTAAAATATAGCATATTTTTATATAGCTAGAGAAAATAACGTTAACAAAGTTTTATTTCGCCTTTGGTTTATGTGTAAAACTGATACATAGTATATACCTTTTCCTATTATCAGACTTCTTCAATATACCTTACAGAAAAAGACAGAAAACAGAAAAGAAAAGAAGCCTAATTTTGTTTTATTAAGATAATGCTTAGAAAATGTTCACCTTAAGTAAGATTGCACAGTATTAAAATAGAAATTCTTTGCCTTCTCTATTATTTCTATCATTGGACTAATTTTAACTGGACACATTTTCTTCAAATTATTTTGAACCATTATCTGAATTTCACTGCCATAGCATTTCAGGGAAAGCTGCATTGTCACTCCAGTGGCATTCAGATAAGGTATTTAGTCTCACATATCTGGCTTAAAAGACTGAGAGATTTGATGAATGTAGCAGAAGTGATCAAAGTGAATATAAGAAAATCTTTGATCCGGGTGTCGAGTCTCTCTCTGAGGTACTGCCTGTGACCTTCCCCCAAAAATGATTCGAGATGTGCCAAACCATAATTGAGACTATTGAAAAATATGTACTTCAAATAATATTCTTCATAATGCTTTCTGGGGAACCACATTTGCTGAACATTGCTTGTGGAAAATGACTATCCCAGAGATATACAGTCTCGAATTGGGAACAATTAATTTAGTAAGAAGATTATTGTTTCTGTTTCTCAGTAGTGGAATAAAGTTTACCAAGTGCCGAGGTCTTTTTATCTGAAAAATTACTTTACTGTGTGTCAGCGATGAGGCTTTAGAGAAATCAGTTCATCCTTTGTGCCCTTTGAAATAACCAACTTAAAAAATATATATTTTAAGCATCTGTGGGAATTGGGATTGAAGTAAATCATGAGAAGAGGCTCCAAAGAATTAAATTCCATCCATCTTTGACATGTAATTGATTTTAGGAGAAAGATATGAAAAGTTAACAATGCAAGGTTCTATATAATTGAGCACCAAAGGAGGAAACTCAAAGAAGAAAGAAAATTCAAAGAAGGAAGTCTTTGTGGCATTGAATGTCCAGGGCCTGCTGTGGGGAGGTGGCATCTGATGTAGGCTTAGAGACTAAGCACTCTTTTCAGAACATAGAGCCAGAAAATATGAACAAGGTAGAAGTAATGAGACTTAGGCACTTTATTTGAACATCTTCTTGGTGTAAGGCATTGCCAGCTCACATTCCTTCCAGGGTTGCATGGACACCAATAACCTGGTGATCGTGCTAAGCAGGTAGTGAATAGGCAAATGAAGCAGGAACCATTTTCCTCTTAATAGAGATGAGGAAACTGAGACTCTAAGAAGTTCTGATCTACTTGCCGAAATTCACACAGCTGGTGAGCAGCCGAACTGAACTGAAGCCAGGTATTTTCTCACTGTAAAGCCAGCATTTCCCCTTGTTGTGATTCTGCTGGGAATCAATGTGACATACTTATGATTCAAGTAATTTTAATAAAACTTCACTCATGCACCATCTGATATAAGTCCAAGTAGGTATGAATTAAATTTTAAAAAGTTTGTTAAACATGTCTTCATCTTCTTGCTTTGACATTGGATTACAGACAGCATATAGTTTGACGATTTTATAATCTTTGTTTCTTGGATTTAAAAAAGTCAACAATATAAAACTAGGTTGCCTATCTCCGGCAGATACCCTGAGGGTTTGCAGTGCTTTATGTTATCACATTGAACTGGGCAGTAGGTAGATCCATTTGGGATCTCCGCAAAAGAAATGTAGCCAGAAGATAATGTACTTTCATGTACTTTCTCACCAATAATATGATACCATAAAATTTTCACTAAGAAATGATAGGGGTAACTCCAGAATATATCCTGTTTTCATTGATCTCCTTGAATTTATGGTTGTATTTATGCCTTCATGTTACATCATTTTTACATGCCCATCTGTACTCTCTGTGATTATCCCTTGTGGCTTAGCTTTATGACATTAAAAAGATAAGCCATTAATTGAAGACTTGTTCTGCTGGACTATGTCACTTTGCTAATAAATTCTTCTCTGCATAGAGCTATTTAGAACACATACCAAAGGAAATTATATATCATTGAAAGAAGGAAAATGGAAAAATCTTACGTCATTGCTTTTGGCCTCCATTTAGCAAATATTTACTGAGTACAGTGCCCATGTGCCAGCTACCTTTGGAGGAAAAGAGATGAATAAGATGTGTCCTGCTTTCAAAGTAATTTCCAGTCCAGTGATAGAAATATTCACAAATAGTGTATGGGAAAAACAAAGTGGGCACAGAGGAGCCAGGAATAGTCTGTTTGTGGGAAGAGTGTGGAATTTGCTTAAAACCCATTCAGTAGACAGATTAACTCTTCACATACCTTGTATATTAAGAAAAGGACAAAATCAACATATAATTTGAGAAAATATAGGTGTGACTCAGTACTTAAACCACTTATTTTCCCAGATAATTATTTAAGTAAGTGTGAGCTAATCGTAGTATCATCCTCGACTAGACAGAAGAGATGAAAAACTCTGATGTTGGTACAAACGATTCATTTGAATCATCTTCATGCGAACTCTCTATTAGGAACAGATTAAAACACGAGTTATTGACAGTCGAACTAAGAGCCTGCAACTTTAACAGACAAGAATAATTTGCAAGGGAGAGGTGAGCTGTATTTAACGTTAATGACACAGGGGTTTAGATATATGTGCACGATGCTCTTTTTCCTCCAGCTTTTCTTTGTGTGCGGGTTATAAAGCTGTATTTGGCGGGCTAGCTTCCAGATTTTCAAATGGCAAAAGTACAACTGTGCATATTCCGTAACACCCCATTCAGCTGTGAAGTGTTTGTCCCTTGTTTACAGGATTTATTCTGCATTCTACGTTAGTAAACCCAGAGTTTTATTTGATTGCTTACCATTGTTCATTTTTTAAACGATGAACCTTTGTTTAGAACCCAGTGCATAAAGATTTTTTGATTGAAATTTTCAAAGGAAATTAAGGCTATGGTTTCTGCTTTTCCGAATTGTATGGCCTAGAGAAAAAGGCCAGACATACATGAAATAAGGAAAGCACAGACACCCCACCAATAAAATACCACACCAAGAGTAATCATAAGGATTATAAAAATAGCTACTTGGGAGACACTTATTCTTTTACATATGTGGGCATACAGAGTTCCTGTAGGGCACTGAGATTTGTGCGTTGTCGCCTCTCTAGTTCACAGGTGAAAAAACGGAGGCTTAGGAAGGTTAAATTTGGGTAATTTGCTCAAGGGTCACGGAACTGGGCAATGTGAGGGCTGATATCTCAACCCAGCCGAGTTGCTGTTAGATTGCTTGTTTGTTTCCGTCAGTACCGTACTAATTAAGTGCACAAATAATCATGGCATAATAGATTTGAGGCCTAACCCAAATTCTATCCGGAAAGACTTAATGCAAGAGGTTAAGATGTAAAAGAGGTTTTCTGAAAGCATCATTGTCATAAAAACAGCAGAGATGAAGGAGGGGACTTTGAAGCTATCCTGACTTTGAAAGGAGGGTTGTATCAATTGGCCTAATCTTCCTGCATGGTTTTGTGCAGTATTCGTTCTACTCACACCTAATACCCTCTGCCTCAGACTCGCCAAGATCAGCAAAATCTACTTTTAGACTCAAAATCATTCCCACCTGTGAAGTTTCTGATGTCACTTCTGAATGACATGCACACTGCCAATTGCTGTGTTGGCTGACTTGTTTAAAGGGCACATTTTAAGAAGTGTCTTGAGCTTCAGAGAATGCTGCGAATGCATTTATAATCTCTTCAGCTCCACTGTTGAAGGCATTAAGGTGATTCATTTCTTTCATTATTAAAAAATATAAATCTATTGACAACATTAAAATAATCAAAGATGCCATCAAAAATTGGATAGTTCTTCATTCGTTTGGGGAGTTCTGATTAAGTTTTCTTACCTCCACTCCACCCCCATCACAGTCCCAAGCAGAATAATTAGTGCATCCCCATATACCTGGGCATTTGTGACTATTTGTGTGTTTTTAGCTCTATGTACATGTACAGTCCACATAATTATGAATTGTAGCTAAAAATGGGACAGACTAAATGTCTAAAGCTAAGGGTACCGTTTACCAGTTATTAAGTTATCTTATAACTTTGCTCTGAAGTTTTATATGTAATGTCATTTTATGGTCCTCTGCATTGATTAGGAATATGAACTTGTGGAAATACAGTATGCTACAGACCCTAAGCAGTAGTAAAACAAAAGATATTCTAATATATATGTGAAAATTTCACTATATTATTACTCACTAAAGGTTGCTAAGGCTTAAGATCAAACAGTGGGTAGGCACTATTATTCAGAATCTTAATCCATGCTTAGTGAAATGATTTTCATTACTCTTTTCATCTGTTAGTGTTAAATTTTAACCTTTTCATGCAGCAACAATCATTTCTGTTTGTTGATGACATGACATTAATGGATTTGAAAAACATCTTCCTTTCATGTATCAAGAATTCTCAAGAAAAAATGTGTATATTATTTTATATGTGTAAGAGAAAGATTTCATTCTCTGTCAATGTATTAATTTTTTGGTAATAAACAAAACTAAAACCTAAAATTCAGTTCAATTACTCTGCTTTGGTAAATAAAGGACTGTATTAAATGTGCAGATTATGCAACATTCATTTAAATATTTATTTGGGTTCTCTTATATCCTAGGTACTGTGCTAAGCAGTGACTATATAATGGTAAACATAAACAGATAACCATGTGTAATTATAAAGTTGAGAACATTTCTCAAATTTCAAATTAGCCTTTGCAGACATGATGGCATTTTGTTTTATTTCTTTTTGCTAAAAAAAATTAAATAATCTTTCCGGTAATTAAAAAATATTCTTTATGGATGTCAGTTAATATTTATTTTAAGCCTCTACGTAGGTTATGTTTCATGTAAAGGTAAATGTCTTGTTATGCTTGGAGTTATTGCTTTACAATTAAGCAAGGGGACTTAGCATCACAAAGTAATGAAAGAGAAAACTCAAGTGGCAGCAAAATACTGTGAGTTTAAAAGGTCAGGCTAGTACAGGGGGTTCCAGTTTGCCATTCAATATCATGCAGAATGCTATGACAGTCAGGGCTGATACAGCTGAAAATATCTGCAGCCTTGGAAGCTTTCTAAATTTCAGAAGGTTGTTTTGGCATCATGCTAGGAACACTGATTCACAGAGAAGGTCAATCTGGACAGTCAGGGAGAAAGACAGGTTGCTGAACCCCCAACCATTGTAGATTTTAGAGCAATTTTCAACAGCAGTAACTGGAGATCTTAATCTCTGTGGCCATCTTTCATTGAAATATTTTTAGAGAAATGAGCTTTACTTGATAGGGGAGTTTTAAAATATTTTGTCTCTTCTGAAACTTGAACTTAAATGTTGCATCTATAACCTTACCTGATTCCAGGAAGCATTAATTTTATCTACTTATGATGTATACACCATCAAAAAAATGATTTGAGTCAGCTTATAACAGTAAAGTGCACATGGAATAGGACTGTAAAAAAATATAACAAATCAATGAGAACAAAAAGAGATGAAACGACTTCTTGCTATGAAATTGAACGCTAAATTTATCTCAGCTTCTGGTGATTGAAGGAAAAGCTTTAGGAAGAGGCAAAGTCCTGCTTATTTAATGTGATCTCTTCATATCTCATATGCAGACTTATTTTTAGTCCTTAGAGTGTTTTAGTTAAATGTTCTGACTCTGCCCTTGGGTGAAACCTTAGAATGGATGAATCCCAATTACTTAAGACATGAAGGTTGAATGCTTTAGCCTGGCCTTCAAGGCTCTTACTGGTCTGCTTCCAACTCAGAGTTCAGCTGTATCTTCCAGCAACACCATTGCACCTGGGTGCTTATTACAGACCATTTCTCCTAGAGTTTATGTTCAGTGCTTTCCCATGTCCCTGCCTTTCCTTCCGTTAGCTCTACAGTCTTGATTGCTGTTCTTTTTTTGTCTCTGCCTAACCAAATAGAACTCATCCTTCCAGGCCCATCTGAGATGTCTCATCCTTTATGAAACCACCCCTCTATTTTTTGCTCTCTCTATTTTTTAACTCACCAAGCTTTATTGCAATCTGCTGTGTACTTCTCACTTAATATTTTGTGTTACAGTTATTTGCGTATTAGTTTTATATACTCAGTTAAGCAGTCAATTCCTCAAAGGCTGGATTTGTCTTCCCTCTATGTCTGTTATGTATAGTGGGTGATCAGAAAACTGTTAATATAATCAGTATACAGTTACTGCTTTACCTGTGTTGTGGTTACAGACAATGAGTAAGTTTATTTCATTTAATAAAGTTACTGTATACATTAAATGAACTTGAATTTAGGTAAGGAAAACATTTTTTCCCCTAGAAGAGTAGGGATGAAAGACATCTAAGTAAAGACATCTTAGTACAATTAGTACAATTCCACATCACGTGGAATCTTTGTCCAAGGAAATAGGTTGGGGCAATAAAACCAAGACTGTAATTTTTCAGTGTTTTGACTTTGAATTTTAATGTTATAAAGTGACTTAATGTTTACCATTTCTTGGTTCTGTCAGGTAACTAATATAATCGAGAACAGGTTTTGGTACATAAAAAAAAAATCGTTTAGATCCTTTCAAACTCTTAGCGCTTTCTTTCTAGGATACTTTTCTATGGTTTTAATAGCTGTCAGAAAATCTGTCCAAGCCTACATGGTGTAGAAGTGCTTCAGACAGTAATTACATCTCCTTTACTGCTTTCTAAACGCTCCTTTAGCAGTTGATATAGATCAGACTTGCTTTATGCACACTTGCTTAGCAATCTATTCAGTTTTATACTTTCTGTGCAACATTCCGTTTACCTATGTGGACATTTTCTGCTGATGCATTTTAAGCTTCTCTACTGAAAGCATTGAAGAGACTGTAGACCCTTGTTTATTATAAAAATAAAATCTTGTTCAAAGACTTTTCCCTTCGATAATTAACTTCTCAATCAGTTAGTGAGTATTTAGAACCCTGCTATTAATCCCTAAGTTAAAAATGGGTGAACAGTTTGAGAAGAAAAGGATAGAAGTGGAGCATTTTCACATCTGTAAATAGCTATATAAAAGTTATATGACCAGGGTCCAGTGTTTCTCCCGTGGACCTCTAAGACCAGCAGCATCCCGTCCTCAGTCATAAAGGACCGTCTTAGCCCCATCAGAATCTCAGCGCAGGTCTTCTCATCCCTTCCTTGGATTTCACTGAGAGCTAACTACGAGCCACGCGCCAGTGGCCTCTCCAGCATATCCCACTCCACCCTCCATCTTTCTCTGTTTTTGGCATCTATTATATTTATAGATGTTGTGATTTCTGCAAAGTTAGATGTTGAATTGCCAGCATGTATTGTGAATGAGGTTTTAAATTCGGATTCAGAAAACCTGATTTTGGCTTGTTTCTTTCACTTTATTTGTTCTGGGGACTTGGGTGAGTCAGTCACTTCACCATGCAAGCCTCCAGCTATTTGTCCATGCTGAGCAAGATAATATAGCTATGTCTTAAAGTTCTGAGGGGCAAATGAGCAAATTCAGATGAAAATAAATTGTATACCAATATGTAAAATGTTATTTGCTATTGTTGGGCAATAATAGAATGTGTGGTGAGTTCTGGGGAAAAATAGTAAATTTCTCTGCTTAGCTCTTCCAGTAGAAACTTTTTTTTCTAAGAATGACAAAAACATTTCATAGATTTTGCATATAAATACAAAAGAAAGCCCAATTCACGTATAGAATACAGCATAAGCTAACTTTTCAAGAAAAGTAAATCTCTTCAGGGTTTTTATAACTTAATGAAGGAGCATAGTCTGATCCCAAACAAAGTGGTTCTTATTACAAGAGATTAAAGCATTATTTAAGTTTCCCTATTCCTGTTTATGCAGAGGTTTTTACTTGGATTTAAATAAAAGGCTAGGTTTTTTTTCTGTATATGAAGAAAATGATGTAACTAATTCCTATCTAGAATTTTTTCCTTATGTGAATATTTACACTCACATAATACTTATATACAAACGTCAGTTTTATGTCACATATTATCTACTTTATTAATAATTGACTTTATCATATTTTAGTGATTGAATAAATGCCCCTACTGTTCTTTCATCTTCTTGCAAGATAATTTTACTATTATAAATTATTCTTGTTATATGCAAGAAATAAGGAGCCTAAATGTCACTGTCTCTAAAATATTTCTTATATATATGTTGTGTTTACATGTCTGTGTTGTGTGTAGGTGTGTTTATATATGATAGTGCATTTGACATTTAAATGAAAGTTAGGAAAATATGAGTTTTGAGATTGCTACGTGATTGCTTTTTTTTAGCCAACATATTCTCTCAGTTATACTGGGGAACTTTAAAATATTAAGTAGCTTTTGCATGCTAATTTAGAGTGAACTCTTGGGTGGGACTAAAACATAAGTGGTTTGAGACAGGTTGAGTAGTATAACATAGTGAATTGTATCTTCATGGGAAATACATTTGAGGTCTATATGAGCTCACCAGAGTTGCATTGTGCCTTAGCTAGTTTGATAATGACTTGCATTATTTATAGCAGTCTTCAAAAACCATTTCCTTTAGTCAGTTAGTGTCTGAAAAAAGAGGAGGGTGGGAGATATTTTCTGACATTATTTTTATAGAAATAATGTGTAAAGAAAAAAGCATTCCCTTAATCATATGACATAGTGCTGTCAGAGAGGTTCCAAATATAACATGCCCTGCAGGTAGTGCTAACTACGCATTTTGTTTTTATTAATAAGAATGGTAAGCTGTGTATTGTTCATTTTGATACCATATCAACTGAAACATTTATTCAAAGTCCCAAATCTTGTCTTTGGGAAATAATTACAATATACAAACATTACCATACTTGGCACATCAGTGAATTACTTTATTTTGAAATAATAGAAGTTGAAGCTGATTTTTCAAATGTTTCCATTGATTTGCTGCCATATTTAAAAAAGGTTTAAAGTTCTATTAATAGAAAAAGCCATTATTTTTAATAGAAAAAATTAATTAATAGATAAAAAATTAATAGAAAAAATAATGGCTTTTTTCTGTTAATAGAAGTATCACTCATTTCTGAATAGAAATTTAAAATCCAGGTTAGCGAGAGTATCTTTTCAACATACAGACTATATTCAATACATATAGAAAGTCGTGTACATATGGAAGTACATATTGGTAATATGTCGTGTACATATGGAAGTACATATTGGTAATAAAAGTTTTCTTGGAAGAAATGTATTGTTCTAGTTCAAAATTAATATGAGTACACTTAATCTTCTTGGAATTTATTTTTTGAAAGAACTCAAATATAAGCATAGTGTGTGCATACATTGCAGCATTGCTTAAAATAGTGAAAAATTGGCAATAACATAGGTGGCCATTAGTAAAGAAATGAGGATATAGTGGAATAATGTGTGGTTGTTAAAAATAATTTTGATCTCTTTCTATGGACGTAGAGAGATCACTAACATTTCATAGTGTGGAAAGCAAACTTCAGAACGATGCGCTTAGAATGAGTCTATCATTTCTATAACAAAAATGAACTTGATATGTATATGTGTGCCTGATGTGTATGCGTGTTGAATGTGGAGAAAAAAGACTAAATATTCGATATTAATAGTGGTGGGAGAGGGTCTGATTGGGCAGTAATAAGAATGGGAATTCAATAGGTCTTTCAATAAAATCCTTATGTATTGTTTAAATTTATTACAGTGAGAGTATATTCATTTAGCAGTTTCTTAAACAAAAAAACAAAAAAAAAAGGAAGGAAAGAAATAGATGTTATGACCATGGAGTGAATGTGCGTGATTCATATAAATCTCTTGCTAAAAATTTCTCTTTTTAATGTGTACTTATATTTTACTGTCTCCTCCATTACATTTAGCAGTATCTCTCTCCATATAGTTCATAGCCTTATAATTTCTAACCACACTTCTCAGTACACACACACACACACACACACACACACACACACAGCAGAACTACGTTTAAAGGTGCATCGTGTTAGTTCTTTGAGTTTGAAATAACTTAGATTTTCATAGCAATTGGAGAGTGCTCGAGGTATAGAGGGAGAAGAAAGGTTCAAAGCCTAAGCAGACAGTATTTGATTCAAAGTTTAATTTTCCCCTAGAGCTTTAACATTTCTAAAATGAGAATCCTTTATATTCACAGTCCTTACCACACTGTATAGCAGGTTTTTATTTTATTTTTTAACTTTTCTTCTGAATGTGCACTCCATGAGGACGTGGCTTTTCTTTTTTCCATGTATGTCTGTAAAGTGTCCTTGTGACTCAGCTGTTCCACTCCAGCATTGCCATTTGATACAAAACGTAGTGAGATTTCAGTTCTTATGCATGTTAGAGATTTAGGGAAATAGTTGTGAAATGAAAATGTGGTAAACAATTTAATAATTTAGATACCATGGAGACAAACTAAATTCCTTTATCCAATTACATAGTCTATGATTTAAAACTTTTTGAGGCTGTTTTTCTTATCATTGGTTTTTCTTTCTTCTAAGCTGTAAGAAATACAAAATATTATTTCTTATAAGAAATATTGAGCCAGACACAAACAAAATATGCCTTCCTGTTACCACTCTCTTTTGAAAAACCATGAAGTTGCCTTTTGAAATACTAGGATTCTGCAAAATGCAGTCTGATGCTTTGGTTATTATATAGCAATTGTAATAACATTAACATAATTTGGTGGTGTTCAGTATCTCAGGCCTAGTTAAGTATGTGAATTATGTGGACCCTTTTCCAAAGGATACTTAAGCTATATTGAAGTGAAAATATGATTTGTCAACACGTATCTTTGTTTTATGTCATAGCGCACTCCTTTAAACCAGGGAAAACCAATGAAGTCTTGCTTCACTATTTTTTTTAGTGAAGACGTAATTTGTATTTATACATGAACATTTATGTGAATTTTATTTAAAAAGAGATTCTGATATTTTATTAATAGTAATAAATTCAGCTTTGGCATTGGTATATAATTATTTGTTAAAAAAGTAATATTTAAGGTAAGAGATGTAAATCAGTATAAATATCCATAGGATTGTGATGTAGAGCACCTGTGTGGCTTGAGTGTTTGTCAAGTTTGGAATAGGAAATGCATTATGAATGAACAGGGACTTTTATTGTACGGAAAGGAGGATATATTAGTGTATTGTGTGGTGCTATGGGAAGTCCCCTAACTCATTTAATTAGTATGCATTCAAATAATACTGTACTTTATAATTTTTTTATTGATTCTATTCTGAAAAATAATTATTTGGCCATTTCAGTTTAATTATAAACATAGCTTTTCCCTTATTTTTCTCATAATGATTAATAATTAAGCAACATATTCTGGATAATTTTCATAAGCCAGTGAAATTGGCCTGACAGAAATTAATATGTGAGGTGTTTAACTAAGACATTTGGAAATTCAAGAACTGTTGGGATCAAGCGTTTGTACTTAAGAGATAGTTGATAGTGCTGAGGGCGACTGCTGCATTCAAGTTTTAAACATTTTCGAAAGTGTGGCAACTACCATTTAGTCGGACCTTAATGGAGATGTGCTTAAATTTTGACAGTGTTTGTTGCTGAATTAGTCAGTTCTTCACCTGTTGATTTTAGAATTTATCCAATTAATTGTGTCTGCTGAAGTGGAAAGCAGGTTCAGATTAATAATGGAGAAGATCTTGGAACCACTGTTTGTGGGTGGAAGGAAAGTTGGAGTACTGGGGTAAAGAGATAGGCATGTAGCCAATTTCACAGATGTACAGGGTGCCGTGGGAATATTTTCTCATTTCTCTTTGATCAACTTCCTACTTTTTTTTGGGGGGGGGAGGTTGTGCAATAACATCATTAGGGAAGCACAGATGAATTTGCTACCATTCCTCAAACAAAGATCATGTTTTAAATATGTTATAGGCAGAGGTTCCACCAACTCTGTCAGAAGCTGTGTGATATTGTTCAGAAGATACAGAGGTTGAAAATTAAAACTAAGATTTTTCTTTGCTCAAAAACCTCCCTTCAACAATTAATTTTAAGACTGTGGCCCCTAATTACTATGCCAAATAAAATATTCCTAATTTGAAAAAGCTTTAGAATTCACATCCCTGATCCGGGCATTGCATTGGAAATAACAATATCGTAGCGTATTGCATTCCATTTAGCATTTACGATTTTCTCATGCTGGTTCCACGTTGGTGGGTTCCTGTTGGGTCAATGTTCTGTTCTTTCTGAAAACTTCCAGGATGGTAAGATAAGACTAGTTTTTTTTTACCATTAACTCTTCAGTACATAACTGCATTTTTATCTTGTTATAGTCTGTGCTTTGATTTCCTGACTATATGTTATTTTGAAATACTAAATGGAACGGGCAGATTCAGAAATGACTACCTGAGGCTAACAAAATGACTTCTTTGTATAACATATAGGGCAATTAGAAAAAATAAGTGGGATTAGCTTTTTTTCTCCAGAAGTATGATAAAATAGCATTCAGTTTCATCTCATTATACTTCTTTGTGGAATAATGGGAAATATTAAAACACTGCCTGTTTGAACATCATCGGGAAAAAATGCAAATGTTCCCTTCTTTTGCCAAAACTGGAGACTGATTCTGTCGGAAATTCACAGATAATTAGTTAAATGTTTTAAATTTGCAAAACCACACGTAACTGTTTTGAATTATTCTGTGGATAGAAAAAAATCTTCCCTCGACCTCACAATCAAAGAGATATTCAAAGATGGTTTTTTTATTTCCCATCATTGCTTCGTGGTCTCTTTCCAGCGAATAGAGTTGATGCTGGTTTCATTTAGTTATAGAGGTGCTATCTCCAGTATCACTGATGTCTTAAACTGTGCATCTCTGGCCCATGCATTATAAGGTCTAGAAAAGGCTTATAACCTAATGTGCAGATATACGAAGAAAAATATTCAATCATTCAATAAATAATGATTGCTTGCCTGCTCTGACCGCATACTGTTTGGTTGCTGGTTATTTTGTAGCTACTTAGCTTGACCACTCCTGCTCTCAGGGAGCTTATGTTCTTAGGGCAAAGGCAGCTGGTGAGATAAGTACATAATATTATGCTAAATACTAAGCAATATTATGAGGAAAAGTAAAACAGGGTGAGCATCCGGCAAGTCTGGGCTGTGTGGAGAGGAATGGGAGGTTGGATATTTTTGATAGTGGGCTGGAAAAACTCAAAGATGTTTTCCCAGTTGGGGCTGCATGGAAGCCTATTTAAGTACAGAGCTAGTGATAACAGCATACAAAGTTAAGGGGTGAACCCTTGTGATATTTATCTTATAATGATCTTAAAATATTTCATTATTTATTTTGCCTGATGTAGTAATTATTTCATTATTTATTTTGCCTGATGTAGTAATTAATTCAAAACTCACTTTTTAATCATCATCGGTGTAGAGGCTTCATGTTTTATTCTGTCCTACAAACAAAGACTGAAGGAACAATAATGATTTTCAAATTTGAGTGCAGTTTAGCTAGTTGCTTCTGGTGTTCTGATCTTTAGCAATAGTGTATCACTCAACCAGTACTTCCCCCTTGGCTTTACAATAACAGGCCATCTGATAATTAGGGAACCAAATCTATGAAAGTATCAGAATTTAACAAGAATGCTTTGAAAGATCTTAAGTTACTTTGAATTAGAAAACACAACCTTCCTTTATTCAGCTGTCTCTTGTCACCCATATCACCGAATGGTGAAGTGTGTCAAACCAGCAGTTTTCATGACATGCCAGGGATTCTGTAACTGAAAGTTGCCTTTTTCTCAGCAGTATTTCCAAAACTTCAGTCATTTGCATATCTACTTCATGGTTTGTACCAATGTATTTTTTTAGTCTTATTCTTTAAATTCTTTTTATTAAACTTTAGCCTCTTCCTAAGCTATAATATCCATGTAATCACAGGCTTAATGAGCTAGTTAACAGTTTTCTAATGCATCTTTTCGAATTAGGTTGTTTATGCTCACCTAAGATTGCAGTGGGTACTAGCAGTGTGTGCTCACCCTTTGCTGAGAAACACTGATCTCAGCTTTTTGCTATATGGAGTTGAATACTGCTGAAAGCTGCATTAACCCTTTGAGACCAGGGGTTTTCCCATATAATAAATAACAACTTTTAGTGCTCTATCTGATACCTTTGTGAGTAGAGAAATGGCTACAGAGCCTTCAGAAGTGCTTAATTATTTGCAGACTGAAATCTCTGTTAATATTTGGGACATACTCTTGGTAAACTTCTTGCGTGAGCAAACTTAATTTGCCAAAGTAATGGGTTACTTGTGATGGATCTGTTGACACCAATGAGACAGGGTTGGTGGTGAAGAAGTTATGAAGTTATGGTTTTGGGTAAGGAGCTTCTTCTTAGCAATTCCAAACATACCCCATGATGTTGGGCATCTCTGCCAGTTCGATTAAAATGGGCATAGTAAATAAAAATTATAATAAAAGATGCCAAGTAATTAGTCAAGTTCCTCAATATTTAATCTGTTTTGAAATCATAA
Organism: Tamandua tetradactyla; assembly: GCF_023851605.1. NCBI lineage: Eukaryota > Metazoa > Chordata > Mammalia > Pilosa > Myrmecophagidae > Tamandua > Tamandua tetradactyla. Next base: position 47,083,579 of record NC_135331.1, read on the forward strand.
GCTTATGGGAAAAAAATCCCCCAAATTCCCTGTTAACTGCTCTGGGATGAAACCATACTGATTCAGAAGAAGTGAAAGATAAGTCAATATTGGTGAAGCATGTAATCTTGCTCATAGACGTGATCCGATTCTCCAAAGTAGGGTTTCATTCTCTTACCTTGTGTCTGTTCATCTATTGCAGTGTGTATGCGACCCATCGATATCTATGCATATAAGCCATCCAGTGTCAGTTCAGTACCATTCAACTAATATGTATCAATGTAAGAATAATGAGAATACAACAATAATTATTAGTATTTCCCATGCTATTCGATCCTTTTCCCCATTTCCTTTCCCTTATCTTTTCACATTTTTCCTTTTCCTTTCTTTCTGTTTCTCCCCCTCACATATAAAAGTAGAAAATACACATGATTTTTGAAATATTTTGGATCTTGTGGGAGAATATGCTTATTTGTAGAAGATGCCATATAAGGTGTATAATGTGAGGAGCTCTGGATATTTGTGTTTGAAATATGCTCAGTGGATAAAAGAGGGCTTCTTGTTACACAGGTTTTAAAAAGTCTGGTTCTCACTGCAAAACTGATAAATTCCTCGTCTTTTTTTCCCCCTGCTGTTGTTCAAGCAAAGTTGTAGTATAGCTTATTATTTGATACTGAAATAAAGGTTAGAGATTATCTCAGGAGCAATTTACCTACTCGTAAATATCTTTAAAGTAGAAATATTTCTTTCAATAATTATTTACAAGCAACACCCATTTTTTAGGGCAAATATGTTTGGAAGAACTCTCTAGAACTCATATTCTAGAGGTTACCCACATACTTTAAAGCATTGTGTCTATCTATAGAACAAGAACTTATTGCTATTTGAAGTAATGTTTTGAGAATTCAGTATTGACCCAATCCCATAAAATTTTAATTGACCAAGATGCACAGGTGTAAGGATTTCCAGTCTCTCCTGAGATTCCTCATTTTGAATAAAGGGGCAGAATACAAGAATAATCTGATATCAGCAATTTAGTAAAAATCAATTTATAGGATATAATCTGAGGTTAGTACCCATAATGCCTACAGCTAGGGCACACATTCTACCAGGTCCAGTTAGATTAGTAATGCTTAGAGGTTACTGTCCATTCTGATTGCTCAGTGCCCATGACTGGCCAACTATAAATATTTCACTTATCATCCCTGCCTGTATCTTTTACAATTAAGTAGTATGTTCACTTGCAAATATATGTCTGTAAGCCTTTCTCTAACACTTTATGAAGTGAAATAATTTTCTTTGCTATGGATTATAAAATTAACCAGATCACCCATTTCACTTCTAGTTGAAACATCTTTAATCTTTGAGTGAGACTAAGCCTGTAGCACAGCAGGAAGGAAAAATAAAGAATAAAGTCTAGATTTTGAATCTGTAGTTGTGTTTAGACATAGCTGCCAAGCAATGTAGTTATTTCTAATGCTGGCATTCTCGTTGGTCCTCCTGTTGTTTGGACCTCATAGGTGATGCTTCATTAGGGGTGGGAACACATCTTAATCTGCCTGTTTATTGCTGTTAATATGAATAAGATTTATTGAACAGTTTTAAAGCATCTGTTATGGTCTAAGAACTGGGAAATAATAAATCATTGCTGATACTCCCTGTTTTCAGAGAGGTCATAACCTTGGGAGCAAAAAGTAGTATGAAGGCACTTTGATTTACAAGCCTTGTATAAGACCCTGTACACTTTGTATAGACACTTTTCTGAGAATGCAGTGATATCTAGCAGAGTTGACCCGGCCTTATAGAGAGGGTGAAGTTTGAATAACCACCTAAAGAAGGAGAGGGGATTTGCCACGTTGAAGGGGTAAGGAAGCAGATATCAAACTAAACAAAGGATTAACATATGACAAGCCTCAAGAGCAAACAACAGCAAAGGTATATGCCAAGAAGCCTAAGTTTGCCTCTCTCTGGGATTCTAGAGTTGGAGCTTTTGTTCTGGCTTTGGGAGAAGCCAGAAGGAGAAAAAACTTTCAATTCCGGACAAGGGGAAAATTTTAAGTAAGAGGGAGTTATAGACAGTGTTAGAGGTCCTGTAAAGACAAAAATTAAACCTATTCTTTAGATTTGGTTTCTGTGAGAACATTGATGACCTTTGAAGAGCAGTTAGGTAGTGGATGTGGAAATCAGACTGATATATTCAGAAGTGAATGGGAGAGGAAGAAACAGAAGAGCAGCAAGTGTAAGTGGCTTTGGAGATGTTTGAGAAAGATGGATTATGGGCAGTAAGGAGAGGAGAGCACGTGGTCAGGGGGAGGTTCCCATCCTCCTGTTGTGCCACCCTGGCCATTTTGGAGTGCAGTTGAGGGCTCAGAGAGAGAGAACTGCTGGAAAGGGAGGGTGTGCATAGATAGAGGAGAGAAGGTAGAAAGCAAAAGACTGAGGTCTTGAGAAGATGAGAAGTAGTCAAAGTGGAGGCTTGTCTGTAGGCAGGAGGAAGGATAGCTCCTGGGGAATGGAGGAGAAAGATACAGAGAGGTATTTTAAAGACATAGGGAGCTGTCCAGGAGGAGGATTCCTAGGCAGTCAGGAGGAGGGTCTCTTTAACGTTGGAACGTAGCGATTTGTAGAGGCATGTGTGCGTGTGTGTGTGTGTGTTGGAACGTGTTTGTGTTCGTGTGTGTTTTTGCGTGTTCATGTGTTCTGTTCGTATGGGTTTATATGTGTATGTTCATGCCTGCGTATGCATTTTTATACCCTAGATATAATAGTCCAAATTGATCATTAAATAATAGTTATGGGACGCCATCTCTTTTCTAGCAATATACTAGTCATTGGGATTACTGAGACTTGTCAAATTGTTTCTGTCCTGGGGCAGTGAAATAAATCACTGTACAGGGCATCAGATGCAGAGTTCTTGGATGAAGAGACATCTTAGCTGGTTTCTCAAGTCAGTGAATGATTGTAGAGGAGGCACTTGAAAATTCTGGAGAGGAATAAAGAGATTGTCAAACTTGTATATAGTCCATGCTCAAGGCATGAGGTAATTCAGAAAGACATAGTTTAGAGTATATGACTGATCTGACTTTGTTTTTGTAGAACCAGGAGTAAGGACCTGGAAACTTTTTTTTGAAACCAAAAATATTTCTTGAACATTAGGGTGAATTGGTTCTTTGACTCTCTCTCAAAAGTTGTAGTTTTACTACAAGATTATCCAAATCTGGTAGCATTTTTTTTTTTTTTTAGAAATCAGTGTTAAGAATGACAGTCTTAGTCCTAAAATAAAAAAAACCTAAGTCCTACTAGCTATCTATGATGTACATATATATATGTATATCATAGACATATAAAAAATATGTATATCATAGACATATATAAATATACATATATATTTCCAAAATATAAATGTACCGTATGCCAAGTGACCATTTTTGGCCCTTGAAGAACTAAGTGTAATCGAACAGTATTTATTATACTGTGCCTTTGCCTGTTTGTAGTATGAAACTTTTAGATTTGTAAAGCCCTGTTTGCTTTTTATTGGCAGCATTAAAACGAAAAAACATGTATACTTTTGCTTCTGAAAGTTCTTGCAAGTGAAAGAGAAAGTAAGCTGTTAAGAGCAAAAATGCCCTGCTGTTTGGAGGAGCAGTCTGTAGGGTACTGTGCCAAGACCATTAGGTAATAGGGGATGCCCCCCGCGCCCTCCACCCCTGCCCATCCACCCCCACTTCATTCGGAATTGTACCTCTGAAGCGCGTCCTGCTGCCCAAATCAGATTGCTCACTTAATATTTAATGTTTCTGCGATGGAATCACTTTCTCCCTTGAGGTTGACTTCGGATTTGCCAGACTCACTGACAACACTGCACTTCTTATTTTCCCCACGTGACCTCGGCTTCTGCTTAAAAAATGTTTGAATAAAGGATGCTTTTGTTCATATCTCGCCTGCCTGTGATATATTGACAAAGTGTCTGCCGGCTGAATGGAATAGTTTTACAGTATGAGTGCTGCTTTCAGCGGAGGGGCAGGACTTGGGCTTTAGAAGGAAGTGAATTGGATAGGTCAGGAGAATGTACCATTTGTAAACACCCCTTTCCTTTTTTATTCACGTGTCAGGACAGCAGGAGCAGGCTGTTCAGTGCCTGTCCCTGCTCAGAGCCAGAGGGCAAGCAGCTTGGAACTCAGCTGCAATTTTTAAACCTTGCTTTTTATTCCCTTGGCGAGGATCTTCAAGCGCTTGGACTTGTCTTGGAAGCTGTTTTGAAACTAACATGGTTTAGTCCACTCACTGCATGTTGGGTAAATTCAAAACCCACATGTTCGTCCTCTTGCAGTGGAATAAGTCACATCTGATGGACATTTTCTGTGCTTATAGCATAGTAATGAACGTCTGACAGGCGCGACCTTTCATAAGACAACCCACACTATTGGCTTTCTGCCCAGAATATTGCTGCAACACTATCTGTGATTGGTTATCTCTCTATCATGCATTGCTTCACAAGGGGAAACGGCCCCCTTTTTTAATAAATCTACGATGGCTGGCTGCAATATGCCTCACTGTAAGTATTTTGTGTAGGGGAGGGGGGGAGAGAGAGAGAGGCTGGCTTGGATATTAGTGTGGTATCACATAGCGAGGCTGTGTGTTACTATAGGACATGAGTGAAGTGCTACTTAGTAAATCTTAACCTATCTCTTTTTTCTACAGGTTGGTACTAAGAAGTGCCTTTCCTGACGTCTCTGCTGCTTGGAACCGCTTCTAGAGCAGTCTCTGCTTTTGCCTTGCTTGCTGCCAGCTAGACTGTGACGACAGCACATCCACCCTTCACCTCTAGCCCAGACACCCCCATTTCTACTTATAATCAAGAGAAAAGCTCTAAGTATCTGGCATTGCCCTAGGCTGCTTTAGTTTTAAAAGAAAAGTTTGCTGAAAAAGTAAGATATCTTCTGCCAGAAAATCAAGGAGAAAAAAAAAATCATTTTCTCGATTTTGCTCTAAACTGCTGCATCTGTCTATGCCAAACTAATCAATTCCGATTGCACCACCAAACTCCATTGCAAATTCAGCTGTGAGGAGATTCCCTTTCAGACAACTTTGCTGAAAGCAGCTTGGAAATTCAGTGTCAAAGGGTCTGCCACGTTTTCATGCTTGCATTTTGGGCTCCAAATTGGCATGGGAAGGGGTTACTGAGAGCACAAGGCTGATTCGAGGCCCTACCTTTAAACGTTCATCTACTTCCGATCCTAGTATTTCTCTAAAAACCAAACCTCTTTCAATTAACAGTTTCATGCTGTGAATTTTCCTTGATATTGACAACACAATTTTCCATGTATTTTTAAAGCAGGGAGTGGGGAAAAGTATTTTGGAGGGGATATTTTCACCATTATTTTCCACTTTTATCAGTTCAGCTTTTTTTGGTTGTTGTTGTGGCTGGTTTTTTTTTTTTTTTTTTTTTTTTTGGGGGGGTGGATTTGTTGGTTTCACTGAAAAATTTAACTACCTGTAAAATCTAAACATGGCTGTTAGTGTCACACCAATTCGGGATACAAAATGGCTAACACTGGAAGTATGTAGAGAGTTCCAAAGGGGGACTTGCTCACGGCCAGACACGGAATGTAAATTTGCACATCCATCGAAAAGCTGCCAAGTTGAAAATGGACGAGTAATCGCCTGCTTTGATTCATTGAAAGTGAGTAAATACTATATTCTTTTAAGGACATGCAATAATCGAATAAAAGGAACATGGACATGAGTCCACGGAGTTTGGAATTACAGGTTGCTTTGTTAATAGTTCAGTTACGTGGTGTGTTTTTATTGATGATGCTGGGGTGGGGTGTTTTTCGAGAAGCAGTAGAGTGATGCCTATCCAAACTTTATGAATAACTGTATCAGCCTTTCACTCCATAAGTTTTTCTAGAGCAGAAAGTGTCGAACTTTTTACTTGGTAATAGCAAGCCAGTGTCCATCTATAGGAATAGGAAATGGGGATGCATGCGTGTGTTTAGTATATGCATATACTATATACAAAGACATGGTAATAGCTGAAGGAAGATGGCCCAGTGTGTGTATTTGCAGAGGTGCTGAACCGTTGAAAAAGAATAGCAGAGTGGATGTCAGCTACACTTGGATATACTTTTTATTCTTTTGACATTTTGGGTTTCCTTTATATTTTGTAGGCATATTATTTTAAGGCCAGGACAGTGCATTTATGGAAAACATAACAAGAAGTCAGGTTCTGACCTGCTGCTACTGTCCCTGATTTGAGGCACAAACTTTGTTGAATATGCATTTTATAAATCAGTAGAAATGAATATAAGTACTGTGGTTAGCTGGGCTGTTTTAGCTTTGAAAAGTCTAATTGAAAGTGACTTAGTAGTTTATTTTCTTAGATCTTTATTTTTTTGTTTGTAACAGTTTCGCCTAGAGGTGTTTAAAGTTAACATTTTGTGAAACCAAATGGTTTCACTTTAGTGCTTCTTGACATTCAGATAGGTCATGGGGTTCCTATTCAGATACTGAGTTTGAAAATGGGTCTTTTAGAAGATAGCAAACGTCTTTATTTTGCTATGTAAGATGAAGACGAGAAAAGTGAAGTGTCTTGGGTACTCTCCACCTACTCGGTTTAGTTGAACTGTTTCTGAATACCAATGCCCCAGTTTAATTAACTCTTTGAACTTTTGAGGAGGGGGATCACTTAAAGGTATATAGAGAAGTAAGAGACTCGTAGATCCATTTTGTCTTTGCCAAAGAAAAAAAAAATGTTTTCTTTAACAACATCAGGGTGAGTTATTTCAGTGATAACCGTTTCAGTTAACTGCTTCTTGGTCCAGTTTGGGCTTCTCACTTTTCTAAAGTTCTTGCCACAGGCTCCAAGGCAGGAGAAAAGGAGGTAGTAACAACAAAAACCCCACTTAAAATGATATTTTATTCTTAATGTCATAGTCCTGAAGATTAATAAGCAAAAGTTATAAATTATCTTTTGGTCTTTTCTTTTTATCCTTTCTTTGAAAGACATTGATGGAGGGCACAGGCTGTGCCCTTGTGAATGGGTTTCTAAATGCAAGCCTATGGAATTCAGGTGTAATTATAGCCTGGGACCCGTAAAATGAGGGGCAAAGGGCTAATGACACTCGTCTATGACCAGCTGTGTCCATAAGTAACCCTAGGTTTTGACCCAATTACAAGTAAATCCAATTTTTAATCTGACAGACATTTGATGGTATATTCGTAGCTGCAAAATGAAGGACATTAAATTTGGCTGTGACATTGAGTAGTTTCACAGAAGACCTGCCTCTACAGTTTTTAGAAACATTGTGAAACATTAATATTCAGTTGTTACTTTTCCATCTCAAAATATTTTTTTTTTAGTTGCTGCTCACTTGTGAGCCTGGAAAACAGTCCCCCTTTGAGTAAAGCAGCAGCATTGCTTAATGACATGCTATGTGGTTAACAAGATTCAACGGCCACATCAAGGACTTTAAAAAAGAAATGTTTCATTTCAAGGTTTTAAATTTATTCATGAAATGAACTCATTATAGCAGCTAATCAATGCAAACATTGTTCTCCCTGATTCTTTGTCTTTCTAACAGAAACTGAAATTTCATTTCTGGTCTAAAACTTGAAAACATATTTTGGATTTAAATAAGATGAAAACAATAAACACAATTTTATTTACGGTGGAGCTTCATACCAGGACAGGAACGCCTTAATTGTTAGTGACCTAACTATAGTAGGAGTTCATTAAAAGCAATTTTGAACATGTGATTCAGTATTCTCATCTCAAAAACCATGTTTCTTAGATATTTATAACTAACATAGATGACTCTTAATACAATATTTAGAATCCTACCTTTTAGATAGTAGTCTTCCTATGTTCAGTTTTGTGGCTAAAATAGATCAGACACATATTTTAAAACAGTTAAAGTAACTCTATGACTCATGCATAAAGTTCTGAAATTTGGGAACCTTTTAAGGTTTCCATGCCAATAACCGCTAGATCATTTGTATTGTCTCAGAGAGTACACGGAAGGAATTTTGAAAACTTGTAATATCCTGAATTCTTTAATAAAATGTATTCTATGTACTACTTAAATCCATAGCCCAGCCTTTTCTGAGTTCTTGAGCTATGAGATGGAGGTAGCCTGTGTAATCTACTATTTTTAGAAAGTTAGGAAAGCAAACCAAATACGCTCTCAGAGGATCCTGTGAAATGGCTGTACCCGTCAGCTGTGCTGTTTCAGACTTTGGCCAGTGTCCCAGGTGACTTACGTTTATAGCAGACTTCTGGTTAAAAAAGGAGAATTCATTTCATTAAAAACCGAAGTCTAACATTTCGAAAAACTTTAACAGGAATCAATTGTTTTACTAATAAAGCAAATAGGAGGAAAATTAGCTGATGATAATTTTGTTGCAAAATATTGGCCATCTTAAAGGTTAGAGGATTAACTTGTAGATTAAACTTGCTACGTGAAAATGTAGAATTCCGTATCACAATATGTTGCTAAGTAAAATGAGACTACATAATGAGGAGTGTATGTATATATTTAAATATATCAGAAGGAGAATGATACAAGTAAGAACAGAAGCTGTAATCGTACTAGTTTATAAATTAAGCAATGCTCTAAGCACTTAATTTTTCTCCCCTAATTTTGCTTGTAACTTGCAGTCTTAATATATAGCAGCCTAAGAGTGTAGTCAATTTGAGAATCGAATTGCTTACAAACTGTAGATTGAGGTATATTAGCTATTCAGACATTCAGAATATTTGAAAAAGTGCATCATTTTATGCTGAAGAGGATTTTTTTTCCCTCTTGGTTTGGGGTAACAAAAGAGAGAAAAATTAAAAGAAAAAATGTAATACTTCAAGTTATCATTAAAATAATATACATTTCAGAAATGATTAAAATAATAATTACCTATTTTCTTCAGTAGCAATCTCTCAACTGAGATTTAGAGAGTCTGCATAAGGAAAACCTCCAGTACACATTTTAATGTAATGCCAAGTTATTTATATTCTTGAAAAATAAGCTTTTACAAGATGGTCAATAGAAATAAACTTACGGGCCTATGGGAATTCTTTTTCAACAATCTGTTTTTCAGGTGTTGGGTCGGGGGTGGGACATAACATTTATGTTGACTATGTGTTTTAAAACGATCTAACAAAACTCTTACCTTTGAAAGATTTGTGAAGTCATTTGTTCACTTACCACATTAGGCAATTTTATTTAAGATAATTGAACTTTTCATTTCCCTATTATAAAAGTTTGTGTATGTAGACAGCATAGCTCATAAAATTTGTCGTAGAAACACCAGGGCAGAGATATTAAAGCTTTGGCAGATTATTTTATCCTGTATACATGTGACCCTGCAGGCACATATTCAATGAGTGTGTCAGTGGCAGGTTGACATAGAGCTTCCTTGTTTTCCCCTGATGATTTAAAAGATGAACTAACTATAAGGCATAACTTGTGCAGCAAGGTGTTTTGTGTAAAACTTTAAATCCCATTCCCTAATCAGAAATTCTACAGCTTTGTAAAGAATACCTGGGAACATGCTTCAGAAATCAGCTTCACTGACATAAGCCTTTCTTTAATGAAATTCTCAACGACTGCAGCTGTGTTGGCAGTACTAATGACTATATTCATTTACCTGTTTGTATGATTACAGTTAGAAGTTTCTTGAAAAATGATTTTCAAATGAGTAAAGATTTTTCAACTGTCCTACGAACAAATGTCAAACCATGTTTTGATTCAAACTATGAGGGCACTAATTGTAGAACTGGTTATTTTGTTTCCTTTCATAAGATCTTGGGACACTGCTTCTACTTTCCTTTTTCTCATTAACCCTCGCTTAGATTAGTAAGTGTTACAAACCAAGAACAATTTAAACCTAAAGCAACTTGGAACGTACAACTGAGTTCAGAGTTGCATTGTAACTTGGATGTTTAAAATGATGCAAAACTGTGATTCCTTCGAATAGCCTCTAAACAAGTGCATACAAGGATACAAGGCTATTATTGAGTTCAGAGAGTCCATATATTGTGGGGTAAACTTCTATTCAGGAAATGTGTGACATATGCCTAGTTCATGTGAGAGGTGAGAAATTGAATAGCTTTCAGACCCAGCACAGGTACCTAGGGACCTAGTTTGAGAAGCTTATCTTGTCATTTTCCTTGCCAAGGATAAGTACAGGATTTCAGCTATCAACAATGTTAATCCATCAGTTTCATGCTGAGCAATGTCCCTGCCTTTCCACAGAATTACACAAAGCTTTTTATTTTCTTACAAAGAGATCCTATTGAGGAAATTTTGCAGCCTTTTTTTTTTCAAGCTTTAGAAGAAACACATTCCGTGCTTTTAAATAGGGGAGCAATTTTCCATGTTAATGATTAGGCCAGAATTCATGACAGTCAGTGGAAGTGGGGTAGCTAAATAGATGGGCTTTGATTTAGCATTAATGATCGTTATTAATATGCAGAAACGTAAGTAAAAGCAACTGTAAAGGCTTGATGGAAATACTTCGTTGTTTGAAGTAAAATAGATTATTGGAATAGTAATTTTTCTTTGTGAATGTCACTGTAGATAGGAGTAATTCTAGTGAGGACTTCTTATTCTAATGTTCATTTATAATGAACAAAACAAATACAAAGTTTCTGATCTAACCCTTTACTTCTTTTACAAATGAAGTCAAATGCACACATGCCTACAGCAGTATTCCTAATCTTAAGGCACATTTTTGAAATAGTTTCACTTTGAGATGAAAGTTTGATTTCTGGTTAGAGATAAAACTTCCTGTACTATAATGATTTGTATTTTGGAAAATATTGGTAGTTGCTAAAGAATATAACCCATAGCATTATAATTAGATTGGCATGCTGTCTCCTGGATAACCTTGTGCCTTGGCCATTGCTCACAGTCATTCTTCACTCGTTATCTCTGCATTCTTTTCACCTTTCTAACTGTCCAGCTTTCAAAACTGTTGCTTTTGATCCTCCTTAAATTACTTTCTAGAGTTATAAAAAAGTGACTTAGTCGTTTTGCAAGATGGCCATTGCAGTGCCAGCCATCCTACCAGCTGGAGGATGGAGGCCATTGCAGTGCCAGCCATCCTCCCACTGGAGGGAGCAGGAAGAGGCAAGGGCAGAATGAATACTGCATCCCAGCCCAGTCAGACTTCTTTAAACAGAGGTCCTCAGTGATTTCTCCTTACCTCTTATTGGCTGTATTGGCAGCAGGGGTAGCTGGGAACTGTAGTTTTTTTTTTTTTTTTAATGTTGCCCTGATGAAAATCAAGCTTCTTGTAGGTAGGGGAGGTGAAATGGATTTTGGAGAGGAAGCTGACAGCCACTGAAATAGGAGAGTTAGAGAGACAGCCCCTCCTCCCCCCGCAAGGAAAAGGATAAAAACTTCCAGAATCAAGTAAATCCCTCCTGAAAACCCCTGGATATGGGAGTTGTTGAGAGGAGACTACTTATGAGAAGCTTAATGTCTCATCTTGGCAAACCTCTTCTCACTTCCCTTGCCTGGGTCAGCTGCCTGCCAGTGCAGTGCCTCCCTCTGTACACTCTGCCCCCCTCAACCCTCCTCCACTAAAGTTTGCCTTTTTCTTGTCATTCTCTTAAATTGTGTTGTGTTTAGTTATAAAATCTGGCATATCATGAAATGATTGATTTTTACTTACATAGAAAAAGGGATTCATTTTTAATTTTTCTGTTGCTAGTACATACTTGTACACGCAGTTTCATATTTATAACTGGAATATAACAGAAATGTGCATGTTATAAAGTAGGTCCCAAATGGTTTTACGTGATCAGAGTCTATAGTTATTCTGAATTTTATTTCTGCTTCTTCCCCATCTATTCTTTATTCTTATTTCCTTCATAAGAAGTAAAATAATAAGATTAGTTAATATTTATTGAGAATTACTATATGCTCTGTGGTGTTTTCATTGCTCTTTATTTTTTTTTCATCATATTTAGAACCTTACAAAAACTTTTAAAGCTACTTACTTATTACTCCATTTCACAGATGGGCACACAGTGGTACAGAGAGGTTAGGTGATATACGCAAGGTTACGCAACCAGTAAAAAGTGGACATGAGCTGACAGGAACCTGTTTAACTGATTTCACAGCCTGTGCTCTTAAATTCTTTGATGTAAAACATTGATTCTTAGTTTACATACCCAAGCCCTAAGAGTCAACAAAGAAAACATCCTAGCACCAGTGCTTAAGAATAAAAATGAATATCTGAGTTAAAAATAGGGCCTAAAACAGTAAGTTCCTAGAGTAACAATTGTATTTTAAATCAACAAGTGAATCAACAAATAAGATTATGTGTTTGCTCTAACTGTATGGCCACATAAGAAAAAGATATTTAAAATTAATCAAGTCAGATAAATAGAAGTCAGTGTGTAACATATATACACCTGCTCCCCCATGTGTAACAAAACAGTGTTCCAAAGTTTTTTCTTTTTATATTTTTATTGACAAATCTTCACAGATATATATTCCATACATGGTGTACAATCAGTGGCTCACAATGTCATCATATGGTTGTGTGTTCATCGCCATGATTGTTTTTTAGAATATTTGTATCACTCCAGAAAAATAAAAGAAAAAAGAAAATCCCAACCCCTTACCCCACCTTCTCATTGACCACTAGTATTTCAATCCACCCAATTTATTTTATCCCTTATCCCACCCCCATTATTAATTTATTTTCTTTCCATATTTTTTTATTCATCTGTTCATATCCTAGATAGAAGGAGCATCAGATACAAGTTTTTCACAATCACATAGTCACATCGTAAAAGTTACATCTTTATACAGTCATCTTCAAGAATCAGAGCTACTGGAAGACAGCTCAACAAGTTCTTAAGTTTTAATAGTTAAAGAAGTGTTTTCCCACAAAAGCAATATGGTTAAGTCATTAGGCCAACCTTCAGAAGCCAAAGTAACCCATAGGATGCTTGAGTTATAGTCTAGCACTGATAATACCTTGGAAACTCTGGTTATTAAACCCAGGAGGCTCCATGGAAGCATTAAAAATACCAATCTGAAGTACCGCTAGTGACATAGTATTCAGTGTGATGTCAACTGCTTCCATCAAGCTGTTTTCTACGGGAAAGGAATTTTTCAAGTTTCAGTTTTGGGTTGCAGAAAGTCATTTTGTCTAGTGTAGAGGAGGGGCCTTTCCCAAACTCCTTGGATCCTTTCTGAGGGCTAGTGCAGAAGAGTTTTCCAGCTCCAACTTTGGACCACTCCCTTTCCTTGGCTCTGGCTTTCAGCAGGGCAGGATTCAGACTCTAGAGCAACTACAGACAGAGTGTGGGGGTGGGCGGGTGTGGTTGAGATCTGCAGTCCAAACTTCCTGTGGGTGTAGTCCTCAGTATGGGAAGACTTTTTGTCAATGTATTCCAGTTGACCTTCTTTCTTGTTTTCCAACCCGCCTCCCTTTTGATGGTACAGCTTGTTGCTCCTGAGCCTGGTCTGCTGGGGCACTTAATGTCAATTAACAGCTTCTCCCTATCTTTCCTTTCTTAAATTTTCACAAGTATGTCTGTTGTTTTGACATGTTTCTTTGTAATTGCTAGTGGCAATGGAGATGTAGATGGATACGGAAAATATAAAATTCATGTTGCTTTTAGCTTTTGTTTTGTGGCCATTTGATGATAGGGTACAGGTAGGGAATCAGGAAGACAGACCCAGGTATGAGCAAAAAGGACATTTCAACGGGGATAGAGAATGGGGATTCAAAAATTCAAGGATTGTATTTTAAGCACTTTGTCAAACTTCAGGGATGAACATATTTGAAAAGGCAGCCCCAGGGGCTAGCAGCGACCAGGGTAACCATGCGTTAGGCTGTGCAGAGGTAGGGACACTTCTCAACAGCAGTTGAACGGGGAGAGGAAGAGGGATGGAAAAATGGTTGTGGTGGTTCATTTTTCCATTTTTGTCCTCCTTCCCTCTCACAACTGCTATTTCTGAGTCCACATATGGGAAGAGAAGAACTGGAGGGAATCCCCAATAAGAGACTCCCCATAGCCTCTGGGACAGCTGTGGCAGCTGGGGTAACTTCCCTGCATCGTCTCTGGTCAGCTGGGCGCTGTGTATATTTTAACCAGGGTACCAGTTTTAGATCCAGCAGCATTCATCTAAAGCTGTCTAGGTTTATTCAGCAATACTTATATTTTAATTTTTGTCAATGATGGGTTGAGACACAATATTTATTGAGGTCTAAGATCCTACCATCTGAAGACCACATACGACTCCAGGTATCTTAACTTAGAATTTATCTCTTAGCATAAAATTTAGACAGTGTGTAGGCCTCTGGATTTTCGTGATCATTTATACTTACGCCCAGATGGTTCTCCAATAAGGCAAGAAGCATCTGCCGTTAATAGTTGACAGTAAATTACACAAAGTAAAACACGGAAAATTAAAGTTAGAAAAGCTGGGGAGCTTTTCTATCATTTTCAATTTTCTGCGCAAGCACGGACATAATCAGTGTTTAGGATCCGCTTGTGATGGATAAATTACATCTGTAATTCATTCTTTTCCATGTACTGCATTCAGGCTATAATTTGCTTTCAGATAACTTTGCTCATCTAATATTCTGAAATCATTCATAGACTGAAAATAAGTCTAGTAACATCTCCAGGAAGCTTTTATAACCAAATGGTATTGGCTTACCAAATGGGCCAAATTAAAAAAAAAAATTGTTTGAGAGAAAAACAGAGCCAAATTTATCACACCAAAATAAGATTCTCCTTTGGTGGATGACATTGCTTTTCATAAAGCAATTCTCCTTTAAGAGAGGCAACGGAGAAATGAACCATGAAAGGAGAAATAACTGAAGAATTCATTATTTGTATAAAGACCTTAGTTTTAAGAGATCTGTGCCCTAAACGATCTGTCCTTCTTCACATTATCTCATATCTCTTCATGGCTAAGTGGAGACTAATGAAATCTAAATCTATCCACAAGAAAAGATCAACAACATGATTTTATTTATCGAGTTTTTTTTTTTATTATTATGAACTTTTATTGCCCAGACACTGCCTTCCATGAATCAGAGCAGAGTAATAAATTGAAAACAAATGTCCATATAAGAAAACTCAAATTACAAAAAAAAGCCTCAACTTAAACCGAATGAATTAAAGAGTTATTATCCACATTAAGGAATTACCTACATTGCAAATGTTTGCATGGTGGAATCTATCGAAGTAGCTCCTCCCCAAAGCCTGGGAAATATGATTAATGTGTATAGCTTAACATATAACATACAGTATAGTGGGTTAAGTATGTATAGTGAGAAATATTCATTGATTTTTTTAATCTTTGTTAGCTTCTCTTTGCTTCTGTATGTCTCACAAAGGATGAGAAATGCTACAGGAAAGCTATTCGCACGCAAAAATATCAATACATTTTTATACTATAAGTTCAATTAAGAATTTTAAAGAAATTGGAGACCAAAGGTATGCCACCAATTCCCCTTAATGAGAAGAAAATAATCTATTCTCCTCTCCCCTGCCTCCTTTCACCGTTTGTTGCCTGCTCTGTAGCAGACACAGTGACAGGCAAAACTGATGCAAGGAGAATCCCTAACTGTTGGATGTTGATAGAGAATATGAGCTTTCAATTGTTTCTGAGAAGTACATGAAAATTAAAATGATCATAGAATAGTAAAATGTGGCTTTTAACTCCTTGTTTTTTAATTTTAAAAATCCTAGTAGAACACAAATGAAAGTGAACTGCAAGTAGGCATTACATGTCCTCATATGTGTCTGCGAGGTTTGTTATGAAAAACAGTGGAAACAGCTCCATAGCCAATTTAAGAACAGATGGACTTCAGCTATGGTTGTATGGTTCTAAGAAACTGCTTGTTTGTATTAGACAGAATGGTTTTACACTGATTTTTACATTGTAAGAGATTTATACCAGATCCATTGTCATATTCCATAAATCAGCTAGAAAAAGTGGAGTCAGATTGATTTTGTTTGGGTAGCATGTAGAAATGGTTACTTTTACTCCCCTGATTTGATCGTCATCTATTGATTATATAAAATGGTGAGGCTCAGAAAGATTAAGTAACCCATCCAAGGTCACATAGGAAGTACCTGAACTGAAATTCAAATATAAGCATGCTGTCTTCAAAGCCTATTCTTTTAACCTCTACTTAAGTTAAATTGCTAGCCGTATTATAAAGCACTACACAGTGATTTTATTCATACACAAATATAATTGATTAATTACTGGTGAGTCTACATATTAAAGACCAGGAAATATATAGCCAGTCTTTGTTGAGTCACTGCAATTGCTTAAACTTAAGACATACATACTTTTTAAAACATGTTCCCTAATTCAACTTCTTCTTAATTCAGAAAACCATTCATGCAATAATTGCTAAGAATATTTTCTCATTTAAGATAGCTTTATCCTAAACTATTAGCTAGGAGTCTAACAATGTAAACTAAACAGTCTATACCTCAGCTCAAGAAGAATTTTAAAAGTCATACTACTTAAAGGGAAAAGTACAGCAAATCACCTTAATAGGCTATTTGGGGAAAAAACAAACAAGAGTTTCAGATTCCAAGACAAAGCATTCAAGTATATTATTCATTGCTGTTAATTGTGTTCATTCACAGTGTGCTACCATCACCACCATCCATTACCAAAACTTTGTGATCAACCCAAATATAAACTCTGTAAAACTTAAGTATTAACTGCTCATTCACTACTATCCCTTTTGGCCATATATCTTGAATGTATCAGTTTAATTAAACAGCCATTTTATATCTTAATAAAATATCTTTATATCTATAAAAAAAATTAAACTTTTTTTTTAATTGTCTTTAATATATAAATTCAAACTTTATGTATAAGTCCAGCTTATTTTGTGGCTTGAACTAAGTTGATGATAGTGAAAAGTGAGCAGTGTTCTTTTTCTTTAGATTCAAGTCCTCTGGGTGTTTTCTTCATTAATTTGCTTTAGCTTTAGCTTTACTTTTTGTTGTGCATTTGGTGTTTTCTGAGTGTCTGCATTTACCTCTCTGCTTTTTCCTTGGGGTGAAATTGACAGAGAGAATTATTTTACAGCGGATAAACATTGATGCCGGGAGAAATGAGAATGTAGTTGTGGTGGTTCTTGTTTAATTCACAGTGCCATCTTTGGAATGTCAGTCCAGGTAGGATCTTCATAATAATTAGAAAAAGTCACATGCAAATATATGTAAATAAAATAAACCCTTTATGGTAAAGAATCAAGACTTAAGAGTTCAAACCAAAGGTTGGGCTGGTTCTAGATTTGATTCCATCACTTTGACTTTCCGATGACTTAGTGCCAGTTAACCCACCTGATCCCCCAGTCTCAGTTTCCTCATTCATAAAATGAGTCTCATAATACATACTTTGAAGGTTTGAGAGTATTCAGTGAATTAAATTACCAAATAGAAATAGTTTCATGTAGTGTCTAGTACATCATAAGTTCTCCATCAATAGTAGCTGCTACCATTGTTGTTCTTGTTTGAATGCTAGAATGAAGTTGAAGTTATCTTTTTCTTATGGAAAGAACTTTGCTTTAGGCCAGAATAAGTGTCACTCGTCCTTTTGTTTATTGTGCTATAGGTATCCATATATTATTTGATAAAAAAACTTAAAAATGTCTTTTAGCTAGAATGTGTAACAATGTACATTATCACTTACTATTTTATTTATTCATCTGTTACCTAGAGAAAATTCCCCTTAAACTCTTCATGTGCATACCACTTCAAGCTAACTGGGGTAGTATTAATAGAATAATATTGTATTAATATCGCTCTCTGTGCTTGAAAATCCATTTCATAAATGCTGTTATCTGTGAATGGGAACGTGGTTGTAACCATCTGTTCCAAGTTTAATTTTATCTAAAACTAATCCTTCTTTACCTTAATGCTGGTATACAATAAATAATTCACATTTGATATTTTAACTCCTATATTATTTATGTAAGTTTTGTCTTAAAAGACTTACCTACCACTTAAAAAAACAAACAAACTGATCTCTATTCAGTAAAGTACCCGCACAGGGTAGAGGGTTGAATATGGAAGTTGATTTTTTTCACGATTTGTCCTGTATCTCCTTTGTTGCTTTAAACCTAGCTTTTAAACCTAGGTAGACATATTTAGTTCATAAAATATCTATCACTTATTTCTTCAACAGTGTAAAGAAACGTCCAAGTTGCATTCTATCTATCACTTCCACACTTGTTTCTTTTACCACCACTCAAAATTGACAGGAATCCAGTTGTAGTCCAGTGAAATGTTTCCTTTTGCTCTAGGACATTGGGCTAATTCATAAGTCTGAGACCTTTGACTTTGGTTAGAAATAGTAGAATATATGCTTTTTTCCCCAGCAAGTGGAGAAAAATGAATTCTTCAGTTTTACTGGTTCTGCAGGGAGAGTATAGCCTAGCTTTTCCTGTGACCCATTCTGGTTGTCCTTTGCAGAATGTATAAATGTTGTTGTTGTATTCTGATTCTGAAAGTGAGACATGTATTTGCTGTTTGATTTACTGAGCCATGCTACCGGCTTCTTGTTAAGTCTGTTGATTATTGACCATTTTATTCTGGTGTATTGATTTAGTGAGTGACAATAAGTTAAATGTATTACTTGATGTTGTAGAAGGATCAAATAATGTGTTCAAAGGAGATGCTTGTAACCTGTTAAATTGAGTTGAATATTTTAGGCTTTTAACAAATGTTGTAGAACAATTAAGAGGAAGTGCAGGAGAATCTGTGAGAGCAGGGAGCATAAAATTTACTTTTTTTTGTTTGGGAGATGCCAAAAATGGTGCAGTTAGGCCTTCCTGGAATTAAGTGGTCAGTTGGTATTTAGCAGATATGTAAGATCTGTTTTTTTTCCATCTTTCTTTTAAAAAAATCAAAGGAGGTAGCACCTTTTGATGCCCGCTTTACTGAGAAAAATTCATTTAAAAATGTTTTCATGTTAAAACTACCTATTACGGGATATAAATAGACATAACAAGAAGGGTGTGTATATGTGGGTGTTCCCGTTTTTGGAAAGTTGCAGAGATAGAAAATTAAGTTGAGAACCGAATGAGTTCTTTTTCAGCTGCTATTGCTTTGTTTCATGTTTCTTAGGTTTCTTTTTTTAATTTTCCATGTAAATAATAACTTTTAAGGTAAGACTAGTATATACTTATTTTCTTTGACATTAATAGTTTGAATTTCCCCAACTTTAGATGATTTGCACTTAATGTAAAAAAAAAAAATTGCTGTCAGAATGAGATCATGGTGCCGTGGTCTTCTGATGAATGCTACCTTTTGTTGTAGAAGCTCATTTGGCTTTAATCCATGGAAAAGTTTTTATTTCCCATCAGCTTCAAGGTAGGAGCCAAACCAGAGTTAAGGAAACATTTCCAGCAGACAAGTTTCTACAGATAATACCAACAGTCAACACACTTTCTTGCATGCCTGCTCTCTCTCTCACTTTCTCTCTCTTTCACACACACACACACACACACACGCACACACACTCACTCTCTCTTCTGGAAATATTAGATGAGGAAAACATATCAAGATACTGATAGTGAAAATAAACTTTCATGTTAATGAAAGCACTACTTATCATATAATATGTACTGAAATTAAATAAAAATTATCTCTTTGGCCTCAAGATTTGCTTGAGTTTTCAGAATCGATTTGCCTCATGAAAAAATGAAGGAAGATCCCTTTCTCTCCCTCTATTAGCTATCTTCCAGGGCTTTCTAATTCATAACCTTTTGCCACCTCTGGTTTATTTGGCTAGCTGATAAATTTTGAAGAATGACACAAAGCTGGAGTGAGCTACACAGCTCTGACTGGCTTTTTTGAAATGCTATTAAAACCCTGGCCTCAGAAGACTCAATTCTGAACCTTAGCAGTAGAAACGTGAATGCTCAGCCCTGAAAGAAGAGAGTGTGTGAGAGATGGTGCCAATTGAACCACTTTGCTGCAAATACCTGTTAGACCCAAACATTTCCCTTTCCAGTGATCAGCCATATTAACAGCAGGACCCTCTGGAATTCCGTGTTAGGCAGCAGCTTGCATGGCACGCCCACTGCATGGCAAACAGCATGTCAGGTACTTTTCCCAGGCTGTTTGTTTATCCTCCCAGTCCGACCATTTGCTCCACTACCAAGATCTATTCAATCGGAATCTCTGAGAAATGTAGATATATTTTCTAAAAACGCTATAGGTAATTTTGATGTACTCCTGGCTAACAGCCACTGTTTTAATATTGCCAAGCAGTTCAGGGTACATAGTGTTTTTGCCATGACTTCTCAATCTAAGTAGGTATATTTTTCTCCTAGGGATAAAACCATCTGGAAATCTTCACATGCTCCAGACTCCCGTGTAGAGCTGGCTTTGCTTTCTCATTAGCACTGAAGATAAATTTACAATCATTTAAGAAAATAACCTTTTCGCCAAACTAGTGATTTCTTATTCAGAGTTAGGACATGGTAAAACTCTTTCATTAATGTCCCCATTAGATTCCCTATTCAAAAATAATTTTCTCTCTGATTACCATTTCCTCTGGCTTCTTTTCCTTACAAATTACAACTTGGTGTGCATTGATTGTGTATTAGCAGGTTTCCATGTGTTGTGTATCTTCCCATTTTGCTGTATCTCCTCTATTAATAGCAATAATCCAGTGATTTTTGTAAAAGGATAAATGTTACTTTTAAAGATTGTTATTATAGTATGTGTCGGGATTATTATAATATGTGTCATTGTAAGTAGAGTTCTAGTAACTCCCCAGAATGTCTTCATAATTACTTAATTTTTGTAGAAATTTTCATATTTTTGTGTATTTTATTTCATTTTATTATCTCCCAATAACTCTTCTCTTTAACTCTTCAGATTTCTAATTGATCTTTATTTGTAGCACTGAAGTTAAAAAAAAAACCAAAACGTGATAAAGAGTCTGTTATAGCTTATGTTTATTTGATCTTCTACCTTTTAATTTAATGAATTTAAGCATAACCAAACTTTTCTGGCTAAAGAAGTGTTTATCCTCAGACATAGCAACTGAATAGTATAGTTTTATGAACTACCAACTAAAGAGATCCTAAATTTCCAAATAGAACTTTAGAACTTCATACATAAACTGTGTGTGTGTTGTTCTAGGAAACAGGGAAAATTGATGGTCAGCCTAAGTTTGTAGTGTGTTTTGACAGCGTGAATGAGTCAAACAAGCAATTTTCCAGACTGTTTAATAGTACAAAGAAAAGGGCTGCTAAGGAAGTCATTCTTAAGACTAACTGAAAAATATTTTTTTAGTAACTGTTCTAAAGAGAAACAGGTCACAGTAGGAAGAAAATAGAAATCTCAAGAAATCTCAAATTACTGGCCTTCTGAAAGTGATTTGATCACTAAAATGTGTATATCTTATGACAAACACCTTAAAAGGATACTTAAAATAATTTAATATATTTCCAGTGATTTCACGAATGCTGTCTTGGAATTCAGCAAGAAATTAACACCGTTACAAGTTTTAATTAAATTATTTAGAACTTTGGAGAGTCTATTTCTTAAACTGTATTTTTTTACCCAGCAGACAAAACAACCTACCTCATCATAAACATAAAGGTAAAATGGTTTAGTTTTCTAAGATTATTGCAGATTTATTTCACTCTGTGGTTCGAAACTGCATTGAATTAAAATGGGACTTGATCGATGGAAAATCACTTTTTTGCTGGTTTACAGGATTCTACTCTAGGTGGTTTGAAAAGATGCATTGTCCAGCAACCACTCTTCACCCAGAGACATATCGCTTAGAGTGGGTTTGATGGATTCAGACCACTGGATTTATTGTTACTGCATAGATCTTTTAAAGGACGTGCTGTAAATCTCGTTTCTAAACTATGACTAGCTCTTACGTCAATTTAAATAATAGAAATAAAATCAATGTAGATTAAAGAACAGACATTTACATACTACAGCCAGCTTCCACGTTGAAAGTGAAGTCCTGGCTGGTTAAGTACACCAGATCATTATGATGAAATTTTCAATATATTTTTGAAATAACTTGAAAGAAAATAGGGATTCAGCTGTGCTGTCGGTTAAGTTTTTGCCAGAGTTACTGTTATAGAAGCATGTCAGTGAGTATTCAAGCCTCTACTACAAGGAATGGAAGTTTAGTTCCATGAAATTTAGATTTAGTTCCATGACCAACTTAATTTTTTTTGTCTATATTTAAGATTTATTTATTTATTTTTTGCCGTTTTAAAAGATCACTCATGCACTGTTTGAGGGAATCTCCTGGGTATTTAGAAATTGTTTTTTTTCCTCTATCACTTTGAACATGGAATTCTAGCGATCCACAGGGGCTTGGGACTATACAATTGGGAGAGTCTTTAGAAATTATGTCGTGCAATCCACTCATTTTATGAATTAGGTAACTGAGGTGTGGTGAAATTAGGGCTCAGTCATATTCACAACAGTCTGGAGGCCAGGATCTTTTAAATACGAGAAGTCACAGCACAAATTGGAATATGCTGTCTTCGTTTTATGAGCATGGCATTACTGACACAGCTGAGAGATGAGTACTGCTCCTATGGTCGAGTTCAGGTGAATAACTTTTTTGATGATACTTATGCCTTGATTACTGTGGTATCAAGGCTTACATAGTAGTTTGCTGTTCAACATCAGGGTCTACTGCTGCTACTGCTGCTGCTGCTGCTGCTGCTGCAAAAAATATATATATGTATATATACATACCTATGTTTATAAAGAAACTTACTGATATAAAGGATACATGACCATTTAAAATAAAAATATGCAGTACCCTATATTTTAAATGCCATATAGCTAATTGATTCTTACAGAATGCTTTCAGTGATATTTGCCAAACTCTTACATCTGTGGCTCACCTGTGGTTGCAGTTGACAAATGAGGGTGGTTCCATCTCTGTGCCCATGAGATGCCCTCATTGTGCAATGATCATTGAAATGACACGTTCTTTATTAAATGGACTTTCTTCTCTGCATTGCCATTGGATGTTTCATGGCATGGATCATATTATACCTGATTTTATAGTTAATTGGTGCATGTTTCTTTTTTCCCACTAGTTTATAAGCTCCTTAAGAGTGTGAGGTTTACATCAATCACCTCTGTATTCCTTCTGTTCACTAGCATGGTTTTTTGAATGGCCTTAGTACTAGCTAAATGTTTAGTGAATTGAAAACAATCTTTCTTCCTGACCGTGACTGAACATTGTGAACAGATTCTATGTGCTTTTGAATTCCCCTTTGGGATTATTTTTTTCGTGCAGTGGTGCGTTTGTTAGACAACACAAAACTACTCATAAAATATTTCTCTAAGGAATCTAGCACCCTTCATTTATGGTGGGACTCATTGAGTTAATTACTCTGGCATAACAATGAATCAGTGCCACGTTTTGTATGTTATCTTGTGCAGGCAGTGCAAGGAAACTGGTCAGCGTTCCCGATATGATGGCTGTATACACAGTCCATGTCTCAGAGGGGAATGAAAAATTGGATGGTGCAGTGGCACAGTTATTTTGGTAACAATATTAACTCCTTGCTCATAATAGTTTTAGTTTGAAATATTGGGCTTCCTTGCAAAATAATGTTTACCTTCCAGAGGTTGCATAGGGAGAAATGATAATACCAAGACGGCAATATTCTCAGTTTTTTTTTCTTCCTGTAAGTCTGCTGGAATGTTGAGAAAACATTAGTGAGCTTTTATGTTTATTGTGAAAGAAACATTCTGGGAAACAGAGTGTAGTGATAATTATTATTGCTTTTATTATAGAATTAATAATTGTAACAACATTACATTGTATTTATAGAGAGTTCCATGAATTTCTGTTACACTTTGATTTCTCCAGAGTCCATTTTTAGGGGAAAAAGTCGTTTTGTCTTTCAAGTGTCAAAACTATACGATGTTGCAGAATCTTCAGCCTAGTTTACAAAAGTGAGCCTAGGCTTCCCCAAACATAAATTGCTAGGCCCTGCCACTTGTTAATTTGCTCATTATATTTTTCTCCTTCAACAATTATTTTAGGAGCTGTAGGATATGAGCTATTTCACAAAGGCCTAAAAAGTTCTCGAAAGTAAAAAAGTGATCCAAATTATGAGTTGGTGCTAGTAGTACTAGCAATTAAATATTTTGATTGAGGAGAAACCTACATTTATCCACTTTGAAGAGGATCATCAGGAGGAATTGAAATTTTAGTACTTCAGGCTCATTAAAGGTTAGAGTGGAATAATTATATAGCTGGTGGCAAATGCTGCAGTCACCACTTGAGTGTTATGATATGCTACTCTTTGAGACTTATTGACCCTCTTCAAGCTGCTTGACAATTGGTAAATGTCGTCCACTTAGAGAATACATTCTGCTGGTCCATTATTTTTGAGTTGTCAAACAGAATATGTTTTCAGAGAAGGTAAGCCTTGGTAATAATCTGAAAAAGATTATTCCTCACTGGGTGCTATAGAGAATCTCCCCTAAGCATGAAGCTATAGCAAGCTTCTGGTTCATACAGTGCTCAAAAGAAATGAGTGTGGAGAAGAACTTGGCACTTCGTTCTTTTGGTTTGTTGATTATTATGAGGCTAATCTAGTTTTCTAATCTTGCAAATTGGGAAATAATTAAAATGCTCAAGCAAGAGCAGATTGAGCCTGGCGTGCCATTCTTTCATCATCATAATTTTAAGGGATCTTTTTAACAGTAACTCTAGATTTTAGGTACTACTTTTATATAGCATACAGTGATATATATATAATATATAGAACACGGTGGCATGCTAATTTTAAAAAATTAGATCTACTTTAAAATGAATGGAAGAGACAGTAGTTTCTATTATACCCTGAGTTGTTGTTGTTGGTTTTTATCTGAATGTCAGTTATCTCTTAAGAGTGTCTGAATCCTTAGCCCTGAACAAATTTATTCTTTTTTAGACATGGTTTTAATAAGGTAAGTAATATTACTGTAGAATGGAAATAAGAAACCGAAATGAAAATATTCATTATTTCAAGGTTATTTTTTTGTATAAAAATGCCGTGATAGGAGAGAGATTAGAATTCTGCCATACCCTTAGTGTAGACCATTAGAGTTAGGTTTTATTTCCTTGTTCCCTGTCTGGAAGCTTTTCTCAAAAGCAGAAACTGTGCCTTAGTCATCTATGAATCTCCAGTTCCTAGCCAAAGACCTAGCATATGCTAGGCTTTCAATAAATATTCCTTTACTTGAATTAAAAAATTAGACATTAAAATTATGGAATATCAGCAGAAATAGTAGCTCCTGATCCATGCCATAACCTTGGCCCCATCCCCAAGATTTTAGGAAACAAACTAATTATAGTCATTACATTTGTAAATTAGGCCATGCATCTTATTGAAAATCGATGCAGTCACCTTTCAGAAAGACGGTGGTGTCAAGGAAACTAGCATTGTATGTACAACACTAAGATTTTTCACTTCTTAACTAACTGCTATCACAAAGATAAAATAATACTTCTATGTCTTTGCTTCAGTCTGATAACTGTTTAGGATGGAAAAAATAGCAATTTACTTAAGTAACAAAATTAGTTGTTTGAGTTATTTTATGTAACAGCCCACAGTGTTGTTTATTCCACTTTTTTTTCATTTTTAATCACTTATTCTGTGGATTTTTCTCGCCTAAGGCAGTGGACTGAAATAAGTGACAATTTTCTGCTGTTTATAAGCATAAGTGTAAAAATCAATCGCTAAATGGACCTAGTAAAAGATGCTTGGGTAATGCTTTTGAGAGAATAACATGAGAAAGCATGTGTATAATAGACTCTCACAAAACTCAAAAGCACCATTTGCATTTGTTTTGCATATGAATTTAATAAGCATAGGCTGTGCTAAAGAATTCACTTGTTCTGTGAGAACCATTTAAACCAGAATTCTGGTGACAGGCCACAGACTGTTGAGAACCAGTCTACATGCAGTAACATTAGTAGACTTGACACATGCCAAAGACTGAGACAAACTGGTTTCAGGATGCTAAACATCTAATCAAACTTGTGTAGCTGTGGAGTTTTTTTTTTCTTTTCTAGTCACCAATTGTTTCTCCTTTATATTGGCATTCCATGTGACAAATAGAGTTTCTATTTCAGTTAAAATTTATCTAAACATACTTATTCAGTGAACACTGATGTTAAATGATAAAGGAACTTTATAAAGGGATAGGATAAATAATTATACTTTGAACTCCTTTATGTATACGCTTGTATCTGTGTACATTAAATAATAATAATCTTATATATACAGTGAAACAATGTAGTTCTGTATTTGGCTTTATTCCCTCCTCACTTTTCTTCAGTGTTCATTTAGGCTCTCTTAAATGTAGGTACTTTGTAAAGCACAGGGTCTGTACAATAGCTCCCCACTCCACCCCATCTCCCTGCCACTAAGTTTTTGTATTTGTTTTCATGTGTATTGCTGACCCAAATCAAATAATTGCCTTGAATTGTGCTTTTGTTTTCAACTTCTCTAGCTGGAAATAAATCCTCTTGCTTGCTCCCTGAGGGATAAATAGTTTAGCCAGAAATCACGTACTAATCAGAGTTCATTAATCACATATTAAGAATATTTTTTTTAATACTGACTCTGCCATTCATAGAAAACATATGTTTCCTTGAGGAATCTCTATGAATTACTTATTCATCCTCATTGCCTTTCATGTATTTCAGCAAACTCCTTAGAAGTTCATTAATTTCATGTATAAAATGACTGTTAAATGTATGCAGAATCCTGTAAGCCCCAGAGACTGAAGTTGCACCTTTTCTTTATTTTACTTGTTATTTTCCTGGGCATATAATTAACCCATCAGTTGCGGGCAGTGGTAGGCTGAAGCTGGCTCGCTGATGTCCTCTTCCCAGCTCCATCTTCAGTGACATCAAGTTGGTAGCTTGAAATTGGCCATGGTGGGAAAAAATTTACATCATGGCAGTTGGCAAATGCTGCAACCCAGAGCTCTCCTCTCACCCAGAAAAGTCAGTTATGAAGAAGCACTTTACCAGTCCCGACTATGTTTACAAGGGCCTCTCTTTTTTCTTTTTCTTTTTTTCTTTTAAGCCTTCTACCATGTGGAATAGCTATGTAGAATTTTATTTCCAGATAGTTCTTTCCATGCTATTTGAAACACTAGAACATCACTCACTACCCTACATGCCAACTAGGAAGCTGGGCAAGTAACTTAGCCCCTGCCTGCCCTCATGTCTTACCTGTAAGATAGAGGTAATAACTGTACTACCCATGGTGGGTGGGCAGTTGAGTCATCTGTCTCAGTGTGCTAGCACACTGCCTGGTATACAGTGAATGGTCAAATACTGCTCCCTTTATATCACGCCCTACTTCAATTAATAGGTATTTCTTGATTCTTTACTAAACACTTAGCATTTTACAAAATCCTAAGTAAGGGTCATCTCTGGAGGATGAATGGCTAACATTTACTATCGGTCATAGTGACCTGTCTCTTAACTCTCTATTCTGCTGTTCCAATCGAGTGTCCTTTGTTCTTTCTCTCTGAATTTTTTTTCCTCCCTGTATGGGTTTTGCAAATCTTTTTTTTTACATTTAGATTTAATTTAGGCATTACCTGATCTAGGAGGCTTCTCACCAGAGCCCTGACCAGGTTGTTGTCCTATTCTTTGCTTCTATAATGTCTCTGATTCAATCTCTATAATAGCATTTGGCATATGAATCGTGAATATGCATCTCCTTCCCTCTGGCTTTGAGGGCAAGGCCTGCCTGTGACTTACCACCTGTGTGTTCTTACTCCTTAGGGAAATGCTGTATGCACGGTGGGTGCACTAGAAATGGATGCTGAATGCTTGTGGGTTGAAGGAATAAGACAGATTTTATATACAGGGACCTTATTATTTGGTTGAAGAGATCAGATATACACGTGTGACATAAAGGTGAATAAGGAAGTGTATTATGTGCTAGTAGAAGTATAATGTATATTAATACAATTGTAGGTTTTCTTTTTAAGTTTGTAGATTATTTTCACGTTTGTGACTTGTAGTAAGTAAGTTTGTTATTTCCATGTCATAGATGTGGACATTTATATTCAGAGAGTATAAATGAATTGTTTAGGACCCCCAGATGGTAAGTAGCAAAGCCCAACCTGTAAACCAGGTTTTGTGACTCCAGATCAGAAATTTAAGAGAAGTCTTGGTTAACTTTCGAGACACAAGCTTACTTGTTTTTGCTGTGACTTTTTTTATTATACAAAGTTTTAGGCATGCAGAAATGTAGAGAAGATATTATAACAACCTCCATCTATGCACCAATCAGCATTTTGGTTGAAGTATATGTGTTTCAGTATTTTGAATGCATGCAATCCTATATGAATCAATCAACATTTTGCTCATCTTCTTTGATTGTTTCCTTCCACATACTTAAACAAATCTCAGACAGTATAGAAATTTACCTATAAATTCTTTAATATGTGTTTCTAATAGATAAGAACTTATTTTAAATATGACAGCTCAATTTCCAAATCTATCATAATTGACAATGATTTCATACATCACTTAATATCTACTTTATGTTCAACTTTTCTTGATTGTCACTTCCGTTTTTAAAGGTGGCTTGTTCAGCTCAGCATCTAAAACAAGTTCACACGCTCCATTTGAATGTTCTGTATCTTAAGATTCTTTTAATCTCTAACAGTCCCTGCTCCTTTCCCACTTCACGTATTTATTTGTTGAAAATTCTGAGTCATTGTCTGGTAGAATGTCTCAGATCCTCTGAATGTAGCTGATTGCTTTCATGTGGTGTCATTTCACTTGTTGTTCTGTCACTTTTAATTTCCATAACCTAGAAATTAAGAGCTAGCATTTATTTCAATTTTAATGTTATCATAATTATAACATATTATGGTTATAATTGTGTGGTGAGAATATTTCCTAAATTGCTCTGTGTGCTTCCTATTGCATCATGTCAGAAGGACATAATTTCACTTGTCCCCAGTTTTAATGATGTTGAGGTAAATAGGTAACTTCAGGTATTGTTAACCTGAGCCACCCACTATACAGCTGTCCATAAGCCTTTTTTTGTTGTTGTTGTTGTATGGTCCAGGAATCAAACCTGGGTCCCCCTCATAGAAGGTGAGCATTCTACCACTGAACCACCCATGTACCCTCCATTGCACTTTGACTCAATAACTTGACTCCATAGTTAATCGCTTAATAGATCTATGATTTTTTTTAGGAATTGCAAAATTGTGACATTTGAATATATTATTCCTGCTGCATTTATTACCTGGAATTCTTCTCTCCCTTATAATAACTAATTGGCAACTCCAAACTATGGTTTCTGTCAGAAAGGTATGGGAAATACATAATTTTGTATTTATCAGTTTCCATAATCTGACATTGCCATTTTATTTGAGATCAAAGTTATATTAGAAATATTCTAACAAATTTTTACAAAACTTGTCTCTTGGGAGAAATTCTCTGCCTTACTGCTCCTAATTATTTTTCTTTTGGGAAATGTATTTCTAACTTTACCTTTCATGGTGCCAAAAAGTCCCTTTTCATTCTTTTTACATTTGTCATAACTATGTATTTATGTATACTTACTCTTAGCAGTAAGAGTTTAAGAAACTTAGTCACATTACACAGGTACACAAAAATACATTATAAGAGCGGAGAGGGAGGAAATGGAGAAACTCAGTGATGGAAGTGGAACTTTATCTGACCTTTAAGGAATAGGTGGAATTTTGATGGACACTCCAGATTATTTACTCAGAAGATAGAACATCTGCTTCTTTGACAAGCATTGTGCTGGTAGCTGGAGAAACAGACACGAGACCTGCCTCTTTTATAGAATGTATACTTATGTGGGTTATTCCCTACTCATGGTATAAAAAAATCAAATGCTTTATATATGACACCTGGTTTTGCATACCATACTCTTTAGTGTCACATATAGAAATGTACAATACAGATTTCAACTAACAGTATTTTTAGGTGACTTTAGAATTCTTGGCCTTCAGGTCAAAATAGTAATCATAAAGGGATTTGGAAGTTTACTTGTTCTTTCTGACCCAAAGGGAAAGGAGATGAGTATTTAGGGCACTGTATGTGACAAACAAGGAAGTTGTTTATTCATTCATTAATTTATTCATTTGTTTATGAGCAGTAGAGAGAATAATGGCGACCTCCCTAGGTAAATAATAAGACCCTGTACTATTTTAATGCAGGCAATTTGAACTCAATTTCACTTGTATTTTCAGAAAGTGAAATGTCTGATCTCTTATAATTTTCATTTTGTCAAGATTTTTTTTTTTTTTTCCACATGGGCAGGCACCGGGAATTGAACCCGGGTCCTCTGGCATGGCAGGCAAGCATTCTTGCCTGCTGAGCCACTGTGGCCCACCCTGTCAAGATTTTTTTATGGTGTTTTTGGATTTTAGAAAATGTACTACATCGAAAGCCTTGGAAACATCTTTGTTTATGAATAGGCAGTATAAATGGGACTAACAGAGACACTTTTCTACAAGAGATCCTGTAAATGTGAGATAATGAAAATGATATAATAATGAATTCACTTGAAAATGTGCTATGTAAATCTGAAGTTATGATTTATATGTTTTGGTAGGTGTGTGATATTATATTGTAAATTTTGTAGTATATTATTGAAACAATCATTATAATCTTAATAATCTCAGATGTTTTCTCAAGAATAGAAGCTCATCTCTTTTACTTATGCTCAAATACTGTGATGTAGCTGTGATGTTTATTTGAGATTAGATAGAAAGGAAAACCTTGGCATGTAATTACACACATTTTTAATTTTTGTAGATGAGAAAAATGGAAAAACTTTACATTCTGGTTATAAGACTATGAAAACATGTTGCATGATATTGTGTGAAGGGTCCTTGCAAGGAGTGGCACTGTATTTGTTTTGCTGGAGCACTTTATCAGGGAATTCGAAGAGGGGAAATACTAAGTCCTTTAATTGCAGTATCTGGAAGATCAACAAATGGATGTTTATATTGTATCCATTGAAAGAATAGTGGCACATTTGACTTGAGGAAATGGCCCAATCTGGATAGCAAAAGAGTTGACAAATATGTTTGTTGGTACGTAAATATTGACTATTTCGACTTTCAGTCAGTTGAAAATGGAAAGCTAGCACCAGGAGATAGTAGTAACATTCTAAAAGAAGTTGGTGAAAAGTAAATGTTGTGCGTTATAAAAAGAATATCAGGGGAAAAACTGACAGAGTAGAATAACAGGAAGATTAGTCACTTCTGGAAGGAAAAAAAAAGGTGGGGGTTGGGGGATGGATGTATTTTAAATAAGAATGTGGAACTGGAAGTGCCAGTGCTTGAAGACAAATATGAGCTAATTGTGGAGCAAAATTGGACGTTTAAAAAGAAATACTATTGGTTGCATTTAGTATGAAAATAGGAAGTTTTTATTAACAATAAACTAAAATAAAAATGGGTAAACTAAATAAACTAAAATACAAATTTTCGATGAGAGATAAAGAAAAATCCTGTAAGAATAAAAGAATGATGTTTACTCCCTGGCTGAACTTACTTGGCTTAGGTTCAGGCAGCAATGTCAATATGTGGGAAAAGAAAAGTATTTCTTTCAAAACAAGCTAGAATTGTACTGTTTTCAAGTGTTAGGAAAGAAAATTGGACATCTTGGATGTCATAGTATGCTATTTGGTTTGAAATAATTTTCACTTGTTGCACATTGGCTTCTCTGACAACTGAAGGTGTAGCAATTGTACAATTATTTTAAGAATTATTTGTATAAGTTCTTAAAAATATAATTTGTAATTCTATATACCACAACAAAAATAGATAACTATCACTATAATAAAAGACAGGGAAAGTAAGTATCACAGGTTTGCGTGTGTGTGTGTGTGTGTGTGTGTCTGTGCATCTGTGTTGATGAAGCTCCATTAATTTCTAGTTTCTACTCAGATTATTAGGGTAAATCATGGAACAGATTTGCTGGACACAGTTCCCAGCTTCTCTGTGTTATTTCATATGTCAAATGGACAAAATAATTTACCTGCCTCAAAGTTGTGCAGTGATCAACTGAGCTAATAAGACACAGACATATGCCCGAGATGGAAGGGGTATTTTGTACCCTTAAATTACAGTCCTATTCCCAAATGAGGAACACAAGTTTTTTTCATGCATGTGCAGGGGACACATGGGAAGACCCAGGAAGACTGACAATTGAAGTAGAAGCTCTTACTGATTGATGATTAATGTCTGGTTTGTATGGAATATATATAGATATATATATAATTGACAAATATAAAATCATTACTCTTCCTGGCCACCCCTTGGTAACTCTAGTAAACAATAAGTTATATAAAATATATTATTTTATGTAAGTATGTGGCATAGATTATTTTTTATCAGTGAATTCATAGAATTAAAGTCAGGTAAAGGTTTTCTTTTAATTTTATAATAGATTGCAATACTTTCATAGTCGCATACACACAATTTGCTGAGGTGAATTCTGACTCCAG
The DNA here is from genome assembly GCF_023851605.1 of Tamandua tetradactyla. Classification (NCBI taxonomy): domain Eukaryota; kingdom Metazoa; phylum Chordata; class Mammalia; order Pilosa; family Myrmecophagidae; genus Tamandua; species Tamandua tetradactyla. The sequence goes on from NC_135331.1 coordinate 47,116,096, forward strand.
CACAAAAATAAAAAAAATAACTGGGTTATTTGAAAACTGCATATTGTTCTCCCTCCTTTTGCTTTCTGTCTCTCTTTCATGTAAAGCCACACACACATTCCCTCCCAGAACCCCCCACCACAACCCCAGCATAACTGCATAGGAAATGTTTATTTTCCAAACGTACAGAAAACGAACGTTATCTCAAACACTGAAAGTTCTTCCTTTTCCTGGTTTGGAAACAGTAAGTCATACTGAGTCAGTAGTAGATTTTCTTTAGCCAGCTTTTAGGTTTATTTAAAGCATAAATTTGTGAGAACGAAATGACTCAGTAATGGGTAATGCAAGGCTAGAACTTTTCACTTTTAGGTCACCAGTGCATTTCTAGCTGTCAGATATTAGTTAAGGCGTGGTTATAGTTGGTGTGTTGTCTAGACTGCAGGAGGAGCTGGGGAGCTGACTGCAATCCAACATACTGGACTAAGTATGATGTAGAGTTGATGCTTATTAATATATTTCTTTCCAGATAAAGATAAATGTCAAAGAGTTAGATGGAAGGAAATAGACCAAGAGTTGATGAGTAAGAAGCAGTTACCTTATTCACTTACAAGTATAACTTCTATTAATATCACTGTAAAGTCAAGTCTGTTAAAATAAGAAACTTAGTTGCCTTTAATTGCACTGAGATTAGCATCAGCAAGAAATAACAACTGTAACTTCAGTGGATAAGTAAAATTATAAATATATATAGGTGACAGCATAAATGAGTCATTATTTCATCTAGTCTATCATATAGTAAAGCCAAGGTCATATACATCACTTGTTAAAAGCCACTGGGCTTTTTCATCCAGGCTTTTTTAGAATTTTTGAATAATTTTTGAGTTGATTCAGTGTTATGATGGAGACAGACAAATTTAAATCTTGCCATCAGCCCCGGAGTAAGTTGAGCTCATGTAGATGCCTAATACACCACAACCTCCCAAGGGATTCTTCAAAGAAGGAAGTTAATTGTCTAGAGTTTGGGTGAAGAATTTAAGTCATCTTTATTCTGTGGAAACTTTTGATTATAAAAATAACCAAGAGCACTCTGATATGCCTTCTCAAGCTATAACATATGGGCATCAAAATAAGTTGTTTTTGCTAAATGCCAGCAAATGGTTGCATTTCTTATAGCTTGGGGCTAAACCCTAGACAGATCATAGGAAACTTCTCCCTACAATTATATTTTCTTTCTGAAGTTTTCATGGTTTCTTATCTTATACTCATGTATATTAGGTTAGGTCCCAAAAAGCTGGAGAGAGCCAAAATCAGTCCAGGAAGCAAAACTTGCTGCCATATTGAAATGGTAGGCAGTATTTTTCATGGGCTTCACCATCCTACATTTGGTGTCCTAGCTGCTTGGTCAGAATGTCTGAGATGGCTCACATGGCTTTGGGTTTTGTGGAGCTAATCCACAAGGGTCTTGCACAGCCTCTAAATACTCAGGCAGGTGCCTTGGTCTAAGGTGGAGTTTTACCTTATCTCCAGGAATGATTCTTGGAAAATATGAAGCTTCTTCTAGGCCTACAATTGTTGTTTGGTGCCTGCACATAAGTAAATGTATTTGCCAGTGATGGGAATGAAATATAAGCATGACTGGAAGCAAATGGTATTCCTCAAACACAGAAGGACAGACATTGTAGTGGTAATAATATTGATGCTGTTAATACTTCTGAAGATAAGATACACTTGAAAATAATATGAATGCTGAATTTGTCCTTGACTACTTTTTTTGCTTCACTTTTTCTATTTTTTTTTTTAGTTTTTTTAAAACATAAAAACATATAAACATGAACATTCTTACCATATGATCATTCCATTTTTGGTGTATAAACAATAATTCACATAATTATCACATAGTTGTATATTCATTATCACGGTCACCTCCCAGAACATTTGCATCAATCCAGAAAAAGAAATATAAAGAAAAAAAGAAAAAAATTCATACATACCATACGCCCTCCGCCTCCCCCTCCCCAATAATCAGCATTTCAAATCTACCAAATTTATTTTAACATTTGTTCCCCCATTATGTATATATTTTTTATCCATATGGTTCACTCATCTGTTGATTAGATAAAAGGAGCATCAGATAAAAGGTTTGCACAATCTCACAGTCACACATTATATAATCATCTTCAAGAAACATGGTTGGTAGAAGACAGTTCTTTATTTTCAGGCAATTCCCTCCAACCTCTCCATTACACATTTAAGGTGATATCTGTATAATGCGTAAAAATAACCTCCAGGATAACCTCTTGACTCTGGAATCTCTTACCTGTTGGCTCTTAATTTTTGGTCGAGAACGTTTTCTCAATCCCTTTATGCTGTGTCCCAGCTCATTCTAAGATTTCTGCCCCACATTGTCAGGAAGGTCCACATCCCTGGCAGTCATGTCCCACAGAGAAGGGAAGGGCAGTTGTTGGAGAAGCCATAAAATATTGGTAACATGGCTGCCGTGGCTGATGCAAGGCAACACAAAATGGCTGACCTGAAATCTGCCCTCCGCCCTAGCAACAACGACCACCAATCCCAGCCCGACACGTGTCCCTGCATGCTTCCCAGCCTGTATAAGCCTATGCACTTCCTGAATAAAGCAGACGCCTTCCATTTTCCCCTGAGGGTTGTCTCCTGAGTTGCGTGCTGTGTGCTCTGTGTCTGTGTGACTGACTCAGTACGGCCGCTTACCCCCAGCCATCAGCTAACCAGCCATCAGCTACCCCACAGGCAGTGAGTTTGCTTGTAGTGTTGGCTGAGAGAGAGAGGCCACATCTGAGCAACAAAAGAGGTTCTATGGGGGTGACCCTTAGGCCTAATTTTAAGTAGGCTTATCTTATCCTTTGCAGGGTTAAGTTTCACATGAACAAACCCCAAGATTGAGGGCTCAGCCTACTGCTTTGGTTGTCCCCACTGCTTGTGAGAATATCAGGAATTCTCCACATGGGGAAGTTGAATTTTCTCCCTTTCTTGCCATTCCCCCAAGGGGGCTTTGTAAATACTCTTATTCACTGTTGAAATCACTCTGGGATTTATTGGGGCATCACTCTGGACAAACCTATGAAGTTTTATTCCCTATTCAATGTTCCATGTAGTTATAGTGTTCAATTAAGCTGTCCACATAAGTTATATTAGGAAATGCACTAGTCAAAATATAAATTTTGTACAAATAAACTTTTTTTGCTTTAGTCTCACACATAAGTTAAAGTTTTAAAATATGAATTACCATCTATTTCCAACACCCTGAAGTATTGACATTCCTTTGTTCTTCCTCATGCAAAAACATTTTTAAATTTGTACATTTAGTCACTGTCATTATACACTCTAGGCATTCCTAGATTATACCATCTCAATCTTTATTGTCTATCTTTCTTTCTGATTTCATTTGTGCTCCCAGCCCTCCTCTCTCTATCATTCTCACATTCAGCTTCATTCAGTGTTCTGACGTTATTGTATTATAGTTAGATAGTATTGTGCTGTCCATTTCTGAGTTTTTGCATTCAGTCCTGTTGCACAATCTGTATCCCTTCAGCTCCAATTACCCAATATCTTACCCTATTTCCAGCTCCTGATGGCCTCTGTTACCAATGAAATTGTCCAAGTTTATTCACTAATGTTAGTTCATATCAGTGAGACCATACAGTATCTGATTTGTTTCTGGCTAATCTCGCTCAGCATAATGTCCTCAAGATCCATCCATGTTGTTACATACTTCATAACTTTATTCTGTTTTACAGCTGCATAATATTCCATCGTATGTATATACCACAGTTTGTTTAGCCACTCATCTGTTGATGGACATTTTGGCTGTTTCCATCTATTGGCAATTGTAAATAATGCTGCTATAAACATTGGTGTGCAAATGTACGTTTGTGTCCTTGCCCTCATGTCCTCTGAGTAGATACCTAGCAATGGTGTTGCCAGATCATGATGCAATTCCATACTTAGCTTCCTGAGGAACTGCCAAACTGCCTTCCACAGCAGTTGTACCATTTGACAGTCCTACCAGCAGTGGATAACTGTGCTTCCTTCTCCACATCCTCTCTAGCACTTGTCATTTTCTGTTTTATTGATAATGGCCATTCTGGTGGGTGTGAGATGATATCTCATTGTTGTCCTTGACTTTTAAAATCTGAGAATCACAGACAACATTTAATTCCTTAGCTAGTAAACATTATAAAGATAAATGGATATGGATTGCATATTATATAAACTCATGTACTTTATACTTTTTTGAAAAGTGGCAGGATGTCAGATTCTACTGTCTCCAGGATTCTGGCCAGACCTGACATTTCTTATTCCTTTTCTTTTCCTCCTAGACCATTCCTGGCAATGGGAGATGAATGGGGGTGGGGGTGGGTGACTCTAATATTCTTTAACTTTGAACATCACTCTGGACAAACAGTAGAGAAGAGATTTAAAACCAGAAGTTTAGAGGCTACATTCTCTGGATCCAGATTTTATCTTTGCTACTTATTAGTTATGTGACCTTGGGCAACGTAACACTCTATGCCTCAGATTCCTCAGAAAAGCATCACTAGAGTATGTAATTGGTGGGTTGTTAAGAGCTAATGGGGTGGGCCCCAGTGCCTCAGCAGACTGATTCTTATCTGTAATGCCAGAGACCCGGGTTCGATTCCCAGTGCCTGCCCATGCCAAAAAAAAAAAAAAAAAAAAAAGAGTAAATGGGCTAACACTTGTAAAGCGCTAAGAACAGTGCCTGGCACTATATATTCAATACAAGTTAGCTATTGTTACTATTATTATTTTGATGCAGTGAACACTGTAATGTATTCACACATTAGAAACATATTCGCAGAAGCTGTATATGTAGGATTTTCATTTTGCCAATGAGGAATTATTGTTCTCTATTGTATAGAGAATGCATGCCTTGGTGTTTACAATTCTTCTCTAATAATTGCATTCTTTGGAAAATAATGTTTTTCACTTATCCTTTGTTGACGTATTTACATTTAAAAAATTCTCTAGATGCGGTTTATATCTATAGAATTTCAGCTCTGGCTAAATCAGTTAAGTAAATGCTTTATTAATGATGCTACAAGTTCAACTCTTGTCTAGCCATATTTTAGCCACCTGTTAAATTGAACAGCACTGGAAAGAAAAGTGACTGTTCAGTGACAACATGGAAATGTATAGATGCAAAGAAGCCATTGCCATTTCTGCAACATAAAGATAATATGACCTGGTATTTCTCCATCTGTTGGGGGGGTTGTAAACATTGTGAAAGCATTAGTGTTTGCAAAAAAGTGATTCTGTACCAGGAAGGAGGTAGAATGTTATGAAAGAAATGCCCTACATTGCATGATGGCATTAATTATTTATGGTAATATGCTTTCTTTCATTATAGGAAATTTTAGGGCAATCCACCTGCTTATTAAGAGTGGGGTGGAGTAGGAAGAGAAAAAATTTAAAAGGTTTTATCAGGGCTTCTCTCTAATAATGTAAAATTTTAAGAAGATGTCTTGAGTAGACTTGGAAGTTTTAGAATTTTATAGTAACAGTCTATTCATCATCTTGTTTGGGAGCAGATTTTAAGTATGATCACAGGGAAACACCTGTTTTGACACTCTATGGGAAAGGTGTAAACATATGGGCAAACTGTGTGTAATGCAGAGTAAACACGAGTGCTTTGGCTAGCATCCTGCAAGGAGATGGGTCTCCATGGTCTGCTCCAGCTTCTGCTGCTGCTGCTGCTGCTCGTATTGCTGGGAAGGAAAACGGGCTGACCTAGCATGTTCTTTACTCTTGGTGCTGCAGCAGTCACGCAGGAAATGTTGTTTAAGGGGAACCTTCTGGATCCTTTCCATGACACCATGGCAAGAAGAAGCGGTATCTTATTTATTGAAGATAAATCATGGCGTTGGCTAATGGATGCTGGTGAGTGAATAAGGCAAATGGGGAGCCAGTTCATTAAGATATTTCATGGGTGGGACTGCTCTCTCAGGGACTGAGAAGGACATGACATCTGTGGAGAAAATGGCCTTTGGGGTTCAGAAAGTTTCTTTTAGAGAAGAATCATAGTTTTAATATTAGTCCTGATCTGTGACCCTCTATATCGTTTCATAAATAAAGTCCACATCTGCTGCCAGCTTCAGAACTTGATACTGATTCTAAATTTTGTGAGTTAGTTCAGTATCTGAAACATAGTTTTCCACGTAATTTCTTAGCCATTATTTCATCTCTACTCTTGCTTTTTCACTTGACCCACAATGAATAAAATACATGACTTTCGGGTATATGAAAGTAATTATCCCTCCCTTTTTTATGCTGGAAATAAGCATCTCCTTTCTTCACAATAGTATGCAGTATAGAATTTTAAATTAAGAAATTCTTAAGCTGATAGGCTTAATTTTCGCCTGGAGAACAGAAATAGTCAATTCAAGATAATTATGGAAGCAAATTAATAAGATATTGGTTATATTAGTCAGATAGTTGCACAAGATGAATATCGGCATTAGCATAAGAAACTTGATTGCTAATATATTTATGTACCAATAAATGGTAGTTTCTTTGAGCATGTACTTTTATTGATAAAATGAAGAAGATGAATCAGTTTTTTCAGAGGTATGCTCTTGCTCTAAAGTTTTCTCTTCCTAAAGCAAAGGCTATTTTTTCACAAATACTAAAATATAAGAAGCATGTGTGAATTGAAATTTGCCTATATATACCTTCCATCTTATAATTTATATCATGCACAACATGTGCCAATTAATAGTTTACATGTGTCTTTCCTTAAAAAATTGAGAGAAATACAAAATGTACATCTTCCGTAAGTTTGGTTTCCCTATTTTCCTTTTCTGTGGTTAGCAGGTATTCCACGAGAAAGATAAACAAATACGTTTGGAAATTTACAATGGCATAACAAAGTCTCTGACAAGTCATGCAGGAAGAATCCTGTTTAACTTTGCTATTACCCTCACCTCCTTGTCCCTGCATAGTTATAAATACAACCACATTTTTTGAGGAATGTCTTTTTACATATGTGGCACAATCATTCATCTAAAAAGTATTTACTGAGACCCTGCTATGTTCTCAGGCAAACTAGGTTTTGGAAATACGTTTATGAGCAAATAAGTAAAACTCTCCCTTTGAGGAGCTTAACAACAGTTAGGGGAAAACTGGTTTAGATGATCTGAGCTTTGTAGTAAGATACTTTAATATTAGTGTAACATTTATTAAAATAAAAGCTAGTACCAATTTTCTAATCACTTTCTACTGAAAGTGATCGTGACATACCATATAATTTAAATAGTTTTATAAATGGATGGTCTGTCTACCACTTCTGATAGGCAATATTTATTAATTTGTCTTCCCCATTTTTTTTGGCATTAGTTTTTGTTGTTTCTTTACATTGTTAAAATTGATTTTCATCAAAGGGATGGATACCACAGGTGCAGAATACAAACTGAAATTTATTTTCATTTAAAATCACATTATTATTTTTTTTCAAATTCAGCTTCCATTTGGTTTCTGCCATATGGGTGTAATTGGTCTTTCTTAATCCAGACCCATCAATCTACATAATTATATTTCAAACAATTAAGTTTTGGTCCAAAACATCTGAATTTTAGGTTTAACTTATACAATAACAAGTACTCTTCTAGGGGAATTTGGATTCCCAATTTTTTTCTCTTATAAAATCCCAGTTCCCTCACATTTAAAATACTAACTGCCTGTGTTGCAGTATAGGGATCACTTCATTTTATAGCAGTGTCTGACCCTTAGTGACTTATTGGGCATAAATGAGCTTTTCCCAAGCAACAGCTGATTTTCTTGTATGTGTCATTAATAATAGATATTGTGCAGGTAACACACGGATACCAGCTTTCCCCAACATAAGATTATTTGAGTTCTTTGCCACCAAGTAAAATAGATTATTATAACTATTTCAGTTAGCTTGAATTAAAACACACACACACGTAAAAACATGGACTCAAGAATGGAACACATCCACACACATAATTGCTATCATTTTTTTCTCATCTAGTTCTGAAGTATAAAGTTCTGTGCCTGGTGGATTTACTTCTGACCTTGAAAAAGTCTGTAAATGAGCCTGCTCATTTCATTTGCATACATTTTACTAAACTCCTGTCAGAGTTCAAATTTAGCCTCTGGCTTGATTTCATCAACGCAGAATTATCTTAGGATCTTGGCTTGTAACTGTTCGATAATTAATACTCAGAATTGTCTTAGGATCTTGTCTTGTAATTGTTCAATATTTAATAGTCAGTGTTCCTCAAGATGAGTTACTAAAGGCTTGTGAGCAGTTGAAGAGCTGTGAATAGTGGTTTACAAGTTATCAGCATTTCCATGGAAGGTATGACATTATGATGCCCAGGTCCAGGACAGTTTTAGGCTTTGGGAGTAGTTTATCTGGCAGTGCATGGAGATAAGTTTGCCTTTCTTGTTTCCTTTTCTTTCTTCCATCATTTCCTCTTTTCACACTTGACACTCCTCTTGCCTGTTTTCTTTTATATTCTTTTTTTTATCTCATTGAATTCCTTCAGTTGCCCTCATCTGATCATAATAGAAACTGATGTATTTAATGCAACGTCATGTCTTAGTAGCAATTTTTATTATTTCTCAATTTGAGAAATTCAGCTGAGTTTAACCTTCACTCTCTTTTTTTTCATTTTCTCCTCCACAAACTGACAACTTTACCTTTTAATCTCTGTTGCCTGCTGACTGGTACCCTGTGATTTCCTAAATTTGTAAATATTTCATCTTAATAGAAATGTTGTAATGACAGGATTTAGTAATTTTAATTCACTTATTGTATCTTTAACTTCAAGTACAGTAGACCTGCTATAATACGTGTTCCTTACTTTTCCTTCTAGAACTAGACCTCCACCCCTTACCTCATCCACGATTTTTCGCTTTCTTTTGGGACGCTAGAATGGCCTATCTCCATGTATTTTGTTGCATTTCTCCATTGCTTCTTGTGTCCTGGTGGGGATTTTTGGTGATTCTTTTCAAGCGCTACCTGAGCTCTTTGCTAGTTGTCCCCCTTTCCTAGGGTCTTGTGCTGTGCGGTCATGTACCACTGCCTCAGCCTTGCCCATTGAGGGAACTTGGGTTCCATGATGCTGCCCCTAAACCCGTGTGAGGGTGGGAAATATTCCTCCCCCTGCTGCTACGATTGAGCCCCATGCTGGGTACCATGTTGCCCTCTACACCTGCTTTCAATTGTTAAGGCTTCCCAAGCTTTGGCTCTGGCTCAGTAATCCTGCTGTCAAAACCCTGAAGCTTTCTTAGCCTCCACGCTCAGTGGTAGCAGCAGGTGTTGGAATTGCTCCAAGTCCCTAAGACCCTGGGAGGAAGAGAATGGCTGTCTGACGTAGACCTCAGGACTTGCAAAGCACCAGGAAACCTCTTTAGAAGATATCTAAAGGTAAGATTCCAATTTCTCCAGGAGGTTGTTCCAGAAGCTGAAAAAACTGATAGCCATGGATGTAATCTAAACTGTAGTTAAAGAGTATCCTTTGGACTTCTGCATTTGAATATGGAGCCAAAATGTGATTCTTGGATTGGGAAGCTACTTGTTTAAAACACTTTTTAAAAAAAATCTGTGTTATGTTCACATTCCTATTCTATGTGCATTAAACTTGGCATTGAGCAGGTTTTTCAAATATTTTATTCCATTCTTTGAATTGAAACCTGTGAAGCACATTTTTTTTCACAGTTTGATATGCCTGTATAGTAAAAGAAATTTTGTTGAGAAGTAGAACAGCTAAAGTTAAATGCAAATAATTTATCAAATGTATATTTTAAATTTACCTTTCATTAATACTTAACTTCAAAAACGTTAAATGAATGTATCCTCAAAATTCTCCAAACTAAAATTCCTAAGTCCATAATCTACTCAAAAGGAATTGGAGAAGCATCTTGAGATCTTGGTACTGCTAGGATGTATTATCCTTTGTCCAAAATTACTGCTTTGCATTGTAAATGCAGTAGCGTCTTCGCTTTTAGGGTCCCATTTTCAGTTTTTTTAAAGGGCATATTCTCCCTGCTTCTGCTTTTTTGGCAAAAGTCACTCCATTTGAGTGTAAATAACCTGAAAGGACACTTTTAAAGTAGGTTGAGTCTGTATGTGTTAGAAGAATAACACTTTAAAGGTATTGAGAGTGTGTGTGTGTCTGTTCGTGGAAGAGAGAGAGAGATCAGCAACATCTTAGCGTGAACAACACAAATCATCTCCTCAGAGTTTATAGCTTTTGTAGCAGTTGCTACTTATTTATAACCTTTTATTCTTTTTCCTGCCTCCATTCAGAGGCAGAAATTTGTGATGGTAAAACACCTTGTCTAATATGAGATCATTGCTTTACTATCAATTCATGTCTTTCTGCCTTCTCCCCTCCGCCCCTTGCATTCTTTTTAATGTTAACTTAATCCCTTAATTAATTCTTAACATAGAAATCAAGGCTATTTAGCATAATTTCACATTGAAACTCTTTAATTTTAGTAACAAAAAAGGTTAACCGAGTTTTATAAGTGAGAAAGAGTGTTTACTAATAGCTGTATAAAATGTAAACTATGGTGTCTCTCTTTGGTTGAGTTTATTTAGAATAATTATTTTTTCCTTTAGATCAAAAGATGTGCAACAAAGTATTTTATCTGCACTTGAAAATATCTGTTTAATTCCCTCTAGACCTCAAAACTATAATTAAGTGGAATGTCTTGAAATTGTTCTCATGCATTAAAATGAGTTTCAATATGTAACAGCAGAAAAAGGAAATATAAATGCTTTGATTCTTAATATTTATAATGAATTTATAATTTTAAGAAATAAATGCCACAGTCTCAAGTTGGAGTTTGCATTATTCTTCAAGTTGGATTATAGAGTTAATTTTTCCTTTTGTATTTCTCTAGAACTCTATTATCTTGGAATGAATGAATGACACAAAATATATATAATATTTAACAATTTAATGAGATACTAGAATAAAGAGGTGACTGAACTCAATATAGACATAAAGTTACTTTAAACCTTGAAAAGAGTGTATTCAGTGGAACATAATGATTAGTTCCATTGCCATTGTATTATGGATAAAGTAACTTCGTATAAACAGGACATGATACACTCATAGTAATATAGTGGGTAATTATTATAGGGCTTACAAAAAGGTACATGACATCATCAGATAGTGGCGCCATAAAGATCTTAGTGCTAAGAAATCTACTGACTGAATAATTGAATGACCTTTTTACTTTAGATAAGTAAAAACTAAGATTTTAGATAAGAAAACTAAGGGCCCAAGATTCACAATTTCTTAATTCCAGAGCCAAGATCAGAATCCAAGTCTTTGAATCCTAACCCAGTGCCCTTGGCTTCGATGCAGTGCTATTTACTGAGGTTGTGATACTTTTGAGGGGCCATCTTGCCAGTGTCTGCAGGGTAGTGAATGGATTCCAGGATTGAAGGGATCATTTTCAGTAGCAGTGTGTCTAAGCCTGACTGGTAAACATGGTCCCACCTCTGCAATGCAGTGCAATTGAGGCCCTTATAGTTTCTTTCTTACTTCTGGCTTCCATTACCTTAGCATTTTGAGAAATACAGCGGAAGAACCATTGAAATATTTACATTTGTCTGCTTAGTTTCTAATTTTTAAAAGCCTGTAGGCCTTGAGGTTAAAAAACAACTAGCATATCCTTCACTTTTGTGATCTTGTAAGTTTGGCATTTTTCTGAAAATTTAAATTCTTAAAGAAAAAAATTAGTCCTGTGTGCAAATATACGCAGTTCCTTTTCTATTTCTAAGCAAAAAAATTTTTAATACCACTGACTTTTTGGGGTAGCTCTTCCAAATTGGAAAATACCTCTGCATGCATCAAGTTGTGTGTGACACTGTACAAGTAGAATGAAGTCACGCCCTTTGTGCTATAGTAATTGTATCGGGGTGCAGTCATTTGTTATAAGTGTTAATTAAATATCTTCTGGTTGCCTTATTTAGAATTATTACTTAGACGCTGAGTTTTCCCAGACTTTATGGGAGGTCTGACATAAAGGACCATACCTCAGCTCCTTTAATTGATTCTTTGGGAGTATGAAATGTGGAAATATGTAATGTGCTTTTACATTAGTGACTGTTGGTTTTCAAAATCCTCATCATCCCTAAGAGTATTTCTGCCATAAGACCTCTGCCCGTCAATTCTCCCTTTTCCTTTCTCCCATCTTTTCCTATTCCCTTCTTGGCCATTAATTCCCAGGTGGGCCCATTTAAAGTACGCTCAGCGAATTGTATGAGAGCCATCAAATTCTGGGATGATCAGAATATTTGCTGTAGATATTGAGAAATGTCAAATGGAAGGAAGCCTTTTGTGATATATTTCTTTTGTTGTAATGACTAGAATAAATCAAAGTTGCTCATCCCACAGATCTAGGGATGAGCCCTGGCACTTTATTTTTGTTACTTTGAGAGAGTTTTATGCTTCAAAATAAAATTGTCCTTTTCATTATTTATTTTGCTTGCTGGATCAGAATTAAATAAAACTTAAAATGATCTCTTTAGCTAATCATAATAATGTCTTAGTTGCCCAAGACTTGCAGTCCCATTGAAATCCTTGTCTCATTTAAACTTTTACCCAAAAACACTGTGAGGTAGTGAGTATTATTATTTCCACTTTCCAAATGAGAGAAGTTGAATGACCTGCTCAGGGTCTCACAGCTGGAAACGAGGATCGGAACCCAGGAAGCATGGCTTCAGAGTCCCTCTTCCGAGGCCCTTAATAGTTAAAACCCCTGACGGGGAGTCCTGGATCCCAGATGCAGCCCTTGCCCGTTTCAAGGCATAATGCAATTGAGAAACTTCTGCCTACAACTCACTCCACTGCTGGGCACATGCAGCCTTTGGACCTAGAAAAGTTTACTTATTAGTCCTGCTTAGCATTAGTCCAACCCTCTGTATGCAGCATAAATGCTGTTATCTCCTAATCAGGGTTTTATGAAGATTTGATATAATTTAATGACAGTGTATATGCCAAACACTTAGCACAAAGGCTGCTATATCGAAAACAATCGATGCATTGTTAATGTTATTATATAGTTTTCCCAGGGTCACACGACTAGACAATAATCAACTCAGGATTCAGACCAGAGTCAGTCTGACTGGACAATAACATGAAACAAAAACGCATACACTTTCCACAACAACAATGCCAGGAACCACAAAGCAAAAACTTGTGTTATTCCTATGGTAACACTGCCTCTCAGTCCTAACTGCACCTTTCATAATGAAAAAACCATGATGCTGTGCATGCTGAAGGGAAAGGTAGCATAGTTCATTCTTGAAGTGAGACTTCCAGGATTGGAATTTCTGACTCCATAATTTACAGTTATGCAAATTTCCTAACCCCTATTGGGTCCATAATCTGTATATGAAGGTAATACTAGAACCTATTTTATTGCATTATTCTAAAGAGTAAATCATATAAATGTAATTAAAGAGCACCAATAAATGTTGGCTGTTACTAATAGTTGATAGGGATGTAAATCTTTCATTAAAAATGCAGTATGCTTGCAGAATTATGTGTGGTTGGTGAAAATCATCAGCCTGTAGAATTTTAGAGATAAATAGGACCTTTGTGAATAAATGATCTTCCATTCTCCAAGAACCAATACAGTTTGCCTGTCCATGCCATGTAAACATAGTGGCAGGACAGTGGAGAAAGATGAGAAGATCATTAGGGTTTACCCAGATATTGGGTAGTTGTACCACTGGAGAGGGGGTGAGCTTCTCACTCTGGACTTATGTCAGTGACTGACATTGGGGTCACCAGATGGTGAAGACAGACCTGGTTAAGCAGATGGAAGGATGACCGTCCCTATGTTCTTTCCAGCAGCTGAGCTCAAGTCCAGGGGAGACAGTTGGCCTGGACTGGGTTGAGTGTCTTTAGCATTGGATGTCAATCAGAGCAGGGACTTCTTGAATTTTGGCTGCTTAAGTGCCTGGCCTCCCTTACAGGAGTTTGACCTCCTTGAGGTCAGGGATGTTTACTTCATCTCTGTTTTCGCTGCTGAGCATAGTGTCTATGGAAGTGTGCATTAAATATATGTTTGATAATTAAGTAAAAAAAAAAAGTAAGTTCAAAAACGGATCAGAAGGGCTTGCTAAGGATCCCCAGAAGACAGGAAAGCAAGGCTGCAATGCAGGAAGCACAGGATGCCTGGGGTGGGGGGGGCTCCCTCAGGAACAGAAGGGGTGGGGGGCTGCACTGAGTCTGGTAGAGGCAGACCCTGCAGCTCAGGGATTGGACAGAACAGAAAATGTCATGTGGCCTGTTTAATGAGTGTAGGAACAAAGTGTTCCAAATTTCTTTCTAAAACTTTTTAAGCAGATGTCATATTTAAAGAATTTGCATTAGTTTCTCAAAGGTTTAAAAATAATATTTCTGACATTAAAAACTCAATTTTGTTGCCAGAGACTTACGGAAAAATGTGTCTGTAAATACGTCATTGATAGGATACCCTTATAGGGTGATGTGACAGTGGCTCAGTGGCAGAGTTCTTGTCTGCCATGCCAGAGACCTGCGTTCGAATCCCGTGCCTACCCATGCAAAAAAAAAAAAAAAAAAAAGATACCCTATATAAAGTTAACAAAATATGGTTTCAGTTAGGTAATATATGAGCACATAGTGAAGAGTTTAGAGGTACAGTGTGGGAATTCAGAGTAAAATTTCAAGACCTGAAATATTTGTGGAGGATGATTGGTCAAATTTTGAGGTTTTCCTTTTTCTCTAAGTATAAAGATGACTACTCTTGATTTGTATTTCCAGAAATAATAAGGTAGAAATATCTTTGAATCACAGTCTATGTTAAAAACATGGGACATAACTAAAAAAAGAATGAAGACGATTAGATACATTTAGTCATAAAGCAAATAATTTATGTTGATATTTTTTAAGTTGCCAAAAAAGGGGAGTTTTTGTAGTCCTAATGCGTATTCCAGTTATTTCAGCATGGTATATTTAGGCCAGCCACGTTAGTGCCTTTTATTTATAACCCAGGATATTGTGTGCTGGCACCTGAAGGAAGGTTGTTTAGAAAATTTCACGTAAGAGTAAAATCATACTAAATGTTTCCATTAACATACATGTCTTCTTAATTTTGAAAAGATCAAATGTTGCGCTTTCTAATCTATAAGATTAAGTTGGTGTTAAATTTTCCAGAGTAAAAGAACAAACTCTTCAATCAAGTGCTAGATTATTACCCATTTCTTTAAATGCTGATTTTAGAAACACACATTGATGCAAAGGTACATGTAAAATTGAGTCTGAAAAAAAAAGAGAAATTTATCATTAATATATGTGCTTTGTTTTAGAGAAAGCAGCGTTCATCTGTGCTTTTATTATTTTCAGAAGTGCCTATAAAATTCTGTCTCACACTTTTGCTCTCCCTCCCTGCCCAGTCTCTCTGTACCCACAAGGTAGACAGACACAGGGACAGATGCACTCGCATGCACACAAGGCTTTTCTTTTTGGTCAGAGAATTTTACATTAGAACAGGAATTGTATAGTAACTCTCTGTACTTTAATCATTTCCTTTCATAGCTTTTGTATGCCTTTGTTATATCTGGGAACTATTTGGGCATGGAAACCCTGGTTTACTCCACTTACTCTGAGAGTGCCTTTTTTTTTTTTTTCCTGTTTCCTATTTCCTAATGCCTGTTTTTAGTTTATTTTGGCAATTTATCATGTGAATTTTAATTAGGTAGTAAATTTAGTAAATCATTGAAGAGTATATTTTAACCAACAAAAGTTAAATTCATCGTAAAATCCTTTATATCTGAAACAATTTAGATATCTGAATGCCAGCTTTTCTCCTCCCACTCCATGCCCTGGAAGTGCTCATGGCAGTTTAATGTGTTTCGTTTTAGCCTTTTGAAAGCACAAGAGGCAGCGGTACAAATAAAATCAGCGGGGTCTCTCCCTAAGGGGAATTTTGTCATCAGAAATAAAAATGTCAATGTTGGCAGCAGCCGAGCCGCCCGACCTCCCTACCCCCTCTCTCTCTCCGCCGGACCGCCGCGCGGCGCACGCGCCCCGCAGCAGCCGAGCCGCCCGACCTCCCTACCCCCTCTCTCTCTCCGCCGGACCGCCGCGCGGCGCACGCGCCCCGCAGCAGCCGAGCCGCCCGACCTCCCTACCCCCTCTCTCTCTCCGCCGGACCGCCGCGCGGCGCACGCGCCCCGCAGCAGCCGAGCCGCCCGACCTCCCTACCCCCTCTCTCTCTCCGCCGGACCGCCGCGCGGCGCACGCGCCCCGCAGCAGCCGAGCCGCCCGACCTCCCTACCCCCTCTCTCTCTCCGCCGGACCGCCGCGCGGCGCACGCGCCCCGCAGCAGCCGAGCCGCCCGACCTCCCTACCCCCTCTCTCTCTCCGCCGGACCGCCGCGCGGCGCACGCGCCCCGCAGAAGCCGAGCCGCCCGACCTCCCTACCCCCTCTCTCTCTCCGCCGGACCGCCGCGCGGCGCACGCGCCCCGCAGCAGCCGAGCCGCCCGACCTCCCTACCCCCCTCCTCCCCCTCCTGCTCCGGCTGCTCTCCAACCAACACGGTGCCCTCTTCCCCCGCCTTCACCGTGCTCCTCCGCCACCAGCCTCGACAGCCTTGCCGCCCTCACCTTTCCTCCTCCAGAACAACTACTGGGGGAGTGGAGATAATACAGAGCAGCTCCCGGAGCCACGAGGGAAATCAAAGGGACAGCGTACCCCATCCTGGAACGGCTGACTATCTGGGAGAACCAGCTCCGGTGAGATCACCAAGGGGCACGGGCTTTCCTGGGTGGGACAGCAAGCGACCGGAGTCCCTCCCTTCCACCTTCCCAGGCCAGCTGGTAGAATTGGACAGGCGGTCCCCTTAGGCCGCGGCGGCTGGTGCCCCCACCACACGAGGCCCCCCGGAAAAACTGAGATAGTTGGGTCGGAAATCCCCAGACTGCGGAGAACAGTGACCGGGGGATCCCTTCCAAACACGTGACTCCCCCGTCGGCTGGGAGCAGTGCACTCTCCCGGGCTGCGACAGCTGGCGCCCTCCCGCCACGCTTGGTGCCCCGGGCCGACTAGCTAATTTGGCCGGACGCTCTCCTGTGCTGCGACAGCCGGCGACCCTCCCCGCGTTTGGAACCCCGGGCCGGCTGACATTCTTCCAAGACGCTTCGGTTGCCGAACCTCCCCTACGGCGAGAGTTTTCCAGAGTTGAGGGACCCACAGCAACTTTCGCTGGTGGAACCCACAGACAGGCGTGTGCCACGTGTGCCACCTACTGGGCAGGATAGGAAGAACAGAACCCAGAGACTGCGCAGAAAAATCTTTCAACGTTCGGGTGGGGTCGAACACCCGGGGAAATCTGACTAAATGCCCAGACGCCAGCAGAAGATAACGGATCACGCTCAGCAAGTTGAACATATGGCCCAGTCAAACGAAGAAACCAATAGTTCAAATGAGATACAGGAGCTGAAACAACTAATGCTGAATATACGAACAGAAATGGAAAACCTCTTCAAAAACGAAATCGATAAATTGAGGGAGGACATGAAGAAGACATGGGCTGAACATAAAGAAGAAATAGAAAAACTGAAAAAACAAATCACAGAACTTATGGAAGTGAAAGATAAAGTAGAAAAGATGGAAAAAACAATGGATACCTACAATGACAGATTTAAAGAAACAGAAGATAGAATTAGTGATTTGGAGGATGAAACATCTGAACTCCAAAAAGAAACAGAAACTATCCGGAAAAGAATGGAAAAATTTGAACAAGGTATCAGGGAACTCAAGGACAATGTGAACCGTACAAATATACGTGTAGTGGGTATCCCAGAAGGAGAAGAGAAGGGAAAAGGAGGAGAAAAACTAATGGAAGAAATTATCACTGAAAATTTCCCAACTCTTATGAAAGACCTAAAATTACAGATCCAAGAAGTGCAGCGCACCCCAAAGAGATTAGACACAAATAGGCGTTCCCCAAGACACTTACTAGTTAGAATGTCAGAGGTCAAAGAGAAAGAGAGGATCTTGAAGGCAGCGAGAGAAAAACAATCCGTCACATACAAGGGAAACCCAATAAGACTATGTGTAGATTTCTCAGCAGAAACCATGGAAGCTAGAAGACAGTGGGATGATATATTTAAGTTACTAAAAGAGAAAAACTGCCAGCCAAGACTCCTATATCCAGCAAAATTGTCCTTCAAAAATGAGGGAGAATTTAAAACATTCTCAGACAAAAAGTCACTAAGAGAATTTGTGACCAAGAGACCAGCTTTGCAAGAAATACTAAAGGAAGCACTAGAGTCAGATACAAAAAGACAGAAGAGAGAGACATGGAGAAAAGTGTAGAAAGAAGGAAAGACAGATATGATATATATAATACAAAAGGCAAAATGGTAGAGGAAAATATTATCCAAACAGTAATAACTCTAAATGTCAATGGACTGAATTCCCCAATTAAAAGACATAGACTGGCAGAATGGATTAAAAAACAGGATCCTTCTATATGCTGTCTACAGGAAACACATCTTAGACCCAAAGATAAATATAGGTTGAAAGTGAAAGGTTGGGAAAAGATATTTCATGCAAACAACAACCAGAAAAGAGCAGGAGTGGCTATACTAATATCCAACAAATTAGACTTCAAATGTAAAACAGTTAAAAGAGACAAAGAAGGACACTATATACTAATAAAAGGAACAATTAAACAAGAAGACATAACAATCATAAATATTTACGCACCGAACCAGAATGCCCCAAAATACGTGAGGAATACACTACAAACACTGAAAAGGGAAATAGACACATATACCATAATAGTTGGAGACTTCAATTCACCACTCTCATCAATGGACAGAACATCTACACAGAGGATCAATAAAGAAATAGAGAACCTGAATACTACTATAAATGAACTTGACTTAACAGACATTTATAGGGCATTACATCCCACAACAGCAGGATACACCTTTTTTTCAAGTGCTCATGGATCATTCTCAAAGATAGACCATATGCTGGGTCACAAAGCAAGTCTTAACAAATTTAAAAAGATTGAAATCATACACAACACTTTCTCGGATCATAAAGGAATGAAGTTGGAAATCAATAATAGGCGGAGTGCCAGAAAATTCATAAATACATGGAGGCTCAACAACACACTCTTAAACAACAAGTGGGTCAAAGAAGAAATTGCAAGAGAAATTAGTAAATACCTAGAGGCAAATGAAAATGAAGACACAACATATCAAAACTTATGGGACGCAGCAAAGGCAGTGCTAAGAGGGAAATTTATTGCCCTAAATGCCTTTATCAGAAAAGAAGAAAAGGCAAAAATGCAGGAATTAACTGTCCACTTGGAAGAACTGGAGAAAGAACAGCAAACTAATCCCAAAGCAAGCAAAAGGAAAGAAATAACAAAGATTAGAGCAGAAATAAATGAAATTGAAAACATGAAAACAATAGAGAAAATCAATAAGACCAGAAGTTGGTTCTATGAGAAAATCAACAAGATTGATGGGCCCTTAGCAAGATTGACAAAAAGAAGAAGAGAGAGGATGCAAATAAATAAGATTAGAAATGAAAGAGGAGACATAACTACTGACCTCACAGAAATAAAGGAGGTAATAACAGGATACTATGAACAACTTTACGCTAATAAATACAACAATTTAGAAGAAATGGACAGGTTCCTGGAAAGACATGAACAACCAACTTTGACTCAAGAAGAAATAGACGACCTCAACAAACCAATCACAAGTAAAGAGATTGAATTAGTTATTCAAAACCTCCCTAAAAAGAAAAGTCCAGGACCAGACGGCTTCACATGTGAATTCTATCAAACATTCCAGAAAGAATTAGTACCTACTCTCCTCAAACTCTTCAACATAATCGAAGTGGAGGGAAAACTACCTAATTCATTCTATGAAGCCAACATCACCCTCATACCAAAACCAGGCAAAGATATTACAAAAAAAGAAAACTACAGACCAATCTCTCTAATGAATACAGATGCAAAAATCCTCAATAAAATTCTAGCAAATCGTATCCAGCAACACATTAAAAGAATTATACATCATGACCAAGTAGGATTCATCCCAGGTATGCAAGGATGGTTCAACATAAGAAAATCAATTAATGTAATACACCATATCAACAAATCAAAGCAGAAAAATCACATGATCATCTCAATTGATGCAGAGAAGGCATTTGACAAGATTCAACATCCTTTCCTGCTGAAAACACTTCAAAAGATAGGAATACAAGGGAACTTCCTTAAAATGATAGAGGGAATATATGAAAAACCCACAGCTAATATCATCCTCAATGGGGAAAAATTGAAAACTTTCCCCCTAAGATCAGGAACAAGACAAGGATGTCCACTATCACCACTATTATTCAACATTGTGTTGGAAGTTCTAGCCAGAGCAATTAGGCAAGAAAAAGAAATACAAGGCATCAAAATTGGAAAGGAAGAAGTAAAACTATCACTGTTTGCAGACGATATGATACTATATGTAGAAAACCCAGAAAAATCCACAACAAAATTACTAGAGCTAATAAATGAGTACAGCAAAGTAGCAGGCTACAAGATCAACATTCAAAAATCTGTAGCTTTTCTATACACTAGTAATGAACAAGCTGAGGTAGAAATCAAGAAACGAATCCCATTTACAATCGCAACTAAAAGAATAAAATACCTAGGAATAAATTTAACCAAAGAGACAAAAAACCTATATAAAGAAAACTACAAAAAACTGTTAAAAGAAATCACAGAAGACCTAAATAGATGGAAGGGCGTACCGTGTTCATGGATTGGAAGACTAAATATAGTTAAGATGTCAATCCTACCTAAATTGATTTACAGATTCAATGCAATACCAATCAAAATCCCAACAACATATTTTTCAGAAATAGAAAAACCAATAAGCAAATTTATCTGGAAGGGCAGGGTACCCCGAATTGCTAAAAACATCTTGAGGAAAAAAAACGAAGCTGGAGGTCTCGCGCTGCCTGACTTTAAGGCATATTATGAAGCCACAGTGGTCAAAACAGCATGGTATTGGCATAAAGATAGATATATCGACCAATGGAATCGAATAGAGTGCTCAGATATAGACCCTCTCATCTATGGACATTTGATCTTTGATAAGGCAGTCAAGCCAACTCACCTGGGACAGAACAGTCTCTTCAATAAATGGTGCCTAGAGAACTGGATATCCATATGCAAAAGAATGAAAGAAGACCCATCTCTCACACCCTATACAAAAGTTAACTCAAAATGGATCAAAGATCTAAACATTAGGTCTAAGACCATAAAACAGTTAGAGGAAAATGTTGGGAGATATCTTATGGATCTTACAACTGGAGGTGGTTTTATGGACCTTAAACCTAAAGCAAGAACACTGAAGAAGGAAATAAATAAATGGGAGCTTCTCAAAATTAAACACTTTTGTGCATCAGAGAACTTCATCAAGAAAGTAGAAAGACAGCCTACACAATGGGAGACAATATTTGGAAATGACATATCAGATAAGGGTCTAGTATCCAGAATTTATAAAGAGATTATTCAACTCAACAACAAAAAGACAGCCAACCCAATTACAAAATGGGAAAAAGACTTAAACAGACACCTACCAGAAGAAGAAATACGGATGGCCAAGAGGCACATGAAGAGATGCTCAATGTCCCTGGCCATTAGAGAAATGCAAATCAAAACCACAATGAGATATCATCTCACACCCACCAGAATGGCCATTATCAACAAAACAGAAAATGACAAGTGCTGGAGAGGATGCGGAGAAAGAGGCACACTTATTCACTGTTGGTGGGAATGTCAAAGGGTGCAACCACTGTGGAAGGCAGTTTGGCGGTTCCTCAAAAAGCTGAATATAGAATTGCCATACGACCCAGCAATACCATTGCTAGGTATCTACTCAAAGGACTTAAGGGCAAAGACACAAACGGACATTTGCACACCAATGTTTATAGCAGCGTTATTTACAATTGCAAAGAGATGGAAACAGCCAAAACCTCCATCAACAGAAGAGTGGCTAAACAAACTGTGGTATATACATACGATGGAATATTATGCAGCTTTAAGACAAGATAAACTTGTGAACCATGTAATAACATGGATGGACCTAGAGAATATTATGCTGAGTGAATCCAGCCAAAAACTAAAGGACAAATACTGTATGGTCCCACTGTTGTGAACGGACATTCGAGAATAAACTTGAAATATGTCATTGGTAACAGAGTTCAGCAGGAGTTAGAAACAGGGTAAGACAATGGGTAATTGAAGCTGAAGGGATACAGATTGTGCAACAGGACTAGATACAAAAACTCAAAAATGGACAGCACAATAATACCTAATTGTAAAGTAATCATGTTAAAATACTGAATGAAGCTGCATCTGAGCTATAGGGTTTTTTTTTGTTTTTGTTTGCTTGTTGGTTTGTTTGTTGTTGTTGTTTTTTACTATTACTACTACTTTTATTTCTTTTCTTTATATTGACATTTTATATCTTTTTCTGTTGTTTTGCTAGTTCCTCTAAACTGATGCAAATGTACTAAGAAACAATGATCATGCATCTATGTGATGATGTTAAGAATTACTGAGTGCATATGTAGAATGGTATGATTTCTAAATGTTGTGTTAATTTCTTTTTTTTCTTTCCGTTAATAAAAAAAAAAAAAAAAAAAAAAAAAAAAATGGATTTTTAAATTCCAAAAAAAAAAAAAAAAAAAAAAAAAAAAAAATGTCAATGTTAAGAGAGAAAATGTAAATAAAATTAGTGATGGTTGGTAATCATCACCTGTCTTGATTTTCTGTGTGGCAATTGGTTTTTGGTGTATGAAGTTTTTAAAGAGTCTTCCAAATTAAAAAAGAATTGCCAAATGAAGCAAGTCAGACTAAAAGAAGTAGCTAAAAATTATGTTTTAAAAAAAAATTTAGAGGAACAGCTGTATAAACACTGTGTATATATGCATATGATTGTATGAGTTTGTTTTGTATCTGTACATTACATATGCTATGTGGTTTAGTTATAGCTTATGTAAAATATACTATAAAATTATATATTATTACATGTTAGATGGCTTAATTACATATCATATAATTATATGTATAATATATCTGTGTACACACATGTGAAAATCAGATATAATTTGCAGAAATTCCCAACTCTAATGCCATTTCTAGGTAAAATTGCATATTTGCTGGAGTCAGATTACAGGTGCTCAGACCCCAGCCCCACCACATACTGGTTGTATTATTTTGGGCAAGCTTTTTGATCTTCTCTGAGCGTAATAATTCTAATCTTCATGGTGGGGCTAATAACAGAACCATAGGATTATTTTGAGGATTAAATGAATTAATGCATTAAACCATTTAGAACAGTCTGCCTGGTGTATACTAAGTACTCAGTACACTATCTTTTTTTTTTCCCCATTCTTTTTGTTTTATGCATTGTTTCCAACAGAAATGATTATTTCGCCTTCTGTCTTGTGGGGCAGCGCTGATGGGAACTGAGGATCACAATCAGAGAAAGGAATAACCGAAATTTAATCAAAGCATTTCCTAGCCAAGAGGTCAAGTGCTAAAGACCAAATTCAAGTGCAGGAGGGGGTCCAAAACTTACTAAAGCTTGATGAAGGAAGGAGGGGAGCTAAGTTTAAGGCAGAAACAAGTTAAAGTTATGCCTTTGGATAGTAGGTGTTTGCAGTAGCAGTCCCCCCTCCCACCGCCCTTTTTTTTCTTTGCATGGGCGGGCATCCGGAATCGAACGTGGGTCTCCGGCATAGCAGGCGAGAATTCTACCCCTGAGCCACCGTCGCACTGCCCAGTAACGCCCCTTTTGAAGACATGGGGAACCATCCTCATAAACACAGTTGTATCCACCCAAGATCAGTTCTGCATTTCAATATCTTATAGTTGGAAATTTCTACCAATATCTACTAAAACCATTGTTTCTTTATCATCCTTTGGTATTCACACCTTTCCACATAAGTTCATCATTCTGAAAACTTTTCGTTGTTGTCCTTTCCTTTTTTCTTGACTTTCTCCTTGGTGATTCCATCATTTTTCCTGAGTAGAGTCTATTTTACAGGAATTACAGTTATTTTCTTATGGAATAGCTCTGATGACCATGATGAGGACTGTACCTAGGCTAACCATGAATCTTTTTTCCTGGAATGCTTTCAATTTCAGTTCTTCTAGATCGTATTAGTTTTTTTTTTTTTTTTTTTTTTTTTGCATGGGCAGGCACTGGGAATTGAACCTGTGTCTCCAGCACGGCAGGTGAGAACTTTACCTGCTGAGCCACCGTGGCCCACCCCATATTAGTATTTTTTTAGTGAGAAAAATATGTTCCTCCAGTTACATTTCAGAGGTTCTCTTAGGCTATTTGAAGCTGCCATGATTGTGTATATCAGAAGGAAAGTGAAAGTAAACTAGGAGGCAAATAAAGAGCACCTCGACTTCAACACACTAAAACAGAAAAGGTTTCATGAACCATTTTAATGATTCCAGTCCTGGGGCTGGAAACCTATCAAGTCCCAGTTGTTTCGGAGGGGGCAGTGATGCTCCATTCCAGCCCCATACCAAATCCCAAAACATGATCATTTTAATTTGAGAAAGTAAGTGGTCTATAGTCCATGTTCAATGTTTGGGATGGTGGGTTTGAGCCAATACTTCCTTGTGCATGATACCTGCTTTCCAGAGCCACCCGCCATCTTGCCCCCGTGGGCTGCATAAAATCTAGCAGAGATAGTACACATCACAGCACCTTCTGTAAACTGTTCTCCTTCTTCTTTATGAATGAATTTACTTGTCTGCAAAGTAATATTAATAAAAGTTCAGTGTGCTGTGAAAAGCAAATCTTTTTCTGATTCTTGCCCACTAATGCCCCAGGCGTGTGTTACTCTCATGAACATTATAATTGAAAGTGTATTGATTGTTTTTATAAGTATAATAAGTAATATACATTTGATAAGGATAATAGGTAGTATGCATGATAATCTA
The DNA here is from genome assembly GCF_023851605.1 of Tamandua tetradactyla. Taxonomy (NCBI): domain Eukaryota; kingdom Metazoa; phylum Chordata; class Mammalia; order Pilosa; family Myrmecophagidae; genus Tamandua; species Tamandua tetradactyla. Next base: position 47,141,138 of record NC_135331.1, read on the forward strand.
TCTAGAAGAATAGTAAGGGTATGGGGAATTAGGCTTTATTTTTTTCTGAGATAAGTAAAATTTAAAAACTCATGATCACCCTTTAAATTTTGTTTGCAATTTGAGTGAATTATTGTTGTCCAACACATGTGTTAGGAAAGAAAAAGCGAGTATAAAAGAGAGGAGAAAAGACAGGGTACAGAAAACAAGGAGGCACTCTCTTCTAGGAGGAAATACATTTTTAATTAACACTGGAGAATACAGAATTTGCTATATCAACATAGTGTATTATTTTCTCAAAGGTTTGGACAAACCACTGAGTATTTTTTAAATAAATGAGTGTATGAGTTAGTGAAAATCAGTGAGTGAGTAAAGGAATAAATGGATAAAGTCAGTAGGTAACACATTCTTCCTGTTTATTGTTTTTTTTTTTTTGGAAACAATTCTTATTTTGAAGTGCTACGGAGTATTCATTGAATGAATTTGGGCAAAAATCCTCATTTTCTCTCTAGGTAGCAGGCAATTGTTACAGTAGGATCAGAGCTTTTTAGATTATAAGATATTGTTTATTTAACTTGAACTACCCTACATTTGTAGATCTCTGAGAAATTAGTAGATGAGAAACACAAATCATAAGCAAATGGGCAGTGGATACTATATTTAAAATAAACATCGGTGGATATAATCACATCTGAAATAAATAGAAATGGATTAAGAAAATTACAGTGGTTTAAAAGGATTTTGTGTGGTTTCTATCCCTGTTTCAATTTGATTGTGATGGTAATTGTTATTAAAGGAACACCGAGTACTAAGTGTCTTTAAACATTTAACCGGCAGCAGCCCAGCAGCAGTGCCAAACATGTCCTGGGGTCTTTGATTTGATGCGTGTCAGGATTTGATGTTATCACCACAGAATTTTCACTGCTTGAGAAAAATATCGAGGAAACAGCATTCACATCACTATGAAATTTGGGATGGTTGGTAGTCTTTGGACCCTGTGAAAGCCATAACAAGCCTTCCTGAGTAGCCTGAGAACAGAAAGAGTGGTTGCAGAAGGAAACTGAGGGGGGAGTTTGAAAAAATAACATTTCAGAAAAATGCAAGCAGGCGGGCTGCCGGTGGCTCAGCATTTCAAGCCTGTCATGTCAGAGACCTGGGTTCGGTTCCCGGTGCCTGCCCATGTAAATAAAAAATAAAAAAAATAAAGAAATTAAAAAAAAAAATACAAGCATCAGTGGCTTTGTTTGGTGAATAAAAAAACTGGAAACTTATTTCTTCTTATTTTGTAAATGAATAGCTCAATGTAACATTATATCCATAGTGTGTTAAAGAAATGGAAAAAAGAAAAGAAAGGAAACTTGGACTTCCGAATGAACAGCTTGTCAAAACACTAGCATTTGATTTTATCTGAAAGATTTTATTCTACAGTGCCTAGAGGAAATCACTGAACTAGAAAAGCTGAATATCATTTCTGACTAATCCTTTAGTCATTCAAATAATAGGAAATTATTTAGTTCCAGTTTTTCATAGTAGTCCATCCTGAAGAATAGAATTACTTAGCCCACTCGAAGGTATTTCAGGAAAGTTAAGATGATGCTTTCAAATATGTTTTAGTACTGAAAAGGTGGGGTCAGTAAATATTTTGCCTTTTGCTTCAGTTTCATCATGCATTTCTCAAATTGCAGCTAGGAAAGTTAGCCGAAAATGACCTTGAGGTTTATAGTCGAGTGAGTAGGGATGGAATATTGCCAGTTGCTAAGATAAGAAATATAGGTGACAAAGAAAAAGCAAGATACTAAATAGTAAAAAAATCGAGATCTTACTTAATCAAGGAAGGGAGAAAACTTTCAGGAAGGAGGGAGTTAATGATGCTAAATGCTAGAGAGGACAAGAAACACTCTAACCTTTGAGAAAGCAGTTTAAGTAAAAGTGAGTTAAAGGAGATAGAATCCAGATTGTTAACTAGATTCCAAGAAGATGAGTCACTAATAAGTTGGGTGGTGTGCATGATGATTGAACAGGTGTAGACAGTTCTTTAAAGAAATTCAGTAACAAGAAAAAGAGGAAAAGTGGGTGTGGGCTGGAGAATTCAGCAGACAAGGGAAGATTGTTGTAGAACAGTGGAGGCATATATATATTTTAACCCTACTAAAGAAAGGTACAGGAGACAGCTTAGAGGAAAAGGATGAAGAACTATTGAAATTGGGATAATAGGTGGAGTATATCTCAGAGAAGTTTTGAAGGATCTAATAAGTCAGTGGAGAGCTTGGCCTTGGAAAGGAAGATGGACCAAACATTTCCCGAGAGACAAAAGTGGAGAAGGCACAGCTAGCTAGTAAGATTACTCTCCTGAACATTACCTCTGTACCTTCCATTCCATCTTAACTCTTGCTTAGGTGGTTCACTGCTCTTGTCCACACTCTTTTTTGCACAGCTTTTTAAACCTTTTTGTTTAACTTCTTGGCTTTTTCTAAAGTCCCACCTTGACTGTAAACCTGTGAGAACAGGGAACATGTTTTTTCTGTGTACACTTTGCTTAGATGCTCCCTTTTCATGTGTTGCTCTAATTATTTCGGTAACCCCAAAAGCCAGTGCTATGGCTACCAGCACTGCATAGCCCAAGGGCGAAGGCTCGTTAGCTACCTCGGTGAACTTCAAAAGCTGTTTGCAAAACAAATCCTCATTTTCAAATGAATAGTTATTATGGTACTTTTTTTTCTTTTTTGGTCAAAAAAGCTACATCACAGAGCTTACTTAGTACTGAGAAGTGGTTACTTCCCACGCCAGATGAAACTTCTCACTATTAATTCATTGTAGGAAGTAGAATTTGTCTGAAAAAGAAATTTATGGGGAAAAAATATGTAAATTATGTTTACAGAACAAATGGTTGTGAACTGCTGTGGAAGATTAGATTGTGTCCTAAACTTTTGTCTAATTCACAATTAAGGCACACATCCATCATTTGGATGGTTGTTATAAATATAGATTTTTTTTCAATGAACTTATCTTTTTAAATTCGATTTTATACTTTCAATAGCTATATTTAATTCCTGATTAATACTTTTGGATGACGATCTCTTCACTGTTTTCATAGTCACAATCAAAAAGAAACTTTGCTCGTCTAGGTACATGATTTTAAAAATGAAAACAACTTTTTACAGCCATTCATTTATTTGTAACAGCTGAACTCGTTTACTTAAAGTCTCTGGCAGGTCTTTTTTCTCCCCTCAGAGATGAAACATAGACATTTATTTTAATGTTACTGAAATCTCCTTTAACTTTTTTTTTTGGTTACTTGCTCTTTTGAAACTTTATTCTTTCATGGCAGAAGTGATTCAAAGGAAAAGTTAAAAACAAAAGGCTAACTTTGCCTCCAGTGTAGAATATACATAGTGAATATGTTATTATTTGTTTTGTGGCTGCTATTTGTTTTTCCAGTAACTTCACAAAGTATGTTCAAGTTTTACATAAAGTGTTTAATTTCACAGCTGGGACATATTTCTCAAATCCTGATTTTTATTTACCTGTTATACATGGCATAACAATTTTTTTTTTTTGTTTTTTTTTTTTGCATGGGCAGGCACCGGGAATCAAACCCGGGTCTCTGGCATGGTGGGTGATTACTCTGATGCTGAGCCACTGTGGCCTGCCCATGGCATGGCAATTTTAAAAGCACATTTTGATGTGTAAATATGTACATGGGGAGAGGACTTAAGGTAGTGGACTCAAAAGTGAGACTGCTGGTGTTTAATTCTGGCTTTCGCAATCACAAGCAGTATGATCAGGTACAAGTTACTATAAACTGCATTTGTCTCATCTGTAAAACTGGGTTGCTTATGACACCTCCCTGAAATGCTTTTGAGAGATTTAAATGGGATGAGGCATATAAAGCACGTACACAGAATCTAGCATGTGTGTAAGGCTCATTAAATGTTAGCTTTTCTTATTATATTTTCAGAATCACGTTTCAGAGATAAAATTTTCCTAAAAGTCTAGCGCTGTTTCAAACACATTCTTGGTCTCTTTATTAATTCACTTTATTTTGCAGAAATGATCAATGATCCATTTCTTATGAAGTTCCACAGAAACAGATTTAGAACTGTCTATCATTTTCATGGTTTTAGATTCAGCATTATCCTTACAGTTTAAAATGGTATCATTTTAATTCCTAAACTACGTAATACTAAGAAGGTTTGTAATGTTAGCCACTGGATTTTATTCCTCCTTAAAATACTTGATTTTATTTCTCCTCAAAATAGGTGGAGACAGAAAATGAAAAAGTGAGACATTCATCTAGTATGAATGAAATGTGACCAGTGACAATGTATATATTCCTTTCTTTCCTGTTTTTAGTATCATTATTAACCCCAAATCATTTAAAATACTGATTGATCCTGACTATTGTAGTACAAATATCTTATTTTCTTCTGGAAACTTCCAGAAAGGTATGTGAAGCCCCCTGACTGCATTAGAATTGTAAATTGAAATACAATTTCAACCTGTTCCAGTGTTCCAGGGCCACCTGGAATCACTAGTTAGAAGTTTAGACTCTTCTCCAACCTTATTGGAGTTTTTTAGGCTTCTTGCTGTCTCGTTCCTGCCTTCACACCGTTCCCTCTTCTCAAAAAAACCTCTCCAATCTTGTTTTCTTAATTGACAGCTTCCCATACTTCTAGGCTCAACCTCAAAGTTAGCTCCTCTGGGAAGCCTTCTTTTGGCCCTTCCCTTCCCACCACCAGGCTGTAGGCGTTGTCCCCTTAGCACCGTACACTGTGCTCTTTTCTAATTGTTAACTGGTTTGACTTCCCAGGGATACAACAGGGACTGTGACCGTTGCATCTACAGTGGCTGGTACCATTGTGTAAATGCTTTTTAATGTTGCTTGACTAACCACCTGCATAGACACTTGGCTTTTGTTTCATTTTGTGCTATTGTCTAGTTTTGTTTCATTAGGCAGATGCATGGAGATAACTTTTTGGATTGTATAGTAGGCTATTAAATAAACTTAAGTATAGTTTAATGAATCATTTACGAGAATATAGAAATAACACTCGTGGTAAATATCCTATTTTACTAAAGCAGGAGACATATTTAAATTATGTCTGAGTGATGTATTTTAATACTAGGGTATCAGCATAGGCTGTAATCAGATAACAAACAAGTCTCAGTAGCTCAGCCAACAAAGGTTTGTTTCTTGCTCACATGAGGTTGACGCACACACTCATCCAGCGGCATAGGGATCTAACTTAGCTTACCTCAGCCTCCTGCAGCGTGTGACTTCCAAGATTGCTGAGGCTGGGCCCGTGAAATGTGGTAGGAGAACATGATATTCTAGTCCTCCTTTCCTGAGAGTCAAACCTGCCTCGGCTAGAATTAGTCATATGGCATCAACTTAGTTGCAACAGAGGCTGAAAAGGTCTTTGGAGGTTCTGAAGACACCAGAAGCAGTACATAGAAATTAATGCTGCTACTAGGTATTTTCTTTCCTATTTTATATGCTTAGTTTTCCAGGACGAGGGAAGGGCGTAGGCTAGAGGTTGAGGCCGTTGGGTGAATTCAAGTATAAAACATGAATTAATTCCACAGCTATTTTATTGACTCCTCAGCATTTTGCAGACATATTAATAACTGAGATGAGTCTGTCCCAGTAGATACTAATATTTTTTTGGTTTATGGTCCATTTTGAGAACCTGATAGAAGCTATACAAAACTTTCTGCAAGAATGCGTATCAACATATAACTCCAAAACCTGGCAGGCAAATTCAGGTGCTCATGGAATCCTTGAAACTCGCTTGTGGAAGTTGTCCCATGCTTAGGAGCACCTAGCCTATGGCATAAAGATTGATGAGGTATTAGGGAAAAGGAGACAAATCAATAAGGGAAAAGGAGACAAATCAATATGAAATCATGCAATTTGCATATCATACAATTGACCTGCCTTAGGGTGAACAGTAGGCGCTTCTTAAAGAAAATTAAAACTTAGTCCAAACAGGTAAGAACTAAAAGGGGAAAAAAAAAAATGAACTAAAAAAAAAAAAAAAAAAACTTAGTCCGTCAGTTTGAATGGAATAGATAATTTGAATCTAGATATAGATTTCATTTGAGGAAAAAGTTGTAGACAATAGACAAAATCACTAATAAATGTGCAGTTGAGAACCAGGCAGCTGATTGGGAACTGAAAAATAGCTTTTACTCTTGATTTCTTGCCAACATGTACAATATGAAGCTTTAATGATGAATGGATTAAATTCTTCATGCTGTGTTATAGTTGCATTACACAGAAGTCAGTGCTTTGATATTAAAATATTATGTGCTTAAGTTTGAGGATCATACAAATTAATGAATGAACTGCAAATGGTTTCCACAGCTTAGTTCCATACTCAGGGCCTCTTTGTTCTTTAAAATCATAAAGCAGATCTCCTAAATTGAAGTTTCATATTCCCATTTTTTTCACTGTACTTTTACAATTTTTACCACATGGAGAAAATGTCTGCCTCACAGCCCTCCATTTACATAGTGTGCAAGTACATATGCTTTATAAGAGACGTTAGTAACAAGTTGACATATTTAATCATGGTTTGGAAATTATTATTTCTTTTCAGAAATAAATTCTTGTCATTTGTGCCCATTTTATAAATGAGGAAAGCGGGAGTTACAGAGTTTCAAATGACTTGAGTTTTGCTCCTGTAGAAATTTTATCTAGCATTTTCAGCCATTTACTTAGTCAATTTTAATTATTTCTTTAAAAGTTTACTCTCCTCACCAGACTTGGCAGCTCCTGAAAGGCAGAAATTCTATATTATTCATCATTTCAGTTCTCTAGCCTGGCATTTATTTAGGCGCTCAATATATATAGATACATATTTTTTTAGCAAAAAAATGGCAGGCAACTAAATGAAATAATAAAATAAAAAATGAGTAAGATCCAATCCCTTCCCAAGTGCCTGCAAGGTAAAATAGCAACATGACTTGGTGCTGTTACGCCAGAGCCTGATTTCCTGAGTCAGATATCAGCTGGACCTCACCTGGGTGAACTTGGCAGTAACAGTCACTTTCTTATAGTGTTGTGAGGATTAAATGAGCTAGCATATACAGATGTCATGGAGCCGTGCTTGTGCCCAGTTTAATTTCACTTTACGAATTTAAGTCTCAAGGGTTATGTCATTGGTGACATAAATATTTAAATTTTGGACAAAAATAAGAACCGGAGAGTGAATATAGTTTGACATTGATTAAAAAAATGGAGCAAAATATTTTAAATTTGTTTGATTACAATGTATTTGATAATCTTGGAAATTAAGGCTAAATTCACAGCTTTAGCATACCATATTTAAGTGCACATTATTTAAGCTATTCTAAAGTTTATAATCACTTCAGTTTTGTAAGATTGTACAATTAACTGTTTTTTCCGGATGTTATTTTCTTGACTAGGGCACTGTCAAATGAGCACTTAATTAGAAAGATACAATCTTTATACTCAAAGGATGTGATACTGCTGGGCTAAACCCTATTATCAGAAATAGACCAAAATTTAGACGAATATACTGAAAATCAGTATTCGCCCTAGTGAAGAATAACATTTCAAAACCAGTTTATTATGAAATTTATCCACTGAATGTGACTTTCTCCCCCAGATTTATTTCATTTGCTTCCAGCCCATTTCCATATTCTCATAGATTTCATCAAAATCACAGAGTGGGGAAGCAGTACAAGATATCATGCATTGTTGCCGTTTGTTGGCTTGAGTCATCTCAGAATCCAAGTGAGTCACTGCAGCTTGTTCCTTTAGTGCAGCACCTGTTGTACCAAGTGAATTGATAAGCAGCAATAACAGGCGTGGCCAGCAGCTCCAATAACCCAGCAAAGAAGAGAAGAGCCTGCCTTTTTTTTTTTTTTTTTTTTTTTATGAGATACACAGAATTGCCTCTGGCTTCATTTTCATGACACTTTGTTTCTCATGGGAAGGATGGTGCGAAGTAGAAAGACTTTGCTTTCATTTAAATTATGTTCCTGGTAATCTAGCGTAGCAGAACAGCATGGTTTGGTGATAATCATAAGGCAAGAATCAGTTTTCACAGTTTTATGAAACCCTCTTCTGAATCATTAAAATGTGTGCTAGGAAAAACCGGTCTCCCTGACTTATGTTTCTGTGTTCAGATACAATTTTTTTTAGAGTCTAAAACTAAAGTAAACTGATCTTTCAGCACACTTTTTGAAATATAAAGACTGTACAAAGAATTTATTACCTTGTTCTTTCGGGAGATTGATTAGATTTAGTGCCCTCCACAGTTTTTATGTGTTCGCAATAGTACAAATTATTGTGAAGTGAGCCTATTGGTTTTTATAAAATATTTTGACTAGAATCTACTCCATAGAAGAAACAACTGAATCCAAGAATGTGCACAGAGGCGAGGAAACTACTTATGATCCAGGTTTGCCTGACAAGATATTCCCTTAAAAGGTGCCCTGGTTTAGAAGTTCAATTGTTCATGGTTTCTTGTTTAGGATAAGTGGAACCCTTTGACAAGACATTTATCTTGAAGCATATATTACCTGGCAGATTGAAATTATTTCTATGCAGCACAACAGTGCTATAACCTTCAGAACTTTATTGTGAAAGATGATTTTCTTTTTATTTCTTAAAATCATAAAAATGAAATTACTTTTGTTCTTTATTTCAAAAATGTGTATGTGGGTATGTGTGCATGTTTGTATATTGTATTGTGCATTTGTATGTGTACGCTTGTGCAGTTTCCCAAATATATATGAAAGAAAATTCACACACTTAACCTATGAAATTAACCTGCTGTAATCACAAATGTAATGGGGTCCATGGGAGGGTGGCAGATTGTTGCTTCTACCCTCACCTCCTACCACAGATATCTCTTTTACATTCATTTGAACCAAAGGCGGCTCTTGTGGAATGTCCATCAACACAAAACTTCACACCCATACCCTAAACCCTGGTGGTTATGAGTATTGATATTGGCCAAAAAATCTTACATACATCCAATAATTTTCTGTGGTAATGCTAATATAAACTTTTAACCTTTTAAAAATTGAAAGAATCCAATATGAACAAATCCTCCCCTGCCCTTATGGGTTAGGTCTTTCACTCCTCCTGAAACCAACCCCCCTCCCTTCTCCCGTCTCCTGCCCCTATCTGTTTGTCAAAACTCATCAAAAAGGAATCCTCCTTTCTCGAATTGTCCTTCTCTGCTCCCCAGGCTGAACTAGGGGTCTCTCTTCTGTGCCTCTCCTTTTAGGTTCCCAAGTCAGTATGCTCATCCTTTTGTCTATGGCATCCCTCCCCCATTTTTGTTTTGAAAAATTTCAAACCCAACAAAAATTTAAAACACGAGTGTGATAAATAACCCATTTACTATTCAAATAGGTTTGCTAATTAATTTTTGCCAGACCATTTGCATATGTATATATATTGGTATATGTATCCAGACACATTTTTTTCTGAATCATTGAAAGAAATAAGTTGCATATACCCACTCCTTTTGTTAGTCTCCTTTACCCAGGTCCTGCTGTCCTTAGATTGATTATACTCAATAATTTTTGAAGATTTATTTCCTGATTCATTCATTCATCAAATATTTTTTTAAATACCTAGCATGTATTACACACTGAAGTTGAACCTTGAGATTCCAATGAGTAGTCAACCTGATTAGAGATATGTATAATCCATGATGATTAGACTATAAGAAGAGGTGTAAAATGTTACTACTGTAAATGGAGAAGGGGAATGCAGAAACCCAGATCTATCAATGAAAGTACTATCATTTATTTTATTGAAAAATTTATTGATTCATTTATTCAGTTACCAACGTTTATGATCTACTTTATGCCAGTTACTTCCAGAAGCTCTGGGTAGGGTTAGTTGAGGCCTCTTTCCCTTTAAGAATAGGGGAAAGAGAAGCTCATCAAAGCATACAGTTGGATTTATCATTGGCGGAGAGCCACTGGGTACTATGGAAATGGGGGAGGGGATGGTTGGAGGATGCCTCTGGAGTATATCCTGGCAATGCTAGAGTAGCAATTTGGAGGGCAAGTTGGAATTAACCAGGCAGATAAAGAGTGAGAGCACATTTGAAACCAATCCTTCAGCTTATTTCAAGTCGAATAAGCATGAAATAGTTCGGTGAGTTCCAGGAATGGCCCAGAGTTTGATATGACTAGAGTGAAAATTGCAAAGGGACAGTTGTGAGAAAAAGGAAGGCTCAGCACAGGGGACCAAAGACCAAGTTTTGAGGGACTCTGTGAGTTCAGCTAAACAGTTTCAACTTTACTGAGAAAGCTGTGGGAAACATTGGATGATTCAGACAAAATGGAGATAGATACCAGATTTGTGTTTTAATGTGCTTAACCTGAAAAAAAAATGCTGAAAAGGACAGAGCTTAATATTTTTAATTTAGGGAAGTTAAGAATTGCTTTAGTGGGAGCTAATTCAAATATTAGAAGTGATTCAAAGGTAGGTTTAGGTAATTATTGTGCACATAATAAATTAACCGAATTATTGATGTCACAACCAATTTATCTTCCCCAAGAAACAATTTTATTTTCTTTTCAGCATTTTCTTCAAAGATAATTAAATCTAACATTAAAAAACATTAAAAAAATGTTTTGCTCACAGCCAAGAATTGGTAGTCTCTGCAGCTAATATTGCTGGGGTTAAAAAAAGGGAAGAAAGAGTTGCTATTATTAGACACCTGGCTTTGTAGGGTACTGAATGTCATTTTAAGTATTTTATTTCTTGCTGCAAAAATCTTTCTGTCGAGTAAATGAGTAGGTATTAATCAATGAAAACATGACAGTGATTCTGGAGATTTCATAATTGATGTGATGTTTTTGTTTATTGGACCAATTAAGCCTGATTGACTTGCAGATTGCAGCAGCTCTGACAAAGCACCCGTTGCTCCCAGCATTTCAGTTCTCGCGTGTGCTCTGCAGTGCGGATCCGCTGGCAAGCGCAGCCGCCTCTGGGAATCATGTCAGAGAAGGCATTAGTGCCGGTCGCTTGTACAGATGGTTAAAGCGTATGAGATAGAATCAAAAATCGTCATCTTTGGGGGTGCAAGGGTAATTTTGTGGTAGAATTCTCGTCTGCCATGCGGTAGACCCAGGTTCGATTCCCGGCCCATGCACTTCCCCCAAACCAAACAAACAAGCAAACAAACAAATGAAAAACCTAAAACAAAAATTCAGCAAATGGTGCTGCAATAAGGAGATACTTACAGGGAAAAGTAATGAAATGTGACCCCCGCCATACAGCATACAAAAAACAATCATTATTTTTGTTTTATTCTGTTAAAATTTAGCATATTGTGTTTTTTTGTAAACTCCTACAATCAGATAGCATAGCTCTTACTTTAAGATTCATATCCCCCAAAGTTTATTAATTCGGTTTTTGAATGTTTTAAGCTATTGAATTGACTTCCAGGTGGACCTTGGTTTCCCAGTCTCAATACTATTAACATTGTTGAGTCAATAAATACTTGCTGCAGGGAGCATTCCTGTGTAGGAGTAAGGCACTTCGCAGCATCCCTCTTCCTTATCCACTTGCTGCCAGTAGAACTCCCTACCCTCTGCCGGGTTGTGACAATCAAACACTGTCAGATATCCCCTGGTGGGCAAAATTGACCCTGCTTAAGAAACATAGACTTAAGGGTTAATGTAAAATTTAAAAAGTGGTTCAGTTAACCTTCCAATGGGCTAATTACTTATATTCGTTCCTCAAATATATTGTTATGCATTCCACAAATATATCATATTTTGGTACCTTGCTAAGTGCTCAATTTTAGAGAATATTTCATAAAATGAAGAAATCTGAAATACCCATAGAATCGTCTAAATCAATGTACATGTAGTTTCCAGAGTTACAAAATTAAGATAGAGAAGCATGAAACTAAATCACAGAAATGTGCATCTAATAAATAGATGCTCTAGAATTTTATTTTTTAATCACTAAATTTAGTGTTTTTTCTAGAATTGTTCACTTTAGAAATATGCTATTATTAGCCTCTGAGAATGGCATTAAGGGATATAAATGTAAGTTATTATGGAATTTATACAGATCCTGCACACAAAGACCCTAATCTTTATTCTAAAATATTGTGAATTCAACATTAAATTTATAGGTGGAGCCGCAAAACACCAGGGTACTATACGCTGTGGTAATAATTTAGCAGGGACCGTATGCTATGATCATTAGGTTGAATAGAAATATTAGATTTCTTATAGTTAAATTTGTAGAAGACCATTAAGTTTCAAAGAAGAGAAAGATGAAGGTGGCAGATAAAGTAAGACCAAGGAAGCTAATTTCTGTCCTAGCCTATTATTTAACAGTTTCTAGTAAATCATCTCTTTTTCTTCCTTTCAGTAAGCATTTATTGAGCAGCGACTATATGCCAGGAATTATGGTGTGTGATTTCATTCATTCTGTAAAACATCTCATTTTTAGCAGTATTAGCGCGTTTTAGAGATGAAACTGAGAATTAAACGCCTAAATAAAGGTCAAAGAGTCAGTTAATATCAGAACAAGAAATTGAATCAGAATGCTCCAACCCTTTCTTTACTTGGTTTATTCAACAAACATAAATGTGTTGAAACATTTGCTAGTATTAATCTTAATATTAATATTATAATATTATAGGTTCCATCTAAACCTTTTCCATCAAGGTAATATTGGTCTGGTATATATTTATTTCAGTATTCAAAAGTTGATTAATATGTTATAAACTCCAGATGTCCTTATTCTCCTTCACAGCCCTTGGGATAGGGTTCCTGGATTGGTTACTTAAACTATTTAAGGTATAGAGACTGCAATATCATTCTTGTTTACCAGTTCTACATTAATATTTAAAATTCCTTAAGACAAGAGGCATCTGTACACAGTGTAACTATAGTGTGACTTGCAATAACTTTGTATTTTTGTTATCTCAGCAAAAGATCACTTGTAAGGAGACAGGGTAATATTTAGTAGAATACTACACACTCTTATATGTCTAGCATATGTCCAGCTTTCTTCAGGTCAGAGGATAAATCCATTACACACCTGCTATCATTCCAGAAACCCACCTTCGATCAGAGTTGCTGTGGGAGTCAAACCCATCTGCTATCCCAGATTGTATTAATTAGATACATCCTTTGAGTTATAAAACAAAAGCCAAATTGCACTACATATTTAGGTCCCAAACTGACCTTTAGTGAGCAGTTTTATTTTGGAAGGAAAATATAAATATCTTTGGACGAATTTATTGGTTCAGATGGTTTTCCAAACCCTGTACTGTTTACATGATTTCGCTTCCGATAAAATATTTTAAACTAATAATGTCAAGTTTTGAAAAGAGCCTCTAACTTGGAAAGGAGTTGGTTAGCCAGATGTGGTGAGAGAGAGGTTGCAAAAGATTAGAGAGTAGTTCTGTTATTATAACAGTGAAAAGGAATCCAATTTGTTATTTTGTGATGTGCCTGCTTATTTCTTGCCATAATGCTTTTGAAGTTTTAACTGAGTTCCAGGCAGTCCATGTTGGGACTTTGGTTACAAATATGTGAGAAGCTCTGTGGAAGTGGATTGCTTTACTTGAGCGCTGAGCTGTCATCCATCACACTGCTTTCAATATTTTATAACTCATCTCTTCTTTGGGAAGCCCTTCAGATGATACCAGCCATTAAATCTACACTGCCAAACTTAGGATGGCTGTGGGTGGGTTATTTAGAGACATCGAACTATGCTAGAAATTTGAAATAGATTTGTATCGTATCTTCAGTGAATTAACACCTCACGTCAAGAATGTATACTGTGGAAAATTTCCTAAGAAGAATCCTTGAACTGTACTATTCAGCAGTTTGTGAATTTTGAATGTAAAATGGACATATATTCCCCCTTCCCAGAAAAAAAGTACATTATAATTTCATAGTCTCTTTTATCCCTTAATTAAATGAGTTAAAAGATATCACACAACTTTCCTCTTCAGGTCCAGGCAAACAAAGACTAAGTGGTTGAATGTTTGCTATTTGTACACTGCTTCACTGCAAGCTGAAACAAGTCACTTATTCATATTGTGATTCCTTTTCTGTTAGGAATCCTAAGCCCTTTTCTAAATTTTGATACCTGAAATTGAGTGAATGTAAGAGAGACTTCAAACTCAGTTACTCTTCCCTAGCTAGCATAGAGGTTGCAAAAGAAATGTACTGGAGGTTAAGTTGGAGATGTTAAACAGGTAATTTATCCGCCCCCTGCCCCTCGCCCCCAAATCTAGTTGCTGAAACTGAATTTGAGAGGCACTTGTTTAATTTTACTTTGTGTCTCAAGAGCATTTATAAACAACTGATATAGTCAAGAAGTTGTTTTAAAAACAACTATTATTTTAATCATAAAGTTCTGTTCAACATCTTTTAAAAGACTAAACATTTACCCAATACTTTCTTCAGGAATTTTAAGATTTCGAGGGATTCTTTCTCTTCTGAAATATTATTATTAGCTCAAAAGGGGAAGAGGTGTATGTGTTGGGGGGTGAATATATATATGGTATAAATAAAATGGCAGAAATTAGAATTTTGGGGGCTCACAGAAATAACGGAAAATTTTCAAAGCCACAGATAAGGCAGCTTGTATAAGATGTCTCGGTGCTAAATTTGCTACAACCTCGGAGAAGGCAAACCTTACACTGCAAATCTTCCTTTCTTCATCTACAAGATGAGGGTGGATGACTTACACTATTCCTAAATTCTATTCCAATTTTGAGAGTCCATGGTTTATTAACTGCAAAATTAAAAAAAAACAAAAGAAACAAGAGTAGTCTCAATGATGACATTGGAGCTGAAAAGCTGGGCTTTTTCAGTTAACTGGGCTCATAATCATAGCCACAGGATTTCTTGCTGTTTGGCTACTGAGTAACAGCTTTCTAACCTTGAATTTAAATACTGTTCGAAGTGGCTTATTTTTGTCTTAAAGACCAATATATCTCTGATTTCTAGACATAATTTTTAGAGAAAATCTTTAATCATGTGTAATGTTTACCAGTTGATTTTTAGAGGGCTTAATTTTATTCTATTTCAATCCATTTTTTTGGCCTTATTTTGCTGTGAATCATCTCGTTGAGTTCTGTAGAATATAATGCCACGTTCTCAGCACCTAATAAGGTGGCACATACACTTCCATTTGAATGTAGATGCTATGGAAAATTTAACTGAATTAGGCTATAATACTCCACTTTTTTTAAGTGGTCCATATTGGAAGATTAATGAAGGAATCTTTCAGTTTATTGTCATATTTTGGAAATGGATCCAATTGGGTGCTTTGGAAGAATAGATTATGACAGGTGCAAGGCTGAAATTTAAATACACAGGCATAAAGAAGAAACAAATATTGCATCCAATTAGGAAAGTGAGTAAGCTTTTGAATGTCATAGTCATCCTTTGTTGTTGTATTATTCATTATGAAAATGAGGAACATCAAATTTATTGCTTACTAAGGTCAGTTATTTTGGATGGTGAATTGTTAAGGCAGATTTTCCCTAAATACTGTTCATTGATTTGCATTTAATTAACAGTGAAGTAATAGTTTTCAGGGTATTAGTATCTACTTATATCTACTGATAAATGTAGCAAAGATAGAATAAAATAATAGTGTTCATAATTCCATAGTATATTGGGAATGAATTACATATTGACCTCAAATAGTCAAAGGTTTAATTCTAAGGGAAAATATATTAGATGTAGTTTATATTTGCCTCTCATGTTAAATGATTGGTTGAGGTAGGAAAAGTGGTTATTCCATGTTCATATTTTTAAAGTAAGTTTTCTAAATGGAGTTTTTCAGACATACACAGAAGTGGAGAGAATAGTATAATATCCCCGTAATCCAATGTCAACAATTTTCAATATTTGCTAATCTTATTGCTTCTTTCATCCCATTTCTGGGTAGACTGAAATATTTTAAAACAAATCCTAAATGCTGTATCATTTCTTGTATAAATGTTTTAATATGTATCTCTTACATATAAAGACATTTTTTTAAAAATAAAGCCCCCTTTTCTTTTCTTCTTTAGAAGTGTTTAAACTTGAAAACAACTATAAATTTGGAGGGGGAAATAGCCTAGTTGCAGAGAGAGCACTTATAAAATCAACTCTTGTTTTAAATTTGCCATGGACTGATTTATTATTTGCATATTATCCAATTTTTAAAAGTCCAAAGAAAGACCAGAATTTTATTGGTGGAGGAGTGAGTGAATGGAGAAAGGCCCTACCAATTGTTTTGGAAAGTGGACTTGTGCAATGACCCAATGAAAACAAAACGCTCTGAGGCAGCTTCAGCTGGAAAACGTCTGTACCACTTTCTGTAATCAGTAGTGTCAGCCACCAGCGTCTCCTAGCAGCACTGCAAGTGGTCATTCCCCAGCTCTACTATAAATCATTAAGTGGCAACACAACAGTTGCTTAAACCATAAAGGTGACAGATGTGCCCTGGTATTTCCCTCATAGGACATGACCATTCAAACCAGGGTGTCGACTGGGAGTCAAAGGAGGCAGACTGCAAGTAGGCAGGATGTGATTGTCAGGAAAGTAAAATTAATGTGTTACTTGTGGAATAATCTAGATAAGATTTTACCAAACAAAAATAAAGTGTTCAGTATGGATCTGAACATGGAAAAACAATTGGAAAGGTAGATGAAGGCCTCAGGGGTGTCTGAACTGTTAACTAGGCAGATATAAATTGCCATGCCATGTCCCCTGCTGACTGCCTGCGCAGATCCCTTTGCATTCTCAGAGGTCCCAAAAGGATTTGTTAAGTGCAAGTCATGATTTTTCTCATAGGCAGAGAAGAGTTGATTTCATCGTGTTATTTCTTGGAATGTGTATTAGTTATTCTTGCATTTTTTTTATAAGGCAAAGAAGATGTCTTATAAGACGTATGTGATAGGAAGTTGAGGTCAGGAGCTCCTTTTGAATATAGTTGTAATTCTGCAGAGATTGCCAGTTGATTTGCCCAAAAAGAAATGTTGCCCCTTCCTCAAATAAAAATTGATGCTAAAGGAATCCTCTTGGCAATCTCTTTGTAGCTGTTCTCACAATGAATTGTGTTGAATTGAAGATTAATTCCATTGAAATCATAAATGTACTAAATATGTAGATGATCAGTTAAGATAAACATCACTGATTGCTGTTGAATTATGAATACAAATATTTACATCATCCTGGGTTATGAATTCATAAAGATAAATAATAATTATAATAATATAGGCAGGATTTTTACTTAAATTTCTTGTATATTTACCCAAGATTCTGAAAAGAATATTTTCCAACAAGTTAATAGGATTATATACTTTAACAAGGATGAGAAATATTTCAGTGCAATATTAATCGCATTTATCTTTCTTTAGGCTTCAGAAAATCCATGTCCTTCATTATCTGGATATATATCTTTGTTTCATGATAGATCTCTACTCATATCTCCAACTATCAGGCTGTTCTAGGTATAGGACATACCAGTATTTCATAAATTAATAGTTTAAAATACAATGTGAAATTATGTTTTACAAAAGAAGTTTTACTTCAGTTTCGGAGACTTTTAAAAAAAAATTAATGCTTAAAATATTTAAAAGTTAAAATTTAGTGTTTTAAAGAAAGGATTATATTCTCTGGAATTTTTTTAGATGTTGACAAATGTTTGACTCAAGTGTCTTAGAAATATTCTCACTTTTTGTCTTGAAGGGATATAAATTGAGTTGCATTTTAATTATTTATCTCTATGATTTTCATCTTTTGACTAATAAGATGATAGGATTCTGCTTCCAGTGATCAGGTCTCCTAAATGAGAGGTTCTTTGAAACTGCTATTTTTTTGTGCTTTATACGTGAAAAGTAAGCTGTTTTAGAAGCAGAATGAGATGTTTATGATGGATAAGACTTGCTGAGTAATAGTTGTTGGAAACTTTCCATTTGTCAGATTGTCATGTAGATGGTCATATATTAGCTCTAGCTCAGGGGAGAGCCAAGGCCCAAGAAATCTAAAATAACAACTTTGTTAGCTAATAGTGTTTTAAAAGGAATAAGAGCCAGCTGTAAAGAATGCAGAAACATCGTGTCATTTGTCCCCAATCCATCTGGTAGCAGATGATCTAGGGCACTGGAAATCTTGAGCAGCTGGAGTTCGGCCCTTCAACTCTGGGGTCCACATGCAGCTTCAGTTCCCCCATCTTTTCCTGCTTATTTTCCCTTCTCTTCCTCACTTCCTCTTTTCCTTTAGCTTCCTTTTTCTTCTTTTTAACCCTTAACCCAAAATGCAATATGGAGTGTAGGTTGTGGTCAGTGACTCACATGCTAACTTCCTGTTACTTTAATTAAAAAACAAAACTAAACTGAACTAAAAAACCATGGCAGTGAGGAAAATACAGCAGTAACAGTGAAGGTATTTTAAGTAGTTGAAAGATTTTCATTGTGTGCACGAAGCTGTTAGTGATGATTTTAGTCATTCCTCTCTGCTAGGTGAGTCTTCATTTTTGGTAAGGTGACATTTTACTTCATTTAATAAACTTATGCTCCAATATGATGCATTTCCCATTGGTTTGACCTGGTTCTTGTTCTTTCGTGGGTCCGTAAATCTGGGTTAATTTGAAACTACTTTTGCTCTCTTTCTGAATTGCCTGCAGAGACTTGAACCTGTAGAATAGCACAGAAGAGGCAGTGTCACTACAGGCCAGTAGGGTGATTATTGAGCCCGAGATAAGGAGTTCACACCATGACACCTCCATTTATCAGCAGTGTGACCATTGACAAATTACTTAACCTCTCTGTTTTTCATCATCAGTTATTTGTGGATAATATTAGTGGATATCACCTAGCCTTACAAGGTCTTAAAATGAGCAAAAATGTGTGAAGCATTTAGAACACTGCCTAGCACATATTATATGTATAATAAATGTTAGCTGTCATTGTGTGTCCAAAGTCAAATTATTAATGGGATGAAAAACCTGTATTGTGACACACATAAGTAAATTTGACAGTTACTTGTTTAGAATTTTTTAACAATGATTAAATCAACTGTCTTCTACAGTTGATCCTAACATCTAGGATAAAACAATCGCATTACTTAATCTGTTGTCTAACAAAATGTATAGCTGCCCAATTATGGGCACAATCACAGAATATTAGGACTATTTCAGCTATGCTGTAGCTGTCCAAATGAGACGTAGTAGTGAACTTGATCCTATATTATTTATCAGTTTTAATTGGTTTCTTTATGATAACTAAATTCACATTTTATGATGTATAGTATTTTACTATAATCCATTACACTCTTGTTATGAAATAAGTATATCTATGTAAACATTTTTAGACACTGTTAGCTCTCTGAGTTTATTTAGATATTTAATAATTTATTCCTTCCTCATATTTATGTAATAGCTAGACAGCTTTTTGCAAAAAGTATTTGAAATGTGCTTAAATCATCGCTTTTTCCTTGGAAAACACCCTCCTTAAAATCTTTCAAGGCTTTTCATAATTGTAATGATGTCAAGAAAGCATATCCAGTGTACTATATTATACCACTATTGGAAAAGAGGTTTTAAAAATGTATGTTTGCAGTAGATTGAACACTCATTATCACCTATATTGTGACTTAGATTGTGATTATCCTGCATGTTTATCATGTACTGAATAACTTAAAACTAGGTCAGGAACAATGAGAATTAAAGACTTGTATTAGATGTTACTACTGACCTTTTTGATAAAATTAACCTTTAATTTTCTTTTGAGTGTTGTAACAAATTGACAGAATCTGCACTTAAGCAGAAATCCCTATACGCTTAGCTTTCTCTTAACTGTGAATGTGATTATGTTTGAAAAATTTTATCAAAATATGTAATTTTCCACCAACCAATGATTATTAAATAAAGTAGTTACTTTAGAGTATTTACCCTTATCAGTCACCTGTGGCTACATAGCTGCTTTTCTTGCAGGCTCAAATATTAAAATCATTTCAGCGTTTCTTTCAAACTATTGTTTTGATTGTACTTTAGATTTTGGGCAAGCTGTAGTTTCCTTTTCTTGGGACCTTTCCAAATCGCTCAGAATTGTCATTATTGAATTTATTGTAACACAAATTGCCTAAATGACATTTAATGATTGCTGCAAATAAGGGCTAAAGAACCATGAGGTTGTAGTAGGGTTTTTTGTTTCATTATTTCATTATTGTTTGAGGGTTCTTGTTTTGTTTTGTTTAGGGCTGGGTTATTTTTATTGTTTTATTTATTTTGGGGGGAGAGGGGGATCAAGAATTCAGATGAAGGCTTAGTTGAAAGATAGTTTAAATGTCCCTGCCTCTATTCCATCTGAATGAGGTCAGAGACTCCAATTTTCTCGGGGTGACTGAGAATAATGACATAGTATGGTTACATTATAAGGCACTTGAAGGCATTCTAAATAGACATAATTTCTAAAAATAAAACAGAGCCTACCAGCACAGGTCTGCTACTGTTAGTCTAGATGAGTTAATATTAATTCACAGAGAATCTCTTCTTAAGGTTTTAAAGGTATGAATAGTTTATGCCGTTGTTTGTGGTAGGACATTTCAGGTTGTATACCCTTGTGATCAGGAAAGCTTTCTTCACTATTCATCACCTGCTATATTCTCTGTGTTTGAGAAATCTCCTTTTCTTAAAGACATGAAGTTTAACAGACACATGATAAAGCATAGAAAATTGGAGATATCCACAAAATCCAAACTCCAACACGAACAGTCAGAGCGTATTGGTACTTGAATGCCTAAAATTCAGCACCTGAAATAATTAGAGGAAGAAAGAAAGTGGAGTTATTTGAGGAATTGGCACTCTCCTGAGCTTCCAAATTGCTTGAACCTATTTCCTTGCAGCCAGACTCAGAGTTTATCCTTAGGTCCATATGGCATTAAGCCAGAGAGAAGCGAAAGGAAGGACAAAATAGAGGGAATGGACAAGATAGAGGGAATGAAATAGAAGCGAAAGGAAGGACATGATAGAGGGATGGAAAAACATTCAGAGTATTAATTGATTACTAAGTATAAGCATCTAAGGGTTTTTATAGCTTTGCCTCATCATTCTTGGCCCTGAAACCTTGGCTATGTAAGTAAGATTTCAGATACCTTAAAATATTTTATCAAATCCTTCACATGGGTGTTATCACATTTTCACAGTATATATTTCAGCCTTGCTTTTATGCTTTTTCATGTATTGGGTTTATTTTGTACTCATTCATGTTTACATGCTTCAAATGTGAAAGTACGACACTACATATTTATCTAAAAGACTGAGTTACTATATTTCCTCTCTGAATATTGATGTATTTTTGTTTGTTTTCGTTATGCAGGCAGATTCTTTGAATAATCAAAATATCCACAGCCAATTCTGAGTTTTTTAAAAAAATATTTGTATTGAGATATCTTCACAAAGATACAGTCCATCCAAAGTATACAATCAGTGGCTCACAATATCATCACATAGTTGTGTATTTATCACCATGTTCATTTTTAGGACATTAGCATCACTTCAGGAAAATTCGAAGTTTTAAAAGATATTTGTGTTTGTTTTTGTTAATAGCAAAGTCTTATAGCATTTGAGAAGTACTGAGAAGTACACAGCAAAATAAAACTGGGGGCTGGGGGCCCAAATAAACTGACTCGACTTTCAGGAAATACTTCCTAATTTTTAGACAAATCTGAATGTCATCTTTTCCCAAGTAGACTTTTTTAATGGATGTTTTCATTATAAGAAGTTGTACTTTACATAAAAGGCAGCACTAAACCTTGCCCACTTTCAAAATTAATTGCAGCAAAACCTAAATAGAAAGATGAACACATCAGATTTGGAGAAATATATGTGAATATGGGTATATATGAAGGCAGCAGAAGTTTTTGTTTCCTTGCTAGAACAATTTCTATATGCTTTATGCAAGTGGTAGAAAAGGCCCAGGATAGATTGAACTAGAATGTGTCCTAACTTGCTAGAAAATAAAATTAAAACAAACTCTACCCATAAATGCACGCTATTTTGTGGGAAAAAAAAACACAAAGAAACCACGTTTACAGTTTGAATATTTAAACTTTTAAAATAACATTAAAAGATGGATATATTTTTATTCATTACCTATTGAAATACAGCAGATTAGGAAAATGTGTTCTGTCTTGTTAACTGGAAAATCATTTATCAGAAAAATTCATTCTCCTGCTGACCTAGTATATTCCCTTGTTAGCGAAGTTTATTTTTGTTTCTTTTCAACTTTCAAAATTCTATAAAAATTGGTCTTAATTTAATATGCAAATAATTGCTCTTTTCATTCATATACTTTAATTTCCGCATGGATTTCTGTATCTCTCTGATTAAAAGTGTTTATATAGTTTAGTTTTGTAACTTAGTAGGTGAGAAAGAACTAAAGTTTGTGTTTCTCTAAAATGCTTAGCTTGATTCAGTTTTAAAGTGAGCAACTCAAAGAGTTTGAAGGATTGAGTTATTTGATATTGCATAATTGTTTGATTGAGTTATTACTTTGTTTTCCAACTCCTCTTTTGACATCCTAACCTGCTTCAGTTCAGGGATCATATTTCTGAGGCTAGGAATGTAATAAGTGTTTGGTCTATTTGTCAATTGATTTGGAAACAATCTTAGTGTAACTAAGTAGTCATAACACACTCCTTAGTTACCCCAAGGAAGGTATATTTAGACTTTAGTAAGCAGAGGAGGTAATGTTTAACCAAGTAAGCAAATATAAGTATGAAATAGTTTGCCTTTAAACCCACTTGGCAGTAGAGAGAACCAAATGGAAAACTAGCTGACCCTTCTCACCCTGTTTGCCTTAGGCAGTAATTACGCTCAGTGCCACTCAGACTGCTTTTTTTTTTTTTAAATAGGGCAAAGGAAATCTGTTTCTTTCCTAAAGTCATGATGTAAAATCATAAATATAGGAGTGCATTATGAATCTGCAATAGAATCCTAGTTCCTTGTACTATGCATTAGTTCATTTAAAATTTGTAAAAAAGGAACAAAAGGTAGAGAAATCATATGTTATGTTAGCAAGAGGAAGTAGAGAGATGATGGAAGTAAGACTTCTCTACCCTTTCCTTAAAGCTTCAAGTAACCTAAAATGTGAAAGAGAATATACAACTTTGAAAATCCAAAAGAAATGAGAAGAATGTGCACTGAAAACTTTCTAGAGGCTTGTTTTTCATTTTCATACTGCTTCATTTATCCATGAATGCTGCTGGGTCTGATTCCCAGGCAATTTTGGCAAAGTATATTACTTGCTTTAATACTTCTCCAGATTGGAGAGATTTCTCTCAATGGTGGAATATAAGTAGGACTTTGGTAGGTTCCCTTCTGTTCTGTTACCTCTTTATTGCATCACTTGTCCTAGCAGGGGCTGACTCCTCCTTGTTTTTCTTGCTGTTTTAAAATTCAGTTTTGGTTATTCCTAGTAATGACTCCAACTTCAGTTTATTCTTTCCTTTAGCATTTCTAGTTCTGTAATACTACTTTATTTTATTTATCACTGCATATATAGCAGGGTGTTCTCACATGTTAGTGAGTTTCCCAGTAACATCTTCTCTGAGGAGTGGTTTCCATCCGAGAGGTAGCAGACCATCCTTCTAGCCTCACCTCCCGAAGGGGAAAGATCCTCTTGCTCCCATCTCTGGACTGGAGGGGCCCATGAGACAAGGGCTCTGGCGTAGGGTGGTATTGGAGTTTTGTTTTGACACATTTTCCATCAGAATTTCTCTCAAATCTCTTTCCGCCCCCTACTCAAAGACTTTCAGCCTGATTGCAGAGAATGATTTTGTGCAAACCCCGGTGCTCTTGGATGCTCAGGTGAGATGACCTAGGGAGCCATTCTCTGCCATCTGTAACGACTACTGCGATGGGTTTAGCTTGAAATTCCCACTTACACTGAAGTTTCTTGCAGACTCCACAGAACCCCTGAGGAGTCCAGAAATGGATTTCATGGGGGTGGGGATGGGGGTTAAAGACCCTGAAACTTTATGTAATTCTAAATATCCATTTTTTTTTTCTGGGGAGAGATAGTCCACAGCATACAGAGACCTCAGTGCAATGACCCTGCACAGCTTAAGTGCAGTTTGTAATCACTGTATGTAGCCTGAGAGTATTCCTAAAAATAGCAATGATCAGGAACTTTGGTTACAGAAAATTATTGTTTCATGGGTAGGGAATCCGTTATATTATTTTAGATGAGCTGGTCTAAAAGATCCATTATAACAAGATCAACAAAGTTTTGTTATTCCTTGGGAGTAGCTGTCATGGGACTAATTCCCGAGTGATCAATGTTGAGTTGTTTTTGGAGGAATCATCTGGGCAGTTCTGCATTGTATTGATGAATAAAGAACTGCCGGGAGAGATGAATGCTTTTTAGAAAGCAATGTACAGTGATACACGTCAAGGTCACTTTACCTTGGAAACTATGTTGCTGCCATGTTGGAAAAATAAGACCTAACAAAAACAGTGAATTTGGAGGATGCAAATTTTAATCTGTGATGAGAAGAATTACTGATTTCACCCTCATTCACCTCAACTTCTCCTTCGATGTAATGGACATTGAGCAGTCTATATTGTGCTTATAGTACCTAAATAAATTCTTGCTATTAAGAGAATTTTGTCTGATATATATTATTTAGATTAAATGAGAATTTGACTTTGCAGCCTGTTTGTTATTTGGGTAACTAGGTGATAAACATTTTCTCAGAAGGTAAAATTTAAACAGTTTACATTTGATTATTACAGACTCCATTAGATTCATGTACAGCAGAAGTTTGTAATGTTATGTTTTTCATAAAATGTATAATTTGTCCAGAGTTGGGGGTGGGTGGAGGTTTGAGGGTTTTAGCGTATAGCAACTCTGCCTATGGAAAATGCTTCTTAGTGCACGAACTTTATTATAGTTTTAAATCCATACATCAGGGTCTTACTAATTTATTAAAACCTTACTCATATAAGGTTTTATCCCAGTGAGTGTTGCTCCTACGTTTTTATTTAGAGTAACCTACGTTTTAGGTTAGAGTTACAGAAAAAGATAGTTGTGCGTGAAATGTATATAGCTTGAAAATAATCTAAACTCAACTTAAATTGATTTTTAAGTAACTTTTTTTTAAAACCACACTTCATTGTCAATTTAAAAACCATTAAACTTCAGATGTGGGTGTAACGACAATACTCTGTGAGCACATATCTTAGAAAAAGAAACTAAACAACAAATAGGTTATCATCAAAATGTTTAACATCCTTTGTAGGCAGGCTGACACAGTGCGAGCTGGTGAACCAAAACAGAGGGGCACTGAAGCACATTATTTCCAACGGTCACTGGCAGGTGCAGATTATATGTGATGCTTGTTGTCTAATTTCTGATTTTAAAATTCTGAGACCTAAATTGGCAGATGACACTCTTGCTTGCTAAAACAGACATTCTGTTGTGTTGCTTTGAAAATGTCTAATTTTGTAGACCTATGCCGTTAGGCATTTATAGTTCCAAATTTTATGCCATTAGATGGGCTGGTAAGGAGTTGATCAGTTGTTTAAGTATTGCTTGCAGATTTTGTTCTTTCATGGGCATTCTCATGGAGCTTATTAGATGGTTTTATAATGTACTTTTTAGGCCTGAAAGATCTAATATCTGTGGCATCATTTTCAGAATTATTTATATATTTTAAGTTATATAAGAGCTTGCACATCTCTATTGAAAATGTCAGAAAGGGAACTCTATATATATGGTAGCAATATTTATTGTTAGGTATAATTTGCATCTTTGTAGCAATTTACAAGACAAATGTCTTACTCTTTTTTTTTGAGTTTGTATGATATTTTCAGAAGTCTGTTTTTTTCCTTTTTTAAGAATAGTTTTTCTTCTTGCATAGGCCTTTCTGAGGTTAAATTTTTCAAGAGTCCTGGTTGTCTAAAGTAAATACTGTTGGAGGGCAGGGAAAAATGACGGAAGGGGAAAGAGCAAGGCATTTACAGAGCTAATACTTTCATATTCCTTGTAACGTTTTAGTTCAGATCATTTTCTGTGCTTAAAAACATCTTCCTCTTTCCTAACATTGACTTCCTTTCACTTAAAATATGCCTCGTTAAAAGCTCTATGGATTTCAGATCATCCTATTTCCAAATAATTAAGGGTATAATGAATTAATGTATTAATTAGTTGGTCTACTTAACACCTTTTGCACAAGATGGATAGATAATTCTGCCTTCAACTGATGAAGGAATAAACAGTTCTTAATTTATATCAGTCACAGAATGACTTCATTTTATCTATAATGAAACAAGTCGTATCATAATAGATTAACCCTTTCTAAAAACAGATTTTAAATGTGTCACAGTGGAGTTGAAATGAGTACGGTCCAGGAATTGCATGATAGAATTCCACAAAACATTAATATTTGCCTTTGGGTTACCATCTAAAGACTAGTAGACTAATAGCACTAGGTCTAGCCTTCTTGTCGTGGTCTATGTTAGTAAAACAGTAATAAAAGTGATAGAGGGGGTGGGCGGAGTGACAGTGGCTCAGTGGCAGAATTCTCGCCTGCCATGCCAGAGACCCGGGTTTGATTCCCGGTGCCTGCCCATGCAAAAAATAAAAAATAAAAAAAAGGTGATAGAGAGGTTCACTATATTATATGTCCTGTGGTTGGCAGTGGTCACCTGACTAGAGTCTAACCTAGAGTACTTTTGAGTCAATAGTCAGGAGCATTCAGTGATATACTTGAAATGTTTTTTAACATGTGGTATTAAGAATATTTAGAACATTCAAGGGTCCTTTTTAATGATAATCTCCTAGAGTAGCTCAAACAACATTTTACGTTATTTTCCAAGGAGCACAATGTTTGAAGACATTTAGAAGGTATCGATCTAGTAGTAGAGTTGTTTGGAAGAAATACTCAGTTCTAGAAAAAAATCACAACACAGTGCAGTGATATATTAGTCAAATAACCTATGAAAATTTTGAAAAAAAAGCAAAAAAGCAGAGTGTGTTCATTTTTGGTTGAATACAGGAACTTTACCCTGAGGAGATAAACCCTTGTTGATAATTGTGTTTTTTGGATTTTGTGTTCAAATGTAAATGACTGTTAAACATTTACTGGTTGAAGTCAGTTTTCTGGGGAACTGGCCTATTCTCCAGAGGCTAGAAGGCTGAGGTGATTCCCGGTTTGTGACTACAGGGTAGTCTCAGTAAGTATAAAACCTCACCGTTATCTATTGTATTTGTAGAAAATAAACGGTAAATTGTCTAGAGAGTAAAGGAGTTTATTGCATTTTACGTAGCACATGAAAAGAACATATTAACAGAAAAGAAAACCCATAAATGCCTGAAGAGAAAGCATAACCTGTTCATCTTTTTTTCATAGAACATATTAAAGCTTGTTTCTATGGCAACAACTTTTAATTGGCAAATCCCATTATGTCAGAGTACTCTCAAGTCTATTTTTCTTGGAGGCATTGAATTGTTAGGAATGCTTCAAAAAGTCACAGTTAGATTTGACATTGTTCTTTGGCACGAAAGATGTTCACGGTCAAGAATTTGTTTTATGAAGTAATTTAGCTATAGTACGTGTGTGTAGGTTACTGTAGGTGTGATAGTTGTACCCCAGCACCTCCTTTTGTGTGAAGAAACCTACCCAGTATTGGTGCAGACACTTGAGGCTTCCATACTAAGAATAGCACCTTGTGTTACTGCACCCAGTAAAGCACGCCACTCTCTTACCTGGCAGAGCTGAGTAGGAAAAAAGAGTCATAATCTTTTTTGGGCTACATTTTAGGCTTTTAAAATGGTAAACCTGTGGTTCTTAGTTCCCTATGGCCTTGACTTTAAGAATATCGAGTAGATTGATTTATTAGATATAAATATAGTTTGCAGCTTCTCATAAATTAAATCTCTTGAATCAGCGTGATGCAGAATGTTGGAGCAGGTATCTGGTAACTTGGATTTGGCTACTGCAGTGTTATAAAAATAGATTAAGTAAACAAACACAGCAGGCCAATGCAGCTTGGATTTTGAACCCTTCTGAGACCCAGTGTAACTTTAATAGTCTGTAGTTCTAGGGGCAAAGAAATATGAATCCCTCTGGTAATTTTAATATTATGTAACGAAGGAAGAGCTATTTTACAGCAAGAATCAGGTGTTATAGCTTTCATAATTATTTCAGAGAGCTTTATCCAAAAGCTTCAATTTTTAAGCTATTCTAGTCTGCTGTGTTATTTTTTTTTTTGCCTTTGCTATTTTTATATCACCGCAGTAGCATAACCCTGCACCAAGCACAAGATGGCATTGCAGTTGGTGTTGAATGTAAAACTGTTATTAAACGAAAGCTAACAAAGCAAATCCTTGGAAATAAGAAAATTTTCTACATTGAAGACTTGCAATATTAAAATTAAATTTGTTTTCTAAAAATTAAAATGTGAAAGGGGTAAATGGAGCTGTACATTTCCTCCTTCAAAAACCATGACTTCATATGGTCAAGAATTAAAATAAATTTAGTCACTTATTTTGGTTTCTCTATTGCACTTTTTTTTTTTTTTGTAAAAACGTCTTTCTCATATGTCTCCTTTGTCTGTTAAAACTGCTCCATTGCATTTTTGGTTAAAAAACGACTTTGTTCTTATCATTGGAAGTCACATAAACACTTATGGCTGAATAGTTCAATTTTTACTGAGGTGAATTGCCATTAACTAAACCTTTTATGTGCTCTGAGAAATTACAGTTCCTGTAATTTTATAAATGCATGCACATATACCCTTACATGCATATGTACATAAATATATTGGAAAACAAGTTACACACAAACACACACACCCTCATACTTTATGAGTAGATATGACTGTATCTCATTTATCTGCAGTGATGAAAAGTGCATTAGTAGCATAAAGAGCAGTAAATCAGCTAACACATTTCCATTAATGAACAAGGAAAGTGAAAAATAGAGTTTAGGTGTGCTCCAGCTTCCCTGTGACACAGTCCCCAAACATTGATATACCGGCCAATAGATAGACCCTTTATGTTCTTATGGTTTATATGCCTTATTTTGAGTATTCAAGAACAACCCCAAAGAGTCATGACGTGTAGTTGACTGTGTTACTTGGGAGGAAATTTAAATCCCGTGCTCTGAGTAGGGAGTGTAGGGTCTTGTTGACTCAGCTGGAGAAAGCACCTAGGTGATCACCCGTATCAACATCGATGGAGTGGATTCCCATACTCTCTAACTCTGATGAAGTAGAGTGTTTGTATGTTTTGGAATTCACTGAAATCTGAAGAACATACATAGTTTTAAAACCTCAAGTTTCTTCTCAAAACTATGCCTTACAATGAGAATTTGAAAAATGGACACAGAAAATCTAATAAAGAGTAGTCATAGTTTTTAGGTCTTCTTCAACCTTTATAACCCTAGAAATCTCAATCCCATGGTTTATTGAAGCAATATACTCCTTCCATCTCCTATTCCAGTGCCAAGATCCTCCGTGTTGGTCATGAGGTCCCCAGTTCTTACATCAAACCCAATTGGGGGTTTCTGTTTTTGAGGATGAATGACTTGCACTATGGGGTAAAGATCATATCACTGGGCTCAGTGTTCCTGGCAAATGTTCAGTGTTTCTAGCTCAGAGATACAGCAGTTGAAAGCTAGAGCTGGGTATCTGGAAATCTCATTAATAGTATTCAGCAGGCATCCATGTAGCACATCTGGTAGCCCATGTGGATACCACTTACACAGGTATATAGGGAAATTAAATGGCTAACTGAGACAAAGAAGTCACTTTATTGTCTGCAATGAATCATGCTGTAAAATAAGGGCAAGGAAGAAAGGTGAGGAAGTGGAGGAATAGCTTCTCAGTTACTTGAAAATATGTATGTGGATATTATTAAGAATTAATAATAAACCTTTTCTGGTTTAGAACTTAATGCACTCTTTCATTTCATCTATGCCTAAGTTCACACAACATATTTCACAGACCTCGAAAGGGGATCCATTTCCATACCTGCTGTTTATATCTGTATGTATGTTGATCTCTCTTGCTGTAGGTGTGTGTTTCTATACATACATATCTCTCTTTTTCCCATGTATGAGTATGGATCTCTACATGTGTGCATGCACACATACATGCACAGATAGTGGGTAGTGTCCTCTGAGGTCATGCTCTTGGAAATAAGATGCTGTGCCTTCTTTCCTGTAAGACCCAAATTGTTACTAGATTGGGATACTCGATGAGAGGGGAGAGGGTCACAGGGTACAGCTTGCTGTGCAGTCTGGGCCGTGGCAGAGCCGGAGCCTGTCCTTTGTGGAGGGGCCCAGTTTTCCAGCACAAAGCACAGAGGCCTTCGGAACACATTGATGTGAGGCATAGATGGGGAACCTTTTACCTAACAAATCTTGATAAACTTAAGAATGACAGCTATGATCTACAATTTGGGTTTATTCGATATAGTAATATCTGGGTACTAGATAGAAGCTAAGGGACTTACGGAAACTCTCATGTAAGTTGTCATAGATCACACTACAGGGAGTCAGCACCATTATTCCCATTTTCTGGATGAAGAAACTGGTCCAGAGGATTCGGTGACCAGTAAGCAGCAGAGTTGGGATTCTAACCTAGCCCCCACTGTTAAGCACTGCGTCCTTTATCTGTTTTAAAGGAACTTTGCAGTGTAATATTACACATAAAAGTGATCAGTAAAACCTTTCCTAGGATGGATAATGATGGTCCCAAGTTGGAAATGTGAAGGCCTCTGAGCAAGGAGCAGTTGTGGGACGTAAAATTACTTGAGCTTCTGCTCACAGATGCTGGACTCTGTACTTCACAACTTCACAGACCTGACCTAGCTCTTTTGTTTCCATTCCTTCTTCCAGCGAGTCCTGCCGATAAACCTTCTTCCTTTTGACCTTGTCATTTGCGTTAGAAAAACTGTGTTTTGCAACTTTCCTGAAAACCACTTGGGAAACAGAAATATGTCCTAAGTCTCCAAAAGCCTTTGGGAAGAAAGGCCGATAGTGTTTAGGGGATATAATTCTACATGTTTCCTTTCTCTCCTTGCATGTAACTCCCACCTCACATGGTTGTGTGTGTGTGTGTGTGTGTATGCAGCATATTGCTAACTGTGCATCAGGTATTATTGCATTGATATTTCCTATATGAAACACCCTGGCATAATTTAAGACGAAAAACAGAGTATACATGAGAGATTAAAAAGCAAATTTGATCAGCTAAGAGCTGATATACTAATTGAGAACAGTGAGAAATAGTGTACAATTGCCTGGAGCTTACTGAATCCCTTGTCTATTCCCACCCCCACCCCCCACCCCCCCAATTGCCATAGGCCTACAGGGAAGCACATTTCAACAATTCTGATAAGTACCTTCCAATACTGTTTTGGTTAGAAAGGCTGAATTTGTAAGAAATTGGTAATAGAGAATTGGTGCTTTCTTAACTCTGTCTTCTCAGTGAATTACAAAATTAAAAAGAATTTTTAGCAGTTTGATTGAGATATATTCATACACCATACAGTCCATCCAAAGTGTGTAGCCCACTGCTCTCGGTATAATCAGAGTTGTACATTATCACCACAGTTCCTTTTAGAGCATTATCATTGCTCCAAAAAGAAAATCCCCGCACTCTTACATCCTGTTATTGACACTTAGCATTGGTGTTGTACCTCTGCTACAATTGATAATAGTGTATTAAAATATTGTTGTTAACTATAATCCATAGTTTGTATTAACTGTGTTTTTTCCCATATACCACCCTATTAACACCTTGTAATAGTAACATACATTTGTTTTGGTTCATTACTGAATATTCTTATATTTATACAATTAACCACAATCATCATTCCAGCAGAGCTGGCGTATTATATAGTATTGTGTTTTATCCTCTTCTAGTGACATGCATGAACCTAAACTTCCCCTGTAACCACGTTTACACACATAATTAATCATACTAACAATAATATGCTACCATCACCTCCATCCATTTTCTCTCGTTTACAATTAGCCTAGCTAAAAATTCTGCACAATTTAAGCATCACTCCCTATTCTCTACCCTCTTTTTGTCTCCTGCCATATTCTAGATTCTGTGAGTTCGCTTATTATAATTAGTTCATACTAGTGAGATCAAGCAGTATGTGTCCTTTTGTATCTGGCTTATTGCACTCAACATCCTCAAGTTTCATCCATGTTGTCACACGCATCAGGACTTCATTCCTTCTTACAGCTGAATAATATTCTGCCCTATGTATATACCATGCTTTGTGTAGCCATCATCTGTATCCATTTTGTGTGCACTTCCATTTTGTGTATTTGGCAAAATGTGAATAATGTCGGTGTGAACATCAGTGTGCAAAGGTCTGTTCGTAGCCTCGCTTTCAGTTCTTCTGCTAAAATTCCTAGTCACAGGATTGCCAAATCATATGACAGTTCTATACTTAGCTTTCTGAGGAACAAGCGAACTGTCTTCCACAGTGGCTGCACGAATTTAAAATCTCACTAGCAGTGAATGAGTGTTCTTGTTTTTCCACATCGTTTCCAACACTTGTGGTTTTCTGTTTTTTTTTTTTTTTTTTTAAATAATAGCTATTCTGGTGAGTGTGAAATGATATCCTTTTTGGCTTTGTTTTGCATTTCCCTAGTAGCTAGTGATGTTGAGCATCTTTTCTTGTGCTTTTTAGCCATTTGTATTTCCTCATTGGAAACATGTCTATTCAAATCTCTTCTCCACTTTTTAAATGGGTTGTTTTCTTTTTATTGTTGAATTGTAGGATTTTAAAATATGTATTCTGGATATTAAGCCCTTATTGAATGTGTGGTTTCCAAATATATTCCCTCATTCAGTAAACTACCTATTCACTTCTTGACAAAGCCCTTTTAATTTTGAGGAGGTCCCATTTTTTTTTCTTTGCTTGTGCATTGGATGTAAAGTCTAAGAAACTTCTGTCTACCACAAGATCATGAAGATGTTTCTTTCTACTTTATTCTAGGAGTTTTCTGGTCTTGATGTTTATATTTAGGATTTTGATCCATTTTGAGTTAAACCATGTATAAGATGTGACATGGTGGTCTTCTGTCATTTGTTTAGCTGTGGATTTCCAGTTTTCCCAGCACCATTTTTTGAAGGGACTACTATGTCCCAATTGAATGGACTTGGGCAGCCTTGTCAAAGATCAATTACCCATAGGTGTCATGGTCTATTTCTGAACTGTCAATTCAATTGCATTGGTCAATATATCTATCGTTATGCCAGTACCATACTGTTTTGATTACTGTAGCTTTGTAAGATGCTTAAAGTCAGAATGTGTGAGTATTCCAACTTTGTTCTTCTTTTTCAAGTTGTTTTTGGCTATTTGGGGCCCCTTTCTCTTATTAATATATTTAATAATTGACTTTTCCATTTCTGCAAAATAGGCTGTTGGAATTTTGATTGGGTTTGCATTAAACCTGTAAATCAATTTGGGTAGAATTAACAATTTAATGATATTTAGTCTTCGTATGACTGTACACAAAATGTGTTTCCATTTATTTAGGTCTTCTTTGATTTCTTTTAGCAATGTTTTGTAGTTTTCTGTGGACAGATTCTTCACCTCCTTGCTTAAATTTATTCTTAGATATTTGATTCTTTTAGATGCTTTTGTAAATGGAATTTTTTTTTCTTGATTTCCTCCTCAGAATGCTCATTACTAGTGTATAGAAATATTACAAATTTTTGCATATGGATCTTGTATCTCCCCACTTTGCTGAGCTCATTTATTAGCTCTAAAATGTTTGGGGTCTTTCTATATATAGAATCATGTCATCTGGATATAATGAAAGCTTTATTCTTTGTTTCAGTTTGGATGCCTTCTATTTCTTTTTCTTGCCTGACTGCTCTATACAGAACATCTGAGAAGCACAGTGTTGAGTGATAGTGGTGTCAGTGAGCAAGGGTGCTGTTCCAGATTTTAGAGGACAATCTTTCAGTCTTTGATTATTGAGTATGAGGTCAGCTGTGGGTTTTTCCTATATGTCCTTTATCATGTTGAGAAAATTGCCTTCTATTCCTATCTTTTGAAGTAGTTTTTTCTTTTTTCAAGAAATGATGCTAGATTTGTCAAATGCCTTTTCTTCATCAATTAAGATGACCATGTGTTTTTTTCCCCTACAATGTGTTAATATGGTATATTGGATTAATTGGTTTTTTTGTGTTGAACCACCTTTGCATACCTGGGATAAAATCCACTTGATCATGATGTATATTTATTTTAATGTGCTTTGGATTAGATTTTCTATTATTTTATTGAAGATTTTTGCATCTACATTCATCAGAGAATTTGGTCTATAGTTATTTTTTCTGTTAGTATCTTTATCTGGCTTTGGTATTAGGGTAACGTTGGCTTCATTGAATGAATTAGGTAGTGTACCCTCCTCTTCAATTTTTTGGAAGTGTTTGAACAGGATTCTTATTAATTCTTCCTGGAATGATTTGTAGAATTCACCTGTGAAGCCCTCTGGTCTTGGGCTTGGGAAGTTTTAGGTTCTAATTCAAACTCTTTACATGTAATTAGACTATCAAAATCTGCTTCTGCTAGCGTCCGTGGAAGTTGTTTATGGGTTTTAAGAATTTGTCCATTTCATTTCAGTTGTCTAATTTGTTGGCATACTGTTGTTCATAGTATCCTATTCTGATTCTTTTTAATTCTGTATAGTCAGTAGTAATGTCCCTCCTCTTATTTTATTATTTTATTTATTTGCATTTCTTCTGTTTATCTCTTTGTCAGCCTAGCTAAGGGCTTGTCACTTCTCAAAGAACCAACTTTTGGTTTTGCTGATTCTTTGTTATTTTTTAATTCTTAATTTCACTTATTTCTGCTCTAGTCTTTATTCTTTCTTTCCTTCTGCTTGCTTTGGGATTCAAGTTTGCTGTTCTTTTTCTAATTCTTCCAGGTATGCAGTTAGGTCTTTGATTTTAGCTTTTCCTTCCTTTTTAATGTAGACTTTTCCTCTTCTTCATTCTTTTAGACCTTGGGAATTGTCCCTGTTTATCTGATTCTTCCAACTGTTCTTCTTCTGACTCTTGCTCTGGATATGTTGTACAATTTTTAAGATTTCTGTGTGTGCCATTGTTTCACCCCCAGGAGAAAACTTCTTTCCTCTAGTCCTTCTTTGGAAATCTTGATCTGTTCCTTTTTTGCCTCCATAGTGTATTATTATTATTTTTTTTAACTATCCTTTCATTGCCTCTAGCTGTTTTTGCCTAGAGGACAAAATCTGGGAGAAGGGTCACCCCAGAGAGGAATTTCCTAAGTCAGCATTTCCCAGCCAAAACAGGGCCAGGGACCCACGTAGGGTGCATAGACCAGTTAGGAATGGCCCTGAAAAAAGGGTTGCTAAAAACAGTGAAAAGCTCTTTTGTCAGTTCCCCGAGGCTGCGCCTTCCTGCCCTCTTCAGCAAACTGTTCCCCTTAGCCATAAGTAGGCAATGTGTTTTTAAACCTCCTTCAGCTCTCTCTCTTTTGGGAACAGGGCCCCATGGTCTAAATTTGCTGATCAAAAGCTGTGGTCAGTACTCGGCCATTCCCCACCTGCATCCCATTCTTGGGGAGGAGGGCTTCCCTGTCCTTCTCCATCCACAATAACCAGCCAGGGACCTGACCCGAGATAACTCACGAGGGAGGGGGAATGAGTGCTGTTATTGCTGGGTGAGTTATTTGCAGTTTTTTACTGTTTCTCAGTCTCTTTTTCCCACACTTCCCTGGATGCTTTACAATACCCTCCTGTCCTCTGAAGCCTCAAAACTGTTTTTGGAGGAGGACTGAGTCCTGGAGCTCCATATTCCACCATCTTCCTTGGAATTCCTCCTTCCTGGCTGTTCTGTCTGTGAACTCTGTGTTTCTTTGTCTTTATGGAATTTCAGCCTTATTTTTTATTGCCTCTATCATGCTACTTGGTAGTACATATCACTCTATTCATTCAGCAGCCCAAGGAATGCAGAAAGGCAGGTCACATCTGGCTGTGTCATCATTCTTTCTACGTTAGCAGGAGGTTCTTTGGAGTAATTTCACCATTCTGCACAGGAGTTCAAAGTGGGAAGAAAAATAAGAGAAAAACCAATGAAATGCTGAATCTTTCTGCTCTTCAGAGAGCAGGAAGGTGGTCCTAGGGTGATATTCAGCTGTAGCAGATCCTAGGCGGTCTCCCCACCTGCATGTCAAAGTTAAGGAGGTTCAAGTGTGTTGTCCTGAAATGTCTAATCAGTGTCAGTGGTTACCTTTCCTAGCCAGAGTTCAGATCAGGCACTGAAAAGGCTGCTTCCTAGTTCAATTCTGCATAAATTTTCCAAGGAGGTCAGAAATAGAAAGGGGCTAGTTATAAAGAAATATTAAAGGCTCATTCTCAGCAGCATTTCTGAGTTTCTACAAATTGTTAAGAGTTTCTTTTACTGAGCAGAGGTTACCAATATAGGGACCATCATTAAGTCCTATCATTTTGTTAAGAAAAAAATGTATGCTTCCATTATGGAGAGACACTTGTGATTTATGTATAACAAATAGTGGCATAAGGTCTCCATCTCTCTTTACGTACTACCATATAAACAGAAAGCTCAGCAAGAGGTAACTTTTTTATTTTTAAAAATATCCCTCCTGCTTAGGTAATATTATGTCCATATTAATATTTATTTCACTGCTTATGCTTCTTAGTGCATCTACTGAATATTTCAGAGCCTCTTTCTGAGACAAATTTACCTTATTGGAGTGATGTTAATGGAGGATAGAAGTTCAACAAATTGAGTCTTTTGTACATATTTACATTTCATGTGCTATTTCAAAACTCAGAAATGAATGGAATGCTTTCGAAAATCAGCGTACTTATCCTACTTCTGCTTGTTTGAATAAACAACTACCCTAGAATTTCTGCTTTCGTTAAGCAGCAAAAAAAAAAGTACAAAAATATTCAGTGTTAATCTTTAATTTTTGAGTAATATATGTGTCCTTTAATATTTCTTCATAACTAGCCCCTTTCTATTTCTGACCTCCTTGGAAAAATTATGTAATAGCCTTAATTGAGTGAGCCTAACCTCAGGGTGGGAAAGATACACATGAAGAAGGAACATATATTACAAAAGCAGCCTTTCAGAAGTTTTCAGTGCTCTGCCAATACCATCATGTTCTCCTGAAAGGTAGCTACTCCCACTTTTTTGCAGTAATGTCAGGGAAACGTCATATGAGATGCAAAAGTATTCTTGAGAATTCATCTGAATAAAAAATTCCAGCACCTCTTTTTCTCTGTTTCATCTGGGAACACGCCTATGCAGATGGCCTGTTGAATTTTCCCGCCCTTTAATGTAGTGTACCTTAGGTTCTTTAGCAGTCCTATCTTTGTTCTTCAAGGTACCTCCTAAAAGAGTCTGGAATCTCTTGCCTAAAGGCCACAAGAAGATGACAAGACTCTGATGTAACTGCCATTATCCTTCCATCCAACCCTCTGGTCTGTCTCCCTGTTTTCTGTCTTTCCCACCGCAAATACTTCTGCCTCAAATCCTTCTCCACCTCTGTCTCTGTCTTCTCCATAGCACCGAGCTCCTTGAAAGTTGTCGTTGTTTCCGCAATAAAGTGTGTATAGATGAGGCTCACTGCCATTCAGTGACTTTTAAATATGGAATAAGGTTAGAACCGCTAATGATAGCTTCGATCTATCTAGAGGATTTGATGATGGTCAAGAGTGGCCCAGGTTCTAGAATACTTTCAGTGGGCATTAGAGTTCCAGTCATTTCACTTTCTGAGATTTGTACAAAATGGCAGCAAAGAGCCGGAAGTTCCATTCTGAGTCACTGGGTGAGAAAGCCACTGACTTACCTTCTCCAGAGCATGACTGGTAAAGTGGAATAGGAATCCTCTCAGGTCTGAGAATAATCTTTGTGCCTTGTGGCCCCACGTCCATGTCTCCTGATGAAGTCAACTTCCACTGAGGCCTCCTATCTCTGACTCTCTTTACTGGTTGGAAATTCATTTTGTATTCCTTCTTCTATCCTGTACCAACCAGTGTAATGATAAGCTAAAGAGACACCCAACAGGAATAGGAGTTAAAAAAAAAGTATTAGCAAAAATCCTGGGTTATATTCCCTTTTGCATGTATGTGCTGTAGTTAGCACAGTAAATTGGAATATCGTATAGTTCACCAGTGTTATATAGAAATTATTTCCTCAAAAGAGTTATTTCTATCTCAGAGTCCTCATTAGCTATATCACTTTTAGTGAGAAGTATGAAATTATTTTAAATAAGAATGCTACTGAAAAATGATGTCTAATTTATAGAGCATTTTGGGCAGTTATTAAGAATAACCAATTTAGTATGAGTCTATTTTTAATCCTGACATTCACTTCACTCCTCCGTATTTTTCCAAGATGAACTTAACAGTTTTTAAAGCCAAGATTATCTGATATATTTTCTACACAGTGTCATTCAAGGTTTGAACCACTGAGACCTGCTACTAGCTTTGTGGTGGCAGCATTAATACTTTGAGGCCAAACTGAGTTTTTTACGAAAGACAGCATAGACAACTTCATATATGATTTGCAGAAAACCATAGTGTGAAGTCCTTAGTGTAATTAAGAGTACGCGGTGGTGATAGCTATCCGATGTCTGCTAACTGTATTTATATACAGTGAAAGGAATCCTTGGCTCACTGTCTACTTAATTGGTACATTGTTAAACACCACCCACTATTTCTATTTTCTTAGGTCTAAATATAGCCTGTCATTTTTTTATGCAGTGTGCATGAATGGGGCAGATGACCCTCCTTCACTTGAACTCTTTTGCGATCTTGTACAAATTATTTTACTGGATCTCTGATTCCTTATTGCCAAAGTGGAGGTGACAGCACTCGCACCGTCAATTGTTGGACAGTTTATGTGAGATGTGTCCTTCCTTTATTCAACACTCTGTAGCACACAACTAGCTGGGTGACACAAGTCTCCTATACTTCTGGATCTTACATCCCTAGCAGTGACGTCTGTTAATAACATAAGAAATTACATAAATAAATAACAATTGCCAGTTATGACAAATGCTGTGAAGAAAATAAACAGGGGCAGTGGGGGTGGAGATTAACTCTGGGATGATTTAAGATGAGTACTTTAAGCCCAAAAACTTGTCTGGACAGTAAACAGTAGGTTTTCCCCTCACGCGCCATAGATCATTTTATTCCCTTTTATTTTAATATTATGGTCATTATTTCTCAAACAAAAATATGAATAAATCATTTTTTTATTTTGTGGGGGATATTTTTCCTTTTTAAATGTAAAATCTCAAAGCAAACATTTTATTGCTGCATGATTAATAGGCTCATCATG
The DNA here is from genome assembly GCF_023851605.1 of Tamandua tetradactyla. NCBI lineage: Eukaryota > Metazoa > Chordata > Mammalia > Pilosa > Myrmecophagidae > Tamandua > Tamandua tetradactyla. Next base: position 47,180,466 of record NC_135331.1, read on the forward strand.
TATATTTTCATCTCTTCATAGGGTAATATAAATTATTTTAAATGTTTGTTTTGACCAGATACAGGCCAAATGTTACAATCCTGATTATCCTTTAAATCTGTTTTTTCTACTTTGCCATTTTGGTATATAAGAAATTTTACAGAGCGTATTTGTGTGCTAACTTCTCTTGCTAACCCACCTAAACAATGTAGGCAGCTGTTTTGTTTTGAAGTGTTAGGTACCTTCTAACCCAGAGGAAGAGTTATTACTCTTGAATTCACTTAATGTGTCCACGATCTTTCTGTATTCTTCTGACTTAGTTAATATCATTAAAGAGGGACTTCCTGAAATTCAAATAGGCTTCAGCAAAGCCATTCAATGAATGGATTATCTCTGCTCATTCTTTAGAGAACCTGGCATTTAAATTACTCCAATTAAACTCCCACCTTTCTTTGAACTTACCTCCCCCGAACAAAGCCTTTACCCAGGACCAGACTGGTTTAGCCAATGTCTGTCGAATAGGGTAAATTTCCCCATAAGTAAGGGTTTTACTTATAAAAGTATTTTACTTATACTTAAAAAGTAAAAAGGGTTTTACTTTTCCATAGTTTATAATATGGAATACTGGTTTTAGAAGGAATTATTTTTTGTTTGACCATTCTGGCTTTTAGGGCCTCCTGGTCTTTGGACTCCTGGGAAGCCAGCTGTATTCCAGAGGACAGAGTAACTCAGACTTCCCTCTCAAACCTGGATTTGAGACCTAATCTCTTCATTTACTATTTCTGTGATCTTGGGCAAGTCATTTAATTTCTCTGAGTCTTTTCCTCATTGGCATCATAGTAGTTAATACCACTCACTTGCATAGTCATTGTGAGGCTAATTGAAAATGCTTGTGAATGTGCTTCACTCTTTCCTCTGCGCTTTTCCTCCCCTGGTATCATAGGACATGTGGTATTATCAGTTGTCCATTTTGTGAAATGTTCCCTGTGTTATGCTTTATGGTTTGTCTGCTCTGTCCCCCACGCCACCCCTCTCACACTTTTTTGTTTGTTTGTTTGCATGAGCAGGCACCGGGAATCCAACCCTGGTCTATGGTGTGACAGAGGAAGAACTCTGCCTGCTCAGCCCCGTGGCGCCCCCGCCTCTCATCACACCTTTTGTTCTACTTTTTTTAGTAGATCTATCAGATAAGAGAGGGAGGTAGATGAAAATTCTCAGATGACAGTTGATTACTTGTTCGTTTTGATGAACCATCTGTTTGCTTGCATGAGCAAAATGTTTTATTTTTGAAAATAAGGTATACAAAATGGTCCAATGGAATTAGCAAGTGTTTTTACATTAAGAACTCATAGAAATGGGCCACGGTGGCTCAGCAGTCAAGAATGCTCACGTGCCATGCCAGAGGACCCGGGTTCGATTCCCGGTGCCTGCCCATGTTAAAAAAAAAAAAAAAAAAAAAGAACTCATGGAAATAAAGGAAAACCCGTGGGGTATAGCATATTTATAAATACATCATTGGAAAGAACAAAAGTAGAAATGACAGAAAGTATTAGTGAACTGGCAAGGCTATACAAAGAGAAATATATGATAAATAAGGCAGTGCCGTTAAGCTCATTTAATCGTATTTGATAGACTGTTGAAATGGATGATGTAATCTGAAAGTTCCCCCAACATTCGAAAATCTGGGAGATAATAACATTGGCATACAGGAGCTGCTTGGTCTTAAATGATTGATAATATGTTTTAAGCATAATAATAATAAGGCTATTGATAATTGGTAAACTTTTCTCTGAATCTCTTTAGACTATTTCTTGGTCCTTTCATGGTATTCAGATGTAATCTTTCCCTAAAATAACCCTGTTGACTAACACATTATAAATCTTCCCCAGTGAGAATTACTTGGCTGCCAGTCCTTTCACCAATTCACATGGAACCAACCCCCCCCCCCGAACCCCCCAATAAGCCAGTATATTTTAGCAAAACCCTGGTAGTTTATAGTATGGAATACTGGTTTTAGAAGGAATTATTTTTTGTTTGCACAGTCAGTCCATTTGATCATCAGCCAGTTTTCTTCTCTTCCAGAGATTAATATTAAAAACAAGCTGCTTTTTAAGACCACAATTAAAAAAAAAAAAGAAAAGAAAATCAAACAAACCAAAAGCATTTGCCCCAAAAGCAGTACAAAAGAAATTTATTGTAAATCGGGAACCACAACTTTTTAATGGAATTTAAAATCATTTTGACTTGGTGGTAAGTACGAACAATAAAACAAACAAAGCATAATTTCAGAAAGAGCTAAAAATAGTGACTTGCAGAAACCTTAATATTATTTCAAATAATTTGAAACTTAATCACATAATTAGGTTTCACTGAAAGTTTAAAAGGTAGGCATGTTGACTGATTTTTTTTTTTACTCAGTGCATTTAGCTTACTACTCTGGCATAATTTATTTTAGTTTAGCATAAAGGCCTTTGCTATCTGATTTCGTAATATGCTAGAATTCTCCTGGGGTGGGTAGTAAAATTGTTAGTTTTAGATGCTATAGCAGAGCATATTACATTTAGAAAACATACATCAAAGCTATCAATATCACCTAATAGTAGAATAAAATGAAGCCGACATTTTTATCTTTTATTGTTTTTGTTTTTTGTTGGATCAGGAAAATGGACAGTGGGTGCTCTAACAAGAATTATTAAAACAAGGGCAAAAGAACTGTTTTCAGTTTCTTTTTATCCCTTGAGCAATGCTTCAGAACTTTTTCCAAGCCACTCATATTATTGACACTTCTAAGTAACATTTTCCAGACTGAATAATCCAGATTCTCAGTTACTATTTATTCTTTTATGATGTTATAGTAGCATAGAGTCCAGTTTTTTTTATCTTGTTATGAAGGAAACAATGAAACATAGTAACAGATTGATGAATCAAGCAGAAATTCGCTAAGTTGTAAGAAATTGGAAAATAACAAACCACAAGGATATTTTCAAACTTTGCTATTTTTAAAAATGCCCTCTTCTAGTGTGTTTGGAAGTCAGATATATAGTTAATATATTTTACGTTTTGTATCTGTCTATTATGTATAATTTATATAAATATCATGCAGTATATTATGACATATAAATGTTATGCAGTATACATCTACCTTATAAGACTCCCTTATTTATTCACCCGTTCAATGAATGAACACCTGTGAGTCTTCTAGGTGTTCTCCATGTTGGAAATACAAAAGAGAAATAAACAGGCATCCTTCTTACCCTTGCTGAGCATGATCGAATGAAGGAAACAGTCAGCTGACAAGCCATGATGATAAAGTATAATGAATGCTCTGACACTGTATAGAAGAGTATTTAAGAAAGACCTGGAAATTTAAAGATAACTGATATTAAAGAAAAGCGGCATTTAACTAGGGATCCTAACTGTGGCTAGGAGTCAGGCAAAAAGAAAAAGAAAAAAAAAGGAGAGGGCAGAGTATTTTAATACCAAGATTTACATGGATAAAGTCATGTCTTGTACAAGGAAAAGCACGGTCAGAATATCGAATCTGTGTGTGTGTGTGTGTGTGTGTGTGTGTGTGGTTAGTGTGCATTGGAATAGGAGTAGGATGGGAAATTGTAAAGTGGGGGGTGGCATCTGGGATAATTGTCTGGAGTAAGTCATGTGTGTTTTACCTCTTGCCTAGATTATTACAGTAATTACTAGTCCTCTCTCCCCAAACTCTTGAGCTCTTGCCCACTCCTACCTAATGAATTTTCATGAAGTACAGCTTTGCTAATTCTATCCTCCACCTGATTCAGTGGCTTTCCTTTGCCTGCAGTAGGAAGTAGGCACTCTTTAAACTAGAATTTAGAACCTTACCTTGGGAAGCCCCAACCTACTTCTGTTTTATTGTTTTTTATTCTTTATTAGAGAAGTGGTGGGTTTACAAAACCGTCATGCGTAAAATACAGGATTCCCATATACCGCCCTATTATTAACACCTAGTATTGGTGTGACACATTTGTTACAATTGATGATAGCACATTTTTATAGTTGTGCTATTAGCTATAGTCCAGGACTTAACTTAAGGTTCACTATTTATTTGTGTAGTGTACTTCCATGTATTTTTAAAAATTTTTTTATTCTGTTAGCACAGATGCAAACATTTCCTCTTTTGATCATATTCAGATATCTATTTCAGTACTGCTGAAAATGTAATGTAAATTACGTTTACAATGTTGTGCTGCCATCACCACCATCCCTTACCAAAACCTTTCCATCTTTCTGAATAGGAACACTTCATATTTTAAGGCTTAACTTCCCTTTACCTATCCCCATCTGTCTATGAAAGATTCTGGTAACCTTATGCTAGATTCTGACAATGAATTTGCTCATTCTACTACTCTTTATTACAGCTTGATTACTTGTCACTGATGCCTTCCTTCATGCTATTTCTCCCTGGAATATCTTTTCTAATTCCTCTCATATAAATTCAACCTATTCCTTGAAGCTGTTTCTGATTCTTCTAAGTGGAAACATTACCTTTTTTCCTCCAAATTACAATAACTCTTTATGTGAATGTTTCTCGTGATTCTCTCTGCCTTTTCTACCCTTATATTTTAGTTATTTATGTGGATGCTTTATTTGCCTTCCTAGGATATATGCTGATTCATTTTGCATCTCCACTGCCCCATAATACTTAGCCCACTACAAGGTCTCACCAAATATTTGATGAATAAATGGATAAATGAATTATTTCAAAAAGAAACTATTTAAGAGTTGGTATAAAATATATTCAAAGCTAGACTTCATTTGTACTTTTTTCTGATCCATTTATTTACTTTCTTCTGGCTTACTTTCTTCAACTAGAATAGGAGGCAATGATTAATTATTCTGTTCAGCTTTCTCTTTTGTGCGTGTGTCTGCATGCTTGCATGCGTGAGCATGTGCTATATTTCTGATCTAGATATAAGCTAGCTCTCCTAGAACAGTTTCTTAGTCTGATTCGCTGGTGTTATTGCCAGGAAAACAAAAGAAACCTGTTTAATTTTTGATGACATCTAATGGGGGCCATACATACCATCTATTTTCATTTTCTATCCCCGGATGGTAGTGAAGTCATTTGTTATATCTGAAAACACGCAATTTGTTGTTGCTCTCAGCCCCTGGATTACTTAGCATACCCTTATTTGGGCTGCAGTCCGGTACTTTCCAGCTGCATCGTTTACCATTGGTGTGGCCTTACATGGGATATTTAACCTCTGGCGCTCTCAGTTTCCTCATTTGTAATCTGAGCCTAATAAGAATCACCTCTTGGGATTGTCAGAGGATAAATGATAGATATTGTGGGAGTTAATGGTAGATATTATGATTACTTCTGAGCTGCAGAGTGAAGGGGTCACCACCGGAGACAGAGTTCCACCCATTTTAACGGTTTTTCCGAACAAATGAAAATTATCCCTGTTGAACTCTCTTATCTCCTTACTTGAAAGCTCAGAGTATGTCAGTTTACTTTTGGAAACATCTGCTGCAGTGATGAAAATTTGAACTTGAGCATAGGCAACTTATAACTGAGTCGTAAAATCAGTATTATCGAGTTAACATTGGAAATGCCTAAAACCTCTAGCCATCAACAGATGAGAATGAAACTGTATTGCATAAAATCTTTATTACTAATTAAAATGCTGAGCGTGTCATTGATACACTCTTTAGTATCATCTATGTTGAAAAAAAAGAAAATCAATTATGTAAGGGCTTCAATAGGTACATTTTGTCATGTGGATCCCTTAACCCTCCTTTACCCCTCTATCTTTTGCTTCTTATGAGCAAGTATTTAGAAAAAACTCTTTGGTCAGGGAGCCATTGTTAGTCTTAAAACTTCATTTTAGGATGTTGTGCCCAAGGGCGCAAAGAACAGTAGGTCTTTTTTTTTTTTTTTTTTTTTTGTGTGGGCAGGCACTGGGAATCGAACCCGGGTCTCCCACATGGCAGGTGAGAACTCTACCACTGAGCCACCATGGCCCGCCCAGGAGGTCTTTTTTTTTTTTTAATAATCCCTTATCTTTCTATGAGAGGCTTGTGATACTAGAAAAAACAATACCTAATGTAAATAGTTCATAGTTCATAAAAATAGTACTATTTTAATATTCTTTCATCAGTTGTCACAAAGGTACCACACTAACGCAAAGTGTCAACAACTGAGGGTATATGGGAAGGTTGATGTTTTGCACGTCTCTTCTGAAAACCTACAGTTACTCTAAAAAAAAAAAAGAACTGTGGAAGAGGTTTGTGATTGATCTGGAAACGAGAATGACTCTGTGCATTGGTATATAAACACTAGTTTGTGGTCTCAGAGTAGCAGTCGCTGGACAGTATAAGTATGGGGAACTTCTGAAATATGCCTGTGCTTGAAATATGGCCAACCCCATTTAAATCAGAATTTCTGGGAGGAGAGTCCAGGTATTGGAATTTTTAATTTATATCATGCACAGCCATGATTGAGGGCCAGTGACTTAGGCTTTTACAGTGTTGTCTAGTTGGATATAACTGGAATATCAGGAAATACTTCTTGTCTTCTGACATCTGTCATTAACAAGTTCTTAGACAGACTTGTAGAAACTACCTGTAATCCAGTTTGACAGGTGCTTTAATCAGTGTCTGAAATTCACTACTGTGAGTTTATTATGCCCAGCAATTTGAAAGGGAAAAAAAGTGAAAAAACAAAAGTGACATTTGAAAAGGGTGACTTCTCATAATCACATTTCACCTATGAAGACTGAATCCTTATTAGCATCACCCTCCTTTAAAATAAAGTACCCAGTTTCTTAATGGCAGGGAAAATGAACATTAGCTGGTCCTGACTTTGGACACTGGACAAGCTTTCTTACAACCACCCCAAGGGTTACTGTTACTTGGCTGCAGTTTGTGAATGAAGACACCCATTTGGATGGGAGATTGAGTGTCTGCTTGAAGTCAAAATGGCTAGTGGGTAAGAGAGCTAGATTGAACCCCCATCTCACTGGTTCGTAGATCCCTGTCTTTTCACCAGACTGTGTGCTTGCCATCCTCTGACACTAGAGTCTTGCTGTGGGTTAGTTCATTAAAAGAGATTCCAACTTGATGGTGAGCTGGAGAAGGACTGTTCTAGTTTGCTAGCTGCCGGAATGCAACATACCAGAAACAGAATGGCTTTTAAAAAGAGGAATTTAATGAGTTGCTAGTTTACAGTTCTAAGGCTGAAAAAATGTCCCAATTAAAACAAGTCTATAGAAATGTCCAATTTAAGGCATCCAGGGAAAGATACCTTGGTTCAAGAAGGCCAATGACGTTCAACATTTCTCTCTCAGCTGGAAGGGCACATGGCAAACATGGCGGCATCTGCTGGCTTTCTTGTGGCTCCACAAAAAGGGACTCTCTCCAAAATATTTCCTCTTTTAAAGGATTCCAGCAAGCAACTCCACCTTCAGTGGGTGGAGACACACCTCCATGGAAATCATCTAATCAAAAGGTACCACCCACCATTGGGTGGGTCCCGTCTTCATGGAAACAATCAAAATGCTCCCACCCAGCAATACTGAATGAGGATCAAAGGGCATGGCTTTTCTGGGGTCCACCACAGATTCAAACCAGCACAAGGACCAGTAAAGGGGAGGTTGAAGGAAGAAGGGAACAAGGATGCTTTCAACCATGTCTAGAGAAGTGGGCCTGAGTGATAAGCAGGAATGTGAAGAATGTGAAGAGATTGGGACACTGCAGTTTCCATTTACTGAGCATTGGGACACAGTTGAGGCCCTTTGTACACGTTCCCTCGTTGAATCCTCACAGAATCTCTGGGGAGATAGGTTGAGTTTCATTTTACAGAAGAAAAAATTGCAGTTCAGTGGGGATGAATAATTAACTGCTAATAAATATCCAAGCTGGTATTTGAACAAACGCCTTCTGATTCTGTTTCTTGGGGTCTTGGCCGTTTAGCCAGAGTTGGAGCTGTACTGCTTTTTTATGTCAAGTCCTGGGATTGCTCCTGTGTGAATATCTCCAAGGCTTATGCGTTTGAGAAGCTTACAAGCCGAGAACACAGATGATTCCAACAAGTGGCTGTATGTCTTATTTGGATGGAAGCAGAGCCATAAAGTTGTGGTTGGATAACAATAGCAAGAAGTTACCTAAAAATACGGAGCAAAGGGGAAGGAGACTAGGGGAGAATTTCTATGAATGAAGAGAAAACAGTGCTGCAGCGTGTGAATTGATGGAGGTCCTGAAGAAGACACAGAGAAATGTTTGAGAACTACTGTCTTGGACAAAATATGTTACTTTCTGAAATCCGGTTAGGATGCATTCACTTAGTGAACATTTATTTGGCTTTTGCGGTCTGGCTTAGGTTGTGAATCCACGAAGGTGGAGTCATGAGCCTCCTCTGGACAGTCTCAATCCGCCAGGGCCAGGGACATGTAAAGAATGCACAGTAAAGCTGCGTGACCTGTATTAGGAGAGCTGCACGTACTGAGTGCTAAGGAAACGCAAAGCAACCATTTCTCGTAACAGCCACCAGCTTTAGCCAGAGCTGAAAAGGGTAAAAATCACAGATCTGCTGCTTTACTCACTTAATGCACCCGAAGCTGGATGTTTAGCAGATCCAGACTTTCAGCCTAAACGTTGTTGATATGATAGCAGGAGAAAAACATCATGTGACAGCCGTCTGTACTTTCCCCTCTCACGTTCACATTCTGGCTTATTAGAAAAACAGTGTTGCCATGGCTAATCTGTTTGTGAGGCCCAACATCTCCATACTTTTCATCTTAAATCAGCACTGGAGAATACACTCCGCAGCTTCTGATCACTGCTTAGGATATAGCACCTTGTGATGACTAAGCTTTTTCAAATTTAAGTGATGGCCTCATACCCTGCTGCCTTAGAAATTCATCTTGCACATATCTTGTAAAGATTCCATAGTTTGTAGGTATCCGTTTTTATTTATGTGTTTTTTGCTAATGTGATTCATCTCCCAAGAAGCCATACAAGGATGCTAGAAACATACAAATTCTTTCTACATTATGAGACTTTCCTCTTTTATTCCCAAATAATAATTTTTAGGTAACATTTGTTGAGTGCTGCATCTTTAGTTATTTGGGGAACTGCCCTAGAAAGCGAACAGAAAATCTCTTGAGGTGGAAATGGGGTGCAGAAGGGAAAACAAGCTCGGATGTGTGCTGTGGTGCTGTCTTTTTGCTTCACGAGATGTTTTTTTTTTCACCCTTAAACTGCTTTTACTGCTGTAGTCAGCATCCAATCGAGGCAGGTTCTGGGCTTATGAGCCAATTGTCTTTCTCTTCTCAGCAGCCTGAAGTCTGGGAGAGAGCTGATGGCTGTGCACAATTTTAGCAAATTGTCATGGGGATGGGGGGGGAGGAGAGTGTTCTCCCCACAGGGACAGAGCCTGTGTCATTGAGCACATTTTGTTCAAGTGCAAAGTTGATCTGTCTGAAGGAGACAGTGGCTGCACCATCAGCGGCGGTGAGGACTTTTATCACCTCACCTTTTCTTTGTGCTCTGTCATTGTTGTTTATGTGCAGCAGTAGCCTTCAGTAGCTGGATATGAGGCAGAATTTGAGGTCAGAAAGTGACAACATTTCTTTTCAGTGAGGAAATCCCATAGGCTTACCAAGGGGTGTGAATGAAAAATTGGGGAGAAGTCTGATCTTTGGCATAGACAATGTCATCTCTAAAAGATTGCAGAGCAGTGTGATGCAATGATTTTGCGTATAACTGACAGCCAGTATATTGGACATCTGTTAAAGATTAGGAAAGTATTTAAACATTAATTATGTGCATAATATAAGCGACGTCATCCAGTAGACTTTGATGAAAGATTTACAAAGGAAATATTGACTTGAGACTTCTGGAACATTAAATATTATACTTTAAAGTTTATCTTGAGTACAAAATAGATGTTCTTATTTTAGATATGTAAAAACAGGGTTTACTTTCCTGTATTTGTAGGCATATGTAGCAGATGCAAGTATAGCGAAAGCTGCATATAATACAAGTCATGCTATTACTGTTCCCCAGCTGATTGCATCAAAATGTTGGTAATTTCTGATTTCCTTTAGGTTTTTTTTTAATATTACTGATTTAGAAGACCTGCCCTTTAAAATTTAGCATTCTTACTATGTTGTAATTCTTATCTGTTTTTAATCATATATATGCATATTTCAATATAAAATAATCATTTGGCTATTTGTGATATCTCTAAATTGCAGAGGCTGGGTCGGTGAAACCCATAGGTAATCCAAGAACCTTATACCTCAGTGGGTCTCTTTTATTGATATAGACAATGTGAACCAAAACTTTGATGTGCAGTTTTTCTTTCCTGCTATTGGTCCTGTCATGCAGGTCCTTATGAGGAAAAAAAAGTGGCTGATAAACTGGAATTTGCAATATCATCTAATTTCTTCTGTTGTGCTTTGGATATAGTATGTGGATCATTCTCCTCCCCAGTTTGTTGCGTATATTGTGAAACATCTTTTCCTTTGCGTAACTAAAGGAACCGGAGCTCTGTTGGGTTCTGGCTTATTCTGGCTAGTATCATCTATGTTTCTAGTGTGAGCAGTCATTGATTAGAGTAAAAAACACATTTAAAGATGAATAGGGGAGGTACACTCACTGCACATGCATAGCTCTAGCTTAATGGTTAAGAACACCCCTGTGTAGTTAGACTGTGTGGGTTCAGTTATGTATAGTTGGGGAGTTATATGTAGTTGTCCTGTCTGTAGGTACTTAAATTCCCTTTAGGTGTAAAATGTTATAGAAACTATTTCACAGGGATGGTGATAGGATTAAATGCAGAAATACCCGTAAAGTACTTAAAACAATGCCTGGAATATAGGAAGCCCTCTGCAAGTTTTGCTACTTGATTATAATAAAAATATAAACCATTTGGTTTTCAATCAAGACTTAGTGGGGGAATAGTTAAAAACAGGGAGCTTTGACTGTACAACTGCGTTAGAAGCTGGCATAGGTCTGTAAAGAACCGCTTAAATAAGCCTTCCAAGAGATTGTTAAGGAAAAATTATATACATCTCACCTGGAAGGTTTACCTCTTTTTAACCCTTTGGAAAATCCTAGAAATTAGGAGACAGTTGTGCTGTAATCTACCTAATAACGGTGCAATGATGAATTGGGTACTCTTTGTAAAACATTTTGTATTTCTCAATTGAAATTCATGCACTACAAATTGAGCATTGCATTTTATGACCTAAATGTTAGGGCTTTAAATTAGTATCCAGGATTGAAGAGTGTCTGATTTAGATGCCGTTAAACTTCAGAAGTGTTTCAGCTACAGACAATTTAGAAGTTTGACAGTTACAGCACCAAAAAAATAATGTAGCAATTGAAAAAAAAATAGAGACATAGTGATCTGGCATTTCCAATTTTATGATGCTGTAAAAAAGCAGCCAACAAATGCTGGGCTCTTTAATGGTGCTGGCACCTACCAAATGTCACTGGGCTTTCACAAGGTCGGGGAGACACTGGTTTGGCTCAGGGATACCAGTTAGATCCAAGTGTGGAGTTCAGGAAGAGTGTGGAATTGAGTCAGACAGTAGGTGCCCTGTTAAAGCCTTTTCAATTCATTAGCCTCGGCAATAGCTATCCCGTTTTGTTTTGTTTTGTTTTTAGGATTCTGTGGGATCGGGGAAGCCATGCGTGTAAGGGCAAGTAACACTATTTCTTCTTACAGCATCCCTTCACAAGCAACTCTAAATAGAAAATCCTCGTGGGCCCTCTCTGAGGAGGCTAAGGTTTCTTCAGATGACGTTTGGCTAAAATTGTGTGCTGATATAGCGGTTGCTCTCACAGTTGTATGTATATCTGATCTCTTAAGACTAAAGCTGCTTGAGAAAAGGAGTGGTATTTTTGTAACAAGAATGTGTGTGTGATTTGTTGCCTTTCTCCCTTTCTCCTCCCTTTCTCCGCCTCCTCAGCGGCAGCTAACCAGGCTCTCAAGATTACATAATACTTATCTAGATGTGTAGAGTTTCAGTTTGCCATTTTCAAAATGATTAATGCGAATTGCGCAATTAAAGTCTTCTGAGTTCTCAGGGAAAAAAAGTTATGGCATCCCCATGTTTGAGCTAGAGTGCGTTGATGTTGCGTCAGCATTGAGGATATTTTGAGATATGTAAATGTCACTATGGCCTTAATGCCCAAGATTCTTCATCCTCAAATTTAGGAATAATGTACAGAAATAGTGCCTAGAACAGCCATTGAATACTGGAAAGTAACTAGAAAAGTCAAACCTTCAATCTCCTTTTTGAGATCAGATCAGATTTTGATAGACAAATGCTCATGAACCTGGATCTGTTATGTTCTTTTACATTATTTCCAGCCATGATAAATTACAGATTTAAACTCAGTGGGTATCGTGTGTTTGTGTGTGTGCATTTTTTGTTTCTTTCTTTTACTGCCAGTTGCAATAATTATCAAGTTAAGGTGTGTGTATGACTATGAATGTTTTATGTGATCAGAAAGGGGAAACGTCTAAATTTGCCTCACATTGTATTTCACTTGAAAACATTTTATATCTGTGGTCAAAGCAATTGAAAGAAATTGGGTTTATTTTAATGAAATTCTTTTGCAAAGTTTTCCTTCTTTTTGCTCTCAGAATTCTCCCAGCTCTGCTGATTGAGTTGTGTTCCAAGCATTAGGTGTTAGGTTGATTGGATGAAGAAATGGCAATTTACATCTAAAAGTTGAGCTTTAAGTATTAGTGTTGCGATATTTATTTCATGCTAGGTTTAGAAGATTAGAGATTAATTGCCTCGAGAAATAAGAGAACTGACTCCTTTCTTAATGTTCGGTGGTGATGTTAAGCGTTTGTTTTTGATATCATCTGAAAAACCAATGAAAAAATTAAAACAGGAGCTGTGTTTGATTTAAAGAATGCTTTCTTGCCTTTCCAGATAATAAAACTGTGAAATAAGTGCAAGGTGCCAAGATATTAACGATAGGAAATTATGTAAGAAAAAATCCTGTTTACAGATCAAGGTTAAAGGTTCGTGAATATTTGAAAATTTAAAAATGAATACAATAATTGCTGTTAATAAATAAATACCATATATTTACAATAGAGTATGCCAAAGTATTTAAATATAGTAAATATATGGTATTTATTTAATAGTATATATACTATATATTTACGATATAGGATAACACGATAATATTTCTAAACCAACAAAACTAAACAAACTGTAACATCAAAGCAGTGAAATCTAAATAGAGAATTTCTAAGGATAGAAAGAGGATAAATCATCATTGTTTTGACAACTTTAAGAATTTCTGCTCGGTGACATCCAGTTTCCCTTTAGATTTCGTTCTGTAGCTCTCTAAAAATTCTTATGTGTTTTTTGAAGTAAACAACTTTTAAGTCACGTATTCTAGATTTCTTGAACTTGCAACAGAAACGAAACCTAAGTTCCTAATTCACATGCTGCTCTTAGAAATAGAGATATGATTGGGGTGAATACATATACATGAGTACATGTATACTAGCTTACTTTGAAAATATTTGCAAATAAAAGTAATAGTGTTATCGTGCAGTGGGCCCAATACAATTTCAGATTGTGACGTATCTTTGATTATTTTTCTGGCTCTCTAGCTATTTAATTTGTTATTCTCAGTAGCTTCTTTTTGAAATTTCATGTCTAACTTTGTTATCCTGAAAAGATTTTCTGTAGTGAGGTGCAAGAGAAGAAAATGTTTTTCTTAAAAAAAGAAAAATAAAAGGCAACGTCCCTTTAACAAGTGAAATGAACTATTAATATAATTTTGAAATCCAATCATTTTCTCTTTGATGTACCATGGTCTATTTGGTTTCATTTGGAATGCAAGAAAAAATAACAAACATTGAAACTCATACCTGGAAAGTTTTGAGAAGCTGCAGCTATCAAAATTTGGCAAAATTAGAAAGACTAACTGGTCAACCTCCCACTTGTTTTGAGCCAGGTGTTGTTGTACAAATCTTTTATCTTCTATTTTAGGAAATTCTCACAATAAAATGAAAAAGATCCTATTATTTAAAAATAAGTATGAAAATATTTAAAGGTGATTTAAATCAAACACTTTTAAATTATCAGCTGTTTTTAATTATATGTGGTCCCATCAAATTCCAGTATGTATAAATCAGTGTTTGGTTCTCAACTTGGGGTGATTTCACCCCTACTCTCCCTGTTCCTTCCCCATTAAGACATACGATAATGTCCGGAGACATCTTTGGTTGTGACAACAGAGACAGACAACACTCTGTGTGCAGAGTCCTACAGGCATCTGGAAGCTAGAGGCCAGAGATACTGCTAAAAATTCTACAATGCACAACCTAGTTCCCCACAATTCAAAATTACTGGGCTCAGAATGTCAGATAATACTACAGTTGATTAACCTTGAACATTTTAAGATGCATGTATTCTTGTAAGCTGACACAAATCCTTTATGGAAACAGATGGGTCATGAGGATATACATTTAAGAGCTGTAATATACTCTGTGTTAGATGCAAATAATTTACTTTCAATATTTGAAGAAGTCAGTAGATTGCAATTCAGAGTTAAACTCATATCTACCTAATTGAAAACGAAACAGAGTGTGTGTGTATGTATATGTGTTTGCATATAAAGTACATATTTTTTCTCAATTACCTTATAAATTGCCATTATATATTTAAATATGTCCTACAATTAGGACATATTTAACAATAAGATATATACATACATACATATATAGAGATGAATTTACTCATCCATGCATTAGAGTTGATAACTAAGATGCATAGCAGAGCCATAAAAGCAACAACAAACAACACTTTTGGAGATGTTTAAAATGATGTGTCTTGTCAGTATTTTGGGGGGAGGTGGAGTGGGGCAAAACTCTTCTGAGACATTTGTCTTAGCTGACAAAAAATTTCTGTAAGCATTTTCAGTGCAAAACTGCCAGAGTTTCTGGCCAATATTTGAGCAATGAATATCTCCAGAAAGTGCTTTAAAACATTTGTGTTTCAGCAGTCCAAAAGGAAATATTAGTATTGTTGCAACAATTGAAATAAACTGTTCTGGTTGAGCAGTCTTACCAGAAAATCAGTATTCCCTTTGAAAGTTGGAAAAGACGTAAATATAAGATGGTGCTCCTATAGTTTTTCATTCTCTTTATTTCCAGAATCTGCCTAATTATGACTCAGTTATTTTAATCCTACCACATTTGGCAGCTTAATAGCATATCTCTTTAGATGCTGACCTCATAAATCATAATATTCCTTTTATTTTAAGTGGAGGAATTATAATTAAAAAGGGGGAAATTAGTTTGCTCAGTTTTCTGATAGAATATTTTTTGTTAAGAAAGTTTGGCTAACTTCGAAGTAAGATAATGTTTTATTTTCTGTTAAAAATTGCTAAGAAATGATTTTCTCATTTCTCTAAATTTCCATCTCTGGTTTCATCCTTATTCTGGTTTGCTATTAATTACCTAACTTCCATCATATCCTATAATGCATATCTTACTATCTACATCACATACCCGTAGTGTTTAGATTATGTGGCTTCAACCCCTGTATAATATGGTCCCCAAAATCAGGGTGTGGAGGTCAGAGCAAAGGGGACTTGAACTGCCTGTTTGCTCCCTGATCCACTTTTACTCTGATGGCCCACTCACTCGGTCAGATGTCCGGACATGGAACTGGAAACCGTTTCTCTCTTTGAAGCTTTCTTAAGGTGTCCAAAGTCTCTGGAGCACCAGTAGGACAGAGAAACCCTGGTTGCCGAGCCTCTAGACCAAATTCAGTTCAGCAGCCACAGAAGGCTCAGTTACCTGGCTCACCTGCTCGGCCAGAGCTCCAGAGATTCGGGCACTTGTCCCTTCATGGTCACCAAATTGTTACCAGACAAAGGCCTTGGATTCTTTTGCCCGACATGCTTAATAACCAATTCCTGAGATACCAGGGTTTCAAAGAGAGAAAGAGTTTATTACCAGGCATGTGGTTAGGAGAACAGATGGCCTAATGGCCCAAAATCTGTCTCCCCATAGTGTTTATATTCATGTACTATGTGTGAACCCATTATGCAATTATTAAAAGGCACACTTTGTTAAACGATAATGTTTAAAAATGTAATCAGCCTTTTTTATTTATTTATTTTTTTCGAGGATCAAACAACTTAACTGAAAGTATATTTCTATTTCCTCATTTTTGTTTTTGCACGGGCAGGCACTGGAATTCGAACCTGGGTCTCTGGCATGGTAGGCAAGAATTCTGCCACTGAGCCACCGTTGCACCGCCCTCTGTTTCCCTTTTCATAATCACAAATTTGTACCAATTTGAAGGACTTATGAGAAAATCCTTGAGTTCACAGTTAAATAACTTGTGTCTTCTGTAATTGAGAATTGATTAATTGATCTCTCAAATGACTTCTTGGACTCAGACAGTCTCTTGAGACTAAAAGGGTGGAAACTGGTCTTTTATGGATAGTCTACTTATAATTTAAAGGTATAAAAATATTATTAGGAAAAAATGGGCTCAGCTCGGACCAATATTTTACTGAACTTCCTGCTTTCCCTTAAAAAATTCAATTTGTACATTACAGTAATAATCTTGGAATCTGTGTTGTGTTAATCCTATAAAAAGCCTCTTTGAATAGCTTCTACGGTAGCTACAGCATAGACTCTGTAACATGTCCTACTATTCATTTGGACACCTCTGAAAGTAAGACTTCAGTGCAGTCAAGGAAAGCAACATTGTAAGAAATGTTACAAATGGAACACTTTTTCTTTATTGGATGTAGTAAATACATAGGGATGATGAGGGCCAACCTTGTAATATATTACCAGTAAATATCATGGATTGTCTCCAAGATTTCCCTATCTGTACTATTTCTAGTACATATAACAGATAGGGTGCTAAATCAAGCAACTGCTGACTGTTAATAACTTGAAAACTTAGGTAAACAGAGGAAAGGAAAACAATTAACATTCACTGACAGCCTACTATACCAGGTACCATTGTGAGTTTGGCCCATCCTCGTACTCAGTTCTTATATATCACCAATGAGATAGATGCTATTATTACTATTATTTAGAAACAATTTTGGACACTCGGAAAATTTAACTAACTTCCACAATGTCATAAAGGAACTAAGTAACAAAGCTGCTATTTGAACCAAATTATGTTTGATGACATTTTACATTAATGGCAATAGATGAAACTACATGTAGCTATCAAAACTGAATAAAAATTTTTTATGCTTATTTTTTTAATTTATCCTAGCAGCTCAGTTTAGGTTACATTGAGATGAAATCTCTGAATGATTTAGCTCCTATATATAAATCTGTACGTTAGCTTTAGATGCTGATAGAATTTCTGGTTTTAGAGAACTGGTACCAATGTCGTATTTACCTCAACTTGCTGCTGGTGGTTTTTTCCTGGGTTTTAGACAACCTTCTTGCACAGTGTTTATTCTAAATTATTTTTGGCCTTTTTATTTGTCCTCCCACAATTATTCAGCAGCACAGTCAGCATAAAGCAAATTTCGCGCTTCCTAAGAAGCTAAGTTTTTCTGATATCACTTGCAGAGATTGCTTCATTATTTTTTTCAGTGTCAATGAAAAATTCATGTGGTTTTGCAGAATTGTATTCTGCAGTGCTTTACACCATATCAGAATCACCTGGAATACTTGTTAAAATGTACATCTTTAGGTCTCCAGACTATTGCCAAAGACTGTCTAAGAGAGAGGTTTGATAGTCTGCATGCATTTTAAGAAAAGATTTCCAGTTGATTCTTTGACGCATTAGCTTTTTGAAAGTGAAAGTCCAATGCAATCAAATCAAATCATAGATATTTAATATACATAAGAAATGTAGTAGTATGGCATTTTTCATGAGTGGATATAGTAAACATACAATAAGAATAGAAGGTCTGAACTTCTCTTGAATATTTTGAGCTGTGCTGACACAATATATAAGGGACACAGGTGATTCCTCTTTTTCATGATTTAAATCTGGGCTGTGATCAGAGCTAGAAGGAACTGGATGGTTTATGTTCAAGGAAGGCATTGAAATGAAGTGCTTAAAGAAGACTAGCGTGAGTGTTGGCAAGGCCTGGTTTAAGGCCCAGGGCTATTTATGGGACTATAGAAGCTGATCTGAGTGAATTGACAGTAACCGAGTCCTCAGGAGGTATATAACCACACTGATCTGTACTTAAATAAGCCCCGTCTTGGTAAGAAATATAACATGAGAGTATTGAGAACCAGAATATCTCTCAGAGTTCATTCATTCTCTCTACTGAAAGAGCAGAATTTCTCTAGAAGAGCTCAGTTGGATACCCCTGAAATCAGACCATGCATCATCTGTGAGCTTCTTTAATTTGGCCAGGTGTAGTCTGTGGTTTCTCTTGTGACTCTCAGGCATTGTTTTTGTTATTATTTTAGCAGCTGTTTTGCATCGGGAGGTTTTAAAGCTAATAATATGTCCTGATCTCAACAGATAACAAGCATGGTGATTTTATTTGGAATTGGTCATCTATATATAAAGGTTACTTTAACTGTGAACATATCAGTAGCCATAACTAATAGATGTTAGGAAGATGATCATCATGACAATGCTTTGTTTTTCTTTTGTTTGATATGTAATTTAAAATGCAGTGGTGGGGAGGGCAGTACAGCTCCTGACTGTGCATGCTTAGACACTGCCACGCAGTGCCAGGAGCATTGCACTGGCATTCTTTTCTTGAATTTTCATAATAAACTTATGAATAGTTTATTGTGAAACCGTATTAAGCTTAGGTCATATAGCAATTTTGTTGTAGTTGAAGAGCCTGAGGCTTAAAGAGCTTATATATGCAATTGGTACAACTGATGTGTGAGTGTGGCCTGTGAAACCCTTGCCATCACCACTGTCTCCTACTGCCTCTTGATTTAAAATATGATGAAAAATGCTTTGTTGCATAAAGTTAATTAAAATAACAGGTAACATGCTATGATATCTGTCCAGGATGGTGTAGCAACTTTATTCCTAAAACCCTGAATTAGAAAAAGCAGAAACAGATCATTCAAATTAGAACTCTGGTAGACTTGAACATAAATATAAGCATTAGTTTTCTGAGTCAATTTACATTGCAAGATCAAATTATGGTAAATTGATTTTTTGCAGGAGAATCAAAGAAAGTTCAAGAAGGTAGTTAATAGCTTCAATTAAATCCTTTTACTCCATAAACATTCCATTTAAATTTTTTGTCGAGGTAGTAATTGATGAGATCTGCTACTATCAATTTGATTTGACAATTTATTGAAATAATAAGGGTACAGTCCCTCATGCAATATTGTATACTGTAGTCTTTAATAAATGTTTTTGATCAAAAGATCATCCCAAAAAGAAGGTATATTCATTTATCTTATTTTATAACAACTCATTTTGTTTCTCCATTTTATAGTATACATTTTTGAAGGGTTGATATGTCTATTTCTTATTGTTTTATAGTTCTTGGGAGACTAGATGTGGGTGTGTCTTTGAAAGGTTAAAGGCTAAAGGTTACATTTTCACCAATGTTTCTTTACATTTAGTAATCTCGCTATACAATACGAAATTATCGGGTTGTCCTTCTTTTTAACCATAACTTTCCTCATATGCGGCTTATAAAACTCAGTAGTAATTTTAATTTTATTTATTAGAAACATGTGAAGGTGTTTAATTGAAGATACAATATGTCTTGATTTCTCTAAGTTCATTCCTAAGAACTCATCACAAGTAAAAATAGAGGGTAAAACTTTGTGATTTGGGGGGTTTCATTAAAGTTAACCAAAACTATATTATGCCAGGGAGCCTAACATTCTTTGTTTATCTATGAGTTCATGTTACCCTGGCAGGTTGTAGATTTTAAAAGTTGAATTTAGAAAAGTACTAAAATTGTCCAAAAGAATGAACTTCTGTATGCTTTTATATTTTTTCGAATGTCTTAGTACCTTTTGATAATGCGTTTGAGCAAATTCACTACTCGTTCTAAAAAGATGATGCACTGATCTGGACAAAGTATTCTGTGAAACCACCAAGATAGATTTAAGTGATAGGTTTGCACAACTTTTTTTATTTTTTAAGATTTGCTGATTTTAGTCCTTTTTTTAAAAGATGGCATTTGCTGCTTGTGTTTTTTAGGGTCGTTGCTCCAGGGAGAACTGCAAATATCTTCATCCACCCCCACACTTAAAAACGCAATTGGAGATCAATGGGCGCAATAACTTGATCCAGCAGAAGAATATGGCCATGTTGGCCCAGCAAATGCAACTAGCCAATGCCATGATGCCTGGTGCCCCATTACAACCTGTGGTGAGCATGTTTTCAGTCCTGAGTCATTAAGTTGATAATTCCACATGTCTGGTTTAATGTTCAGGTGATCGCACCAGGTCAGGTGAACACAGGTAACGGTATCGGTTGCCTAGTAGTTTCCAGCAAAATTATCCATCAAATGTTGGAATGATTTTTACACTGTGCATTTATTCATCTTCTGGCTCAATTTACATTGCAGAAATTTACATTATTGCATTTTTTCAAAAATGTGCCTCAAAATAAATTCTACAACTTGCAGGTGTTAAAATGGTTTTTGTTACAATGGGCAGCAAACACATGAGAATAGTCTATGTGCATTTTCAGGCTACCTTTAAAGGTGATTGTTTTTTCGGAGGGGAGTGCATGGCTTGGAAATCGAACCCGGGTCTCCCTCATGGAAGGCGAGCATTCTACCACTGAACCACCTGTGCACCCGATGTTGATTTTTTTTTATTTGATATAGATGGTCTTTAATTGTGTTAAAATTTCTCCCTGTTCCCCCCTCCTTGAAGAGAATCCTGTTTGTACGTATAGTCCTCTTGAAAAGGAGCCTTTGTTACTGTTTTAAAACTTAAGTTGAAATTCCTTCATAGTTAAAATACTAAGAAAATTCTGACAGTGGTGAATCAATATCATGGACTTGAAGGAAACTCTTTAACAGCTTTTTAAAAGGGAGCTAACTAAATTTGATAAACTGTGGATAGTCATAGGTATTTAATGTTTGCTGAGCATTGCATGTAGGTAACTTGATTTTTGAGCACGTGAATGTATTTAGATATTTTTTGCAAGAGATAAATGTCTTTTATAATCTTCAGCCACGTTTATCCTTAAAAGTATGAGAGATTAATGTCATAATTAATTTTAGCTTGCAAACTTTTTTTATGTTGTGAAATAATGCTTACATGTTTAAATGCATGTTGAAATTTATAACAATCAAGATACATTTGCCAATTTATATCACCATTTTATATGCAGTGTTACGGGGTCATAGGGATGGGAAGAGCCCAATTTTTCTGGGTCGATATGCTAACATTTTTTTTCTAATAAATTTCAGCATCTGAAACACAATGTAATTATTGTTCTGTCTTAGAACTTAATGCAACAATCATTCCAAAAAGTGGTGGGTTTGGTTGGGAGGTCTTGCATTAGTGGTGGAAGGAATCTCCATATTACATTGGCAATGATACCAATGATCAATATCGAACAGTCAATGTGAGAGAGTATTGTAGTTAATTCTGCATCTCTTTTAACCCATTTCTGTTTTTTTCCCCATCATTGGAGACTCATTTAATAATACACTATCTGAAATTTATTTCTGTGACACCTACTAATTTCACATTTCTGTATTGGAGTGGCATGATAATTTCCATTTGGTTTAAAAAAAGGTTTAATTATAAGCATTTGTTTTCCTAAAAAAAAAAAAATATATATATATATATATATATAGGACAAGAGATTGCTCTTACCACTTGGCCCCCACATACACTTTCAAAGGTCTGATAAATCCTTCGAATGGCTACTACAATTGCTGATATATCTTTCCTTGATGTGAGATACTTTGTTGCACTTAAACATTTAAAACATGCTTACTGCCAGGGTCTAACCTCTCTGTGGCCTGGAGAAGCTCTGAGATCAGCAAGTGTGGTTCCTGGGTTGGAGAGGATGTAAGGGTCGTGGCAGTGAGTTCCCCATTTCTGTGAAATCTGGGCTCATCTCCTGAGCTGGTCCTTGAGCCTTACTTCCAAGGCCATTCTGGGCCATTATCTACTCAATCCAGGAACAGCCTATAAACATTGATGCTCATTTCTCTGAATGCTAGTAACCAATATATGTTGTTTATGAAGTCACAAAATCTCAGATTTATGAAACAGAAGAATCACCACAAATTTTGTTGGAAGATTCTCTGCTTAGAGAAAGCTTTTATTTTTGCTAGTTATGAACACATTCAACCTTTATGTTCATTTTCCCTCTTATGACTATGTTTGGATATGGAATTGCTTTTCTGTTAAAGGAATCCTGAGATCATAGTCTAAAAATATACTCTATTCAGAGTGGCCTTATTTTTTTTTTTGTAATAAGTACAGAAATCATTTTAATTATTCAATTTTAAAGCATTTGGGATTTTAATGATTGTAGAGAAGGCTTTAATCCAGGAAATGTACCTTTAAAAATCTCACCTGCGTCTTTTTTGATCCTTTGTATACTCAACCCTATTCTGATGAGAATAATAGCATAGAGATTTCAGAAATGATTGGAATGGCCATGATCAGCTGCTTACTGGACCCTTAATGCTGGGACTACAAATAGGGATTATAACTGGGCTGGAAGCAGCCATGTAGCAAATAAGAAAAAGGGTTGCCACCCAAAGAGGATGGCTGCAAGAACAAAAGATAGTGTCTGAAGCCATGGTATGGATAGTGTCTGAAGGCATGGATCCAGTTTAGTTAGTAGTAATATTGAAAGAGATAATACTGTGGGTCAATCTGTAGCATCAAGAGTATCTGAAGAGTGACAGGGCTTATGGTCAAGTAGCTGATCCCACCTTATTTCCAGTAGGGCCGTATGGCTTGAAAAAGGACCAAAAACTCTAGCTGGAGTAACAGGGAGGGGAGAAGGGGCCAGCGAGTTCTAAGCAGAATTGGAGGCATCTGGGTAGAGCTCGATAAGCTTGAGGAGTGAAAGAATGAATTAAAAGAAGAGTTTCCCAAATCTCAGAAATACAGGCAGAAGCTGATGATAGTTTACCTGCCCCAGAATCCAAAGGAGGAACCAGAATGAGATGACAAGCCCATGTATAGAGACGGGAGCACAGTGGGGCATGTAACGGTAGAGAAGTTTCTGCACACTGTTGTCAAGGGCAGCCAGGTGCTTGACAAAGTTCCTGGTGGGACCAGGGAACAGTTACTGTGCCACCCAGTTTGGGTTCTCATTTTTCATAAATTGTGAGATATTGGGCCTCTAGACTGAAGATTTTCAGATAATGAGCTGGCTTGGGGAATGCAGGAATTTATAGGACAGTTTCCTGTTTTCCTGGACTTTATGAGATTGTAACAAAGGCACCACGCCAAGGATCAAGAAAAAAAATTTTTTTGAGCAAAAACAGTGCTGTAGGGACATCTACTGCAATCAGCATTTTTTGTATCTTTAATCCTTACAGCCATTCTATGAAGAAGGCAGTGCCATTCTTACTTTAGAGATGAAGAATCAGAGATTCAGAGAGGTTAAGTAATTTGCTCCAGGTATGCAGCTAGTGTAACGTTCCGCATACACAAGCTTACTTACAAGGCCATTCAGATTTTGGCATCTATGCTCAGGAAACACATCAATTGGAGACACATTTGCCATCAACCAACTGTGGGTCCTTGACGGATTCATTTAATTTCCCTGGCTGCCTTCAGCATATAGTGAGAAGCTTAAAGAATATTATCTGCAAAGTCCTAACAATCTTATAAACATAATTACTTCCATTTTGTAAGAGGAGAAAATAAGTGGTTGGAAATAGAAATTGAATATATTTGTGTCTCCACTTTCAAAAAAATTAACATAACTTATGAGATAATTGGCATTCATTCTGTTTTTTTCAAAACCAACTAATAAAATGTAGAAAGATCTTTTTTTTTCCCCCTCAACATTTGGTCTTTGAAGACAAGTGAAAGAACCACAGTGTTTAGTTATTCAAACTAAAACCATAAAGCTCCCGGATCCTTTCTCTAAGTGATTACTTTTTAAAATGATTTTGCCATGTTCTGTCCAGCACTAAGGTAATCTGACCAGAAATGACAAAGTCATCCAGCACATTGCCCACCAGTATTAGCCAAGAGAGACTGCCTCCTATGGTTCACAGTATGGAGGCACTTGGTATGTGTTTTTGGTTCATCCCAGAAAGATGTCTTTCAAACATTCCATTGATTCCAGGCTTCCCTTGGTGCCCATGGAGAACTCTGAATTAGTAATGGTGATGAAGAGCTGTGTGTGAGTTCTGGGATTCCTCCCACACAGGCAAATTGTCTCTTTCCCAGTTCTCTCAAAGTCAGTCTGTCTTTTTGGGAATTACAAACCTAAGTGCCTTGGGGAACATAACTCAGATGGAATTTTCTATGCATTTTGTGAATTTGGTAGCCTAGGGATAGAAAAATACAACAGTTCTTGATTCTAGCTCAAGTCTCAGGTGCTTCTTGCTGCTCTTTCTGCCTTTGCTTTGCTGTTACCTGTGTCCAGCCTTTTCTTGGCAGTTGGACAGAGGATGCTTTGAAGCCATCATTTGTCACACTTCCAGGAACACCTAAAATTCTTGGATTGTTTTTTATTGCTTTATTTTCTGGTTTATCCAGTGAGTGGTTGAGGTGAGGCCACCTCATCCCAGAATGTTTCTGGTAAAATGTTTCCACATCAGTCACCCTGAGTTGCATTTTATCCATCTTGCTGTTCTCACTGCCCGTTTCAGTCCAGAAGCCTGCACTTTTTCACACAGCCTGAGAACAGGCACTGCATTTTAGGAGCTGTGCCATGTTTGGTTTACACCTTTTTTACTAGGAGGGCTGGAAATTAGTCTTCTTTATACATTTTCATTATTGCAGTAAAACTGATTGAAGAATAAAGTGAAACCAAAAAGAAAGCAACGAGTCATTTGAAGCAAGAGCTTATAACAGTAGTTCTTACATTATTTCAGTCAAATGCTACCTTCTTTGAAAAAAGAAAAAGGCTTTGTAATATGAATTTGTTGATGATTCCCATTAGCTTTTAGTTCTATTTTTATAGTCAAAATAATTGTTTACCGAGACTAGTTATAGCTCCTGGTAAAGCTTATGCCTACCCAGAAACAAGGTTTCAAACACCTTGATTGTGTGCTGTTACTTTTAAAATGCTTACTGTTTTTCCTACTTAGAGTTTAACCTCCACAAACAGACACACATATACACACACACAAAAGTACAATCTAGAAAAGTTGACTTTAAAGCTCTGTGTTCCATAAATTCCAGCAGATTCTATTTATCATTTATTGTATATACTACCTCCATTTTATTAAAAAATGCAACCTGTTTCACATAGGGTTTTAAAATAAATAACCTCCCCCTATTGTCTTTGCAACATTCCAACGTTATTGAAGCTTAGGGAGGTCAGTATAAAAATTGCAAAACAAAAATAAAGTAAAAGAAACAAAACTTTCCAAACAAGCATACTAGAAAAAGTAAATGTTGAATTTTGAAGTCAAGGGCAGAAATAGCACTTTTTTTTCCTAAAGTTCAAAGATCTATTCTAGAAAATACATAATGCCTTTTCTAGTGAGTCTCTGCAGCAGAGAAATTGTTGATCATGTTTTAAGAATACCTATACAGAAGCCGATTGCAGGGTATATATAAAATGAACAGAGGACAAGGGAAGAAACTGCCCTCAGGGAGCCTGTAGCCTGGTTAGACTAGGAGAGAGATCCAATCAGGCGTACATGGTGATAAAAGCTGAAGTAGAGAAGATGATTTCTACAGGAAAAGAGGAAGAGTTCTGATTCTTGAAGCATGGCTAGGAATTCAGCGGGTGGACTGGGAAGGGGTGGGACTCACTGTGGAGGAAAATGGATGTGCCAAAGAGGAGAACCATGAGGGAATACGTCTCCTTTGGGATACGTGTCTAACCAGAAAGCTGATTTCCATTTTTCGATACTAGGAAACACACAGTGTGTGGGACTGGAATCAGCTGGGAGCTTTAAAAAAAGTACTCCTTCCTCAGAGATTCTGATGAGTGGGGAGTGGCCTGGGCATTCAATTTTTTAGTTTTCTAGGTGTTTCTAATGGATACCCATCCTTGAACCACTGTCTTCAGAACACCTGAAATCAGACATAATTTGGAATCAGCTTGGAATTAGATGTATCCATTTCTAGGTATTTCTAGCACTCTTATTGTGTAACAATGAACACATAATTTCTCGGAGCCTGTTTACTTTTCTGTAAAATGGGGCTAATAATACCCACCTTAGAAGGCTGTAATTCATTAATACAGCCACTCAGTCATTCATTCAACAAATATTTTAGTGCCTGTTACGTGTCAGGCATTCTTCTAGGAGCTGGGGATTCAGCAGTGAACTAAACAGCTCTTCCCCAAAACAAAATGAAAAACAAGAACACTGTCCTCTAGTAGTTAGGTTCAAGTGTCAACATGGCCAGATGATGGTGCCCAGTTTTGTTGCTGAGGACTTAACTCATCAGCATGTGAAATTCATGTATGGCTGATTATATCAGCAGTCAGGGAGTGCCTTCTGCAATGAGTAACATTTAACTTAATTAGCTGCAGACTTAAAGTAGAGAGGTCAGATGAGAGCTCAGCAGCTCAGACCCAGATGTTTGGAGAAGCAGAAAGGACATGCTGGGGGATGGGGGTGGAGTGGAGGGGGAAGCCATTTGAACCCAGAAGCTGGGAGAAAAGGGCCAGCAGACATTGCCATGTGCCTTACCATGTGACAGAGAAACCCAGATGAAAGCAAGCTGCCTTTCCTCAGAAGAAATGTAAATTTGTAACCAAATAAATCCCCTTTATAAAAGCCAGTCCATTTCTGGTGTATTGCATTCCGGCAGCATTAGCAAACTAAAACAGTCCCATATGGAATTTACTGTTATGAAGTTTAAATACAACACAGGTAAAGCACTTAGCACAATGCCTGGCACACAATAAGTGGAGGAGTTGCTAGTAATATGCATTTTGTACACAGTTAACATGGATCATAATGTGAAACTGAATAGCATTTTCATTTATAACGAAGCCTGATTACTTTAGTGGAAGCAGAAATGTCTCACTTAAAACAAACACGTGATTAGCCCATAAACAGCACCTGAATGACAAAGTTTGCAATTTTTTTTTTTCTACTGAGGGTGTTCACTGGTAAAAGGCAATTATAAACCAATCTTCCTTATGTCTTATGGGAACAAAGGTATCGGTAAATCGTTACTGCAAGGATGTAGTTACTATCAAATATACCAATTACATGGTTATGAGTTATCATACAGCAGTTACATGGTTATGAGTTATCTTGTGAATACTTGAGAGAAAGTATGCCACGTGGTGATAGCATTGCTTTAATATCCATCTTTAAGATTCTGCAGAACCCTCTGCAGGATGGCTTTTGGAATGGAGAACTGGCACTGGAGCAGCTCAAGTGCTTTAGTAATCTGATTAGGTGCACTCTGATGGAGCCAGCATGATCTACCTCCAACAAGGTGCTCTTTGAAAAAGCGATGTAACAACTCTACATAAAGTCAAAAGAAGTGCAGGAATGTTGATTATTTTTCCAGTCTTTGGAATCAAGTTTCAAAGTATAGAGCTATTATTATAGATTGTCTGCCTGTTTGGAAAAATAGCTCTTCTAAGCCTAAGAAGGCCTCATTTGAGATAATGCTTGCTGAATAGTCAATGTTTCAGATTTTCAGAAGCCAATACAGATCTAACTTGGGGACAGTAACTAAAATTCTTCAGAATTGAGTTTTCTCTGCTGAATTGTCAAAAAATCTATTCAGGTGACAACTCTATGGAAACAATCCGGGGGGAGATTGTTGCCAGTCAATAACATCTATATTTTTTTTAGATAAAATTATTGTTTTTATCTATAATGTGCAAATGCTGCATTATATGCAATCATAGATCATGAGGGAATTTTGTAGATTATGAATGCATTTTATTGGCTACAGATCTTATTTTGTTAAAATAAGAGTGCTTTTCTTCCCTCCCAATCAGTTTGTAAATTTGACCTCTGCTTCTAAGTAATTATAGTAGATTGGGTGCAGTGACATATAAACATCTCAGTAACTCCCTGAAGTATAAATTAAAAATGGACTTTCTGGAAATACATGTTAATTCCTAGTGATATAATGCAGAGAGGAATGATATTTACTGGCTTTTGTTTGCCATATTCTGGACCAATCTTTTAGTACTCTGCTAAATTTCTTATAATTCTTGTTTCCAATACAAAAATTAGAGTGCTGGCCTGACTGGAATATCATATACAAAATCTGACAGTGTGTAATAACAGAGTGTAAATTCAACCTGAATATTCCTGAATAGAAATTCAAGTTCAGCATACTCACTCTACAGGTTGACCCTTTGTCTTGCTGCTGCCTTAGCAGGCAGTAGGCAGTGGAGCTTCATTAATTCGGCTCTTGCTCAAGTAACTATTGGTGGACAGAGACTGTACTGAGCCCCACATCCTGACAGATTATTCATTGTTAATATCTGGGACACAAATAGCTTCCTGTTGTCCATGACCACCTGCTTTGGGCAGCGATGGGGCGAGGGTTTAGAGGCATTGCTTTAGGCCACTTTAACAAGCGAGAACAGGCAGTCTGGCAGAGTAGCTAATCATGGCATGCAATCCAACACGTTTAGAGTCATAATTATTTTAATTTTAAAATATCAGCATAGTCCATTCTGTGTTATTTCTCTTCAGTGATTTAAATGGTGGGTTAAATACTCAATTAATCACTGTCGTCATGGCAAATTAACTACAATGATTTTATACTAAAAATATCCATGAGGTCAAAACAACTGTGCATCCCCAGGGAATAGTTGGTCAACCTCAGCGCTGTTGACATTTTGGGCCAGATTTGTCAAGAGCTGTCCTGTGCATTGTGGGGTGCTTAGCAGTATCACCCTCTAGATGCCACTATCATCCCCCATCTGTCACCATCAAAATCATTCTTATACATTGCCAAATACTCTCTGGGAGGCAAAGTCATCCCAATGGACAACCACTGCCCTAGGAAGAGCGGTGGTTTTTACTCTTCGAAATACAAGATGATTTTTTAAACCTCTTTCTTTTGTGCTATAATAATTGCTTTTGCAATGTACACCTTATATTGCATAAGGCTTTACTCCAAACCACTCTCAAGTGATAAACTCTAGGATCATCTGGCTTCTAATTCACATCAGAAGGATTAGCTGCATTGTAATATCCATTCTATTTAAAAAAAAAAAATTATGAGTCTACTCTTCTTTTTCACCCAGTAGAAAAAAAAGTTATACAACATTACCCTAAATGACAGGATCCATTTTGCCTATGAGCTTATGTGTTTCAGAGACAACTGTTATTATTATACAAAACATTAAACCCTAAGAATTGGGATTCCATTAATTGGAAAGTTGAAATTGTGTACTGGTCAGGGGAAAATTGTGTGATGTGAGAGTTTAAAAACCAGAAAAGCAAATTGTTCAAGTAAATTTCAGATAAATTATTTAATTCTACTCAAGAACAAATATATTTTAGAAACTTCTGGGAACAAAATTGCAGATCAACAAATAGAACCAATTTTCAAGTATCCATTAAAGCATTTCTGGCAGGAATTCTATCTTGTAGCGATTTATTGGAGCTACCATTTGTATTCCCTTGAACCATTGTGTAGTATTTCTTAGCATATGTTCTGTGTTCCCATTTCAGACTGGCTTCTCCTTAGTAAGGTCAGTTGATTGTTGAATGTCTCACAAGGGCATGATATGTTTGTGGAATATTTATAATTTCTTCAGGAAAACCTGTGTCAAGTGAATCTGCCAAACGCTCAAACTTATGTGTTCAAAAGAAATGGTGTCATCATCACATATCACATATCCCATGAGATGTCTTCACAATTTACATTAACTGTGAAACTCTCTTATCCACTGGGAGTTCTTCACTTATTCCAGATAATAGGACACTTGCAACCTATTAACAGTTGTAAACAGGTCTTTCCAGTGCCCCTGGCATAGCAATTATGAAATGTATTTCTTAGACAAATGTCTAGGATTAAATCAGAACAAGAATGGAGATTAGATGATCCGAAAGGTTTTCTGCATTGAATAGTTTATTATTCGAAAAGAAGTTGTGACTGTTATAGACCCTAAGCTTCAAACTTCCAGTGGAGGATTTAATGGGTATATAGCCTAATATATTCTAGAAAAAGGTTTATTTAATGAAACCTGCTTATCTTAAATGAGAGTAAATAAACTCAGAATTAAAAGGAGAGAAGAAAGAAGGACAGAGTAAATTATTATGAATGGATGGATTGATAGATAGATAATATAGGATATCACCTTTGAAGTGGGGCCTGCATATTAACTTTTGCTATTTATTTTATTTTTCAGCCAATGTTTTCAGTTGCACCAAGCTTAGCCACCAATGCATCAGCAGCCTTTAATCCCTACCTGGGACCTGTTTCCCCAAGCCTGGTTCCAGCAGAGATCTTGCCGACTGCACCAATGTTGGTTACAGGGAATCCTGGGGTCCCTGTACCTGCAGCTGCTGCAGCTGCTGCACAGAAATTAATGCGCACGGACAGACTTGAGGTAGGAAGCGATTAGTTGGTTTCTGTACGTACTCCATTCAGACTCTCAAAATGTGGGTTTGTTTGTTTTTGCCGGGGCCTGAAAGGTTAAAAGAATTCAATGCAGAGATTTTGGTTTAGTTTTTGGGCATTTTACTAGAATGTATGTATGCGGTATTTGGCTAACATGATGTTTGTAAAAGCCATAGCATCAGTGTATAGAATAGTGAATAAGAGGTGGGACTCTGGAATCAGACTGCCTGTTACTTCATTGTGCCTCAGTTTCCCCAGCTTTAAAATGGAGATAGAAATGGCCTCAAAGGGTTAGAACAGTGTTTGGCACATAGCAGCTGCTTCCTAAATATTTGTTGGTATTTCTATCAAGAGCAACAGATTCTATCAGTACCCTAACACTTATTCTCAAAATAGTGAGATAATAGTCTTTATAGAATATCAATATATTAATATAGAGAGTATTCTCTATATCTAATATATCTATAGATATAGAATATATCTATAAAGAATTTTAAGACTTGATGTTTCAGATTCCCCCATAAGCCTTTCAATTTTTTTATTGAAATACCAAGGCAGTTTTGTTTGCGAAGCAATGCTCTTCTAGAAGTTTTTCTAATAGGAAATTGCATGACGCTCTAGGTCCTAGAGGCAAGGATAATGAGATGCATGTGCTTTACTGTTTGCTACAGGGAAAAGAAATTAAAGGTATAATTCTTATTTTGAGGTGGTTATTCAGACTTCCAGAATGGCTGTAAATTAGTGGATTTGGTAAACTGTAGACGTAGGGGACAAATGGTAACAGTTGTGTACAGTGAAGCCATAAAACTTGACAATTGGTGTTCAGCTAAAGAATAAAATGACATTTTGCTCTTCTCCCTAGTTAGGATGAGGCATTACTAAGTGCTGAGAAGTTTTGCATGCATTAATTACTGAGAAAGGGGCAAAATAAGGCTATTTTGTGAACATTGTTGACTCCAATAATGTATCAGTTTAGCAGGAATCTTGTTAATAAGCACTGATTTCTTATTTATATGTCTCTGTGGTATTCATTACAAAGGATTTCACATTTCAGCATGTTTTATAACAACTAACTACATTTTCATAGTATTAATAACAGTTCATATTCACTGAATGGTTACCATATAACAGACACAGTGTCAACCCTTTTCAAGCACCATTCACTTAACCCTCAAAACAATCTTATGAGGAAGATATTCCCTTTTACAGAAAAATATGGAGAGATCTGAATTGACTTGTTCAAGGTTACATGGGTTAGGGTGCCAGTGGGATGTGAACTCAGACCTCAAATTTTAAACACCAGATTCCTCTGCCCATCCCATCATTTGAGGTGCTAGTACAAAGAGGAGGCAGAAAATTTTGGTTCCTGTTTATTCTTTTTTTAGAGGTTTTTATGTTTTATGTATATTTCTTATCGTTCACTGAATGTTTGGAGAAAGGGGCTAACCCAGAAAGGACATTGAAACCCATCTCTAAATGCAGTCACCATAAGGGTTGGGGTAGTTCAGTGAAACTCACATTCATTGTATGTCCTCTGTGGACCCAAAACTCTGCTTATCTTCCAGAGATACACTTTGACTTGGGGTGGTTTGTTATTGTACAGTTGCACTTGTTCATTAATGAGCTAATGCTATTTGTATATGAATTAGAAGGAAATATATGAAACTTTAATCTTTTAAAATTATTGCAAGCTCAGCAAGTGAGGTTGGTTTTTCTCCCTGAACTTCACTCTGAAGCAAACCTGGGTTCCTAGTGCATAATTGTTGATTGATTACTGGGAGCCAAGTACACAGTCTGAAATGAACTTGAATGAATATAGGCGATGATATTCAGAAAGCTGAAAGAATGGAGACTTGAAAAGGCTGAGCGGTGTAGTCAGAACCTTCTAAACTAATCTTCCCACAACTCTAGGTAGTGCCTGATTGGTTATAACTCGTGTGTCATTGAAATGAGAACTTGTGTCTTTTGTCTTTGTTTTTCGTCGTATGAGGAACTACGTAATGTATTTGCTTGTCTGTTTTCTTTCTTTTGTTATAGTCATAGCAAATGACTGCCGTTACATGGGCTGTTATTTCCCTTTAACCTGAATTCCACTTATGTAATGCCTGATAGTGATGCAGCTTCCTATCTTATTCTTGTTAACAGGATCTGATCCAATGTCACAATTGTAATGTGTTAGGTTATTGCTATATGAAGCTAAAAGGTGCATCTTTGCACTCTGTGCTTGTGATTTTAGATACTCCTATCTTCAGATTATTTCTCTTCATGCTAAATTTGACTACACATTGAAATCTAAAAGACATAGCAAAAAAAAATGCATACTTACTTAGTAACTACCCACATGTTTGTTTTTCTGGGATTTTAATCTGTAGTCTTATTTTTTCCTCATGGAACCCAGCAGTACATTTTAAAATTTTGAGTTCCTTCGATTGTGAAACTTTTCTAAATAAGTTATAGTATTGGCCAGTTCTTCTTGCTACTAAACTTTCATTTTATTGCAACATGTTAAACAATAAATTAATTTAAAATACTATAAATTATCAGCCTTGGATTATTTTATAATTGTGTAGAAATACTGACACATTTATAGCAACCAGTGTGGCATTACAAAAAATATTAAATTGGAAAACAGGAATCCAAGGATTAGTGCTAGCAGTGTTGATATTTAAGTGAGTGAGCAGTGGATTAAATTTCTCTAATATCTGGACCTTATATTCTTCATTTATGAAATTAAGGGTTTGTACCCAATAATCTCTAAAATCATCTCCATTACATTAACAGTCAGATATTTCCTAGATTTTAACACCATGCACAGGTTATTGAAAATTTAGTAAAGCACACACATACACACAAGCTTTATATCAATATCTATAAAGATTTTGAAACCATATACTTTCTATACTCTAAAAATCCATGCAAGTTTTCTCTGAAGAGGAGCAAATTTCTTAAATATCATTCATTGAAATGTGGCTTTAAAAATTTTTTTTTGTGATCTTGGGAATGTTTTTATAAAATTTCCAAAGAGTTATTTGCAATTATTATTTTAAAGAATTATTGAAATCTGTAGATTCAGGGGGTGTAAGGTTAGTTCAGTGTTAGAATTCTCACCTGCCGGGTGGGAGACCTGGGTTGGATTTCCCGTCCATGCACCTCCCAAGAAACAAACAAATAAGCAAAACAAACAGACAAACAAAAATTCAACCAATGGTGCTGCAATAATGAGATACTCACATGGAAAAATAATGAAATGTGAACCCACCATACAGCATACAAAAAAAAAAAAACAACTATAGATCCTAGTTAAGGTTCAGATTTTTAATCATATCCCTGCTTCATTATGAATAGTTGATAATTAGGGAAATCATTGTTTGAGTGAATGTCAGGATACACAGTATCCTTTGATGCTACGAAAAGGATATATGAATGCATTCGACCTCTGATTTATTCAAGAATATCCAGTGAAGAACTACTGAAAACTTTTCAAGTCAAAGATGTTGTAATATCTTTGAAACTTTTTAATTGCTATCTTATCAGCAATGAAAAGAGATCCAAGCCAGAATAGTACCAAGCTCATCATTTTGCCCAATAATTCGTTAAATAAATGAATACGTGAATCAGTCAACCAGTCAATAAATAATCAGAGAAAGATACATGCCCTTATTTGGGGCTTAGAATAATCACAATGGAGTATATAAAACTTGCAAGTTTGTTAACTTGTGAAAAATTTTCAACATTATTGACATTCTCCTTGGGTACGTGTTTACATTTTGAACATTCCAACTACAATATATGGCGTCTTGTTCATATTCCTAGACTTAGACCAGTAATTTTCAAACTTTCACAACATTAGAATTACTTTGGATGACTTAAAATTGCAGGTTCTCAGTCCCAAAGCGTGATTCATAGGACTGTAGTGGGACCCAGGAATCTTTTTTCCAAATCTGCTTGTGATTCTAAATGTGCATAATCTATGAAAAGCTTGTCGCCTGTTATTTAAACCTCAATTTTCCATTTACCTCAGGTATAGTTGTTTTAACTCTGAATTAAGAATCTGACTCTTCCAATACACTTTACATTCTACATACACTTAAGTTGTGTAGAACTTCATTTTTGTACACAGTAAAATGAAATATTTTAGGTTCACAGTGATGCTTGTTAAGGTAACATATCATGTTGTAAACGAAAGACAAATCAGTGGCCACATTTTTCAGATGCTGACAAAGTTATTAAACTGCCATTTGGTTAACTGCGTAATTTCCATATTAACTATCTGTATGAGAAAAACCTGAAGTAACTCCAATAAAGGTGGGCAAACCACTTGAATCCTGATATTTTCAATTGGAGTTTGCTTGTTTAAAAATCAAGTTTTTTTTGTTCTGAAAGCTTTATTCTGTGAGATGGTCATGTCATGAATTTTTAGTCCAAGCTGCTGGTACAGTGTGCTTCCATTGCCTATTGATGTAGAAAAGTCCTGCGAGTCTTCGTATACTCCGAAAAACTATATGCCTTACCGACTACACATAAAAGAGCATTTAACCCTAAATGAAGATACAGTGATAGTGAAAGGATGCCTAGGTTGGGATTTTTATAGGAGCTTAATGGATTTTGCATGATCTATTGAAAAAACTCAATTCAGAAAAGATTAGAAAAGCACATTATAGGATTATCTTGATTTGTATGTTTGTTGGGGAATATTTGACCAATCTTAAGTGAAATTTTAATTTCCCCAGAAAATTAACCAAGAAATTCTTAAAAGAGCTTTGTGCAGAGATTTATGCAGATAAGACAAAAAAGGAAGGACATATTTATCATAAGGCTTTAGAATGTCTGTTAAAAATGTAATCATACGCCCTGTTAAAACAACTGTTGGATTAGGACTCTGTCAGTTGTTACTCTCTGTGATTAGAGTTTTATTTTGGAAAATGATAGAGTTGTGAATTGTGTAAAATACGGTAATTGCCAGTCTTGGCTTGGCAACTCAATTTCTGCTGTGTTTCCACTAATTTCTTCATCTAAATTAGAGCTAAAATTTCTCTGTCTTTCTAGCTATTTAGAAAGGGTAATAAAATAACTATAGATTTGAGCCTATGGCATACTCATATAAACAATTCAGAATTGTTTGTATATTCTTGTTCTGTTGGTTGACGTAATCATGGGAGTGGATAAAATGAAAACCTGAAAGTGGATTTATTAGGAAGTTTTCTTTTGGTTGGGCATTCCTGGATGTATGCTGATTTAACTGTTTTTTCACTTGAGATCAAGTCACAAACTCTTAGTTATATCATCTATATGATTGTGTTTTTCTGGCCTGATGATAATGATGGTAATGATGGGGTTAGCCTTTTAGATTTCAGAGAAAATATATATGGGTTGCCCCCATTTGCTCTTAACAGAAATCCTGTGACATAGCCAATGCAGCTATCATTTTCTTCATTTTCAGCTAGGTAAAATGAATTTTACATGGGTCAGAGTTAAAAATGATTCAATAATAGACTGAAATTAGAACTCAGATCATCTGATGCTTATCTCAGGAATTTATTTTTTAAATATTATATTTATATTAGTTCAAGGTGAATAAGAAATAAAGTCCACGGTGCTTAATGTTGGGCATCATGTAAATATATGCCTTTGAGTAAGTTTCTTAATATTGGTCATTAGTTTTAAATCAACTTTCAAGAATATTAAAATAGACCAAGTCCCTGTTCCTTATAATAATTTGCTTTCTATTCCTGCTTTTGGATATTATATTCCAAAGATGACTTAGTTACTTATACAAATATGGTAAGCATCAAACTCATTACTTCAAAGAGATCTCTCCTTACAGAACATGTACAGTGCTCTAGTTTTGAGTAAGTTCAAACTTTGACGTTAATTTCCCTAGAATCCCAATGCCTTAACTTGCGCATTGTTGTTGAATTTAATATTATTATAAAACATAAAATTATTTTGATGACTTTGAAATATGTTTGTCATGTTTATAAAAAACAAAAACACAGTTGTTTGTTTTAAGCAGATTCATAAGGTGTATTATAAGCTATGTATGCATTATCTTATCCTCTTTCTGCTATGCCACTGCCATTCAGTTTTTTTTTTCTTGCGTGGGCAGGCACTGGGAATCAAACCCAGGTTTCTGGCATGACAGGCGAGGACTCTGCCACTGAGCCACTGTCACACCACCCTGCCATTTAATTAAAAAAAAATAGATTTATATAGAATTAATTCATTTTTCTTTGGGAAATTTTCTCATTTTTTTTCTTATGACTGTTTAAAGTTTATGATTATTCATTCCATAGATGTCCTTCTGGAAATTGAAGTTAGTGCTTAAACATCTTCAGTTTAATATTTTCATTGAATTGATGATTTTGATTATAAAAGCAACCTATTAATTTGTTTGTATCCATTTTGTAAGAAAGTTTATAAAACGTAGCTGATTTATGAGACAGATCCTTCTTTAGTGCTTATAAAGAGTAAACAGACGTATTCTTTACTGAAACATAATATGTGCTTAGCTAAGTAGAGAGAATGATCTAATCTAGATTGGAAAACCAGATATCAAGCTATAAAAAGTACTTATATTTGTTGACGCAGTAGTGCCATTTCTACACATGTATTCTTGGAAAATAATAAAAAAAGACTATATCCTTTGCAATATTTTGTAATGTGGATAAATTGAAGCACATCTATTTGATGAAATTAGATGACACCATCAAGAAATGATAACTCTGACACTATAAGAATGAAAAAATGCTTTATGCTGCAGTGTTGAACAGAAAAGGTCAACAAGTAATAGCTATACTATAATTATAACAGCTTGGAAAATACATGATTGCAGAGGACTGGACGAAAATAGGAAAAAGAACCATAACATTGTTAGAATTTTTAGATAAGGGCAATTTATTTTACCTTCTTTGTTCCAAATCATTTTGGTAGTAAGATTACTCTGTCCCACCTCCCCCCCCTTTTTTTACAATTTTTCATCCCGATTTGAATTATTAGATTAATTTATTGAAATTATGTTCGTCATATATAATGTGCTATCATAATACTATATATCTAAGAGATTTATTTTGGGAATTTGCCTAGTCTACAGTTTTCTTGGGTTTATCAAGCCAAAACCATATTTGGCAGTCAAGGCATTGATGCAGTTTTATCAGTGGTAATTATTAAGGAAAAGGTATCTCAAATGCTTTGGGAAGTTTGTTCTGTTCAGATAAGTACCCAACAATTCAGATATCAAGCCTAGCTGGCTTGTAGTGCTAACCAGTACAAGTTTTCACGAGGAATGTTTATTTTGTCTTTAATTTTTTTAAAGGCAAGAATGAAGTGATCAGGAGAGTTAAGAGTGTGCAGTTGTATAAAGTGGATATCCCCAACCTGTATAAGCCACATACTCATATACATGCGTCTAGATCAAGCAAGTTAGGAGGGAAGAGGATGGGAGTGTGTCTTGGAATGATCCTGTTTTATGCAACCGGAGTTTGAGGTCACATCTCTGGAAATGAAAAGAATAGTGAGATAAAGGGAGAAGTAAAAAGTCAAAATCCACCCCAGAACTTGGATTATATTTTGGGAAAAGGAGGCTTAAATTTCTGGAAGCTGAACTAGCATAATTGTTTTTAGAGAAGAGAAAAATGTATCATTTTAATAGTTCTTAAAGAAACTTGTCGTTCGTCTTTCTTGTCGATGTGACAAGGAGTAAGATAAATCGAAAAGTACAGTGTTTGTTTACGTGCTGTGGATTCCTTTGTTAGCAAATCCGAGAAAGCACGAATATCACTCTCTGAAGACACAGCAGCAGTTTTGAGAGATTACGTGTAATCGTGTGCAATTTCCTTCTGTTGGATGAGGTTGCATTGATGTAGATTTCCTTAACAAAAAAATTAGTCTTTTGGTTTATGCCCTTGCATGAATTTAGCATAAATTTAATGGATTTACGTAAACAGTTTTATCCTCATTTAATATGGGGGTGTCTCTGTTGGGGAAGTCCAACTTAGTAAGTTTGAGGTAGTGTGTGGGAATCTCTGTTTTGAAATGCTTCATAGCTGATTTCATTGCCCAGCCAGCGTAAATTAGCAGTGTGGTCACTTTTGCTTTTCAATATATAAACTTTTCTGCTTATCCTTGTTTTCTTCTGTTCAGTAAGATAAATGTTGTAATAAAAAGATACTTAAAGTATTGTATAATTGCCTGCCATCTTTATATCCTTAGCATCTCTCAGGATAGCACATGGTAGTTATTAATTAAATAAATGAAATGGGGTGATGAATGGAGTTGGATCACTGACATGTATATCAGCTAAGAAGCTGAATGAGTGTTTTAGCTAACTTGAAGTTTCCACATAGAGCAAGGTATCATTTATAATATTCTTGTTAAGTTGTAGTAGGATATAAAAGATATAAAATTGTAAAGTCTTTCTTAGGAAGCACTTTCCTCAATAATGGAATGTGAATATGGAGATAAAGCACTAGATTTCAGTGTAACCAACCTAGTTACACAAATCCAAGAAAATTTTGCTTTTCAAACCATAACAGGGTTATAGTTTCTCTTTCTTGCTGAATTCCCCTTAAATAAAGTGCTCTGTGTCTGCATTTGCCCACTTAGGGAAAAGTTACTTGGAAAAATAAAATTTGTTTCCTGGAGGCAACTAGTAGGAAAGCCAAATGTTAAAAGGACATTCTGTGTTTTAGATGGCCCTCTTGTGGTAAAGAGGCCAAACTACCCGAAATGAAGACTGCTGGAGACCAATATGTTAGCTAAAATGACAAACTGTAATGTTAAATGCCACAACGGAGCAGGTGAATGAGAAATAATCCGTTTTCACCTTATCCCTACTGTCCCCAGAGCAAAAATGACAGATACAAAACAGACCAACATAACAAAACTGCTCTTTTTAGAATGTGCTTTATATAGCTGAGTGAATCTCTAGTGGCTAAAAAAAAAAAAAAAAGCTCTTGACGACATGTTAGTAAAAAATATCAAATTTTATTTTTTTAAAGCTTCATTTGGAAATAATTTCAGATTTACAAAAAAAAAAAGTTTCAAAAATATAACCAAGAATTCCAGCCTACCCTTCACCCGGAGTTCCTCAATGTTCGCTTCTTACGTAACGGTAGGATCATTTATAAAACCCCAAATTAAAATTTATATACTACCATTAAGTAATCTTCAAACCTTACTCCGGTTTCACTGGTTGCCCCACCACTGTACTTTCCCTGGCTCCTCGATTCACACAGGTTTAGTTCTCAAGGCTCCTGGTCTCCTCCAGTCTGGCAGTTTTTCTTTGTCCTTCATGACACTTTGGAACTGATCAGTTATTTTTTAAAATGTCCTTTGATGTGGGCTTATCTGATGTTTTCTCATGATTAAATATAGGTTGCGCATTTTTGGCATTGATACCACTGAAGAGATGTTGTACCCTTTTTCAGTGCATCAAATCAGGCAGTACACGGGGTCACTGTTTCTCATTACTTGTGCTATTAGCTTTCATCACTTCATTAAAGTGAAGAGTGCCGGCTTTCTTCAGTAGTTTTTTCCCTTGGTAATTAATGAGGGTCCGTCATTGTTCTAGATTAGGTGCCTCACCATAATATCATACATATGTTTTCTTTTTCCTGGGCATTTTATTGAAATGGGGTTATAATTTGTACCCTGAGCTAGGAGTCGCTCAAGTTATTTTGTGCCCTGTTTAGAAAGTGTCTTCTGCCCTGTCATCCATAGCCCTCTATCATGGGTCTCGCCCTGTAAGTTATAATTTTCAGAAAGGTTCTGTTTGTCCTCATTGACTGAATCCATGCACTTAATGACCTTATAGGTGTGTCGAGAGTACCAGCGTGGCAATTGCAACAGAGGAGAAAATGATTGTCGGTTTGCTCATCCTGCTGACAGCACAATGATTGACACCAATGACAACACAGTCACCGTGTGCATGGATTACATCAAAGGGAGATGCTCTCGGGAAAAGTGCAAATACTTTCATCCTCCTGCACATCTGCAAGCCAAGATCAAGGCTGCCCAATACCAGGTCAACCAGGCTGCAGCAGCACAGGCTGCAGCCACCGCAGCTGCCATGGTGAGTAGGGACAGCAGCTCTCTCCTTGTTAGCAGTCAGAAAAAGCAAGGACAACAACTCTATCTGACTACAAGCTATTCATTTAGTAATCCCTTTTTTTTTTTTAATTTTGCTGAAGATATGTTTGTTCAGGTATCCCATTTAATAAAGAAGTTATCACTCACAGAAGTGAGGGTAGCTCCTCAAATGGGTCAGATTGCTCCTGTCGTTGGCTTAATACTCTTAATACCCTGTCTTATTCTGGATGTAGGGTTTCTGAAGTCTCTGCTTTGTAAAGAACTACCTGTCTCCTTTTCAAATTAACGATATTATTTCTGTGTGCCATCTAATCAGCCATTGTCACCCTTCGGTGTGTTCTTTTGCACATCAACGAGACTCTTTACATATATCTTGCTTTTAACAATAACCATCTGGAACTATTTAGGAGAATTGCTTTAACAAAATCGTTTTTAGCATTAGCTACAAGATTTTGAACAGTGTGCTATTTAGATTGTCTTAAATAATACGGTGGCATAAACATAGCTGTAAAACGAGAGAAGCTTGACTATGCCATTAGATATAGGTAGAAAGTCCCTGATACTCAGGAAATTAGAAACTGGAACAGTTAGAATAGATACTAAGCTATACTCTTAAGATAAATCTTACTGTGATCCCAGAGCTGATTTTAATGGGTCCATTCTTTGTTCTTTGCTTAGCCGTTTTAATGTTGTCCTTTTTTTACATAAATACATAACTTAGTCACTAAAATGCTGTGTGGAATTTCATAGCACAGTAAAATAATCACGAGAGAGGTCTTTTCTGTG
Organism: Tamandua tetradactyla; assembly: GCF_023851605.1. NCBI lineage: Eukaryota > Metazoa > Chordata > Mammalia > Pilosa > Myrmecophagidae > Tamandua > Tamandua tetradactyla. The sequence goes on from NC_135331.1 coordinate 47,221,951, forward strand.
TTTATGGATACTTGAGCAAAAATACAGAAGGCAAGACTCTCTCCTCTCTTCCTTTCACTCTTTTTTTTTTCTGTTAGAGTATCTTGTTTGTAATTAACTACAAAGAGGGGTTATCCTCCCAATAACAACTCAGTAGTGCCTTTATTGTGCATGCTTAGTCTTGTTATTCGTTGTATATGGCATTCCGATGATTTGTTTTTTTATTTGTTTTTTCTCACCTACCCAAAAATGCACTGCTGCCCCCATGATGCACCTCTGCTTGCTGTTTATGTTAATGCGCTTGAACCCCACTGGCCCATTGCCATCATGTGCTCGCTGCCTGCTAATTAAGACTCAGTCGGCTGTCAAATCACTGAAGCGACCCCTCGAGGCAACCTTTGACCTGGTACTATGACCTTTCACCTTTTAGCTTGGCATGTAGCTTTATTGTAGATACAAGTTTTTTTTTTATCAATTAAAAAATAGATATATATATATATTCCTTTTTTCTGTTATAAAGTTGTAAAGTACAATGAAAAACTGAGTGTGGTTTCCTGACCAAATATGGAAAGACTCTTATCATATTAGAGCGTGGACGGATATCATACAATGAAAGAATCCGAAAGCCCAGCAGCCCACATTCAGTTTAAGTACATTGTAGAATGTTCTAACGAAATACCTGGAGGACATTAAAAGTGTATTTTTGACTGTATATTTATGTGCCTGTTTGGTTAGCATGGCTTTAGTGGTAGAATTATATACTTTTTTAGTATTTATAGTCCAGTGTTTAAGAAAAAAAAAAAACTTGCATGCTCTGGGACATTTGCATGTTTAGATAGATATGGGGGGAGGAACAGAGTGGGGTTAGATTTTATTTTATGTTTCAGTCACTCTGTACAATTAACTATTAACATTGCTTATACTTGTCGATTCTCATGGAGTGCGCAGTGCAGCTTTTCTTTTTTTTCCCAAATCAGTGGCTTCTCACAGAAAGCCTGAAGCATTATGGGACTTAAAACACTTTAACACATTATAACATGTGCTCTTCTACTAGTGGGGTTTGGGTTTGAACAAAAATAATGCTTCCTTTAAAAGCTTTTATCTTGCTCTTTTTTCTTTAATTGTTTTTTTGAATTTTTTTTTTGTTTTGTTTTCCTCCCCTTTGGGTAGTTAAGTGCTCTGCTGCTTGCTTGCTCATGCTTCCTAACAATTTTAGCCTTCAACTGATTTTTCTTTTTTTTTCTTTTTTTCTTTTTACTGGTATTTGTTTTTTATACTCGTTCACTAAACAGGGAATTCCTCAAGCTGTACTTCCCCCATTACCAAAGAGGCCTGCTCTTGAAAAAACCAACGGTGCCACCGCAGTCTTTAACACTGGTATTTTCCAATACCAACAGGCTCTAGCCAACATGCAGTTACAACAGCATACAGCGTTTCTCCCACCAGGTAAGGAGTTGGGATTGGTTAATAAATGAATCTGACAGCCACATAGATTTCTACTGCTAAGGCAGATGAGCCCCACCCTAAATTGTTTTTAACCATAGATGAGGTTTTGTTAAGGTAAGATGGTCAACAATAGAAACTTTCCCAGGGCATCTCAGGGGGTTTACCTTCAAGGCAAGGAATTTTAGCATAAATGAAATATGGACTAAGAGATTAAGGTGTTTTATAGATTTATCTTTGTTTACATAACTTGGAATTGAAATGTGGTTCTTTTTTTTTTCTCTTTCCTCAACACTGTTATATGTTTGTCAAGCTATTTTATGATACTTTCCTGCTGTAAGACCCCTTTACCTTCATGATTCCATAGAGTTGATTGGAATGATATGAAATGACACATTCAGTTTTGATTTTTATTTTTCAGCCTTTTGGTTTTCAAGGTGGAGAATAAAAACTGACTAGCACATAAAATCTTAAAAGTGCTCTTATTGACACCAATCAATAGATGCTTAAAATTATTATTGCTCCTAAGCTAATATTGAATTAGCTGTAAATGCCCAGTACTGTTGACATTTATTATTCAGTGAAATCAAATTCCTTTGTGAATTCAGCACAGTCACATAAACATACTCTAGGACTTATTCAGAGGGATTTAAAATCTAAAAAAACTGGAATGACCAGTTATTTAATTGCCTGGTCATTTACTGTTTTTACCCACTCTCATTTTACTTCAGAAGATACGTAATAAATTCCTTTTAATTCTGCAATTCAGCTCACCAGAAACATTAATCATATTTTCTCTTTTGTATCTTAAACTTTATAAAAAATGGCATAGGCTCAGAGATTTATTTTTAAAATTAATTTTATATTTATTAATTAAATTAATGACTAGTAATGTCAAAGATCCAGCTACTTTATTATATAGTAATATACTATTATAATATGCAATATTGACTGGGACTGCTGTGACATCATTTTTTGAATCAAGAACAAAAGATTAAAGTGTGCTCACATTAGTTTTTACTGCCAAGATACAACTTTTTATACAGTGCATCTTTAAGAACTGGTCATTCACATGTAAAATATTCCACTTGTTGTAACATATCCAAGGAACCCTAGATAAGATATGAAATAGTATCAAGTTGAAATTTGTCCATATTAGAATAAAAATTAAATCATCTTGATCTATAGTGGATTCATTGCATTCTGAAGAAAAGAAATCACATTTATATTTTATAATCTTACATTTCTTTTGACCTACACATTTTCAGAGATTTACAGAAATGAATATCTTTGCTTTTTTATAAATACCATGTCCCTAGATTTATGCTGTTTCCAAAAACCAAGCCATCAGTTTTCCTGTAGTCATATTATTAGACAAAGTTTCCAGGGATTGCATGTAAATAAGCCCTTACCTTTCTGTTAAAGGGCTTACCATAAGCCCTTTAACAGAAACATGTGCAAGTGAAGCAAGAAGTAAATTGGGGTTCCTTTGGGTTGAGGGAGGAACTGGGGAGCATAGGCCCAATCCAAAGGGAAAGGCAGATGTTCAGCCCCAGACTTCTGTTGCCTCAGAGGAATATGTGCCTGGCAGTTGGACCTCTTGTGCACTGCATACCCTTTACATCAGAGTCTGTGTACATCATGCCTCCTAAATTTGCTTTTGCACACCTGCACAACTCAACCCAGTGGCCTCGATGTCCAGTGTGGCTAGACTATCTGATGTTTTTGGATATTGATACATGAAATCTCCAATATATTAGCAACTAATTCAATTTTTGTTTTAAAAAAAACTTGGTTTTCCTTAGTTTTGTAGAACTAAGGAAATCCATCCTGTCACAAATTTATATATAATCTCATGTACAATAGGTGGGAGAAAAAGAAGTTTTTTTTTTCTGAAGACTATAGTATTCTTCAGAAAAATAGTACAGAAGATTTATAAGATCAGAACATCCCATCTGACAATATTATGATAATTTGAAAGATGTATTCTGAAGACTTTATAGGGATGGGAAGAAAATGGAAGTCATGCTTTTTGCAGCTTAGAGTTTTAAGACTCTATAAAGTCTGTTGCTTCAGTAATAACTTCAGGGATGTGTAGGCCTGTTTCATTTAAATTACAATAAAGCATGGTTGGCTAAATCTTTAGAACAGGTGACTATTTATACAGACTAAGTTGCTGGCAGAAAATTCAGTATTCCTGGATGGTTCAGCCAGCTAAGGAAAATTACTGTGTGCCGTAACTTTTACAGAATTGGACTTCTGTGGTACGTAGCCATCTATTTTTCCATCCATTTTCCCAGCTATCTTTCTAAGCAAATAGCTGTCCTTCCCTCTCTCCCTCTTTTTCTCTCCTCCATCCATCCATCCAACCATTTTTCCGTTCATTCATTGAACAAACATTTATTGTTTGCCACATGGTAAACCAGTATTTATATACCGAGGAATTCACTCATGACCCCAGAGCTTAACTTAATACCCAGAAATATTTTGTTTGTCTAAAAGTGTTTAAATAACAGTTAAATGTAAATCCTTTAGACAGTGAACATGCTCTACAGTCTCAAGCCCCACATCTCCTTATTGCCTTAGATCAAGTTCTCTCATACATTTTGTTCAAAGAGCCATCTTTTGTGGAGTGTTTTCTGTATGCCAATCTACACTGGGAGTTTCACATGCATTATCTTATTTCTTCCTCATAACAACCTCAAAAGATGGGCATTAAGATTCTTACTTTACCAATGAGTAGTTTGAGCCTGGAGAGATCCAGTGATTTGCCCTGAGTGCATGGCTAGTAGGAATTAGATAAGGGCGGGCCACGGTGGCTCAGCAGGCAAGAATGCTTGCCTGCCATGCCAGAGGACCTGGCTTCGATTTCCAGTACCTGCCATATTGAAAAAAAAAGAATTACATAAAACTCAAACTCTAGTTAGGCAGATTGGAATCAATCTGTCGCTATCAATGAATTCCTTACATAAAGACCTATGAAAGGGTTTGGGAGAATGGAAATAGCACTTACTGATCACCTAACTCCGTGCTTGGCTTTTTAGACCTGCTATCTCATTTAAAGATAAATAGTTTTAGGTTAAGTTCACATTGTTTTTTTTTCAAATTTTAAAAACACAATATTTATTTATTTTACGTTCACCCTTCAAAACTAAATTGATTATTCATGCAGGTTAGACACACTTTAGGCTCTGCTTATGTTGTAAGTATAAATTTCTCCCCCCAAATAAGCATGTATTTACAAACTCTTAAACATTTCTTAAAATAAGACTTTTACTTCTATCGACTTAATTTCTTTAATTGAATTTAAATTAAGTCCCATTCTAAATCGTAATCTCACTAGATTGGATAGGCATGTCAGGCATTACTGGGATTCTAGAATCCCATCTTCACCATCTCCTGTTTTCTCCTCCCTCCAATAAAGAGGTCCTCTAAAGTCCAATATTCTCAGACAAGCTACCCCTCTCCACTCTTCAATCCCCACTGGTCACTGCTAGTCCATGCCTCCACGACCTCTTCATGGTAGGTGCTGCAGGGCTTCTGTACCTGCCTTGAAAACAAGCACCCTTACCCGAGGCTAAGCACCCCCAGGCTCACTTGCAGCCTGTGCCCTTGAGAGCCTGCTGTCTGCAGGGCTGTTGTGAAAGAATAGGCTTCATGCCCCCACTACTCATGGCATCTGCAAACTGCCCACAATTTCGGAGTCTTGGGGAAACTTTCTCACTCTCCATCACCATTTTTGCCTGTCTGTCTTCCTAAGAAGCAACCTCATGTCTCTCCTAGCAGCTGTTGCCCTCAATCAGTGTGGTGTAGGCTTATGATTTAAAAAGACCTAAAAATAAGTTTTCTGCAAGCAATTTCCACTTTAACTTGCATCGCAATTGTACCAGAAACAAGGAAGCAAAAGACCAGGACATCTTCTGAGGTGGTGGTGGTAGGGATACAGGGGGATGGAATGGCTGTTAGAGGAAACAAAGATTTCAAACAGTGATCTCGCCACTTTTTTTATAATCGCAGTGTGGGAGGTTTACTTAAGTTCTAGCATAGTGACTATAAATCATGCTTGGAAGTTGAAAGGGTTGATTTTCAAACCTAGCTCCACCACAGATTATATCCTCCCTACACCTTTGCTTTTTCACTTGTAAAATGGGGAAAATAATGGCAACTATTTCATGGGGTTATGTTTGAGTTTTAAGCACACCAATGATAGCACATTCTCTGAAATCAGTTTTACAAGTGTATAGAATAATGCCTGGAACATAGGAGGCATGCAATAGGTTTTATTTATGGTTATTTCTTGAATTCGGTAGTGCAATAGAGTAGAATGCAAAAGATTAAGTAGAAACGAAATAAGTGATGTAAGCTCCTCTTTTTTGAGAGTCAATTTTAGGAATTATTCAACTGATTGTAAACTTTTAGCCCTAAAACTATGCAAATTATTTTTAAGCCACCATAAATCAGCTTTATAAGTCTTATCATAGTAAGTCTAAACAGGCTTGAATTATAACATCTAAATTCCAAGCTCCCACCAAATCTCCATTGTAACTCTATCTCTCTTCTGCTTCTTTCCCTTCTCCTAGAAGTAATTTTTAATTATGCATTTATCTTATGCTTTTCCTGCGTCTTTATGCAGATGATCCCTTAAATAATCTAATTTTAAAAGCCATGTGATTAAAGTAGCGCATTCTTACACCATTCTGCTACACAAGTATCTTCACAGGGGAAATTTGAAGTTAACAAATACATTCACTCAAATTTTGCCTTGCGTTGAAATTGAGGAAAACTTTAAATTGGCTATCTGTGCATCATTATTAGTAAATCAGCCTGTCTGAAGTAAAGATGGATATAATGGTCATTTCAAAAATGATTTTTGTTTTTGGTAAGTGGGTCCTACAGCATTATGCCTTCATATTTGTGAGTTATTGCACCTGGCTAGTATTTTCATTGCTGCCTTATGTTTATTTGCTGCAAATCCCTTTCAAAACTGTGTGCATTGGTTATAATGTTAATGAGAAAGATAACCCAAACTAAAATTAAAATCTTAAAAGCTTTAGGGTTCTAGAGAGAGAATATAAGGTTAGCTCATTTTCAACATCTGCAGGCTTAATTCTGCATGGGATAAAATACAATAGGCAAAATGCAGCATAATAAGAAGAAAGGAAAAGCATATAACCTGTACGATATTTAAACTGGCTTTAATAAACCTTAAATCCCTCATTATCCTTTTCATTCATCTTTTCATCCTCACTTTTCTAGTCCTTCTATTGTTAGGGAGATAATGATTTCATAAATCTTGCTTGCTCTACTGTCTTAAATTAACTTCTTTGTTGTTACTGGTTTGTTTCTGTTGTTGTCTTTCACAAGATCTTTGACACAGTAGTAGTAGTAGTAGTAGTAGCAGTAGCAGTAGCAGTAGCAGTAGCAGTAGCGGTAGCAGTAGCAGTAGCAGCAGCAGCAGCAGCAGCAGCAGCAGCAGTAGCAGTAGCAGTAGTAGTAGTAGTAGTAGTAAATGGCATAGATCTTCAAGTGTCTTAAATAATGCCTGTCAGTGTAATACTACTCCACCTGAGAGGACGCTTTCCTAGCTCCATTACCGAGTTTAATCACGGATCACTGTGCCCACAGTCTGATTGTGATAACAGACTAATTGCAGCTGTTACAGGGATGCCAGTTAAGTAATCTGTGTTTCTCAATGGCAGCTTTGTTTTGCAGAGCCATCTCTGATAAGATTTAATTGACAGATATTTTTCTAACAAATGTTCATCCCAGATGCTGCTAGTATTTAAATGGGATGTGCCAAGACTTAGAAATTTAAAAGCATTTGGTAAACTTGGACATCTATATTAATCTCACAGGAAAAACAGTAGTTCTGCATATGGGAAAATGTCCTAAGCTTGCTAAAATTAGATTTTTTCAATATTTATATGGTAAAGAGAACAGATTAGATCTGTAATATTTATGTTTACTCTCCTTGGCCAAAGAATTGTGAACATTGTAGCTCCTGGTGCTGGTACCCTATATGTGACCTGTATAACTTCATAATCTCCCATTCAGGGTTTTTATTAAAGCCTGATTAGAAATTTTTTTATGAATTTCTGTGGGATATTTGCCACTCCAAGAAGTCCTGAGGGTCTAAATAGCAGTGAAAACCAGTCTGCTGTAGCAGATGCCTGCTCACTAAACCAGTTTAGGCCTTATAAGAGATTATACCCTGCTCTAAATGTTGTTCCTAAATCCAAATTCCAAACTGAGAAAATGCAGATGTTTCACTTTCTTTTATGTATAGTTTATTGCTTGGTATCCCTCCAAATAAAATTCCTGTATGGATGATCACTATACCTCCCATAACCTGTGGTTGCTACTACAGTGAACAGGGAAATAAAACCAAGGAATTGAAAACGAATGTTTGGGTTTCATTATATCGTTCAGTCAGTTTTGTGCATTGTGTTACTTAGCCTTTTAACAATAAATGATGTCTGTTTCATATGCGCTTAATGGAAAGAAAAAATTAGTACATTCATAGGCCAAAGAAAGAAGTAGCAAAGCAGCCAGCTGATGAGTAACCAGATTAAAAACACAAACCAAATTACGATATTATTTTTAAAAGAAATAAGAGTGTTTAAATTTTTTTTTTCACAAACTACTTTTATTTGTAGGCGGTAGTTAGGAGAGAAACAGAGTGTACCCGCACACAGTTAACTGGCTTCGATCTTCACTTGAGACTAGTTCTAATTGATCACTGTGCTATTGTATGATTTGATTGTGCTGACAGTTACATGCCACTGTTCCCATAATAACAATTTTTCTTCTTTGTTCAAATGAATTTCCTAATTACACGTGTGATGGGATGTTTTAATTCTTTTCCCTTTTCAAATCCACCTTCCTGTTGCAATGCATGATGGGCAGGCTCAATATTGTGCATGACACCCGCTACAAGTGTTGGTAGGTGCCAGCTTTGTTTCTTGATTATCTTAAACCTTTGGTGCACCTCACAGCCCCTCAAAATCCACTACTAAGTTTAACTTGTATCTATTGGGCAAGTCCATTTCCCTTGTACTAACACCTGTCAATTAAATGCCATTTTCTATTTAATTGACATGGACTCACATAAATGTTTTCTTTACACACAACCGTTTCCTTGGTCACCTTTGGTGGATTTTGATTGGACTATGAGTTCTGGTGTGTAAAAAAAAAAAACTATCTCATAAAAGTAATATACTGTATATTTTTAATAATAGTAAATAAGAAAATATACTTTCATTCAAACTGATAACTGTATATATGAAGTAAATACCTGTGTTTTGACTTAGCTTTTGACTGTCTATGAACACTATATAAAATTCTTGTTTTTGACTTAGCAAATTAAGCCTGTTTTGTGTCGATTTTCTTGATTTGATGGTAACAAGCTTTTTTTCCCCTTTTTTTTTTTCTCTTTCATCTCTCTTCCCCTCCTTCTCCTTGGAATGTTGTCCTGCTTTGCGCTGTGATTGCATGTCACTCGCTGGTGATGATGTTCCGTCACATGGCTTATTGCTGTGATAAATACCATGCCCAATTACCTACTCCGTGTTGCCATGGTTTCCATATTGCTACACTCTTCTGTATGTTTGCTTATTTGATTTTCCCTCCGAAAGTTCCCATGGTGCACGGTGCTACGCCCGCCACTGTGTCCGCAGCAACAACGCCTGCCACAAGTGTTCCCTTCGCTGCAACAGCCACAGCCAACCAGGTTTGCTAATTTACAGCTTTGTTTCTTAAAAACCAAACCTAATAGGGCCCCATCCGGCAGGCCTTTCGCACGTGTATTTCCCATGGGAGTTTAGTGGGAGTGCTGTGTGCGTGAGGGCTGCAGAGGGTGCTGTCATAAGCATGGGGTTTCAAAGATACCTCTTGTTGGCCTACACATTCTTTCTTTGATGAGCAGCCGAATGCTTTCATGCCGTTTGTAAGTGCTCCAAAGTTGTCGCAGCTGCATTTCTGAAGCTACTAAAATGATTATTTACACAAGCAATTCTCATTGGGTCTCAACCAAGAACAAGGATATTTTGACCGATCAGAAGTGCCGTCAATTTGAACGTTTTTATTATCGACAGACATTTGGTATATAAACTGTCTCAGTGCCTGCCTAAATTCTTAATAAAAAGGCAAAATATTTAAATTTATCACAAATGCCACAAATGACCACTCTTGTAAATAGAGCTCATTGGTAAGTTATCATAATAGTTTGATTTGTTTGATAAGCATATTGCATGTTCAAAATAAATTTGTTTCTGTCCAGTATCCCTAAGCTTCAATTCTAACTCCTTTAAGTGGGAAGAAAAAAAGGAAAACAAATCCTCAGTGCTTTTGTTTCCATAATTATCTCCCATAAATGTTGGAGATTGATAAAGAAAAAAAGAAAAAGAAATGAAGTATGGTAAACTTAATGTCATTCTATGTTCCTTACAAGTTTAGAGAGTACTAATTACTCAAAACACTTTAGTTTAAAGAGATCTGCTTCAGATATTTAAAATACATGATGTGCAAGAGTGACTTTAAAATAAAATAGCTACCTAAAAGATTAAAGCTTAGAAATTGACTTTTACTCAGTATTTTCTCATCTTATTTAAAATTAAGTACCAGAAAATTCTGGTTGAATGTGTCAGTAGGTTTGACTTTATAAGGTATACTTTGAAAGTGTATTTCCATAGGTTTAATAAGGACTGACTTATTTAGAGCCAGACTTCATTTCTGATAACCTACAATGTAAGTTTAAATGTAGCCAGATGCATCTCGAAGAACCAGTATCAGATAGGAATCGACATTTTACCCATTGGGAAGGAAAGATCAGATAAAATGTGTCTGAAGTTGGAGCTATTGCTATAAGCGTTCCTTGTTTCTTTACACACCATGTATATGTACAATGAAGAAATTTATACTAAACTATTAGTATAGCCATTAAAGATTTCAAAAAGCAATATGCCAAAATAGATTTTTTTAAAAGTTTCAGACAAGCTTTGAACATTTCTTGGCAAAGAATCATTAACTTTGCAGAAGCTTGTCAAAATAGCCTTGGATTTACGCTAAAACATCAGACTCATTTACAAGAATGCTGGATTGTGCATATGTGGCCTGTTAGCAAGTAATCTATGGCATTAATTTCTTAATGGAGTCAACTCAATCCATTTATGGTGCAGATCAATGATTTTGAACTCTCTTGTGTGTACCATGTATGACTATGGAATTGCTGGTGTAAGCAGAACTATAGCAAAGCAAATTTCAACATGCCCTCGGCCATCTGGGTAGTAGTGGACACTTTACTTTTTGCATTCTGCTGTGACCATTTCATGCATAATCTTGGGTCTTCATACTGTCGTACAACCTAAAGAAAGAGAAGGGAATGGATATATATATATATACCCACATATATTATATCTACATATACATACATATGTATATGCCTGCAGTACATTAGCAATGCTGGAAATAGCTGATGCCACAAAACGCAGCCTGCATGCAAGCAGAAGTTTATAGCTGGCCCTTCATCTGCATCGATTGGTGTTGAAGGTCCTTGGTATGTTTCGACAGCCCCCTCCTTGATGCTTCTACACTGTTGGGTGCAACATCCTGTCCTGTAGCAGCAGGAAAAATGGTATGAGAAGCTTCATTATGCTTGGAGCACATTTTCGTGCCATTTGCCAATGCTGTAAAACTGTGTAAAGATGTCAGCTGAGAAATGGGAATAAGATAGGAGCATATTCATTTGCACTCCAGACTGTAGATGGTAATATGTAGACTTTGTCTAGGGCTTCTAAATTGAAACAAACAAAAAAGATTCCTTCATGTGTGTGATATCATTATTCTCCCATCCACCTCCCTGAACTGCTATTAGTGCTGTTTTGTAGATAAGGAAATTTAAACGTGAAGTATTTAAGTGCTTTGCTCAAGGTCACACAGCCAGGAAATGTTTCACATTCATTAGAGCCCCGTGTTTTCAGTCTTTTGACCACCTTAATCTATTGTGCTGCCTCTCCCAGATTAGCAGCTATAATTTAAGGTTTGGAGAAAATCGAGTTACATATTTGAAAGTTCTTGGCTTTCTGAACTGTTGAAATAAGTCACCTTGATGTTGGTTTCTTATTGTACTTTTCTCAAGCTCTCTCATTCTCTTGACCCTTTAAAGTACAATAAAGTGTGCAATCAGAATTCAGAAGTGCTTTGTGATAGTGAATTGATGGTCATATCTGGTTCTTTTGATTTCTTTCTTTTTAATTCTTACCTGGTATTTTTAATTTGGAAAAAAAATATTAGACACAGTAATACAGACAAAAATGTTAGAAATTGGTTGCCCAAAAATAGGTCAGACATACCCTACTTTGATTTCTGGATTCCTAAATCACTGAAACCGCAGGTGTGTGTGGCGTGTATGTGTGTAGGCCAACAAAAAGGGCTTCTTTCAATTACTGCTCTGCATGAACTGTTGGTAGTTTAACATCTCTTACTTCCTAAAAACTGGTAACATTTATAGAATAGTATTTAACATAAGGATTTACAAAATTAGTTGCTACTTTGGCATTTAAATTTACATTAACTTCCCATTATGTTGACCAGATAAAGACTATCACCTCACAGCTGAGTTCCACTTTTCTTAAAAAATTTAGTATTAAAATGTTTTCATCTCTTCGTTCTTGGCTTGCTTGCATGGATCATTCATTAAATAATTTTTTATTTGCTAGATACCCATAATATCTGCCGAACATCTGACTAGCCACAAGTATGTAACCCAGATGTAGGATTTTCATCACTAAACAGTAAGTTCATTATGTAATAGATAGTTGTATATTCATAAAGGATTCCTTTTTAAGATAATTTCAGAAAAATTTGTAAGATTTCAGAGAATATTGGAAAGGATCGCATTTTTATGGGTTAGAGGAATTTAACATGCAGATTTATAATAAAATGTTAATGTCACTTAAATGTGCAAAATATCAAAGGAATATGTTTTATTTTTATTACATATTAGAAATAAATACAAGCATGAATTTAAAAAATACAAGTTAAAAGTAAGTAGAAAATATAGATGACTTGTTGGCAAACTTTTTCTTGAAGACTAGATACTAAATATTTTTGACCATGTGAGCCCTTTAATCTTTGCAGGAACTATTCTCTGTTGTGACTATTCAGTTCTGTGATTGTAGCATGAAAGCAGCTAGAGGCGATATGCAATTGAATGGGCATGACTGTGTTCCAGTAAAATTTTATTTACAAAAATGGATAACAGGATAGATTTGGCCCATGGGCAGTAATTTGCTGACCCCTGCTGTAGATCACCATTTATTTTATTTTTATTTTTTTTGATTAATCCTAAATAAGAATACATATACACCTTGCCCCATGCTTCATCCTACACGAGGTCATTCAAACCTAATGAGTCGGACTTTAAATATATTCACACACTTACCTACATAGTGCACACACATCTGCATATCCAAATGAACATTAGGTGCTTCAAAATAGTCACTTTAGAGGACTATATAATTCTGAAAATATCACCATTGCTCAGTACATGGTGTGAGGGTCTTCGTGTTTTGCCTTCAGAAACATTCTCTTAGATACTTGCAAAGGTGACCATTTTTAATCCTTGGAGAATATGTTTTATCAATATGCTCAGAAGCATGTTAGATACTTACTTTTGTGTTTAGAAAGAGGCAAGACATTTAAAACTGAATCTGAGAAATAAGATGGGTGATCGTTCTTCGTCGCTTCCATTCATTCATTTGTTCATTAACACTTTTACAAATGATTTTTTGATATTACTATGCATTATTTACCATTCCTGTGACATAAAGATGAATTGACCAATGTGGAAGTAATTTAAGGATAGTATATTAAAATAAGAGAACTTGAACAAGTTTTTTCTCTTGGAACAAAGATGAAGGAGCAGCCCTTCCCGAGGGCATCAGAAAAGAGGTGTATTTGGGCAATGAAGGCATCATTGCATAGAAAAAAGAGGAGAAGGGACATTGTGTGAAGCCAGGAGATAGTGGCAAAAAGCCAGTTCATGAGCCGTTGTGATAGTAATCCACAGCAAGAGTGACAAAGTTTGAGAGCCATTTAACAAAGAAATGATGGTCTCGACTGGAATGCTACCAAAAACATGCTGCAAATCTGAATTAAATTATTGGAACGGGTTATTGTCTATTTCATAAGTTCTCTCAATGCTGTGCTGATAAAAAGTTCATTATTCTAATAGCCACATTTTTAGAATAAGCACATTACTTCATAGTGTGTAATTTTGAAAAAGAGTTTTCCTTTGGCATGTTAAAAAAAAATGTTTCAAGCAATTGTAGTCAATTGGGTATGTTTGGTATATATGTATTTAACTGTGTCTATTTCTTTGCAATAATCCAAGTTGGAAATGTGATGAAATGACCATATGTCCATTAGTAATTAGCAGGCAGTAGATTTGTCTGCATTGAAGCTTAGGCCCTTGGTTTTCTGCCCATTGGACAAATGATGGCTTGTTTTCATGAAGAGTTGCGATATTTAAACTGGTTTTTGAGTTTTAAAAAAATGGTGATTTCTTTCATTATCAAGGTTATATTCTATAGAATACTTTTAATATGTAAAAATTCCCTGATAAGATAAAATTTCATGCAAAAATTGAAACCATTAATTCACAAATAGTTCATCAAGAGCATAAGGAACGATTTTTATGTTCCTTAGCTTTAGTGGAAAAATAGTCCCGAAGTTTAGATTATACAAAACAGTCACTTAAAATATTATACTTTTTTTCCCCAGAATTTACACTTTATTAACCAAGCTCCCAAATATAGTTGATCCTATTTAATAGATCTTATTGGTGCATGGATTTTAATTTAATAGGCCAAATCAGGACTCTTGAAACCTACCAAAATGTTCTGAAGAAGTGAGGCAGATTTCAGTTTTTATGCCTCACAATAATAGTGTTAAAAAAGGCATTATGGTAGTGTATGTCCTTTAATTCTGCAAATGCCTTTTTACTCTGTGAACTTCATGTACTTTTAGCATAAAATCTGTGGTCTTAGTAGACTGTGCCTGTCATTTCATTCACATAGGGATGATAAAGTAGAGCCATTATCATCTGAGAATTGTTTTTTTTAATTTACATAAAGATAGAAAAAAGATGCATGTGAACACACTGTTTAAATCGAGAAAGAGAAAATTTCATGTGAAATATCATGTCGGAAAATGCTTTTCAGTATTGTCTGTGTTAACCAAGATGATCTCTGTTTTTCCCTTGTAGATCATACTAAAGAGGAGAGGACAGCGTGCTTGGTCAGAGTAAAGGACAAGGTCATTAGCCATATTGTATATACTGTCAAGCGACACACACACAAATCCCTCAGCCACAAGACATCCACATATTGCATGTTAACCAGAAGAAAAGACAACATGGGAGCCCACTGCACACTGTTGCCCATCCACTCTGTACATTTAATTGATATTCGTGCTGAGGTGATATTCCTGTTTAAAAGAACAAGATCGTCTTTCTTTTCTAGCACAGAGTTATGCATTACAACATGCATACCTAATTAATTTCCTATATATTCATGCCATCTTGAAAAGACAGACTGGTGTAACCATGATTCTATTATGTATTGGTACGTCTGTAGACCAAGATATAATTTTTTAAAAATGAGTTTATTTCTTTCAAGGTTTACAAATAACAAAGGTGCACCTTGTATTTAAAATTGCCATTATAGGTGAGAGCGTGCATGCAAAGTCATTTTTGTTTAAGAGTAATATTTTTAATGTAATAGACTGTAAGACGTGGTGAGGGAGGGATCTGACAGAGATGAATGTGCCAAGCAAAACCACAACTGTGTATCTTTTAAAGCACATCATGGCTTTAAGTACCATGTTGTTAAGGGTTCTCATGAAGTGCCATAGACTGTACATCAAATTAGAGTATTATTTCTTCAGTGTTATTGTTTTCAGAGCCACATTTTTCTTGCTTATTTGCTAGTACTAATCAGTCAAAGGGCACCATTTTTCTTTTCTTTTTTTTTTTTTGGAAACCAAAGCTGTCTCAGAAATGGCAAATTAACGTTACAGTAACAATAGACAGCACAACACAGACTCTCAATACAGATAAAACTTACACATACTGGAGATATATATAATAGATATATATAAAATTATTTTAATTCATTGTAGTGTAATATTTATGCATACTATACTGTATAACATGTAATTCAAAAGGGATATGCCATTTCTGAGACACGATAACAAAAAAATGTTTGAGGAAATTATTTTGCTTCTATTTATAGCCTCTGTCAAAAGTCAAAAGACTATAAATGCTTTGCAGAAATGGTTTCACATTTGCTTAAATGCTTCATCACAGTCACATTCAAAATAGTGACTCTAAACAAAGAAGAAAGCAACACTGTCATCAGATGCATGATAAACCAAAATATGAAAATGGGAAATGTTTAATTAACCTAGTAATTGGGTGGGTTAAGTACATGGGTGAATTTTATATGTGATTTTTTTTTGTTTTGTTTTGTTTTGTTCAGATTAACTGCTTATAGCCTTAGAAAGCCTTTTACAAAATTAAAAAAAAATAGATGTGCATTCAGTTTTTAAGAATGGATTCATCCAAAGGAATTCCTTTTTTGTGGTTTGGATGTTGCAGCTAGTAAAGGATATTTTTGCTCTGGTCAGCAGTTCTACAAACTGCTGAAGTAGGGGCCAGGTCACTGGTAGTTAAAGTATGGAATGGGAGAGGTGAAAGTTCAGTTATAGAACTTTCCATACTTCCAAGTTTACTGCAAGTTTTTATGCTTGAGAGAGATGCTTTCTAATATAAGACTGATGTGTTGATTTTACTGATTGTACTGTACATCTATTAAAGCCTTAGATTATTACATTACGGGTTGGAACCCATACCAATGTAATTTCAATCGTGTTAAGAGAGTAATGGTGACTTCACATGTTATTGTAGTTAGCTACATTATAGAATATTACTTATTTTTTCTTGTTAAAATGTAGTTTTTCATTTCCTACATTTATTAGATTTTCATTTTCTATTAACAATTGAATACCATTTTCAGTTTATAGAATATTGTTTTATTAGATTTTACCGATGAATTTCTCAAAATACAAAAAAAATTAAAGTAGTTTTTCCTTCATAACATACTCAGTTTTGAATTACATGTAGTGTCATGAATATTCGTATTATTGTTAACTAAATGATTTATATTTTACTGGTTTAATATTACAGTGTAAGAATGTCAGTCATTGTTAGTTCTTGTCTAGTTTTCATTAAAAGAACAAAGATCTTTTATATGGATATCTTATAAATATATAATCATTGCTAAGTAAGAAGTTAAGTTGTTGCTATCGCAACAATCCTGGCAGACAATTGAGTAATATTTTGATGATTTATTTTGTTTGTAATTAGTTATTATAAGAAGATCTAGATCCTAGATATTAGAATAAAATTTATTTTCTACTGTATCCATTTCAAATGTTAAAGTATTGTTTAATATTTTTGAAATCCCTGAATATCAGGCCTTGTTATAAATAAGCTGCATAATCAATAAATAGAACAAGGGACTTTTTGTTGATAATCCAAATACTCAAAGTTTACGTAACGAGAATTATAGTGCGTGTGCGAACTCTTGAGGGTCGATTATGCTGCAGTTTAGCATGTTGGAACGTCTAGAGAGGAGGTTGACTTTTTGCACTTCTGTATATAGTCAAAAGAGAGAAACCTGTATAATAGTAAGATCTTATTTTGAATAAAAACGTCTATAATTACAAGGAGTTTTGTTAAGGCTAATAAAATGAGATTGAGCAAAATTGCTTGCAAAAGTGGCACAGAGTTAGCACTCCATACCCCTTCAAACATGTTGCTTTGCTTTTTGTGGACAGCTTGTAGTTTGCCAGGATTTTTTCAGCTGGAAAGATATGCCATCCTTCCGAGATCTCATGACTGACAAAAACTCCATTGGGCCAAATCTGCCTGAAGATCATTACCAAAAAAAAAATAGCAGGTACTTCAACCATTAAGGTGAAATCATGGATCAGATATTCTTACATTTTTCAAAACTACTGCATGTTTAAAACTTCAGAAAAAAAAAATGAGAGAAAGAACTATATTAAGGACATATATTATTCAAATCAGTTTCTGACAATTTCAGTGGTTTATTGTTCACACACACACACACAAAATCTTCAAAACAAGTATTGACTGTCACAAAATTTAAACCATAAACAGGCAAACCAAACAGCACACCGTAGCTATAGTTGTTATGTGATTGTTTTTAATTGCTTAGGATCCTGTTCCTTCAGCAGGTGAAAAAAGAAAATGCAGTTCAAATGTCACGGTTTTCATTGTCAACTCAGAAGCACTCAAAGTAAACTGTGATTGTGGGCACTTGTTTAATGAATTAGTGTATCCAGCCTTCACTCCAGCTGGTGAATAATGTTGCACTTATTAGCAACCCTACCACTTTCATCTGCTGAAAGGACAGATGTGCTTGGTTTTACTATTATGTAATCATGACTTACTTTATGCTTGTAGTTGCTTAAAATTATGTATTTTGTCTTGGGCTGCAATTTGTTTTATGCTTATTTTATTATTACTGCAGTAGTTGACTTTGCTGTATGGAAAAATAAAGTGAAATTGCCCTAATAAAACTTCTCTTTCTTAATTATATTTGTGTATCTGAGATTGAAGAGTAAATTATTTTTGCGCGTTTTACGCATTCATGCATTATCTTTAAGAAAATTTTGATATGGAAATTCATTGGTTTTTAACTGATGGCAAGGAAAACACCTACTTTCTTTCTCACTAAGTATCCTTTGAGAGTTAAGGCAAAAATCTGAATGATAGTGTCTAGTATTTTCCCCTCCACTCTTCTGATACCTAAGTGCTGATTGCTATAATTGTAACTTTCTCCCTAAACCATGTGGAAGAAAAGGGGCTTCTCTTCTCACTTCTTCATCACTGTCTTTCTACTAAAGAAATTCTATTTGCCTGAGTACCTCAGGAGACTAGCACTGGAAAGCAGATATTCCAATAGAGTAATTCAATAATGAAATGGATTCATTGAATTACTGAATTCAGTAATTCACTTAATTCATTTGGGCAAAAGAATTTATTCCCACTTATCTGAGCTAGGCTATGGCATAACTTTTGAGTATGTGTGTGTTTGTGTGTGAATTTTTAAAACAGTGAATTAAAATTTTGATCTGAGAGAGGACTGGTATCCCATACAAGTTTTGTGTTTTGCCATTTCTCCAGATAACCGATGAAGGTCAGTTCCCTTTTGAATAGATTTGATCATTTAATGCTTCTTTATGTTGACTGTGCCACTTGAGATATGGCCATAGGCTGAAAATTCTTCTTTCTGTTCAAACACTTTTTTCTTTCCAAAACGTGACTGCAGTAAAAATCAGTGCGGGGCGGGCCATGGTGGCTCAGCAGGCAGAATTCTCGCCTGCCATGCCAGAGACCCGGGTTCAGTTTTCCTGGTGCCTGCCCATGCAAAAAATATATATATATATATCGGTACAATATTTATAGTTAATACAATTTCATCACTGGTTGAGTTCCAAAGAACATTTCTGCTGTTCTCAGTAGGCCCAACTGTTCTAGGAATCAGTGATCAAAAAGAGAATGGCTGCCCTGGAGATGAGATTTTAAAGTAGAATTCATAAAACCTTTTTGAATAACATCAAAAGCAGCAATTAGAATATCTTTTAATCGAAAAAAATACAATAACAAAAAGCCACTGTAGAGTGCAACGGGTAGTTCAGTGGTTAGAATGTCTGCCTTCTATGTGGGAGAC
Organism: Tamandua tetradactyla; assembly: GCF_023851605.1. Lineage (NCBI taxonomy): Eukaryota > Metazoa > Chordata > Mammalia > Pilosa > Myrmecophagidae > Tamandua > Tamandua tetradactyla. The sequence continues at coordinate 47,241,192 of NC_135331.1, forward strand.
CCGGGTTCAATTCCTGGACCATGCACCACCACCCCCTCCAAAAAAAGTCACTGTAGCTTTTAAAATACTATAACTTTTATTTTATTAATCAACGTAGCTTATACATGTGTCTTTGAAATGGTGTGTGAGAAATTCATTCTACTGACAAAAAGGAGTTATCACTACAGGACGCCCTGTGAGTCCTCAGGTTACAAGATGGGACCCTCTTTTGAGAAGCCATTATTTCTTCTTTCTCTTTTGGGAAACAAAATAATTTTCTAGAGCTGTTATTTTCATTCCAGATTGGCACTCATGGAGTTTAAATTTGAAATAAACCCAAAAGCCAGGGACATATAGCAATCCATCATTTTTCTACAGCACACTTTTGAACAGCAGCTCTTCCTTCGTTTAAAACTAGTCACTTGTAGTTTTTAAGTTTGTAAGTGAACCTGTGGGAGACCCGCAGCAACAAGATTTGTTTTTTTTTCTATTTGTTATTACTCAACTCTCTGAAGACAGTCTGAAGCAGTTGCTTTGACATTTGAGGTATTCCACTATTTCTGGGGGTGGGGGGTAGGATATGTTACGATATTGTTCAAGAATTTAGAGAATTTTGAAATCCTAGAACATACCCATTTTAGGTGTTCTAAATGTGCTAAATCTAAATCAACATGACAAAACCTAAAAGTGCATTTTTGGTATTCAAATGTCAAGAGATTTTATTTGCTCTGAACTCTCTTGATCTGCCAACAACACACTGGGCCTCATTGAAAGTGGCCCTTTTGTCATGGCCAGGCTTGGCCCGGCCTCTGGGCCCAAACTTTGTGATGGGTGGCCCCCAACACCCCCAGAAGGGGACCTGGGCATCAGCAACCCTTGGATGGGATGGTGCATCTGAAGCTATACCCAGACTGGCTGAGTGCTGGCCCAGACCTTCCCTTCCAAATCTCTCAGGAGTTGGATTCTCATGTTCTCAGGACACCAGAAGAGCAATATCCAGGCATGCTCTGGGCCTGACCTGGACCTGGAGGCAGCGGAATCCCCTCTTACCCAGCCCTACTACAGCTTCCTCAGTCTTGCCCATACTTGCCCTGGCTCCCTGCCATCCTCAGTGGCCCTGTCCTGTGCCTGACCCTGAGGAGACAAGGCAGCCAAGCTGGCAGGCCTTACCCCTTTGAGTCTTCTGCCGCTTCTGGGGCCTCTGGCCCAATCTGCAGTCTCAAACCTTCTGTCCTCTCCCATTTTGTTATGTGAGTTCTTTCTTCAGTCGTTTGTTTTTGTTTTATTAGCTCAATGGTGGAATGGGGAGAGGTGAGGGGAATAGCTGCCATCGAATTTACCATTTTAGGAAAAAAACAGTAGTGGCAGATAAGAACGTAGAAAGATGAAAAGTGATACAGTTAGTGACCTACTTGGGTCTCTGAGAAATGGCCTGCTAAGTCAAGGGTGTTCAGTTACTTCCTTTCTCCCTAGCTGGGTTTCGTATTGACGAAACATAGAATTTCCCTTTGAATAGATAAGGAATAAACCTCAAGGTTTATCCATGGTGACTGGGCACCACCAGTTAGTTTGTAAATTTTAACTGCCACTCTGAGGAACATTCTCCTCTCATGGGACCTGGGTTGTTGAACACCTGAACTTCAAAACAGCAGAGCTTCAGGCAGTGTTAAACTGCAGCAGCAGTGATACCTCCTCAACAGGCACAAGTTCTCTTGAGGGAAATTTAATTCTTGCAGCCACTGCCTGTGCAATGGTCATGAGTGTATTTCCTGGGAAATAACCCAGCAGCCTCAGAAGAAAGCATATCCTCCACAGGAGGCTCCCACAGCTCTCTGAGCTGCCTCATGCCCAAGTGTCTGGCTTACTACATGTCTTCTGGCACTGGATATACAGTTGCTATAGTGGGATTAAGTGTTGAGTTATTACTCTCTGCTCCCAGCCAAGTTTTAGCTGGAAGGCAAATTGCTTGGACCAGGAGAGCTATGACCACCCAGACAGGATATGTGGACAGAAGGCCACATGTATGAATGGACTTGGAAGCCAAGGGCCATTGTGGCACTGAAGGTCTGGACATAGGTGAGCAAAAAATCTAGTAGAAGTTCATATTTTAAATTGGAGCAATGGAATAACTCAGAACCAAAATTTTAGCCAAACTGATCTCCAAAGCCCATTTAAAATGGCACATAGTACATTAGTCCAGAAGAGATTTTAAGTTCTTTCCCAAAAGTCATGAAGTCAAAGAGTGGTGTAGGTAGGCAGAAAACCTAGACCTGAGAAGTCCTAGACTGGGGAAATGTTATTTGATATAATATTTAATATTTAATAGTAGAAAGAGCTATGAGGAATCAAAGACCTGGAGGGAAGGCTAATGAAAGGAGCCTTAGAAATTTAGATCTACCAGTCAAAGGATGGACTCTGTGGATGGAGTCTGCAACTGGAAGAACCTTGACATTTGCCCTGCTTTGCCCTAAAACTGGACCCCTTCCTTTCAGAAGCACAGCCAAATCTCAGACTTGGGTTTGCGTGGGCTCTGAAGGTTGACGTAAGCAGTAATATCTGGAGGCATTGAGGAACTGGGGAAGAGAGAAAGGTCAGTTTGAACAACCGGTTCTACAAATGCTGGTGGGAAACTGAAACCAAAGGGGAATAGATTATAACCTCCTAAAATGATCATTTCTGATATGTGCATTAAGTTTTTTCTTAAAATCATAAAAGTCAAAGTTACTCATGAGAAATGGCATTGAAACTCTGGGGAAATGCAGCAGTGATGAAGATCAAGGACTCTGGAATGAGAGCAAATTAGTTCACCTTTCTGTGACTCAGTTTCCACTTTAATAAAATGGGAAGAGTAACAAGAATATCTACCTTGCAGAGTTGTTGAGGTAATTAAATGGGCTAATATGGTGTGCTAATATTCACTGTTGTGCATTAGAATCACCTGAGTAGCTTTAAAAAGTACTGATGCCTGATCCCTGCCTTTGACATTCCAATCTGATTGTTATGGGTACACTTGGAAACCTCTGAGTAACACCTAGAAAACCTTTGGAACAGTGCCTGGCATTGGTAGATGATAGCTATAATTGCTATTTTAATCATTATTTTGCAAATTACTCCACTTTAACTTTTCAACCTATTTCTTGGGTTACTCAGACCTTTCAATGCAGACATATACATACTATACCAATTCGTGTTAACTATAATTCTATCTTTTCTGCTTAGTCGTGAAATTTTATCTTGCTGTAATTTACCACCACATCAGATCCTACTCAGTGCATCACACAAAATAAAATCAAGTACTTTGACTTACTCTGCAAAAGTTTACTTCTTAGTGCAGTTCATGTTCCAGCTTGATTGGGACACAGACTATACCCAATCCACATCAATTTGAATATGACCATTTATAAACATCTAAGCTTACCTATTTGAAACTTTTTTTATTTAAATCGTGCTCAAGATCGAATAATAGAGGAAATGCATGATCATCATGAATATTGTGCCATGCAATGGAGGCAGAGATTGCATTATGGATTGCAGTAAGACTCTGCAAGAATTCCTCAAACTTCAGAGAGAGCATGGCCTCCCGGCACCTTGATTTGTAGCCTCCAGAACTGCGAGACAATTAATTCCTGCTATTTAAGACAACTAGTCTGTGGTACTTGTTATAGCAGCCCTGAAGAGCCAGGACACAGCATAACTATATTAACCAGGGAAAAGAGGGCAAGGCAATCTCCAAGGAGATGACAGTTGACTGTGACCTGAATGAAGTAACAGAGCCATAACATTACCTTTTCTGGCCACTTCTCCTGTTGAATGCTGACCTGTCCTTCCTGCTAGATTAAACACCACTTCATCCAGAAGTATTCCTCTCTTCTCTCCCAACACCCTAGAAGTGAAATCAATAATTTCATTGTCTATTTTCTCACAGCATATTGCATTTACCTCTATTTAAATACTTACTTCATTCTGCCTAGTGTTACAGGTTTGCTGTTTACAAATCTGGTCTCCCCACTGACAGGTACCTTCTTGCCAGAAGGAACCACATGATTTATCTTGTGTGACACCCAGTGCTTTTTACCAGGCTTTGTCTTTAGTTGGCACTGGTTGAGTGTTCATGCACTTGGATTTTAATTAAATCTATCTTTTATCCATGATTGGAAATGCAGATTAGGAACATTCTATCGATCTCTGCTTTTCAGACTATGAAAACAATGCAGCCACTGAGTATCTAGAAAAACTGATGGAATCTCAATGCCTTCCATTCTTTAAAGGATGCTCTGGGCTGGGCTACAGTGACTCAGCAGGCAGAATTCTCGCCTGCCGTGCGGGAGACCCAGGTTTGATTCCTGGTGCCTGCCCCCACCAAAAAAAGATAGTCTGGACAAATTAGCTGGTATTTTACAGACCACACTCTACTCCAAATCCCCTTAACTGTACCACAAAGTGATTTGGAATGTGTTTAATTAGAACTACCCTCTCTTCTTGAATACAAAAATGTGATGCCCTAACTCAGAGGAGAATATAGTAAGGAACATTCTCGAATGAGATATAACTTTGGATCCTTTGTTTATAAAGAATCTGTGGCAAAAAAACAAAATACACCTGCACCTTTTAAGATATTTGTAAGTCTGAACTTGAGAGACTGCTGCCTTGCATACTAATACCACTTCCTACCATATGCTGAACAGTATTTATGCATTTGTTTCTCTCCCCAGGCTCCTCAAGCCTATGTTAATTAGCATCAACAGTGGAGCTCAGGGAGAATATTAGCTATTTACTTGTGAACAAATTATACGAATTACAGTAGGCATTGATTTGTACAGAATAAATACCCATAATGCTTTTTAACAGCTTTATCTCGTTTTCCTTAGTTATTTCTTCTCCTTCCTCCCTGTTCCCTGTATAAGACCTCCCAAGTTTATGAGCTCCCATTGCTATTTTAAGCTCTCTCAGACCCTGGCAGAGCCTTTTTAATGCGAAAGTGTATTGAATAATTACTTTGCTTGATATGACTTAAAGGTCTAGAAATCCACTCCATTTCCTTGCAAACAGTTTCTCTACCTGTTCACTGATAATTTACAGCCCCTTAATAAGAGCTGACATTTTTCATTCTATATTTAACAAGATTAAAACATGTAAGAGACTTTATAGAAAAGAGATTTAAATTCGTATTGTCAAGTGCATATGTACTTGGGTAAATGGTTAAAATATTGGTATGGGTAAATGGTTAAAATAAAATAAATTACTAAAATGCTTACCTCATTGCAGCTTTTTCAAAACTCCAGATGGTAAAACTTCTTAGCATATTTATTAGTTTTATTTCAAATATGAATAAATACAGGTGGATGTATCAACTAGAGTGCTACAACCTTCAAACTTCGATCTAATCATCAATATGATCATTTGCAGTATTTTTCCCCAGACTTGTCATCAACAGGAAATGGCTGGATTCCGATTTCACAGTGCTCCCTGTAAGAATTCGAGAGTTTTGCCACGCAAAGGAGGACTCCAAGAGACGTTCTCTCATGCAACACGCAAGGGGTTTATTTACCATACATGCGTGGGGCTCACTGAACACGCAGGAACAGAGAGCCCCTAGCCTGGGTTTGGGGAAGCTTTTTAAGGGGGAGGAGGAGGGGGTGGGGGTCGAGCATGGGTCACAGGTGCTGCTTCATGCAAGAAGCAGGTAACGATCATTTTCACAACAAGCATTTCTGATGCAAGGAGTCATGGGGGTTGGGAGAGGCAGATAACCACCCCGGAAGGTCCCGAGTTGTTTTTCTTAGCCTGATGGGGCCCATAACTCTTTCCTTTACAATCCTTAACTCACACCAAATGCATAGTAGTGAATATAAAATGACACAAATCCTTTTGCTAGATATTTCTATCATTCAGAAGCTAAAATACATGTAAATAGCTAAATTAGGCAAGAAAAGTTAGCTACTGCTAAGTTTTATAAAATCCTTCTTTACATAAGAAAAGTTAGCTACTGTTAAGTTTTATAAAATCCTTCTTTACATAAGAAAAGTTAGCTACTGTTAAGCTTTATAAAATCCTTCTTTACCTAAGAAAAGTTAGCTACTGTTAAGCTTTATAAAATCCTTCTTTACCTAAGAAAAGTTAGCTACTGTTAAGCTTTATAAAATCCTTCTTTACACTCCCCTTCCCTCGCTCACCATCCGGGGGATACACACATAATTCTGAAATGTCTAAAACTCTAGGTTTTACCTGGGTCATCTCCCAAAGTAAAAATAACGTGTCCTTTAATAGGTGCAAAACACTTGAAAAAACTAATCAATGATTTTGTGTTTGAAAAGTTTGTAAAGATAGTATGTTACTTAATGTATTAGGTTTTCATACATCCAGTTTAAAAACAAACATTTAGTGAGGGCTCACTATGGGCTAAGCGTGTGCTGGACACTGGGCAGGGGAGAATGAGATGAGTCAGGTGCATCCCTGCTCTGATGGAGCCCATGGTCCAGTTCAGGAGGCAGGTGCCAAGGCCATCCCCGGAGGTCACAACCATATGAACAGCTGTAGCTAGGAAAAGAGGAGGGAAGCGCATCTCAGAAGAGGACCTGAGCTAAGGCACAGCGGAAATGGGGAGTAACACAAGTGGACAGCTTCAGCACAGTTGATGTCATTACCATGTATAATGTGAGGCAGAGAGGGGCAAATGGGGGGATAGGCTGGAATGGGGTCACAGAGGCCCCATGGGCGTCAATAAAGAGCATGGACTTTCAGAAGGCAGCCGTGGACAGATGGAACATTCTGGTTGCCACTGGCAGAGGATTCACAAAGGCAAGACTTGAGACAGAAAAACTACCTTTTGCTTATGAGACCTAACGATGGTCAGAATGAGGATAATAATACACATTGTACTACTTTGAGCCTTGTAGGAGGCAGATTGCAAGATGGATTGAACATGTGAGAGGCTTACTGGGGAGCGAATAGAGAAGGTGAGGAGAGCTGTCAGACACTCCTGTTACCATGACACATCTGAAGGACAGAGGGAAGGTGGCGAGATGGGTAGGAAGAGTTTGTAACTGCAACATGGTTCCAGGAAAGCATCAGCCAGGCCAACAGGAAGTCTCCAAGCCCACTGACAGGGTCCCATGTCTCTTGATAAAGGGCCCGCCTTAATGTGTCTGCATGCATGCACAGCCCTTGCCAGGGAGGAGGCCCCAGAGGAAGGGCCTGGGCATGAATTGATGATGAAACCAGAAGAGCAGGAGCCAGAGCTGTTAGTCATCTGTGCTCCCTACCACAGGAGCTCTGAGAGGTGCAAATTCACAGCTGCTACAGGGGCAGGAAAACATATCTAAAGTGTAGGAATATTGAGAGGTAGGAATGGTAACTGACTGGATACGGAGGGGGAAGAGAAAGAAGGAGGACACAATGGTGGCTCTAAAGTTTCTAGATGACCAGGTGGAAAGCAATATTGTTGATGGAGAGAGAATGGGGAATTTAATAGGGATGTAGATAACCTCCTCTTTATCAGACTGAATCTTAAGTGTATTTTGAATATCTATGTGGATGCAATTAGCTCACAACAGGAGAGACATATCTGAAGGTACAGGGCCTCTAATGGGCTTATTCGATCCTTGTCTTCAGCTATATAAAGAAATGACCTCAAAGCTCTGCCTGCCAGAATCTCAGATCTGAAAAGCATGCCAACTGGCTGAAGCTATTTAGGTGGCACATTTTGATAAATTTAACTGATAGAAGGTAAAGATTAAAAAAAAAGTGAAGTAGAAAAAATTATGAGGTACATTTAGAAGGAAATAAGAGCATCTCTTACATGGAAGACCCAAGCTAGAAAGTCAGGAGTTAAGTTTTACAGATTACAGTTTTAACAATACCATTTTTCTAAAAAACTAAACGAAAACATTTTCTTCAGCCTCAGAGTTCTTTCTTGTACTGAAAAGTTTCAGAATACAGGAAAAAACATGTAGAAGGAAATATTTACGTCGGATTATGCTTAAACTTTATGACCAAACAAGTAGAGAAGAGTGGACTCCTTCCTTTGACTATTCCCCAAATACCTAATTAGTATCACAATTGGGACAATTGAAAGGAAACTTAGGATAATGGGTAGATCAACATACTCTAAAGCAACACACCATTCGCTCATGTGTTCTCCACATCCCTGAAAACTGAGGCCTCAAAAGATTTAGTCTTATCTGTGAATCAGAGATCATTACCCATGGTATTTATGAAAAAGGAGGTAGAAATTAATTGAGACATGTATCTCATTTTGCTCTTTAAAAAATAATGAATGCATTTGTTTGAACCGTGCTAAGGGTTACTCATATAAGAACTGGTCATTCAGAGTCATAAATCTATACCCATGATTATTTCCAAATATTTGTTTGCCAAGACTAGATTCATCCAAAAAACAACTGCCTGATATTGGTCGAGTTCACATGTTCTGTGTATATCAGTCCTCTATTTGGGTTTTGGGGTAGTTTTTGGGTGGGTTTTCATTGCCTTTCTGTGCACTTTTTTCTTTTTAAACACACTGCAGCAGCTGTGGGCAGTGAGCACCTCCAGCAGATGTCAGTATTGGCGTTTGATGTGATCTAGAGAGTCCTCTAAATTCAGGCCCTGCCTTTAAGAAGATCAGAAACTGCCAAATGCAGTAACTGAGCCATCACTGTCTAGTGCACACCGGTGTCTTTCGGAGGTACCTGCATCCCCTACCAATCCCAAGAAAGAACAGCTCTGAGTGCATCCACTGCTACAGAGCCCCTTACCCTGACTGAAAGAATGAACTCCAGGTTTACAGTAATCTCTAATCTCTTTCCCTCTCATTTAATTTCTGTGCCTTTTCTCTTAGGCATGGAGAAGTCGTGACTGTTCTCGCACACCCCTCTGGGGTACCCAAAAGACACAGTCTGATTCTAACACCCCTAATGGACTCCTTGAGGTTAACCTTCACACCGTTTGGTGGCAGCGCATCAGCAAGGCCGCCAAGCAACAGTTCAGAAAGGAACCATTAAATCATCCTATGGTGGTTCTGAGAAGTCCTGTTGTTTCTCCAAATACAAAAGCAGACACACCCTGGGTTGGAGGCGGGAAGCAGGGCATAGAGAAAAACCACTGTCCAAATGCTCTCAATTTCTCTCACATTATAGGACCTTTATCTGGTCTGGAGGTGGATGGAAAGGGGAAACAACAATTCCGGATGGGACTGGTTACTTCCCCATTTTTTTTTCTTAAATCTTGATGAGAGGATAAATTTAAATCAAGGAAGTCCCCATTTTTTATTTCTCCTTCATTTCTGATGCTTCTACTGGGCAAGATAGCTCATATCACTTAGTCCAAAAGGGGCTTAGCTGTGGGGAAGAAAAAAAAATCATCTTGAATTATTATCCCATTACAGCAGTTTAACACAATTGGTTCAGAATCTGGTTAAATCCCATTCACGTTTGCAGATTAAACATTCCCAGAAGCTTTTATAAGAGGAAAACTTTCTCAAACTCAAGTATATATATAGATTTAATTCTTGAAAACTTTATTAACATTTATAACAATAAATCATTCACCTTTTTCACAGTTTTTATGAAGTGCTTGTTTTAAGGATTAAATTTATTTCAAAAGTATTAATATAAACCAATCAGATGTGACTAAAGCTTTTATGATGAGCTTTTTTTTTTTTTTTTTTTTTTTTTTAAAGAAAGAGGGAGGAAGGGAAGGAAAGACAGAGAGAAGGAAGGAAGGAAGGAAGAAAGGGAAACATCTTTAAACATTTTCTTGTTTTATTGTATTTTGTTTGTTTGTTTGTTTTTTACATGGGCTGGGGCCGGGAATCGAACCGAGGTCCTCCGGCATGGCAGGCAAGCACTTTGCCCGCTGAGCCACCGCGGCCCGCCCTATGATGAGCTTTTTAATATCTACCTTTTTTCTTGGGATGATAGTAGTATTACTGTAATAGTATTACATTTTCTTATTAAGAATTAGTTGTTTTCAGGATTAATGGTTATTATCAAATCTTGATTTTGATTACTCTGCTAAGATGGATAGAAACATGATATTTAAAGTTATTTTTCAGTTTCATGTGAACTATTTTACAGAACAAAACCATTCGATATCCAAAGGTTCTTTTCTTTATTTTATTTTTTATTTTTTTTTGGTTTCCAGGGTTTGGCTTTATTTTGCAGTACAGAAATCATTTGGAGCCATTTTGAGACAGACATCACTGAAGTAGAGGCTCTGTCAAATCAATAATGCATAGCAGTTTGTTCACTGAAGGAGCCACACCTGGAATACAAGATGCTTCTCATTTTGCCTGCTTTGTGATATTTTCTTTCCCCATTTCTCTCATCAGTTTTATTAGACTAAAACACCACAAGAAACCATTTGTCCATCCAAATGGCTCTCACATCTGGAGTTTGGTTGGAATTCTATGCCCAAATAAACCAAACTTGTGGCCTAGCATCAAGTGTTCTTATGTGTAAAGTTCTAAAAGTAATCTTTAGTCTCCAATTGAACTTTATACTTAAAAGATTTTTTTTTAATTTTAACACTTTTTACATAATAAATGTCAATTTTAATCACTAAATTCTTCTTCATCATTGGAATATGTGATTTTCTTTATCCTTGAGTGTCTTGAATCGTCTGCTGCTGAGGGGCCCCCTGAACTGGGCTTCCATCTCTTCTGTCCCTCTTCAGTTTTGGCCTGCTGGAAAGCGATGGCCTGACAAAGGCTGTCGAGAGCAAGATCTCACCTCTCATCATCACTGCCCTCTACTTCCTCAATTACTTCTTCTGGTCCAGGAACTTCCTTTTCTTTCTTTTTCTCTTCCTTCTTTGGAGGTTCACATTCTTCAAGCATATTTTTAGTGCAGGCATAATGTAAGTGTCCATTTTCCCTACTTTCATAGCACTTAGATTTATCAAAGTAGTTTCGCCTTCGGATGAATTCAGTGGCTCTTCCATTGTCCATAGCAATGCTTGCTTTTATCACTCTTCCAAATAGCTGTTGGTGGTTTATTGCCCTGGCACAGTTTTGAGCAGATTCTTTATCCAAAAATAAAATAAATGCAACCCCTTTACTCTTCCTGGTATCTTTACCTTTCATTACAGTAACCTTTACAACTTTGTCATACTTGGAAAATATTCTGTATTTCCATGGAGCCAATCCACCACTCATTTCTTCAGGTTAAGGGTGTCAAAGAGATCAGAAGAGTGTGAGCCCTAGGCCCTGCTGGGGCTCAACCCCGACTGTTTCTTGCTCCACCCAACAGCTTTGACATCACGGGTTCTTGGAGAGTTCAGGAGCTCTCAAACTCAAGTATATTTAATATGCACCTTAGGATAAAAGTTTCCAAATTTAAGAATAACATAAAGTCACCCATTTTCTGCAATTAAAAAGTTCTTATGACAGGAAGAAGTGATATTATTTTCTTTATTTTTGTGACAGTATCTTTGCATCATGTGCCTCTGAGCACAAAATTAAAAAACTAACAAACCTGAGACTAATATAAGCATAAGGAAAGAATACAGTTGAGACACACACCAAGCAGGCCTGAAACTTATCTTGCTACCAAGATGATATATTGTTCTCAGAAGATATTATCTCTCTCAGAAGATGATATATGATTCTCAGAAGAACATGTATTTTTAGAAGTAGAGAAAAAATATCATGTAGTTTTAGTACTAGTTGAAAAACATAATTATACCATAATAATAACAGTATCATGTACTATGAGCCACTGTGAATTGGGTGAAGTACTCTGCTTTTCTCTAGAAATCAGATAATTTCAAATAATTCTCACAACTATCCTATGGGAAGAAGTAGTTTTATCTCCATTTCAAAGATGAGGAAACTAAGGTAGAGTGCACTTGTATGCCTTGACAAACAAACACACCATTAAAAATTACCCAATAGTTCACATGAGGTCTTTCTGATTCAAAGGGTCTTAAGAATGCCTTGAATTCAAATGCTATTGATTTCAATCAATTTCAAATTATTAACTTGATTTGTCACTGTTTTAATTTTTATCAATTTGACCAAGATTCCTTTTAAGCCACACAAACATTTATAGAAATTATGCATATGGTTTACTCAGTCAGCATTAATTTGGATTAACAGATATTTCATAATGCATCAATTTCAATTTCTCTTCATGATATCATTTCTCTTTATCTAAAGAGAGAGTAAATGAAATGCTTAATTATAAAGACACATTGATCATTTGGATCCCTGAGCACATTTTGCAAGAAATCACTTCTAGTGATTTGAATTACAATTGCATCAATGGGAAAGATTTCCTTATAAAAGTAGCTAATGAAAAAGAAGAGATCATTATATATATATATAATATTTTATGCTCAAGTTAATATGTATTACTTTTATCTTTAATATATATGTGCAGCCTTAACAAACTAAAAAAGATTTTGATACTGAAGAGTGGGGTTTGCATGTTGGAATGGTTTTTTAAATGGATAAGCAGAAGATTCTTAAGAGTTGTGAGGAGCTTGATAGAGAAGACCTAGAATGCTTTGAAGAGACTGTTGGTAGACTATGGACTCAAAAGATACTTCTTAGACAGAAATAATGCATGTGTTACTGCAAACTGAAAGGAAGGTGATCCTTGTTTTAAAGTTGCAAAGAATCTGGCAAAATTGATTACTAGTTTTGGATGGAAGGCAGATTTTAAAAGTCACATGCAGGGATATTTAGCTGAAGAGATTTCCAAATTAAATGCGGAAAGTATGGCCTGTTTTTTTCCTTGCAGCCTCTAGTAAAATGACAGGTAAGAGAAAAGCTGAGAACTCAATTCTTGGGCACAAAGAAACCAGGAATTGATGCTCTGAAAAATTCTGGGCTTCCAGAGGGGGAGGCCACAGAGAATAGTACCTCACATGAGGATCTAACCAAACATGGATTGAGTCAGCCACTATAGGACTAACCAGGATTGGAGATGGAGTTTTCCAGAAAGGATTTGTGGAAAGTCCTATTATGTGATGGTTGTGATCCCTGCATACTACACAGAAAACCAACAAGAGTGTTGTGGGATATGTATAAACAGAACCACAGCCAGTCTAGACTAAAAAGCACAGAAAAAGGACACATTGAAGAAAAAATAATTCAAAGGCAGAACTATGGAATCTAAGGTCTGAAGCCAAACAAACCTCAGACTAGGAGGGCAGACCCATCCAGGAACTTGGAGAAAGTGTGTTTGTCCAGAAGGCAGATGGTGAGCCTTCTGCCTAGATGTTCTGGAAGAGTTGTGCCACCCAAGTCCTTGGAGAGGGTGGAGCACATAAACTGGGGATTGGGGGGAGTCCGGCTGCCACCCCATCATTCTGGAGAGGTTGAGCATGAGCTCCAGAGATGGCAGAGATCCCAGGTGCTGCCCTGGTGTTTGGAGAGGATGGAACCAAGAAAAAGGTGGTTTTCCCAGCGTAACCCAAGGTAGTATTTGGAAAGAATAGAGCTGCTGCGTAAGCCCTAAGAAAAGGTGGGATTTGTGATTTTTAAAGCCCTGAGGATAAATGAGTCTCAGACTTTGAAATCTAATAGAACTTGCCCTATAAGTTTTCAGAACAGTTTGGGTCCTGTGACTCCTGTGTTCCTTCAAATTCTCTTTACAGAAATGGAAACATTTATCCTATGACTGTCCCTCCTTTGTCTATTGGCAGCAGATAACTTGTTCTGAGTTTTACAGGTCCACAGCCAGAGGGGAATTTTGCCTTAGGACAGACCATGCCTGTAGCTTATTTTGATATTTTGTACTGTTCCTGACCTTGTATTTCATTTGTATTACTACTGAAATGGTTTAAAACTTTCAGATATTCTAATGGGATGAATGTATTTTGTATATGGAAAGAACATGTCTTTCTGAGGTCAGAGGGTGGCATGTGCTGGTTTGAAATGTTGTGCACCCCAGAAAAGCAATATTCTTTAACTGTGATTCAATATTGCTGGATGGGAGGTTCTGATTAAGTTATTTCCATGGAGATGTGACCCACCCAATGTGGCTAGGATTTTTTGATTAGGTAGTTTCCATGGAGATGTATCTCCACCCATTCAAGGGGCATGGCTGACTGGAGTCCTTTAAGAAGGAACCATTTTGGAAAGAGCAGACAGATCCCACACAGTAGAGACCTTTGAAGATGCAGAAAGAACATGCCCCTGGGGAGGCTGTTTGGAAAATCCCAGAGAGAAAGCCTACAGATGTCCCATGTGCTTTCCCAGCTAACAGAGGTGTCCAAAAGCCAAAGATCTCAGCAGATGTCAGCCAAGTACCTTCCCAGCTGTCAGAGGTATCCCGGACAGTATCAGCTTCTTTTTGAATGAAGGTAACCTCCTATTGATGCCTTTCATGGCCTTAGAATATAAAATTGCAACTTAATAAATTCCCTTTTTAAAAGCCATTCCATTTCTGGCATACATGTATTTATGTGTATGTGCATGTATGTGTGTATCTGTATGTGTACTAGCTTATTTATATTTATAATCTCTTTTAATTAAAGGGAGACAAATGTTTTTATTCATGTCATAGAGGAAAAAGAACTACTTGTTATTTAAAACCTAAACTTATGTAGGCACTTCTGCCTTCTAAGAAGCATGGCAAAGTCCTATCCATGGGGAAAACAATCTCCCTACTGTTCTTTACTCTTGAATTATATTGTAGTCTGCCACAAATGCAAATGTCTTATGTAATTGGAACACTTTTATTGTTGTTTTCTCAATTAAAAAGAAGGAGGACTAAATTTTTCCTTTTGGTCAACCCAAGAGCAAAGATACAAACCCTTGGCACATGAGATGTAAATGAGAACTCAAGGGAGCAAGAAGTTTGAGCCTGGCATGATAATGGGAACTTAATGCACAGATAGCTTCTGGGAAGACATGGGATAGGAGGCAGTGTACATAAAGATGAGTATTCAAACGTGTAGTGTAGCAATAAAGGGTTTGACTCTATTTTTTACTCTTGACTATTTACAATTTTTAAGCCTCATACTTCTTTCTTCCCGTTCTGGCTTACCCCCTGGGATGCTAATGAGTAATGCCTTCCTTTGATGCCTGCTGGAAGTTCAACCCACAGGCAAGAATCTTCACCCCACCCTCAACCCTAACCAGCAGAAAAACCCCAAGGGAGTCTCTTTTGATCTCTCAAGCCACTTTTATACTTGCTTGGAAGTACCCTGGTTTCCCCAAGGAGACTCATTATGTGAGTAATAAAACTTTTCACACCTTCCTGGTGTTTGTGTGGTATCATCATTTGACATTGATTTGAACTATATTTTGGGTGTGCACCCAAACTGTTTCTGCCTAGAGGTCAAAAAAAATAAAATTTATGTGCATTTGGGTATACACATACTGTCTTCAGTTTCTGGCAGCTAAACCAAACATCATACAACAGGTTGGCTTCACAACAGCAATTTCTTGGCTCATGGTTTTGAGCCTAGGAGAAGTCCAAACTCAGTAAGGCGAAGCTTTCTCCCTGAGGACCACGGTGTTCTGGGCTGTTACAGGACAAAGGCAGTGGATTCTTTTGCCTGATGTGCTCAATGACCAATTCCTGAGACACTGGGGATTCAAAGAGAGAAAAAAGTTTATTACTAGGCATGTGGTGTCCGCAGCCGTCTCGTTCGGCTTCTGATCCCCGGCCGGCGAAGGGAACAGGAGGGGAGAAAGAGACGGACGCAGGCAAACCGACTCGAGTGACAAACACGGGTTCGAGGCACGCAGCGGTTGTGAGCACAGACCTTTACTGGAGTTAAGCTTGCATTCTCTGTTACAGGTTCCGCGCGGGACAAGATACCCCACGGGGGAACAACCTCTATGCGGCCGTCAGGCACGGCTCCCTGTGGGTCGTCTCCACCCACCCTGTCCGGGTAACCTCTTATATACTGTGCCCAAACCCAATAGGTTAGTGCCACGTATACAGAGGTGATTGGAAGATAGGGTTGGTGGGTGCGTACGTCATACGCGGAAACAGGATGCGGGCGCCATCTTGACTCACTCGATGGGCGGGGGGAACTCTAGAGCAGGCTGCAGCGCGACCACTAGGCCCAACCCGGGAGGCGGCTCTCCACATCTCCCCCTTTTTTATTATTTTTGGTCCGTAGACCCTTTCTTAGACCCAGTGTCTCCATTGATGAGTGAGCTCCCGTGAGCTTGATTAGCCCACTACTTGTTTTGGTGCTTTGGGGAGTCTGGACTAGGCTTGCTAGGCACCAACCAGAATGCCTCCTCATATAGAGACCGGAGAGCCCGTGAACTGGAAACAACGTGACTCTCCCTGCAGTGCTTCGCCTCGCAACTGGGCTAAGCGGGGCTCAGGAGAGCGGCAACCAGAGTCGAGGGTGTCACTAGATGTCTCTGTGCAATGGCCGGAGTCTAGTCTGGCCAGGACCGTGACTCTGCCTTAGAGATCATCCTTTAGACAAAAATTATGACTTCTGGTGCCGCCTTTTACACCCGGGACACGGCCATGGGCTTTGCAGCAGATCCTGTTTTTGAGCGCCCCGCCCTGAGTGGCCGGGATGGACCGTCCGGTGAGGGGGAGGACCGGGCAGCGGGACGGTCGTTGCCAGGAGCATCAGGGGCGAGTGACATAGCCAACATGGTAGTGACACGTAATTGCTGCTGTGTCTGGAACAAGCGTTCTAACAAACATTTAACAATGAACAGAGTTACTAAGAGTCCCACTGCTACGAGAATCCAAGTAGTCAAATTGGGCCAAGAGAACCAAGAGGTGACTCGGTTCCACAGACTTTGTACAGTCTCGCCCAGTTTGGAAAGGTCGAAGGCAACGGGGGTTATTAAAACTGGTCCCCCTTCTAAACAATCGAAGGGTGACCGGCGTTTTCGTTGCCATCTCGTCAGTCGCCGCCGTCATCAGCAGAGTTGGAGACCGGATCTGGTGGTTCAGGTTGAAGGCTTGTTGGTTTTTTGGGCAACAGCTCCGTGGCGTCCCCGGGCGGTGTCACGGTTCTCACCAGTCTTTCCGGAACCCACACTGGTTGACGTCCTGGCTCCTGGGGAAAAACACAAACAGAGCCTCTGGCCCAGCTGAGCACTGGGTCAGGGCCTTGCCATTGTCCTGACAGGACATCCTTCCAACGGACTAGACCTCTATGTGGAGGACTCGGAGTAGTATGCTGAAGAGCAGGTGTCATTCCTAGTGAATTTTCATTTAAAAAATTATACATAAACAAGGCTATAGACAGTTGAGCCTTTGGGGACAGGCCGTGACCTATTCCCCCTTTCTGTTTCTTTAGTAAGTCTTTGATGTCTAAGATGAAAATAGACCAATGCTCTGGCAGAGCTGAGAGAAGGGGCAACCCCATCTGAACAGGTCCTAAGGACTCCATGCAATTATTAATGGCTCTTAAATCATGTAACAATCTCCATCTGCCTGATTTTTTCTTTATGACAAATACGGGTGTGTTCCAAGGCGATGTGGAGGGAATGATATGGCTCTCTTTTAGCTGTATAGACACTAGAGTATGCAATGCTGACAGCTTTTCTTTTGGTAAGGGCCACTGAGGCACCCACACCGGGGTACTGGTCTTCCACTTTAGTTTTATAGGTGTGGGTGGGAATCTCCCCTCAGTGGCCCCTAGGAAAAACCCAGGCCTCGTCTGTCAGAATTGGAGACAGCTTGTATAGGCCTTGCGCGCCCGTGCAATGAGGCTCCTAAGCCTTTGCCGGGGACATATCCCATTCCTTTTAACAAGCGCTTAGAAGTTGGAGAGCAGCCACTGTAATTACCTGATTCGGCCACCAGAGGGAGCCCGTGGTGAGGGTTTTTGGCGAGATCACCAAAACCATTCACCGGAAGCCGCCGCGCCCCTGCAGCAGGCGCTGGCGGGGCGGAAGGCTGCGTGGGTGAGACAGGGGGCCTCCCCCAATCGATCAGCGGAGGCGCGTCTGCACCCTCGGTCTCATCACCACCTGACTCTGAGTCAGAGCTGTCTGAACTATCGCTTGACTCTGGCGGCTTGCCTTTACGGGAGCCGTCCGCAGACGAAACTGACTGAGTTTCTTGGAGCGCGTGCCGTGCCTGCAGCAGGGCGGAAGACGGACTTAGGCCTGTAGCATTCTCCGCCTCAAGACAAGCACGAACGGTCTCCCATATAGGGACCAGGATCGGGTCCATACAAAGGCCCGTCCGGCGCGCCCGTTCTATATCATTACCAAGTTTCAGCCAAGAAGGCAGGCTGAGGCTCCCGGAATGGGCGAACCAAAGGGCAAAGGTAACAACATCGTCAAGGAACCGCAGGAGGGAACTCTCCTTAACCGAGATACCCCACTGCTTCAAAAGGGTCTTTAAGGGAGCTAACAAAGGTGAACTTCCTGACTGCCCCATGCTTGCAGTCGGCACTGTACTTTAATCAATCGGGGAGCTCTCCCGATTCACTGGGGCTACCTGAACGCCCACAGCCCTTAACTCTCACGTAATAAGAAGTACTCACCTTCTCGCGGTGATCAGGCACGGGAAGTCCGCTGCGAACTCAAGAAGCACGTCCTCACCAGCTCGGGGAAAGGCAGCAGAAGGGTTCCCCGTACGGGCCACCACTTGTCCGCAGCCGTCTCGTTCGGCTTCTGATCCCCGGCCGGCGAAGGGAACAGGAGGGGAGAAAGAGACGGACGCAGGCAAACCGACTCGAGTGACAAACACGGGTTCGAGGCACGCAGCGGTTGTGAGCACAGACCTTTACTGGAGTTAAGCTTGCATTCTCTGTTACAGGTTCCGCGCGGGACAAGATACCCCACGGGGGAACAACCTCTATGCGGCCGTCAGGCACGGCTCCCTGTGGGTCGTCTCCACCCACCCTGTCCGGGTAACCTCTTATATACTGTGCCCAAACCCAATAGGTTAGTGCCACGTATACAGAGGTGATTGGAAGATAGGGTTGGTGGGTGCGTACGTCATACGCGGAAACAGGATGCGGGCGCCATCTTGACTCACTCGATGGGCGGGGGGGAACTGTAGAGCAGGCTGCAGCGCGACCACTAGGCCCAACCCGGGAGGCGGCTCTCCACAATGTGGTAGGAGAGCAGATGGCCTAGTGGCCCAAAATCTGTCTCCTGAGTTTAGGAAGTTGAAGGTTTTTATGGATTTTAGCAAGGGGAGATGAGGTCTTTACAATTCCAAGTAGCAAATTCTAAGCAGAAAAAGAGTGAAGGTTATTATTTGTAAGTGGAAAGGATTGGGGAGGAAGACATTATCTTTTCAATAGCAGAGTCTAGGGGATACAATTTACAAATATAAGGAGCTGAAACTAGTTAATGTCTGACTTCAAATTCTTCATTAGCATCAGGGCTTTTGCACTACAAGTTAAGAAAATGACCAGATAATGGGAGTAACAGCTCTTACAATCACAAAAGCACAAAATAAGGGCTTTTTACAATCATTTCCTATATCAGGGCAGTTGAATTATAGTTTAGGGATTTCAGATATTCCATGCTTTTTAATATATCAAAAAACAAAAAGGAATATCTATATAACAATTCAGTAATCAAAATTCACCTTTAAATCCTAATCTCTTGGTTACAGGGCTGGCTGCTGGCAATCCTTGGATTCTTGTATTTTCCATCACATGGTGATAGCACATGGGAATGTCCTCTCCTTTCTCCTCTAGGTTCGTTGACTTCCAGAGACCTTTCCTCCACATGGCTTTCTCTTCTTAAATCCTCCAGTGATAGGATTAAGGCCCAATCTTATTCAGCTGGGCCATATCTTAAGTAAAAATAACATCTTCTGCTTAGGATAGATAAACACACACAGGAAGGAATTATGATTAAGAACATGTCTATTTCCTGGGGTACATGATTCAACCTACCACACACAGAATTAAATTTTAGATTTTGATTGAATTTATATAGCAGTCACTTATTTATCACCCACCTATCTGAAGGAGATCCCAAAACACACATGAAAAGAAAGAAAAAGATTTAAGTAATCCACATGCTTGTTCCAGTCCATGTGTAAAACACCAAGGTTCCTGCAAATATCCAAGCAGCTAAAAAGTCATTTTGGAAACTAAGGAGCTTCTTAAAAAAGAGATAGTCTTAAAATCAAGAGTTAAGAATTAACAAATGATTATAATCACTGAATCATTATATAGATGTTTTTCCTACTTTCTTCTGTATTGTAAAATAGCCAAAAGGAAATACGTGAAATTACTGAACTGTAAGCCACTTGCTTTCTGATAATGATTGTGTAACTACATAACATTTATCTTGTGATTGTAAAACCTTGTGACGGTCCCCGCTTATATCCCCTTATCCTGTTTTTCAACTTAGAGTCTTATGATCACAAAGACACACTCTAATTTCTATTAATGAATGGGTCAGCCCACAAATAACACTCCCCAATTCCTAAACTATCTTATTAGACAAAACCAGCATGTAATCAATCTGTTCATGCATAATAATCAGATCATCTCTAACTTCCTTGGCTTAAGCCATTATACTCTTGATCCTAAGACCTGCCCATCTTTTGACATTGAGAAACTATCAGAGTTACTGTAGTTTGGAGAGACAGATTTTTAGGCAGACAGACCATCTGATCTCCTGCTTCACACTTAGTAAGAAACTCTTGCTCTCTTTGAAACCCAGGTGTCTCAGGAGTTGGTCAATGAGTGCATTGGACTGAGAACGCCCTGCTTTTGATAGGTATCAAGTATCATCTAGTACATGAATTGTTCTTTTCTTCTAAAAGTCAGTGAAATTTTAAACCCTGCCCATAGTTACACAGTAGAAAGTGGAGTCTTAGACAACTGTGGAAGGCACAGATAGAAATTAACAGAAGTCCCTTCACTTGCATGACTCTAGCCAGAAGCAAATTGAGAACAGAAATAAACAACTGAAATAAAACTTAGTTTTGATGAAGTCAACACATAGAAATTGAACTTGGCACCTTTATAGATGACAAGCCTGAGGATTAGCTTTATCAATTCTGGTGCAAGATAATGAGATTCTTTTAGGCACAGGATTTTGATCAGATACACTGGATGACGTTTAATCATACCATGGTCCAGAAAAGAGGCACGAGGGCTTTGTGAGGTGGCAAGCAAGGAAATGTAGAGAAATTATATGTTCATATATGGCAAAATCAAGGAAGGAATATTCCAATCACTTTTTAAGTTGTTAGCTTCAGTGTAGTTTCTTCAAAAACCTACCTAAGGTAGTCTTTCTAAATTATTTTATATATCTAGAGAAGTCTCTGAGGTTGAAGTCCTTAGATAGACTATCCAATTTAAATAATGGGCTCTGGAGAAATAATTGCTCCTTCTAAAAAAATAAAATAAAATTCAGCCAACCCCCTTAGGAATGATTAATGTTACATTGCTATATAAATGTTCAGCATAAGCAGAAGGAAGAGTCATATTTAGGGAATAATTTTGACAGATTACAGTTTGAGGTCTTGTTAAAGGTTATTAAGGGCTATGTCCTCCAGATGATTTATGTATCGCAGTGGGAATGGATGCACCAAACAGTCTGAGTAAGAATAAGCACTTTCATTTTAATTAGGTGAGCACTAGATTGTTAAAGCTTAAACAAACAATAATTATAACCAATGTTCTATGAAGATACTGCAGAGCATTTTTAAATAATAAAATCTTTGTTTCATTCAAAACTTTGCAACCTTAAATATATCGACTTAACACATTTCTTTCCTACATCCCCCAAATAGTCTTTCAGTCATCTTGGAGTGAAGAAACCTAAGTAGATAAAGTTACTTTAATGGCATATTTTGGAAATTATACTGTTCTTGAAAGTAAAATGCAGAAACTTCTGTTGTACCAAGAGAAAGACTACGATTATGCGAGAAAGAACATATGGGTTGCAGATTATTTGCAAAAGGCAATAGAATATGAGCCCATACAGAACAGAAGTAGGCTATGTGTTGGGCAGAAATAGGATATAAACGCATTCCATTGGGCATCTCCTTAGACAAAACTGTGACATCAGGAACAATTTAGAATATAAAGCTGCTCCCAAAAAAGAAGTATTGCTGTCTTGTGATTGTGCCTATAACAGTGTTGAATAGAGAAGTAATAATCTGCAATGCATACCTCCTTTGAAGAATGAACCTATAGACAAAGAGCAGAAGCAGAAAATAAGGCTGTAGCTAATTGCATTTAGAGACAAGAGTCAAAGAGTACAGAAAGGCATTTTGCAGGGAAGTAATTAGGCTTGTGGGAACCAGAATCCAATCTTGTTAGCAGTATGAGGTTCTTTATTCTTTTCCTCAATCAATTATTTAAACCTATTTCAGGAATTTGCACAATGAATACAGTCAAGGAACACAGATTTTGGAGGACATGAAATTGTCCAGAGATATACTATGGGCAATTTAGTCTACACTGGAAAGTTTCCAATGTGTGAGTACTTGTTAGAAGTTCCAAAATGGATTAAATTTTTCCAATTAAAGTCTTTGCAAGAATTAAATAGTTCAGTGACTCTCAAGAGAAATAAAGCCTGAGCAAATCATCTGGAGGTGTTCAACACTTGGTATCCTACTCAAATCTTGGAAACCAAAGACAAAAATAGCCACCATCTTTTGAGCTCGTAATATGCATCTAACACACCAGTAGGTCCGTTACTTACATAATTTCATTTAATCTGAAGCAAGATTTCTTTCATAAAGATGGGGACATTGTGACTCTAAGAGATTAAACAAATTGTCTGAGGTCACTCAGGGAATTAATGGAAGAGCTGAGGCTCTTATTCCATCTCACTCCCTTTGTGGATTCACATGGATAATGATGAAAATATCTCCAATAATTCCAGCTCTTCAATCATATTGAGGGATAAGCTTAACATCATCATTCTTTGGGAATTTTCTGGTCACAAGACTAAAGCTAAAGCTCAGAAATGTGACATAAGAATCAAGCCATCCTGTGACAGTCTGAATGTGGCAGTTTGCTCATATAAATATGAATACTTCCTGCATGTTTTAGTGTTTCTTGATTAAGGTATGTGGTGTGGAGGATGCATTTTTGGTTTCACCACAAACCAGCTGTATGACTGTTGGTCATTTACCATCTCTAGATTATTTTTCAGTCACCTCTAAACTGATGATGCTGATGATAAAATCCGTACAGGACTGACAGAAATAATTCAATGATATAGCACATGTAAAACACCTTGTCTCTAGTGTGTGCACAATTTATGTTCACCAATAAGACCTGTAGAAAGCTGGTTTCTATGGACAAAAAGCAGTATTTCTGGAAATAAGATTACAGGGGCTTTGCAATCGTCTTTCCAGTTTGCTAAACCACCAGAATATATCAGAAATGGGTTGTTGTTTTTTTTTTTACAATGGAGATTTATTAACTTATAATTTACAGATCTTAAGCTGTGAAACTGTCCAACTCAAGGCATTAACAGTGCAATACTTGGACAGTGGCTGCTGGCATCCAGAACACTTATCACATGGGAAGGCAAATGGCCATATCTGCTCATCCTTCTCTCCCAGGTTTTGTTGGTTTCGACTTCTTACTTCTCCATCTGTGGTTTCTTTCCTCAGCTTCTGTGTCTTTTGCCATGTGCATCTCTGAATTTCATCTCTTTGTTTCTGTATGTGTTTTATTCTCTTATAAAGGACTCACTCCAGTAAGAGGATTAAGACCCATCCCGAAGGAGGAGTGTCACATTTCAATTGAAAAACTTAAACAAAAGTCCCACCCACAACAGTCTAACTCCATGGAAATAGACCAACTGAAGAACAAACTTCTCTGGGGGTCCATAAAGCCTCCAAAGCATGATAGTCTCTAAAAAGTTGTTTGGCGGATTATTAAAAATCATTACAATTATTTATTTGTTGCTTATCAGAGAGATTATTAAGAGCTCATTCCTAAGGACGAAGGGCACAAACAGACAATTCTCAAAAGACAATATAAAAAAAAAAAGAAATGCAAACCTAATCAATCAAAGAATGTACAGCAGAATGACAGTGAGATTCCATTATACCTATTAAGTTAACTTCCTCCTCCAAAAAAGACGCATTCAATGATTAAAAGAGCAAAGTAAAGAAAGTAAGTTTATACATTGTTGATAAAGGGCAGTGTTTGGGGATAGTTATTAAATAATCAAAAATATAAAAATAATAAAAATAGTATTAATTTTTAAACACTAATTCCACTTCTGAGAATTTAGGAAATAATTTAAGAATGTGAATTACTATAGATGCCAATTTTTATTATAGTATATTAAATTGAGTAAAACTGGAAACATTGTAATTATCAACAAGAGAGACTTCTTTGCAATAATCCTGGTGCAATCTCTTCTTGGCATATTACGTACCAATTAAAATTAAGGGTATGAGGACAATTTATCATCATGGTAAAGCTTAGAAAAAAGAGAAAAATGTGATATAAATTGCATGTAAATTGGTTAAAGATAAATGAGAAACAGATTCCCATGAAACTGTGATTGCAAGAAAATTCAAAATATTGTTAGTTTGATGTTAGGGTGATGAAATTTAGAATCAGTGTTTTTTTAATTTATAATTTTAATATAAATGGGATGTAAGAAGAAAAGATATCAATCAAACAATGTGAGTGATTGTTGTAAGAAAGTGATTGTTTATTGTCTTATATAATATGGGATCTTTTAGGACTCTTTCTTTTTTTTTTTTTTGCATGGGCAGGCACTGGTAATTGAACCTGGGTCTCCAGCATAGCAGGCAAGAACTCTGCCACTGAACTACCATGGCCCACCCGACTCTTTCAATTTTATGATTTCAGAGGATGATTTTTAACTTATTGTGGTTTTCTATATGAATAAAAGCAATAAAAACAAGAAATAAAGAATAAAATTCATTCTTTCATACATTTATGCTGATTAGGTGTTAGAATTTTACATTCCACCAAGTAAAACCTTCTCAAAATGAGTCAAATATATGATATGGGATTAATTATACATCAGTATATGGCCTCATTCATTCATATGTTAAAATTTACCCCAAATGACCAATATTGTTAAAGATAATGTTATCTATCTATGTACATTGATAATTTCCTCAAAGTATGTCACTCCCTGATTATATTACATCATACAACACTCCATCTGCTAAAGGTTTGCCCTCGAGACTCCCTTGCTTGGTTGATGAAGGAAAAAATCATGTTAAAAATGTTCATGTGGCAAGGAACTATGATTTTTCTCCATTATATTTTAAAAGCATGTATGAATGTTGAGAGCAAGAATCCTAACATTTGCTGGTGGGATTTTTGTTGACTCTAGATGTAATATATTTGACAACTATATCAGAAAAATTGTGAATTAAAGAGGTCTAGATAGTTGGAAGTTTCCATTTTACTTGAAGATATAAAATAATTACTTCAAAGTACACCATGAAAAGTTCAGTATGTGCACATAGGCCAGTTCTCAACAGATATTTTCTGTAAGGGGCCAGATAATAAATACTTTAGGACTTGGCATACCAAATGGAGTTTTGATGATGGTTTTAAGAGTGAGAAAGCCCTTGGATCACAGTCATGGGGGCGGGGATGGGGCATCCACACGTTCATGGATTTTATCCCAGGTACACCACAAAGTTCTCACAATGGTGAACTGAGAAAGGCTCCTTCATGTTAAGGGCAGGAGAACATTAAACTCTGAAATACACCCAGAGTAATCTCCATAACAAAGCCTAAATCCAGGGAAAAAGATTTTACCAGAGCCTTATCTCACCTGGGGAAAAGACATTGAGGATAGTAATTAAGTAATATTTTTCCAAAAAAAATAGTATTAGTTTTAATTTTTAAATAATTAATTAATGAATTTTTATTATCCACTGGCAAATATTAATTCACTAAATGAGAAAAGGAAGTTATAGCACTAAAGAAATTATTGTGAAGGTCACGACTCAGAAGCCTATGTCTACTAATAGACTGAGATTGAACCATGGCACTATAGAATATTTTCCCTCCCTTACACCTTACCACCACACCAACAGGGCTCCAAAATAATAGCAGTGGACCATAGCTGAAAGAACTGCAAGACACAGACCCTATTTAAGAAGGAATTCTTAGGAAAACCCAAAGACAAAGGGAAAGTAAAAAACAAAAATGCCATATGAATTTGTTGCCTCAGGAACCCATAGCTAGAGCAAATTAATAACAACTCAATTCTTAGCCAAATTAGCATAAACATATTAAAGGCTTATTTATGACAATTCATACTACCCAGTACAACCTGTCCATCTTTAAACAAAGATTAAAGGACAAACAAAGAATTACAGAGAAACCCCGAATGTCAAGAAAAGCAAAATCTGAAGATACAAAGCAAGCATCAGAATCAGATTTGATACAGATGATGGGATTATCATACACAGAAATTACAACAACTATGATTAATAAGTTAAGGACTTTAATGGAAGAAGTAGACAATGGGCAAAATGAAATGGTAATCTAAGCAGAGACATAGAAATCTTATATATATATAAAAGGAAACACTAGTAACCAAAAATATTGCATCAGAAATGAAAAATATCCTTAACGGAATAATCTGTAGACTGGTTACGATTGAGTGAGCTTGAAGATAGGTCAATAGAAACTTCCCAAACTGAAATATAAATAGAAGACAGAATGAAAACACACCCACACACACACACACAACAGAAAAGAATATCTGAAAACTGTGGGGCAATTCCAAAATGTATCACATAGGCATAATTAGAATACCAAAAGTATAAGAAAGTGAAAAATGGAACAGAGGAAGTATTTGAAGCAATAGTTTCCAATAACTTTTCAAAATTAATTATTTCGGCCCAGAAACCAAACCACAGATTCAGGAATCTCAGAGAATTCCAAGTAGGACAAGTATGCCCCAAAAAGCTAGACCAAGGAATATTATATTAAAACTGCAAAAAATCAAAGCAAAAAAATAAACCAAAGAGAGAGAGCTAGAAAGAGAGGGAGAGAAACAAAAATCTTTAAAACAAGCACAAGGTTAAAAACAAAAACAAAATAATCCTTGTGTACATGAGAACAAGGATAAGAATTAGATTGGACCTCTCATCAGAAAGCATGCAAGCAAGAAGTAAGTGGAATGAAATATTTAAGGTATTGAAAGACAAAAAAAAATCAGCTTAGAATATTATATCCAGTAAAATTCTCCTTCAAAAAAAAAAAAAAAACCAAGGGAATAAAAAGAACAAGCAAACAAAAAAAGAAAATAGAAAATAAACAAAAAGTAAAAAAAAAAAAAAAAAGAAGAGGAAAAGGTTGAGGTAGTAGATGCTTTACTGCTAAGATGGAGAACAAGGATGCAAGGATGCCTTCTCCTATATTCTTATTCAACATTGTTTCGGAAGTCCAAATGAGTGCTAAGAAAAGAAAAGGAAATAAAATGTATACACATTGGAAGGGGAGAAACAAATTTGTCTTTTTATGCAATAACATTTTTGTCTATATACAAAGTCCCAAAGAATAGATTTAAAAACTTCTAGAATTAATAAGCAATTAAGCAAAGTTACAAGATAGAAGATCAATTACCTTCCTATATATCACAATATATATCCTATATATCAACTATATATATAAATATATTCCTATATGTCAACAATATAGATCCTATATCAACAATAAACAACTTGAATTTGAAATTAAAGACACAAAGCCATTTATACTAGCACCAAAAAATGTATTTATACTTATGCATAAATCTAAAAAAAATGTACAAGATCTATATGGGGGAAACTATAAAATTCTGATGAACGAAATCAAAGGTCTAAAGAAAGAAAGAGATGTTCCACATTCATGGATAGCAAGATTCAATATTGTTAATATATCAGTTTGTTCCCAACTTGATCTATAGATTCAATGCCATACCAATCAAAATCCTAGCAAGTTATTTGTGGATATCAACATATTGGTTCTAAAGTTTATATGGAAAGACAAAAGATCCAGAATAAGCAACACAAGAGTGACGAAAAAGAAAAAACTGCAGATATGTATGCCCTTACATATCTTCAAGACTTACTATAAAGTTATGATAGTCAAGGCAATGTGATATTGATGAAAGAATGGACAAACAGGTAAATAGAAAGTATGAAAGCCCGGAAATGGACTCACACAAATATAGTCAGCTGATCTTTGAAAAAAGGCCAAAGACAAAATCCAATGGAGAAAGGATGGTCTTTTCAATAAATGGTGCTGGGGAAACCAGAGATACACATGCAAAAAGAAAAAAGAAAAAAAGAATCTAGACACAGCCCTTATACTTTTCATAAAAAATTAACTCAAAAATGGATGACCGATCTAAATATTTAATACAAAACTATAAAACTTCTAGAAGATAAGAAAGGAAATAATTTAGGTGATCTTGAATTCGGCAGTGACTTTGCAGATTCAATGGCAAAAGCATGATCCATGAAAGAAAAAATAAAAAGGTAAGTCAGACTTTATAAAATTAAAACTTCTGCTCTGAGAAAGACATTGTTAAGCAAATGAAAAGACAAGCCACACACTGGGAGAAAATATTTGCAAAACATTTATCTGGTAAAGGCCTTTTGTCCTAAATATACCAAGAACACTTAAAGTTCAACATCAGGGGAACAAAATCACCAAACGATCTGAATAGATACCTCATCAGTGAGGATAGACAGATGGTAAACCAGCATATGAAGAGAAGCTCACCATCATGTCATCATGGGAATGCAAATTAAATGAACTGCAAGATAACCCTACCAACTTACTAGAATGGTGAAAATAAAAAAAACTGATAATACCAAATACTGTTGCAAATGCAGAACAATAGGAATTCTCACTTGTTACTGCTAGAAATGAGAATTGGTACAGCCCCTTTGGAAGAGAGCTTGGCAGTTTCTTGCAAATCTAAACATCTTACCATAAGACACAGCAATCGTGCTTCTAGGTATTTACCCAATTTATCAGAAATCATTATGTTCACACAAAAACTTGCACATTTATTTTTTAAATTTAAATAATATATTTTATTTGGGCCAATATATCTCAAATGTTATCATACCAACATGTGGTCAGTATAAGCAATTATTAACGAGTTATTTTCCATTCTTTTTTCAAAACTATGTCTTTGAAATCTGGTGTGTATTTTAGACTTGAAGCACATCTCAGTTTTAGGACTAGCCATATTTCAAGTAATTATTAGTCAAATGTGGTGAGTGGCTCCCTTTTTGAACAACACAAGGATACAAACTACCACAGTTTCAGTCCCTTGTGTCACCCCTTGATCCATGGACCTTTGATTAATTGTAAGTACTAGATAGGTTTCAACATCAATAGTTATAGCACCTTTTTCATAATTGCCAAAATGAGAAGCAACCAAGATGTCCTTCAATAGGTGAATGGATAAATTAACCATGGCATATTCATATGATAGAATTAATTCAGCATTAAAAAATGATTTATTGAACATGAAAAGACAGTTAAATTCACACATAATTCTATAATGAAAAGAACCCTCTTGAAAATGCTATACACTATGCTTCCAGTTGTATGACATTCTGAAAAAGGGATAAATATGGAGATGGCAAAAAGATCAAAGTTCGCAAAAGGTTCTGTTGTTGGGAGGAGGTTGAACTGTTGACGCATAGGGGACTTTTGAGGGCAGTGAAATTCTTCTGTATGAGCCTATACTGATGGATGCATGGCAGTGTATTTGTCAAAATGCATAGGGCTCTACACCACCAAGAGTGAACCTTAATGCATGCAAATTTAAAAACAATCATTTAGGTTGTTGGAGGTTCCAAGATAAAATATAGAATGTGACCAAACTAACTGTATTGCAAATTGTGAAACATCTTTCTAAAGAGGGCAGGGTAGATGGTGCAAATCTAAGTAATTTTGGAAATGAGTGGAGTCTGTAAGACCAAAAGCCAAAGAAACTGGGCTAAGCAATGTATTCTAGTTGATAAAGATTTTTTCCACAGAGGTCTGGTTAATAATTCTAATATTGCTATATACACACACAATGGAATTAAACAATAAACTAAATGGACAGCAGATTGTGGAAGCCACGTTTCTCATTTTTGGAGTGGAGGTAACAGATAAACAAGGGAAGGAGACTACAGTGATGCTTGTAACAACATAGAATGGGGATATCTGTGTGAACTCACATTGGGTTTAACATAGATACAGATGTTATATATAGAAATATTTATAGATATGTATATATACATAGCTTAGTATACACACATTTATTTCCCTACTTTGTCACTGAGTGGGCCTAGAATGTTCTTAATACCAAATTAAGAACCAGTATATCTAATGACTAGATCTTGGTTTTTAATACCATATTCTAAGAAAAGGAAGTAGGTCTCCTTGAAGGAATGACTGATTTCAGGACTGGGGCAAGAAATATGCAAGATGAGCCTCGAGCATCTTGTAGGGCCAGAAAGTAAAGAAGTCCTCAACAAACAAACACACCCCACAACAGCATTAACAGACAACAACCCACAATGAAAAGGGTATATCAAAATGACATCATAACAACTGAAAGAGCTCTCATTGCCTAAAGCTGGAATAGTTATTGCAACAAAATAAATTCAATAATTGTTGGAATATAAAGCAAAGTATTAAAATAAATAGCCATGCATCCATATTGATATAAATAAAAATTCAAAAAATAAAAAATTGGGGTAGAAGAGATAAATCTCTCATGGATAAGGATTCCAAATAATCTGTGTAGTTACCTTGCCTTGAAGGGAGTGGAGCATAATTCCTTACTCCTTTTCTATAGGCTGTGCACGGTGACTTCCAAGGAATACCACATAGAAAGGGAGAAAAGGAATAATTTTACATTGGGAAAACCTGATTAATGCTATGTCATCTAGATGAACAAAATTAATATCAACAGTGATATCATATTGATAGCAGTGCCCTCAATACGATGTAATGAAGATGGTACTTTACCTATGTTGTCTTTCTCCACAGAACACACAGCCCCAGACTAAACACAAGAAAAGCATCAGCCGCATTTCAACAGAAGAACATATTATAAAATACCTGACCAGGACTTCCCCAAACTGTCAAGGTCATCAAAGACTAGGAATTGCCACAGCCAAGAAGCAGATAAGGGAGCATGACTATTAAATGTCATGTAGGATCCTGGATGAAATCCTGGAACAGAAAATGTACGTCTGAACTAAGGAAATCTGAATAAAACATGGACTTCAGCTAATCATTATGTATCAATATTCATTCATTCATTGTGACAAAATCACCATGCTAATGTAAGATACTAACAACACTAAATTTTATAATCCATATCTATTTATTGAAAACTATTTTATTTTCTCTCAGCATCGTTTCAGTTTGTAAGGTACATGCTTAACTATAGTTTGTTAAATTTTTCTTTAACTATTTTATGACTATGGGTGCTATTTTAGAAGGCATTTTATATTTAATTTCATTTTCTGCTTTGTTTTGTTAGTTTATAGAGCCACAATTGTTTTGTTTGTATATATATATATATAATTATTATATATTGTAACCTTCTTAAATTCATTTATTCTATTATCTGTTTTCACATTCCTTAGGATTCTCATCGTGCATGGTCATATTGTCTGAAAAGGCAGGCAGTTCTACATTTTCATTTCCAATCTGTGTGCCCCTCATTTATTTTTCTTGCTTTATTGCATTGATAACTTTATGCACAACATTGAACAGAAGTGGTGAAAATGGACATCCTTGCTTTTCTCCTGATGATGGAAGGAAGGACTCATTCCTTTATTGCTAAAGCGTTAAAAAAATTAGATATATTTTATCAGGCTAAAAGAGCTCAAATTACTGGAGCTTTTAACATGAACAGTTTTGAAATTTTGTCAAGTGCTTTTAATGCCTAGTCAGATAATTATATGGCTTCCTCCATTATTTTCTTAATGTGGTGTTTTAGTTCCTTTCTTGCTAAAACAAATACCATACAATAGCTTGGCTTAACAACAGCCAATTGTTGGCTGATGGTTTCAGGGACTAGAAGGTTTGCTCCTTCCCGGAGTGTGTATCTTCTGGCTGGCCAGAAATCTTCAGGTTCCTTGGCTTTTCCATAACCCGGCTATGTCTTTTCTCTTTCAGGTTAGGTTGACTTCCAGCTTCTGGGTGCTCCTTGTGCTTTTCCCTGTGCCCAATTTCCTTGTCTTATAAATTTGTCAGCCATGTTGGATCAAACTTCCATTCATTCTGAGCACACCTTAATCACATCTGCTGTGGATCAATTTATAAATAGGTTGCAGGGTGAGGAGTTGGATTTTGAACATACTTTTTCATGGAGGACATGATTAAATTCTCATCAGTCCACCCTTGAGTCTCCCCAAAGGTGTGTTCCTCCCAAGTGGAAAATACATTCATTATATCACAACATCCAAAAACCTCAAACCATTTTAGAGCAAGGGCTAAATACAAGGCCTCAGTTTGGGCTGTGGTCTGTTTCTGAGGCAAAATTCCTTTGCCTGAAGGACCTGTGAAATCTAGAAAACAAGTTACCTACTTCTAATATACAATGGTGAGACAGGCATAAGATAAACATTACCATTCCAGAAAGAAGAAGTTGGCAGGGAAACAGGGGCAACTGATCCCAAATAAGTAATGTAGTAATAAGAAATACAGTAGATTTCAAGCTCTGAGAGTCACCTGTGGATCCATGTTTTGTCCTTTGTGCTTGATGGACTGGCAGCCCCAACCCTTCCAACTGATTGTGCAGTGGCCATGTTCTCCCCAAACTCTGCAGCGTGGGTCCCAAGCGCTCTGAGCATTAGGATAGTGACTGGGCAGTCCTAGAAGGCTGGACCACAGGCCCCACCATACCAAGCATTGTGGTGGCAACATTATTCTTAAAAATAGGGTTCAAGGCCAGGTCCTCCAAATGCCAGGACATCTGGCAAATCACACTGATTGATTTTTATTTTCATTTTTGTATGCTGAATGGTGGGGGTCACATTTCATTCTTTTTCCATGTGAATAGCCCATTATTTCAGCACCACTTGTTGAATTTTTGTTTGTTTTTTCTTTCTTTGTTTGCTTTTTTGTTTGTTTTGGGAAGTGCATGGGCTAGGAATTGGACCCGGGTCTCCCACATGACAGGCGAGAATTCTACCACTGAGCTACCCTTGCATCCCCTACACTGATTGATTCCTGAAGGTTAAATCAAAGTTTCATTCCTGGGTTATCCCAATTGAGTTGTGGTAGACTTGCAAATATTTTGTCAAGATTTGTTTATGTTCATGAAACATAATGTGATATCATTGACTGGTTTGGTTTCGGAGAAAATCTGACCTCACACAGCGAATTAAGGACTCATATTTTCTTAGGATTGCTGTAGGATTGGTATTATTATTTTCCCTTAAAAATCTGAAGCAATTAATAAGTTAAGTCATCCAGGTTTGGTATTTTCTTTGGCAGAGGTTTTAGTTATAATTTCAATTTCTTTGGCAACTATCATGCTAATGAGATTTTCTGTTATTTTTGGTATTTGTTTTCCAAAAATTTGTACATTTCACTTAAGGTCAAATGTATTGGAACAAAGATGTTTGTAATAATTTCATCATCATATTTTATGCATTTAGGATCTTTCATCGTGTCCTCTCTTTCATTATTGATATTGGATTGTTAAGCTTTGTTTTTATAAATGTATCAGAGTAGGTAGAAATTTCTCAGTTTTATTGATTCTAAAAACGAGCTTTGTTTTTATTGGTTCTCACCATTATTACTATTTGTTTTTATTGCTCCCCATGCTTATCTCTATAATTTTCTTCCCTCTTTCCATTTACTTTTGGTTTAATTTGTTTTTTATTTTTCTACTTTCCTAAGGAGAACACTTAGCTTGTTATTTTTAGATGGTTTTTCCTTTTTAAATAGAAATGCACAGAACTATTTTATTCTCTCTGTTTTAGCTAAACTCCACAAATTTTGTGTGTCATGTTTTCAATATTATTCAATTCAAAGTAATTTCTAGTTTCCCTTGTGATTTCTCCTCTGACCATTAGGTTGTACAGAAATGATTTGTTCAATTTCCATGTATTTGGAGCTTTTCTGGATATTATAATGCTATTTATTATAATTTTATTCCCTTATAGTTAGCAAATAATTCTGAAGGATTTTCAGTCATTTTAAGTTTATTGAGAGTTTTTCACTGCCCAGTATATGACCTGTGTTGGTGAATACCAAGTGCATGTAAAAAGAATGTGTACTTTGTAATTGTGGAGCGTAGTGTTATATTAATATCTGTTAGTTTTATGTAATTGACAGACTCATTATGGCCCTCTGTATGCTTGAGATATTTTTTCTAGTTGTTCTTAATAATAAATAAGAGAGATATATGAAAATCTCAAACTATGATTATAGAATTGTGTATTTTTCTCTCAGGTTCTGTCAATTTTTGCTTTATGTGTTCTGAAGCTTTGTTAATAAATGCATATACATTAAAAAATTTGGTTCGGATGCATTGGTCATTTTATCTTTACGGAATATCCCTTTTTTGTCTTTAACAATATCAGTGTCTCTTAGCCTTTCTTGTCTAATATAAAAATTGCCACTCCAAAATTTCTTACTCTATTTTCAAGATAAATCATCTCCTACTCTTTTCTTTACATCTATTTTTAAAGTGGATCTCTTCTAGATAGCCTGTAGTTTGGTCGTGTGTTTTTCATCCAATCAGACAATGCCTGGTTTTTGAGCGAAGAGTTTAGTCCATTTTTGTTTAATCTGAGATAATAATTCGGTCTGTCATTTTCCCTTTTTTCTTTCTATTCACCTCATTTGGTTTTTGTTCCTTTATCCACCTCTCCTGTCTTCTTTCGTGTTAATTTAATATTTTTTCTTTGTTTTTTTTTTTGCATGGTCAGTTACCAGGAATCAAACCCGGGTTTCAGGCATGGCAGGTGAGAATTCTGCTACTGAGTCACCATGGCTGTGCTGGTTTGAAAGGAAATATGCCCCCTAAGAAAAGCCATGTTTTAATATAAATCTCATTTCATAAAGGTAGAATAATCTCTATTCAATACTGTATGTTTGAAACTGTAATGAGATTATCTCCCTGGATGATATGATTTAGTCAAGAGTGGTTGTTAAGCTGGATTAGGGGATGACATGTCCCCAGCCACTTGAGTGGGTCTTGATTAGTTTCTGAAGTCCTATAAAAGAGGAGAATGAGAGATTCAGAGAGAGTAGAGAATGCTGCAGCACCACGAAGCAGAGAGTCCACCAGCCAGCGACCTTTGGAGATGAAGAAGGAAGACGCCTCCCGGGGAGTTTCATGAAACAGGAAGCCAGGAGACAAAGCTAGCAGATGACGCTGTGTTCACCATGTGCCTTCTCACTTGAGAAAGAAACCCTGAACTTCATCAGCCTTCTTGAACCAAGGTATCTTTCCCTAGATGCCTTTGATTGGACATTTCTTGAGACTTGTTTTAATTGGGACATTTTCTCGGTTTTAGAACTGTAAACTAGCAACTCATTAAATCCCCCTTTTTAAAAGCCATCCCGTTTCTGGTATATTGCATTCCAGCAGCTAGCAAACTAGAACAGATTTTGGTACTGAGAGTGGGGTGCTGCTGTGGTTTGCAGATACCAAACATGTTGGAACGGCTTTTTAAATGGATAAGGGGAAGATTTTGGAAGAGTTGTGAGAAGCTTGATAGAGGAGGCCTAGAATGTTTTGAAGAGGCTGTTGGTAGAAATGTGGACTCTAAAGATACCTCTGATGAGGCCTTAGACAGAAATGAGGCACGTGTTATTGCAAACTGGAAAGAAGGCGAGTCTTGTTTTAAAATGGCAGATAATCAGGCAAAATTGACTAGTGGCTTTGGCTGGAAAGCAGATTTTAAAAGCCATGAACTTGGATATTTAGCACAAGAGATCTCCAAATTAAATGTGAAAAGTGCAGCCTGGTTTCTCCTGGCAGCTTATAGTGAAATGCGACAGGAAAGAGAAAAACTGAAAACTGAACTCTTGGGTACAAAGAAACCAGAAATTGAAGTTCTGGAAAATTCTGGGCCTCCAGAAATGGAGATCCCAGAGAATAGTGCTCCACGTGAGGATTTAACCAAATGTGAAACCAGTCAGACATTTCAGAGAAAGCCAGGATTGGACATGGAGTTATCCAGGAAAGATTTGTGGAAACTCCTTATGTCTGATGGGCATGATCCAAGGCTACTGCATAGAAAGCCAACGAGAGTGCTGTGGGACCTGTATAAACAGAGCCGCTGCCAGTCTGGACTGGGGGGTTCAGAGAAGGGACACATTGGAGGAAAAATAACTTCAGAGGCAAAACCGTGGAGGCTGAGGTCTGAAGTCAAGAAGCCTCGGGCCAGGAGAGCGGACCCACCCAAGCCTGTGGAGAGGGTGAGTTTGCCCCAAAGGCAGAGGATGGGCCTTCCACCTCGTTGCAGTGGAAGAGTCATGCTGCCTCAGGTCTTGGAGAGGGTGAAGCTCATTCCTTGGGGTATGGGGAGAGCCTGGCTCCCACCACATGGAGGGGTTGAGTGTGTGCCCCAGAGATGGCAAAGAGCCCGGGTGAGGCCCCGATGCTTGGAGAGGGTGTAGCCTAGAGAAGGGTGGTCTCCCCAATATCCCCCAAGGTTGCATTCAGACAGAGGCAGCCGTAGGCATTTGGAAAGGGTGGGACTGCCACTTTCTAAAGCCCTGAAGATAAATGATTCTCAGACTTTGAAAACTAATGAACTTTGCCTTGCAGGTTTTTGAAACTGTATGGGTCCAGTGACCCCTGTGTTCCTTCCTCCCTATGGAAATGTGTATGTGTATCCTATGAATGTTCCTCCTTTGTATGTTGGCAGCAAATAACTTGTTGTGAGTTTCCAAAGGTCCAGAGCAAATGGAGAGAATTTTGCCTTAGGACAAACCATGCCTGTAACTGACTTGATGAGATTTTATACTGTCTCTAATTTTGTACTTCACTGTATTGCTACTGAAAGGTTTAAGGTTTCTGATATTGTTATGAAGTTAATGTATTGTACATGGGAAAAACATGTCTTTTTTAGGGGCCAGAGGGTGGAATGTGCTGGTTTGAAAAGAAATATGCCCCCTAAGAAAAGCCATGTTTTAATATAAATCTCATTTCATAAAGGTAGAATAATCTCTATTCAATACTGTATGCTTGAAACTGTAATGAGATTATCTCCCTGGATGATGTGATTTAGTCAAGAGTGGTTGTTAAACTGGATTAGGGGATGACATGTCTCCACCCATTTGAGTGGGTCTTGATTAGTTTCTGAAGTCCTATAAAAGAGGAGAATGAGAGATTCAGAGAGAGTAGAGAATGCTGCACCACCACGAAGCAGAGAGTCCACCAGCCAGAGACCTTTGGAGATGAAGAAGGAAGACGCCTCCAAGGGAGCTTCATGAAACAGGAAGCCAAGAGAGGAAGCTAAGCAGCTAGGTATTCCTCATCTCAGCACTTGCAGCTCAGCCCAGGCCTTTGGAGATGGAGAAAGAAATCACCCCAGGGAAAGTTGTTGGAATCCAGGGGCCTGGAGAGAAGACCAGCAGAGACCATCTTGTGCCTTCCATGTAAGAAAGAACCTCAGTGGAAGGTTAGCTGCCTTTCCTCTGAAGAAACAACAAAATAAATCCTCTTTTATTAAAAGCCAATCCGTCTCTGGTGTGTTGCATTCCGGCAGCTAGCAAACTAGAACAATGGCCCACCCCAATCTAATACTTTTTTGTATTGCATTTACTTACGCTATTTGTTTTTAGCTTTCTTTCTCTTTTTTTTTTTAGTGATTTCTCTGGGGTATAGGCCTGCAAGGTTTGACCCATGAGCCAAATCTTGCTTGCCACTTATTTTTGTTAATAAAATTTGATTGGTACACAATATCACCAATTCATTTAGGTATGGTCTGTGGCTGTTTTCATGCCACGATGGTAGAGTTGAGTATTTGTAACAGAAATTATATGGTCTGCAGAGCCAAAAATCTGCAGAGAATGTTTGCTCCCCTTGCTTTAGGGATTTAAACTTGAATATTTAACTTACCACAAACGACTCAGTGTTAATATAGAATTGCCTCAGGTAAAGTATAAAAACTTTGAAACATTATGTTTACATTTGCATAAATCTATATGTTATTAACCCAACAATATAGGGTTCTAATTTTGGTTTAAAATAAGCCTTTAAAGGAATTAAGGGAAGGAAAGAAATATAAATATAAATATTTATATTATATTTAAATATAAATATAAATACATTTATAAATATATATACTTTTATATTTACCCACATATTTATAATTGCCTTCATTCTCTTACTGAGAGACTATGAGTATATTCCTTAACTGATGCAGCCTTGTCAAAATTTCCTACTTAAAATAGGTTTATAACCATGGGAAAGGATTAGCTTTCAGAGAATGATTTTCTGGGGTACCAAATCACCACACTTACCTCTTTACATTTCTAGCAATATTTGACTGACAATTGAGGAATACAGAGAATATATATATATATATATATATATTTTTTTTTGCATGGGCAGGCACCGGGAATTGAACCCGGGTCTATGGGATGGCAGGTGAGAATTCTACCACTGAGCTACGGTGGCCCACCCCAGAGAATATATTTTGACAACTCTCAATTTTGTTGCATTTCCTTTGGAGATCTGTGTTTATTATTATTATTATTATTATTATTATTATTATTATTATTTTTAGTAGTGGGTTGATTTTCCTGAATTCAATCTATAATCTTACTCTTTCTCTTATAATAGCTCTGCTTATTTCTCATAGCTTCCAACTGCTGCTTTTCTTAGCATTGTTTCCTGCAGTTCTCTGCTCTGACTGCATGGTGATCAGCTTAAGACTCGGTCAAATGTTATCATCATCCTTTAAGGCTCACGTATTATAGTTCCTTTGCTACTGGAGAGACCTGCTTAAATTTCCCCACGGGGCTTTTCCAACTGCAAGCTCTTTTTCTTAATGTTCCAAGCTGGTAAGAGTTCTCTTGACTAATTATCACATGACTTTGAAAATAGTTAAAAAGGCAACAAACTCACAAATCCCACCTGGTAAATCTGTCTTTTAAGGCCATGTTCCTCTTTAGTTGCCAAACACCCAGGGTTTTTCTTTGCACGTTTGTGGTTTAGTGGTCAGTCAGTTATTTCTGTAAATTTTAATGTGCAGTTTTTGGGCTTAAGCCCTTGCCTGTTTTAGCTCTCTCCCTTTCAAGATTCCTTTTAAAAGATCAGCTGCTTCTGTAATAGTAAGCTCTTTCTTCTACATCCTTGAACTCAGCTAGCTGTAGTTTTTCTCAGCTCTATGCATGGTATCAGGGAACCGCATCAGCAAAGAAAGCAACAAACTTGCATTCCTTATGCTTTGTATGTACAATTTTTCACAAAGAAATTTACTCTGGCTTTCTGGGCACTTTGATATTTTCCAGTGCCTATGCAATATATATATATTTTTAATTTGTCCAAGTTTTATAATTATTATCTGTGGGAGGGTTCATGTGACCATATCACCCTGCCGCCATTATTAGAAATTAATTACATCCCCCTTGATCTGTACTTCCTTCATGAGTGAGACCCATAGGTGCCTTAGCCTTTTCCTAGCATAATAGCGTTTAAGTTAGATGTCGAAACAATACAGATTCAACACTCAAACAGGTCTTAGAAAACCGTTTCAGAAGAAGTCATTATATCTAGGTTCCAATTTCACTTAACACTGGCAAGTTGCTTGGACTGCACTGTATCAAGTCTAAAATTTAAGGAAATGGATGAGATGTACAGGCACTTCCGCTGATAAATCTCTACTTTTTTACTATAGTCAAGTCAGTGAATGAGACGTCTACTAATTTATGGCCAGAGGGATGATCTAAGCGAAAATTTCTTCCTATTACCATGTTCCCCCCAAAAAAGTCATTTTGTCAACTGAGATAGTTTCAGGATTTGGGTGGAAAGTTTTATCTACTGTCTTTGTGGCTTTCTACATCCTGTTTTCAATTTTAATGCCAAAATAGTCAATAGGAACATTGCTCTCAAGGTGAATTTTGCAGTGTTCTCTAATTTCCTGACCAGCATGTCATTTTTCTTTCCTCAATTTTCTGTCAATTTTCTCTCTCTCTTGTTATCTCTGCTATCACTCAACTATAACTTCTGTCTCCTTCCACAGGATTTTCTAATATCAGGTTGCATTTTCCTAAATAAAAGAAAAACTACTGCTGTTGGTCTTGGCTCTGAGTGTTTTCACTTTCTACACAATTCAAAAGCTGGGTGCCACGTTGTATTTTCTCTGCTGAATGATAAAATCAACAAAATAAGAAACACGTCAAGAAATGTTAGGTGTTAGCAAGAGACGGAAAATAATAAGGTGAGAAACAAAGTGTAGGAGGAATTCTGCACTATATGAGCGTCTCAAAAGCTGAGAATAATAGCTTTCATTATCTTAATTTTATGCATATACGTGGGAAAAGTAATTAAAATTTTATTAAGCATAGAGTGCGTAATCACTGCATCCCTTACCTTTCAGGTCAGTCGTTTGTTTATCGAACATGTTTGTATGACCCCGTAAGCCACAGAGCAATGAATGAAATAAACTCAGCCCACCTTATCATTGCCACCAAAAGTCAGAGGATGACAACGATCATTGGATTTAGAGGTTAGGTAAGGCTGCGGGATAGGAGAGTAGTGAAAGTAAAAGTCATTGACAGGTGGTCTCTAGTTCCATAAATGTGCATATTTAGGTCAAGTAACCTTTTATATTTTTATTTTATCTTTAATATTACCATTGATACATTGTATGAAAGGTTGACCATGAAAGATAGCTATGGCAATTTAAGAAACAATATCGATGCTAGATTTTCAGAAGTCCTGTGGTCACTTGAGGTGAGAACAGATTAAGTTCATTACTTTTGAAAGTAATTATGAGGATGAAATAAGAAAGAAAAGATCAGAGAATGGCCAATAATTTGTTTTGCTATTATACCACTGAATTAGTCAAATTATATCTAATTAAATTTATTAGAATCCTTTTACATTACAAAGAAACACCTGCTTATTGTGACAGTTCAAAGAAGACAAGTTTGAAATTGCTTTTCAGTTATATTAAGAAACCAATTGCTTTGATGTTGTGTTATCAGTAAGTCAACACCATAATACATTTCCTTCTATCTATGACTTTCACATCTAGAATACATTAATTTGACTAATATAACATTGATATATCAAATTTTTAAAAACTTTCTTGCTTGAATTTACTTGTAACAGATGTTGAGATTAGTATGTTTGAACTTTAAATATACACAATAACATTGCATGTGAATTTTACAATCAATTTATGAAAGAGTTAAGAACATGTACTTAGAAAAACTACCATGTGCTTCATAAAGTAAATGATGGTTCCAAAATAACTTCTCAGAAAAATCTCAGAAACTTGATTTTCTCTTAGAATTTGTTCTATAATACTATGACTTGGTGGATATTGAATTTCTAACGCTAGAATTTAAAATGACAAAAATACATTGTATCTAATATAACATTTTATAAATATGACTTAAAACATGGAATATTATAAGAGTATGGTGCTTTGGTTTAATTTGAAATACGGAAATACTAGAATTTTTTAAAGGATGGCTTGCCTACTTCATAGTTTATGAGTATTAGGCTAGAGATAAGCAGAATTCAAAATGATCTTTCAATATCCCTTATCATCCAATGATTTTTTTTATGTGGTATGGATGAGGAGACGAGAATTTCTAAATAGAGGTATAAAGCAGAATATTAAGAAAATAGATGACTTTTTTTCGAGTGAAAAGGGGAAGGTCATTGACATGTGGTCTCTGGTTCTATAAATGTGCATCTTTAGGTCAAAGAAACTTTTATATTTTTAAATTATCTTTAATATTACCAGTGATATGTTGTATGATAAGTTGGCCATGAAAGATAGCTATGACATTTCATAAACAATATCAATGCTAGATTCTAGAGGTCCTGGGGTCAGTTGAGGTCAGAGCAGACTAAGTTCATGTGACAAATGGAGGACATGAGCTTCGGGTTAAACAATACCAGTTAGACAGAGTTTCACTTACCACTGTTGGACCAACTTTGGTCACGTGAAAAGTACAGCTTGGAATGGCTTACTAAATTTGTAAAAGCTCTGTGTCTGCACAAAACAAAACAAAAAATCTATAAACTAAGCACAAACAAAAAAAAAAATACACCAAAAGAAAGCAAGGATGAGTATCTATAGGATAATGTGGTAAGGCTGTAAATGTAATACTGAAGCAAAAGATTAATGGTCAGTGTCAAGAAAGGACAGAAGCTAAGATGTTCTCAGTGTTTAGTTGCCTAGAATCGAAGGGCCGTCACCCCAGGCTGATGTTATTATAAAATCAGCTCCAAAAGTTTTTCATCTTTGTCATTCAAAGTTTAAGAGTAGGTATATAGAATCTAACCAGTCTAGGCTGAATTCATGCAACAGTTTTACAAGGGGAGAACGGGCATGTTGTGTAATATTCCCACCAAGAGAATCTTCAGTGACAAAGCTATGTGCTTACAACAACTGAAGTTGTGTTACAGAGGAAGGTACCTGGTGCTGGGCAACAAATTATGACAAATAATAGTTATACTCATGGCATATTTTTCTCTGTTGTGGTCCAGAGAGTAATTCCATTGAGTTTGATATAATATTGTAATTAGAGTATTATAATGTTCAATTTGGTTACATGGAACTCAAAACTCAAAACAACGGTGGCTTAGATAAGATTGAAATGTATTTCCCTTCCCCATCAAAGAGATAGGTGTCTAGGGCTGATGGACAGCTGGACTCCCCCTTAAAGCTCACCTTCAAGGTGGCTTCTATGGAGCTCCATCTAGCATATTTGATTTTCAGCAGAAAGTAGAAGGAAGGGAAGAGGCAAAAGAACACATCCCATAGCTGAGTAAGGGCCTTATAAGCAGACTTCCCAGAATATCCCCAGAATATTTCAGTTATATTCTTTTGGCCAGAACTTTGTAGCCTAGTTGGAAGGACAGGTGGCTGGGAGTGTAGTCTTTCACCTGGGTCCATTCTACCCCTGATATAGCCAGGGTTCTATTACTAAGGGAGAGGGAGAGAGTGAACACTCCCTCTACCACATTTAGAAATGACATCTCTAATCTTCATAGTGCAAGATTATTTCCAGGCAGCTGTAACAATCTGAGAGATTTGAACAATTCAAATTTTAGCAATCAATGGAGTTATATGTCTAAGATTTAAGTTTTTTTCTTCTTACCAATGATTTTTTTCTTAATTGGCTGCTATTTTCAATCAAGTACAATTGCCCTAAAGTAAAGTTAGAGTCACATTCTACTGATTAGAGTTGGCTTCTAATGATTAAAGAGCCAGTCTGAAATTCACACTGTGCTTATTTGTGGCATGATAGCATCATTTAGTAATGAACTTTGAAGAGATTATTTATTCCCCGTTGCCATATTTCTAATCAAGTGCTCATATGCATAATGCATACTTCAAGAGAAATGTGTTTTTTTTTTACCTTGTTATAAGAGGAGTCATCTTAATGTCAACCCAAAAACATGTTGTGGCGGATTGTCTAGTCATAACTGAGCATGAATTAAAATATTTCAAGTATTCATAAAATGGTAAAATACAATAATCTTTAAAATTCTAATAAAATCACATGAACTCAGATACATAAGAGACCTTAGAAACCATTTGGTTCAACCACCATCCCAATGCCATGAAAATAACCACTGGCAGGAGGTTCTCTAGACCTTGTAGACTGCCTCTGAAGGCAGAAACTTACCACCTCTAGTGTCAATCCTTTCCAGACTGCATTAATTTTTACAACATTCCTTTATTAAGCAAAGCCAGAACATTTATTTTCCCCACCATCCCCTTTAACTTTTTCTCTCCTTTTGTTTTACTAGGTGTGTATGTGTTAGGCACTTATTTTAGACAGAGTGATCTTACATCAGTATTCACAGTCATCTTGGAACACAGTTTAATCTCAGAACAAGATAGCAGAAGTAGGTGACAAGATCATCAAAGAACAGAGCAAGGCAAGGAAATAAGATAAAGGGTGATGGATTGGGAAGAGATAAAGGAGGCTAATAGG
Source organism: Tamandua tetradactyla (assembly GCF_023851605.1). Classification (NCBI taxonomy): domain Eukaryota; kingdom Metazoa; phylum Chordata; class Mammalia; order Pilosa; family Myrmecophagidae; genus Tamandua; species Tamandua tetradactyla. Next base: position 47,285,181 of record NC_135331.1, read on the forward strand.
ATCATTTAAATTTTTGTAGAGACCCGAAGGAAGTAAGGAAGCTGATAAATATCCATGCAGACATCTTACTGTCTGCAGAGAATTGCAGGTAGGGAAAACAGGAAGTGCAAAGATCCTGTGGTGAGAGGGTAATATTGGCAGGCGTGTGCAGGGAGCTTGGCACTAAGGTTCAAGAAGACCATGGTAGTCAGAGCCAGGGAGGGGGAACTTGGTCAATGATTAAGATAGACAGTGGTGAGTCTGGCTGTGAGGGAGACATGAAGTCTCTGGAAAGTTTTGAGCAAGAGAATGATATGATATATCTTAGTTTCCAAAGGATCACTTTGGCTACTGTGTGAAAAATAGAGTATAAGGCAAAGGGGAAGCAGAGAGACCACTTAGTAGGCTACTGCAATTGTTGAGGTGAGAGGCTTTGGCTATGTAATAACAATGTACAAATGTTGTGATGCTAGTCCTGATGGAAGAACCTACAGGATGTAGAATGATCGAATATGTAGAAAGGAACAAAATGATGAATCAGACGATTTTAGTCTGGACACATGGAAGAATAACTATAACACTGAAATGGAGAATCTTGGGGGAGGGGCACATTTTTGCAGCAGAAAATGAAATGCTTGATTTTCATTTTAATATGCCATTCAGGCTTCTGGCCAGGGATATTGAGTAGGCAGGGGATATATGTGCAGGGATTCAGTTGAGCAACATCAATTCCATGTCTTTTATTGTTGTTTGGTTTTTACTATATCATCAATATGTTTCCTTCTTAGTGTGGAGAAGGGTGGACTAGATGATGGCAAATTATCTTTGCCAGCCTAAATTTCAATATTAATGATATCATGGCCATGATGCCAGCGATAACACTGGGAGATTTTTTTCTTCTGATGTTTAAAAGTGTAGTGGATACTGTAATCTGCCCTCTGACTTCAGGATGAGGGCCTCATCTCTCCAGCTTCTGGGAGTGTGGTATCACCTGTTTTATCACTTTCCAGGAACTGACCTCCATGGAAGGGGCTATCTTTGCAAGGGCACATTCTTTCACCTGGGTGCAGCCCATACCCAATGACTGCCTAATGTGCCGGTGGGGGAGATAATAAAGCCTGGACCCTCTGCCTCAGTTTGAGAACACTCATGCAGATACATCCAGTTCACTTTTTCCCTGGGCTCTATTCCCTTCTCTTACTCCAAAGAGTTTTCCTGAGAGTACCCCTTAATAAATTTCTGATGCTCAAATTTCCTTCTCAGAAGCTATTTCTCAGAGAGACCGACTGAAGCCAAAAATTTTCGCAAAAGTAAATATTCATAAAGCGTTGCAACTAAAAAAAAAAAAGGAATAGACAAACTAATGGAAGTGAATATGGTATTATTTACATTATTAGTTATAACTATGCAAGAATATCAGCTAAAAGAAAAGCATTCAATTAAACTTTATTCATTTTAAAATTGTGTAAGCCAATGTCGATTTGTCCAGGCAGAATCAGTCATGGCAAATATGAATTTTATTTGCTTCGTGTTCTATTTTAAAGTTCAAATGGTTTTCAATTTTAGATTTGTCTCACTTGGCTAAAGCTGCTGAAGTGCACTAAAACAGAAATGGGTTGGCTTGTATAATGGGGATTTATTAATTTATAAATTTATAGCTCTAAGGCCATTTCAAATGACCAAATTAAGGCATCAACAGAACGATACCTTGTTTGAAGAAAGGTTCCCAGCATCTGGGACACCTCTGTCACATGGGAAGGCATATGACCAGCATCTTCTCTCCTGGGTTTTGTTGCTTTCAGCTTCTTGCTTCAGTGGCTTCCTCACTTACTTTCTGTGGGTTTGTCCTTATCTCAGCTTCTTATAAAGACACCAGTAAGGGAATTAAGATTCATCTTGAATGGAGTGGGTCACATCTCAATTGAAAGACCCTAATCAAAATGTCCTACCCACAATAGATCTACACCCACAGGAATGGATTAAAAGAATATGGCTTTTTTCTGGAATATGTAGCAGCTTCAAGCTAACACAAGATTAACCTCAGGCCATCAGACTTACAGGATATTTTAATAGCGATAATGTTTAACAACAGTCAAAAACTTTTGACCAAATAACTCTTCAATTGCCAAAAGATCCGAGAACAACATGGTATGTTCATTACTTATATAATTCAAAAATTTCACAAAAGATACAGGGACCAAATTCTCAAAGCTTTTGTGCAGATTTCTATCTGTCAATCAAATGTTCTCTTTCTGAACATGTTGCTTTTCATCATTTCAAAAACTTGACATTGCTATGATTAAGATCATCCTCTCATTTAAAAATCTCTTTCACCAACTCTCTGAGTTTTTCAGTGCTATTTTTAAGAAACATTATTATAAACAGTCTTTTGATGGATTCATTTTGCTTACTTGTCTGCTTATAAACAAGCAAGCTAAGAATCAGAAAGAAAGTTTCCTCTTTTCTATAAAATCTCAAAATGTTTAAACTACTCTTGAAAGAATTGTCCTAGCTTTGATTATATATTAATTAATATTGATATAAAATCTTTAAAAATGTGGGAAGAAAACCCTTGGCCAAAAATGAGACATAATTTAGAAAACTCATTCCTGAATTGATTTCCAAAACCTTACCTCTGAATACAGAAGCATCTGTTTACCATATCCTGGGAATTATAGACTCATTTATTTTGTGTCTTTAGAATTTCAATCTTTATTTTTTTCTTTGTTGATAGAGTAAAACTGTATCTTAGAAGAGAACCTGGTTCTCTTATTAGTATTATTTAGATTCGTTTAAATTTAATTACTATAATTTCATATTTTGTGAAAAGAAAACAAAAGATTGTTTTTAAAATCTTAGTATCAATGACTGAGCTGACATTTTGGTGTTTTAGAGCTAACTTTCCTTAGCTTAAAATGTCTGACTCAGAGTCCATTGTGAAAGGAAATTATAACATGGAACAAGCAATTTTGTTGGATCAATTATGTTATACACCTCTTAGCCATTTTATGATGGCTTCTTATTTCATAAGGTAGATTCTTTTGTGTTTTTTTGACTTAAATTGTAAAATGGGAAAAGTTTGCCAGTTCCTAAATAGTATATTCAGTGGCCTAGAATCGTTCTATATACCCCTCAAAAAACAGTTGACAAGTAGGAAATGATTTAGATTTTTGCTTATGTGGTTTCCAAAGGGAGAACTGAAAGCCATATGTGAACATAGCAGATGGGTGTATTTCAACATAATTCGAATGAGCCATTAGTTAGTGTGCCAGTTTGAAAGTATTATGTACCCCAGAAAAGCCATGTTTTAATCCTGACCCAATCTTGTGGAAGCAGCCATTTACTTTAATCCTGATTCAATACTGTTGACTGGAGATTTTCTATTAGATTATCTCCAGGAGACGTGACACACCCAATTGCGGGTGTGATCTTTTTATTAGATGGAGGTATGGCACCACTTATTCCAGTTGGATCTTGATTACTTTACTGGAATCCTTTTAAAAAGGATACATTTTGGAGAGAGACAGAAGTGACAGAGCCTCAGAGTCAACAGAGAGAGCAAATGTAGACACTTGAAGAACAGTTGCTTCAGAGAACACAGACATGGATATCTGAGGTGCTTGGAGCCCAGCAGATGTCACCATGACATGTTAAGCAAGCCAGAATCTGGAGAGAGCCAAGGGAGGCCAATGTTTGAAAGTCCCAGAGAAGCAAAGTGAGGAACCCCCACAGGAACAGAGGCTGAAAAGCAACCGAATCCAGGAGCAATGGACCATCAGATACCAGCCACGTGACTTCACAGATGACAGTGGTGTTACACACCCATTGACCTTCCTTAAATTAAGGTAACTTTGCCTGGATGCCTTAGTTTGGACATTTTCATAGACTTAGAACTGTAAACTCGCAACTTATTAAATTCTTCTTCTTTTTTTATTTTTGGCATGGGTAGGCACCATGAATCAAACCTGGACCTCCGGCATGGCAGGTGAGAATTCTTAGCCTGCTGAGCCACTGTCACACCACTCCATATTAAATTCCTTTTATAAAAGCCATTCCATTTCTGGTATATAGCATTCCAGCAGCTTACAAACTAATAAAATTACCACTGAAATATTTAATCCATTGTACATAAATATCACCAGTCAGAAACACTGCAAAGAAGAATGAAATGTTGGGCAGAAAAGTTGAAGTTTCCATTCCAATTCTGGGATTCTCTGATTTAACTTGAGGTCTTTGGGAGTGCAAGGGTAGTTCAGTGGTAGAATTCTTGCCCGCCATGCGGGAGACCAGGTTTCGATTCCTGGTCCATGCACTTCTTCAAAAATAAACAAACAAGCAAAACAAACAAACAACAGCAAGAAAAATTTGACAAAAGGTGTTGCAATAACAGGATACTCACATGGAAAAATAATGAAATGTGGCCCTGCCAAACAGCATACAAAAAAAAAAATTGAAGTCTTTGATGGGATGTTTGAATATATCTGCCCCAAATAGCCACTTTTAAAATTTATATTGGAAAATTTCCATATTGAATTAGCCAAGCCAGTTAGTTCAATTTGTATTCCTACTGTACTACAAAATTTGTTCTCATCTGGGGTTTATTAGCAGATTCGAATTTCTCTTGAACTTCCTGTCACTGATACTGCTATGGGAGGGTTGACCTCTGAGTCACTCTGGAGATGGGGCCCTGCCAGGCTTTCTCCACAGTGTCCTTCCTTGGGTGTCCCATGGAGAATGGGCTTTGATGTGCTAGTCCAAAATATTCCCAGCTCGGCCATCTGTGGCAGGGAGAATAATGGTCTCAAAGATAACAATGTCTTAAACCATGAAATCTGTGAATGTTACCTTTAAGAAAGGAAGCTTTTGAAGACTTGATTACTGTCAAGTACCTTGAGATGGGGAAATTACTTGAGTGGATCCAATCTAACCATGTGAGTCCTTCATAGAGGAGACCCTTTCCTGGTTGTGGTCAGAGGCAGAAGGAATGATGGACGCAAGGTCAGAGAGATGTAGTGTTGCTGGATTTAAAGATGGAGAAAAGGGGGAATAAGACAAAGAATGTGTGGGCAACTTCTAGAGGCTGGGAAAGGCAAGGCAATGGATTCCTGCTGAAAGCTTCCAGAAAGGAACAAGCTCCGTTGACACCTTGATTTTAGACGTGGTTGGAGTTCTGGCCCATAGAATGGTATCTCTGCAGAAAGCATGCAGTTCGTTGCATCCCTGTCTTTCTGTTCTGTAGATCTCAGTATCTCCAAACAGCCAAAGGCTCAGGCAACCAAAATGTTGGTTGCAGATTTCATACTGGTAATTCTAAGGTACAGCAAAACCCTACAAGGTGTTTTGGATCACCAATTCACAGATATGATCTTCAACCTGTTTTGGCCTAGTATATAAGAGCTTCTTGCATTTTAATTGTTTAAAAACTATCAATCCATCAAGGCCCATATTACGTATTAGTAATCCACTGCTGAGAAGCCGGTGGATCTGCTGCAGCCAAAAGAACCTTAGGCACATTTACAAAGTAAGACAAATACATTAGATGCCTCTCACTTTTTTTTTCTATGCCCCTTATTGTCTCAGGGCTATCTCACAGTTCAACAAGGAGCCTGCCATTGCATAAAATCATTATTACTCTAACTTTATTCCATTCTTCACTCAATTTTCTCTTTTCCTTAAGATCAAAACTGCTAGTATCTTATCTTTAGCTGATAGGAAATCATAAGATTAAAGAAATTTGCTCTAAGGAGTAAAGGTTTTATTCATTGCAGTGTGAGGTTTGATGTCCAGCAGTAATCACTGGACTAAATGGGAATATATTTTTGTTGAAGAGTATTTTGAAAGGGATGTGTTTGTTGGAAGCCATTAGCTCCACTATGCAGCCTGCAAGAATGCACTTATCTACACTAATGTTGACCAGTGGTTTAAGTCAAAGACCTTGGAGTCAGACAAAGCTGATTGAGTTTAGGCTCTACCTGTTAGTAACTGTGACCATAGCTGTGACAGAACTTCTGTTTCTTCACTTGAGAAATAAGTGAAAGGACAGAGACAGCCTCTATGGCTTATTGTGAGGTGTGAGTGAAACCACACATGTCAAATGCTTAACACAGTACCTGGCATAGAGGAAAGACTTGATAAACTCTACTGTCAGTGTTTCCCTCTCTCAGGCTTGATTGAGGCATTGTGCAAAGGCATTGTGCAAAGGCATAGAAAACAAAACAGGCACAGCCCTAAACCCTAGAAAACTCTTATCTTCCAAACTTTCCCTGCCTGCTAACAGGTGTTAGAAAATGACATCACAATTTTTAAAAAGTAGTTAATTCTTTCTTCAGAAAGCTAAACATAGAATTTCCATATGACCTGGTAATCCTACTTCTAGGTATATGTCCAAAAGGATTGAAAACAGGGAATTGAACAGATGTGCATCGCAGCATTATTCACAATAGTCAAAGATGGAAGCAACCCAACTGTCCATCTAATGGTAAATGGATAAACAAAATGCAGTATGTTCATGTACGCCACTTTGAATCATTGTGGACCCCAGAAAAGCCAAGTTCTTTCATCCTCATTCAGTATTGCTGGGTGGGAGCTTCTTTATTGTTTCCATGGAGATGTGACCCACCCAATTGTGGGTGGTGGTAACTTTTGATTAGATGGGTTCCATGGAGATGTGTCTCCACCCATTTAAGGTGGGGTTGCTTACCAGAGCTCAAGAGCCACAAGCACCCATGCACCCAGAGACCTTTGGAGATGAAGAAGGAAGAAGGCTCTGGGGAAGCTTCACGAAACAAGAAGCTTGTAGAGAAAGCTGGCAGACACTGTTATATTCACCGTGTGCTTTTCCAGTTGAGAGAGAAATCCTGAACTTTATCGGCCTTTCTTGAGTAAAGGTAAACTCTTGCTGGTGCCTTACTTTGGACATTTTCATAGCCTTACCTTAATTTGGACATTTTCACAGGCTTAGAACTGTAACCTTGCAACTTAATAAATTCCCCCTTTTAAAAGCTGTTCTGTTTCTGGTATATTGAATTCTGGCAGCTTTCAAACTAGAACAACATGCAATGGGATATTATTCAGCTATAAGAGGGAATGAAGTTTTGATATGTGCTACTATATGATCAAAAGGGAAGACATCATGTTGAGTGAAATAAGCCAGACATAAAAGGACAAATATTGTATGGCCTCACTTCTATGAAATATTAGAATAAGCAAATTCATTGAGACAGAAAGTAGATTAGAGTTTACCAAGGTCTGGGTGTATGTATGGCAGATTTAATTGTGTAATTTAGACATGTTTTTAATCCTAATTTTCAATCCTAGGGGTGTGAGCCGATTGTAGGAAAGACCTCTTATTTTTATTTTTGGTTAAAGTATAGCCCAGCTGAGTCTTAGTCCAAATTACTGGAGGTCTTATAAAGAGAAAGCCATAGGAAGGAGTTAGAACCTAAGAGTGAGTGAGAGATTGGAAGACAAAGGAGAGGACATTGCTCTATGATGTGAGGCAGAGGCACAAACCAAGGATGCCCAAGTATGCAGCAAGCCAGCACCACAATGCTACAGTCTCTGGGGAGAAAGCAAGTCTTTCTGAAATCCTGAATTTTTACTTATTTTAGTTTCATAACTGTGAGACAATAAATTGCCATGGTTTAAGCCAATCCAGTGGGTGGTATTTGTCAAAGAAGCCTGCAAACTAAGACAGGTTGGAAATGAAGAATTACTGTTTCATGGATACAGAGTTTCTGTTTTGGGCTATGAAAACTTTTGGCGATGGATGTTGACAATAGTAACCAACATTGTGAATGTAATTAATATCACCGAATTGTACTCATGAGAGTGGTTAAAATGGAAAATTCTGTGCTGTATATACATTATCGAAATAAATGGAGGCAATTTAGGAAAGATTATCTTTAAAAATGCTTTTCACGGTAAAGCCAAAGAAGAGTATACATCTGGAAACCTGTCTCTAAGAATTCCTGCAGAATTTTCACTTTGCTCAGGATACTTTTTGCTCTAAAAGAGGGTGACAGTCTTGGGCGAAGGAGAGAGCAACGACACTGGTTTGGTGACATTTTGTTAAGGTAAACACGCTATTAATAGCTCTATTATGAGGACTCAAAAAAAAAAACAAGAACAAAATAAAACAAAACCCTTAGTTTTAAATTTAGAAATAAAGAAAAATAGATAAATTCCAGCTTGACCTGTAGGATAAGGTCAAATAATCCAAGCAAGTTCCTCTTAGAATTTCAGAAAAGAAGAATGAAGATATTTTTCAAAAGTTAAATTTAGGGTAAAGCCTGATTATAATAAAAGCAAGTTTTCTCCTTAAGAGATACTGTTCAGAATTGATTACCTTCCTTCACACCAGGAAACAATAGATATGATTGACAAGTGTGCCAAAGACTTCTCTCTCCTAACTGATTATCAGCTGCTCTTCCGGGGAGCCTGTGGCGATGAGTTCTTACATTTTGAGGCACTGTCACAGACTCATTGGAAGGAACTGGAAATGTTAGTTCTTCGTGCCTATAATTCCAGCTGTGATTCCATGCCTGAATAAAGTCTAGCATGATAATACAATTATGAGAAGTTTTGAAAACTGCTTGTAGAAATGGAATAGAGCCACCTCAATTAAATCTTTATGAGTTGGCTATGGAACATCAGAACATGTTTTCTATATTCATTATATTAACTTCTTGTCATTGAGAATTAATTTTTTTTACTCTTGAAAATAGTGAATTGAGAACTTCACTAGAAGACTCAAATGTAATACCACTATTGATATTGTTAATATTTATTTGGACAGTACGCCCTGTGGCATGAAAAGAAAAATATAACTTTTAGATATTTATTTCCTGTAGTCGGGAAGAGGTTAACATTTGTAAATTTAAAGTTAAACAATCCTTCATAGGGCAAAGGAACCTCTAAAATTTGCAAATTAGTTATGTCTAATCTGCCCAGAATGGTTGTTACCTTTTAGTGTCAACACATAAATTAATTAACATAGTACCTGGCACGTGTCAGAAACTCAATAAATATTAACTATATTATCATTTAGGAGTATATCACTGAAGGTGAGTTACACCAATCTACAAATAACTAGCTTAAAAATATATTAGCTGTGCTCGCTTTGGCAGCACATATACTAAAATTGGAATGATACAGAGAAGATTAGCATGGCCCCTGCACAAGGATGACATGCAAATTTGTGAAGAGTTCCATATTTTTAAGAAAAAAAAAATATTAGTTTTTCTTTCATGTACAATAGAGTCCAGAGGAGAGTTGTCCAAGGCTGGAATGTATATAAAAATAATATTATACTATATTATATTATATTGTATATTATATTTTATCAATATCTTAGATACTTTTATTTTCCACTCTGCCATTCTTAGCAGAAGCTTCCATCCTCAGAAACACCTCATGTTCACACCATGTCTGCCATGACTCCACCTATTGCACACATATTCCAGGTAGAAAGGAGGGGAAAGCTGGCTGTGCAAAAGGGTGTGTGGTGGCTTGGAGCTGTGCCTCTCAGAAAAACGTGCGCTTAAACTAATCCATCCCTGTGTGTGTGGACCCATTGTAAATAGCTCTCTTCAAGATGTCACTTCAGTTAAGGTGTGGCCCGAGTGAGTCAGGTTGGGCTTTAACGCAGATTACCAGAGTGAAAGTCAGACAGAAAAGGAAAACAAACAAACAAACAAAACAAAACAAAAGGGAGCAGCCAGAAGCTAAAAGTTAATGGAACTGGGAAGAAAAAAGAGAAGCCAAGAGAGGCTGCCATGTGCATTGTCATGTGACAGAAAAGCCAAGGACCAAGAATTGCCAGCAGTCATCCCAGAACACCACAATCTTCTGGGAGAAGGCACTGCTATGTTGACTTTCTGGTAGAAAGCTTCACCTTGATGATGCTTAATTTTGGACTTTTAACCTCAACATTAGGAGAGAATAAATTCTTGTTGTTTAAACCAACCCATTGCATGGCCTTTGGTCACCAGAAAACTGACCAGGTGAATGCCAACTGAATCCATGCCATATTTTTTGGGGGGAGGTGGGGTGAGTGTGTGCATGGTCTGGGAATTGAACCCAGGTCTCTCACATGGGAGGCGAGCATTCTACTACTGAATCACCTGCATACCCCTAATCCATGCTTTTCTAAAGAAAGTCTTCCAGAGTTTCATCCAACAGCTTTTGCTCAAATATCATTGTTTTGTATAGGCATAACCTCAGAAATATTGCCAATTTGGCCCGAGATCACTGCAATAAAGTGAATACCACACTAAAACAAGTCACATGCATTTTTTGGTTTTCTACTGCATATAAAAGTTATGTTTACACTCACTATAGTCTATTAAGTGTGCAATAGCACAATGTCTAAAAAAAAAAGCAAAGCAATGTCCATACTTTAATTAAAATCTGACACAGAGGGCCACAGTGGCTCAGCAGGTAAGAATGCTTGCCTGCCATGCCTGAGGACCCGGGTTCAATTCCCGGTGCCTGCCCATGTAAAAAAAAAAAAAAAAAAGTGACACAGAGGGTGGGCCAAGATGGCAGCTTAGTAATGCTCGCGCGTTTTAGTTCGTCCTCCAGAGCAACTACTAAATAACCAGAAACAGTACAGAACAGCTCCTGGAGCCACGACAGTGACCGGACACACAGCGTACCCCAGTCTGGACCAGCTGGACCAGCTGCAAGTCTCCGGAACAGTGAGTTCCCCAAGCTGCACACAGTTCCCCAAGCCGCGCGCAGTTCCCCAAGCTGTGGCGGCCAGCGCCCAGCACCCCTCCCCGACAGGCGGCTTCCCGGAGGGAAAGGAAAGAGTCTCTAACAGTAGCAGGGACTAAGTCCAACCAAACACCAATGGTGGCATTAATAAACAAATTCTGGCTACTAAAATTAGGCCCCCAGCTCAGGCGACCTGGTCAAGGCGGAGGTCGCCTATTGGGCTAACTGAAAAAGAGGAAAAGGGATGAAACAGAGCCTTCTGTAGCTGTTTCTATGGAGGCTTGGCTGCCTCTGGATTCAGCAGCAGGATTACACAGGCTGCAACTGCCCCGAGCATACGCAGAAACAGGCTGCTTTCAGGGCTGTCTCCCACCTGAACCTTACCCATGGGAGGGGTGAAACACAACTCAGGTAGAAGCCCTCTCTCAAGGAATTCAGACCCCAGGGCTTTGCAATTTGAAGCCATTAAAACCAGCCTACAATCTTTCCTCTGTATCCACCATGCCCCCAGCAGCGAGAGCCTTCCAAAGTTAAAGGAGCCACAACATCTTTTGCTGGTGGGACCCGCAGACAGACAAGCACCACATACCGGGCAGGATAAGAAAAACAGAGCCCAGAGACTTCACAGGAAAGTCTTTCAACCTGCTGGGTCTCACACTCAGGGAAAACTGACGCAGGTGATTCCTTCCCATCCGAAAGGAGGCCAGCTTAGTCTGGGAAAACCCAGCTGGAGTCTGTAATAATACCTATGTAGATGCTCCTAAGGGTGGGGAGGGAAAAGGCACCTTACAAGCAGGACAAGAAACGAGAAAGCAAGAACTGAAAAATTACCCTCTGTTAAACAAAACTTAAGCTAGAGGCCCAGAAAAAAGCTGAACTGAAGGTCACTGAACAGATAGACAACAAACTCATCTAGCAAGAAAACCCTAGGTAAGATAAGTAAAAGCAATCTCCAGAATAAACTAATTAAGGTAATTAAATGTCCAGACGGCAGTAAAAAATAACAAATCACACCAGGAAAATTGAAGATATGGCCCAGTCAAAGTAACAAACCAATAGTTCAAATGAGATACAGGAGCTGAGACAACTAATTCTGAATATACAAACAGAAATGGAAAATCTCATCAAAAACCAAATCAATGAATTGAAGCAGGACATGAAGAAGGCAAGAAATGAACAAAAAGAAGAAATGGAAAGTCTGAAAAAACAAATCACAGAACTTATGGGAATGAAAGACACAGGAGAAGAGATTAAAAAAACAATGGAAACCTACAATGGTAGATTTCAAGAGACAGAGGTTAGAATTAGTGAACTGGAGGATGGAACATCTGAAATCCAAAAAGAAACAGAAACTATAGTGGAAAGAATGGAAAAATATGAGCAGGGGCTCAGGGAATTGAATGATAATATGAAACGCACAAATATACGTGTTGTGGGTGTTCCAGAAGGAGAAGAGAAGGGAAAAGGAGGAGAAAAACTAATGGAAGAAATTATCACTGAAAATTTCCCAACTCTTATGAAAGACCTAAAATTACAGATCCAAGAAGTGCAGCGCACGCCAAAGAGAATAGATCCAAATAGACGTTCTCCAAGACACTTACTAGTTAGAATGTCAGAGGTCAAAGAGAAAGAGAGGATCTTGAAAGCAGCAAGAGAAAAGCAATCCATCACATACAAGGGAAACCCAATAAGATTATGTGTAGATTTCTCAGCAGAAACCATGGAGGCAAGAAGACAGTGGGATGATATATTTAAATTACTAAAAGAGAAAAACTGCCAACCAAGAATTCTATATCCACCAAAATTGTCCTTCAAAAATGAGGGAGAAATTAAAACATTTTCAGACAAAAAGTCACTGAGAGAATTTGTGACCAAGAGACAGTTCTGCAAGAAATACTAAAGGGAGCACGAGAGACAGATACGAAAAGACAGAAGAGAGAGGTGTGGAGAAGAGTGTAGAAAGAAGGAAAATTAGATATGATATATAAAATAAAAAAGGCAAAATGGTAGAGGAAAGTACTACCCAAACAGTAATAACACTAAATGTTAATGGACTGAATTCCCCAATCAAAAGACATAGACTGGCAGAATGGATTAAAAAACAGGATCCTTCTATACGCTGCCTACAGGAAACACATCTTAGACCCAAAGATAAACATAGGTTGAAAGTGAAAGATTGGGAAAAGATATTTCATGCAGACAACCAGAAAAGAGCAGGAGTAGCTATACTAATATCCAACAAATTAGACTTCAAATGTAAAACAGTTAAAAGAGACAAAGAAGGATACTATCTACTAATAAAAGGAACAATTCAACAAGAAGACATAACAATCATAAATATTGATGCACTGAACCAGAATGCCCCAAAATACGTGAGGCATGCACTGCAATTACTGAAAAGGGAAATAGACACATCTACCATAATAGTTGGAGACTTCAGTTCCCCACTCTCATCAATGGACAGAACATCTAGACAGAGGATCAATAACGAAACACAGAATTTGAATATTACAATAAATGAGCTAGACTTAACAGACATTTATAGGGCATTACACCCCACAACAGCAGGATACACCTTTTTCTCAAGTGCTCATGGATCATTCTCAAAGATAGACCATATGCTGGGTCACAAAGCAAGTCTCAACAAATTCAAAAAGATTGAAATCATACACAACACTTTCTCAGATCATAAAGGAATGAAGTTGGAAATGAATAATAGGCAGAGTGCCAGAAAATTCACAAATATGTGGAGGCTCAACAACGCATTCTTAAACAACCAGTGGGTCAAGGAAGAAATTACAAGAGAAATTAGTAAATATTTCGAGGCGAATGAAAATGAAAACACAACATATCAAAACCTATGGGATGCAGCAAAGGCAGTGCTAAGAGGGAAATTTATTGCCCTAAATGCCTATCTCAAAAAAGAAGAAAGGGCAAAAATTCTGGAATTAACTGTCCACTTGGAAGAACTGGAGAAAGAACAGCAAACTAACTCCAAAGCAAGCAAAAGGAAAGAAATAACAAAGATTAGAGCAGAAATAAATGAAATTGAGAACATGAAAACAATAGAGAAAATCAATAAGATCAGAAGCTGGTTCTATGAGAAAATCAATAAGATTGATGGGCCCTTAGCAAGATTGACAAAAAGAAGAGAGAGGAAGCAAATAAATAAGATTGGAAATAGAAGAGGAGACATAACCACTGACCTCACAGAAATAAAGGAGGTAATAACAGGATACTATGAACAACTTTATGCTAATAAATACAACAATGTAGATGAAATGGACAAGTTCCTAGAAAGGCATGAACAACCAACTTTGACTCAAGAAGAAATAGATGACCTCAACAAACCAATCACAAGTAAAGAGATTGAATCAGTCATTCAAAAGCTTCCCAAAAAGAAAAGTCCAGGACCAGACGGCTTCACATGTAAATTCTACCAAAGATTCCAGAAAGAATTAGTTCCAACCCTGCTCAAACTCTTCAAAAAAATTGAAGTGGAGGGAAAGCTACCTAATTCATTCTATGAAGCCAACATCACCCTCATACCAAAACCAGGCAAAGATATTACAAAAAAAGAAAACTACAGACCAATCTCTCCAATGAATATATATGCAAAATTCCTCAACAAAATTCTAGCAAATCGAATCCAGCAACACATTTAAAGAATTATACACCATGACCAAGTGGGATTCATCCCAGGTATGCAAGGATGGTTTAACATAAGAAAATCAATTAATGTAATACACCATATCAACAAATCAAAGCAGAAAAATCACATGATCATCTCAATTGATGCAGAGAAGGCATTTGACAAGATTCAACATCCTTTCCTGTTGAAAACACTTCAAAGGATAGGAATACAAGGGAACTTCCTTAAAATGATAGAGGGAATATATGAAAAACCCACAGCTAATATCATCCTCAATGGGGAAAAATTGAAAACTTTCCCCCTAAGATCAGGAACAAGACAAGGATGTCCATTATCACCACTGTCATTCAACATTTTGTTTGAAGTTCTAGCCAGAGCAATTAGACAAGAAAAAGAAATACAAAGCATCAAAATTGGAAAGGAAGAAGTAAAACTATCACTGTTTGCAGATGATATGATACTATATGTTGAAAACCCTGAAAAATCCACAGCAAAACTACTAGAGCTAATAAACGAGTACAGCAAAGTGGCAGGTTACAAGATCAACATTCAAAAATCTGTAGCATTTCGATACACTAGCAATGAACAAGCGGAGGGGGAAATCAAGAAATGAATTCCATTTATAATTGCAACTAAACGAATAAAATATTTAGGAATAAATTTAACTAAAGAGAATAAATTTAACCTATACAAAGAAAACTACAAGAAACTACTAAAAGAAATCACAGAAGACCTAAATAGATGGAAGGGCATACCATGTTCATGGATTGGAAGACTAAATATAGTTAAGATGTCAATTCTACCTAAATTGATTTACAGATTCAATGCAATACCAATCAAAATCCCAACAACTTACTTGTCAGAAATAGAAAAACCAATAAGGGAATTTATCTGGAGGGGCAGGGTTCCCCGAATTGTTAAAAGTATCTTGAGGAAAAAAAACGAAGCTGGAGGTCTCACGCTGCCTGACTTTAAGGCATATTATGAAGCCACAGTGGTCAAAACAGCATGGTACTGGCATAAAGATAGATATATTGACCAATGGAATCGAATAGAGTGCTCAGATATAGACCCACTCATCTATGGACATTTGATGTTTGATAAGGCAGTCAAGCCAACTCACCTGGGACAGAACAGTCTCTTCAATAAATGGTGCCTAGAGAACTGGATATCCATATGCAAAAGAATGAAAGAAGACCCGTATCTCACACCCTATACAAAAGTTAACTCAAAATGGATCAAAGATCTAAACATTAGGTCTAAGACCATAAAACAGTTAGAGGAAAATGTAGGGAGATATCTTATGAATCTTATAATTGGAGGCGGTTTTATGGACCTTACACCTAAAGCAAGAGCACTGAAGAAAGAAAGAAATAAATGGGAGCTCATCAAAATTAAACAGTTTTGTGCATCAAAGAACTTCATCAAGAAAGTAAAAAGACAACCTACACAATGGGAGACAATATTTGGAAACGACATATCAGATAAAGGTCTAGTATCCAGAATTTACAAAGAGATTGTCCAACTCAACAACAAAAAGACAGCCATTCCAATTACAAAATGGGAAAAAGACTTGAACAGACATTTCTCAGAAGAGGAAATACAAATAGCCAAAAGGCACATGAAGAGATGCTCAATGTCCCTGGCCATTAGAGAAATGCAAATCAAAACCACAATGAGATATCATCTCACACCCACCAGAATGGCCATTATCAACAAAACAGAAAATGACAAGTGCTGGAGAGGATGTGGAGAAAGAGGCACACTTATCCACTGTTGGTGGGAATGTCAAATGGTGCAACCACTGTGGAAGGCAGTTTGGTGGTTCCTCAAAAAGCTGAATATGGAATTGCCATATGACCCAGCAATACCATTGCTAGGTATCTACTCAGAGGACTTAAGGGCAAAGACACAAACGGACATTTGCACACCAATGTCTATAGCAGCATTGTTTACAATTGCAAGGAGATGGAAACAGCCAAAATGTCCATCAACAGACGAGTGGCTGAACAAACTGTGGTATATACATACGATGGAATATTATGCAGCTCTAAGACAGAATAAACTTATGAAGTATGTAACAACATGGATGGACCTAGAGAACATTATGCTGAGTGAGACTAGCCAAAAACTAAAGGACAAATACTGTACGGTCTCACTGATATGAACTGACATTAGTGAATAAACTTGGAATATGTCATTGGTAACAATGACCATCAGGAGAGAGAAATAGGGTAAGATAGTGGGTAATTGGAGCTGAATGGATATGGACTGTGCAACAGGACTGGATACAAAAACTCAGAAATGGAACGCACAATACTACCTAACTGTAATGTAATTATGTTAAAACACTGAATGAAGCTGCATGTGAGAATGATAGAGGGAGGAGAGCTGGGGACATAAATGAAATCAGAAAGAAAGATCGATATTAAAGATCGAGATGGTATAATCTAGGAATGCCTAGAATGTATAATAATAGTGAAATGTACAATGTACAAATTTTAAAAATGTTTTTGCATGAGGAAGAACAAAGGATTGTCATTATTGCAGGGTGCTGAAAATAGATGATAACTAATACTTTAAAATGTCACATTATGGGTGAGACTAAAGCAAAAAATGTTTATTTGTTACAAAATTTAGATTTTGACTAGAGCATTTCCTAATATAACTCATGTAGATAGTTTGATTGAATGTCATAAGTACTTGGAATCTCAGGTAGCACATGAGATTTTGTTGGTTTGTCCAGAGTGATCCCCCGATGAATCCCAGAATGATTTGATCAGTGACTGGAAAAGTACTTTCAAGCCCCCTTCGGGGAATGGTGAGAGTGGGGAGAAATTCAACTTCCCCAAGTTGATTTCTTTATATTCTCACAAGCAGTGTGGACAACCAAAGCTATAGACTGAGCCCCCAGTCTTGGGGTTTGTTCACATGATACTTAACCCCACAAAAGGTAGGTCAAGTCTACTTAAAATTTAGGCCTAAGAGTCACCCCCAAGAGAGCCTCTTTTGTTGCTCAGATGTGGCCTCTCTCTCCAGCCAATATGATGAGCAGTCTCACCACCCTCCCCCTCTCTGCGTGGGACATGACTCCCAGGGGTGTGGACCTTCCTGGCAACATGGGACAAAGATCCTGGAATGAGCTGAGATTCAGCATCAAAGGACTGAGAAAAACCCTAGAATGAGCTGCGAATTAACATCAAGGGATTGAGAGAAACTTCTCGACCAAAAGGGGGAGGAGTAAAATGAGACAAAGTGCCAATGGCTGAGAGATTCCAAACAGAGTTGAGAGGTTAACCTGGAGGTTATTCTTACGCATTAAGTAGATATCACCTTGTTGTTCAAGATGTAGTGGAGAGGCTGGAGGGAATTGCCTGAAAATGTAGTGCTGTGTTCCAGTAGCCATGTTTCTTGATGATGATTGAACAATGATATAGCTTTCACAATGAGACTCTGTGAATGTGAAAACCATATGTCTGATGCTCCTTTTAGCAACTATATCAACAGAAGAGTAGAACATATGGAATAAAAATAAATAATAGGGGGAACAAATGTTAAAATAAATTCAGTTTGAAATAGTGGTAAATGAAAGCAAGGGGTAAGGAGTATGGTACGTATAGTTTTTTTTTCTCTATTATCATTTTATTTCTTTTTCTATTGTCTTTTTATTTTTTTTCTAAATCGATGCAAATGTACTAAGAAATGATGAATGTGCAACTATGTGATGATATTGAATTACTGATTATATATGTAGAATGGAATGATTTCTAAATGTTTTGTTTGTTAATTTTTTTTAATTAATAAAAAAAAGTTAAAAAAAAAAAAAGAAAAAATGTGACACAAAGGCATGAAGTGAGTACATGCTGTTGGGAAAATGTTGACCGATGCACAGTTGCCACAAGCCTTCAATTTGTAAAAAATGCAATAGAGCAAAGCACAATAAAATGAGGTATGCCTGCAATCAGATACGGACCTTTCCTTTTCTTTAAGGTAAGATGAGACAGATATTTTAGCTGGACATATTGCAAATCTAACAGCAAAATGAAAGTTCTGGGTTAAGAAAGAAGGGATGTGGGTAAGCAACTATCAGTCTTTCTCAGTTATTATCATGATCATTATTATATGGAGGTATGCAAAGACAGGAGCCCTCTTTCAGTGGTCTGCTTCTCTGGGTGACTGTACTATTTCCCTGTTAGTGATGGTGGTGGAACCAGCTTATGTTAACTTATAAGAGTTGGGTGATAAATTTTCAAAAATTTCACACTCACCTATAATTACAAATTCAACAATATAAACAGAATTATATAAATTATTTTATGATCTTAGAAGTGATCTTAAAACAGATCACTTCCTAATTATTGTACTACAATTGACTATTATCTTTGCTTGTGAGGTACTATACAGGTGTTGGATCTGTGTGGTGGAGAGTCTACATAATGGAAATCTATAAATTGGTGGGCCACTATGCATCTCCTCCCAACTCTGTGTTTGGTGACATCATGTTGACAGCTTAAAATGTCCACAGAGGGAATATTTACATCATGCAAGTTGTCAACTGAGACAAATGAAGGCCCCTTTCCCCGGGGAGCAAGTTGTAAACATTTATCAGCACATCGTTACCTTCTAGTTGCAAAAATATTTAAAAGTAATTTCCTGTATTCATTGTGGCCAGTAGAGAGCTCAGGATAGGGACAAATTCAATAAGTATCGCTAACATTAGAATCCAGAAGGCTCACCAGTGAACACAGTTGAAAAGGGGTGGAACTGCTCTTCCTCTATTCAGGTCTTACAACAGTTCTCAAGGCACCGCCAGCTCTAAGCCAGACAGTTCAGCTCTGAGTTAGAGAAAACGAATTTTTTTGTAACTAAGCCCTCGGGGAGATAGGCAAGGAAAGGAATCATTATATGTTTCTCCCTGAAGGTTAATGTTTGTTTATGTCCCTTTGAGCTTGAAGCACTTATCAGTAAAGAAAAAGCTACTTAAAAAATAGCATCTTGCTTCACTGCCTTGCTGATTGTCACTCTTTGCAAGGCAAAAAAAAAAAAAATGAGTCATTTTATTTTGGAGAATAAAGGTACAATATTAAGCAGAAATAAATGAGACAAAGAAATAGCAATCATTTTAAAAGTGATTTATAACTCTTTCTCTTTACCTAGTGTTTAAACGGAACCTATTAAATTAAAGTTGCTTTTGCTTTTCACCTTGAATGATTTTTATTTTGTTATCTACAATTGTGTGCAAACATCCTGTTTCACTTTTCTGGAGTTTAAGAGGGTGCCAGGGAGACCTATAGACCTCATTCATTGCTGAAGGGAGTGTGAATTAGTACACCCTCTGTGAAGGACAATTTGACAATGTCTCTCAAAACTATAAATGCATATAGTCTTTGACCCAGAAATACATTCTCCAGATATATTTGCACTTAGGCTAAATAATGTAAGTTCAAAGTTATTCATTCTGACACTTTTATACAATAACAAATAGTTAGAATCAACTCAAACACTCATCAGTAGGAAGTGATTAGATAAATTATGTTGTATGTTTATAGTTGAGTGTTACGTAGCTTAAAAAAAAAAAATCCCAGGAACATGCCCATATACTATGGGGAAAAATTGGAGCAGTATGCATAATATATTTTTTGCTAAAATTAAAGAAAATAAAAATATATATTTGTATTTTCTTGAATATGCATTAATCTGGAAAGATGCAAAGAATCTGTGAATAGAGATTTCTATGTGGTACAGAGGTTCTGACTTGATGAAGGACAAGGTTGGAAGGGAAGCAAATTTCTTACTTTTTGACTTTATACTTTTTTTGAACCATGCAAGTGTATCTATTTAATTTTTAAAAATTGTTTTAAGCCCATTTTATGTAGATTTCATTGCTCAAGGAGAAAGTAACTTGTGCTCTCTT
Organism: Tamandua tetradactyla; assembly: GCF_023851605.1. Taxonomy (NCBI): domain Eukaryota; kingdom Metazoa; phylum Chordata; class Mammalia; order Pilosa; family Myrmecophagidae; genus Tamandua; species Tamandua tetradactyla. Next base: position 47,305,445 of record NC_135331.1, read on the forward strand.
TTAGTCTGCCAAAGTTGATCAACTGCAATATATTCCAGAAATGGGTTAGCTTTGTTTTCCTTTTTAAACCTTTTTTTTTTTTTTGCATGGTCAGGTACCGGAAATCAAACCCGGGTCTTCGGCATGGCAGGCCACTGAGCCACCGTAGCCTGCTTGGGTTATCTTTTACAATGGGGATTTATTACCTTACAAGTTTAGTTCTGAGGCTGTGAAAATGCCCAACTCAAGGCATCAACAGGTGATGCTTTCTCCCCAAAGACTGGCTATTGGTGATACACAGCTCTGTCACAGGACCAGGCACCTGGTGATATCTGCTGGTCTCTCTCCCAGGTTTCATTGCTTCCAGCTCCTGGCTTCAGTGGCTTCCTCTCTGTCTTCTGTGTGCCATCTCTCAACTTCTGTGGGAGCTTTGTATCTGTGAGCTTCTCTGTGTGTTTCATCCTCTTATAAAGGACTCCAGTGAGAGGATTAAGACCCACCATGTGGCACAACAAAACTGAAATAACCTAATCAAAAGATCCCACCTATAATGGGCTTATACTCACAGAATGGGTTAAAAGAACATGATCTTTTCTGGGGTACATACAGCTTCAAACTACCACACCCTCATTAAGAGAGATGTTATTTAGCCTGGTTTGATAAGGATTTTAACTGTAAGACAGCTCATTAAAAGGTTTAATGGAAGAGAGTGTAACGAAGGGACGATTTGTAGAGATGTGCAGATTTAAGGAAATTAATATAGAAGAGAGTGGCACTGTTTTAGATCGAATCATGTCCCCACAAAGATATGTTCAAGTCTAACCCACGGTCCTGTGTGTGGGAACCCATTAGTCAATAGGATCTATGAAGATGCTTCTATTTGAGTGAGACCAAGCTGAATCAGGGTGGCCCTTAATCTAATATGGTGGGAATCCTTATAAACAGAGGGGAGTTTGGACACAGTAGTAGGAGACAGATGGGAAGAGAGATGGCCATGTGATGGGGACAGAGACTGAGTTCTGGTTTCCTGGGACGCCACTTCCAGAATGCTACAGGTGAAAGCATGGCCCTGCTGAAGCCTTGATGTTGGACTTTTAGCCTTCAACACTATGAGACAATACATTCCTGTTGTTTAAACAACTCAGTCTGTGGCACTTTGTTACAGCAGTCCTGGCAAGCTAAAACAGGCATAGAGGAAGCAGCAAGAGCAGGAAGCTCCCAGTAAGTTGGAAGGATAAAGAGAATGGTGGTGTTAGCAGAAATAAAAGGAACAGGGCACTGAAATGGAGGGCTGCAGGGATAAGACTTCTAACTGTAGCATGTAGCACCTGCCAAAAAAAGTGGAAGACTGAGGAGCAGAAAGAATCAATGCCCCAAGCCTTCTCTCCTCTTATCCCTTACCTCCTCCTGGTGCCAGAAGGCAAGGAAGCCTGGGGTATAGTCTCCATCAGGGCAGCCTCCGGGGAGACAGAGAGGATAGTGGAGAGAATGGATCTGGGGACAAATGAAAAACAACTAGCACAGAATAGCATGGTGACAATTTGCATCTTGAGTGTGTGAGTCCATACATGTGGGTGTGCACGCATATGAACTACTATTTACTTCAAATAATGTAAGTGAATAGCTACTATTCAAATTTTTGTCCATAAATTATCCCATTTAGTTCTTAAAATAAGCTTGAAGGGTAAACTCAGTTTTTTCCTTTTAGAAATTAAATGACTTATCCAAATTCTGAAGGCCATGGTGGATCCTTAAATTTGAATATTTAAGCAAACCTTCTGACTTCAAATCCTGCAAATCCTCTGTACATGAGCTCTTCCTCCATCCTCTGTGCTCCCTCATTTTACCTATCCCTCCACTGTTTCCTAGTTCATGGTATTTATTATATCCCGCTCTTTTACTCATAGGGGACAGTAAGACAATGTACCCAGAGGTCATTCTGATGTGCAGAGCTTAGTAGATTTATAAAAAAAAATACTAATTAACAAACAAGCAGCATGAGACTTTCTGGATCTTCTATTTATAGCCACATGGAATAAATACACACATGTACACATACCACACACAGTGTATGTGTTTGTGTATATATATATATATGTATATGTATGTCTTTCTCATATATATATATATAACTTTTTTGAAGTCTTTCACTCTAAAACACCTTATATATGTTGGGTAAGATATTATATATATATTCCTTTAATTTAAAGCTTTCCCTCAATGGAGAGGGAAATCTCCAGGGGATGAGAAACAAAGTGGAACATCATAATACCTGACACCATCCCTGCTCAGTATATCCTCCAATTTCTAAGGCCCAAAAGCTTTGATGTTTTGCAGCTGCATATGGGACAGGAAATAAGGTTAAGGGCACTCAAATAGGGATTTGGAACTGAGGCTGCATATAAATCTGAAAGCTGTGAAAGGCTATATTCTCAAAGAAAAACAGACATGAAAATCTGTTCACCAGGAAAAAAAAAAAAAACAACAATAAGAAAAGTACCTGTCTTGGTATAGGTTCTGGGTAAAGAAGTGTTGGGGTTTGGAATTAAGTTTTCATTTACCTATATGGTCCAGGAAACTCCAAACTAAGCAGGTAACTTTATGTGGTTCCAGATTGGTAACAAACACAGAATACCTAGGAAAAGCAAAAACAAATACTCCCTGGAGGGATGGTTGCATTTAGTAAAGCTGACAAAAAGCAATATATCAGAAATGAGTTGGCTTTCACGATGGAGATTTATGAATTTACAATGTACAGTTCTTAGGCTGTGACAGTGTCCAAATTAAGGCATCAGCAGGAAGATACCTTCTCTGAAGAAGGGCTGCTAGCAGCTGGGACACCTCTGTCACATGGTAGGGTCCGTGGCAGGCGTGTGTTGGTCTTCACTCCCAAGCCTTATTGCTTTCACCTTCTGGTTCCAGTGACTTCCTCTCTGAGCTTCTGCAGGTCCTCTCAGTTTCTCTGGGGACTTTCTCTAAGCTTGCTAGGCTTTTCCTGTCATTTATCCTCCTATAAAGGACTCCAGTAAAAGGATTAAGACCCACCTTGAATGGAGTGGGTCACACCTCAATGAAATATCCTAACCAATAGGTCCCACCCCACAACAGGTGCAGACCACAGGAATGGATGAAAAGAACATGGTGCTTTGTGGGGCATATGGCTTCAAACCAGCACAAGGGCCACCAATCATCAGAGGCCTCGAGGAATCTCCACTTCCACAGCCTAGTCATTCAACATGAATTCACAGTCCCAAACTACAAAACCTAGGAGGAATAAAGGCATAAGGAGCATTAGCCAGTAAAACCAAGAAAAAACCAAATTTGATCCCCAAGGGCCTCAATTATTTAAATTTTTGCATATAGAATTATATGCAACACACACAATTATTGGATATAGCATAATGTACTGCCTTTAAGATTTCCTGAAGATTTGTGCTGAGCGTGGTATTTCAAGCCTTGATTTGTTGTAGAAAAGACAAGGAGAAGATTTGTCATGAACTCTAATGATGAATAATTGGAATTTGCCTTCTTTTTAATGGCATGAGTGTTGAAAATGGAAAGTGGTAACAACAAAATGGAGGTTCTCTCCGAAACTGACAATTTTAACACTAAATATTTTTTAATATATTGGAAATAGCTGCCTTCTCCTTAGTCTCATGGCTTGCCTGGCTTTATCTTCTTTATCTATATAATGAGCATTTTAGACTAGACTGTGGGAAAGGGAGAAAATGTATTTCCTCTTTTTTATGCTTTCGGTATTAGACTTAAAAAAGAACACACTGCTATGTCTGAGAATCCTGCTGTTTTTCATGGTGGTATGTTGATAAGTTTCTAAATAAAAACTGATCTAAATCTAGGTCTATTGTATTAATATGGAATCAGATACAAGATACACTGTTAGTAAAAAGTTAAGATGCAGAAAAAATGTGATTTAAAAATGTATACCACACACATATTTATATATGTATAGAATATTCATGTAAGAAAATGCAAAAAATCTATAACTATGTTTGTTTGGGGGAAGATTTGAGGGAGTTTTGGGGATCTAGGGAAGAAGTAAAAGTTTCCATTTTAAATGATGTATGTATTATTTCAATCACATATATGTAATTTAACTAAAATGTTAAATTGTTAAAAACCTAGTTAATTAAAAAATAAATTCCCTATTAGCCAGTAGGTGACATCTTTAGTTATTGATTATACATTATGTATCACACATGTAGGCAATATAATATCCAGCAAATTTAATGTGTTGAGTAGCTGGAGTAAGTTCATTTAAGACTGAATTCTGGCTCCATCATTTTTTTTTAGCTTAATGAGCTTTAGAAGGTCATTTCATTTCTCTATGACCTGATATCCTCTTATGTTTAATGGCTGAAAGAAATAAAGTTGCTTTGAGGATTAAATATGCTAATCCATGGAAAACACTTTACATAGTGCCTGATACATGGAAAATATTTAATAAATGTTAGCTTACATTGAGAGATCAACATTGTTAATCAGTTTTCAATGTCTGTATTTCAAACACACTTAAGTACTTGAAACCTCAAAAATAGTCATTAGTTAAAGATGACAGTAACTTTTAATGCACTGTTAGACACTACCAGTTGAAAATTATGGCATATTCACTTTCAAAACACCTGTTAGGCATATTTGGAAGGTAATGACTAACACCGATGTTGGAATTTCAAAACAAGAACATCAATTTTGTTGCCTTATGGAAAAGTTTGCCCTTCGGGCTATTACCATCTGATAAACACCTGCACAGAAAAATTACATGTCACAGTTTGTCAAATATTTTATATGAGCCTTGGGAAGTGCATTCTATGGATAACAAAACACAACGTGCATTTTGTTTATGAAATCACATGGTTGCTTCATTTGAAATTAGAAATGAACTAAGCCCTTCAGTTATATCAGTCAAAAGAAGGCTTGACTTCCAGAGAAATCTAATTTATTCTCTTACAATGAGAAATATGATTAATTGGCAAACAGACCAAAATACTAGGCTTCACTAATCACCAGAATCTCTTCCCTAAGGACTGATTTACATTCGAAGCCAAGTTTTATCAGAATATTCAGCTTGCAAAGTGTATATTCCGAACTCAGAGATTGGTGATTCTCAGCCACATGACTGCCCTCTCCTCTTTGGAGAATACACTTGGGCTTTCTTGTCTATTGATCAGAGTTAGAAATCTATGGGTCAATTTATTTTTTTGGGGGGCGGTGTTGCCTGTTCCGGGAATTGAACCCGGGTCTCCCACATGGAAGTTGAGCATTCTACCACTAAACCACCTGTGCACCCCACTGCGGATCACATTTAATTCGAGTTTGTTTGTTTCCAATTTGTCTTTAGTTAACAACTGCTTCTTTTGCACATGTGAATGATATCTACCTTGCCCCAGCTTAGGCGTGCTAGTGTCCTCAAATATTGCCTGTGATTACTCTGAATATCTAGACGGAAGTTTAAATAATCTAGAAATTTCTTAGATCCCTGTATTAGTTTTCTATTGCTGCATAGCAAACTCTTTCAAACTTCGTGGCTTAAAATAACGCAAATTTATTATCTCGTGATTTCTGCTGTTCAGTTCTGAGTTAGCTGGAGCCTCTGTCGAGTCTGACCGGGTTGCAATTACAGCATCCACTGGGGCTGCAGCACACAGGTTGTTGGCCTACTTTGGTTCTTTGTGATGGCAGGGTTGAGGCCGTCTCAGCTGTTAAAGGCTGCCGGCCATTATCCTGCCACACGGGGCTCCTTACAACAAGGCGGTTTGTTCATTCAAGCAAGACAGCGTCTGCTGCTATTGGGACTGTCTCTCCAGTCTGCTGCAGTGGAATCCTACATAAGAGAACCTATTAGGGGAGGGACAAGCCCTTCACATTCGAAAGTCCCATCCACATTCAAAGGGAGGGATTATAGAGGGCATGTTCATTAGGGAGTGGGAATCCTGGGGTCATCTTAGAATTCTGCTCTACCATATAATTTACCAGTGGTATGTGCAGAAGAGGGGAAATGAGGTGGGTTTGACCTGCCCTGGGGCCGTGCTGAAGCAGAATTTTCCATCTGAATTTTTGTGGGCCCAGATGTTGTTGCCTACATATTTTTCTTACTGAAATTTGGTCTTTTGCTGGTGGTTAAAAAAATGACTTTAGACTTGGGGAGGGATTCTATGATTTTCCACAAGGGAGAAGATAATTTTGCAGGGTTTTATGACTATGCTGCTTTATAGGAAAAAAAAACAACAACTAGTTGTCTACATAAATTCTCTCAGGATGCAAATTAACAAATAATGGTCATGGTGAATGAGGAATAGTAACAACCATTAGTCGAGTGCCCATTATATCCGAGGCTCTCCACACTATATTTCCTCCAGTCTTTCTATGAGGAAATTGAAGTTCAATCACTATTAATAATTAATACATTTTAAAATGTTAAAAATTAATAAATATAAATTTACTGCTCAACATTTACACCTAGTAGTTCTCAGAGCTAGGGATTCAAGTGTGGCTCCGTTTATGTTAAAAAAGTATATTGTCTAAATTCTATACTGATTGTAGTCTGTTAATGAAAGAAGCTCCCATTTAGTTGGTCTATAAACATTTATTGAGGGACTGTTATGTGCCAGGCACTGTTCTAACCGCAGAAGTTATAGTGTTGTGTAAGACAGACTAGTCTCTGCCTTCCAGAATAAGTCCTCAAGTTTCTGCCAGAGTCTGAGAAAATACATTTTCTTACATCAAACAAAGAGCATACTTGTACTATTAGGTAACTAAAACTCTAATTAGTAATAATGTCTATAAAAATAGTTGTGCTTAGGTCTGATATAGCCATAACCACAACCATAACCAATCTAGTTACTTGTATAGCTATGATGGTATTTAATATAATGTTTTATTTGTAGTTACCAAGAAGAAAATAGTAAGAAATAAGGTTTTACGTGTGTGTGTGTGTGTGTGTGTGTGTGTGTGTGTGTGGTGCTTTGGTTTGAGTTAAACAACTTGACTGATGAAAATTAGCATTAACCATCATAGAAAACTGGCAAATTTTGAATTATAAATTTGGATTTTCCTTAGGTAATGCATGTTCTTGGTTACAGTTACACAATTGCCAGACAGAAAACATACGCTGTGCATACAACTACACATACAAACAAATAAATAGATAAACAGGGGAGTGAGAGCCAACTGGAGCCAGAGTAAGATGAGGCCATCGATTTTGCTTCAAAGAACTTTAGAATTTTCAAACATAAAACGCAGGAAAAAATAACGATTTTAACATCTGTGTAAATGTAAATTTTATTTGTTTTTAATTTTGGAGTATATAAGAAGAGAAAATCAAATATACTATAATGTTTTCAGGGATTTGTGGCTTTTCAAAATTTTAATGCAATCAGTCCTATTTTGGTTTTACCTATTAACATCTTTGTTTCTTGGACTTATGGGTTGACCATTAAGACAGATCGACTTTTGGAGTGAACTGATGCTTGCACTTCTGCACTACAGAAATAAAAATGTTCAATTTTATACCTCTGTGAATTATGGGGTCAATTATTGCCACCTAATGGTGATAGTGCAAACTGCAGTAAATTCTTATGTTAATTAGCACCTGCAACTTTTAGAGCACACCAGACTGTACAGAAAATGGTAACCATTTAATATGCAAATGATATTAAAATCAGCAGTGATAAATATGTAAACATCTCTTAATATCTGTAATGCAGCATTTTATTATGATAGGGCTTCAGAAGACTTTAGTACTGTCAGGAAAGATCTTACATTAATAACAGTTCTGACTAACTTTTTCAAGATGCTAATTCTATTATAGCAAAAACGTGATATAGTATTAGAGAAATATTTTTGTCACTTCTATTAGGGTTTCTAAATTACATTGGAAAAATCTACTAAATATGGAAGCTTAATTGCTGTGAGGTTACCATGAAAGAAAGTCTCAATATTGGATATTGTTCCATCAATTTTATTTTCTCTTGGGAAATAAATTTTAAATATTTAGGCAAAACTAATATTTATTGTGCAATTTGAGATAAATTATCATGATGTCAAAATTAGGGCAATCTGTTGGTTCCTAATTACCAACAGATGTGAATGTGGATGTGGTGATCACTTACGTTTAGGATATGTCCTCTAAGGAGACAGTACAGCTTGTTGTCTACTGGGGTGGTTTGAAACTGTATGTGCCCCAGAAAAATATGTTCTTAAATCTAATGCAGTCCTATGGTTATGAACCCATCATAAGAAGGACCTGCATTAGTTTGTAAGCTGCTGGAATGCAATATACCAGAAATGGAATGGCTTTTTTTTTTTTTTTTTTTTTTTTAGACAGAGAAGGAAGGAAGGATGGAAGGAAGGAAGGGAGGAAGAAAGGGAAACATTTTTAAACATTTTCTTGTTTTATTATATTTTGTTTGTTTGTTTGTTTTTTACATGGGCTGGGGCCGGGAATCGAACCGGGGTCCTCCGGCACGGCAGGCAAGCACTCTTGCCCGCTGAGCCACCGCGGCCCGCCTGGAATGGCTTTTATAAAGGGAAATTAATAAACTGTGAGTTTATAGTTTTAAGTCTATAAAAATGTCCAAAGTAAAGCATCTAGGTAAAGTTACCTTAATTCAATTCGATGGGTATGCAACACCTCTGTCAGCTGGGAAGTCATGTGGTTGGTATCTGCTGGTCCTTTGCTCCAGAAGGTTCATTACCTGCTTCTCTGGGGCTAGCTTTCACCTCTTGGCTTCCTTTGGCTCTCTCCAGGTTCTAGCTTGCTTAACATCTCATGGTGATGTCTGCTGGGCTCCAAGCATCCCCAACCATCTGTGTTTCCATTCCCCGAGCATCTGCATCTTCTCAGCTCTGAAGTTTCTCTAAAATGTTTCTCCTTTTAAAGGACTCCTGTAGACTAACCAAGACCCACCTGGAATGGGTGAAGTTGCATTATCTAATCAAAAGGTCACACCTACAGTTGGGCGTATCACATCTCCATGGAGATAATATAATCAAAAGTTTCTGCCTTACAACATTGAATCAGGAGTAAAAGAAATGGCTGCTCCCGCAAGATTGGATCAGGATTAAAACATGGCTTTTCTGAGGTACAGAATAGCTTCAAACCAATACAGGACCCTTTGATGAGATTACTTCAGTTGCAAAAGTGTGACCCACTTCAATCAAGATGGCTCTTAATCTTATTACTGGAGTCCTTTATAAGTGGAGTGACAGTCAGACAGACAGAGAGAAGAAGCCACAGGAAACTAGGAGGCTGAACATTGATGGAAACCAGAAGAGAAGGAAGAGAACAGGACACCTGCCATGTGCCTTGCCATGTGACAAAGGAACCAAGGATCTCCAGCAGCCAACCCCAGAATACCATAGCCTTTAGGGAGAAAGCAGTGCTTTGATGATGCCTTGATTTGGACTTTCTTTTAGCCTCAGAACCGTAAACTAGTAAATTCCCATTGCATAAGCAAAACTATTTTGTGGTATTTGTTTGAGCAGCCTAGAAAACTAAAACACCTACCTAATGGGATTTGGAGTTTGCTCAAATTATTTCACTGTCATGTTGCCCACCATTCTACTTTGCATGAGTGAGAAATCACCACATCCCTAATTCAAATTCGTTTCTCTTTAAAAGAACTACTATATTATATTAGTTTGTTTTGTCTTGTTGACACCCATACTCTTTGTAAAGGGTACCTGGGGAAAAAATCTTTGAGTAATCAGAGAAGATTATTTCTCTGTTGGGCACTGCAGGGCAGGGCAAATGTGAAAGGAAGAGCCAGGGTGAGAATTCTCTCTCTCTGCCACTGAAGTCCTAGGAGAACCCCCGAAAAAGGGTGACATTAAAGGCAGTGTTAAGGGACTAGGGAGCTCATTTGTCTACATTGCTATGTTAGTGGGAAAAGCCCAGGATTTGGAATCAGACGGCCTCTATATGTTGACTGTATATCGTTCAACAGGTCATTTCTTAATCTCTATAAGCCTTGGATTACTTATTTATATAAAAAGATATTATACTACTTGCCCAAGTCATGTTCCATCAGTAGCTTATGCAATTGCCAATCCTGCCCTTTTTTAGTTGCTATGGGTTATTCTATCATTAATTATTCTATCGTTAGACTATATATATAGAATATAGTTCTGCTATAATTAGTCTTAGCTTCTATAACCCACTGGTTTTTAGGAGAGGAAAATAACTAATGAATCATATGGGATGAAGAGAGAAAGATTTTAATGAAAACAGAAACTTGGATATGTACAAATGCTGGTGCAAAGAGGGAGATAGCTATTTTTCTCACATAAGTCAACACCAGCTTCTGAGGATAATTTATCTGATATAGCAAGCTGGGGAGGCATTTAGTTTATAGTTTTATCATTTCAACCAAAAGCATATCTACAGGGAGAGACCATCAGTGTTCACCAAATATTCATTATCTCTTCAAGATATCCCACCTACTTTTTTCAGTTATTCTGGGCTGTATCACTAGCTATCTAGCCATGGACTCTATCTTAAAGTTCTTCTAGTCCAAGGGAATTAAGAGCCTGTGTGGTTCCAATATTTTTCTAAAGGGTTTGACACGTATAAAGATGGGCCTGGCAACTGGTCTCGGGTGCTTTACACAAGAAAAGGGACACTGCCATCAAGATTATAAATTCTCTGGCATCAATGACCGAAATCTTTTACTTCCAATCTGATTTGGTTGCTTATCAGATTCCCTGTCAAGGTAACAATGATTTGTTTTTGCATTTATATTTTCCTGACCACGGCTCATGGTATTTATTTGGATCTTGCTACATTTTGGTAATCTTTTAAGATTTATTCTATATGCAAATATTCTTCATTATATTTGGGCACCTTGAATACCACAGTTTCTCATTTCAGATTGACAGGTTCTTGCTTCCGTTTGGGCAGTTGTGCCCACAGGGGAGAATAATGTGCTAATTTAAAGGAAAATGTTTTCATTAGCTTTATTTATAATTAGATTCTAGTCCTAGTGTTTGGCAAAGAGTAGGTTTCATATGTATTTGTTGAATAGGTGAGTACATGAATGAATGAATGGATGGATGAAAGAATGAATGAATAACTCCTGAATGTAAGCCCGTGAAATAGGTCAGGGGAATTTCCTTTAATACATTAATTTCACATGTCAAGTTGGCTAGGCTATGATGGTTAATTATTTGGTTACTCACTAGTTGAAATGCTGCTGTGAAGGAATTTTGTAGATGTGATTAACGTCTAAATTTGGTTAATTTTAGGTAAAAGAGATTTCCCTAGACAATGTGGGTGAGTCTCGTCTGATAAAATAGAGGTTTCCTAATGAAGAAGAAATTCTGCCTCAAGCCTGCAGAATAGAAATCTGGCCTGAGTTTCCTTCCTCCCACACTGCCTTACAAATTTCAGACTCAAGCCTGCAGCGTCACCTCTTCCTGAGTTTCCACCTGCCCGCCTGCCCTACCAACTGTATTTGCAAGCCTTCAAGTCCCACCATCATGGAAGCAGTTCCCTAAAATAAGTTCTTCATGCACACTCTTCTGTCCTGTCAGTTCTGTTTCTCTGGAGAGCCCTGACCGACACACTACTGCTACCTCAAAAATAAGAGAACACGTTAGATAAAAACGGATGGAATCATTGAGGATGGCTAAAACTACAAAATTCAACGATGCTGTATTTATAGGAGACACTACATAACAGTGTTATAGAAAGATAATTATCCAAAATAGATTTCTAGTTAAAACATTGTTACGAATGACAATGGATGATCAGAGGAAGATATGATAATTTTGGTATTTTGTAGTCTTAACAACACACCTTTAAAAGCAAAAATTATGAATAGACATTGATAGATATATGATCATAGAGAGATTTATAATTCAACTGAATATATATTCTTGGAGACTGTTGCTGAAACAGGTAATTATGAATAGAAATTGATAGGTGTATGAGCATAGAGAGAGATTTGTATTTCATCTCTCTATATATCCTTGGAGATTGTTGCTGAAACAGGTAAAAACTGTAGCACCAATATAGAGAATTAAGAATGTGTTCTCTTGTGGCATAAAATGGCTAGAGAACACATTCTTCTCAAGAACATGAAATCTTTTAAAAAATGAATGCGCTCTGGTCACAAATCCTAAATAAAATTAGAAATCAGTAATAATAAAATTAGAAATCAATAGAAAAATGATAGACATTTCTTTAGAAGTTAAAAATGTATGTTAATATAATTTATTTGTTAAAGAAGAAATCAAATATTCCTATATCAAAATGGATGTCTCAAAATACAATGGCAAATGAAAAGGAAGCTGCGGATTCGCATGCTTATATAAATCTAGGAAGAATTACTGCATATGGATACATAGGCGCTGACAACCACAACATACTTGGAGATGTTATAAAGCATCTCAAGGAGTGAACACTTCTAGGAAACCAAATGGGGGAATTAGAGTTACAGCTGCATTTATATTTTTCAACTTCTTAAAAAATATCTGAAGCAAATGTGGTAAAGAGTTAAGTTCTCTTAAATCTGGTTGGTGGATACTGAGATATTTTATTATTTTCTGAGTGTAAAAGCTATTTTGTAATAAAAACACAAGTATGTCTTTAAAGAAATAAATGAGCAAAGCTGAAATCAATTGTCCTTAGAATTAGAGGGAATTGATTCCAGGATGGCTCTGCCGCTTAAGAGAGTGGGGGCTTTACACAAATTATATAATTTCGTGGTGCCCCGGTTTCCTGTATCATAGGATTACTCTGAGAATTAAATAAGAATTATATAGCTCACCTAATTTACAGCTGCCACATGGCAGATATTCAAGAATATTTATTCCCACGGTTGTTGAATAAATGAGTGAATGAATGAGCCATCATGACCCTGTGTCCTAGAATCATAATGAGTGAGTTAATGTGTGTCCTTCTTCAATTTAGAATCTAGGAATATGTCTGACAGAGTAAACAAGAGATTATCATTTCTGTTTCTGCTAAGAGGTGTGCAGTGAGCCTTGTCATTTTCTGGCCTTCATCTTTTGGCAGCAGCAAATAAAACATTACTTTCTACCACATGAGAAAGCTGCACCTTTATCATCATGTCATTGTTTGTCCTGATTCAAAGATGTTTTCCAATGCGTAGTTCAGAGAATAATTCTTAGATGGCCTTCTCAGCAACATCTATTTTATTCAACAATAAAATACTGCTTAGATCTTGTGATATGAATTTTTTTTTTTTGGTGTTAGAAATGAGGGGCATATTTATTTGGCAATTTTAGTCTGATGGGCATTTAAAGGAAGTTTACTTTCTCCTGCTCCACCCCACCCACTTTTCCCCAAAAGTTGGAGCCAATCATGACTGTCAAATATCTGTGCAGAAGATTAGATAAAAAGTGAAAGTTCTGAGCTACACGATGCCAGAATAACCAGTTGAAAAGTGAAGAATTCAGTCAACATGAATTTGTAGAATTCCTTAGAAGAAAATATGTCTAATTAAAAAACCAAAAGGGCATTTTCCTGAACCCGGCCTCTTTATTCAATGAACCTATCAAAACCATCTGCATGTCTAGACATGGTCAAAGATAAAGTATTCCCAACAGCATAGTAAGTAATGAAAACAAACAAATTAGAAAGTGAATAGTTCTTTAGGGAGCATTAGTAATCCTGGTAAAAGATTTAAGGAATAGTTTAAATTTGAAATCTTCCCGAGGCCTACACCCTTAGTGCTCCAAATTGAGCAATTCATTAAAATATTAATTTCAAAAACAGAATTTACCATCTGAAGGCAATATTTTGTAATATATAAATTAATTGTATAAGATCTCTCAAAAGCAACTGTTAGAAATATAAATTCTTTTCTTTGAGGAAGTAATAGGTGGGATTATTTTTTATTAGATCTGAAGAATATATTTGCTATAAATATGATGGACTCATATAACACTCATCTTGTGGGCAATTCTGATCTGTACAATAATTAAGCTATATACTTAGGCTGTCCATTCAGGCTGGTAATGGAAATTCTAAGTCAGAGCTCTGCTAATCTTTTTGTTTTAATCTCAATATATTTTTTCCTTTTCGATTGCTACTTTGGCCCATTGACTAAGAGTGTGGGGTTTCATTTCATTATATTTGAGAATTTCCAAAACGTATTTGTATTACCGATTTCTAATTTTATTGCATTCTGTTTAGAGAACATATTTTGTCTGATTTCTTTTTAAAAGTTACTGAGGTTGTTTCTTATGACCTAGCATATGATCTATCTTGGAGAACAAGATGGTGAGAAAAAAAGTGTATTCTGCTGTTGTTGGTTGGATTATCCTATAAATGTCTGTTAGGTCTTATGCATACCTGTTAATATGCATATACTATTATATTGTTTAAGTTTTCTATTGCCTTATTAATCATCTACCTGCAATATTCTATGCACAGTGGAGTACTGATGCCTCCAACCGCTATTGTGGAATTATCCATTTCTACCCTTAGTTCTGTCAGGGAAACTAAAATATATTTTGACCAGAAGTGGGGTGCTGCTATTGTACGCACGAAAAAAAAATGTGGAAATGGTTTTGGAATTAGGTAATGGGCAGAGTCTAGAAGAATCGTGAGGTGCTTGACAGAAAAAGCCTAGATTTCGTTAAAGAGACTGTCGGTATAAATTTGGATCCTAAGGGTACTTCTGATAAAGCCTTGTCAGAAAATGATGAACTTGTATTTAATCTTCTTCCAATATTGAATATAATTCGCCAGTCAAGCCATCTAGTCCTGACTGTGCTTTGTGGAAAGTTTTAAAATAATGAAGTAAATCTATGTATTATTCGTCTATTTGAGCTTGCTATTTTTTTTTTTTTTGTCAATTTGGCTGTTCTGTCTTTCTAGGAATTTCTCTGTTGCATCTAAGTTTTCTCATTGGTTGACATAAAGTTATTCATATTATTCCTTATCCTTTTTATTTCTGTAATGTCACCAGTGACCCACTTTCATTTCTGACTTCAGTAATTTGTGTCATTTCTCCTTTGCTTCCAGTCAGTCTAGCTGAAAGTTTGTTAATTTTGTTAATCTTTTTAAAGAAAAAACTTTGGCTTCATCGATTTCCTCTGTTGTTTTTCTGTCCTCTATTTTATTAATTTCCCCTCTAATCTTTAACATTTTCTTCCTTGTGCTTGCTTTAGTTTGCTCTCTTTCTACAGTGTATTAAGGTGAAAAGATATGTCATTGATTTAAGATAGTTCTTCCTTTGAATATAGGTGTTTACACCTATAAATTTCCCTCTCAACACTGCTTTATCTATACCCACTGTGTGGTTGAAAACTGGAGGAAAGGCTGGCCTTGTTTTTAAGTGACAGAGAACTTGGCACAATTGTGTTCTGATGCCAGATGGATGTAGAACTTGAAAGTGATGAACTTAAGATATTGAGCTGTGATTTCCAAGCTAAGTGTGGAAAGTGCAGTCTGGCTTCTCTTTGCACCTTATAGTAAATAGCTAGAGGAAAGGGATAAGCTGAAAACTGAACTCTTAAGCATGAAAAACAAGAAATTGATTGTGAAATTCTGAACCTATCCAAATATTGTGCTCTGAGAATAGGGCGAGAAGTGGCTCAATCAGAGACCTCACTGAGCTTCCAGAAAGTAAATAAGGAGAATAAGGCTCACATAAGGGTTTAACTGAATATGAAATCAGTCAGTTATTTTGGTGGAAGTCAGGATTGGAAATGCAGTCATGCAGGAAGGATTTGTGGAAAAGATCTATTGTCACATGGTTTGGACCCTTGGAACTGATGCAAAGCTGACAATTTTTTGCAAAATGTATATGAACAGAACCACTGGCAGCCTGGAATAGAAGGGATGGAGAAGGGAAAAACAGGAGGAATAATGACTTCTAAGGCTGTACCGTGGAAGCTGAGGTCTGTACTGAAGAGATCTCCTTAGGCCAAGAGAACTGACCTGCTCATGTACATGGAAAGGACAGGCTCATGCCTGCATCTGGAAGGGATGGGCCTTCTACCTCATTGTTCAAGGAAAGTGCCTTCACCCCAATGCTCAAAGATAGTGGGGCCTGCATCCCTGACTTCAAAGAGAGCCTGGCCAAGAACCCAATGCTTGGAGAGGGTAGGGTCTGTGCCCTGGGATTTGTGGAGAACATGGTCACTATCCCAATGCTGAAAGGTTGGAGCCTTCATCCTTGTTCAAGGACAGTATGGTCACTGTGCAAGTGCTTGGAAGGTGTGGAGCTGCTGCTCTATCAGTGCTGGAGGACAAACATCATCCCACAGATGATTCTCCGAACTTAAGATCAAATGAATTTGTGCTTCTGGGTTTTGGGATTGTTTGGGAGCTGTGACTCATTTTTTCCTTCCAATTTCTCCCTATTGGAATGAAAATGATTATTCTATGTTTTACCCTCCGTTGCATATTGGAAGCAGATAAATTGTTTTCTAGGTTTCACAGGTCTATCAGACAGAGAGATTTTACCCCAGGATAGACCACACTCCAAACTGAATTTGATGAAACTTTGCATTTAACCTTGTTCTAAAATGTTCTAAGGTTTTGAGGATGCTGTTATGTAATGAAAGTATTTTGCATGTAGAAAGAACATGTCTTTTGGGGGTTCGGTTGGCAGACTGTGGTGGTTTGGAGCTTTGTACCCCAGAAAAATGTCTTCTTAAACTTAATCCATCCCTATGGATGTGAACCCATTATAAGTAGGACCTTTTGATGAGGCTACTTCAATTAAGAAGTGGCCCAACTCAATCAGGAAGGATCTTAAGGCTATTATTGGAGTTCTTTATAGGATAATGAAATTCAGACAAAGAGGAAGCAACAGAAGAAGTAGCCAGAAGCTGAAAATCAATGGAACCTGGATGAGAATAGAGATGCCATGAGAGGCTGCCATATACATTGCCATGTGAGAGAAAAGCCAAGACAAGGATCAACAGCAGCCAATCCCAGAATGTATTCTTTGGTAAGAAAGCATCACCTTGATGATATCTGGGTTTGGATTTTTCCTGGCCTCAAATTGATGAGCCAATAAATTCCCATTGTGTAAGCCAACCCATTGCATGGTATTTACTTGAGTAGTAGAGGAAAGTAAAGCAGGTGCATGCTTATAATTATTATAGCTTTCTGAAGGTTGCATATTGACTATCAATGTTTCTTCAAGTTCACTGATCCTTTCTACTTTTGAGCCTCTCTATTGAGTTTTCATTTCAATTATTGTACTTTTTAGCTCCAGAATTTCTATTTGATTCTCCTTTATGGTTTATATTTTTGTTAACATCCTCTGTTTGCTGAGACATGGTCATCATACTTTCCTCCAATTCCTTGAATTATATTTGTAACAGTTGCTTTGAATTCTCTGCTCCTGAGTTCAAACTTTCTCAAAGACAGTTTCTATAGACTGCTTCCCCCCTCCCCCTCCTTGTGTATGGGCCACATTTTGGTGTTTCCTCACATGTTTCATGAATTTTGTTGAAATAAGTTCCCCATTTCCCCTGCAGAGTGCATCCTCTGATGTTGCTCTTCCACAGGTGCAATCTTGGGCGTGACTCAGTTACCCAGTTACCCTGGGATGCCAATAGTTTATCAGGGCTTTATTTGAATATCTCTTTCCCTGATCTCAATTGTTGTTGTTTTTCCCTTTATTAATACAATGCCTACCTATTAGCCTCCACTAATTGTTGGAGATTGAGCTATTGTTTCCAACAAGGCCCCAGGACATAAATTGCTTCACAGTTTTTCTCAATTAGCTAAGGCCCTTGATGGTCTTTCAGGCTTGTTGTGTCTGCAAGGATGTTCTTCTTAGCTGTCTCTTTCCCTGGTTTGCTCTCTTAAACTTCTACCTGGTCTGCGGTTTAGCTTGTTGCTCCCAGGGGGTCCCTTTTTAATAGAGTACCACAAATCTCCATTGTTGAACAGTGCCCTTGGGTTTGAATTTACCCAGGCTTTGTTCCAAATAAAGTGCATTCCCTTGGAGAGAAGTATGGAGCTCTCTGTTCTCAGAGTCTTAGTCTCCCAAGCACAGAATCTCTGTACCCCTATTAGGGAGCTAGAGGCAAAGACACTTCTCAAATAGTGACAACCCTGTCTTTCAAGTGTGTTGGGTGAGGGCAATAAGCTCTGGTCTTCTCATCTTAACTTTTCCAGCACCGACCTCTACCCTATGAACAAGTTAGGGCAAGATTGATCAGGGCCTAGTATTCTTGGCCTGTCCTGACAGGTGTAGTTTAACCACCCTATGAGTGTGGCTAGTTGGAAGAAAAGAGTTGCAGACTCCTCATATGCTCTTTCTTGGAAGAAATGTGTTTCTGTGTGGTGTGTGGAGGTGGGAGAATGAAACCAACAAATTAAACAAACAAGATAGAGCAAGAACAATATGCAAACATTTAAAGACAAAAATGATTGGAAAGCTAGACATGAAGAATTGATATTTATGCACCAACAGCTATGTGTGAGACTAATGAAATTATTAATACCCATACTAACTGCACTGGCAATCTCATTGAGTAATGTAAGAGGAGACACATGCTCTTCTAATTTTACTTTGATCCTTTTACTTTCCCATTGTTAAATAATTTTATAAGGTATAGAATCACAGGCACAGCCTTTTTTCAGATACAGCAAATAAAAATAAAATTAAAGTATGAAAATTAACTTTATAACAACTGGGTGTGGCTTACAAACTTCCTGAAACAAATTTTTGTTGTTGTTGTGAAATTGAATCTTCTTCCCACAAGAAAACTAAAATCACCATTTAATGTTTGGCATGCTTTTATTGTTCAAAATCTATGGAATTATTTGATCACAAAATTTGCTTCTCTCATGATTATATTTAATAATTTCCAAAAAGTATGAATACATTTGAAAAGGGAGTGATTTAACCCTAAAATATTTTGTTTGTACAGCTGTTACTTTTTTTGCCTAAAAGGAATCCAAAGTCTAATTATGAAAATATTCTCTTTGAATTTTGAAATTTCCTGTTAAATATTTTAGATAAATTCATTCAAAAATCCCTTTGCAGAGAAATTTAAGTAGTTCTGATGGAATTATAAAAAAGATCAGAAAAAATAACAACAGAAGCATATATGTATACAAGTATATATATAACACAAGGGTCAGTTGTGCAAGAAACAAAAAAAAGGAAGCAAAAGAGTTGAAGATAAAATGTACAAAATAAGATGGGAGAAATAAACCTAAATATAAAAGTAATTACAAATAAGGTAAAAGGACTAAATTTTGCAGTTTAAAGGCAAGTCATACAATACAATAAAACTTAAATGCTCTGTTTTTTTCCACTTCCAACAGAGCATCTAAAACACAGAGACACAGAAAATTCAAAAGCAAAGGAAGATAAAAATTTATATCATGGAAGTATTTCAAAGAAATATTAAACAACAAAAAAGGAGCTTGTAAAATAAATATTAGGCAAAACATACTTGAAGGCAAAAGCGCTATGAGAGATATAGACTGACCTACATTATGAAATAGTCAATTTACCAGAAAGATACATCAATTCTAAACTGGTATGCATTATATATAGGCTCAAAATATACAAGGCAAATTTGACCAAAAACAAGTAGAAAAAAATAATTAATTTAGTAAAAGTAAAACATTCTCAGGGTTATTTCAATAGATGGAGAGAAAATATTTGATAAAAATTAATACCCATTCATGATGAAAATGTCTATTGGACTAAGTATAGAACAGAACTTTCTATCTCCAAAATGTTACCGAAAGCATCATATGAATGGTGAAACATTAAAAATATGTATTTAAAATCAGGTTGTATTTTTGGCATACTTTTGCTATTGCAATAGTCTTTTCAAACGAAGTCCAGATTTGTTTCTTATTTGAAAGCACAAAGTATGCAAAAGTGGTTATCTCACATTAATGTCCAGCAGCAAATATACATTTTCAAGGAGCCACTCAACAACCATAGCGTTAGGATAACTCACCCTGTACATAAAAGCCAGCGTGGTAAACTCGATGCTTACACAATGGGCCTATGAACAGAATGTTCATCTTGGTAGGAATGATAATAATGTGTGAACAAAGTCTCACAGGCTGTCTCTCGCCAAGGCTGGCTCGAATACTGTCACTGACTACAGAATGCTCAGTCTGTTGGCAAAGGAGATCAGTGCTGAGTCCTTGATAGGGCAGAACTATTTCAAGGTCCTCAGGACCCCATATAAAGACCTCCAATTCACACCCCTACCCCTGATATCCAGATCTGCCAATTTTGGCATTTTACTACCTTTGCGGTATCATTCTATCATTTGTCTGTCTGTCTATCTATCTATCCTCTATCTTCTGAGCATTGGAAAGCAGACTGCACACTTCACACTCCTTGAATACAGTACTTCCATGTACATTTCCTACAAACAAGGATCTTCACTTATGTAATCATCTTAAGTGCAGTTGACAAGCTCAAGAAATTTACATTTGATATAAAGCTTAAATTCTGCAATTTTTAATTCTACTTAATTAATTAAATTTAAATAGGCATAAGTGGCTAATGGCCGTCAAATAGGATGGCACAGTTCTACATTATATATATTATAAAACTATGTAACAAGTGACATAAGTTGCAGCAAAAGTCATTGATCAAATTATTTTAATAATTTCCAACTACAGTGTGACTCTGGCTAGCTTAATGATGCTTCTGTCTTGGCCATGTTTTGTCTGCATCAGTTCCAATGATTTTTTCATCTAATTTATAGTCTGTAGTTACTGGAAATCCTGCCAGGCATGTAATGGGGTGGGTTCACATGGCAGACCTCCTCCCCAGGTTTCTGCTTTCCCCACTGGTCTCCTGGACTCTCAGTGACTCTTTCTCCATGTACACATGTACTACCATACCTTCCAGATGCTATTCATACACCAGGAACTGGTGCTGGGAGCATCTGAACTAGAGGACAAGCAAGACAGGAAAGCAGGGTGTTGTAGAACAAGGGACAATTGGCTGAGTTCGTCTCATCTTGATTGTCAGAACCAGCAACTTGCCTCATTTGTGTGTTTCATCCTACAAAAAGTCAAGGATTCAACTGGCTGCAGTCCAGTTAACACATGGGGCAATGGCAAAAGTGGGAAAGAATGAAGGAGAGAAAGAAAGAAAGAAAACATAGAAAGTGCAAAAGATGGACAGTGCTGGACAAGGGCTCAATTAGGGCATTCCCCAAGGCTCAGTTTACCCCAGCAAGTGACAGAACAAGCAGGTGCAGGGAGATTCCTCTGCCCAGGGGTCAATTTTGAGGGTGAGGTGGAAAGGAAGACAGGTGAGGCTTATTTGCTGGAGAGTCTCTTTTCTGGCTAACTTGAGTCTCCTGGAGATATTCACTGACAGACCTCTTTCTATCTACAGAGATTTAATCCACCAGGGATTAAATTGTCCAGTGAAACAGAGCTCCTCAAAACCACATGAAGGGATGTTAACACTGTGTGAAGGAATACATCCCTTCCAAACAATTGTTTGTGTCCTTGGCGAGCTAATATCTGAGCTGGGAGGAAACTATATCACCTCTCGGGCATGAGGCATCTCTTCATGGGTTTAAAGAACAGGTCTTCCTCAATTTAACTGTGCCACCCTCGACTCCTCTAAATTTCAAAATAAATAACTATTTTTTATACCTGGCCCCTCCCTCTCGTTATGAGCTTTGATATCAAAAGGGGAAAAATATCTTGGAATCACAATTGGCATCATGATCTTTACATTCATTAATTGATTGAGTATACTGTTTTTAAATACCATTGCTCTTGGACAAACATCAGGCAATATGAAGTATTTCAGTATTTTAACAACTGCTAATATTGCTAAATTTGACATTTCCATGGAAGTATCAGTCCTAAGGCATGTAATAATGGCTTCTCCTCACTACTGGTTTCCCACAATTTTGTGTTTGACACAATTTCTTTTCTCTCCCAGGGACTGTAATTTGTTTTCACGCCTTCTGATTCTCCTCTTTAGTTTACTTCATTTCTGTGAACTGTTTTCAAATGGGAATAATGATATTTGTTTATTAGCCCGAGTCCAATCGATGCAGGATATCTGAGTGAGCCCTAGACGTTGTCCTGGTTCTATAAAGAAGCCAGGCTGCAGAGAAGGACTTCTTAGTGACTTAATGACAGTTGGCATACTGGGGTCTGGCACTAGGTATAGAACTTGTGGCATGCACGCATAGAACTGGGCCTTGGCAAGCAGGGTTCAAAGAAGTTTATGTTAAGTTCAGAGTTAGAATGTCATCTTTCATATTCAGGTAGATAAGAAGTCTCATGCCAGGTGGCTTGGGGGAGGGTTCTTCTTTTCTTTTTTAATTAGTGAAATTTACCAAAGGACTTATGAGAATCACTGAAGCCACATCCTGTAGTAAAATCTATGAACATTATTTAATGAGCTTTAGATAATAACTTCCAGTGCCTCCTACCCAAGGAGCTGGTTATTAGCTTAGCCAGAGGCTTACGTGTCTCCATTCAGACCTGGAATCCTTGTTCTGCATTTTCTCAGCGTAGCAGATACCTTTTCTGTGGTCTGATGTTCTCAACTGAGAGGCAGATTCTTTATTTCTGGGCCTTTATGACTGTTTACACAGAGACCCCAGCTTTTCCCATCTGTGAATGCTCAAAGTTCCCTCCAAGTGCCACTTACAGAGTGCTGACCACTGTGCTGGCTAAATGCTGACCCCACTGCCTGCTTCTTTGTTAACGTCAGGCATGGAGTTTCTTTCCTTGACTCCTGCAAACCTTTCTGACCTGAGTATTCACAGGATTAGAGGACTTTCTCTGCTGCCTAGGTTGTTTTTTTTTTTTTTTTTTTTTTTACCTCTGCAGAGTTCTTGGTCTCTGCTCTACTGCAAGTGTGCCTGAGATACGATGGGTAACCCAGAGACTTAGTTTATTTTGGTGGGAAGAGCTAGTTCCTGATCGAGGTTTGAGCTGAAATATCCCCACCCCATTTGAGGGAGACCCTGGCATCCGGTATTGCATAATGACACATTCCTCTAGCACTAACAGTCCATCAGTGCTGTTGCTACAAAGTACACGGAATGTTAACTCACCGAACAGATTGTATTTTGACTCTAAACAAAAGATGGAATGTGCTTATCCCAGAACTCCTCATTATTTGACTGCATTGATATGTCCTCTAATTAGGTACCTGAAAACAAAGTTATTCTGGTGGCTTAATGTTTTGAGATACTAACTTATGCTTCCTCTCTCCATAATAGTTCCTTCTTTCCCTTTCCCTACAGTCAAGTAGGAACTTGATAATCTGCTCCCAATATCTCAAGAGAAGTATAGGGAAGGGCTTTTTTTTTAATTAAAAAAATTTTTTTTTTCCTGAATGCTAAATACCAGCAAGGACTTTTCCTCATTAAAGTAAAATGGCTTAATTAAAAAAAAAAAAAAAGAAAGGAGGGAGAAGATTCTTTCCCAGTCTGGCAGGAGAGAGGGAGCAAGCAGGGACTATGTCCTGTCTATTGGGTATTGGGTGACCCTGGGGAGGCACTAAAGGGAGCAGCTGTGTGATCCAGCTGTGCCAGGAATTGACACCCACCTACTGTAGGGAAAACAGGTGATAGAAATTGTTGAAAAGGGCCTGGTGATCATGCAAATATTATAAAGGTGCCACATGCCATCCTCCTCCTGTTATGTAGGAGACAGTTAAGGTCAAATGGAGCTATGGCTGTCCGCAGCCGTCTCGTTCGGCTTCTGATCCCCGGCCGGCGAAGGGAACAGGAGGGGAGAAAGAGACAGGCGCAGGCAAACCGACTCGAGTGACAAACACGGGTTCGAGGCACGCAACGGTTGTGAGCACAGACCTTTACTGGAGTTAAGCTTGCATTCTCTGTTACAGGTTCCACGCGGGCCTAAGCACCCCGCGGGGAGACAACCTCTGTGCGGCCGTCAGGTACGGCTCCCTGTGGGTCGTCTCCACCCACCCTGTCCGGGTAACCTCTTATATACTGTGCCCAAACCCAATAGGTTAGTGCCACGTATACAGAGGTGATTGGAAGATAGGGTTGGTGGGCGCGTACGTCATACGCGGAAACAGGATGCGGGCGCCATCTTGACTCACTCGATGGGCGGGGGGAACTCTAGAGCAGGCTGCAGCGCGTCCACTAGGCCAGACCCGGGAGGCGGCTCTCCACATCTCCCCCTTTTTTATTATTTTTGGTCCGTAGACCCTTTCTTAGACCCAGTGTCTCCATTGATGAGTGAGCTCCCGTGAGCTTGATTAGCCCACTACTTGTTTTGGTGCTTTGGGGAGTCTGGACTAGGCTTGCTAGGCACCAACCAGAATGCCTCCTCATATAGAGACCTGAGAGCCCGTGAACTGGAAACCACGTGACTCTCCCTGCAGTGCTTCGCCTCGCAACTGGGCTAAGCGGGGCTCAGGAGAGCGGCAACCAGAGTCGAGAGTGTCACTAGATGTCTCTGTGCAATGGCCGGAGTCTAGTCTGGCCAGGACCGTGACTCTGCCTTAGAGATCATCCTTTAGACAAAAATTATGACTTCTGGTGCCGCCTTTTACACCCGGGACACGGCCATGGGCTTTGCAGCAGATCCTGTTTTCGAGCGCCCCGCCCTGAGTGGCCGTGACGGGCCACGCAGTGGGGGGGAGGACAGGGCTACGGTGCGGGTGTCGCCAGGGGCATCAGGGGCAAGTGACATAGCCAACATAGTGGTGATGCGTAGCTGTTGCTGCGTCTGGAACAAGCGTTCTAACAAACATTTAACAGTGACTAAGCCCACTAATAGTCCCACTGCCACGAGGATCCAAGTAGTCAAATTGGGCCAAGAGAACCATGAGGTGACTCGGTTCCACAGACTTTGTACAGTCTCGCCCAGTTTGGAAAGGTCGAAGTCAACGGGGGTCAACTTGATATCCCCAAGCACTCGAAGGTCTGAATCCACCTGTTGGGAGAGGTTAGTAAAGGTAGGGAGGTTTTAAAGCTGGTCCCCTTTCTATACGATAGAAGGGTGACTAGCGCTCCTGTTGTCATCTTGTCGTTCGTCGCCATCATCAGCAGAGTTGGAGACCGGATCTGGTGGCTCTGGTTGGAGGCTTATCAATTTTCTGGGCAACAGTTCCTTGGCGTCCTCGGGCGACGTCACGGTTCTCACCAGTCTTTCCGGAACCCACACTGGTTGACGTCCTGGCTCCTGGGGAAAAACACAAACAGAGCCTCTGGCCCAGCTGAGCACTGGGTCAGGGCCTTGCCATTGTCCTGACAGGACATCCTTCCAACGGACTAGACCTCTATGTGGAGGACTCGGAGTGGTGTGCTGAAGGGCAGGTGTCATGCCTTGTGAATTTTCATTAAAAAAATTGTACGTAAACAAGGCTATAGACAGTTGAGCCTTTGGGGACAGGCCGTGACCTATTCCCCCTTTCTGTTTCTTTAGTAAGTCTTTGATGTCTAAGATGAAAATAGACCAATGCTCTGGCAGAGCTGAGAGAAGGGGCAACCCCATCTGAACAGGTCCTAAGGACTCCATGCAATTATTAATGGCTCTTAAATCATGTAACAATCTCCATCTGCCTGATTTTTTCTTTATGACAAATACGGGTGTGTTCCAAGGCGATGTGGAGGGAATGATATGGCTCTCTTTTAGCTGTATAGACACTAGAGTATGCAATGCTGAGAGTTTTTCCTGTGATAATGGCCACTGAGGCACCCACACCGGGGTACTGGTCTTCCATTTTAGTTTTATAGGTGTGGGTGGGAATCTCCCCTCAGTGGCCCCTAGGAAAAACCCAGGCCTCGTCTGTCAGAATTGGAGACAGCTTGTATAGGCCTTGCGCGCCCGTGCAATGAGGCTCCTAAGCCTTTGCCGGGGACATATCCCATTCCTTTTAACAAGCGCTTAGAAGTTGGAGAGCAGCCACTGTAATTACCTGATTCGGCCACCAGAGGGAGCCCGTGGTGAGGGTTTTTGGCGAGATCACCAAAACCATTCACCGGAAGCCGCCGCGTCCCTGCAGCAGGCGCTGGCGGGGCGGAAGGCTGCGTGGGTGAGACAGGGGGCCTCCCCCAATCGATCAGCGGAGGCGCGTCTGCACCCTCGGTCTCATCACCATCTGACTCTGAGTCAGAGGTGTCTGAACTATCGCTTGACTCTGGCGGCTTGCCTTTACGGGAGCCGTCCGCAGACGAAACTGACTGAGTTTCTTGGAGCGCGTGCCGTGCCTGCAGCAGTGCGGAAGACGGACTGAGGCCTGAAGTAGACTCTGCCTCAGGGCAAGCACGGACGGTTTCCCAGATAGGGACCAGGATCGGGTCCATACAAAGGCCCGTCCGGCGCGCCCGTTCTATGTCATTACCAAGTTTTAACCAAGAAGGCAGACTGAGGCTACCGGAATGGGCGAACCAAAGGGCAAAGGTAACAACATCGTCAAGGAACCGCAGGAGGGAACTCTTCTTAACTGAGATGCCCCGCTGCTTCAAAAGGGTTTTTAAAGGGGGTAATAAAGGTGAACTTCCTGACTGCCCCATGCTTGCAGTCGGCACTGTCTTTAATCACTCGGAGAGCTCTTCCGAGTCACTGGGGCTACCTGAACGCCCACAGCCCTTAACTCTCACGTAATAGGAAGTACTCACCTTCTCGCGGTGATCAAGCGCGGGAAGTCCGCTGCGAGCTCAGGATGCGCGTCCTCACCAGCTCGGGGAAAGGCAGCAGAAGGGTTCCCCGTACGGGCCACCACTTGTCCGCAGCCGTCTCGTTCGGCTTCTGATCCCCGGCCGGCGAAGGGAACAGGAGGGGAGAAAGAGACAGGCGCAGGCAAACCGACTCGAGTGACAAACATGGGTTCGAGGCACGCAACGGTTGTGAGCACAGACCTTTACTGGAGTTAAGCTTGCATTCTCTGTTACAGGTTCCACGCGGGCCTAAGCACCCCGCGGGGAGACAACCTCTGTGCGGCCGTCAGGTACGGCTCCCTGTGGGTCGTCTCCACCCACCCTGTCCGGGTAACCTCTTATATACTGTGCCCAAACCCAATAGGTTAGTGCCACGTATACAGAGGTGATTGGAAGATAGGGTTGGTGGGCGCGTACGTCATACGCGGAAACAGGATGCGGGCGCCATCTTGACTCACTCGATGGGCGGGGGGAACTCTAGAGCAGGCTGCAGCGCGTCCACTAGGCCAGACCCGGGAGGCGGCTCTCCACATATGGCAAACCTGAGAGCTCAATGAGGCAGCCACTTCTCTGCTCCTGCTGGTGTCTGCCATTGGAGAGGAGGTCCACTATAGCTATATCTTCTGATTTTCAAAAGAAGTGGGACATTTTTATTTTGGGGTGAACTGTCCTGACTTTTAGAAGTCGGCTAAAAAGTCTTTAAAACATAGTGGAGGCCAAACAAAACACATCTGCAGGCCAGATGTAGCCTCCCTGCCCCTAATTTCTAAACTTTGGTTTAAATTGACAGGTCCGCAGTCCATCTGCACAAGGATTCCTGTGCCTGAGGAGGGCGCTACAACAGCCGAGAGCTGTTGGTTTGAAGAGGCCATGCAGGCAGGGTCCCGGGGAATAAGCAAACTGATGGCCAAGGACCAGAGGGCAGCTCGTTCACCAGGGTTTTGGCTCTGTGGCTTCACTCCAGGGAATGGGCAAGAAAGGAGAGGAAGCACTGGGGAGAGTTGTTTCACCAGCCGTGCATGATGAAGGCTGAAAATAGAAGTTGACTTGGGTCATGGAGAAAAAGGAGATGTGATATTTCTTGCACACAAGAGTTTATGAACTGAGATTTACCCTTGCTCTGAACAAGGGCTGGCAGGTACTGCTAACAATTCCTGAGTGAGCACATAATGCCTCCCAGTATCTCATCCATCAGGCATTTCCCTTAATCTTCAGACCATCTGGTGACCTGGGGATTATGCTGTGAATTTGATGATAAGGGACAGGATCCTGTTCCATTTTGAATCTAGAAAGATCACTGCCATGATATTTTTTTTAATAGCAGCTTTATTAAGTATAATTATAATGTAAAATTTACTCATTGTCATTGTACTATTCAATGATTTTAGTAAATTAAAAGAGTTGCATCAGCATTACCATAATCCAGTTTTAGAACGTTTTAATCACCCTAGAAAGTTTCTTCCTCCTTCTTTGTCTTCAATTCCCCCTCCACCCTCAGCCTTAGGCTGTTTTCTGTCTCTATAGAGTTTCCTTTTCTGGAAATTTTCCTACAATATTTAGACAATGCAATATATATTTTGCATCTGGCTTCTTTCATGCATAATGTTTTTGAGGTCCATCCACAATTCAGTCATGTATCCATAGATTTTTCTTTTTATGGTTGAGTGGTATTATACTACATGGATATACTCTGTTTTTTACTGTATTTCCCCACTGATGGACACTTGGATTGCTTCCAGTTTGGGGCTTTTATGAATAATGCCTGTATGAATATTTGTGCACATGTCTTTGTGGCACTGCCATGCCTCTGAGAGGGAGCGTTTCAACATCAGCCACTGAGACTTTAGGAAAGATATTCATTTCATAGCCAGTAATGTACAAACTAGCATATGCTTGGGGAACCAGGGAGAGGAACTTGACAGGTTCTGCTGTCGGTTGATGACTGCTTCAGCCTTCCACCATAAAGTCAGGTCCTGCTCAACATTACTGAGCTAAGAGAGGCAGAAGTGAGGGGAGAGGTCTGGGCCTTAAAGTGGACAAAAGCAAACAGGTGGCCAGTTCCTAGAGAGGATGATGGCTCTCACAACAGGGTAGAGGGAGTGCTGGCTATGAAACCAAAGTCCAGGTTACGTGAGCCCCATCAGAGGCTGATTAGGACACAAGGGGATGTGCTGCCTGCTTGTGGTTGAGCAACTTTTGAGGTATGGATCAATGCTGGTAGAAGAGAGGTCTTCCAACTTCTCTCAGATGAAAGAGGTAGCACTTCACTGAACAGCTTTCTGTTCAGTTTTTTCAACTTATTTTGGAATATTGGCACAACAGGTTAAATTCCTGTCAGTACACCTTTGTAGAAATTCCCTAAGGATTCAGTTTCAGGCAGTAATGCCTCTGATAGTATATTCTACTCTGAGGACTCTCTGGTATGCATATGAAATATGTGAATATTATTAATACAAGTTTATAAGAATAAGATTGTTTTATTGTTTTACTTAAAGTTCTCTATTATCTTTGTATATTACACAATAAAATACATGTGCATGCTAGCAACAATATACATGCTCATGAGAGAGAGGTCACACCCAATTCAGCTTCCATAAGACACATTTCAAAGAATATCTTCCCAAAGGAATACGTAGACACGCACATGCCATTTCATATTTTCTGAACATTGCCAGGATTTTTAGCACGCTTTTCTTAAATATTTGCATATCTCTTTATCTCAATATTTTTAGGACTTTCTGGGGAGTATTTGAAGTTCCCTTTTGTTGCCTATCACCCTGCTCCTGAACTGCTTCTCTAGTTTTTCTTATTATGCTGACCATCTGCATTAATGGGAGACTGCGGGGAAAAATGAAACAAACACACGAAAAACGCTCATTCACAGGAAACCAGACTTCCTACCCACAAACGAAATGATGCTGTTCTCTGAGTCTTGACCCTAACCTTCCCTCCCTATGTTGACATAGTTAGGGTGTTTTATCCATGAACTCCAACAGAGTGTTGAGATTGGCTGGGTGTTATAATAATGACTAATGAGAGGTCATGAGCTATGTCCACGCAAAAGACAAGATAGAGGAAACTCTTTCATCACCAGATGTTAAAATAGGAGAAAGATGTTTGGGTCTCATAATTTGTGAGTCCCAAAACATGAGTAGCATTACTCTTCGTCCTGCGAATTAAGACACTTGTTATGACACCGGCTTACAATAGGCCCATGAAGATTGGTCCCAGGTTGTTGCTCCACAGATTGCTTAACATTTTGCTGACTTTTCCAGCAAACTGAGATGACTTAACCGTCATGAGCCCGGCACCATCTGGACAGCTTGACCCTGTACATCAGGACCTCCCTACTGATGTCTGTCATGACCCTTGTCTGAGGATTTGTGGAGATTGAATCATGTCCCCTAAGAAAAGCCAAGTTCAAATCTTAATCCACATTCTTATGGTAAATAGGACCTTTGACGATGTTATCATTAGTTAAGGATTGGATTCATTTGTGAATAGGATCTTAGAAGATTCCATGTAGATGATGTAAAAATGAATCAGGAGGACTTTGATCCATATAGCTGAATACCTTTTAAGGAGAAATATCTAAACAGCTACAGATGGCCAAGAGGAAGAAGGAGAAATCAGGAGAAGAAGCCATGTGACAGTGGAGTCAAACGCCAGCCACAGAATCCCAAGGATTGTGGCAAGCCAGCACCAAAAGAATGCTACAGACTCTGGAAGTCTTTTGAGACCTTGATTTTAGACTTCTAGTGTCCAAAATAGGGAGACAATAAATTCCCATTATTTGAACCCATTGTAAGATATTTGTCATAGCAGCTGTGGTAGTTTGAAGCTATATATACTCCAGAAAACATGTTTTTAAATGTGATCCATTCCTGTGGGTGTAAAACCACTGTAAGTTGGGCCTTTTGATGAGCCTGCTTCAGTTAAGACATGACCCATCTCATTCAAGATAGGTCTTAATCCTATTAATGGAGTCCTTTATAAGAAAATGAAATTCAGGCAAAGAGAATAAAAGCCATGGAGGCAAACAGCTAAGCTCAGTGAAGCCCTTGAAGAAAAGGGAGAGATGTGTCTTTTGAATCAGAACTTGTACTTAGTATTGTTGCTGAAATGACTTAAGGCTCTGGGGATATTGTGATGGAAGGGATGTATTTTGCAATATTGAAAGAACGTGTCTTTTTTTGAGTCCAGAGGGACACATATAGTGTTTTGCAGCTGTATGTACCACAGAAAATATGTTCTTGAATTTAATCCACTCCTGTGGATATGAGCCCATTGTGAGTTGGACCTTGTGATGAGGCTACTTCAGTTAAGGTGCGACTCACCTCCTTCAGGATGGGTTTTAATCTGATTACCGGAGTCCTTTATAAGAGAATGAAATTCAGACAAGTAGAAACAGCCGCGGAAGCAAGAAGCTGAGATGAACAAAACCCCAGAAGAGAAAGGAGAGACCAGCAGATGCTGCCATGTGTTTTGTCATGTGGCAGAGGACCAGGCAGTCTTCGGCAAGAAAGCATTGTCTTGATGATGCCGTGATTTGAACATTTTCATAGCCTCAACACGGTAAGATAATAAATTTCCATTATTCAAGCCAACCCATTTCATGGTATTTGCTTAGAGCAGTCTAGGAAACTAAAATATCATCCTTTGCAAACTAAAACAGCATCCTAGGAGGGTTTCTGGGTGGTCAGCAATAAACCTATTATGAAGAAGACTCCTGATTGTCCCCATTTTCCTATGGGAATCACCAGAAATCCCATACTCGCTCAGCAGGGGTGAAGTGAAGAGTACTTCTGACACTCATCCCCTCAGCATGCGTTTGTTTAGTGTCAATTTAAACAACCTAGCACAGCACTTTTAATTTTGTTTGACTCAATCTTTTGATGTCAGTCTTTCCCTAATTTTCTTTATCAGAGTCACACTGTCACTGTGATAATCATACTGAAATTGAAGGGTATTTTGGTTTGCTAAAGCTGCCAGATGCAATATACCAGACATGGATTGGCTTTTACAAAGGCAACTTATTAAGTTACAAGTTGTAATTCTAAGGTTGTGAAAATGTCCAATTTAAGTCAATGACAAGAGAATACCTTCTTGGAGGAAAGGCAGCTGGCATCTGTGGTTCCTGTGTCACATAGGAAGGCACATGGAAATGTCCACTGGCTCTGCTCCTGGTTCACTGCTTTCAGCTCTGTGTCCTGCCAGTCTTCTCTTAGCATATCTGGGGCATTTCTCTCTCTAGGCATAAGTGAGTCTTCTCTTAGCTTATCCAGGGCAAAGTCTGGCTTTCATCTCTTTGCTTAGCATCTCCTGGGGTATTTTCTGTCTCCAAGCATCTGTGCTTTCTCTAAAATGTCTCACTCTTAAAGGACTCCAATAAGTGAATCAAGACCTACCTTGAATGGGTAGGGTCACATCTCCATAGAAACAACTTAATCAAAAGTTCCCACCCAACAATGGGTTTGCCCCATGAGTTGGCTTTTCTAGGGTACATAACAGTTTCAAACCAGCACAAAGGGTAAAATCAAAGTTAGGGCTATGGTTCAGGATATCATGAAAGTTTAATAAATTATACATGTAAGGAACTCAGAATAATGGCTGGTCCATGGTACATACTCAACAAATAAAAGCATTGATGATGAAGGTAATTATTACAATGCCTAGGAAAACTCTACTAAACTTTTATTTGTCCCATTCATGTATCTGTTCTGACATCAACGTCACACATTTTCATTATTGTACTTTAAAAATAAATTGAATATCTAATAGAGCAAGTTCCCCTCAGATTTTCCTAGACAATTTTATGTTTTTTCTTCCAGATGAATTTTAGAATTATTTGTATCAAGGACAAAAGATGATATAGTATATAAATATGAGTAAATAAATAAGTAGTATATAATATAATATGCTAATTTGGAAAGCACTTAACATAAGTACAATATTGAGTCTTCTCTTCCTAGATGATGGCTTATATCTCCATTTATTTAATATTTGGTAAAGATTCAAAGTCATATAGGTCTCACAGATTTCTTGTCAAATTTATACATAGAAATTTTATATGATTTCTTTGGATTATGAATTATCTATAATATTCCAAATGTTTATTATTTTGCTTTACAAACACTATTGATTTTATTCAATTATTTTGTACTTTGGCCATCTTACTGGATTCTCTCATGGTTTTTTCTCTTGCAAAATGAGATGAGAAAATGTGAGAACAAATAGCTCTAAATTTCAAGTCAGATGGATGTGGTTCAAACTTTTTAGAGACAAGTATGAATCGTATTTTAAATTTTCAGGGGGAATCTGCTTCATCAGAGAATATTTTCCCGAATAATTGAAGAAAGAGAAGAGAATTCAAGAAAATAGCCAAATGAAGGACTGTAATGCTGATATACTTTCTTTTTTCCTGGAAGTAGATATTATTTAAAAAAAAAATACATCATTTCATTTAATAAACACATAAACACCCATAAATTAGTTTTTCATTAATCCCTTTTTTTAATGAGAACTTGTTTCTTCCAGTTTCAATTTTATCGCAAAAGTGCTAGTCTAGTAACTCTTGCAGAGTAACCTTAGAATAATTATTTCTTACTGAATCCTTGACACTTCCACTGATTGCTATTTCCCTTGATAAGTAAATAATTCATCCTGAACTTTTGCTGAGAGTTGTCCATCTTACCAGGTACATTTATTCTCTTTGAAAATGGGAACAAGATCTGACTGGTATTGCTTGTTTATCTCATAGCTTAGCCTTTTTTCCTGGTTATTGGCAGGTGCTTAGCATTTTCATCTGACAATTCCCACAGCCCCTGGGAAGTAATTTGTCTGAGACAGGAGATCTGAACTAATTACGAGTTCATGCATGATATCTAAAGATGTCTTCATTTGTTTGGGGATTCAATTCCTCTAACTAATGTTTCCTTTTCTGAATTTAGTCTAAGAATGATTTTATTTGGCATAGAAAATGAAAAAAAAAGTATTGAACGGTTCACTATTCTCTGTCATCCATTCATATTATACTTTTTTACTCCTAAGCAAGCCTTTTCATAGTCTTCATCTGAACATGTTTAATCATTTTCCTATTATTTACTTTACATTTTCTAAGCCTAATCTTTTCCTGGCCCTTTTTACAGGTCTGTTGCCGTTTTCTATATTTATCCTGTTATATGTAGCCTCTTTTCTTCTTCCCAGTGTGTTTATTTAGCTTCTGAGCTCTTTATTTCTGCAATCATTTCAGACTCATCATGGACCTTTTTCTTTCTTCTGGACTGGTGAAATTTTGGCCCTATATAAGCAAAATTCAATTTTCATCTGGATCTCAACTTTCTAAATTGCCATCTTTTCCAGAATCTCAGGTAATATTATTATACCTCTTTATTTTCTGAACTTTTTGAAATCTATCATTCTAAAACCTGGTAATAACGTTTGGTCTAAATGGCATCTTATTATTATATCCCACTACTTCTTGCTCACTATCCTACCAAAATACCAAGGAAAACAGACAAAAAAGGAATATATACATTAGACATATTAGCCACACACATTAAAAGCAACATTCACCTGGCTGGAAGATTTTTGTAGAAATTAAATATTCACTAACTACAATGCTGAGTGCACTGAAACTTGTTTTTGGTGGGCTACTCACACTATTTGGAAAGAAAAAGTGGTAGCCTCTTCATAAGAAAATAAATTGAAAATAATAGTTCCTCTGCATTCTTAATAATTCCTACCCTGTTCATAAATGCAATGACTTCAACAACCTGAAAACAGGACAACCATTTTTCCACTGCATGGATGATGCTTTTGGAGTAAATTGTAATGCCGCTTCTTCTCCAAACCCTGAACCTCACTTATGGTGGATTGGATTGTGTACTCAATGTGGACATGTTCTTCATCTTGGCCTACATTCTGGGGATTGTGGACCTATTGTAAATAAGAACTCTTCAAGATGTTACTTTAGTTAAGTATGGCTTTAGTTAAGGCACGGACCAACTGAATCAGCTTGGATTCTAATCTTTCCTGGTGTCCTTTATAAGTAGAGTTTTAGTCAAATGGAGTGAAAAGCCACAGAGAAAATCCAGGAGTCAGAAGTTAATGGAACATGGAGAAGACATTGTCATGTGACAGAAAATGCAAGGAACCCTAAGAATTGACAACCATCCAGATGATACCAACCCCAGGCAGAAGCAAGCCTTCTAGCCTCTGAAACTGTGAGTGTTTTGGTTTGCTAAAGCTGATGGAATGCAGTATACCAGAAATGGGTTGGCTTTTACAAAGGGGACTTATTAAGTTACAAATCTACAGTTCTAAGGCCATAAGAATGTCTAAACTAAGGTATCAACAAGAGGATACCTTCACTGTAGAAAGGTTGATGGCATCCAGGGGTCCTCTATCACATGGGAAAGCACGTGATGATGTCTGCTGTCCCTTCTTTCCTAGATTGGTCTCAAAATGGCCCTCAGCTCCTCTGACTCTTTTTATTTCCCGGGAATTTTCTTTCTTAGCTCTTTGTCTCTCTGTTAGATCTCTTAAAGGACTTCAGCAAGTGGATTAAAACCCATCTTAAATGGTAGGCTCACATCTCCATGAAAACAATCTAATCAGAAGGTCCCAACCACAATAAGTCTACATCCACAAGTTTGAATTAAAAGATCATGACTTTTCTGGAGTACATAACAGTTTCAAACTAGCACAGTGAGCCAATAAATTCTTGTGCTTAATCCAACCTGTCATATGGTATTTGTTTTAGCAGCTAGGAAACTAAAACACCATCTCATATGTACATACATATCTCTTTTTTCACTTCCTTTTGGAGATAGTATGTCTAGAAAACAGCTTAAAAAAAAGTGATGATTGTGGGAGAAGTTGGAGGAGAGTTGGTCTGGAGATTGGCCATGGAATGCAGATTCTGAGAAGTCAAATGTTTTCCCCACAGTGGAACTCTGAGGGTAGCAACAGAGATAACTCTGATGGTATACAGTAATGAGTATAAGATTTTCCTCACTTTGGAATAATTTGTTTTCTCCTCCACTATCTCTAAGATCTCTCTTATTTCTTACTTCTCTCTCTTTCAATCCTTTAATCTCTTTGAGGTCATGTTTCCAACTCAAAGCCTTTCCATTTGCCTTAACCTCAGCCTGGAATACTCTTCCCACAGATAGCTGCATGGTTCCCTCATTTCCTTCACATCTGTACACATGTGTTACCTCTCCAGTAAGGCTTTCATTAACCACCTTATATAGAACATCAAATTTTCTGTTTCTTCCTACTTCATTTTTTCTCTTCATCCTTTGATGTTCTAAATAATTAGCTCCTGATTTTTTTTTCAATTTCCCACCACTGGAATTTGAGCTCAAGGGATCACAGTCATGGTTTAATCTATTACTGTTTTTCCAGGGCCTAGATTAGTGCTAGGCTATAGTAGATATTTTTGGATAAATAAATGGATCACTTTACATGTGGAGAACCAGCAGGGGATACGGGAGTAGATCACACTACAGCCTAGGAGAATTGTACTAGAATTGCAACTTTCTAAAAACATGCTGTGCACATCAATATAATGTCCAGCTACTTCTTTTGAGAAGGAATTTAGAACAGAATGCAAGTAAATAAAGTTAGTCTAAGGTCATTTAACACATCTCATTTGTTGACAATGCTAGGTCTGGAGATAGTCTTCCTTATTATAGAGTCAGTTATTATTATTAAAAATACCCACAAAAATGGGCGGGCCACGGTGGCTCAGCAGCAAGAACGCTTGCTTGTCTGCCATGCCAGAGGACCCGGGTTCGATTCCCGGTGCCTGCCCATGTAAAAAATGATAATTAAAAAAAATACCCACAAAAATAATAATATATAGTTGTGACAAAATGTCTTGGAACAGAGGATACCATTTCAGAGAAAAACAAATTTCTGAAAACAGTTTACCTTAAGAACCAAAAGAAAATTCTAGAAATTTTGGCAATATCAATAGATGAAAAATATATTCATATATCTTTATATAATTTATGTATACAGATAATTTCATGAAATAGGAGCAGAAATATATGAGGATGAGTTCAGATTCAAATATGATTAAGGAAAATTGATGAAGTAAAAAAAGGGTGGAAGAAGAAAGCAGTTAAGAATTGTGGGGAAGGAAAGGATTATTCAACAAACACCGTGTGAATAATTGATTCACTGTTTAGGAAAAAAAAAATCAATTTAGTTCTATACTGGATGTCAGAATAAATTCCAGACAGGTAAATGAATTTAAGGTAAGAAAATAGACTCTGAAATATTTCTAATAGGCAAATGAATGACTATCTGATCTCTTCACGGAGAAGGATTTTCTAAACTTCGTAACTTAAATGTAACCTCATGAAGGAATTCTTCTTTGACCACCCTGTCTAAATAAACAACCACCACCACTCCTTTATTTGCTATTATAGCACTGTATTTTATTTCCTGAATGTCATTTATGACAATCTGTACTTCTGCTGGATTGAAACTGTTATATACTCCCAGAAAAGCCACATTTTTTAAATTGAATTTTGTAGGGACAGACCTATTGTTGGATAGAATCTTTCAATTATGGAGATGTGACCCTGCCCATTCAAGATGGGTCTTATCGCTTACTGGAGTCTTTAAGAGAGAGACATTTCGGAGAAAAGCACAGATTCTTGGAGGAAGTAAATGCCCTGGGAGATGCTAGGCTAAGAGATGAAATCCAGTTTGCCTCAGAGAAGCTAAGAGAGGACTTTAGAATCAGAAGCTGAAAACAATGAACCAAGAGCAAGAACCAGCAGATGCCAGCCACATGCTTTTCCAGCTGGCAGAGGTGTTCCAGATGCTGGCAGCCTTTCTTCAGAGTCCAGGTATCATTTGCTGATGTCTTAATTCAGATATTTTCATGGCCTTAGAGCTGTAAACTTATAACATAATAAATCTCCTTTGTAAAAGCAAGAAAAAAAAATGGATGTAAGTTCACTAAAAAATAAGGAAGAAATTAAAATGCTTACTGGAGAGGGAGATTAAATGCAACTCTGACATTGAGAAATATGAAATCAGTAATGAGAAAATAGAAGGGTATTGCAGAAAAGGCCAAAAAAAGTGAAATAGCGAGGAAGAAGATGGTCAATCTAGAGCAGAGAAATGCCAAGGAATCCATAAGAAAAAATTTGTATAGACATAGGATGGTGCTTGTTCATAGAAGACAGTCGATAAAAGATAGAGTGCTTTTCATTGGCAATTCTTTGGCAATTCTACACGTCAGAATATGTAATCATCTGTATAGCTGATTTTTTTTTCCATTTGTAGAGTTTTGATGGAAAAATATTGGCGATTCCCACAAATTAATTCTTACCTCCATCAACTGGGCAATTGAAGACAAAAGTAACTGAAAGACATTTTCAGAAAACCAAAGGGAAGTAACTTGAAGACTATGATCACCAACTATAAGCCTCAACAATGAGGTTTATAATGGATATGAAATCATCAGTAACATTTTGGTCTTGCTGTTGGATCTTGTGGTAGAGACAAGGTTCTAAAAGAGCTTATGTATCATGAGAAGGTAAAGGAATGTGGTCTTTTCTTGTGAGCCATGGCACATAAATATTTTTTAAACCCTGAAAATAATTTTTCTCTCAAATGAAAATTTAATTTAAAGTAATAAAGGGAGTCTCTTATTTTTTCCGTTTCATACTCTCGAAAATTATGTGAAAATTGAGTTTGTCAAAGCTGAGTAATGGCTTTTATAACTGCAGGGGAGAATTTCTAGTTCCACGGACATAAAATATCACAAATCCCTAATTTCATCTCTCCCTTTGGAAATATTCTTTATTAAATATGTCCAGTGTTCTTTACATATTCTTTCAGCTTTTTATTTTTCTTCACAAGTGAACTGAATTAAGTATAATAAATAGTAAGCCAAGACAAAAATACTTAACCATTTGTGTCTGTATTATTTATATTAGGG
The DNA here is from genome assembly GCF_023851605.1 of Tamandua tetradactyla. Lineage (NCBI taxonomy): Eukaryota > Metazoa > Chordata > Mammalia > Pilosa > Myrmecophagidae > Tamandua > Tamandua tetradactyla. The sequence continues at coordinate 47,344,008 of NC_135331.1, forward strand.
TTATGAAACATACAGTAATAGCACTTTTACATTTACAAAATAAAGGCAATTTAGAAAATAAAAGTAAAAACAAAAGAAAGAAATGTCTAAAATCAATAATCTAAGATTTTACCTTAAGAAATTAGAAAAAGAAAAGCAAACTAAACACAAAGCTAGCAGAAGGAAGGAAATAATAAAAATTAGGGCAGAGAAATTAACAAAATAAAAAAATAGACGAAAAATAAAAGACTTCAAGGGAACCAAAAGACGATTCTTTGAAAAAGGTCAACAAAAATTGGCAAACCTTTAGTTAGACAGACCAAAAAAATAAGAGAAGAGACATAAATCACCAAGTCAGGAATGAAAGAAAGACCATTTCTAACAATTCCAGAGAAATTAAAAGAATGATAAGAAAGTATGGTGAACAACTTTAGGCCAACAAAGTAGACAACTTAGAATGGACAAATTCTTAGAGTCATCAAGACTACCGCAAGAATGTACTGATAACAAGATTATACCTATCACAAGTAAAGAAATTGAATTATTTGCCAAAAATCTAATCACGAAACAAAGCCCAGGCCCAGATATTTTCACTGGTGAATTCTACTTAACAATTAAAGAAGAAATATTGCCAATCCTTTATGAGCTATTTCAGAAATTTTTTTTTTGAGAAAACACCATTTGGAAAGTTTATACAAAAATCCTCATGAAAGGATGTCCTAATTTTTAATCTTTTTTTCTTTCATCTTTAGGGTCCCCCTTTCTCTCCTTTTAAAAGGGAGGGCAGTTCTATTTTCAATATAATTTAGGGTAGGACCCAGCTCCCTGATTTTAAAAAAGGAAAAAAATGCCCAAATCTGCCTGGTCTACTTTTTTTTTAAATTAAGTTTTAAAAAATATAACAACAAACAAACTCAGACATTCTTAACATATGATCATTCCATTCTACATGTATATTCAGTAATTCACAATATCACATAGTTGTATATTCATCATCATGATCACTTCTTAGAACATTTGCATCAATTCAGAAAAAGAAATAAAAAGAAAACAGAAAAAAAATTCATACATACCTTACCCCTTACCCCTCCTTTTCATTGATCACTAGCATTTCAATCGACTAAATTTATTTTAACATTTGTTCCCTCTATTATTTATTTTTATTCTGTCTGTTTTGCTTGTCTGTCAATAAGGTAGATGAAAGGAGTATCAGACACAGGGTTTTCACAATCACACAGTCACATTGCGAAAGCGATATCATTATACAATCATCTTCAAGAAACATGGCTACTGGAACACAGCTCTACATTCTCAGGCAGTTCCCTCCAGCCTCTCCATGACATCTTAACTTAGAAAGTGATATCATTTAATTCGTAAGAATAATCTCCAGGATAACCTCTCTAGTCTGTTTGGAATCTCTCAGCCACTGACACTTTATTTTGTCTCATTTCACTCTTCCCACTTTTGGTCGAGAAGGTTTTCTCAATCCCTTGATGCTGAGTCTGAGCTCATTCTAGGATTTCTGTTCCACGTTGCCAGGAAGGTCCACACCCCTGGGAGTCATGTCTCATATAGAGACAGGGAGGGTCTTGAGTTTGCTTGTTGTGCTGGCTGGGAGAGAGAGGCCACATCTGAGCAACAAAAGAGGTTCTCCTGGTGGTGACTTAAACCTAATTTTAAGTAGGCTTAACTTATCCTTTGTGGGTTTCATATGAACAAACTCCAGGATTGGGGGCTCAGCCTCTTGCTTTCGTTGTTCCCACTGCTTGTGAGAATATCAAGAATTCTCTGCTTGGGGAAGTTGAATCTTCCCCCTTCTCACCATTCCCCCAAGAGGACTTTGCAAATACTCTTTTATTCACTGTTCAAATCACTCTGGGATTTATCAGGGCATCACTCTGGACAAACCTACAAAACCTTATGCCCTACTCAAGGTTCCATGTACTTATGGTGTTCAATTAAGCTGTCCACATAAATTATATTAGGAATTGCACAAGTCAAAATTTTAATTTTGCACCAAATAAACATTGTTTGCTTTAGTCTCACACATAAGCTAAAATTTTAAAATATTAATTACCATATATTTTCAACATCCTGCAGTATTGACATTCCTTTGTTCTTCCTCATGCAAAAACGTTTTTAATTTTGTACATTTACTCACTATCATTATACACTCTAGACATTCCTAGGTTATACCATCTCAGTCTTTATTATCAATTTTTCTTTCTGAATTTGTTTGTGCCCCCCGCCCTTCTTCCTCTGTCATTCTCACTTTCAGCTTCATTCAGTGTTCTAACATTATTGTATTACAGTTAGGAAGTATTGTGCTATCCATTTCTGAATTTTTACAATCAGTCCCATTGTTCAATCTGTATCCTTTCTGCTCCAATTACTCAATATCTTACCCTATATCTATCTCCTGATGGTCTCTGCTCTCAACTGGAATTCTCCAAGTTCATTCACTAATGTCAGTTCATATCAGTGAGACCATACAGTATTTGTCCTTTTGTGTCTGGTTAATCTCACTCAGCATAATGTCCTTAAGGTCCACCCATGTTGTTACATACTTCATATCTTTATTCTGTCTTACAGCTGCATAATATTCCATCATATATATATACAACAGCTTGTTTGGCCACTCATCTGTTGGACATTTTGGTTGTTTCCATCTTTTGGCAATTGTAAATAATGATGCTATAAACATTGTAGGAGTTAATAGGTTGATTTTTAACCTAAAGCTTGCAGACACAAGTCATAAACCACAAGGGAGGGCAGACTTGAGCTTTAAGGATCTGAAACTTCAATGAAACTTAGATGTGCAGATAAAGTACAATGACGTGTGGAAGAGACTTGCTTAAAGGAATAGAACATTCTAACCTTAGAAGTATTTACTTCAACTTGTTTTTGCACTGCATACTCCTTAGCTTTTTTTTATTAATGAAAAAAATTAAGTAACACAACATTTAAAAATCATTCCATTCTACATATACAATTAATAATTCTTAATATTATCACATATATGCATATCATCATTTCTTAGTACATTTGCATCGATTTATAAAAGAAATAGAAAGACAACAGAATAAGAAATAGAACAATAATAGAGAGAAAAAAATAAAAATATAAAAAAATAAAAAAACTATACCTCAGATGTAGCTTCATTCAGTGTTTTAACATAATTACATTACAATTAGGTAGTACGGTGCTGTCCATTTCTGAGTTTTTCTATCCATTCTTGTTGCACAGTCTCTATCCCTTCAGCTCCAATTACCCATTATCTTACCCTATTTCTATCTCCTGATGGTCTCTGTTACCAATGACATATTCCAAGTTTATTCTCTAATGTCGGTTCACATCAGTGGGACCATACAGTATTTGCCCTTTACTTTTTGGCTAGTCTCACTCAGCATAATGTTCTCTAGGTCCATCCATGTTATTACATGCTTCATAAATTTATTCTGTCTTAAAGCTGCATAATATTCCATTGTATGTAATTACCACAGTTTGTTTAGCCACTCGTCTGTTGATGGACATTTTGGCTGTTTCCATCTCTTTGCAATTGTAAATAATGCTGCTATAAACATTGGTGTGCAAATGTCCATTTGTGTCTTTGCCCTTAAGTCCTCTGAGTAGATACCTAGCAATGGTATTGCTGGGTCGTATAGCAATTCTATATTCAGCTTTTAGAGGAGCCGCCAAACTGCCTTCCGCAGTGGTTGCACCATTTGACATTCCCACCAACAGTGGATAAGTGTGCCTCTTTCTCCACATCCTCTCTAGCCCTTGTCATTTTCTGTTTTGTTGATAATGGCCATTCTGGTGGGTGTGAGATGATATCTCATTGTAGTTTTGATTTGCATTTCTCTAATGGCCAGGGACATTGAGCATCTCTTCATGTGCCTTTTGGCCATCTGTATTTACTCTTCTGAGAGGTGTCTGTTCAAGTCTTTTTCCCATTTTGTAATTGGATTGGCTGTCTTTTTGTTGTTAAGTTGAACAATCTCTTTGTAAATTCTGGATGCTAGACCTTTATCTGATATGTTGTTTCCAAATATTGTCTCCCATTGTGTAGGCTGTCTTTCTACTTTCTTGATGAAGTTCTTTGATGCACAAAAGTGTTTAATTTTGAGGAGTTCCCATTTATTTATATTTTTCTTCAGTGCTCTTGCTTTAGGTGTAAGGTCCATAAAACCGCCTCCAATTATAAGATTCTTAAGATATCTCCCTACATTTTCCTCTAACTGTTTTATGGTCTTAGACCTAATGTTTAGATCTTTGATCCATTTTGAGTTAACTTTTGTATAGGGTGTGAGATACAGGTCTTCTTTCATTCTTTTGCATATGGAAATCCAGTTCTCTAGGCACCATTTATTGAAGAGACTGTTCTGTCCCAGGTGAGTTGGCTTGACTGCCTTATCAAAGATCAAATGTCCATAGATAAGAGGGTCTATATCTGAGCACTCTATTCAATTCCATTGGTCGATATATCTATCTTTATGCCAGTACCATGCTGTTTTGACCACTATGGCTTCATAATATGCCTTAAAGTCAGGCAGCGTGAGACCTCCAGCTTCGTTTTTTTTTTCCGCAAGATACTTTTAGCAATTCGGGGCACCCTGTCCTTCCAGATAAATTTGCTTATTGGTTTTTCTATTTCTGAAAAATAAGTTGTTGGGATTTTGATTGGTATTGCATTGAATCTGTAAATCCATTTAGGTAGAATTGACATCTTAACTATATTTAGTCTTCCAATCCATGAACATGGTATGCCCTTCCATCTATTTAGGTCTTCGGTGATTTCTTTTAAGTTTCTTGTAGTTTTCTTTGTATAGGTTAAATTTATTCTCTTTAGCTAAATTTATTCCTAAATATTTTATTCTTTTAGTTGCAATTGTAAATGGAATTCATTTCTTGATTTCCCCCTCAGCTTGTTCATTGCTAGTGTATAGAAACGCTACAGATTTTTGAATGTTGATCTTGTAACCTGCCACTTTGCTGTACTCGTTTATTAGCTCTAGTAGTTTTGCTGTGGATTTTTCAGGGTTTTCAACATATAGTATCATATCATCTGCAAACAGTGATAGTTTTACTTCTTCCTTTCCAATTTTAATGCTTTGTATTTCTTTTTCTTGTTTAATTGCTCTGGCTAGAACTTCCAACACAATGTTGAATGACAGTGGTGATAATGGACATCCTTGTCTTGTTCCTGATCTTTGGGGGAAAGTTTTCAATTTTTCCCCATTGAGGATGATATTAGCTGTGGGTTTTTCATATATTCCCTCTATCATTTTAAGGAAGTTCCCTTGTATTCCTATCCTTTGAAGTGTTTTCAACAGGAAAGGATGTTGAATCTTGTCAAATGCCTTCTCTGCATCAATTGAGATGATCATGTGATTTTTCTGCTTTGATTTGTTAATATGGTGTATTACATTAATTGATTTTCTTATGTTAAACCATCCTTGCATACCTGGGATGAATCCCACTTGGTCATGGTGTATAATTCTTTAAATGTGTTGCTGGATTCGATTTGCTAGAATTTTGTTGAGGATTTTTGCATCTATATTCATTGGAGAGATTGGTCTGTAGTTTTCTTTTTTTGTAATATCTTTGCCTGGTTTTGGTATGAGGGTGATGTTGGCTTCATAGAATGAATTAAGTAGCTTTCCCTCCACTTCAATTTTTTTGAAGAGTTTGAGCAGGGTTGGAACTAATTCTTTCTGGAATGTTTGGTAGAATTTACATGTGAAGCCGTCTGGTCCTGCACTTTTCTTTTTGGGAAGCTTTTGAATGACTGATTCAATCTCTTTACTTGTGATTGGTTTGTTGAAGTCATCTATTTCTTCTTGAGTCAAAGTTGGTTGTTCATGCCTTTCTAGGAACTTGTCCATTTCATCTACATTGTTGTATTTATTAGCATAAAGTTGTTCATAGTGTCCTGTTATTACCTCCTTTATTTCTGTGAGGTCAGTGGTTATGTCTCCTCTTCCATTTCCAATCTTATTTATTGCTTCCTCTCTCTTCTTTTTGTCAATCTTGCTAAGGGCCCATCAATCTTATTGATTTTCTCATAGAACCAGCTTCTGATCTTATTGATTTTCTCTATTGTTTTCATGTTCTCAATTTCATTTATTTCTGCTCTAATCTTTGTTATTTCTTTCCTTTTGCTTGCTTTGGGGTTAGTTTGCTGTTCTTTCTCCAGTTCTTCCAAGTGGGCAGTTAATTCCCGAATTTTTGCCCTTTCTTCTTTTTTGAAATAGGCATTTAGGGCAATAAATTTCCCTCTTAGCACTGCCTTTGCTGTGTCCCATCGATTTTGATATGTTGTGTTTTCATTTTCATTCGCCTCGAAATATTTACTAATTTCTCTTGTAATTTCTTCCTTGACCCACTGGTTGTTTAAGAATGCGTTGTTGAGCCTCCACATATTTGTGATTTTCTGGCACTCTGCCTATTATTGATTTCCAACTTCATTCCTTTATGATCTGAGAAAGTGTTGTGTATGATTTCAATCTTTTTAAATTTGTTGAGACTTGCTTTGTGACCCAGCATATGGTCTATCTTTGAGAATGATCCATGAGCACTTGAGAAAAAGGTGTATCCTGCTGTTGTGGGGTGTAATGCCCTATAAATGTCTGTTAAGTCTAGCTCATTTATTGTAATATTCAAATTCTGTGTTTCTTTATTGATCCTCTGTCTAGATGTTCTGTCCATTGATGAGAGTGGGGAATTGAAGTCTCCAACTATTATGGTAGATGTGTCTATTTCCCTTTTCAGTAATTGCAGTGTATGCCTCACGTATTTTGGGGCATTCTGGTTCAGTGCATAAATATTTATGATTGTTATGTCTTCTTGTTGAATTGTTCCTTTTATTAGTAGATAGTATCCTTCTTTGTCTCTTTTAACTGTTTTACATTTGAAGTCTAATTTGTTGGATATTAGTATAGCTACTCCTGCTCTTTTCTGGTTGTCTGCATGAAATATCTTGTCCCAATCTTTCACTTTCAACCTATGTTTATCTTTGGGTCTAAGATGTGTTTCCTGTAGGCAACGTATAGAAGGATCCTGTTTTTTAATCCATTCTGCCAGTCTATGTCTTTTGATTGGGGAATTCAGTCCATTAACATTTAGTGTTATTACTGTTTGGGTAGTACTTTCCTCTACCATTTTACCTTTTTTATTTTATATATCATATCTAATTTTCCTTCTTTCTACACTCTTCTCCACACCTCTCTCTTCTGTCTTTTCGTATCTGTCTCTCGTGCTCCCTTTAGTATTTCTTGCAGAGCTGGTCTCTTGGTCACAAATTCTCTCAGTGACTTTTTGTCTGAAAATGTTTTAATTTCTCCCCCATTTTTGAAGGACAATTTTGGTGGATATAGAATTCTTGGTTGGCAGTTTTTCTCTTTTAGTAATTTAAATATATCATCCCACTGTCTTCTTGCCTCCATGGTTTCTGCTGAGAAATCTACACATAGTCTTATTGGGTTTCCCTTGTATGTGATGGATTGCTTTTCTCTTGCTGCTTTCAAGATCCTCTCTTTCTCTTTGACCTCTGACATTCCAACTAGTAAGTGTCTTGGAGAACGTCTATTTGGATCTATTCTCTTTGGGGTGCACTGCACTTCTTGGATCTGTAATTTTAGGTCTTTCATAAGAGTTGGGAAATTTTCAGTGATAATTTTTTCCATTAGTTTTTCTCCTCCTTTTCCCTTCTCTTCTCCTTCTGGAACACCCACAACACGTATATTTGTGCGTTTCATATTATCATTCAATTCCCTGAGCCCCTGCTCATATTTTTCCATTCTTTCCACTATAGTTTCTGTTTCTTTTTGGATTTCAGATGTTCCATCCTCCAATTCACTAATTCTAACCTCTGTCTCTTGAAATCTACCATTGTAGGTTTCCATTGTTTTTTTAATCTCTTCTCCTGTATCTTTCATTCCCATAAGTTCTGTGATTTGTTTTTTCAAACTCTCCATTTCTTCTTTTTGTTCATCCCTTCCCTTCTTCATGTCCTCCCTCAATTTATTGATTTGGTTTTTGAAGAGGTTTTCCATTTCTGTTCGTATGTTCAGAATTAGTTGTATCAACTCCTGTATCTCAGTTGAACTATTGGTTTGTTCCTTTGACTGGGTCATATCTTCAATTTTCCTGGTGTGATTTGTTATTTTTTGCTGGTGTCTGGACATTTAATCAGATTTCCCTGAGTGTGAGACCCAGCATGTTGGAAGACTTTCCTCTGAAGTCTCTGGGCTCTGTTGTTTTTATCCTGCCCAGTATGTGGTGCTTGTCTGTCTGCGGGTCCCACCAGCAAAAGATGTTGTGGCTCTTTTATTAATGCCACTATTGGTGTTTGGTTGAACCCAGTCCCTGCCACTGTCAGAGACTCCGTCCTCTCCTTCCGGGCAGCCGCCTGTGGGGGAGGTGCACTGGCCACTGGCTGCCGCGGCTTGGGGAACTCGCTAATCCGAGACTTGCTGCTGGACTGGGAAACCGCCTGTGGGGGAGGGATGCCGGTCACCAGCCACCGCAGCTTGGGGAACTCGCTGATCCGAGACTCGTAGCCGGTCTGGGAAGCTGCCTGCGAGAGAGGGGTGCCAGCCGCCAGCAGCCGTGGGTTGGGGAAGTGTGTGCCACTTGGGGAGCTCACCGCAGCAGAGTCTCACAACTGGTCCAGCCAGTTCAGACTAGGGTACGCTGTGTGTATGGTCCCTGCCGTGGCCCCGGTAGCTGTTCTGCACTGCTTCTGGTCACCTAGTAGTTGCTCTGGAGGAGGATCTAAGATGCGTGTACCTTGCTAAGCCACCATCTTGGCCCCTTCCTTCTTTGCTCACAAACAACATTAATCATAATTCTTGCCAGTATATAAATTGTGCACCTGTCTGAAATAAACTTGTCTGAAGATTGATGTCTGCAGATCCCCTGATCCTTTTCTCTCTCATTTTACTTTAACATTCCTTAGGGTCATAGCCGTGGCTAACAAAACATTGGTGTGCAAATGTTCATTTGTGTCCTTGCCCTCATGTCCTCTGAATAGATACCTAGCAATGGTATTGCCAGGTCATATGGCAATTCTATACTTAGCTTCCTGAGGACCCACCAAACTGCCTTCCACAGTTGTTGTACCATCTGACATTCTCACCAACAGTGGATAAGTATGCCTCTTTCTCCACATCCTCTCCAGCACTTGTCATTTTCTGTTTTATTTATCATGGCCATTCTGGTGGGTGTGAGATGATATTTCATTGTGGTTTTGATTTGGTTTCCCTAATAGCCAGGGAAGTTGAACATCTTTTCATGCGCCTTTTGGCCATTTGTATTTCCTTTTCTAAGAAGTGTCTGTTCAAGTCTTTTGCCCACTTTGTATTCGAGTTGTCTGTCTTTTTCTTGTCGAGTTGAACAATCTCTTTATATATTCTGGACACTAGACCTTTATCAGATATATCATTTCCCAATATTGTCTCCCATTGTGTAAGCTGTCTTTTAGTTTCTTAACAAAATTCTTTAATGCACAAAAGTGTTTAATTTTGAGGAGTTCCCATTTCTTTTTTTCTTTCTTTAATGCTTGTGCTTTGGGTGTAAGGTCTAGTCAACCACCTCCTGTTATAAGATTTATGAGATATTTCCCTACATTTTCTTCCAACAGTTTTATGGTCTTAGATCTAATGTTTAGATCTTTAATTCATTTTGAGTAAATTTTTGTATAGGGTGTGATATATGGATCCTTTTTCATTTTTTAGCATATGGATATCCAGTTCTCTAGACACTATTTATTAAAGAGACTGTTATGTCCCAGGTGAGTTGGCTTGACTGCGTTATCAAAGACCAATTGCTCACAGATGAGAGGGTCTAAATCTGAACATTCTATTCAATTCCACTGATCAGTATATCTACCTTTATGCCAATACCATGCTGTTTTGACCACTGTAGCTTCATAATACTCCTTAAAGTCAGGTAGCGTGAGACTTCCAACTTCATTTTTCTTTCTCAGGATACCTTTAGCTATTTGGGGAACCCTGTACTTTCAGATAAATTTGGTTATTGATTTTTTTATTTCTGAAAAGTAACTTTTTGGATTTTAATTGGTATTGCATTGAATTTGTATATCATTTTAGGTAGAATTGACATCTTAACTATATTTAGTCTTCCAATCCGTGAACACAGTATGCTTTTCCATTTATTTAGGTCTTCTGTGATTTCTTTTAAGAATTTCTTGTAGTGTTCTTTGTATAGGTCTTTTGTCTCTTTAGTCAAATTTGTTCCTAAATATTTTATTCTTTTGGTTGCAATTGTAAATGGAATTCTTTTCTTGATTCCCCCTCAGATTGTTTATTACTAGTGTATAGAAACACTACAGATTTTTGAGTGTTGATCTTGTAACTTACCACTTTGCTTACCCATTTATTAGCTCTACTAGTTTTACTGTGGATTTTTCAGGGTTTTCAACATTTGGTATCGTATTATCTGCAAACGGTGATAGTTTTACTTCTTCCTTTCCAATTTTGATGCCTTGTATTTCTTTTTCTTGTCTAATTGCTCTGGCTAAAACTTCCAACACAATGTTGAATAACAGTGATGACAGTGGACATTCTTGTCTTGTTCCTGATATTAGGGGGAAAGTTTTCAGTTGAATTTTGTCAAATGTCTTTTCTGCATCAATCGAGATGATCCTGTGGTTTTCCTGTTTTGAATCATTGATATGGTGTATTACATTAATTGATTTTGTTATGTTGAACCATCCTTGCATACTGCGGATGAATCCTACTTGGTCAAGCTATATAATTCTTTTAATGTGCTGCTAGATTCAGTTTGATAGAATTTTGTTGAGGATTTTTGCAGCTATATTCACTAGAGAAATTGGTCTGTAGTTTTATTTTTCTGGAATATCTTTGTCTGGCTTTGGTATGAGGGTGACGTTGGCTTCGTAGAATGAGTTGGGTAGCTTTCCCTCCTCTTGAAGAGTTAGAGCAGGATTGGTACTAAACTAATTCTGGAATGTTTGGTAGAATTCGCATGTGAATCCATCTGGTCCTGTATTTTTCTTTTGGGGGAACTTCTTAATGACTGATTCAATTTCTTTACTTGCGTTAGATTTGTTGAGGTTGTCTATTTCTTCTCGAGTTAATATTGGTTGTTCATGACTTTCTAGGAAGTTGCCCATTTCATCTACATTGTTGAGTTTATTAGCATATAGTTGTTCATAGCATCCTCTCAGTACTTCCTTTATTTCTTTGGGTTCAGTGGTTATGTCTCCTCTTCCATTTCTGATTTTATTTATTTGCAACCTTTCTCTTCTTCTTTTTGTCAACCCCATTAAGGGTCCATCAATCTTATTGATTTTCTCATAGAACCAACTTCTGGTCTTATTGGTTTTTCTCAATTGTTTTCATGGTCTCAATTTCATTTATTTCTGCTCTAATCTTCATTATTTCTTTCCTTTTGCTTGTTTTGGGGCTAGTTTGCTGTTCTTTCTCTAGCTCTTCCAAGTGGACAGTTAATTCCTTGATTTTTGCTCTTTCTCCTTTTTTGATATAAGCATTTAGGGCAATAAATTTCCCTCTTAGCACTGCCTTTGCTGCATCTGATAAATTTTTATATGTTGTGTATTCATTTTCATTTATCTTGAGATATTTACTGATTTCTCTTGCAATTTCTTCCTTGACCCACTGGTTGTTTAAGAGTGTGTTGTTGAGCCTCCACATATTTGTGAATTTTCTGACACTCTGCCTATTATTGATTTCCAACTTCATTCCTTTATGATCTGAGAAAGTGTTTTGTATGATTTCAATTTTTTAAAATTTATTCAGACTTGCTTCGTGACCCAGCATATATGGCCACATGATCATATGCTGGGTCACAAAGTAAGAGAATGATCCATGAGCACTTGAGAAAAAGGTGGATCCTGCTGTTGTGGGGTGTAATGTTCTGTCAATGTCTGTTAAGTCTTGCTCATTTATTGTATTATTCAAATTCTTTGTTTCTTTATTGAGCCTATCTCTAGATGTTCTGTCCATTGATAAGAGTGGTAATTTGAAGTCTCCAACTATTATGGTAGATATGTCTATTTCTCTTTTCAGTGTTTGCCTCATGTATTTTGGAGCATTCTGGTTCAGTGCATAAATATTTATGGTTGTTATGCCTTCTTGTAAAGTTGTTCCTTTTATTAATACATAGTGTCCTTCTCTCTTTTAACTGTTTTACATTTGAAGTCTAATTTGTTGGATATTAGCATAGCTACTCCTGCTCTTTTCTGATTGTTCTTTGCATGAAATATTCTTTCCCAACCTTTCACTTTCAACCTTTGTTTATCCTTGTGTCTAAGATGTGTTTCCTGTAGACAGCATATAGATGGGTCCTGTTTTTTAATCCATTCTGCCAGTCTATGTCTTTTGATTGGGAGTTTAATCCATTAACATATAGTGTTATTACTGTACAGGCAGTACTTTCTTCTACCATTTTGCTTTTTGGATTTTATATATCATATTTAATTTTTCTTCTTTTTACCTTTATTGGTAGTCTTCATTTCTACACTCTTCTCCATACCCCTCTCTCCTCTCCTTTCCTATCTATCTCTAGTGCTCCCTTTAGTATTTCTTGCAGAGCTGCTGTCTTGGTCACAAATTTTCTCAGTGATTTTTTTGTCTGAAAGAGTTTTAATTTCCCCTCATTTTTGAAAGGCAGTTTTGCTGGATATAGAATTCTTGGTTGGCAGTTTTTCTCTTTTAGTAATTTAAATATATCATCTCACTGTCTTCTCACCTCCATGGTTTCTGCTGAGAAATCTATGCATAGACTTATTAGGCTTCTCTTGTATGTGCTGGATTGCTTTTCTCTTGCTGCTTTCAAGATTCTCTCTTTCTCTTTGACATCTGACATTCTGATATAGTAAGTGTCTTGGAGTACTTCTATTTGGATCTATTCTGTTTGGGATACGCTGCACTTCTTGGATCTGTAATTTTAAGTTTTTCACAAGAGTTGGGAAATTTTCAGTGATAATTTCCTCCATTAGTTTTTCTCTTCCTTTTCCCTTCTTTTCTCCTTCTAGGACACCCACAACATGTATATTCGTGTGCTTCATGTTGTCATTCAATTCCCTGTGTTCCTGCTCATATGTTTCCATTCTTTTCCCTATATTTTCTTTTGCTTGTTGGATTTCAGATGCTCTATCCTCCAGTTCACTAATTCTATCTTCTGCCTCTTGAAATCTGACATTGCAGGTTTCCATTTTTTTTTTTTCATCTTTTCTATTGGGCCTTTCATTCCCTTATGTTCTGTGATTTTCTTTTTTAGACTTTCAATTTCTTCTTTTCATTCATTCCTTGCCTTCTTTATATACTCCCTCAATTCACTCATTTGATTTTTGATGAGGCTTTCTATGTCTGTTTGAAAATCTTGAATTAACTGTTTCAACTCCTGTATTTCATTTGAATTGTTAGTTTGTTCCATTAACTGGGCCATATCTTCAATTTTCCTAGTGTGATTCGTTATTTTTCATTGGTGTCTAGGCATTTAATTACCTTAATTAGTTTATTCTGGAGATTGTTTTCACTTCTTTTACCTAAGATTTCTTGCTGAATGACTTTGTTGTGTATCTGCTCTTTGACATTCAGTTCAGCTTATTCTGGACCACTAGCTTAGGTTTTGTTTAACAGATCAGAATTTTTCAGTTCTTATTTTCTTGTTTCTTGCCCTGCTGGCATGGTGCCTTCCCCTCACCCCTCCTTAGGAGGGTCTACTTACATATTATAGACCCCAGTCAGATTTCCCCAGACCAAACTGGCCTCCTCTCAGGAAGAAACAGTCACCTGCACCAGTTTTCCCTGAGCATGAGACCCAGCAGATTAGAAGACTTTCCTATGAAGTCTCTGGATTCTGTGATTTTCCTATCCTGCCCAGTATGTGGTGCTTTTCTGCCTGTGGGTCCCACCAGCATAAGGTACCTTTAACTTCAGCAGACTCTCCCTGCTAGGGGTGTGGTGGAGACAGAGGAGAGCTTGTAGGCTGGCTTTAATCATTTCACTTTTCCAGACCCTGGGGTTTGAATTCCTTGAGGGAGGGAATCCCCCTGAGCTGGGGCCCATTCCTCTCTTGGGGAAAGCACAGGCTCCAGACAAGCTCTCAAACAAGCTTAATTCTACCTATGTTTGGGGCAGCTGGAGCCTGAGAAACCTTGTAGCTGTATCCAAAGGCTGTCAAGCCATAGAAACACAGCCACAAAAAAGAAAGAAAAAAACCTTTTCAGAGCAGGACCCCTGTTCCTCAGGTTTGCCAATAAAAAGCTTAAGTTGGTATGTTGCCTTGTGTACCTTCATACCCTATGTGCCCCCTCCTTTTCTTCAGGGCCCAGACCCTTTCAAGTATTATGTGCTGTCTGATCAAAAAAACCTCTGTTTCTTTTTTCTTTTGTCCCTCAGCCCTGCCCCTCTCCGCTGGGGCAAAAATCAGCAACTTCTGCTTTGATCGAGGTTCAGCTGAGCTGGGGGCCTATTTTTTAGTAGTGAGAATTTGTGAATTAATTCCACAATTGGATCTTTGTTGTGCTCAGCCCCTTCTGCTAGTAAAGTCCCTTTCTTTTCCCCTCTGGCAAGCAGCCTGTGGGGAAGGGTCACTGGCCACCACAGCTTGGGGAGCTCACGGTTCTGGTTGGGCTCACATGGTCCAACTGGTCCAGACTGAGATACATTTTGTGTCAGGTCACTGACGTGGCCCCAGCAGTTGTTATGAGTGGTTCCTGGCTATTTAATAGCTGTTGTGGAGTACGAACTAAATTCCACAACTCGCTAAGCCACCATCTTGGCACTCCTCCTCTGTCAGAAAATTTTACACTGAATATTATGAAACCTTGCTGAAAGAAGTTAAATAAAATTAAAAATAGAAAGTCCATGATCTCAGATTGGGAGACTCAATATTGGTAAGATGACAATTCTCCCCAAATTAAAAAGAAATACAAGATCTCAGCAGAGCAATTACAAGTAAAGAGATTGAGTCAATACTCAATAACTTCCCCCAAAAGAAAAGCTCAGGGTCAGATGGCTTCACAGGGGAATCTTACCAAACATTCTAAAATGAATTAACACAGATCCTCCTCAAATCATTCCAGAAAATTGAAGAGGAGGGAAAACTTCTTAATTCTTACTATGGGGTCAATATCCTAATGCCAAAGTCAGATAAATATAGCACATGAAAAGAAAATTAAAGACCAAAATATCTTATGAATATAGGCACAAAATCCTCAAATCCAAAAGCATCTTGAAAAAAATATATACCATGGTCAAGTGGGATTTATCCCAGCTATGCAAGGATGGTTCAACATAAGAAAATCAATTAATGTAATACACATTAATAGAATCAAGGGAAAAACACATGATCATCTCTCAGTGGATACAGTAAAGGCATTTGACAAAATCCAGCTCCTCTTTTTGATAAAAATACTCAGAAAACTAAGAATAGAAGGAAACTTCATCAACATAATAAATAGCACATGTGAAAAATAGCTATCATTATATTTATTGGTGAAAGACTGAACACCTTCCCTCTAAGATGACAAACAAGACATGGATGACCACTGTCATCATTATTTTTCAGCATTTTTGAATCTGGAAGTTTTAGCCAGAGAAACAAAGCAAGAAAAAGAAAAAAGTCATCTAAATTGGAAAAAAAAGAAGTAAAACTTTCACTATTTGCAGATCACATGAGGAAAATCCTGAAAAGTTCACAACAAAACCACTAGAGCTAATCAATGAATTTAGCAGTGGCAGGGTTCAAGACCACATGCAAAAATTAGTAGTATTTTTGTGTACTAGTACAAAACAATCTAAACAGTAAATCAGGAGAAAAAATTCCATCTACAATAACAACTAAAGGAATCATATATCTAAGAATAAATTTAATCAAGGATGTAAAGGACTTGTATATGGAAAACTACAAACCTTTGCTGAAAAGAAATAAAGAACCCTAAAAAAATGGAAGGACATTCTGCATTCATGGATTGGAAGACTAAATATGGTTAAGATATCCATTTCTACCCAAAGTAATTCACAAATTCAATCCCAAACAAAATTCCAACAACCTTCTTCAGAGAAACAGAAAAGCCAATAATCACATTTTTTTTGGAAGGGTAAGGGGCCTCAGTGTCCAAAACCATTTTTAAAAAGAAGAATGAAATTGGAGGGCTCACACTTTCCAATTTAAAAACTTATTGCAAAGCTTCAGTGATCAAAACAATTAGGTATTAGCACAAAGACATATAGATCAATGGAATAAAATTTGGTTCTCAGAAATAAACTCTCACATCTATGGCCAATTGCTTTTTTGACAAGTATTTCAAGTCCACTCAATTGAGAAAGAATAATCACTTCAATGAGTATCTTCGTGACACTTGAGACTCAGAGTTAAAGTACTGCAGCTCTGAAAATCAGCGCTACTCCACACAGCAACTGTTAAAGAGGTTGAAAAATAGCTCAGACTCCAATTTAGAGATATGAATAAAATGGTTAAGACTAAGGTAAGTCAGAATACAGGGTAAAGGATGGTATTGATTGCATTTTAAAACTTCAAGTTCTGTGAGAGACCAAAGGAGGAGATTTTTATTTGGTTCAAAATTTAAATTTTTGTAGCACACTATCCAATTTAACCTATCTGATCAGTTTATCTAAACAACCTAATTACATGGAACCTAGAATAAGGAATGAGATCTTGTTATTCTGTAAAGGTTAATGTAAAACCTTATACATTCCAGAATATTGTGGGCAGAAAATAGCAAAGTATTTGTAAAATCCCTGTTTTAGTTTGCTAATGTTGCTGGAATGAAGTATTTCAGAAATGGGTTGGCTTTTATAATAGGGATTTATAAAGTTACAAATTTGCAGTTCTAAGGCCATAAAATTGCCCAAACTAAGGCATCCAGAGAAAGATACCTTGACTCAAGAAAGGCCAATGGTGTCCAGGGCACCTCTGTCAGCTGGGAAGGTACATAGCTAGTGTCTGCTGGTCCTTTGGCTTCTGGGTTCAAACAGCTTCCCTCGGGGCATTTTCTTTCTGTATCTCCAAAGGTCTCCATCTGTATCAACTCTGAGCTTTTCCCAAAATGGTTCTCTCTTAAAGGATACCAGTAAGTGGATTAAGACCCATCTTGAATGGATGGAGACATATCTCCATGGAAACCACTTAATCAAATTACCCATAAATGCATCAGTTGTGTCTCTATGGAAACAACTTAATCAGTAAGACACACACCCCTTAAAATATTGAATCAGGATTGAAAGAACATGGCTTTTCTGTTGTACCTAACAGTTTCAAATCAGTACAGTCCCCTTGAGGGATTGGGGGAAAATGTGGAACTATTATAATTCCCCACTTGGGGAATGCTTTCAAGCATTAGGGACTTTCAGTTTAAAAAGCCAAGCCTTCAATCTTGAGGCTTGTCCTTATGAAACTTGTTTCTGCAATGGTGAGCTAGGCCTGCTTGTAATTATGCCTAAGAGTCACTCACAGAGAAAAATAGAAAAAGTCATTCATCATTGGTGGGAATGTAAAATGGTAACTTGTTGCGTAATGCAGTTTTGGTGGTCCTGAGGTATATACCCAAAAGAACTGAAAGCAGGGATTCAAACTGATATTTTCACCCCAGTGCTCATAAAGGCATTATTCCCAATTGCCAAAAGACAGAAACAAAACAACTGTCCATCAGCTAAAGAATGTATAAACAAAATGTGGGATATAGATGCAATGGTATCTTATGCAGCCATAAAAAGAATGAAGTTCTGATACAGGCTACTACATGGATGAAACTTGAAGACATCATCTTGAGTGAAATAAAATAGATACAAAAGGACAAATATTGCATGTTCTTTATGCTATGAAATATTAGAATGGGCAAATTCAGAGTCAGAAACTAGAATACAGGTTACCAGGGTGCAAGGTGGGTTATGGAATGAAGGATTAATGTTCAATTGATACAAAGCTTGTCTTTGGAATTATGTAAAAGTCTGTTAGTGGATAGTGATGATAGTAGCACAACATTGTGGATATCACTAACACCACTGAAATGTACAATTAAATGTGGTCAAATGGGGAAATTTTAGTTACTGTATATGCTACCAGAATAAAATTTTTAAAAAACTATAGAACTGCACATCACAGTGAAGACCAATATAAGTTATGGACTGTAGTTAATAATATAATTATAATATGGTTTAATCAATTATAGCAACATACCACACTAATTCAAAGTTTAATAACTGGGGAAATTATGTGCATGAGTGGTAGGAGTGGTTTATGGGAACTCCACTTTCTGCATGAGATTTTTCTCTGTACCTATATATTTCTAATAATAATAAAATAAGATAAATAAAATAAAATAAAATATTGTCATCGGTAGAAGTTGAAGAGAGGTGTAATTTCTAAGTTTCAAACTGTGTATTTGCTTCCAGAAGCTCTGAATAGCTTTATCTCGAACCTCTTTAGTGAATTTAACACATGTTCAAGTGCATTTATGATAATGATATAATATGGATACATTATAGTCTTATAGACTACCAATTTAGAACACACATCTCTCTATTTTAAGGGAGAGAAATAGATTTAAAATTCCCTTTATTCCATTTCTAGAACCTCCTTCTACAATTAAACAAGAATTTTTCTTTATTTACCTAAGTCATTATTGATATTATAATATCAACAGTGTTTTGTTGATTTTTGACATTGATGAAACCATAGATCCCTTCAAGGGACTCACCAAAGAAGCAAAATATTACTAATAACAATATTTTAACTCATTTTTTTCATAATAAAGATTTCATTTATGCTTATTGTTGATTGCTATACCAGTCTGAAAGTGTTATGTACCCTGGAGAAGCCATGTTTTAATCCTGACTCAATCTTGTTAGGGAAGAGATTTATTTTAATCCTGATTCAATACTGTAGGGTGGAAAATTTTGATTTGATTATCTCCATGGAGATGTGACATGCCCAATTGTGGGTGTGACCTTTTGATTAGATGGAGATGTGACTCCACCCACTATAGGTGGGTCTTGATTAGTTTAATGGAATCTTTTAAAAGGAAACATTTTGGAGACAGCACAGAACAGACAAAACCCACACAGCCAGAGATTTTTGGAGATGCAGAAGAAAAACGTTCCTGGGGAAGGCTTATGAGGAAAGAAAGCTAGCAGATGTCACCATGTGGCCTCCCAGTTGAGAGTGAAACCCCAAACTTCATTGGCCCTTTCTTTGGAGTTAAAGTATATTTTTCTGTATGTCTTAATTTGGACATTTTCATGGCCTTCGAACTGTAAATGTGCAACTTAACAAATCCCTTTATAAAAGCCATTCTATTTGTAGTGTATTGCATTCTGACAGCTTACCAGCTAAAACAATTGCCTCCTCAAAATCTGTCTAAAGAGAAGTTAAGGGATCCTGTTGATTTTAAGAAAGTGCCTGCAACTTAGAGTTGTGTCTGTGACATTAAAAATGTCAGCTCTATTGCTGAAAGATCATATTTGGTTAGATTTGTTTGAAATGCAAAGAAACAGACCAGTCTTGAAAATGTCCTAAAAAATTCTAAATGCAGATGAAATGGTATAAGCATCTTCTCTACAACCAGGCAATGATGAAGAACTGGCTACTGTCACAGTAGAACTTCCCTCTACACCTGCCTAGTTAAAGACGCGGAACTTCAGTCTGAATGCTGGAAGGCCATGAGGACAGAAAAAATTCGAGGCCTGATTCTTCTCCCTTTTAAAATGTCAGATTACGAAATTCCCCGTCTTTACGAGAATACAAACCCAAGTCCCCCGATCTTGCCTCTTGGACCTCTCGCGCCACACCCCCATTCCTCACTTGCTCCTGCGCTCGCCAACTCAGGCATGCTCTTGCCCCAGGGACTTAGCAATTTCTGTATCCTCTCCCTGAAATAATTTTCCTTGTATACAGCTGTGAGGTTTGCTCCCTAACTTATCTAAATTTGACTTACTCAAGGAGACTTTCTTAACCTTACAATTTTAAATAAGAATTTCCTCCTCCCATCACTTTGTTAAGTTCCTTTGTATTATTTTTCTCTATACTCCTTAACTACCACCTGGCATATGATGCATTTTTGTTTATCATCTCTCTGGCCCCATGAGAATGGAATGCTCCAGGAAAGTAGAAATAAGTTTTAATAACTGTATTATCCCAGAACTACATTTCAGGTACATAGTAGGATCTCAAAAAGGATTGGCTAAATAATTGTAAAATGAAATCAGCAAGGCATTTTCCCTTCATGTTTTGAGCCTCTAACGTGATCAACAAAATGGCTTTATTGCTTTAATTACCAAGAGACTGAGGCAAAGGATAGCAAAAGATGGGAATGGAGAGCATTTCAGAAAGAAGAGGTGTGGCTAACTCACAAAGCATGGCCCAGGATTTGGGTTTTCCCGTGTAAAGTGTTAACTTTGGAACTATGCCAGTGTTGCTAGGTTAGTTTTCCACTTTATTCAGGATTTTTCATTTACTTCTGCTGGTCACCTGTTTTCTTTTTTGAAAAGGTTTAAGCTTTATAATCTTGATGTTTAACTGATGCCATCTCATTCTTAAAAGGAAACATAAACACCACTAGCATTCCTATGAAACCTATTTAGAAAATTCTTTCCATATACTGGCTTTTAACTTTTCAATGTACCAAATGCCTGATGAGATACAGCTGGAACAATCTGATCTGATACATAGGGGGTTTAAAACACTCTTACTTTTTTGTTTAGGAAAAAGAAATGATGAGCTAGCTAAAATAAAGATGTGATAGAATGTGGCGAAGGCAAACTATTGTTCACTTAAACATCTCTGAAAAGCATACTTCCTTTATTTTTTTTGTGAGACCAAAAATATGCCTATCATTATAAGCAATATCATATCCTTATCTAGTATGTTTTTATGAATAAGATAGCTATGTTCTGATTTGCTCTTTTATTTTCATTATGCTGAACTTAGGGTTTTTCAATCCTCCTTAGAGTAGAAAAAAAGTCATTTTCAATAGTAGAATAGATGTATGCTTTCAGAAATGATTTGTTCGAGGCCAATGTACAGGATATAGATAATAATATTCTCATGAAATAAAATATGTATTTCATGTTCAGTTATGCCCCACATTCTTTAGCATCCTATGTATTATCTAAGATGCATATGTCATTAGGAACTTAGCAAAGAAGTTACAAATTATTCACATTCCCTTTTTCCCAGAACAAGTCACTGTTGCAGACATATCTATTAATTCCCACAATTTAAACAAAGTATTCATCGGTTTAACAAAACCTCTTTAAATTGATTCACAGGAGTTTACTTTGAAGTATCGTGACTGAAATGAGTTTTTATTCTCACAGTGATTCACTGCAGTGGGGGCAACAAAGGGCAGCATTTTATTTCTGATTTCTCTAGAAAAGATAGCAATGAAATGAATCATAATTGAGTTCTGAACATGAACAAAAGATCCGGAAAGACGAACTTAGTTTGCAGAAGTACATAAATGCATGACACTTAATAGATCAAGGCTATTTTAATATGTTTCTAAATAAGAAAGTTGCATTCTTTGACTTTTTCAAGACTGGATGTATTGATAGTGCCCTAGGCACTTCTGTCTCCAGGTCAATTTATATAGCTTCATTTGTCATCAATAAGCAAATTATTTATCTTTAAAACCAAAGTATTCAAGCTAAAATCTGAACCCAGATCAAATATTTGGCAGTCTTGTTGGAGCACTCCTTTGCTAATTGAATATTTTCCTTATTAATAGAATCATCAATTATATTCCTTATATAGCTATAATGTATATTAGTTGCCAAAGCATAAGAAATCAAACTTTGCCACTGACCTTGACATTTTTTGGATTAAGAAAAGTAATTGTCTTATACTCAATTATTATCAATTTTAAAAAAATCAATTTTGCTACTGGAAGCAAGTGCATTTTAAAATAGTGGCAAGATGGAAACAAAATACTTTTGGAATGGAAATTAAATAATTCTATTAAATCTACCTACCTTTGCGATCTAACCTGACCCTTTGAAACTAATTTCTTCCTGCCACCCATAAAGTAAAAAATATTCTGTATTTTAATCAAAAATTTCTAGAGAAGAAAATAGTATATAGAAAATATATATTAGAGCATTCAATAATCAGTTCTTTATATTTATAATGCCCACATTTATTTGTCTTTTCTAGTTGCTTAGATATATACCATCAATTTTACTTCAGAACATTTATAATAATATTAGCAGATACAATTCTTTGAGTATAATGTAGCAGACATGGCTAATAAATCTGTAAAATACCCTGCCTATAAGGTAGGGCTATTATGTCCCTATTTTACAAAGACTAAAACAAAACTTAAAAACTCAAAAACATAAAGCTGGTAAGTGGAGTAAACAAAATGTTAATGCAGGTTTGCCTGACTCTAAGCCTAAACTTACAATTATTTGTTACTTATTACTAAGGGAAGGGGCATTACATGTATCGATCCCCCACTTCATATCAGGTATTATGTAGGATGGGTTACATATGTTATTTATTCCTCACCACAGTACTATCTAGGATAAATATTTAATAACTCTATTGTGCAGATGTACAGTCTGTTTTCCAGAAATTTAAGTTCTCCTCCCACAGCTAGACATGTAACCTTGGGAAACTTATTTAACCCCTCCAAGAATTAACTTTTTAGATAAATGAGTATTTAGCTAATGATTTATTAATCAATAATGTAGCCTCCACCCATAAAACTTAACATATCTTATCTGAAAGATTCCTCAGCATTTAGTGCCTTTGCAAACAACCCTCTCTTCTATAATCCAGAATCTATTTTTTATGCAGATTCCCCACTGGGAGGTAAATATAAATTGACAGTTATTTTTTCTAAAAAAAAATTATTTTTATTGAAATATCTTCATACACATACAGTGCATACATGATGTACAAACAACGGCTCACAATATCATCACATAGCTGTGTATTCATCACCATGATCATTTTTAGAACATCTGCATCACTCCAGAAAAAGAAATAAAAAGAAAAACACATACATCCCATACCCCTTACCCTTCTCTGTCATTGACCACTAATGTTTCAATCTACCCAATTTTTACCCTTTATCTCCCCCTACTATTTATTTATTTTAATCTTCATTATTATTTTTTTTTACTCATCTGTTCACACCCTGGATAAAAAGAGCATCAAACACAAAGTTTTCACAATCACATGGTCTCGTTGTAAAACCATGTACTTATGCAATCATTTTCAAGAAGCAAGGCTACTGGAACACAGTTCAACCATCACAGGTATTTTCCTCCAGCCACTCCTATATACCATAAACTAAAATATCTTTATAGTGCATTTGGATAACCCCCAGGAAAACCTGTTGACTCTGAAATCTCTCAGCTACTGAAACTTTATTTTGTCTCCTTTCTCTCTTCCCCCTTTCGGCCAAGAAGGTTTTCTCAATCCCATGATGCTGGGTCCTAGCTTATACTGGGAATCTTGTCCCACATTGCCAGGGAAAGTTACACCACTGGGAGTCAATTCCCTCATGGGGGGAGGGCAATGTGTTCACCTGCTGAGTTGGCTTAGAGAGGGAGGACAACAAAAGACGTTCACTGTGGGGGAGGGGTGTGACTCCTAGGCATAATTTTAAGTAGGCTTAGTGTCTCCTCTGCAGGAATAAGTTTCATAGGAGCAAACCCCCAAGACTGAGGGCTCAGCCTATTGGATTGGTGGTTCCCATTGTTTGAGAGCATCAGAGATATCAGGAATTCCCCAGATGAGGATGTTGAATATTTCCTCCTTTCTCCCGAATTCCCCAAGGGGACTTTGCAAATACTTTTTTATTCTCTACCCAAATTATTCTGGGATATATCAGGGCATCACACTAACCTGTACAAACCAACAGGTTCTCACACCCTAATCAAAATTCCATGTAATTATGGTGTTCAAATAAATTGACCACACAAGTTAAATTAGATAAAGCACTACCCAATATATAAATTTTGCACCAAATAAACATCCCTTTCTTTGGTCTCACATAGAAATTGAAGTTTTAAAATATGGACATATCATCCTTTGCCCTGTATTCTGATTAACCTTAGTCCTACCTAAATTAGCTTTATCCATAACTATAGTTGAAGTCTGATCACTTTTTCAACTTTTTAAACAGTTGCTGTATGAGATAACATTGACTTTCATAGCTTCAGTACACTAACTTAGAGTTTCAGGAGTCACATACATACCTGAAGTTTCAGGGAACAACCAGGTTAAACACAAGTAGCTCAGTAGCTCAGAATTTAGAAATAACAGAATTCCTGTACATATGTGACTTCTGTAAGAGCTTACAATCTAGTACCCTTTACAATAGGACCTGTATTTGTTTGCAAGCTTCTGGAATGCAATATATCAGAAATAGGATGGCTTTGATAAAAGGAATTTAATAAGTTACAAATTTACAATTCTAAGCCTATAGAAATGTCCAAAGTAAGGCACCCAAGGAAGGACCTTAATTCAAGAAAGGCCAATGTGTTTGGAATACCTCTGTCACCTGGGAAAGCATGCTGATCCCTTGCTTCTGGGTTCTGCTGCTTTCAGCCTCTGCTCCTGTGGGGGTTCCTCACTCTCATTTTCCAGATATGGCTTTCATGTCTTAGCTTCTGTTCTAGTTTGCTAGCTGCTGGAATGCAATATGCCAGAAATGGAATTGCTTTTTTTTTTGGCATGTGCAGGCTCCAGGAATCAAATGGAATAGCTTTCAAAGGAAGATTTATTAAGTTTCAAGCACAGTTCTAAGGCCATGAAATTGTCCAATTTAAAGCAAGTCTATAGGAATGTCCAAATTAAGGCACCAGCAAGAGATTACTTTCACTCAAGAAAGGCTGATGAAGTTCAGGGTTTCTCTCTCAACTGGAAAGGCACATAATGAACAGGGTGACATTTGCTAGCTTTCTCTCCTGGCTTCTTGTTTCATGAAACTTCCCTGGGGACGCTTTCCCTCTTTATCTCCAAAGATCTCTGGCTGCTTGGGCTCTGTTGTGACTCTAAAAGAGACTCTCTCCAAAATCTTTCCTTTTAAAGGGCTCCAGTAAGCAACTCCAGCTTGAATGGGTGGAGACACAGCTCCATGGAAACCATCAAATCAAAATTACCACCCACAATTGGATGGGTCATATTTCCAAGGGAACAGTAAAAAGCTCCCAGCCAGCAATACTGAATGAAGACTAAAGGACATGGCTTTTCTGAGGTCCACCACAGATTCAAATCAGTGCAGTTTCCTTTGGCAGCCTCCAAGTTCTGATTTGATTAACATCTCGACATCTGTTGGTCTCCAAGCATCCTCAAACATTCATGTCTCTGGTCTCCAAGTTCAGCATCTGTGCCAGCTCTGCTCTGAAGTTTGTGTCAACTCTCTCTGTCGACTCTGTCATTTCTGAGTTTCTCCAAAATGTTTCCCCTCTTAAACACTCTAGTAAGCTAATCAAGATCCATGTGGAATGCAGGGAGTCACATCTCCATCTAATCAAAAGGATGCACCTACAACTAGGCATGTCACATCTCTGTGGGACATAATCTAATCAAGTTTCCAACCCACAACACTGAATCAGGATGAAAAAACATGGTTGCCCCCACAAAATAGAAGCAGTGTTAAAACACGGCTTTGGGGGGAATATAATATATCAAACTGGCACATTTCACCCTCTGGATCCCTCAAAAGGCATGTTTTTTCCATATATAAAATACATTCACTCCATTACAATATCACAAAACCTTAAAACATTTCAGTGATAATATAAATACGTCTCCTCTATCTGTGGACCTCAGAAACTCAGAGAAAGTTAACTGCTGCCAATATTCAAAAGAGGGGTAGTCATAGAATGCATGTTTCCATTTCTATAGGGAGAAATTAGAAAGTAAAGAGTAGTCAAAGAGTCCAAATATTTCCTAAACCCAGCAGGGCAACTCCATTGGATTTCAAATTCTGAGAGTCATTTATACTCAGGGCTTTAGAAACAGGCAGTTCCACCCTTTCCAAGGGCCTATGCCGCAGCCTTGCTCCCTCTCCAAATGCTGGGGTGAGTTGCAACATGGGGCATACTGGGGAGACCAACTTTTTCTTGGCTTCAACCTCTCCAAGCTTCTGGGCAGCACCCAGGGTCTCTGCCATCTCAGGAGCAAATGCTTAACCTTTCCAGAACAATGGGGTGGCAGCCAGGCTCCCCCAACGCACAGTTTATACACTCCATCCTCTCTGAGGCTTGAAGTGGCACAACTCTTCTGAGCAATTAAGAGAATAAAGAGGAAGGCCTACCCTCTGCTTCTGGAGCAAACTCACTCTCTCCATGTATATGGCCATCTGCTCTCCTAGTCCGAGATTTCCTGGGTCCAGACCTTAGCTTCTTTGATTCTATTTCTGAAGTCATTTTCCCTTCAATTTGTCCCTTTTCTGCCCCCTTTAGTCCAGACTGGCAGTGTTTCCGTTTATACAGGTCTAACAACACTCTTTTTGGCTTTCTATGCAATATACTGGGATTATACCCATCAGAGAATAGAACTTTCCATAAATCGTTTCTGGATAATTTCATCTCAAATCCTCACTTGTCCTGTAATAGTTGACTACTTTTCCATGGGGCCCTATTCACTGGTCTCACTTTCTTGAAGTCTAGAATTTTCCAGAACACCAATTTCTGCTTTCTTTGTATCCAAGATTTCAGTTCTCAACTTAACTCTTTCCTCTTGCATTTCACTATAAGCTTCAATAACAGCCAGACTATATTTTTCATATTTAGTTTTGAAATTTCTTCTGTGAAATATCAAAGTACATCACTCTGAAATTCTGCTTTCCATCTACAAAGAATGCCTTCCTTCCAGCTTTCAATGACATGTTCATCATTTCCATCTAAAGCCCTATCAGAAGTACCCTTTGAGTTCACATTTCTACCAATAGCCTCTTCAAAGTATTCTAGGCCTTCTCTATCAAGTGCATCAAATTTTTTCCAGAATCATCCCCTTGTCCATTTAAAAAGCTATTCCAACCTATTTGGTATTTGAAAACTGCAGAAGCATCCCACTCCTGGTACCAAAATGTGTATTAGTTTGTAAGCTGCCAGAATGTGATATACCAGAAATGGATGGAATAGCTTTTGTGAAAAGAATTTAGTAAGTTACAAGTTTATAGTTAGAGCCTATGGAAATGTCCAAACTAATGCATCCAGGGAAAGATACCTTAATTCAAGAAGGGCCAATGCATCTGGAAAATCTCTGTCAGCAGGGAAGGCGTGCTGCTCTTTTCCTGGTTCCTTGCTCCTCAGCACCATTGCTTTCAGTCTCTGTTCCTGTATGGGTTCCTCACTCTTATTTTCTGTGTATGGCTTTCAACTCTTGGCTTTCCTTGGCTCTCTCCAGGTTCTGACTTGCTTAACATCTCATGGTGATGTCTGCTGGGCTCCAGGCATCTCCAAACATCCATGCCTCTGTTCTCCAGGTGTCAGCATCTGTGCCAGCTGTGCTCTGTAGTTTGTGTCATCTCTCTCTCTGTTGACTCTGTCACTTCTGAGGTTTCTCCAAAATATTTTTTCTTTCAAAGACTCTAGTAAACTAATCAAGACCCACCTGGAATGGGTGAAGTCACATCTCTATCTTATCAAAAGTTTACACCCACAATTGGGTGTGTCACATCTCTGTGCTGATAATCTAATC
Organism: Tamandua tetradactyla; assembly: GCF_023851605.1. Classification (NCBI taxonomy): domain Eukaryota; kingdom Metazoa; phylum Chordata; class Mammalia; order Pilosa; family Myrmecophagidae; genus Tamandua; species Tamandua tetradactyla. The sequence continues at coordinate 47,371,683 of NC_135331.1, forward strand.
ACATTTTCAACCCACAGCACTGAACCAGAGTGAAAAGAAATGGCTCCAAGATAGAATCAGAATGAAAACATGGCTTTTGTGGGGCACACAGTAGATTCAAACCAGCACAAGTACCAACCTGATAACTCATGCTCTCAACTGTAATTCTCTGAGTTTGTATGTTATAAGTCCATATGAGTAATATATGATAATATTCTTCTTTTTGTTTCTGTCATTTCATTCAACAACTTAATTGTCCTTAAGGCTCATTCGCCTAGCTGCATGCCTCATAACCTCATTCCTTCTTGCTCAGTAGTCTATTGTATATATACACCACAGTTCCCCCTTCTTTCTCTCAGTCATTTTACACTTAGGCCACCTCATCCATTGCCTTGTCAGTTACTTTTCACCATTTTCCACTATCAGACAGATTTCAGTAAACCCTTACCAAAGTCTATTTTCTCAACCCTTAGGCTCTGAAGAATAGATACACTGATTCTTCTGAAGTGGTTTCATATACTTGGGCAAGATTATTTCCGAATTAATTTCCAGCTCTTCATTCTATGCTTGATTTTCTATAGAGGTACAGTTGTTTTAACTGAGGTGGCTTACATTTGAAAAAGATGTGGAGTAACATCTTCTTAAAAAAATCATTTACCACCAGCTGAAGAAACAAAATGAGGAAACCAAATGAAGGAATCTCAAAGCAATACATCCCTAAAGGCAGAGCGACAGAAATGTCTGTGAAGGGAAGACAGAATCACAAGAGCTTTGTCTTCTTTTTCTGCTTCTACGTGTTTACCCTGTTTTAGCAAAGCCAGAAAAAGGGAACTAAAGTAAATAGTTCATCTATCTCTCATCAGACAAAGTATTCTAAAGGTAAAGGAGGAAGGATGAGATGAGGAGGAAAAGTCAAGAAATACATCTGAAATTGATCTTAAATGCCTAGTGATCGAGCATTCTAGAAACATTTCTGGGTGTGTTTGCAGAAGAGAAGATATACGAGGAAAGCAAGGGACTGAAAATGGGATAAAGGCACAGAAAACAAACAAATATGAAGAAAGGCCCTAGTAATTATGAGCAGCATAAAGAGTGTGAGTTAGAGCTGATTAAACAGGGGATGTGTTTTTCTCTTAGGAGAGGAGGTTGAAAATGAGTGAAGTTCTAAATGAAGTTCTACATCCCACTAACAATAGCTATATGTGCGGAAAGGTAATGCTTTTGAATGTGGAGTTGAAAAGGAGAGAAACAAGGCTATCCAGACCCTTATTATTCAAGCAATGTTATTGGGGCATCACTGCCACCTCGTGGCTGACTTTATCCCTAATTATAGCTGGTTCTGGTTATTAAGAGGAAGGTTCCAACATTTCTCAAAAAGAAGCTAGGAAGAATTAGTCAAGTCACTGCTGTTACTTCTCAGATGACCTCCGGTTTGTGTTCTTGCAGGCTTCATCTACTGGTAGGAGCCTGTACTCAGAAGGTACTTAGCTCTTACAGAAGAGGGTAGAAAATCACTTCATTAAAGGTTGCATTTTAAACTTTCAGTTACACATCATAGTATTTTTCCTGTTCAGAAGGATCAGCTTATGTTGAGTTTTAAAATTAATATATTTCATTTGCATCACTCTAGGGTAAGCCAACTTTTCTTCTAAGGTATTCAGCAACCACCTGGCAGAATTTCACTTTATTTTTCCCCTACGGAATGATTTGACCAGAAGTTTTCTCACAACTACAGTGTGCTAAGAGTCACATCCTCAAGCTCAGAGGAAATTGAACACTGACATAGAGAAAAAGAATAAAACAACACTCCACAATACAGACCTTTGCTGTCTTGGTCTCAAGCCTCGGAACTCAATGATACTATGGATTTATAGATGTACTGTTCATATTTATAGAAAGCTGTTTCTTTAATTTTTCTACAATTGTTCATCATATTGCAGAAAATCTTCCTTCACAGAATCAAAGGTTAAAGTTGCCATGTTTTTGGAAATCTAACTGAGTAATATCAAAATAGCAATCCTAAGTTTCTGCTTTAAAGCACTTGGAAGCTTTTGGGCAGAACTGGACTTAGAATCATGGAGTCAGATTCAGAGTTCACATTCAGTTCTCATTTTCCCTGATAAGTGTGATGATAAGTGGTTCATCCAATAATCATAAGGGCAGTGTCTAGTTTCCTGAACAATGACAATCCAACACTATAATAGAATAAGCAAATGTAAAAGGGAAAATATATTATTTAACCTCAAGTTCCTTTGCCAAGAAAGTCCTCATTTATATTTTCCACTTTTTTTTTAAATGTAATAGCTTTATTTGAAAAATTCTCCAAGGGTCCTTTAATTTTTTTTTCTTAATGCATGGAAGAAATGTGCAATTGTCAAGAGAAAGGGAAAGTGTGGATGAGGAAGAAATATATGGGACTACACTTTTATCGATATATTCCTGACTACTGGATGTGGGCATAAACATCAGATTGCAGATTTCCAGAGAGTGCAAGTGTCTACCATTGGCAAAATCAAATGCAAGGATCTCAAAAAAGAAAAATAACATGAACACATCTTTGGAAGACTGTGGAATGAGTCTTCCAATCACATGGTGCACCATGGAAATAGCTCAGGCACAACAAAGACTACAAAATATTGACTGATTTATTGCTTGGATAGCATAAAGGATCCAAAAAAAGCAGGGAAAAGATTCCACCTGGACCAGTCCACCAACAAGGCCAAAGGCTTGGCAGCTCTGCATACCTCTCTTCATGTCAGAGATGAGGGACACCTGTACTGAGTGCTGAGCTTTTATATCTCCCAAGGATAATGGGCTCTTCCAATGAGTATCCAGTGTGCCCTGGCAAGCAGCTGGGACTGATATGATTTAATAACTCCCCCAGCTGCCTACAGACTCTTATGACATAGGAACATACCAAACAGTTGTATGCAAACAAGCATGACAGGAAATGAAGGGGGATGGGAGATGGCTACTGAGGGGGTCTTTGACTTCCCCGGTAGAGACAGTATTTCCAAAGAGATAAAAAGTAAAATGGCAGATCAAATACAAAAGTCTGGGTTATTTTACTTTTGTGCTTTCTCATCTTATCTAGTGCTTCTCAGTATAAGGGAGGCCCCTAAATCAGCCAACCGTTCATCATCCTCACAATTCTGTCTTATTTTAGTTTTAATTTTAATAACTCTTTCGCTTTGCTAATGCTGCCAGAATGCAATATACCAGAAATTGATTGGGTTTTTACAAAGGGGTTTATTAGGTTACAAATTTACAGTTCTAAGCCCATGAAAATGTCCGAATTAAGGCATCAACAAGGATATATCTTCACTTCAGGAAAGGCTGATCATATCTAGGGTTTCTCTGTAACATCAGAAGGCACATGGCAATGCATGCTGGCCCTTCTCTTCCGGGGTTCCAAAATGGCTCTCTCCTGGGACATTTCCCCTCTTTAAGCATCTGTGAGTCCTCTCTTAGCTTCTCTAGGACAAACTCTGGATTTCACCTCTTAGCTTAGTGTCTCTCAGGGCATTTTCTGTTTCCAATCATCTGTGCTTTCTCCAAAATGTCTGTCTTAAAGAACTCCCACAAATGGGTTAAGACCCATCTTGAATGAGTAGAGTCACATCTCCATGGGAACAATCAAATAAAAATGTCCCACCCAACAATAGGTCTGCTCCCACAAGATTAGATTAGAAGGAGGTGGTTTATCTGGGGGTACATAACAGTTTCAAACCAGTGCAGTAACATATATACAACCTAAAATGTCTCCCTTTAACCATATTCAGATATAAATTTCCAAGGTGTTAGTAACATTCACAATATTGGACTACTATCACCACTATCCATTACCAAAACTATTCCATAACCTCCAACAGAAATTCCATACTGATTAAACTTTAACTCCCTATTTCTTAACCCTGCCCAGCCCCTGGCAACCTGTATTCTAGTTTCTGACTCTATGAACTTGCTTATTCTAACTTTTTTTTTCCCAGTGAGTTCATGCAATATTTGTGTTTTGTGTTTGGTCTATGTCACTTAATATGAAATTTTAAAGGTTCATCCATACTCTTGCATGCATCAGAACCTTGTTCCTTTTCTTGGCTGTATAGTATTCCATTACATGTCTGTGCACATTTTGTTTATCTATTCACAAAAATATGCATATAGCCTTTTCATATATGTTCTTTATCATGCTGAGAAGGTTTCCTTCTATTCCTAATCTTCTAAGTGTTATTATCAAGATGGGGTGCTGGATTATGTCTTTCTTCATCAATTGAGAAAAATTAATATAATTAATTTATTTTATTAACGTGGTATATGACATTAATTGTTTTTCCCATTTGAAATCATCCTTTTGAACCATTTTGCAGAAAGAAAGAGATTCAGGAGAGCAGAGAACAACGACCTAGCCACGAGGGGCAGAGTCCACAAGCCAGCGACCTTTGGAGATAAAGAAGGAAATGCCTCCTGGACAGCTTCATGAAACAGGAAGCCAGGAGAAGAAACTAGCAGATGATACCGTGTTCGCCATGTGCCCTTCCAGATGAGAAAGGAACCCTGACCGTGTTCACCATGTGCCTTTCCACATGATTCAGAAACTCTGACTGTGTTTGCTGTGTGCCCTTCCACTTGAGAGGGAAACCCTGAACTTCATTGGCCTTCTTGAATGAAGATACCTTTTCCTGGATGCCTTTGATTGGACATTACGATAGACTTGTAATTGGGACATTTTCTCAGCCTTAGAACTGTAAACCTAGCAACTCATTAAATTCTCCCTTTTAAAAGCCAAAAAAGAAAAAAAAAGATTTTTTTCTTGATTTCCTCTTCAGATTACTCTTTACTAGTATATTGAAACAAGATTTTTGCATGTTGATCTTGTATCCTACCACTTTGCTGAATTCATTTATTAGCTCTAGTAGCTTTGTTGTAAAATTTTTAAGACTTTCCATTTATAGGCTCTTGTCATCTGCAAATAGCGTAAGTTTTACTTCTTCCTTTCTAATTTGGATTCCTTTTATTTCTTTTTCTTGTTGAACTGCTTCAGCAAGAACTTCTAGCACAATGTTGAATAACAGTGGTGACAGTGTGTATTCGAATCTTGTTCCAGATCTCAAGCGGAAAGCTTCCAATCTTTCACCATTGAATAAAATGTTAGCTGTGAGTTTTTCATATATGCCGTTTATTATGTTGAGGTCATTTCCTTCTATTCTTGTCTTTCAAAGAAAAGACATTTGACAAACTCAAGCATTCCTTTCTTTCTTTCTAAAGGAACGCTGGATTTTGTTAAATGTCTTCTCTGCTTCAAAGAAGATGATCATGTAATGTTTCCCTTCATTTTGTTAGTGTGGTGTATTACATTAATTGATTTTCTTATATTGAACCACATTTACATACCTGGGATAAAACCCACTATATCATGGAGTTTAATTCTTTTAATGTGCTGTTGGATTTGATTTGCAATTAGTCCACTGAGGATATTTGCTTCTATATTCATAATAGTAATTGGGCTGTAATTTTCTTTTCTTGTAGTATCTATATATGACTTTGGTACCAAGGTGATAGCTTTAGAATGAGTTAAGTTGTTGTGATGGCTAGGTTCTGGTGTTAACTTGGCAAAGTGATGATGCCCAGTTATTTTCTCAGGAAAGCACTGGTCTGACCATTGGTGCAAGGATACTTCATAGCTGGTTGATAAACTGGAAAGCTGGGGTATTAAATCATCAGTTATTTGATTGCATTTGAGGCTGATTACATCTGTGATCAACTGAAATGCTTCTCCCACAAATGTTATAATCCAATATGTTGAAGACTTTTATAGAAGAAGAGTGACTTTTTCACAGCTTCAGCCAGCAAGTCTCTCATGTGGAGTTCACTTAGATGCTTCATTGGAGTTGCCAGCTTCACAAGCTGCCCTACAGATTTTGGACTCTTTCATTCCCACAGCTGTGTGAGGCACCTTTATAAATCTCATGTTTGCAGATATCTCTTGCTGGTTCTGTTTCTCTAGAGAACCCTGACTAATACAGTTGTGTTCCCTCTTCTTCAATCCTTTGGAAGAATTTGGGTAGGGTAGGTTTGAATTCTTTTTGGAATGATTGGTAGAATTCACCTGTGAAGGCTTCTGGTCCTGGATTTCTCTTTGTTGGGAGACTTTTGATGACTGATTTGATCTCTTTATTCATAATTGTTGTATTGTCATCTTCTGTTTCTACTAAAGTCAGTTTAGGTTGTTTCTGTGTTTCTAGGAATTTCTCCATTTTACCTAGGTTGTCTAATTTGTTGGCATGCAATAGTTCATGGTATGCTCTTATGATTCTTTTTATTTCTGATTTACCTTGCAATTTCTTCATTTATCCATTGATTATTTAAGAATGTGTATTTAATTTACATATATACGTGGACTTTCCAGTCTCTGCCTGTTACAGATTTACAGCTTCATTCTATTATGTTCAGAGTGATAATTTGTCTAATTTCAATCTTTTAAAATTTATTGATAGACCAATATATATATATATGTATATATATATATGGTCTATCTTGGGAAACGATCCATGTGAATTTGAGCAGAATGCATGTCCTGTTGTTTTTGAAGTGCAATGCTCTGTATATGTCTATTACATCTAGTTCATTTATGATATTATCCAAGTTCTCTGTTCCCTTATTGATCTTCTGTCTAGATGTTTCATTTATTGTTGAGAGTAATGTATTAAAGTGTCCAACTATTATTTTGCCAGTGTTTGCTTCATGTATTTTGAGGAATGGTGCTTAGGTGCATAAATATTTGTGATTGCTATTTCTTCCTGATGGATTGACCTTTTAATTAATATAGTGTTCATCTTTGTGTCTTGTAACAGGTTTTGACATAAAATATAGTTTGTCCTGTAGTATTATAGCTATCCCAGTTTCTCTTTTTATTATTTGCATGGATTATCTTTTTCCATCCTTTCACTTTCAAACTATTTGTGCCTTTGGGTCCAAGGTGAGTCTTTATAAACAATATATAATTGTACAATGCTTTTTTATCCATTTGCCAATCTGTGTCTTTTGATGGGATGTTTAATTCATTTAGTATTCAGTTTATTACTGTAAAGGTAGTACTTATTTTGGCTATTTTTTTTTTTTTTTTTTTTTTTTTAGAGAGAGGGAGGAAGGGAAGGAAAGACAGAGAAGGAAGGAAGGAAGGGAGGAAGAAAGGGAAACATCTTGTTTTTTATTATATTTTGTTTGTTTGTTTTTTTTTACATGGGCTGGGGCCGGGAATCGAACCGGGGTCCTCCGGCATAGCAGGCAAGCACTCTTGCCCGCTGAGCCACCGCGGCCCGCCCCTATTTTGGCTATTTTGTTATTTGTTTTTATGTCATTTTACGTATGTGTGTCTTTCCCTTTATTGTAACCTTCTTTTCTGTGTAATTGATATTTTGTGATGTATCTGACTGGTCCCTTTCTCATTTCTGTTTCTGTATATTTTTAAAATACTTTCTTTGTGGTTACTCCAGTGTCTATGTTACACAACTTATATCTATAACCTACTACCATGAAAAGATATTGACTTAGCTTCAATAACACCTCTTCTCTGTTCCCATATCCCTCTGTTTCCTTTCTTTATGTTTTAATCCCACTTTACCACTTTATAATTTGTATGCCCATTTTCAGGAAGTATTCCTTTTTCTTGCTCAATTTTATTTTGACTCTTATAGGAACTAAACGATAGAGTTCTATTTTGAGAATACAGTACAACTGGATTTTGCATTTACTCATTAAGTATCTTTTCTGAAGATCTTCACTCCTTCATACTGCTCCAAACCAGTTTCTCCTGTTTTTTACTTTCAACCTGAATAACTTTAGTAATCCTTGTAGGGCAGGTCTCTTGGTGATGAACTCTCTTAGTTTTTGTTTAGCTGTGAATTGCTTAAATGCTCCCTCATTTTTGAAGGACATTTTTGCCAGATAAATAAATATATATATATTTATATATATAATATACACATATTTTTTATATGGACAGTCACCAGAATCAAACCCAGGTCTCCAGAATGGCAGGCAAGAACTCTGCCTGCTGAGCCATCATGGCCTGCCCCAGATAAATAATTTTTGACTGGCAGATTTTTCTTTCAATACCTTAAATATATCATGACTTTGCCTTCTGTCCTTCATGGTTTCTGATAGGAAATTCGTGTTCAGTCTTACTGAGGATACTTTGTATGTGTATTGTTTTTCTCTTGATGCTTTCAGAATTCTCTCTTTATCTTTGGTGTCTGACATTCTGATGAGTATAGGTCTTGGGGTAGGTCTGTTCGGATTATTCTGGCTGGAGTTCATTGTGCATCTTGGGCATGTATATGTCTGACTTTTGTAAGAGTTAAGACACATTCAGCCATTGTTGTCTCAAATATTCTTTCTGCCTCCTTTCCCTTCTCTTCTTCTTCTGGGACACCAATGACACACATGTTTTTCTTCTCTTCTCTACCTGTTCTTCTGTCTGCATGATTTCAATTATTTTGTCTTCCAGTTCACTGATTTTTTCTTCTGCGTGTTCAGATCTGCTGATGTGTGCCATTTGTGTATTTTTAGTTTACATTACTTTGTTTTTTTTTTTTTTTTTTTTTTTAAGAGAGAGGGAGGAAAGGAAGGAAAGACAGAGAAGGAAGGAAGGGAGGAAGAAAGGGAAACATTTTTAAACATTTTCTTGCTTTATTATATTTTGTTTGTCCGTTTGTTTTTCACATGGGCTGGGGCCGGGAATTGAACCGGGGTCCTCCGGCACGGCAGGCAAGCACTCTTGCCCGCTGAGCCACCGCGGCCCGCCCTACATTACTTTGTTTTTAATACCCATATTTTCTGTTGTGTTTCTTTGAAACTTTGTTATTTTTCTTTTTGTTTACACAGTGTCGTCTTAATATCCTTTAGCTTTCTATTTATATTTATTTTATTTCTATCCATATTTTCCATCAAATCCTTGAATTGATTTAGGAGTTTTATTTTAACTTCTTTAACAACTTTAGTTGTCCCACATTCTGTGTCTCTTCTGAATTTTTTTTTATTTTTTTTATTTTTATTTTTTTATTAACGGAAAGAAAAAAAAAAAGAAATTAACACAACATTTAGAAATCATACCATTCTACATATGCACTCAGTAATTCTTAACATCATCACATAGATGCATGATCATTGTTTCTTAGTACATTTGTATCGGTTTAGAGGAACTAGCAACACAACAGAAAAAGATATAAAATGTTAATATAAAGAAAAGAAATAAAAGTAGTAGTAATAGTAAAAAACAACAACAACAAACAAACCAACAAGCAAACAAAAACAAAAAAAACCCTATAGCTCAGATGCAGCTTCATTCAGTATTTTAACATGATTACTTTACAATTAGGTATTATTGTGCTGTCCATTTTTGAGTTTTTGTATCTAGTCCTGTTGCACAGTCTGTATCCCTTCACCTTCAATTACCCATTGTCTTACCCTGTTTCTAACTCCTGCTGAACTCTGTTACCAATGACATAGTTCAAGTTTATTCTCGAATGTCCGTTCACATCAGTGGGACCATACAGTATTTGTCCTTTAGTTTTTGGCTGGATTCACTCAGCATAATATTCTCTAGGTCCATCCATGTTATTACATGGTTCATAAGTTTATCTTGTCTTAAAGCTGCATAATATTCCATCGTATGTATATACCACAGTTTGTTTAGCCACTCTTCTGTTGATGGAGATTTTGGCTGTTTCCATCTCTTTGCAATTGTAAATAACGCTGCTATAAACATTGGTGTGCAAATGTCCGTTTGTGTCTTTGCCCTTAAGTCCTTTGAGTAGATACCTAGCAATGGTATTGCTGGGTCGTATGGCAATTCTATATTCAGCTTTTTGAGGAACCGCCAAACTGCCTTCCACAGTGGTTGCACCCTTTGACATTCCCACCAACAGTGGATAAGTGTGCCTCTTTCTCCGCATCCTCTCCAGCACTTGTCATTTTCTGTTTTGTTGATAATGGCCATTCTGGTGGGTGTGAGATGATATCTCATTGTGGTTTTGATTTGCATTTCTCTAATGGCCAGGGACATTGAGCATCTCTTCATGTGCCTCTTGGCCATCCGTATTTCTTCTTCTGGTAGGTGTCTGTTTAAGTCTTTTTCCCATTTTGTAATTGGGTTGGCTGTCTTTTTGTTGTTGAGTTGAATAATCTCTTTATAAATTCTGGATACTAGACCTTTATCGGATATGTCGTTTCCAAATATTGTCTCCCATTGTGTAGGCTGTCTTTCTACTTTCTTGATGAAGTTCTCTGATGCACAAAAGTGTTTAATTTTGAGGAGCTCCCATTTATTTATTTCCTTCTTCAGTGTTCTTGCTTTAGGTTTAAGGTCCATAAAACCACCTCCAGTTGTAAGATCCATAAGATATCTCCCAACATTTTCCTCTATCTGTTTTATGGTCTTAGACCTAATGTTTAGATCTTTGATCCATTTTGAGTTAACTTTTGTATAGGGTGTGAGAGATGGGTCTTTTTTCATTCTTTTGCATATGGATATCCAGTTCTCTAGGCACCATTTATTGAAGAGACTGCTCTGTCCCAGGTGAGTTGGCTTGACTGCCTTATCAAAGATCAGATGTCCATAGATGAGAGGGTCTATATCTGAGCACTCTATTCGATTCCATTGGTCGATATATCTATCTTTATGCCAATACCATGCTGTTTTGACCACTGTGGCTTCATAATATGCCTTAAAGTCAGGCAGCGCGAGACCTCCAGCTTCGTTTTTTTTCTCAAGATGTTTTTAGCAATTCGGGGCACCCTGCCCTTCCAGATAAATTTGTTTATTGGTTTTTCTATTTCTGAAAAATAAGTTGTTGGGATTTTCATTGGTATTGCATTGAATCTGTAAATCAATTTAGGTAGGATTGACATCTTAACTATATTTAGTCTTCCAATCCATGAACACGGTATGCCCTTCCATCTATTTAGGTCTTCTGTGATTTCTTTTAACAGTTTTTTGTAGTTTTCTTTATATAGGTTTTTTGTCTCTTTAGTTAAATTTATTCCTAGGTATTTTATTCTTTTAGTTGCGATTGTAAATGGGATTCGTCTTGATTTCTGCCTCAGCTTGTTCATTACTAGTGTATAGAAAAGCTACAGATTTTTGAATGTTGATCTTGTAGCCTGCTACTTTGCTGTACTCATTTATTAGCTCTAGTAATTTTGTTGTGGATTTTTCTGGGTTTTCTACATATAGTATCATATCGTCTGCAAACAGTGATAGTTTTACTTCTTCCTTTCCAATTTTGATGCCTTGTATTTCTTTTTCTTGCCTAATTGCTCTGGCTAGAACTTCCAACACAATGTTGAATAATAGTGGTGATAGTGGACATCCTTGTCTTGTTCCTGATCTTAGGGGGAAAGTTTTCAATTTTTCCCCATTGAGGATGATATTAGCTGTGGGTTTTTCATATATTCCCTCTATCATTTTAAGGAAGTTCCCTTGTATTCCTATCTTTTGAAGTGTTTTCAGCAGGAAAGGATGTTGAATCTTGTCAAATGCCTTCTCTGCATCAATTGAGATGATCATGTGATTTTTCTGCTTTGATTTGTTGATATGGTGTATTACATTAATTGATTTTCTTATGTTGAACCATCCTTGCATACCTGGGATGAATCCTACTTGGTCATGATGTATAATTCTTTTAATGTGTTGTTGGATACGATTTGCTAGAATTTTATTGAGGATTTTTGCATCTGTATTCATTAGAGAGATTGGTCTGTAGTTTTCTTTTTTTGTAATATCTTTGCCTGGTTTTGGTATGAGGGTGATGTTGGCTTCATAGAATGAATTAGGTAGTTTTCCCTCCACTTCGATTATGTTGAGAGTTTGAGGAGAGTAGGTACTAATTCTTTCTGGAATGTTTGAAAGAATTCACATGTGAAGCCGTCTGGTCCTGGACTTTTCTTTTTAGGGAGCTTTTGAATAACTAATTCAATCTCTTTACTTGTGATTGGTTTGTTGAGGTCGTCTATTTCTTCTTGAGTCAAAGTTGGTTGTTCATGTCTTTCCAGGAACCTGTCCATTTCTTCTAAATTGTTGTATTTATTAGCGTAAAGTTGTTCATAGTATCCTGTTATTACCTCCTTTATTTCTGTGAGGTCAGTAGTTATGTCTCCTCTTTCATTTCTAATCTTATTTATTTGCATCCTCTCTCTTCTTCTTTTTGTCAATCTTGCTAAGGGCCCATCAATCTTGTTGATTTTCTCATAGAACCAACTTCTGGTCTTATTGATTTTCTCTATTGTTTTCATGTTTTCAATTTCATTTATTTCTGCTCTAATCTTTGTTATTTCTTTCCTTTTGCTTGCTTTGGGATTAGTTTGCTGTTCTTTCTCCAGTTCTTCCAAGTGGACAGTTAATTCCAGAATTTTTGCCCTTTCTTCTTTTTTGAGATAGGCATTTAGGGCAATAAATTTCCCTCTTAGCACTGCCTTTGCTGCGTCCCATAAGTTTTGATATGTTGTGTCTTCATTTTCATTTGCCTCTAGGTATTTACTAATTTCTCTTGCAATTTCTTCTTTGACCCACTTGTTGTTTAAGAGTGTGTTGTTGAGCCTCCATGTATTTATGAATTTTCTGGCCCTCCGCCTATTATTGATTTCCAACTTCCTTCCTTTATGATCCGAGAAAGTGTTGTGTATGATTTCAATATTTTTAAATTTGTTAAGACTTGCTTTGTGACCCAGCATATGGTCTATCTTTGAGAATGATCCATGAGCACTTGAAAAAAAGGTGTATCCTGCTGTTGTGGGATGTAATGTCCTATAAATGTCTGTTAAGTCAAGTTCATTTATAGTAATATTCAGGTTCTCTATTTCTTTATTGATCCTCTGTGTAGATGTTCTGTCCATTGATGAGAGTGGTGAATTGAAGTCTCCAACTATTATGGTATATGTGTCTATTTCCCTCTTCAGTGTTTGCAGTGTATTCCTCACGTATTTTGGGGCATTCTGGTTCGGTGCATAAATATTTATGATTGTTATGTCTTCTTGCTTAATTGTTCCTTTTAATAGTATATAGTGTCCTTCTTTGTCTCTTTTAACTGTTTTACATTTGAAGTCTAATTTGTTGGATATTAGTATAGCCACTCCTGCTCTTTTCTGGTTGTTGTTTGCATGAAATATCTTTTCCCAACCTTTCACTTTCAACCTATATTTATCTTTGGGTCTAAGATGTGTTTCCTGTAGACAGCATATAGAAGGATCCTGTTTTTTAATCCATTCTGCCAGTCTATGTCTTTTAATTGGGGAATTCAGTCCATTGACATTTAGAGTTATTACTGTTTGGATAATATTTTCCTCTACCATTTTGCCTTTTGTATTATATATATCATATCTGACTTTCCTTCTTTCTACACTTTTCTCCATGTCTCTCTCTTCTGTCTTTTTGTATCTGACTCTAGTGCTTCCTTTAGTATTTCTTGCAGAGCTGGTCTCTTGGTCACAAATTCTCTTAGTGACTTTTTGTCTGAGAATGTTTTAATTTCTCCCTCATTTTTGAAGGACAATTTTGCTGGATATAGGAGTCTTGGCTGGCAGTTTTTCTCTTTTAGTAACTTAAATATATCATCCCACTGTCTTCTAGCTTCCATGGTTTCTGCTGAGAAATCTACACATAGTCTTATTGGGTTTCCCTTGTATGTGACGGATTGTTTTTCTCTCGCTGCCTTCAAGATCCTCTCTTTCTCTTTGACCTCTGACATTCTAACTAGTAAGTGTCTTGGGGAACGCCTATTTGTGTCTAATCTCTTTGGGGTGTGCTGCACTTCTTGGATCTGTAATTTTAGGTCTTTCATAAGAGTTGGGAAATTTTCAGTGATAATTTCTTCCATTAGTTTTTCTCCTCCTTTTCCCTTCTCTTCTCCTTCTGGGATACCCACTACACGTATATTTGTACGGTTCACATTGTCCTTGAGTTCCCTGATACCTTGTTCAAATTTTTCCATTCTTTTCCGGATAGTTTCTGTTTCTTTTTGGAATTCAGATGTTTCATCCTCCAAATCACTAATTCTATCTTCTGTTTCTTTAAATCTGTCATTGTAGGTATCCATTGTTTTTTCCATCTTTTCTACTTTATCTTTCACTTCCATAAGTTCTGTGATTTGTTTTTTCAGTTTTTCTATTTCTTCTTTATGTTCAGCCCATGTCTTCTTCATGTCCTCCCTCAATTTATCGATTTCGTTTTTGAAGAGGTTTTCCATTTCTGTTCGTATATTCAGCATTAGTTGTTTCAGCTCCTGTATCTCATTTCAACTATTGGTTTCTTCGTTTGACTAGGCCATATGTTCAATTTTCTGAGCGTGATCCGTTATCTTCTGCTGGCGTCTGGGCATTTAGTCAGATTTCCCCGGGTGTTCGACCCCACAGGTTGAAAGATTTTTCTGTGCAATCTCTGGGTTCTGTTCTTCCTATCCTGCCCAGTAGGTGGCGCTCGTGGCACACGCCTGTCTGTGGGTTCCACCAGCGAAAGTTGCTGTGGGTCCCTCAACTCTGGAAAACTCTCGCCGTAGGGGAGGTTCGGCAACCGAAGCGTCTTGGAAGAATGCCAGCCGGCCCGGGGTTCCAAACGCGGGGAGGGTCGCCGGCCGTCGCAGCACAGGAGAGCGTCCGGCCAAATTAGCCAGTCGGCCCGGGGCACCAAGCGTGGCGGGAGGGCACCAGCTGTCGCAGCCCGGGAGAGTACACTGTTCCCAGCCGACGGGGGAGTCACGTGTTTGGAAGGGATCCCCCGGTCACTGTTCTCCGCAGTCTGGGGATTTCCGACCCAACTATCTCAGTTGTTCCGGGGGGCCTCGTGTGGTGGGGGCACCAGCCGCCACGGCCTAAGGGGACCGCCTGTCCAATTCTACCAGCTGGCACAGGAAGGTGGAAGGGAGGGACTCCGGTCGCTTGCCGTCCCACCCAGGAAAGCCCGTGCCCCTTGGTGATCTCACCGGAGCTGGTTCTCCCAGATAGTCAGCCGTTCCAGGATGGGGTACGCTGTCCCTTTGATCTCCCTCGTGGTTCTGGGAGCTGCTCTGTATTATCTTCACTCCCCCAGTAGCTGTTCTGGAGGAGGAAAGGTGAGGGCGGCAAGGCTGTCGAGGCTGGTGGCGGAGGAGCACGGTGAAGGCGGGGGAAGAGGGCCCCGTGGTGGTTGGAGAGCAGCTGGAGCAGGAGGTGGAGGAGAGGGGAGAAGGAGGGCGGGCGGCTCGGCTGCTGCGGGGCGTGGGCGCCGCGCGGCGGGCCGGCGGAGAAAGAGAGGGGAGGAGGAGGGCGGGCGGCTCGGCTGCTGCGGGGCGTGGGCGCCGCGCGGCGGGCCGGCGGAGAAAGAGAGGGGAGGAGGAGGGCGGGCGGCTCGGCTGCTGCGGGGCGTGGGCGCCGCACGGCGGGCCGGTGGAGAAAGAGAGGGGAGGAGGAGGGCGGGCGGCTCGGCTGCTGCGGGGCGTGGGCGCCGCGCGGCGGGCCGGCGGAGAAAGGACTTCTGAATTTTTAATTTGTTCCCTTGATGAAGCCATATTTCTATTTCTATTCCTATTTCTTGTATGTATGGCTTGTAATTTTTGCTAATGTATGATTGTCTGGTTATTTTGATGTGCCAACTCTGAAAGTTAGTTTTACCCTCTTGCCTAGGGTTTTATTTTAGTTTGACTATGTGTTAAGGCTCTTCTTTGATGCTTGGTCTAGCTTATACTGAACCTTCAGAGCAGCCCATGTTTAGTTGTTCAGCTTTTCTCAGGTATTCTCACCTGTTTCTTGTCCTAGATGTGTAGTGCAACTTTTAAGATTTCCCTTTTATGTACAATTGTTTTACCTCCAGGAAAAAGCTTCCCTTCCTCTTTTCTTTCTCTTGGGGTCCTGAGCTGCTTTTTCTGTTTTTGTGCAGATTTTCCTCCCCAGCTCCAATGATTTGCTCAACTTCTCTCCCTCATTTGATGCCCCATTTTCATACTACTTTCAGTCCTGGGACTTATCATGTCTTATAGCAGTGCAGTTTTCCCTTTTTTTTCTAGGAGAGTTTTTCTGCTTCCTGTAATTTCAACATTAGGGTATTCTATCCCAGGGAACCACATGGGGTCATTTTTCTATTTAGGTGTCTGACAATTAGAGACTGAGTTAAATATGTTTACTATTTGCTAATATTTCCATCATAGATAGTTTTGTTTCCATGTTAGGCTATCCTGACCCAGAGAATGAGATGGGTCAGCATTTGGTACTCCAACAATTAGAGACCAGGTTGGACATATACACCTCTTGCCATCAGTTCTGCCATGGGCTTTTTGGTATCCTTGGGCAAGTTTGAATGCACAAGTGAGCCACCACTTGGGCTCCCGCCATGGCTCCATGTGGTCTTGGTTCCTTTGCCTGAATATGTGTGAGGTGAAAATTCACTGCCATGGGTGACTCTATATCTGTGACCGTGATAAGAGTGCACTGCCATGTGATTCTTAAACCGCATGAGACCACACAAAGGGGAGGGGTCTGTATTGGCAGGTCCAAGTTACAGATCTCCTACCTTCCTTGTTGGTGTTTTTCTTCCTTCAACTAAGTATTGGCGGAGTCCTTCTTCGCTATGTAACATCCGCTAGAGTCCAAGAAAGTGAGAATTGTCCTTTTATTTGTTATTTCTAAGGGAAGACTTTCCCAGGGGATGCCTTCTATTGCCATCTTTGTGATGTCTTGGGTTATTTGTTCTTTTCTTATGCCTATTATTTACTTAATATTTTTAAAATTAATTTTTACTTAGGCTCATTCTAGGCAATGAAATACATGAGATGATCATTTTGATGTTAGTTTTTTAATGCAATTTTTATTGGGATATATTCATACATTATATAATCCATCAAAGTATATAATCCGTGGCTCACAGTATCATCAAGTAGTTGTGAATTCTTTGCCACAATTTATGAACAGTTTCATTACTCCAAAAATAAAAAGAACACCCATGATATCCCATACCCCTTATCCTGCCATTTATTTATTTATTTAGTCTTTATTATTCATCTGTGTATATACTGGATAAAAGGAGTGTTAATTACAAGGTTTTCACAATCACACAACAACACTATAAGAGTTATATAGTTATACAATCATTTTCAAGAATCATATCTACTGGATTACAGTTGAACAGTTTTAGATCTTTCCTTCTAACTGTTCTAATACATGAGAAACTAAAAAGGAATATCCATATAATGCATAAAAATAACTGCTAGAATGATCTCTGTGGTAGTTAAATTCAGGTGTCAACTTGGCCAGGTGAATGTGCCTAGTTCTGTTGCTGTGGACATGAGCCAATGGTACTTGTCCTCATCTGTTGCTCATTACATCTACAGTCAGCTAATAGGAGTGCCTGCTGCAATGAATGATGTTTGATTTAATTGGCTGGTGCTTAAATGAGAGAGCACAATGTAGCACAGCCCAAGCAGCTCAGCATATCTCATCTCAGCACTCACAGCTCAGCCCAGGCCTTTGGAGATGCAGAAAGGAATCACCTGAGGAAAGTTGTTGGAACCCAGAGGCCTGGAGAGAAGGCCAGCAGAGATCACTCTGTGCCTTCCTGCATAAGAAAGAACCTCAGTTGAAAGTTAGTTGCCTTTCCTCTGAAAAACTAATGAAAGAAATCCCCTTTTATTAAAAGCCAATCCATCTCTGGTGTGTTGCATTCCGGCAGCTAGCAAACTAGAACAACCTCTCAACTCTATTTGAAATTTCTTAGCCATTGAAACTTTATTTTGTCTCATTTATTTTACCCATTTTGGTCAGAATGCTTTCTTAATCCCATGATGCCAGGGCAGAGTAATACCTGGGAGTCATGTCCCACATTTATAGGCAGACTTATACTCCCGGGAGACTTATACCCCTGGGAGTCATGTCATAAGTGGGAGGGTGGGTGAGTTTTTTCAGAGTTGGTTTAGGGAGACATATCACATATGTACTGGTTTGAAGAATATTGTGTACCCCAGAAAAGCTATGTTTTAGTTCTAATTCAATTTTGTGGAGACAGCCATTTCCTCTAATCCTAATTAATACTGTGGGGCAAAATTTTTTTATTAGATTATCTCCATGGAGATGTGACATGCCCAATTATGGGTGTTACCTTGTGATTAGGTGGAGATGTTATTCCACCCATTCCAGGTGGATCGTGATTAGTTTATCCTTTAAAGGAGGAAACATTTTGAGAGAGTTGAAACTGACAGAGCTGACAGAAACTTCAGAGCAGAGCTGACACAGATGCTGACACTTGGAGAACAGAGACGTGGATGCTTAGAGATGCTTGGAGCCCAGTAGGTTTCACCATGAGATATTAAGCAAGCCAGACCTGGATAGAGCCAAGGGAAGATAAGAGAGGAAAGCCAACCCCAGAGAAACAAAATGAGGAACCTCCACAGGAACAGAGGCTGAAAGTAATGGAGCCCAGGAGCAAGGGACCAGCAGATGCCAGCCACATGACTACCCAGCTGACAAAGGGGTCCTTGACCTAATTGACCTTCCTTGAATGAAGGTATCCTTCCTTGGATGCCTTAGTTTGGACATTTTTATAGGCTTAGAACTTTAAAGTTGTTACTTATTGAATTCCTCTTTCTAAAAGCTATTTCCATTCTGGGATATCACAGTTTGGCAGCTTGCAAACTAAAACAGATTTTAGTACTGGAGAGTGGGGTGCTTCTACAGTTTGCAAATCATGTTGAAATAGCTTTTTAAATGGCTATGGGGAAGATTCTGGAAGAATTGTGATATACTTGATAGAGAAAACCTAGAATGCTTTAAAGAGACTGCTGGTAGAAATGTGGACTCTGAGAATACTTCTGATAAGGCTTTAGACAGAAATGATGAATCTATAGTTAAAGACTGGATGGAGGACATTCTTTGTAGATGGAAAGAATTTGAGAGTAATGAACTTGGTTATTTAGTAGAAAAAATTTCCAAACTAAGTGTGGAAAATGCTGTCTGGCTGCTCCTTGCAGCTTATATAAAATGTGAGAAGAAAGAGATCCCAATTAACAGGGCCCCGCATGAAGATTTAAGCAAACATTTCAGAAAAAGCCAGAATTGGAGATTAAGTTGTCCAAAAAGGATTTGTGGAAAGCCCTATTGTCTGATGGGTGTGATCCCAGTATACTCAGAGAAAACCAACAAGAGTGTTGCAAGATCTTTATAAATGGAACCACTGTCAGTTTGAACTAGAAGGGATAGAAAAGGGACAAATTGAAGGAAAAATGGCTTCAGAGGCAGATCTGGAGCCAGGAAATCTCAGGCTAGGAGAGCAGAGCCTTCCGTATGTGTGGAGAGGGTGATTTCACCCTGGAAGCAGAGAGCAGGCCTTCTGTTTCATTACTCAGGAAGAGTGGTGCCACCTCAAGCCTCAGAGAGGGTGGAGGGCATAAACTAAGGTTTTGGGGGAGGCTTGGCTGCCACCCTGTTGTTTTGGAGAGGTTGAACATGCGAGATGGAGAAGGCAGTGATCCCAGGTGCTGCCCCTTCATATCTGCTGTTGTATGTCTCCACTGTGTTTTTCATTTCTTCTTTTGCCTTTCATTCCCATAAGTTCTGCCATTTGTTTTTCCAAGGTTTAAAGCTTTTCTGTAAGGTTATCCAGATTTTTCTTTATATCTGTATCAATCTGCTAGGCTGTCAATGCAATATACCAGAAATGGAATGGCTGTTAATAAAGGGAATTTAATAAGTTAGAAGTTTACAGTTCTAAGGAAGTCCAAGTGTCCAAATTAAAGCACCAACAAGAGGTTACTTTCCCTCAAGAAAGGCTGATGCCCTCTGGAACACCTCTGTCAGCTGGGAAGGTGCCAGGCTGGCATCTGCTGGTCCTTGTCCCTAGTTCTTTGCTTCCAATTCTGATGCTAGTAGTTTCCTCTCTAAGCATCTGTGGGCATTCACTCACAACTCTGGGACATAACTCTGGGATTGGACTTGCCTGGCGTCTCATGGGAAGGCACAAGGTGATGCCTGTTGGACTCTGCCTGTGTCTAGGCATCCTCTCTCTCTGTGGGCTCTCCAGTTATCTCCAAACGTCCATGTCTCTGAAATAACTGTTCTCCAAGTATCTACATCTTTTCTTCTCTGAGCGGTCTCCAAAAATTTTCCTCTTTTAAAGTACTCTAGTAAATTAATCAGGACCCACGTTGACTGGGTGGAGTCACATTGCCATCTAATCAAAAGGTGACACTCACAATTGAGAATGTCACATCTCTGTAGAGATAATTTAATGAGAAGTTTCTGCCCCAAATGATGATTTAGGATTAAAAGAAATAGCTGCCCTCAAGACTGGAACAGGATTAAAACACGGCTTTTCTGGGGTACATTACAGCCTCAAATTGCACATTCCACCATTTGGATCCTCCCAAAGACATGTTGCTTTCACATACAAACTACATTAATTTGATTGCAATATCACAAAGCCTCAAACCATTTTGGTATAATACAAATACAATATAAAGTAAAAAACAGTATAAAATCTCATTAAAGTCAACTACAGACACAGTCTGTTTTAAGGCAAAATTCTTCTCTGGCTCCGGACCTGTGAAACTCAGAACAAGTTATCACTCAGAACAAGTTATCTGCTGCCAATATACAAAGGAGAGACAGTCATAGGATACATGTTTCCATTGCCATAGGGAGAAATCAAAAGGTAAACAGGGACCGCTGGACCCAAACAGTTCCAAAACCTGCAGGGCGAACTCCATTGGATTTCAAATTCTGAGAGTTATTTATCCTCAGGCCTTTAGAAAGCAGCCTCGCTCTCTTCAAATGCTGGGGTGAATTACAACACTGGAGTTCATTGGAGAGACCACATTTCCCTCAGCCTCACCCTGTCCATGCATTAAGGAAGCACCCAGGATCTCTGTTATCATTGCTGCAATGCTTGATCCCTCCAGAACAATGGGGTGGCAACCAGGCTTTCTCCAATCCCTGGTTTATGTGCTGCACTTCTTCAAGCCTGAGGTGGCACAACTCTTCCTAAGCAACGAAGCAGAAAGCTCACCCTCTGCTTCTAGGGAAAACTCACCCTCTCCACATGTATGGGAGCCTGCTCTCCAGGTCTGAGGCCCCAGGCCCCAGACCTTAGCTTCCACAGTTCTGCCTTTAAAGTAATTTTTCCCAATTCAGTCCCTTTCAGTCTAGGCTGATAGTGGTTCCATTTACACGGATCTCACAACATTCTTTCTTCCTATGTATGCAGGGATCATAATCATCAGACAATAGGACTTGCCACAAATCCTTTCTGGAAAACTTGACCTCCAATCCTGCCTTTTGGTATTCACTTCTTCTGTGTTTGCTTAAATTCTCATGTGGGGCTCTATTCACTGGCATCTCACCTTCTGGAAGCCCAGACTTTTCCAGACTATTAATTTCTGTTTTCTTTGTACCCAAGAGTTCAGTTTCCAACTTATCTCTTTCCTCTCACATTTTACTATAGGCTGCAAGGAGCAACCAGATTGCATTTGCCACATTTAGTTTGGAAATTTCTTCTGTTAAATATCTAAGTTCATCACTCTCAAATCCTGCCTTCCATACCCAAGGAATGCCTTATTTCCAGTTTGCAAAGACACATTCATCATTTATGTCTAATGGCTCATTAGAGATTTCTTTAGAGTCTACATTTTTGCCAACAGTCTCAGTCTCTTCAAAGCATTTTAAGTTTTCTCTATCAAGCTCCTCACAATTCTTCCAGAATCTTCCACTTACTCATTTTAAAAGTTGTTCCAACATGTTTAGTATTTGTAAATCATAGCAGCACCCCACTTCTCTGGTACCAAAATCTGTATTATTTTCGTAAGTTGCTGGAATGCAATGTACCAGAAAAGTAATGGCTTTTAAAAAGGGAATTTAATAAATTACAAGTTTACAGTTCTAAGGAAGTGAAAATGTCCAAATTAAGGTACCAACTAGAAATTACCCTCACTCGAAAAAGGCTGATGCCATCTGGAATGCTTTTTTTCATCTGGGAAGGCACCTGGCTGGCTTCTGTTAATCCTTGTTCCTGGTTCTGATGCCAGTAATTTCCTCTCTGAGTATCTGTGAGCCTTCACTAACAACTCTAGGGCACAACTCTGGATTTGGGCTTGCTTAGCAACTAAGGGAAGGCACATGGCTATTTTATTGGGCTTTGCCTGTGTCTAGGCACCTTCTCTCTCTCTCTGTGGGCATTCAAATTATCTCAAAACATCCATGTCTCTGAAGTAACTGGCTCTGAGCATCTGCAGCTGCTCTGCTCTGAACTCTCTCCAAAATGTTTCTTCTTTTAAAGGACTCCTTTATTCTTTTAAAGGAAATCCACCCACCTTGAATGGGTGGAGTCACATATCCATCTTATCAAAATGTCATACCCACAATTTGGCACATCACAGGTCTGCGGAGATAATTTAATCAAATTTTCACCCTAAAGTATTGAATCAGGATTAAAAGAAATGGCTGCCCCCACAAGATTAGCTCGGGATTAAAATATGGCTTTCCTGGGGTATGTAATAGCTTCAAACTGGCACACTACCCTTCATCTCTTTTGCCATATTTTCCTTCAACTCTGAATTGATTTTGAAGATTTGTTTGAACATCTTTAACTAGTAGTTTCAACTCCTGTCTCTCATTTGAAGTGTTAGATTGTTCCTTTGACTGGGCCATATCTTTGTGCTTTCTAGTAGGACTTGTGATGTTTTTTCCTAGTGTCTATGCAGCTGTTTTTCTTGATTAGTTTATTCTGGAGGTCATTTTCTCTCCTTTATGTAGGGTTTTCTTGTTGGTTGGTTTAGTTATCTATATGTTCTTTGACATCCAGTTCAACTTATTCTAGACCTCTAGTGTACTTCTGTATTATTGATCAGAATTTTTCAGCTCTTGTTTTTTTTGATACTTGCCCTGCCTATATGGAAGTGTTTTTGAGGAGGGTTTCTCCAGGTCTGATCCACCCAAGTCAGATTTTCCCCGGCAAGGCAGGCTCAGATCTTAGGAAGAGGGTGTGATCAATATTAAGTTTCCCTGAGGATGAGACCCAGCAGGTTGCCGGTCTTCCCTGTGAAGCCTCTTGACTCTGGCCTTTTCCTATCCTGTCCAGCTTGTGCTGCACTTTGTCAGCCCACAGCTTCCCACCAGTGTAAGTGGTAAGGTGATTTTCATTCTTAGTAGACCCCTTTCCATGCCAGAGGTGTGGTTGAGGTAGTGACTGAGGCAGAAAGTGAATTTAACTGTTTCTGCTTTCCAGACCCTGGGGTCTGAATTCTCTGAATGAGAGCCACCGCTTGTCCTGGTTCCTCCCCAGCCTACTCTTTTCTTGGCAAAGCTATGCCCTTGCTTTAGTCTGCCAAAGCCACCAGAATACACCACACCAGAGATGGATTGGCTTTTAATAAAAGGGAATTTATTTAGTTAAAAATTTATAGTTCCTCAGTGGAAAGGCAGCTAACTTTCATCTGAGGTTCTCTGTTGCATGGAAAGGCACATGGGACATCTTTTGGCCTTCTCTTGGCTTCTGGGTTCCAAGGTCTTCCTTGGGAGGATTTCTTTCAGCATCTCCAAACATCTAGGCTGAACTGCAAGTGCTGAGATGAGGTATGCTGAGCTGCTTGGACAGTGCTACGTTGAACTCTCTTCTGACCTCTCTGTTTTTAAGCCTCTAGCTAATTAAATTAAACATCACTCATGGTGGAAGACACTCCTCTTAACCAGCTGCAGATGTGATCAGCCATAGATGAGTCTCACATGCTAATGATTCAAGCCCACAGCAACAGAACTAGGCACCATCACCTGGCCAAGTTGACAACTGAATCTAACTACAGCATGTCCACCCCTTGTCAGCTTGGCAACTATACATCTCCTTAAACCATACTTAAAATACACTGACTTCATCACAACGTCACAAAAGCCCCCAAATCATTTCAATAACAATACAAATACACAATCAGCTCAAAAATAGTATACATCCCTTATCTCTGCCCTTTACCTGGGGCAGTGCTGACAATTAAAATGTCTTCCACGTTCTTTAATGGGCTGCTAAAAAGTTAAAAGAAAAAAAGGAAAGTAAATCCTTTTCAGAGCTGGTCTCCAGCTTCTTGGTTTTGCCCAGAGTTAGTACCTGGCTCTATGTGCCCCTTTTCTTGGGTTACAACCATTTTTCAGTATTCTGAGCTTGGCTAACTCCAAAAGCATCTGTGTTTTTCCTTTTTTCCCTGTCAGCCCTGCCTCCTCTGCCAGGACAGACCTCCAGGTTCCTTTTGTGCTTGCTCAGGGTTTATCTGTGCTCAGAGCTTGTATTCAGCAGTCTGAATTTGTTAATTAAATCTGCAACTGGAACTTGCTTAAGCTCTCCTTGTTTTGCTCCTAGCAGAGACTGCTTCTTTTTTCCTCAGGGAAGTGACTTCAAAGCAGCCTGCCATGCCAGGGAGGGAGGGGCACTAGCATCCACACTTTGATAGACTTGACTTATAGCTTTGTACTGTGATCTTGTCCCTTCTACCCATTCCAGACTGCTGTATGATGTATGTCTGGTCACAGAGATCTCCCAAACAGTTGTTCTTGGCTATTTATTAGCTATGTACTACCTAGACCTAGAGGATGAACTAAATCCCACAGTTTCTTATGCTACTGTCTTGCCCTGCCTCCCTGATATTAATTTTTATAATTCACATGCAAATAAGAATGTATCTATTTAAAAATGTTTACCACTCAAAATCATCTTTGCTAGTATATTTTGGGAAACACTGTTCTAGACAAAACATGCTAAGTATTAACCTGAAAGTTGAAGGTAAGAAAATAAAAATCATTATGCCTTAATTTACTCTACTTTACTTTATTTCAATTTGCAGATATTGCATATTCTTATGATAAAAAAACAATGCAAACACAGCTAATAGCACTATTTTCCTGTAGTATGTGCTCATTTTGTGTCTCTGTGTCACATTTTGGTAGTTCTCACAATATTTCAAACTTTGTTATTATTATAGTATCTGTTGTGGTGATCTGAGGAGTGATCTTTCATGTTACTATTATAATTGTTTTGGGGCACCATAAACTGTACCCATATAAGCTGGGGAATTTAATGAATGTTCTCTGTATTTTGACTGCTCCACCAATCAGTCATTGCCTCATCTTTCCCCCTTTTCTTAGGCCTCCCTAACCCCTGAGACACAACAGTTTTGAAATTAGGCCAATTAATAACCCTACAATGGCTCCTAAGTGTTCAAGTGAAAGGAAGAGTGATGTGTCTCTTACTTTAATTCAAAAGCTAGAAATTATTAAGCTTAGTGAGGAAGACATGTCAAAAGCTGAGATAGGCTGAAAGCAAGGCTTCTTACACCAAACAGTCAAATGGTGAATTCAAAGAAAAAGTTCTTGAAGTAGATCAAAAGTGCTACTCCAGTGAACATATGAGTGAAAAGAAGACAAAACAGCCTTATTACTGATATGGAGAAAATTTTAGTGGTTTGCGTAGAAGATCAAACCAGCCACAATATTCCCTCAAGCCAAGGCCTAATCCAGAGCAAGGTCTTAACTCTCTTAAATTCTGTGAAAGCTGAGAGAGGTGAGGAAGTTTCAGAAGAAATGTTTGAAGGTAGCAAAGGTTGATTCATGAGGTTTGAGGAAAGAAGCCATCTCTATAATAAAAAAGTACAAAGTGAAATGTTAAATGTTGATGTAGACACTGCAGCAAGTTATCCAGAAGATGTACTTCAGATAATTGATGAAGTTAATGAAGTTGGTAACAGATTTTCAATGTAGGTGAAATGGCTTTATATTGAAGGAAGATGTTGTCATGGTCAGCTTCATGTGTCAACTTGGCCAAGTTGGTGGTACCTGTCTGTCTGGTTGGGCAAGTGCTGCCTGTCTGTTGTGATGAGGACATTTCATAGAATTAAATCATGAGAATGTCAGCTGCATCCATAGCTGATTCCATTTGTAATCAGCCAAAGGGAATGTCTTCTGCAAAGAGCGATGCTCAGTCTAATCACTGGAAGCCTTTTAAGGATGATTCAGAAGAGACAGGCTCTCTTCCTGCTTCAGCTGGTGAGCATCTCCTGTGAAGTTTGTCCAGACCCTCCATCAGAATTGTCGGTTTCACAGCCTGCTTTGCAGATTTTGGACTCTGCATTCCTGCGGTCACGTGAGACACTTTTATAAATTTTATATCTGCGAGTGTTCCCTGTTGATTCTGTTTCTCTAGAGAACCCTAACTAATACAGATGCCATCTAGGGCTTTCATAGCTAGAGTGAAGTCAATGCCTGGCTTCAGAGTTTCAAAGGACAAACTAATTATCTTACTAAGGAGTAATGCAGCTAGTCACATTAAGTTGAAGCCTGTGTTCACATACCATTCTAAAAATCCTAGAATACTTAAGGAGAATGCTAAATCTACTCTGTCTATGTTCTATAAGTGAAACAATAAACTCTGGATGACAGCACATCTGTTTAAAACCTGGTTTACTGAATATTTTAAATCCACTGTTGAGATCTACTGCTCAGAAAAACAGTTTCCTTTACAGTATTACTGCTCACTCACAATGTACCTGTGGTCACCCAAGAACTCTGACAGTGATGCACACAAGATGTGTGCCTGCTATACTAACATCCATTCTGCTAAACTAACATCCATTCTGCAGCCCATGGATCAAGGAGTCATTTTATCTTTCAAGACATTATTTCAAAAATACATTTCCTATGACAATAGCTATTAAAAATAGTGATTTTTTTAAATGGATCTGGGCAAAGTCAATGAAAAATTTGAAAAAGATTCACCATTCTAGATGCATTTCTGATACGTGGGAAGAGAACAAATTATCCACATTAACAGGAGTTTTGAAGAAGTTGATTCCAACCTTCACGGATGACTTTGCGGGACTTGAGACCTAAGTGGAAGAAGTAACTGCAGCTTTGGTGGAAACAGCAAGACAACTAGAAGTAGAAGTGAAGCCTGAAGGTGTGACTGAGTTGCTACAATCTCACGATAAAAAATTTCATAGATGAGGAGCTGCTTCTTATGGATGAACAAAGAAAGTAGTTTTTTGAGATGGTATCTACTCCTGGTGAAGGTGCTGTGAACATTATTGGAATGACAACAAAGGATTTATAATATTATATCAGTTTAGTTGACAAAGCAGCGGCAGGGTATAAGAAGATTGGATTCCGATTTGAAAGCAGTTCTACTGTGGGTAAAATGCTATCAAACAGCATCACACGCCACAGAGAAATCTTTTGTGAAAAGAAGAGTCAATTGATGCACCAAACTTCGTTGTCATCTTATTTTAAGAAATTGCCACAGCCACACCAACCTTCAGCAACCACCACCCTGATTGATTAGCAGGCATCCACATCAAGGTAAGACCCTCCACAAACAAAAAGATTATGGGTCACAGACAGCTCAGATGATTTTCGTTATTTTGTAGCAATAAAAATTTTTTAAATTAAGGTAGACACATTCTTTTTTTAGACATAATCCTATTGCACACCTAACAGTATAAACATAACTTTTATATGTACTGGAAAGCAAAAAAAATTGTGTGACTTGCTTTATTGTGATATTTGTTTTATTGCTGTGGTCTGAACCAAAATTTCAATATCTCTAATGTCTGCCTGTGTTAGTTTTCTATATCATCCGAAGCATATTTCTCTTTCTCTCTTTGACTGACATATAATAGAAATCTACCTCTGAGAGTATGTTGCTCTAAGAATTCAGGAAATTAGTTGAAATTAGGGGAAATGTAAATAATACATTTTAAAGAATTCAAAGCACCTTCACACAAAAAAGTGCCCTCCTGGCCTCTATGAAATAAAAAGGACTAGATTTAACCTCCTGTCGTTAAAAACTAAAAAACTGATGAAATATAAAAAACTGTTTTTAGACTTTAAATCACAGGCCACCCAAGATTATGATCCCTGAGATAAAAGAAACAAATGATGTGAGCCTACAATGTCCATAGTTTCCTCTCTAGAGGCAATTTCTGTCTCATGGGCACAGGGAAGGGAACCACAGAGTCCAGTGATCTTAGTGAGTTGAGAAGGCAGAGAATGGAGTTCAGAGAGGATGAGGTAGTATAAGAAGTAAATCAGAGTTAAGGAAAGAAGGTGCTCTGTATAAAAACAGCTCAAAATATCTGTATTGGGATCACCTTGAGTCTTTGTTAAGTACCAGACAGTGCATGTGAGAATAAAACTTCTTTGCATCAGGCAAAGAACAACCTGGAAGCTTAAACCAGAATAATTTCTAAAGTTCAAAAAGTTCAGGGTGTCTTTTGAGCTCTTGCCAATCAAGGTGGGGCATTCAGTGGAGGTTCCAAAGTTTCTTGTCTTAGTAGTAAGGTCACATTATCCCTGGGGTGAAAGTTACTCAATAAAGCTTAAAGACAAGGCTCAAAGAATCAAACTCATCTGCAAGTCAATTGCCTGCCAAAACCCTCTTTAAGGGAAGGGAAGAAAAAAATACATACTCTCAACAATATAACAAACCAAAGTTCAAAATGCCAATAAAAGTATTGTTAGAGATGACAAGAAGCATAAAAATGTGATCCATAACCAGGAGGAAAAGTATTTGAAAGGAAATATGCATAAAGAGGAGATAAGTGGAAAAGATAAAAAGAACCCAAGTACCCTCACACATGTATTTTCTTTTGAGCCTTGTACCCATCATTGAAGGCAAAGTATTATTTAGCCCCAATTCACAGAGGAGAAAACTGAGTCATAGGGTAACTGAATTGCCAAAGGGCACAGGCACAGTAGTTTTTAGAGCCAAAGTAAAACCTTCAGCTTCTGAATCTTTAGAATGTTCTTATGTAGATAATGACAAAAATCTCAGTTAAAGGAGGCCACTGTGGATAGTGGTATACCTTAATAAATTTTCCCATATCAATCTTAGGGCAAAAAATACCAAGGAGCAATGTATGAGTCTGTGCACGCCTATTGTATACGTGTGTGCCTGTGTGTAGATGCCTTATGGTTGTGTTGTGTGTGATTCAACACAATGATTAGTTTTAATATAAAGTTCATTTTATAATGCTGTGCTCAAGTCTTGCCACTGTTACCATTTTAAAAATGACTCTTGATCGAACGCAGATGAACTCGTCCCTACTTCTGGAGACAGGAACTGGAGACAGAAAAAGCAGCTGCAAATTAGTTTTACAAGATCACTGCACTCAGGAAAGAGTTGAAAAATGGAATCAACATTATTTTTATCACTAGAAATTTCTGAAATATCACCCATTTGACTTGAAAAATTTCTTAGCGTAAAGGAGGCTGATTAGAAGTTATGTTGAGGGCTCCTGTAATTCTAATGCTTCAGAATCGATAACTATTCTTGGCCATTGTTTGGTTAACACCTTTGAGTTTTATATTCTATAGAAGGGATGCAAATTTAGAGTAGCAAAATGCTTTCACTTTATGCTGTACTCTAAAAAATTTTAGGAGCTTACCATCACTGTTGAGTTATATTGTATTTAGAGCATAAGAATGGAAATAATCAGGTGTACAAAGGTCAATTTAAGACCTTATAAATTTGAACGTTATCATATTTCCTTACGAGTGCACTGTAAGACAGTAATATATATATTCGTGCATGTGTATACACACATATATATGATTAAGAAATATTGCATTCAGTATTCTTTCTCAGAGTTTCACAATGCCTATTGCCATACTAAAGGATATGCCAAATTTTGCAATGAGCTTTCAAGCACTGGTGAACTGTTTAGACCCCAGAATCTCGTTGTGAAAAAATTAACTACCGACATCCTGCAGAACAACTGTTCACCAGAATAGAGTTTGGGAAACATTGTTAAACATTCCTGCTTCTAGGCGTGGGACTGAAATAAAACTATCTGGGCTCAAATCCAGCTTTTTAGCTTATCATTTAATCTTGTTATAATTCAATTTTTTATACCAAAAAGAGCGGTAATGAAAGTGTCTATCTCAAAGATTTGTGTGAGGGTTTAAATTACAGACGTCATTTAAAATAGTATCTGGTACAGATTAAGACGAACAGTAGCTACACTGGCTGTGGTTTGACAAAAAATTGTGGAGACAGAAAACCATTTTCTCTTTCAAAGCAGCAGATTGTTAGTGCAAGAGAATTTTGAAAACTATTCAGAGTGAAAGGGCACATCATGTTCCACGTTCAAAAGAAGGTATAAGGGTTATTTTAATTCACTTGATTCCCTTCACATGCAAACTAAGGGTACAGCGCCCCAATGTGGTGACTCTCCCAACTGCAATAGGAGCTCGAATAGCATTGTTTTTTTTGGGGGGGGGGTGGTGGTGCATGTTTCAGGAATCGAACCCAGGTCTCCCTCATGGACATCAAGCACTCTACCACTGAACCACCTGTGTACCCTTCTAATAGCATTTTGAGGCAAGTGGAAGAGAAATGTTAAATGGGATCAGAAAATCTATTGCTTTAAAAATACATAGTAACTGGCTAAAACCCAGCAACCATATACATGTGCATATGTAAATATCATCATACTTAGATAATATCTTTTTTTTTTAAATCTGTATTTTTTTCCTTAAAACCTTGTGGTAATATTCTTTCAAAAGTGAGATCAATTCCACAATAAACAGTGGAGAATGAATCTGGGGTTTGAAGATGCATTTCACTCAACTCTTTTGACACTGGTTGATTTTGCTAATTATCACCCAAGAAATATCATTTGGATATTTAAAGCCACAATTTAAGAAATAACACTGATTCACAGAGGAGAATTCTTAAAAACTCCTCTTCTTTTAATAATAGTAAACCAAAATTTTCAGGAAAATTTGCTGTATCTTTACCTACAGAAGAGCACTCAGACATGGGAAACCAGAGTGCCATTTGCCAGAAAATCTTTGAACTGGATTTTCTTCTTAAAAATCAGATATTCTTAGAAGAGTTGGCCTCAGAGCCAGGCTAATCTCGATTTGAACTCAGCTCCCACTCTTTCAAATGGTTTGAATTTGAGCAGCTTACTTAGTTATTCTGTGATTCATTTGTCTTATCTGTAAAAGGGAAACTATGCCACCTACTATATGAGGTTGCAGAGATAAGAACTTAATGAGATTATATGCACAGCGACCTAACAGAGGGCCTGGCACAGTGTAAGGACTAAGCAGATGTTAAGCCTGCTTTCTTACTTCCATAAATTAGCAACATGAAGTTAAACATTTACAAATAGAGGCACATTGCACTATGGAGTCTTTAAAAATTATTTTATGCCATTATAGTCATTCTTTGTCATCTCATAAATGAGGAAAAAGAAAATCCCCATGCCTTTACTCCCCATTCCCCAACAAGCAAAACCTTCTTTTCTGTGCTTTTCTGGCTCAAGTGCTTTTTCCTTTGTGAGCATCCTCCACTCCTATCCTTGAGTGAACTGATCATTTCATCCTCTGGACCCTTGTAGTCCATATTTTTACTAATCATTAAGGACTTAGCCCATACCTGATTTATTGTTGATTAGTTTATGTGCCTAAAATCCTTGTCAGCAAGAAGACTGCTTTCAAAATCATTCTTCAGCCAAATGTTTATACTGCAGAAGTCAAATGGCCACTGAAAGCAGATTAAATGTAGCAGCTCATTCTGGAAACTGGGGTACAATTTTTACATGACATATAATATAAAATATCATACAGACTTCTCTTTGTAATCTTGGACAACTGCATGGTTTTGTGAATACCCAGTTAGTCTGGATTAGAGAGCACTGGTGAAGAGAGTTATCATGGAGTGAGATTATTTTTTCTTTCCATACCATTAGGTAAAGAGTGCTAGGCTCTCTAGAAATCCAATGACTTTCAAACAACCACGGTACACAGTAAGAAATGCATTTTACCTTTCAGCCTAGTTCACTCACATCACACACATATACACTTGAATACACCTATAACTGAAACAAAAATTTCACAAAGCAGTATTCTCTCCTATGAGGGAATCATTCTTTTCAAGTTCTATTTTATTCTACTGTCTTTGATTTCTTTTTAATGCTGGTGATGACTCACTAAATTAAATTCTCATATTCCCAGAGAATTAGTTAGTACTTAAAGACACATGAAATATATATCATCTTCTCATCCCACAAACATTATCAGAACCTCTGCTATATAAATCTTCTACCCTTGGTTTACTTGGTACTGTTCTTCCCAACAGAGTCCCTGGACATTGCAATATTAAGAAAATTAGATTTCATAAATAAAATCACCTATCGAAAGAGACGTTTCTTTAAATGAGAAATGTTATGCAGTAAAGCCATAGTTTTCCAAATTCATGATGCTGGCTTCTAATTTTATTTGTGATTAGCACCATCACAGGCACCAGACATCTCTCACACGTATTATGCCAATTATAAATTTGTTTTTACAGTGAATGGTCACTTCATAAACATGATGCATGAAAGATACAATTCCTGTGTAGTTCTCTGCAGACAGCTGTGGAGAAAACATCTGCTTTTTATACAAAGGCTCCTTGTTGTCAGTACCTATGGTCTATAGTTCCCAGATAGGGTTTCATTCCAGAAATTGGCAGTGAGGTGCTAGAAAATGTCAGTTTTGGGTACTGAAGCTAAATGAAGTTGACCACTTGGAGAGCAGACCAGCTCATTCCTGATGGGTTCATATGTCAGCTTACTGATGCTATGATAACAGTATCTCCTCAGTTGCAAAGAAGAAATGTAACTTTCATGTAAGAAACAACTGAATGCATTCAATTACAATATCATAGCAGACAGCAGTGGAAAGAGATAAGTAACAAAGTAATAGTGTCTTAAACAGACTCCTGAGCTCTATTTAAGTAGCATGATTCCTTTTCAAGTCTACTCTTTTAATGGAGATGGACATAGCAGACTGTACCTTAACATGATGACATTTTCCATTAAAATAATCTAACTTCCTTTGTTCTGACTACAACCTTCTGATAAAAACGTTTCCCATATAGATGATTTCTGATGTTGATTTCCCTTGCAGACAGAATACACTGAAAATTCTAACTCCTTGGCAATTATTTATCAGTATAAACTAATGCAATAGAATCTCAGCTTATAAATTAATACAACAAATACTTTAAAAGGATGAAAACTTTTAAGAGTATTTCAACTCCTTTCTTTTACAGATCTGAAAATCGAGTATCAGGAGATGGTTGGCATGACTTGCCAAAGCTGCCTCTAACATCTTTATCTGGGTTGAAATAGTCTCCCACGCTTTATTATTCCAGAGTAAATGGAATGGTCTCACACATTTGATCATTCCAGACTCATTGGAAACAGACGTTTTTGAACACGGAAATCTGAGACTGTTTTCCCTTAGAATACCCTTAAAGAAAGGTTGTTACTGGGGCACAATCTAAGACCAGAATTTTGCTCTGGGATCAGAGAAATCTGAGTCTGAATTTACCGGTGTGATATCAGGTAATTTGTGTGAGTTATCTCTCAGTTTTCTTATCTTTAAAATTATTATTAATGCTACATTCATTATATTCAACTTCTAGGGTTTGTGTATTGTTTAATAATATATACAGGCATCCAATACATGTTAGTCATTATTAAAATATTATTTCATTCTCTCTTTTACATCTAAAGTTCCTCTATATGAAGTAAGAAACTGGACTTCTGTCCTTTATTTTGGAGTCTAGGTTTGAACATAGATAGGGCTAAATTGTTTACTGCAGTGATTCTCAAAATGTCAAAATGTGGCCATGAGAACAGCAGTTCTAGTGCAACCTGGGAGCTTGCTAAAAATGCAGATGTTGAGCTCCAATTCAAAACTGCTAACCAAGACAGTCTGTGAGTGGAGTCCAGTAATCTGTGGTTTAAAAAGCCCCCTAAAATGGGACAGTGGCGGAATTCTCACCTGCCTGCTGGAGACCAGGCAGGTGCCTGTCCGTGTGAAAAAAAAAAAGCCCTCTAAAGAATCCTGATTCATGATAAATTGGAGAGCCACTGGTCTATTAGATCCAGATGGAGTGGAAAAGGAGATTGGCAGAAGGTTACAGGGTCAGATCAAAGGACCCCATTGGAACACAGCTTCTACTCCAAAAAGATCAATAAGGCATTAAACTAATGTGAGGCAAAGCATCAGTGATGAGGGGCTAAGCAAGACTGAGAGAAATACTTTAAATCAGGAGACACTCTCTGAGGCACCTCAACATAGAATGGAGAGTTCTCTTTTAACAGGTGGAGAAGGAGATGTTATGGACTCTGAGCCCAGAAACTGCACTATCCAACTTACTTTAAATCCATTAAAATCTAACTTACCTTAAATAGATTCTGCAGAACAGCTATTTTGGGTAAATCACAGAGCCTGTCAGACTGAACATTTGTAGAGATAGGCTTTTGTGACTTCAAAATCTAACCCTTAGCAATTTCTTTCTACATTCTCAAGTTTTCAATTAAATTATTCTTAGAAAGACACTTTGAATTTCTCAGCTCAGTAACAGAGAGAGAATTATCACAGTTCGGCCTGGTTCAGCCCTTGACTATTAATACAAAGATGTAGCAATTATAAGTTTCTTTACTAACTTCGTGCCTGAAGAAAAGTTCTCAGAGAGGCCATGAAATCACAAACCCAAACTTCATCCACCTACAGGATGACCAGTCTTCTTGTTCCATAGTCATAAGACTTTTAAAAAATATATTATCAGACACCATCTTCATTTTCTACTGTTTATATACTCATATGTATTTTATATATAAAAGGGAACAAATCTCTCCCTCTCCATTCTACACAACTCTGTGATATTTATTTACTGATGTTCCCCTGCTTAGGAATATAACATTTTCAACCTCTTGCTGATGGAATTAAGTCCTAATTCCTTTGTCCTGTTCTGAAGGCTCTCAAGCCTTAGTCACCAATTCTCTTTCCCGTGGCTTTTGAACATAATCTCTGGATCCAATCTGCTGAGACTCCATATATATCCTGTGGTCCCCTTGTCCCATTTCTGTTTTACTTCTGCTTTTCTTTTCCACCTAAAATATTTCCTGCTCCAGCCAAGCTATGTCCTTCACACCCATCAATCAATCCATTCATCCAGTCAGTAAGTATTCATTGTGCACATACTTGACACCAGATTCATACAAATTGATCCAAATTAATTCCTGTTTCTGATGTCAAGTTTGCCTACAGCTTAGTGAGACACAAAGGATATGGAATATCTAAGGAAGGACTGTCTTTTTCTGAGAGATGTTGCTTGTATGTGAACTAGACAGAAAGGAGTTAGGAAGAGAATGAAAAAGCATTTGTGGTCTGACTTGGGGGAACCTCAAATGAGAGGTTCTCAGCCAGGGACAGATATTCCCAGAAAGGATGGCAGAAGGCAATCTTTCAAGTCATTCTTTATGGTTTGGAGCCCCTGGCATCTGACACAGCAACGGCTGTCCCCTGACTCATTCTCTTGAGGGAAATTTACTCCTGTCTTCACTCTGCCTTACCCTATGATAAAAGATCTTTTGACATCCCAATTGCTTCTACCAATTGTGAGAAGACCCCATTTTTCCTTATCTCAAATGCTGCTAAATGCTTTGTGACTTCATTGGCCATACTGGATTAGAAGGTAAGACAACATATTTTGCATCATGGTTACTGTTATGTTAGAGGTTCTTACTTTCTATGATCCTCCAAATGGGTACTGACTTATGTAATGAGACCTTAGAAATAAATGTCACAAAACATGTCTAATTAAAAAGGAAATAACATTCTTTCCTGTATGCCCTTTGTCATGGGATCAGATTTGTTTTCCCTGTGAGTAGGAATAAGTTCTCTATGGATTCAGATAAAAGAGATTATTGGACATACACCATGGATTTGCTTGAGAATGCTAAACACATATAGTATACAAACTAGTCAAAGAAGTGACGGTGGCATTAATTCTATGGATTATGCTAATGCAAATCATTTGGGTTAAGTGGAACTTTGTGGATCTAATGGACTTGGAAACTTTTATTTTGGCAAACAAGGCTGATTTTTTATATATATAAAATGATAAGCTGGAGTTTTAAGATGAGCTGGAACAGTGGTTTTCAGATTTAAGTGAAGATATCATTTTACTCAGGAAGTGATGCCCTTTTAAACAAGCTGAGTTTAACAGTGTGATGTGGTCTGAAGATGAAGGAACCCACATTTCTGGGATCCACCCAGCTAATAGCATATGTTTTACATCCCACTCCAGGAGGTTTAGCAAATTGAATATATTTTAGAGGGTACAGCCAACTGGCCAGGGTAATAGTAAATATAATTTCTTACTAATCATTTATATTTTTGTTTGAAGTTAAAAAAAATCTGTCTCTGAGAGATAAAAGGGAATAGAAAGAGTGAATAGACATTAATGCTTTCTATGTACTAGGCACCCACTTAATCTTTACGAACACTTTGAAATACATAGAGCTGGCTGTCGCTAGCCTTTAGAATGTCTTTGTGCAAATTGGAAGAGGTTCCTAAATCTGGAAAAATAATGCCAAAAGGCATAAAGCTTGATGAGGGGAGTCAGGGCTGGATTTTAGCCCTGCCTCATGCACACTTTTGCGTGGTCCATCACCTTGCATGATGTGAAAGTAAGTATTATTATTTTAGATGAGAAAATGGAGGTTCAGTGGTTAAGTGTCTTTCCCAAGGGCAGATAGCAAGTAAGTGGGACGATCAGGATTAGAACATTGATCTGTTCGATTTCAAATTTATAATTCCTTTCTTCATCTGTAAAATTGAGACAAAATAATGCTTTTCTCCCCTCAAAAGAAAATCAAAAAAGAAATAAAAAACAAACAAAAAAATTGTAAAAATTAAAAATAATGCTTATCTTACAAAGCTGCCATTGCAAGATTAAAAAAATACGATATACAAAGTATTTTACTCTGTAATAATGTGTAATAAGCACCATATCATATAATATTATATTATCTTCCATACATACTTGAGGTGGTAAAGTCTAATAGCTGGTTCTGTGAACTTTCCTCTAGTTTAAGAGACATTGCACGATTTGACCGTTGGTCAACCCTCCCTGCAACATTAACTCGAGGGCTTGATTAAGAGTTTACCTATATTATATCCAAGATAAATAAAACTCTGATAGGGTTCTGGACCAACTACCTATACCTCATGGATGGAGTAAAGAGTAATCTGAGTTGATGTGATTGGGGGTTTGTCAGTTGCACCCCCTGAAAGGAGATGAGTAAAGACTCATTAGGTATGAATGATTAATAGAATCATAAAACTGTTTTCTTAACTTAGTTGAAGCTGTCCTCATATATTCAGCCTGCCTATCATGACCACACACATATGTCCCAAATGCAAAATGAAGGGGGTATCAGAAACTGTGACTGGGATTTATGGCACCTCCCCTATGCTGTTATGCATTTTTTGTTGTTTCCTGTCCTGTCTTAAAGCCAAATAAACTTAGTGCTGGAGAACCCACTTGTGCTGAGAATTTCCTTGCCAATCTGAACTCAAGACAACTGCTACTCATAAAGCAATGTGGTGTAGCATTAGTCCATTGGGCTGTTCAGAGGTCAGGAGAAAGGAGCAGAAGGAATCTCTCTGAAGAAAGAAATAGGCCTTTAAGGTAAACTAAATCAATGCCCTGGTTTCAAGTAAATGCATACAGACTGGAAAGTGGGAATCCTAATGAGGAACCCTCTTGCCTCTGATTTGTCAGAAGTTGACACTTTGCTCAGCAGTCTCTGTAAAATGACCGTTCTTAGTAAGTTGGCGGATTCCAACCACCAGTATAACTCCTTACATTACAGAATGGTAGAGCAGCGTAGGCAAATAAAGCAATATTTATTATTACTTTGTGCCAGAAATTTTCTTTGGTTCAATTTTCTGTAATCAAAAAAACAAAACTGGATAAATTATATAATCCACATTTTATAGGTGAAGGAACTGAAGCTTAGTGGCAATAATCTCAAGATTATTGAGATCAAGATATGTTAAAGGAAGCGATGAAGTTAATTTTAAAGCCTTTAGGTTGACTGATGGCAAAGTCTTTGCTCCTCCTGCTGTCCCATTACCTCAAAAGAAAAAAAAAATCAATGCTTTCACTTTTGCTGGTGGATTGTTTAATCAAAGATGTTTATACACATTTATAAATGACATTTATTGAGTGTTTGCTCTGTGCTAGTCATTGTGTTTTTTCAAATATTGTCTTGCTTAATGCTCACAACACACTTAGGAGGCAGATACCAATATCACTTTTCGTAGATGAGGGAACTGGGCCCAAAGAGCTTAACTGCCCTTTCCAAGATCACATCCTGTCCAGGCACACAGCTGCTCAGTGACTCAGTCATGCACCTCCAAGCATCTAGAACTCCTGCTGCAATTAGACTATGAATTCCTGGAGGCAGGTTCACATGTTGATATGTGCAAACTTCCCTAGACAACATTAAAGATAGTAAGCCAATCAATATAATTTTATTGGATGGATTATGAAAGAAAACCGGCCTGTCCATAGCTTTCTCAGGGAGGTATGGCCAAAAAATTAGGTCAGTCCACTATTTGTAATAGAAAAATACTGAAAACAACCCAAATGTCCATCTGTAGAGTATGGGTTGAATAAACTTGGTACATCTGCATAAGGGAGTGCTCTGTAGCCTTAAAAAATGAGGATTACCTCTCTATATTTCTTTAGAGTTTTTGCCAGGATGTAGTGTTAATTAAAAATTTTTTAAAACAAGTTGCAAAAGTGTTGATGATATGCTCCCTTTTGTGCAAAAAAAGGAATTGTACATATGTATATTATACACATATGCTATGTAATATACAATATATTAAATAGTGTATTATTTATATGTATGTTATAAATATGAAAACAAAACCTCATAAAAATGTTACCTATGATGAAGGTAGAGAATAGGAATACAAAGAGTAGGGTAGGGGAAGGGATGGAAAGCAGACCTCTCTGAATGTATCTTGTATCAATGTATTGGTTCTGATTTTGGCACAGTGCTTATATTTTGACATAATTTAAAAAGTTAAATCAAACCAATCCATAAAAATAATAGTTAGACAAGTGAACTTAATTGTATATCAAGTAGGTGGCAATGATATGGGGAAGATTTATTTCCACTAGTGTTAAGCCATAGTCTTTTGATTGTACATTCTAAGGCTATAAAGAAAACAGCAAATTTTAAAATGCACTCAGCAGGTTTGTTATTATTTGGAATATTTTTATTATTACTTTGAAACTATTATTTATATACTGGAATTATAAGTATGTATGTTAACCATAAATATGTTAATGTTTTCATGAACGAGCTATTTTCAGAGGAAGAGGAAAGAGATATAAATATAAAACTAGGCAATTAATTAAAAACATTGGAATCTTTCCTTTGAATGGGTAGAAATATTGGCATGAACTTAGGAATGCTGTTTCTTTTTCTAAAAAAATCATTTTCTCACATTTTTTCCAGTAAAAAGTGGTAGAAGCAATAAATACCAAGGAACAGTGAATACTCTTGATGCCCAGACTGTGGTTTTTAAAAAATGTATATTTCCCATTAAAAGGATCAAGACTGCTGAGTCCAGGTGGGAAGCAGGAAATGTTTAAGATGAATTTGAAAAATCTGGTTGTGCCTGAAAGCAAAGAAACTGAAAAAAAATGGGGTGGTCTCAAAAGGACACAGGAGCAAACTTGACAGAGTGCACATTGGCCAAAGTTGGGAGAGCTCACACATCAAAAAAGGAAAACAACTGCTATGAATTGAACTCATTAAATAAAAGCATTTTAAAATCCATGAATTTATAATGACATTAAAAGTAAAACCTCAATGATCACTTTTGGAGTTTGCTAGAATACCAACTCTTACTCTGAAATTTGATAAGTAACGTAAAAGACAAACATTTATCCTCTCTTTCCTCTGAGGACCAAATATAAGGCAATCAAACAGTTGAGGAAGAAGGAGAAATCATGGAGTTTAAAAATCGTATTTTGCAATCCCAAGTGCTCTAAACCACCCCTCCAACTTTCCACCTAATGGTTATAGCAGCCATTGATGATCATTATTAAATCCATTGTTGCACACTTGGGAAGGGTGAAGGCCTCGGTGGTTTAGAAATCACCTGAAACTCTGGGGACAAGTTGAAAAGTCCCCATCCCAAACTGAAACAGAAGTATGTCAAACTTCTGTAATGTGAAGAGTATCAAATAAGCTGCATTATATTGGCCACGAGTGGGTTTTGCATATCATTGATACTGTTCCTATTGGAATGTTTTTCTTACATTCATCCATTTTATATAACTGCAGTCAGTTTAACCAGCCTTCAGCTCCTAGGGATCCAGAGGCCAAGGGAGTGGGGGTAGAGAAAGGAAACAGTTTGTAAATACTAAAAAGAAAAAAATATATATATCTTATCCTTGCACTCTTGATGCTTACAGTCTGGTAGGAGAGGCAGACAAACAGTCAGATAAATATAACAAAACATAAGACAAGGAGATGAGGAAATAAGGTGTTTTGGGCAACTGAAGGGAACAAAAGGCTGTCCTATCAGCCTTTGTGACTACTACAAATAGCCACTTTTAAACTCTTAAGCCCCTAATACTGATACCAAAGTTCTGATTTCACGCACCAGCCATCATTTCCCCCTCTAAGCAGTGTATGAAACTCTAAAGTAGGTTGGTGCCTTCGGGCCATTAAAATAACTATAACTGTCTATTATGTTACCGTAAATTGAAAAGAGAAATATTCTCTCGCAGGAATTGTGTTCTTGTTATGTTGTGTATGTGTATGGGGAGGAATGTTAATACGTCTTTAATGCATATCTGCAGTCTTTGTTAGTAAAACTGTATATCATTCTTTTCCATTTTTACTCCCACATATTCATTCACTTGACAAATAAATTTGAGTACGTGTTGGTCACTGCTCTAGGCATTGAAGAGAAAGAAGTGGACCTGAGAGATAAGGTCCACTTCTTTATGGAGCTCACATTTAGATATTTTGAAATTAAGACAATGAATAGGATTATTTAAAATAGCAGACAACCAGGAGCAAAATTAGGGTGAAGGCTGGCGGCATTAGGATGGTCAGGGAAGGCTGCTTTAGGGAAACTAAATTTGAGTGGAGCCTGGAATGATACGGAAGCATCCAGGGAATGAGCTAAGGAGAGAGAGTTCCCTGGAGAGGGTACAGTGAGTTCAAAGGCTGTGAGGAGAGAACTAGCTTAGAATACAAACCAGCATCCCTGAAGCAAACTGTGCAGGGAAGCGAGGGTACTACCTGAGGTTAGAGAGAAGGTCAAGGCTGTCTCGTGCATTTTGGTTTGCTAGTATGTTCCCAGTTGGTGTCATTGTCCCACCGCGATGACTCATAGGATCGCTTTCATCTCACACGTGTCCCAGAGTGGGATGTAAATGATGCAGTCACCCTACGTAGAATCCAAATTTATTCCAAGCGCCATGGGGAGATACGGGATGGTGTTCAGCTAAAGAAAGACAAGATTTACCTTTAAAAAGACATTGTAAGGGTTTATGCAAGCTATCAGATGGTTTTCCCTGTTTGTAATACAAATGCAGATGACAGAGTCCCCAAATTCAACAGGCTAACAGGTGATTTTCCAGGTCTTCACTCTAGTTTTTTTGTTTGTTTGTTTTTACATAACCATATAACCACACAAATCACCAAATAAACATGGATTGGATGCTACTATCTTATCTCATAGAAAATACACAATATTTCATAAATTTTCTTTTTACTAAATGTTTTTCCTTATATTTGTAGAAGTAAATCAGTAACTTATTCATCTTCAGGTATTACATTAAGTATGTTTTTTGGGTAATATGATGGCACAGTGCCGAGAGCATTAGATTAGGAGAAAAGGCATCCTAAATTCTAGCTCTTTGACTGAAACGATTTGTCTAAACCTGTTAGGTCTCAGTTTCATCCACTGCAGAATCAGAGGGGGCAGGAGTTTCTTTTCAGTTCTGCCATT
This sequence comes from Tamandua tetradactyla, assembly GCF_023851605.1. NCBI lineage: Eukaryota > Metazoa > Chordata > Mammalia > Pilosa > Myrmecophagidae > Tamandua > Tamandua tetradactyla. The sequence continues at coordinate 47,413,542 of NC_135331.1, forward strand.
CACAAAATGACCGTCAATAGCAACTTGAAGAAAAGATGAGAGAGGGAGAGAGAGAAGAGAAGGGGGTGGGGTGGGGAGAGAAGGCAAAAACGGCAGGGCTAGCCTCAGGTTGAGGCTAAAGAGGTCAGAGTTTTTAGTTGCAAGCAAACAAAAATCTATTGGTTATTTGGGTAGAAATATCTGCAGCGCTGGATAAATGGGCTTGGGGGCTTCAGCTAGAGATAGAGGGCTCAGCTCTGCCCAATATCAAGCCAAGCAGCACAGATGTTGTGGAGACACTGGTGCTTCCATTCTTGGCACAGCCTCCGAGGTTTGTCCGCTATTAATCATCACACTGACGGGAGCTGCTGTCACTCTAGCCTGATGGATACTTCTTAGCATCATCAGTTCTTAAATCAACATTCAGCAAAGAAGCATCTGATTGGCAAAGTCTAAGACATACCGGTGCCCTGGCTTCAAGGGAGACCGAAGAAGCAGTTTTTCAGTTCTTTATGGAAGGAGATTTCTACCTCCCACCAATAATCATAAGGTGGAGAATTTTCCACACATAAGAAGGAGACTCAAATGCTGGGCATCTGAAAATAATGACCCATATTCGTTACAAGAGTAATAGACTCTACACAGTGATAAATTAGCTGTGTGGGCAAAGCCTGTTACTATAAAATGGTAACAATTAATAATCTAGGGTTAGGTGACCAAAATAATGTGCTCCTCAGTTAAATTTCAAGGGATTGTTTAGTCTGGTATCAGGGAGAGAGAATAGGGAACAAAAATCTTCTTCCTCATCTCCACAGCAAGACTGCAGAAGCCAAAATAGAGCTCTTAACCTCAAAACTTTCAAAAAATGCAGAGCTTGGCAGAAGGGATACAAAAGCCTGAGCTAACGTATGCGACTTAACAACAGACTGACCTTAGACTCAAAGACATAAATAGGTTGAAAGTGAAAGGTGAAAAACCAAAAAAAAAAAAAAAAAAAACATTAGAAAGAAATCAACACATATAGTAACTGAAAGAGGTGCTGGGGTGGCAAAGACTAATATCAGACAACAGAGATTTTAAGTCAACAAGCAAGGCCTGAGTCTCAAGTTAGGAGGTGAAAGTGTCAAGGCTGTCTGATGGTGGCTAAAACTTTACTTTGTTTCCTTGTGCTCAGAGAGAAACAGAAGTAAGTATACTTCCTTATCTCTGAGGCAGAATGAGTCTTTTTACCACTGCCCCACCCCCAGAGAATGAACTTTGCACTGCCCAAATATGCTTTGGGAGCTCATTTGCGCCCTAATTGAACAGTTTACAGCAATACAGCTGGGCAACTCAGATTTCACTTCCTTGATATCCGACAGGCTGCAGTTCATTTTAGCCAAGCCAAAAGGTGCCTTAAAGGAGGAAATTAACCATAACAACAACACAATTTAAGAATGAACAAAACCAGAGCAACTATCTGACATGACAATTTAGTCATTGTATTCCTGTTGCTCTCAGAATAATTTCTCCGAACCTAAAATGCAACAGCTTTTAAGATAATTTATAATCATGGAAACCACACAGATCCCTGAGGTCAGGGAGCCACAGAGAGACCACATCCTTTGTTTTCATTTCTCAGCTCCAAGTATCTTAAACTGCTTATTGTGCCTGGTTCCAAAGCTTACAAATCATCCTGAGTGGCTGGGTTGTGTAAGAATGTTTCAGCTGGCTTGAAGCCTGCCCTATCAATACAAATGGCTTAACTATTTTCAGATAAACCAAATAATTGCCCGACACGGCTGTCATGAAACCATGTCTGTCTCTGAGTTGGCAAAGGAAGAATCGCAAATGAGTTATGCTTGAGAATCACCAAGACTGAAAGTTGCAAAGGTTGGATGCCTTGGTTTAACATCTTAGAGCAACTTCATGTAAGGAACAGAACAGCATCTAAATATCTGACATTAAGACTTATCGTCTCACCTGCCTTCCCTCCCTCTCCAGTAAGAGATTGGACAGTACTCTCAGATGAGCCTTTTCCAGCTTCCAGCACAGATGTCCTCTCTCAGACATAAATGTGGGCCGCTTCCTCCTTACAGAGCTAAGCATGGTTGCCTGACAACCCTAACTGAATCTTTGGACATGAACTAAACAGTGACCTGTGAGTCAGCCTCATCTGTCCATTCCCTTCTAGAAAGGAATCATATTTGCAAAGAATCTCTTAAAGACTTATCAAAGCCCCCAAATTTGCAAAATTGCTGGCAAATGCCAGCAAGTTAATACAGATGCAACATAGTTTTGTTTGTTTTAGTCCGATTTGGTTTCTTTTCCCCAAGATCAGCCTAGACAATTAAGAATTTACTCGGGAACTTGGAAATTAATCCTTAAGGGAAATAGATCATTTATAGAGAAAGAATTCATATTTGAATTGTCTGATGTGGTGTAGGGAATGGAGGTATGACTTTGTGGATTAAAAGCTTGAGATGAGTTTTCACACACACACAAAACCCTCTTTCAAACATGAGATATTGGACTAACTTTAAGGTCAATGAAAACTTTGGATTTTTACTTTCTTTGCTGTTCTTTTTTAGTTTCGCTTCTGGATTTAGAATTTCCAAAAATTGCTACTTGTTTGGAAATTACCACCTTGACAAATCTAGAGAAATCGTGTATCTAAAGGAGAAAGAGAAATTAATGCAGGAAAACGCGAATACTATTAGTTTACTTAGGAACTTGTTGTGATACTTAGGATAAACCAATGAAATAAGAATCTCTACCATTTTTTTCTGGGCAAATGTGGGACATGACAGAGGGGAGTGAATTAGCAGAGAAAAAAAGGAAGGGAGAGAGAGAAAGGGTGAGAGAAAAGGAAGAGCTAGGAGGAAGTGCAGGGGGGAGGAGGAAAAGCTGGCAAGCTGGCAGATGTTGAAAACTGCGATTTGTGAGATATTCAATTTCAGAGATATCCTCACCCTTGAAAGGTCAAGTGGACCAAAGATAGTACCTAAAGAAGTGGAAGTGGGAGACGTCATTGTGCATCTTGAGTCAACTCAAGCATAAAAGGAGAAAGTCTTTCAGTCTCCATCTCATTTCTCTTTGCTCTAAAACAGCTGATGTTTGGAGCGTTTCAATTTTGCAAGAGAAATGGAAGTTATTATGGCTTGTAGTAGCCTCCTTTGGATTCAGTGCCTCTTGCTAAAGGTACTATGATGTCCAGCCTCCTACTGAGGCCATGAGACCAGGAATGGATTTGTGCCTGAAGCCCAAACTAGTAAAACTTTTGTGTTTGCCTGGTATTATAGATATTGCAAACAAAGAGAGCATGAGGGTAACCATACAAGATACCCCGGGCCTCTGCTTTCTCTTTAACAAAGTAACTAAACCACCTGACAATCCTAATGGTTCTGTTGCTTGTATGTAACCACTCCGTCTTCTAGGAACTCATGTAACAATTATTACCAGCAGAGACAGAATTCTCCATCCAGCAAAGAAAAACTGAGGAAATTTCTTAACTAGTGATTTGCAGATATAAATAGATAATCATGCCCAAATTAGGGCATGTCCTTCCTTGAGTACCTAACAGAGGCACTAAGTGCTGAAAAACATTCGCAAGCAGTAAATCAGAGAATCTCAGGTTCTTGGAAGGGATGACCCATCCTCTTTTATTCTGCGGTAAGTAAAAATAGTTACAGGGTTTGCTTTGCATCACACATTAAAGTAAATTACATTGGGATGCATGCTCACTGATTTCTGTGCTAAGAACTTGGAACTACCCAGCACATTCAGAGTCCCTTTAATCTCATACCACAGGGTGTAGACCAGAGGTTTCAAAATGAAGGATTTTGGCAATATCTCTCCTACATACATGTTCTCCTTGACTCACCCAATTTTAAACAAGAGAACATTTTAAAACTGGGAGAGTTACAGAAAAATTTGGATTACCACTTCCCCTTGAAAAAATTAGATGGTAGTAGAACGAGTTGACGCCTTTCCATGTGACAATAATGGCCTGGGCTGAGAAGCAGTTTGCTTCCATAGACAGCACATGAGCTTTCTAGGACACCATGGTTTTCATCAGATCCATCGCCTCTCTGATACTGATGCTGGGTAACAATTGCCAGCATTATCACACCAGCACAGCCAGTTTTCTTCTTTTTTTTCTTACTAGAAATATTTTTGCTGCTTTTGTCTCTATTAGTAACAGGATACTAAATGCATGATGTGCCAACACAACCCCATTTCTCAAGACAAATTGGAGGGTGCATTTCTTCAGGGAAACACAAAATATTTCTGTAAGATTAAGATGCAAACCCTCAGCTTGTTTCACCCATCGTTGTATCTGGACCTGGTTCCCTATAGTCCTTTGAGTTTTCAGAGCTCTGAGATAGCATTTGTCGTAGGCTGTATTTTATCCTTAATTGCCCAGAGCTCTTTGGAGTTACTACAATCAGATACATTGTCAGGCTAGTGTAGAATATCATCAGAACCAGGGGACAGCCTTACCATGGGGACTTTGAATGGGTTTTGAGTTTCTTCATGTTATTCTTAGTCTCTTGAATCCCAAATTACAGAAATGTACATGGCGTTTTAATGGACATGGGGCTTATAAGTCCAAATAATACAGGCTCCAGACAGTGAAATTCATGACTCATACTTAGGAAGTAAACTTGTATTTCTCTTTGTCAGCAGCTTTATAGCTGCGCCCTTAGCCTTTGCACTGGGCACTACATTAGATGATGGAAATGACGGGTAGGAAATTAGATGACGGGTAGGAAAACAGGATAATGATACAGAATTTTTTATTTCCACATCAGCAAAGTTTGGGAGCATTAATTGTTTTGGTGGAGCCAATGTGGTTAAATCAACTTCTTCACTCTACATCTTCTCTAAAAACCCCTCAATGGTATGATACACAATTCAATTGTTAAAGTGAGATTTTTTTTTAAAGAGTTATTCTCTCGTCCTATGTCATTGTCTAAATGTTTTTACCATGCTGAAATGACTACATCGTATTAGTTATAATTTCACACCCTAAAATATAAATACTCTCCATGAAATCTTTTCCATTAAAATAGAAAAAAGATTTAACGTAAGATGTATGTTGCTTCCACCCACCAGACAATTAGGTTTGGCAGATGTCAAAGAGACCTTCCAGAGGTAGAATAAGAAAAGAACAAAAGCCATACAATATCCGCTTTCTAACTGCTTAAAAATCATGGTATGTTAACATATGAACCACGAATAAACAGCACATTTATATGAGAGACAACATGTGGCTGGCAAGATATATTTTCATTGAGAAGCATGTGCAAATCTGGGTCTGTGCAGTGCTTACAGGCAGGCACACTTTATTCGGCGCTGTCGTTAACAGTGGAATTATTTAATTATCGCTATTCATCTCAGATGCAGGGGAACTCACACAGAGTTCTGTTTCTGTAGTGACATGTACGTTTAATGTATCTTTCCTCTCTTGGCCACCAGCCAGATGAGAGGAACGAGCGCTGGCTCCACAGGAGCTTTCCTGCCTTGAGAGTAACTCCCAAACCTCCTTGCTCACTCGCTTTACCGTTTCATTTGCTTTCCATTTTTCTTTTTCGGTGAGTAGCTTTGACGCTTAACTGCCGATAATGGACAGATGATGGTGTTTCAGGTGTTACAGAAAGTACCGGGAGAGAGCATTGTGCTGTGTATTAAAATGCAAGTTCGTATAAAAGGCCAGGACCTTCAGGGATTTGTTCAAGAAGGGATTTGGCTGCAGGACAGCTAAGTGGGGTTGTGCAGTCTGCGTCCAGCCTTTGACCAGAGAGGAAGGTTGGAACTGAGGCATGGTGGGTGCTTAGCTAGTGCCCTGGGGTGGCTGCTTCCACTGGGCGGGAGAGCAGACGTTTCCCCTTTGAAAGAAGGTGCTTCTGTTGCCTAGACATTGCCTGGGAGGGGCTGCTTTTGCCCAGAGGAATTACTTTTTCTTATTCCTCTCCCCAGAGCTGGCATCTCTTTTTCTAATTTGCACAAAGCCACCCTAGAAGGTTGAGGTAGAAATAGAAATGTTCTTAATTGGTAGCAGTTTTTTATAGGACAGCCTAGCACACCTCCTAGGAGAATTTGGGAGGCAATGACATGAAAGCACATACTTCAAGAAAAAGGAGGTCTGAAAAATGGTATTGCTTCAGGAAAGGTTTAGGAAACCAGTGACTCAAAAACATATGTTTGGAGTATGTCTCCATAGGGACCCTGCTCAAATGCTCACATACAGCACTGAGTCAGCCAGCAGTTCCATTTTGCGCATTGCAAGCACAGTGTCACCCTTTCCCCTCCGCTGTTTCAGTTCTCCCACTTGCGTTAACACTCAAGTTCATATAAGAAGGTATATCTTGAACTGGGACGAGTGTCTGGAAAAGTGTACACCAAATTATATTTTGAACGAGTACAAAGATTGCAAGTTGAATCCTGCAAATTAAGGAGCCACACCTACCAAAAGGTAATTTTAAGAAAAAGGCTTCACTTCTATGACTAAAATCATTCCACAAAACATATTCTGGTAAATGGGAAAAGAGAATGAAAAATATAACCTCTTCCCCATCAGCACCAATCTAATATTTGGTTCTCCAGAGGATCAAAGTCCTGAGGTTTGGAACCAGCATTCACATCTATCTTAGGAAGTGAGTGTGTGTGTGTGTACTTGTGTATCTTTATGCATGCTTGCAATTGAGCTTTCGCATCAGTACTCTTAATGGCTGGAAATATTCATGCAATTCAAACTTTAGATGTGGGGTGCGCTAGAAATTAGAATCAGGAGGGAAGGGATTTCAGGTCAGGAATAAGCACAGGCCCAGGCTTTCCGTGGACGCCTGCCCAGCTTCTGGCTCTCTGCCAGATACTAGGGAGGGCTGTTCGTCCTTCCTGTGTGCTTCCTTGAGCACAAAAATTCAGCCAAAAATCAAGGGAAGTTTTCTTTCAAATTGTACAAGTGCTTCTTTGAGAACTATTATAATAGCAAAAGCAGTCCAAGCCCTAAGATTGGGGTTTAGAACAGAAAAGTGCTTCTCTGGAACAACTTGTTTGGAAATGTGTTTTTCATTATAAGACTGACCACCTGCATTTTTAATACAGTCCTGGAGAGGCTGAGTAGGAAGTGGTGGGGTTAGGGAGATGTTAGCCCTGGAGAGAATGACAAGAGCAAGAGAGGAACACGACTTCACAGAATTATCATACTTGATAGCACAAAGAGAGACAGGGAGTAAAGGATCTATGTGAGTGTGCAAGTGCGTGTGTGCATGTGTGTGTGCACAAGTGTAAGTGTAGGCCTATGTGTGTTTGCATGCAATGGGAAGTGTGGATGTGGGTGGGAGTTTTAAGTTGTGTAGTTAAAAAGACAGCTGGTTGTAAAAAACATTTTGAGGTCAAATGTGAGTGTGGATTTATATTAGCTAATATTAGGAAATATCGTTAAGTTTGTAAAGTGTGTTAATATTATTTTGAACATGTAGGAAGAGTTTCTTTTTTAAAGAAGTATACTAACTGATATTTTAAAGTTAAGGAGCTTCATTTTTTTAAATTAAGGATCTTTATAACGCCATGATGCTTGTAATCTGCTCTGAAATATTGCAACATAAAAATAGCAATCAAATGGAAGTTAGGATGGAAAACATATGTTTAATAAAATAAACGTTACTCATTAAAATATAGGTAACTGAAACAAAATTAAATTATATAACAACATAGGGGAACATAAACCTGAATGGTTGATTAAAAATTTTAGTAAAATAAATGATATTTTGAACAGAAGAAATATACAGTAAGAAGCAGCAGCCAGTGAGGGGTTACTGGAACATAAGATTTTACAGGATAGGATAGGTGTCTGTCTATCCTTGTGATCTCTATTGCACAAAATAGTGCTCAAAAAATGGCGATTCTCTGTGAGAATGAATAGATGAAGGCATTCAATCTTTGCTCCAACTCTCAGCTTCTTTATCCTATAACTAAGTCTGAGAGGAACTTTCATTTATCCTTTCCCATCTTCTTTCACTGCCCTTACTACGGTGGGTGATAGATGAAGTTTCAAAACTCTTTACCTCTGAAAAGCAAAATCAGTGATGCTGCTGAGTCCAACAAAAACATTTTCCTTATGGTTTAGGTCAGTAGGAATATAGGTGAATATTCTATGAGTTCCAATTTTATCAGTTAAAGCTTTTCTCTGTTTTCGGTCTTTATGCATCTCTAGAAAGCATATACCATGTGATAATATCATCTTGTAAAAAAAAATAACTGTTCTAAGCCTCTTATTTTAATTAAATCCAGCATGTAATGCTCATTGTCTGAAGAAAAGCAGGGGAAAGGTTTTGCTTTAACTGACTAAAATGTCCATTCTTTGGTCATATTACACATAGACATGGTTTATTCTCTCTATGTGTTCATTCATTTATTGCACAAATATTTATTGAGCATCTAGTAAGTGTATAAGCTCTCTCTTTGGTTTTGGAGAAAAAAGTAAAGCAGCAGCACACATGCTCACTACTTTCATGGAACTTAAAGTTTGTTATATAATTCTGCTGCCAAAATGCAAGATACTGTTGCTAACATTTATTTCTGACTTCTCCCCTCCCCCCCTTCCATATTTTCAGTTAGCCTGAACTTCATGTTTTCTAAAAATTGGAACTGTTTTTATTGGTGTGGATTCTTTTTTCCACCCCCAATGTCTGGCTGGCTGTGAGGGTGGAGGAGCCAAAGTATCACAAGACGAGCTGCTGCTGTGGGTTTCTGGGCCCTGCTGAAAGTGGAGGTTCTGGGAGTCTCCCAAGGAAGTTGGTCTTTTGTAAGCCTCCCAAATCTGCCTTTAGAGAAGATAGAGATTTATTTGGAAGTTTTGAAGAACAAGGGACTAATTCTTCTATTCCAGTTGAACCTAAAGTGTCAGAGTACTGCATAAAAACATCAATTCAGAAAGGATCAACTGCAAAACCCTACTTTTCTTTGCCATTATTATTTAATTTTTAGAAGGTATGAACTTCCCTGAATCATAACTCCCATCCTTACCCCCACAGGCAAAGGGACGTTGCATTAAAAAAATTATAATTATAATTAGTAATTAGACTATTAATTAAATTCCATGGTTTAGCATAATGTTCACTGTTTGAGTACTGTTCCATGGATGTGTTTAAAAATTTTATTCGGCTACCATATATGCACTCTAATATATCCCCCTTTTTCATAACATTCAGATATACATTTCAGTGCTGCTAATTTGCATGCACGGTGTTATGCTACCATCGCCACCGTCCGTTACCAAAATATTCCCATCATTCTAAACAGGAACTCTGTATATTTTAGTCCTAAATTCCCATTTCTTATCCCTGCTTCCTCCCACCATCCCCTGGTAATCTATATTCTAAATTCTGACTTTATGGGTTTGTTAATTCAAATTGTTTCAAAATAGTGATATCATGCACTATTTGTCCCCTTTGTATCTGGCTCAGTTCAGTCAACATGTCTTCAAGGTTCACCCATGTTGTTGCATGTACCGGGGACTTCATTCCTTTATACCGATGAAAAATACCCCATTGCATGTGTATAGCACATTTTGTTTATCCATTCATCAGTTTTTGAATACTTGGGCTGCTTTCATCTTTGGGCAATTATAAAAAATGCCACTATGAACATTGGTGGGCAAATATCTGTCCTTTCCCCTTCTTTCAGTTCTTTGGGAATACACCTAGTAGTGGGATTTCTGGGTCATGTGGTAACTCTACCTTGAACTTTCTGAGAAACTGCCAAATTATCTTCCATAGTGCTGCACCATTTTATATTGACATCAGGAATGAATGAATGTTAAAATATGCAGTTTTTTTTAAAAATTAAAGCATCTGTAGTATTTTTTCTCAGCGTATTATGATTAAAGAGTGTTCTCAAATTACAAAGACAATATATCACATAACCAATGGGTGACATCAAGTACCTTTCCATCAAATTTTTTAATTATAGGAAAATACATGTTTTTGCTCCTTTTAAAACAAATGTACCAAGTAGTTAATTAGAGGGAAAGTCATTTGATTTTTTGAAAACCCTTTCATAATGGAAATATCCAACAATAAGATATTGGTTAAATTTTGGTTTACCCATCCTAAGGCATGAAATGCAGCAATAAAAATGATTATATATAATAATTCTTTCTTTCCTGGACAAAGTGATCAGTGTCACATTCAGTTTTTCTTGTGTATTTGTAGCAATATAATATTGTTCATCGATCTGCTAAGAAGTTAGAAAATCCTACAAGATTTTCATAATACTGACTGCTTTGGACATTCTAAAAAATCTAGTGGAGAAAGGGGCATTCTTCTTTACTAGCCTAATTTCCTAGAGCTGCCATAATAATAATGGGGTACCACAAACCAAATGGCTTAAAACAACAGATACTTATTTCTCACTGTTCTAGAGTCTAGAAGTCCGAAATCTGTAGGGGACAATCCTTCCTTGCCTCTTCCTAGCTTCCAGTGGTTTGCCAGAAATCCTTTGGAGTTTTCTGGTTTGCAGCTGCACTGCAATTTCTGCCTAAGTTGTCATATCACATCGTCCCCTGCATCTCTCTGCCCTTGTGCAATTCTCCCTTCTTATAAAGATACCAGTTGTTCTAGTTTGCTAGCTGCCAGAATGCAATATACCAAAAATGGAATGGCGTTTAAAAAGGGGTATTTAATAAGTTGCTAAGTTAAAAAGTTACTAGTTTACAGTTCTAAGGCTGTGAAATTGTTCAAACTAAATTGTCAAATTGTCCAAACTAAAACAAGTCTATAGATATGTCCGATCTAAGACATCCAGGGAAAGATACCTTGGTTCAAGAAGGCCGATGATATTCAGTGTTTCTGACTCAGGTAGAAGGGCGCATGATATCTGCTACCTTTCTCTCCAGGCCTCTTGCTTCATGAAGCTCCCCAGAAAGCGTTTTCTCTCTTTATCTACAAAGGTCGCTGGCTGGTGGACTCTGGTTCTCTCATTCTTCTGTAGTGGTTTAGCAGCTCGTTCTCAAAAGGAACTCTCTCTAAATGGTTCCTCTTTTATAGGATTCCAGTAACTAATCAAGACCCACATAGAATGGGTGGAGACACGTCTCCATCTAATCAAAATACCCACAATTGATCAAGTCATATCTCCTCAGCGATAACCTAATCAAGTTTCCAACCTATAGTTCTGAATAGGAATTAGAAGAAACCATTGCTCTCACAAGATCGATTAGGATTAAAACATGTCTTTTCTAGGGTACATAAATCCTTCCGGACTGGCACACTAGTAATATTGGGTTACAATTTACCCTAATCCAGTTTGGGCTCGTCTTAACTCATAGTATCTTCAAATACCCTATTTCCAAATAGGATCATATTCACAGGCTTGGGTTTAGTACCTTGAACATGTCTTTATGAAGCACAGAATTCTGTCCACAGCATTGACCATGTACTATAGTTATTTTGTCGAGGAATTACAATAAAAAAGTGCCAATTGCAAGAGCTTTATTTTCTACCCTGTTTCCAGAGAATATTTGTCAATATATTGCTATTATTTCATTACCAATAACTTTAATTTTGTTATAAACACTGACAAAAGAAAATTTCATCTGTCATCTCTGTGGACAAGGAGAAAAGTTTTTATTCAAGCCACATTTATACATCACTCATGTTTAATCATAGATTCTTTTCTTTCTAAAGTCTTACATTTTTAAAGATGGGTCAGTTGAGGCTAGAAGACAATATCAAATAATTGAAACTCTTGACTTTTAAAAAAATTTCCTTTTTCTTCTTTTTCTGTGTGTGTGAGAGAGAACTGAAAATGGAGACAGAGAGAGATGGGAGGTGGAAAGAGGAGATAGAGGTGGGAGGTTGAAAAGAAAGAAGGATGGAGGAAACAAGATGCTTGTATGGAGAACATGGGACACTTGTTTCCTTTGGGTGTTTGGCCTTTCTTGCAACACGAGATTGTTCTTATTCACATTTTAACTAAAATGATAGTTTGGGAGAGACAAAGCTTCACATCTGAAATTGAGACTTCCTTTCTTGAGTTGATTAAGTTCCTGAAGCTTAAATCTTATATTCAGATAACTAACTCACTTGCAGGCTGTCTGGTAAATATTGTATTGAGGGAGACTAAGGAATTGACTTCATTCTATGTGACATTTAAACTTATACACGATGGTTCAGATGAGTGGAAATTTAATGTTCTTTGGCTTCCCTAAAACTGAACCCAACTTGTTCACAAATCCTTATCTCTGCCTTGTAATTGCAACCAATCTTCACGTGTGGTTAACTCAGTTTCCCCTTGCTTAAAACAGTTGCATCAGGTAATTGTTCAGTGAAGGGCTTAACCCAGACATTTAAACTTCAAACTCTCAGAGTTGTTTCCTTCTCAAAGGTTCACTCTTCTTTCTCTCCTGGCTTAGAAAAGAAACTTCACACCATCATGGCAGAGGGAAGGAGCGTCTCTGCCTACTGTTCTCTGTTCTCTGGCCACCGATTGAGGTATTGCAATCTGCTGTAGCTCTAGGGTTTGACCTTTGCTCCCAGTGCGTCTGTGTTGGCTTACACCAATTTCTTCTGTACCTGTAGACCCAATGAAGGAAAGATACAGAGAAATGTGAATCATTTGGAGGAAGAAAATAATAAAACAAAATTTATAAACCTTATCTTGCTACAACTCATTTGGGTTTCATTTTCCTGCCCACAAATATGTGTTTTACAGAGAATTAATGCTTCCATACTGAGGGATGAGAGAAGCACGACCCTATTAGCATCTCCTCTAAATATCAACCAGCACACAAATGCCAGTATTTCCTTCTATGAGTAAATGCAAAGGTACATTTCATTCCCTAATCCAGAAGTTATGTAAAGCCTTTAAAATTTGTTTATAAATTTACTCTCATCATTACATAAGGATACATATATAAATCAAGAATGAAAAGAGTTCATTAATTGATTCCTCTAGAAATATTTGACAAGGTTCTAATAAGTCCCTGGTTACTGGGGAAAACTGTGGTAAATGAGACCCTGCTTTTATGGAGTTTACAGTTTATTGGCAGAAAAGAGATGTTAAAAATATTATTATAATAAACTATGAAGGTTGTTATGATTAAGGAAATATATAGGCCTGAAATAGCATTTGTTCAAGGAAGTGAGATTTATTTGAAACTGAAAGGACATGTAAGAGTAAACCTTTTTAGGCCGAAGAGAGGGCAGCATGTGAGAGGCCTCCAGAATGGAAAGACCAGACTCTAAAAGAAGCCAATTGAGCTTTTCATCACAGCTAATGAATAATTGCCATCCATAATGAGACGCCAGCAGGCACATGTTTAAAATTTGGAACTTTATCCCAAGGTCAGTGGAAATCTTTTAGTTGATTTTCAAGTGGATGCTTATTAAAACCATCAATCTGGCTGGAAAATGTATTAGTTTGTATGGGATTCTGAGTGGATTTGGGAGATCAGCAGTTCAGATGACATCCTGGTGACAAAGGACAAAAGGAACAAGACAGATTTGGGAGACATTAAAAAGTAAACTCAGCAAGATCTGGTGATGGATTAGATATGGCAGTGATGGAAAGGGAAGACTTGACAATGACTCCCCAGTTCTCCCTTGGGTAGATGGAACAGCCATTTAAGAGGATATATGGGATACAAAGAAAGGGAGGAAGCTGAGGGCTGAAGGGAGAGGAATAATTCACTTTTAAATTTATTTAATTTAAGGAGCCTGTGGTAAATCATGTGGTTATTTCCAGGATACAATTGACTATAACAGACTAAATCTCAATAAAAAGGAAGCACTTACTGAGACTAGTTATACATGGCCACTAAAACACTAGGAGCAAATATGATGGTCTAGGAAGAGAATATAAATCTTGAAGCAGATTAAAATTAACACCCAAGGAACAAGGACATTTAAGGGAAGGTAGTGAAGGAGGAAATGATACAAAATGAGTCTAAGAAGGAAAGGCCAGAATGGACAGCAGAAAAGTAGCATCAAAGAAACCAAGGAAACACAGAGTTTTGCAAGGAGAGAGTGGTAAAGACTGCCAATATTGCTGAGAAGTTACGTAATATGACTTTCTAAAAGTCGTCATTAACAAATTTGAGAAAAATGGTTTTGTTGTAGTGGTAGAGTTAGAGCAACTATTAGATGAAATAAAGCAAAGAAGTGAATTGTGTGGAAGAAGGAGTAGGAAAATGTACACGAATTCCTAATGTGCTACTCATCCCCAAAGTCACATTTATTTACGTGCTTTGAAATGCCTGCCGTGAATAAAGAATCAAAGCTCTTCCAAGAGGTATACAGTGGTAAAGACAGTTCATTAAGACCCACAATTGAGAGTGGGCTGAATTTGTAGGCACCGTGACTCTGGATAGAGCTAGAGAAAAATGTGGGTAAACCTTGGGTTTGCCTTCTGTTCAACTTCCTTGCTTGAGCAATCAGTGGCTCCTAAGGGTACTGGTTTAACCCAGCTGTACTATCATTGCTCAAAGTTTGTGTCAGAAGTATTTGCCAGCCTGCTTTAGAGCTGGCAGCAGCAAGAGCCTCATTCCAACTGAAATATCTAGTAAGGGCTGCTTTTTTGTTGACTTGATGGCAGCCCTTTTGGTACACCTGGAACTTTCATTTCACTGTCATTTTTAGCAAGCTCAATACAATGTTAAGTGGTATACTGTTCCCAATAGAAACCAAGCCTACTTTCAGTTTCTTATTAAGGGTAGACTTCTCACAGATCCACCAGCCATTTTCAATAATTAAAGTTAAAGTTGGTAACAGAATACATGAATGCATCCTTCAATACAGAAAATTCAGAATTGCCTTGACTATTTCATAACAAAAGCCATATAGGATTATCTTAAAGCAGCGTCCTAGTGCCTAACTTATTTTAAAGTAATGGCTTTGCATCTTGGTGTCCAAGTAAAAGAAAAGATCAAATCTAAATTAACATGAATTCCATAAGAACTTTTTACAAGTGACCTTTTGCACATGTGAAATGCTTGCTTTGTTTTTGCATTTTTCACAGTCTTTTCTAATTAGATTACAAACCAACACTGTTTCTTGGGACCAGCATCACCATCAGGCTGACTCTGAGTAAGTGTGGTCTTTCGGTTAGACACCCACACTTCCTGCTCAATTGCTCTAGTCTGAAAACAATGAGTCAATTCATTGTCCAAGTGTCCTGCCAATGGAGTGAGAAACATCAGTCCCAAGCTGAAAACAAATAAGGGAGCCTTTCAATGTTTGTATAACGCTCCTTAACTTATTCACAAAAAGAACAGAGACCGTTAACCAGCTGGGAGAGTGGACTGGAACAGAAGACAGGAGAGAGAGAAAGCCGAAAACTGCTGTCTGTTTATCTGATTCCCCAAACTAAACTCTAAAGCAAATATTAATCATAGGCAGCAGTGTGTCTTGTTCAAACAGCACATAGGCTGGCCGGCCTTGGGCCTCTCGGCTGCATTTGAATAGAGCTGAGGGGAGTCACTGGGTGTCAACCTCGTCGTGCCTTATCATGTTTGAAGTGAATCAACCTCGCTGTAATCTGTTTCTGCAACAAGTTGTGGCGGTTAACCCTGCACTTTCTACACAATGCAAATGAAAGAATTACTGCCGCTGAATTTTAAGCCTTGGTGACTCAGCCTGCTGAGCCTTATTCCTGACAACTGGGAGGAGAAAAACCCAGCACCCCAAATTAAAAAAAAAAATTATTTTTTATTTTTGGAGTGCTCAGAACAAGTCATTTACGTTGTCCAAGCACTGGTCCTCTATTTAATCCTGAATTTTAGATCAGTTACGGCACCCTTGCTTATTACTGTCTACTACATGTTTGTTTATTCCAACAGACTGCGGGCTTCTCAAACAAAGGAATGTGTATTTTCTTGTGTGTGAATCATCATTTTATCCCCAATACCTGGTGCCCCAGTGTTTGGAACTTTGTAGGTGCTCGGTCACAATGTTTTTTTTTTTTTTTTTGCTGAGTCACAATGTTTAAAAACTTCTCCTGGTAGTGGGAGAAAATTGATAGTAATCCCCAAATAGATGCTAATAACCTTATGTTGAAAATAGCTTATTTTTCCTGCTTTCCTACTGACGCTGAAACTATTTCCTGAGATCAGACAGGAAAGACAATCATATCTCCTGTCAATTTTATTGCAGGAGAATGATTGCTTAAAGAACAATAATTTGGGGCTTACTAAGTCCAAGAGCCATCTTATTCACTTGATGGTTTTTAATCAACAGCCCTAGGTGTGTTCTTACCTTAGAATTATCAAAGCAGGAAAGACTTCAGAGGTTTCCTAAGCCGGTTCTGTTGTTTTACCAGTGAAGCAGCTGAGATCTACACAAGTGAAATGACTTACCCAGCGTGAACTTGGGGCAAAGCCAAGACTAGAACCCAGTCACTCTCCCAGTGACAATTACGACAGGGTCTCACCTTGACAGCTGCAAGTGAGTAACAAACACTGAGGCATTAAATCCTTTATTCAAAATCCTCATCCTGCAAGTGAAGACAGAGTCAGGGCTGGAAAAACAGCATATGAAGTTCTAGCTCCAGTGAAATCAAGAAACCTGGCTTTTTGCATTTTTCCCCTAATTTCTATGAATAATATATGCAAAAATATTATGTCTGTGACTTCAAACTGGATTAAAGAACCATGGATTGGGAGGGTCCTTAGATCCCATCAGACCCCAAATCCTCCTTGGCCTTGGATGTTATATCTCCACCACTTAGGAGAACTCGCATGCACAACTTCCAGTTCTCCGCACATTGTCGAACAGATCTAATGACTAGAAACTTCATTCTTTAGACCAGACCTACATCCCTGCAACTTTTGCTTGATTCAATTTGTATCTTTTGGGATTAGGGAGAACAGGTTTAAATCTTCTTGAGTATCATTTCAACTGCTATTTGAACAAATTGTTCTGTCTCCCTAAATCATCTCCCCTTCAGAATGAATATCTGTCCACTAAATTCTTATTGTAGTGGGAAATATATGATCCAAGTGGCAGATACCTAAATAATAGCTTTTAACCACTTAGAATATAATACAGAAGCCAAAATGATGCAAAATCATACAGAACAATAATAATTCACAGCTTAAAAATAAATACAAGATGCGGTAGTTAGGTTCAAGTGTCAACTTGGCCAGGTAAAGGCACCTAGTTCTGTTGCTGTGGACATGAGCCAATGGCATTTGAACCTCATCTGTTGCTGATTATATCTACAGTTGGCTAGGAGGCGTGCCAGCTGCATTGAATGATGTTTGATTTAATTGGCTGGTGCTTAAAAGAGACACTCAACATAGCACAGCCCAAGCAGCTCAGCATAACCTCATCTCGGCACTCACAGCTCAGCCCAGGCCTTTGTTGATGCAGAAAGGAATCACCCAGGGGAAAGTTGTTGGAACCCAGAGGCCTGATGAGAAGGCCAGCAGAGATCACCCTGTGCCTTCCCTCCAGTAAGAAAGAACCTCAGTTGAAAGTTAGCTGCCTTTCCTCTGAAGAACTATATGTTAACTAAATAAATCCCCTTTTATTGAAAGCCAATCTGTCTCTGGTGTGTTGCATTCTGGCAGCTAGCAAACTAGAGCAAAGATAACATAAAAAGCAATTAAACAAGCCCAGGGAGAGTGCTTATTTGGGAAAAAAAATTTGTATATATAATAGAGAGTATCATTTCACAAGCAAGGTATAGGGACCCTGAGAATAAAGGCCAGGGTGGTAGAGAAAGTGGGTCAGATGAGGAATTACTGCAGGAGTTCCTCACCTAAAAATTTTAAGCAGCCCATTGGTGATGACAGTAGGTTCTTTTTCATGGTCTTTGAGATACAGTCTGCTAAGAAAGTCTACAATTCAAAAACTTCTACAGAGCCTTGGCATCTGTAAAATTACTCAAAGTCTGTGTATATGGTGGTAGATACCATGTTGCATCAGCTTTTTTTTATTTCTTTCCAGAAAATTGTGAGATTAAAAAAGTTTTGAAAGACTGCAGAGGGAACAATCAGAAGATTGACCAAATCCATGTATAAAGCACTGAAAATTGAATGTTTGTCCAGCATTTCCAGTTTCCTGTGGTTGCAAAGACAGAACCGAAAAGCCCCAATGCCCATCTTTGTTAGCCACCTATTTTGTTAAGAAAACAAAAGTGTCTGAAAACTAGACTTAAAGCAAGAGAATAGAAAAGTTTATTCAGATTTTGCTGAGTACTCAAGTTGAAGGCTGGGCAACAGCTGACAGAACTAATCTGTAAAGTAGGGCAAGAAACAGGCATTAAAGGAAACCTTCTATACTTGAACTATCATAAAGGTAAGTGTGTTCTTTCCTAAACTATGGACTTCCATAACTATGCAGAGATTTTTCAAAGATTTCTTCATTCAATCCACTCTGCCCCTCCCTTCCACCAGAGGCCAAATTTATGATGGCACAATAAACGCTGTTTAAATAATGTGAATTTGATTAAAGAATTCAATTAAAGTAGCCTAAAGAGATAAGACGGCTCTCAATAGGGTATAGATGCATTAGACCAATGCCTCCTTTGGGACGTCTCTCCAACACAAAGTTTGTTTCCAGGCGGTCTGACTACCACTCCCAAATGACAGCTCCTTCTGAACAAAAATGTTCCATTTCCTTTTGCTTTCCCTCCTTCTAATGTTTTGGACTCTCTGTTTGTTTTAACTCTATTTCTAATCACAAAATTATAAAACTATGTGGCTCATTCCAAATCTGGTTCTGGGGTGAGGTAAAAGTATTTACCAGGTCACTGAAGACATTCACAGGCAATATCTTGGGCACACAATTCCCCTATTGGCATTCTCCATTTGTAGGGAAATGGCAAATATTATAGTCTCATATCTTCAATTACTCTAGAGAAGATAATTTTTCAGTTTTGCATGATCTATTATATAAATGGTAATTCAACTGTCTGTACCAAGATTTTTCTTCTCATCTACTTTTCCTTTTTCTTTATTTTTAAACAATTGTATGCCATTGAGCAATGTTTTGGTCAAACTCTTAACTCAGGCTGTGAAAATAAATTCTGACCGTATTCCTTAATAGAATCTTATATTACAATTTTATTCAATCGTGTCACTTCCTTTTATCAAAGTCAAATGGGTGATTAGCAACAAACGTCTATTAGTGCTGACATTTGGTGCTCAGATTCTTTGTTTTCTTATCAATGACACTGAAGCATCCTGAAGGGTCAGGTCAGGTTCAAAAGAACCAAGAAGTACTGTGTCAAGTTTTGCACAAATGGGAGAAAGAACGGAACAGGGATACTCAGACTGTCTGTGTTTTGTGAGTTTGTCATATTCTTGGCAATCTCTAAAACCAGGATTTCAGTTTGTCTTTGAAATTCTTTGTTTTTGGATACTTTGGCAATAAAATCATCTCTCCAAGAAATACGGCATGCTTCATAAAATTTAAAACATGAATAAGCTGTTTATAGAGTCCTGCTGTTTTACACAGAAAAGGCACTTCATGAATCAGTGGCCTCCGTCTGCACTTGTGCTGTTAATGTACATATGTAAAATGTGCTAACAGATGTAACAACAGAATGTGGCCAGTAACCACATTTGTTTTTGTCATGTGGATTTTATTTCTAGAAAGATAAGGCATGTTGTAAAGTGTGAAAAGCAAGAGCTTCCCATTGAGACCCGGATTTAAATCATGTTTCCAGCACCTAGGTGATGGATGGAGCCATGCAAATTACTTAGTCCTGTTGAACCGCATGTTCCAATCTATACAGGGGGAGTAAGCATCTCTACTTTGTAATGTTGATGGTGTGATCCTTACTTAGCAGTAATGAACTTAAAGCCCATGGCATGTAACAGGCACTCACCTTGGTATGCAACGTAGAGTAAATTCTGGAGCCAGGCCAGCTGTCTTACGTTGGACAATTTATTTAATTTCTCTATCGCTCCTTTTCTTTTGAGATTTAAAAGAGAAAATAGTCAAATCATGTAAATTTACTACAATGCCTGGCACGCAGTAGATTTTAAATAAACGTGTGTTGTAATTATTGTTATTTAAAAGGACTAGTATATCATTTGGATTGGAAACAGTGAGAAGAAACTATCCATTCCCTCCTTACCTAGACAAAGATGTTTAGACAATGTTGTCAACTGACAGTCTAATCCCTGACCTTTCTTCATTTATTTTTTTTCTTGCTATTCTTCTTAACTGATTACATATCTTTAAGCAATTTAGGTCGGTCTTCTAACTTAAAACTATGCAAACAAAGTATGTTTATATGAGTTGATAAATATTTCTCTTCCCAAATTATCCGCTCCACAGTTTGCATTATACCATAGCTTCTTTTCACGGACTGGCATCTCAGTATGTTTCCAGTTAGAAATAAAAGTTTGAAGTCATGCCTCTAGGGAGCTGCAGTACAGTTGGGAAATCTTGGTGTAATACACACCTAAGTTTAGTCCTAGCAACAATGCTAGTGGTGACCTGGAGAATGTCAATTATTCATTGCATTCCCTGCAAGAGGTATAATGATGTGAAGACAAAATAAGCTATTGCATTTACCTCTGTTTATACTTTCTGGAGTGATACAAAGACATACATTTACCTGATCCCAACTTTTGGTGAAGTGATTAATATCTGTAGTTCAGTGACAACTTGCTTGAGTTCAAATTCTGGCTCTACTCCTTCCAGCTTGGTGATGTTGGTAAATCAGCTAACTTCACTAAGCCTGCATTTCTCACCTGTGAAATGGGGATAAAGATAACACCTACCTCAGCCATTATTGTGGAGACTCAGTGAGTGAATTTATGCAAAGTACTTATCAAGGGGCTCTGGCAGAGCAAGTTGTCAATAAATGTTAGCCACCATTATCATCTTTGGGATATAAGATTTAAACACTCGAAACTCTTCCAAAATAATACAGCAAAGTATGAATGCTAAAAATCAAAGAGCAAAAAAAATCTAATGCCAGAATGCACCATGCTGATAAAACATCAGCAGATACTCTGAAGAATGTGGAGCCCAGTTCAAATTTTGATATGACATATCAATTGGATATTACCTCTTAGAAACTTATGAATATTATGTGTTTTGCGAACTTTCCAAAAGCAGGGCATTTATAAGTTTGTAATGTCTGAGCACACAACAGAGAACACAGAGTAAGTATCTTTTTAAGTATGTATTACATAGGGAACATTTAATCTCCATTTGGGTAGTGGTATGTTTATTGAGTTCCTACAAAATCAATCACTAATTTGGAAGTAACTTTACAAACATGTGAGATTTGAAATTTATTTTTTTATGTCAAATATTTTTAAAATCAGCAAGGAAAATCATTATCTACATTACGTTGATAATCATTTTTTTTTAACAGTAGAATTCTCTTTGTATAGGCAGACAACTGATTTTTTCTTTATATCAGTTCTTCTTTAAATGGGGTAGTTCTGTTTAGTTCCATGTACTATGAAAGCAAACAAAACTAAAGTAAAATAAAGCAAAGCTTAAAAAAAAGAAAACACTTTCAATTATATTCGCTTCTCTCTTCTGGCTTAATTTTTCACTTAGGCTTTTTATGTGGGAAAATGCAGATTTTTAGGGTTTAGGCCCTAATAATGCTCAGAATTTAGTGACTCGTCTTTGGTATCAGTCAAATTTGTAGGTTGCATTTAATGCTTCAGTAAGTCCAGGATTTGAACAGCATTTTACAGCAGGTCCCCATATTCCCTTGAGATAAAAATGATAGTCTCTGCTGCTATGACAGCTGCCAAATAAAAAGAAACTTAGGGATGCTGAGATTATTGTGACTGAATACAGATGAAGTAGTTTTCTCCCAGTAAATATGAAAAGTTATTAATCAAGGAATCAACAAACTTGAAAGAAATGAAATGAACTGTACTGTTGTACCTGAAATTACAATAGATACAGTCCTTGAATGTCAACTGCAAGTATAAATTCGACATAATGAACCTGTCAGCCTGTTGACTTTTTGAAAACGTTCCCCTGTTTTGACTGGATATTTTTAATATATTAAAGGAATAAATAGTTCTCAAGAATATTTTTATGTCATAAAATATATAAAATAAATATAAGGATACAGAAAATAATACAATAGCCAAGTATCCACCAGTCAGAAAGAAGCCAATGCAAAATTATAATATATATCCTGGTTTAACCTTTTATTAATTTCATCCTTCAGCCCTTCCTTTCTCTCATCCTTCACATTACTAAATTTTCGTGCTTTTCTTGATGCTCGTCCTACATATGTATAAATTTCAAAGCAATACATAGCACTGTTTTATATGCTTTTAAACTTTATGATTGGCAATAGGAATTCTAAGAATGTTACATTTTCTCCGTTTTGAAATCATTCTTTGATGTCCAAAGTATTATTTTGTGATTTTACTCATAAAAACCTTCCAGAATGAAAAAAAATTCATTTTCCCAGGTTGTTTATTTTTTATTAGCTATTTCTATTTTCTTTTTTTTCCTATTGCATTTTTAAATATTTTACCTTTTGTATTAACACTCATGTTTCTCACAGTTTGTAGATTTTAATAAATATTTTAGGTAATCAGGTCTTTGGAACTACTGAAAGTTTTGGCTCTTGTTTTCCGATTCCTATATCCTTTATTTCATTTTTGATTTTCTTACTGTCTGGATTAGGGCTAAAAGCAGTGGTAAAGAATAGCCTTTCTCTTCCTTGAGTTTAATATTTTACCTGGAAATTTTCACCATTAGGCATGATGCTTATTCTTTAGTGAAATATGGGTAGATTTCTTCATTAGTTGTTGGTTTATCAGTATTTTATAATTCTTCTTGCATCAGCCTTGGTAATTTTTTTTTTCCAAGAAAATTATTCTTTTAACTTAAAAGTTCAAAGTTATTGGCAAATGTTTGCTTACTTTCATGATTTTTAAAATCTCTATGTATACATATGTCTCCCTCTCTAATTCTTGGTTCTTTCCACTATTTGTTTATGCAATTTTTTACTTGATACGTTTTGCTGAAGATTTATTTTATTATTAATTTCAAAGAACATGTTTTAATATTACTAATTCCTTCTTTTATTTTTAGTTCACTGAAGATTTCCAGAAAAGGAAAAAGAACATCGTGACAGCTAAGGAATGATCAAAGTCGAGCTCGTATAGAAAACTTCCCACATAATCTTTTTAAAGGGGCAAATTTGTTCCAAGTCCTTGTTGTTGTTTATCTCCCATGTCTTGTTTGAAGCTGGTTACAGCCTTTCCATCTCTCAACGTGGGATCTCAGATTGTGAAACCTATCTGGAATCTTTCCAGTTCCCCAAATTATATAGACTCTAAAGTAGCTACTAACCAATGTTGGGACTTCTAAGGAGCTCTGTCGTTGACGCCTTCTTCACATGGTTAAAAGATTCCACTGGGCTTTTTTGGAGCAGCTGAAAGCACTTATTTGTCCCCTTGATCTCTCCTCTAACTCTGTTTCTGGAATGTGCCCAAGCTTAACTACAAAGAGACCTCCGATCAGAATGGCTAATGATGCCACTCACATTTTTATTTTGTTTTTCTGCTTTGTCTTAGTTCCTTACCTATGTCTTTCTTCAATTTATTTATGAGTATCACAGTGCCTGGCTATGCACACTATTCAACTCCTGGGGACATTTAGCCCCCAGGACTACAGAGAAGGTGGTTCCCTCAGGAGTTTTGCAATGTGCTGGCCCTGTGGCATTTATATTTTATATGCACCCACCTTGGAGGTCAGCTCTGACCAGGATACTTGTTGCTACTTTGTGAATTGAAGAGTAAAGAAGAATGTGATGGCCACTGTTAGGCTACACTAAATTTGTCAGGAATACAGATTATTTTAAGTGGAAATGTAAGTCTCTCATTCTTACAATAGCATTAAATAAGCATGAATGCAATGATACTAGGAGTGATAGTAGTAAACGAAGTATTTTACTTTCAAAATCTCCACTCTGTTAAAACACTCTATAAAACACTTCTTCATATTTATAAAAAACATATAGAGGATTTTGGATTCTTAATCCAATTCTGTAAGAACTCTGATCTTGTGACTGAAAGTATCAGTAATCATCAGAGTACTACCCCATGGATCAAAATGGAGAACGAGTTTCAGTGTTTCTTGGAAGATTATGCAGTATTTGAATAAAAATTCTGTACAGTGATAAAGTTAGAACTTTATCATAGGTCTCTCAGAAGCCTAAGCCAACAGTCATTCCTTCATTTATTCAGTCATAAATTAATTCATTTTTAAAAATTATTGAACACTGATGATAAGAAGATAAACAAAAGACTGAAGATGATTCCCATGTTCGTGAAATCAATTGGAAGCCTATTTATTCAGACATTAGGCTTTGAGAATGTCCCCAAACATATTTTCAACACATATTGCAAGATGAATATAAAAATTTTTGATTGACAGGAGATACTTTAAGAATTCAATATAAAACAACATCCATAACTGAAGAAATGGCCAGGTGCAATCTTGCTTATAAATTATTTCCTTGTTCCTTTCAAAGGAGGGAATATCCAGTCAAGACACCAAAGGTTCTGTACCCTACATGGGACATGACTCTCAGGGATGTAAATCTCCCTGGCAATGTGGGACAGGATTCCTGGGGATGAGCTGGGACCCAGCATCATGGGACTGAGAAAGCATTCTTGACCAAAAAATGTGGAAGAGAGAAATGAGACGAAATAAAGTTTCAGTGGCTGAGAGATTCCAAACAGAGTTGAGAGGTTACCCTAGAAGTTATTCTTATGCATTATATAGATATTGCTTTAGAGTTTGTGGTATATTGGAGTGGCTATAAGGAAGTACTGAAACTGTTGAACTGTATTCCAGTAGCCTTGATTCATGAAAATGATTGTATAACTAAATAGGTTTTACAATGGAAACATGTGATTGTGAAAACCTTGTGGCTGACGCGCCCTTTATCCAAGATATGGACTGATGAGTAAAAAATAAGAACAACAACAAAAATTAAATAAATAATAGCTGGTGTGGATAAGGGCTAAAAAATATTAGGTAGATCGCAATATTAATAGTCAATGAGCAGGAGGGGTAAGGGGTACGGGATGTACGGGCTTTGTTTCGTTTTATTTATTTTTCTGGAGTGATGTAAATGTTCTAACAGATGATCATGGTGATGATACACAGCTCTGTGATGGTATTGTGAGCCACTGATTGTATGCTTTGGATGGACTGTATGTGCATGAAGATATCTCAATTAAAAAAAAAAAGACTCCAAAATCAGCCTTTGGGGATTTTCTTCTTATTGCACCTCCCTGAGCATTTCAGAGATATTTTCAGTTACTCTTCTCAATCCAGCCACTACCTCAGGTTAATGAGTTTTCATCACTGAGAATTCTCAAAGTCTTATTTCACAGGAAATTATAAAAGAAGAGTCAAAATCTTTAAGTCATGGAACTGGGATTATAAGAGTTAAACATCTCCTAAACTACCTCTCTGTAAAGGGTGTATATTTAAAAATTTTGAGTGTAAATACAGGCTGAGGCCAAAGAATGAAATTGTCCAATGTGATGTTGACAATGTTAAATCAGAACTTTAAAACAGTATATTTCAGCTATAATTTTATCATTTAGGCTTTGACATTTGACATGATTCAAATAAAATTGTATAGCAGTGTCAGGAAATGGATCCTCAATATTGGGGATTGACTTGTTAAAGAATTGGATTGACTTGTTATCCCTCTAAAGCAGTTTCTAATCTTAATTTCTTATCCATATCACATTGTCATAAATGCCACATTTCAGAGAAAAGTGTTCCAAATCCTAAACTCTTAAAAATGGTTGATATGTTCAGAGAAACTGAACAAATCCTCTTGAGGTCTGGCTAATTAGCTAGTTACACTTATCTCGGGAACTGAAATCTTAGAAAATCTGACACTTTCTGGTTTTTGGAGATTGGGGGATTTCAATGTAACCACTGTCATGTGATGGCAAGATTCACTGTGTGGAGCTGTGAACTAATAATGTAATCAGTGCTGTGAAATCACAACATTTAGATGGTTGGGCAATAAACTCCCAAATATCTGTCGAGGAGTCATGGGGCCCTTTAAATGAAAACCTTGTTGGGACTGCAGAATGACTGAGGGCAATTTAGCTGTCTGCATCTGTTTTTCAATCTCAGAAATTTAGAAACATGATCTCTGTCCCATTTAAGGGAGAGGGGCCTAAATAAGTTGTAGTGTACATGGAAATGTGCTCCCTCCTATCGCCCACTGGGGAAGGTCCTTCTGCCCCAGCAGACAGCCAGCAGTTGTTGGCCTTTTCCAGGGCAGGACTCATCTGTAGAGAGCTGATTTGCCCAAGGGCACACCTTTCCCCCAGGCAGGGCACATTTGATGATTGTTGTTTTTTTTTCTTTTTTTTTTGTATGCTGTATGGTGGGGGTCACATTTCATTCTTTTCCCATGTGTGTATCCCATTATGGCAGCACAGTTGTTGAATTCTGTTTGTTTGCTTCTTTCTTGCTTGTTTGTTTTGTTTTTGGGAAATGCATGGGCTGGGAATTGAACCCGGGTATCACGCATGGAGATGAGAATTCTACCACCGAACTACCCTTGCATCCCCTGTGATGATTGTTTGATGCAGAGGCATAAAGGTTTACCCATTTCAGCTCAACATGGGCCATCTCTAATGGACTATGAACACATGGGGACTCTCCGTGGGGAGTTCTCTCCATAACCAATCCTGTTCCATCTCTTTCCCTTCCAAAGATGTCTGCGTTTAGTAAAAACCTCATCTGCCAAACTCTACCTGAGCATCTGCTTCTGGAGATACAGACCTTCAGCAAGAGAGAAAATGACATATTTGGAAGATTTTCTATCTTGCCTAACTTCGTGGGGATTAGGAAAAACACACATACACACACATAAAAGAGAACACATTCACAAGCACAAAGAGACAGATTTAGTTATTGTAATTGGGCAAAAACTCTAATGTCATTGCTTAATTTTTCATTAAGACCTCAAAGCTCATAGGCAAAACTACACTGTCAACACCTTCCTACCTTTCTTCAAACACCTCCTCTTTTAGTATAAAAATTACCAACTTAAATAGCAAAGTTTTTAAAGAGAATTGGATTAACAAAAATCAACACAGTTGAAAAAATTTTGTAATATGGGAGCCTCACCAGAATTATACAGAATTCAAAGACTTAGAGCAATCTGATGAATTTCAGAAAGTATTTTGATTATATCACGCAAATTGTAAGTCAATTTGATATGAATGAACTATTGACGATGATACATCTTTGGGTGAATAATTCAGTTATTATTTAATTATTATTATTTAATTAGAACAATGAGATCAAGAGATCTCTGTCCTGAGTTACACAGAAGGAATAAGGAAGCATGTTAATGCATTTCAAGTACTCTAGAGTTCCAGAGAAAGAGACAATATTGGAGGAAAAAAGCACTCTGTTTTCATTTCCTACGCTGCTCAAGCAAATACAGTGAAATGGTTGGACTTAAACAATGGGAATTTATTCGCTCACAGTTTTGAAGCTATGAAAATGTTCAAATCAATGCATCGTCAAGGCGATGTTTTCTCCCCGAATCCTTGGCATTCTGGGGCTGGCTGCCAGTGGTCATTGCTTCCTTTGTCACATGGCAAGATATACAGTGGCATCTCCTATTCTCTTCCAGGTTCCGTTTCAATTTCTTGCTTCCTGTGGTTTTCTCACTCTCTGTCTGAATTTCATTCTCTTGCAAAGGACTCCGGTAACAGGATTAAGACCGCCCTGATTCACACCTTACCTGAAGTAGTAGCCTCATCAAAAGGCCCTACTTATAATGGTTCGTTCATACTCTCGAGGTTGGGTTCAATTTAAGAATGTATTTTTTGGGGGTACACACAGCTCCAAACCACCAGAGGCTTTTTGGAGTAGATGCATCAGTAAAAGACCATTAAACAATCAGTAGATTTGGGTTATGGAGTCCAGATTAAGGAAAGAGCATGAATGATGGAGGGGAAGTGCATTGTGTACTTTGCTTTTCCTTGGCCTTAGTGTCTCAGCCATAAAGAGAGACCACTGGACAAGAATAAGGCTTTTCAAGTCATGTGTCTTCAAATGCAATGGTTCTTCTAGGTTAATTTGTTAAAGTGCAGTTCTTAGGTAAAGGATTTACAATCTGTTAATGTTTATTTCAACAGCTTGTAAATGTGCATAGATTAGGGAAGTCTGTGTTCCTTTTCTTTTTAAAATTCAGGCCTGTGCTTGCTCTTTCAAATAAAAATGTATGAATGAATACACGACCAGAGCACATATGTGCCAAATCCAGTGAAATGTTAGCTGGGGCTCAGCTGCCTCTGCTCTCTCTTGTGTGTCCAGAGCAGTGATTGTGCAACGGTGAGTGAATGGGTAGCATACCAAATTGTGATAATATCTTTCTTTTACATGTTTCATCTGCAAGTTTTGTGAGCTTCTGGTCTGACATATTTTTGGGAAGTGGAATGTAAGCAGATGTTAGATATTAGCGGTGATTAAAAAACAAAAATGACCAACCACCTCCTCTTTCCAGCTTCTAGAGTAGAGTGATTGAAGAGTAGCGTGTGAAAGTGTGTAACCTTAGCAAAATACGAAAGCCAAATGAGATGCCGGGGTTGATATGATTGTCAGTGTAACCTATACCGTCACTACAATTTTCAACTTTTTATGTTTATCAAAGGTGAACATTGTTCTCATTTAGTGATGTTGAAATAAGAAAATGCTATAAATTTAGATATGTATGAGTATCTCTGGACTAGCAAAACAAAGTAATTCTGGATGTTTTAAATAAGGGAAGTCTACGTACAATTTAATTTGAAAAAAAAATCACTGTTTTAAAAGTTGGGAAACTTCCATAAATCCCTTCCAGAGAGATAATTTAATGGTCTCTTCTGATTTCAGTGAATTTCCTTTTCCTGGATGTGTGTTTTCAAGAAGTGAATAGATGTGAAAAGGTTTCCAATATTATTCTTTTTTTTGGGTAAAATAAAAACAGCAGAACAAGGTAACCCTTTGTTTTCAGTACTAAATGTCTGGTAGTAAAGAAACAAAACTAAACAAAAACTGTGCAATTATTATGGTTTATGAAGGAATATAGTGAACCCTTACCATACTTCAAAACAGTAATTGATACATAGTAATTGCTCATTAAACATTTGTAGAATGAATGAGGATTTATGAATATTAATTTCTAGTGGAGATGCAAAGGAAAAGTCAAATACACAGTAATCAGTGCTCTAGGAATAGTTTATTCAAATAAAATGAACACCAAAAAAAAAAAAAAAACCATATAAAGAGATTTCAGAATGTTTACAGATAAAATGAGAAACTTTTAACAGTGAGTTAAGAATATGAAATTCTTGAGATGTCTGAAATATGGGCTTGTATCTACAGAGAAATTCTGAATAGGCAGAATATCATAACAATTTCATTATAAGTTTACTACTCTGACCAAAAACAGAGAACATGTTTTTTTAAACTACGTGAGTAGAGGTGAGGAAAAAAGTAAGCTGTAACGAAAATCTATAGATTGAGGGGATGATTGAATCTGATTGCTACCATTTTAGTACAATGTAAATAGTAATTTCCAGGAAGCCTGTTGAGGAAAACAACAGCAACAACAAATATATAGCAGAATTAATCATGTGGGAAAAATTATGGAAATCACTTAAAAACATCAATTTATAATGAGCAGTTCCTTCTCCCTTGGGAGAACTAACTTTTCCAAAAAGAAAGCAGGGGAGCATGAATAGTGTTGGGCACTGATGGAGGATGGAGAAAAATGATAATCTATAACATCTTTAATATATAATCACGTAGCTTACAGCTGTAAGTCATCCTCAAATGTCATTTTTATTTGTTTAAGTCCTGCTTTAAACAAATAAAACTGCTTTGTGCCATTTAACAGATGTGATCACTAATGTCAGGAGAGATTTCTGGCAGAAAAAAAAACCAGTCCCAACTTTTGAATGTAGCACTTTCTACCTCCACTTCTCATTTTAAAAGTATTCAGAAAATTTTATTGTCAAAATGTGGTTACCAAGAGCCATTAAGAACATCAGGAGATTGTTTACTTTCTTGTGTTATCAGCTTTTTCAACTCTATTTAGCTTAATTAAGTTCCACATGACCCTAGGGGTTTTCTGCCATTTGGTTATATGGGAAGTTCTCAATAACATCAGCTCTGTCTTGCTGTGACCCCTCACTGTCCTTTCAGGAATCTCTAGCCCCTTATTGTGTGTGATCTTTGTGGGAGCTGGTGCCAGAATCCCACGACAGACACCCTACGTGTCAAATAAGGAGCACCCTTCTGAACAGACTGTCCTGAACCTGGTTTTCCCCATCCCTGGGTTTCTCTTGCTTACTAAGGCAGAACTCCTGGTTTCCCCTTACTTTCTCAGGCTCCCATAGTTGATCAGTCAATTTCCCTACACTAGCCAGGGTCATTTTCTGATGCTTGCAACCAGAAATCAGGGTGTTTATTTGTAGAAAAGATAATGGTCATCTTTACAGAAGAATATTATCCCATTAGACCTTCAACAGTTCTTAGTGATATTTTAATCGGTTCACACATTTTATGAATGAGGAAGTAGAGGCTTATAGAAGTAACAGTGGTTGTCCAATGTCATACAGTTATTCATGGCAAAACTGGGATCCAAGCCCAAATCTAAAGAGTCCCTGCCCAGCAATTATGCTGATTCATACATGCAGAATTAAACTTGTGCACATGTATTAGGAGGATTATAGCTATATTTTGAGCAATATTTTGGTTAATAATATGATTATTACTTAGCACTTCAAGGTACACTCACCAATCTAAAAATGGCTCCAAATCTGAAATTGAATATAAGATCGTAACAAATCACATATTCACATTTGAGCACACACAAAACGGCTCTATTTCAGATTCTTGGCTCATATGGTTTAAAAATGTATTAAATTTGGATGGAGATTTGTTTTTTTAGACAAACATTCCACAATATAATTTAGTAGTCTTAAGAAATTCATCTGTGATTTTAAAAATAAATTACACTCTAAGCGTGTACCAAACAGCTTTACAATTTCTTTAAAGTCTACAACAAATTTTTTCTTAACTCATTTTGTTATTTAAATGCTGTTAAATTACCAAAGGAATAAATGCATATATATATATGCATACATACACACACAAACACAAATGAAGGAAATGCAGCCTGTCCTTAATTCAGTGGAAAATGAGAGTGAGTAAAATCTTCTCTGGGGAAATGAATTGATTCAATTAGTTGTCTTAGTTAAATTAACCCCATTAGAGACCCAACCACCACCCAGTGCTCTGGAAAAAGTAACTTATTAAATGGTACTCTGGTCTCCCAGCAGTTAACATAATATAGGTAGGTAAACATGCATACCCCAGAGTGCTCTAGCTGTTGTAGTTCAGAGGAAACTTAATCCAATATTCTTCTTTTCTAGTCTGCCCTTGAAAGAAGCTCAATAGCTGGAATGTTATTGTCAGAAGCATCAACCACAGAAATTTATAAAGAGAAATTCCCCTTAGAGCTGTCTATACCATTGAATTAATAACCTTGTTCAATTCCTTACTATGCACCCTCTCCAAAAGTTTATTATATAACCCATCAGCAGGACAGACAGTCTTTTATCAGAGAAACTTTTCTTTAATGGATTGAGTGGAAAACGGAAAGTTTTCCATGAAATGATTTGATAATTTCAGCTAGAATTTTGAATTAATGAAGTCTTGAACATAGTGCCCTAAAAAATAAGACGAATGTTGTGTCCTAATGCAAATATGTAGACTTCTTTGAAATTAAAACTTAAAAAAACAATATCATTTACAATAGTATCAAAAATATAAAATACATAGGGATAAATCTGACAAGAGATGTGGGAAGGCTGTACATTAAAAACTACAAAATATTGCTGAGAGAAATTAAAGAAAGCCTAGACATTCTTCTTTGTTGAAAGACTCAATTATTAAGATATCAATTCTTCCCAAATAGATCAACGAGTCAAAGTAATTCCATTCAAAATGCCAGTAAGTTTTTTTTGTACAAATTGACAAGTTTCTTCCAAATTTCATATGGAAATGCAGAAGTAAGTTAATGAAACAACTTGGAGAAAGGAGAACAAAGTTGGAGGACAAAAGCTTCCTAGTTTCAAGACTATTTATAAAGCTACAGTGCTTAGAAGAGTATGACATTGGCATCAAGGTAGACAAATAGAATCCAGAAAAAAAGATCACATATATGAGGACACTGATGTACAACAAATGTTTAAAGGTAGTTCAATGGAGGAAGGATGGTCTTTTTGACAGAGAGTGCTGGAACAATTCTATATTGATATGCAAAATTAAAAAAAGGAAATTTGGTCCATACTACATACAAAAGCTAACTCAAAATTGATAACAAACTTAAATGTGAAATATAAAGCTATAAAATTTATTGATAAACTCTTTGTGACCTAAGGTTAGGCAAATATTTTCAATACAACACTAAAAGTGTAATCAAAAAAACAAAAAAAAATGGATAAATATGAGTTTATTAAATGTGAACTTCTACTTCTGAAAGATAATGTGAAATACAAAATA
Organism: Tamandua tetradactyla; assembly: GCF_023851605.1. Classification (NCBI taxonomy): domain Eukaryota; kingdom Metazoa; phylum Chordata; class Mammalia; order Pilosa; family Myrmecophagidae; genus Tamandua; species Tamandua tetradactyla. The sequence continues at coordinate 47,446,064 of NC_135331.1, forward strand.
AAAAAAACCAAAAAGAAAGATAATGTGAAGAGAATGAAAAGATCATCTACAGACTGGGAGAAAATATTTGCAAAGCATATATCTGGTGAAGAATTTGTATTCTGTAATATCTAAAGGACTTTCATAAAAAACTGGCAACCCAACTTTAAAAATGGGCAAAAAAAAATGGAACAGATACTTTACAAAGAAGAATGAAAAATAAGCACATGAAAAAATGCTCAATGCCATTTGACACAGAAATGCTAACTAAAACCACAATAAGATATCACTGTACTTCCAAAAATTTCAAAAATTAAAAATATTTGATCAGAGTTCCCAGATAAGATGGTGGAATAGGAAGTTTTTAGACTCAGCTAGCCACCCAGGGTAGCTCGTAAACAGCCAGGAACTGTCTGAAACAACTGTTCGAAGAACACTGTACACCATCCAGGGAAGAGTGGACAGAAGACATTGATAAGCTGTGATGAAGAGCTGTGAGTAAAACTTTCCATGCTCTGGAGGCTGGTGCACATTTGTCACCTTCATGGCAGGCTAACCTGGGAACCAGTTCCTAACTGAAAGTAAAAATCCTCTTCTTCAAGAATGGGGTTGAGGAGGCATAGCCAAGTGCTGATTGAAGCTTTTAATTAATGAATTTAGAATTCTGGGTCCTGGCTCTGAAAGCAGCTATGAGTTTCAACTATCCAGGATAAAAAGTAGCCAGCAGCCTCTATTTTAATCCCACCCCTGAAAGAAATGGAAGTTGGGGTGATTTAGAGACAAAGTGCTTTCTTGGGGCTTTAGGGAACAGTTTGAGGAAGGGCAGCTATTTCCTAAGAAAGGGTTGGGAAAGGGTGCACAGCCCAGCACTATTCACAGCTTTTGATTAGTAAATTCAGATAGAAACCCAACTCTGTGCTAGGGTTTCAACCCACATCAGACAAAAGTAGATGGCAGCAGCTGCTTTAGCCATGCCTTCAACAGGGGCAAGTCAGCTGAAACTTAAAGGCATAATACAACTTTAGAATCATGAAGAATAGTTTGTTGGAGAATTGCCATCTTCTGTACAGACCAAGAAAGCACAGATTTCGGGAGCTGTCAAAGAGAAGTTTGGCATCCTTCCAGGCTCTCCCTAAAGGCAAACTGAAACTGATTTACACCCCATGCATGGGTCCCTGGCCATGTTTTGTTTTGACTGGGAAATACTGACTTTTTTGCTGACATAAGTTGGCAAAATTGTACTCAGTTTTCAAAACCAAATTTCAGACGTTTTTGAGATTGTTAGGTGAGTATATTCTAAGGTACTGTTTTTCACAAAATGGTTGCTGTAATGCAATCAGTTTTCACAACTGATTTTCTGGGTAGTTTCTAAGAGTATTAGTTGAGTTTTACACTAAAACACAGTTTTCATGCAAATAACGGAGGAGAGAGTTAATGATGGCAATATTGTACTCGGTTTTCAAAACCGATTTTCAGGCATGTTTCAGAAAAAAACTTTTCTGGGGTGACCCTTCTCCCAGAATTTGTCTCCGAGGCAAAAGCATCTAGAGACAATGAATTATTTTGTCTAGTTTTTAAATAGAATTATTTAAAAACTATAAAGGAAAATGATAAACAAATGAAGCAGATCAACATTCTGGGAGAAGGAACAGGGAAAAGGAAGTGTTCTCTTGCGAGATCTGACTCTAAAAGAAATGAAAGTCCTAAAATGACCAATTACAAGTAGAGATTGAATCAGTCATGAAGAACCTCCCAAGAGAACACTATGTATTAATAGAAGGAACAACTCAACAAGAAGACACAATCATAAATATTTATGCACTAAGCCACAATGCTACAAAAATACATGAGGCAAATACTTAAAATACTGAAGAGAGAAGTAGACATTTCTACCATAATTGTTGGAAACTTCAATTCCCCATTCTCATCAATGGATAGAACATCTAGAAAGAGGATCAATAAGGAAACAGAGATTTTGAACAACATGATAAATGAACTAGACTTAACAGATAGTTACAGAACATAACACCCCACAACACCAAGATGCATATTCTTTTCAAGTGCTCATGGATCATTCTGAAGGATGACCATATGTTGGGTCACAAAGCAAGTCTCAATAAATTTAAAAAGATTGAAATCATACAAAACACTTTCTTGGATCATAGTGGAATGAAGTTGGAAATCAATAATAGGCAGAGGGCCAGAAAAATTCACAAACATATGAAGGCGAAACAACACACTCTTAAACAACCAGTGGGTCAAGGAAGAAATTATAAGAGAAATCAGTAAATATCTTGAGGCAAATGAAAACACAGCATATAAAAAATTATGGGATGCAACAAAGGCAGTGCTGAGAGAGAAATGTATTGCCTTAAATGCCTATATTAAAAAAAGAAGAAAGAACAAAAATCAAGGAGTTAGCTGTTCACTTGGAAGAACTAGAGAAAGAACAGCAAGCCAACTCCAAAACAAACAAAAGGAAAGAAATAACAAGGCTTAGAACAGAAATAAATGAAAGTGATAAACATGAAAACAATTGAGAAAATCAACAAAACCAGAAGTTGGCTCTTTGAGAAAATCAATGAAATCTATGGACTCTTAGCTAGGTTGACAAAAATAAAAAAATAAAAAAAATAATAAATAAATAGAAAAAAGAGAGAAAGAGAAGATGCAAATAAATAAAATCAGAAATTGAAGAAGAGGCATAACCATGGGGCCCACAGAAATAAGGTAATGAGATAATTCTATTAGCAGCTATATGCTAATAAACTAGACAACATAGATGAAATGGACAACTTCATAGAAGGCATGAACTATCAACACTGACTCAAGAAGAAATAGATGGCCTCAACAAACCAATCAGAAGTAAAGAGATTGAATCAGTTATCAAGAAGCTCCCAAAAAAGAGAAGTCCAGTACCAGATGGCTTCGCATGTGAATTCTATCAAACACCAACATCACCCTAATACCAAAGCCAATCACAGATACTACAAGAAAAGAAAATTACAACCAATCCTTTTAATGAATATCGATGTAAAAATCCTCAACAGAATACTTGCGGATCAAATCCAACAGCACATTAAGAGAATTATAACATCATGACCAAGTGGGATTTATTCCAGGTATACAACGCTGGTTCAACATAAGAGAATCAATTAATGTAATGCATCATATCAACAATCCAAAGCAGAAAAACCACGTGATCATCCCAATTGATGCAAAAAAAGCATTTTTATCAATTGCATTTTATCAATTCAACATCACTTCTTGATGAAAACACTTCAAAGGATAGGAATAAAAGGGAACTTCTGCAATGTGATAAAGGAACATATGAATAACCCATAGCTAACACCATCTTCAATAGGGAAAGACTAAAGCTTTCCCTCTAAGATAAGGAACAAAACAAGGATGCCCACTGTAAACACTGTTGCTCAACATTGTGCTGGAGATTCTAGCCAGAACAATTATACAAGAAAAAGAAATAAAAGGTATCCAAATTGGAAAGGAAGAAATAAAACTCTCAGTTTACAGATGACATGATACTATATGTCAAAAATCCAAAAAATCTACAGCAAAGCTACTAGAACTAGTAAATGAGTACAGCAAAGTGGCAGGGTGGAAGACCATCACCCCCAAGTCAGTAGTGTTTCTATAAACCAGTGATGAGCAGTCTGAGGAGGAAATCAAGAAAAAAAAAATCCATTTACGATAGCAACCCAAAGAGTCAAATATTTAGGAATAAATTTCACTAAGGATATGAAAGACCTATGCACAGAACACTACATGAAATTGCTAAAAGAAATCACGGAAGACCTAAATAAATAGAAGGGCATGCCATAATCATGGATTGGAAGACTAAATATAGTTAAGGTGTCAATTCTACCCATATTGATTTATAGAATCAATGCAATACCAATTAAAATCCCGACGACTTACTTTGCAGAAATAGAAAAACAAAGAACAAAATTATTTGGGAGGGCAGGATGCCCCAAATAGCTAAAAATATCTTGAGAAAGAAAAATGAAGTGGGAGGTCTCACACTATCTGACTTTAAAGCATTTTACAAAATTACAGTGATCAAAATAGCATGATACTGACATAAAGATAGATATATTGACCAATGGAATCAAATTGAGTGTTCAGAAATAGACCCTCTCATATATGGACAATTTCACTTTAAAATAAGAGGGTCAAGCCAACCTACCTGACACAGAGCAGCCTCTTCAATAAATGGTGTTGGGAAAACTGGATATCTGTATGCAAAAGAATGAAAGAGGACCCATATCTCATACCCTATACAAAAAATAACTCAAAACTTATCGGACCTAGCCATTAGAACTAAGATCCTAAAACTTTTAGAAGAAAATGAAGGGAAATATAAATCTTGTAATAGGAGGCAGTTTCCTAGACCTTACCCTAAAGCATGAACACTGAAAAAAGAAATAGATAAATAGATCAAAATTAAACTCTTTTGTGTATCAGACAACTTTTTTCAAAAAAGTAGAGAGGCAGCCTATGCAATGGGAGACAATATTTGGAAACCATATTTCAGATTCAGATAAAGATTTATTATCCAGAATAAATCCTCACTGAAACCAGTATTTAGAAAAATATTTTTATTGAAAAATTTTCACACACATACAGTCTATCCATAGTATACAATCAATGGCTCACGATCTCATTACATAAGTGCATATTCATCATGATGATTATTTTTAGAACATTTGCATCACACCAGAGAAAGAAATAAAAGAAAAAAGAAAAAAAAATACCCTTTACACCTCCCTCACTGACCACTAGTATTGCAATCTATCCAATCTTTTCTTACCCCTTATCTCTCCCTTTTATTTATTTATTTATTTATTATCCTTATTTTTTCATCATTTGTCCATGCCCTGGATAAAAGGAGCATCAAACACAAGGTTTTCACAATCACACAGTCACACTGTAAAACCTATATAGTTATGCAATCATCTTCAAGAATCAAAGCTCTTGGAATACGGTTCAACAGTTTCAGGTACTTCCCTCCAGCCACTCCAATACACCATAATCTAAAGAGGGATATCTATATAATGGATAAGAATAAACTTCAGGATAACCTCTCAATTCTGTTTGAAATCTCTCAGCCACTAAAACTTTATTTTGTCTCATTTTTCTCTTCCTCTTTTTGGTGAAGAAGGCTTTCTCAATCCCATGATGCCAGATTCTAGCTTATTCCAGTAACCCTGCCCCACATTGCCAGGTAGATTTGCACTCCTGAGAGTCATGTCCCACATAGTGGGGAAGGCAATGGTTTCATCTGCAGAGTTGGCCTAGAGAAAGAGGCCACATCTGAGCAACAAAAGAGATTCTCTGGGGGTGACACTAAGCCATAATTATAAGTAGGCTTAGCTTCTCCTTTGCAGAAATAAGTTTCATGGGAAAAGCCCCAAGATCGAGGGCTCAGCCTATTGATTTGATTGTCCCCACTACTTGTGAGAACATCAGGAATTCCCCAGATGGGGACCCTGAATACTTCCTTCTTTCTCCCCAGTCCTCCATGGAGATTTAACAAATACTTTTTTATTCTCTGCCCAAATTACTCTGGGATATATCAGGGCATCACACTAACCTGTATAAACCAACAAGATCTCACACCCTATTCAAGATTCCATGTACTTATGGTGTTCAACTAAACTGACCATACAAGTTAAATTAGATAATGGGCTGCCCAAGTATAAATTTTGTACCAACTAAACACCTCTCCCTTTGATCTCACACAGAAGCTGAAGTTTTAAAATATGGACGATATCATCCTTTATCCTGTATTCTGATTTACTTTTTTCTTATCCAGATCAGCTTCATTCAGATCTCTAGTCAAAGTCTGATCACTTTTTCAACTCTTTTAACAATTACTCTATGTGGTAAGGCTAACTTTCATAGCTTCAGTGCTCTAACCCTGAGTCTCAAGTGTCACATAAATACCCAAAGTTTCAGGGAACGGCCAGGTTATACACAAATAACTCAGTATCTCAGAGTTCAGAAATAACTGTTACAACTTCTGAATATATGTGACTGCTGTAAAGGCTTACAAACTGGGACCCTTCACAACAGGCCCCAACCTGATAACCCACGCTCTCAACTTTCTCTGAGTTTGCATATTATAGTTAGTCCACACGAGTGAGGTGTGATAATATTTGTCTTTTTGTTTCTGATATTTCATTCGAATACTGTCCTCAAGGTTCATTCACCTAGTTGCATGCCTCACCAACTTTCATTCCTTCCTGTAACCACTCAGTAATCTGTTGTATAGATACACCACAGTTCCCCATCATTGCACCCTTAGGCCACTTCCAATCATTGTGAATTGCAAACACTGCCACATTGAAGTCTATATTATTTAAAAAAGGAATTAGTGTGTTGGAGGAATAAGAGAAGAACACAAGGAGGATCCAAAAAAGTGCCTTTCAGGCAACATTTATTAGAATTTTCAAACCTAAAGTCAGTAGGATAAAACCTATAAACAATTGAAGCAAAAAAAAAATCAAGTTTAGATATGCATTTTGGAACTCTAAGGAGAAGTGTGTAGGGTTTGGAAAACATTGCTACGCAGCCTCAGAAGCCCCTCCAGGTATTGGTTTCTTTTGCCTCTGAATCAAAGCCCATCATAACTATGTTTTAAGCCAAAACATAGGAAAGATGGTTGCCATGGATTCCTAAGGCAAAGCTGTGGCAGGAGCATAGTGTTTGAGTGTGTAGGTTTTAGGGTTAGCTGGGCTTTGACTCCCAGCTCTCTCACTTTATTTGCTTTGTGACTTTGGGCCTTAATTTCTATACCTGTGAAAGGGGCAGTTAATAACACCCCTTGCCTCGAATTGTTAGAAGGGTTAGAAATAATTCATGCAAAAGATTTAGCTTCTGACATGTGTTGCACACTTAACCTTTTGTAATTAAGAATTAGGAATGATAAGAGTTAGTGAGATAAAACTCATTAAGAAAGTGGTTATTTTGGAATTGAAATTGAACACAGTGTTTGAGTTTGTCAGTTCTATAAATGACTAAAAACCAAATGCTTCCACTGTTTTTGTTCAACATCAAGAGCTATGTCTCTTTCCTAATATTTTTTCCGCATAAAAATCAAACATGCCAGCTCCTTTTTCTCTGAGATTTTTGTACTTAGGGAAACAATCTACCTGTAGGTATTTATGATTTTCTTTTCAATCAAATACTGAGACATTTATGTTTTAAAGAAACAGGTATAACAAATTTAACAAATCATAGGGCTTTTCTTAATGAAAAGTGGAAGGATTGGCTTACAAATATTACATGAGCTTAAATTCCGACAGGTTCAGGTCCCAACTATAAGTCCTTCCCTTCCATTTTACCTTGAGAATCTTCTCCAGTGATGCACATACAAACATTTATGCTTTATTTTAAAAGCCATACTTAATGGGTATGATTGTTAAAAGAGCCAGGGTTTCTTTGAGGGATTAGAGTAGAACTGAAAGTTATTTGTAAAGGGGCAAAAAAAAAAAAAAATTCTCTTCAGCCTGTGCTATTGTTATAGGGTGGTAAAATCTGTCACAAACTTTGAGAAAGAATGGAGTCTCTTCAGAGGTGCCTGGGGTCCCTGTACAGGTTTTAAGAGAGCTTGACCTAAATCACTTTAATACTAAAATCTTTATTTTTTTAATTCAACATTATTATTCAAACAAAAACTGTAAGATACCGTAAAGGCTGACATAATAACTGATGTTTACAACTATAGCTATAGGCAACAAACAAAGAGGTTGTTGTTTGTGGAAAATAAACGCCAAAAAAAAAAAAAGCCTTTTCATATGTTCCGGTGCTATCAACTAACTAGAAAAAGGCGATTCATGTCATATTTATAATATTTCCTAAATTACTCATGATTTTTAAAAAAAATCAATTCTCCTTTTCTCCCAGTGATGAAAGTGGTTGTGGTTTTCTTTTACGGAAAGGTATGTGTATGTATTGCTAATGTCTCCGTAAACATTGAGGGGAGAGCTGTGATCCAACTTCATGTGAGATGCAAGGCACAGGGTTTATAATACTTAAACAGGCTGCCAAAGCTGACATCACCATCTCCTTGTCCTCCTAGAGCGCCAGCTGTGGGGCATGTGCCCTAAGCTCATGTTTGACATCAGGGTCAAAGCAGAGGGAGTGTTGACAGTGATTCCATTGTGAGTTTGCCATGGAAACGCCACGCCGATTCTCTGTCAAGCTGGGCATGCATTGCATCAGAGCACCCCTCTTTCTCTCACTGAGGTCCTCTGTTGGCTTTTTACCAGGAATGGAGAATGAGTGAGGGGGAAATGTGAGTCTGATCATCCCTGTTCCAGTCTATTAAGTCATAAAGTGGTGAATCTTACAGTACAGAATCCCTGCCTCTGTACTTGCTGCCATCTACTCTGAAATGAGAAAATTTAAATGTCATTTTACATGCAATGAACTGGGGATACAGATTATTCAAGTTATGGCTCTGGAAGTAAGGAAAACAAGGTGCTCTCTAACTTACTCAGGCTGTGACTATATAGTATTTTGGAATTCTTTAACACATTCTAACTTTTATCATTACTTAAGCAGAACTAACTGTCTGATTTCCCTAAAAAGTCACAGTAAAAAGTACAGATGGATCTTTCCTAGTTTAGGAGTTAAATTGGCAGGGAAAAATGGAAAAGACTTTGAAATAGGAGAAAAACTTTAAAAATGAGCTGTCTAATACAGCTGTTAGGGCTATCTCTCCTTTGCATTGTCTTTGAACTATTTCACAACTCTGTAAGGTGTAGAATACTCAAAATAATACAAATAAATCTTACCATAGAAATGCACGTGAACTTTGTGCTGTGGAATTTAATTAATATTGGCCTGTGGATATTGACAGTTTTGCATCTATCTGTGAATTTATTTCCATTTTATTGACGGCGTATATATTGTGTGATCTGAGGATTCCTCTTCGACCTGGTCGTAACATCTTATTACTTTCCTAACTAATAAATGAGTTAAATAAAATCTTTGGCATATGTTCCTTTTATATTTGATAACGGACATGATTTTACTTAAAAAAAATTCCCCTTTATCAAGAGCTTTTAAACAGTTGACAGACACTTCTTTCTTTCTCTGAATTAAAAACATGTAGGTAAAGAAACTCTCCACAAAATTTGTAATGTTCTGACTTGCTTAATATATTCTAATAAAATATTTTACTTTGGCATTCAAAAATAGCTTTGCAGATAATGAGATAAGGGGTGAATAAGCTTTGGAAGCTGCAGAGCTGGAGTCACTGACCCCATAGGGAATCTAAGTTAAGGGGAGGGGGACTCAAGGACCCCTCACTAATGGTGATGGTGAGCCATTCAAGTCAATGGGCTTCTTAAAGGAATGAAAGCCTTGTAAGCTTAATTGGGCTAAAGGTAAATAGCTCAGCTAATTGCTAAATTGGTTCAATTGGACTGTGGCAAAAATGCTTCTCTCTCCTGCCTCAATATAATGGTGTCCTAAATGACTCTACCTCACTGTTTTGCCTTATACTGAACTCTGAAAACAAGGATAAATATTTGAAGACATATAAAACCAATAAAATAAAATAGACGTCATTTATTGGAAAGCTACTATATGTTGACAATGGTGAAAAGCACTTTGCATTTAATACCACAGTTATTTCTCACAACAACTCTTATGGAAGATATTAGTACCTGCATTACTCTCATCTGTAGATGAGAAAACCAAAGCACAAAGAGGCTAAATCACTTGCTCCCAAACATCCACCCAGTAAGTGGTAGAGCTGGAATACGGACCCTTTTTTTGCTTAACTCTGAAACCAGTGGGTTTAGTTATTATGCAATATGGAGCGTGTGTAGCAGATCTCTACACCTCACCTACCCCAACCGCAAAGCCTTAATCTGAGACCCATCCAAGGTTCTCCTACCTGGGACTGTATCCTGACTCCGCCATTTCAGCTTTTTTCAAGGTCACAAGCATATAGTTGATGAATGAGGAAAGAGGATCAGGGGAGAAGACTAAAGGAAAAGTCTAAAATACAACAGGAGAACCACGAAAATGTGTGGTTACAGAGGAAAGAGAGAAGAGAACTTCAGAACAATGGGATAATAAACAGTGTCAAATAGTACACAGATGTTGACTGATCTAGTTAAAAACAGTTTGGGGAGGAACAATATTAGGAGGTCATGGGCAAATTTTGCCAGAAAACATTAGCAGGGATGTGAAGGCAGAAACTGTATAATGGTCTGTCGAAGGCAGAAAGGTGAGGAAGCAGGAGAAAGAGAAATTCGAGACACAGGAGAGGAAGGAGAGCTTGATGAAAATTCTCTAAAAGAACTTCGACAACCAGGAAAGATGTAAAGGAGAGACAGATGCAGGAGCATGAGTCTTGGAAGTGAGGAGGGAAGATTCCTGATGTGTTGATTTCTCTGGAAATTAGGAGAGGTGGGTATGGCTAGGGAGAGGGAGGGGCATTGGGGATGGTGAAGAACTGAACAGATTGCTGATGGTTTTAACTTGCCATTGTGGTGCTGGGAGAAACTACTTATGAACATATCAGTGGTTGGCCAGAGAGGACGGCAGCCAGCTGTGCCTGGGCACCTGGAGCAATGCCTGCCTGCATGATAGTGTGGCTTCTCTAGTAGGACTCAGGGACCTGAGATATTGGATTGGTTAAAGACTAGGCGTAGGTAGGTGAGGTAGGTGAGGTGTAGAGAAAAAAGGGTGCAAGGGAAATGATAATGCTAGCAAAAGTGACTAAAGTGTGGAAGCAGGAGGGGGCAGTGGTCTAACTGGATATAAGAACAAATGAATCTGGTTGGGGTCCTGAGTTGGTAAAACAAGACAGAAGCAAATAATGAGGGCTCGGGCAGCAGGAAAAGGGGTCTGGATAAATATCTTGACTCAGATTTCATCTAAAGGGCAAAGTGAGCATGCACAAGACACTGCTGCTGAAACAGAGACAAATGCCCTCCCTGTCTGAACCCTGAAAATGTTAATGTGAATGAATTATTAAATACTAATTTCTCATCCTAATACAAGCCATTTTTAAACAGACTTCTCTTGCAGCTGCTTCTAAAATAGCGTTAGGATATGGAGAACTTACAAATAAGCAGAGGTCTGTAGAAGTTTCTTTTTATTTCTTTTACTGTTTGTGGTCATTAATATCATTTTAGTCTGTCTATACTTTGTTGAGCAACAGTGCAAATCATCTGCCCCCATGTGAAGAAGTGTTATGCTAGAAAGCACATTTAAAAAGCTATTGTAGGTGATGTGATGCCTTATGGAGTTTTCCTGAAAGTATGGAAAAGGAATGGAAAACTACCACTCAGACTTCTGTGTTTAAATTTATAGAACTTAAAATGTTTTGTTTCTGGACTCAATCACGGGATAAAGGAAAACTAAGAGCTTTCTATTCATTTAGAGAAAACAACTACTATTTTTATTTATCTCTGGTTCCACATGCTAATAGATAGCAAGAACAGGAAGGGAAAGCAATTTTGATAACTGAATGAAATCAATTTATCACCAGTTTTTATAGTTTTGCATTTGGTAAATTTTAGCTTACTGTTACCTAACTTAATTGTTTAAAAACTCATGCAAACTTTAAGAAATGTGAAAGGAAATTTTTCCAAAAAAATTTTTTTTTTTAATTGAAGGATTGGTTGGGGCGGGTGAGGGAGTTTTCTTTTCCTTTGTTTTCCTGTCAGTCTCTTAAGGATTCAATATTAGCCTATATTCATAGAGATAGAGACATTATAAATAAAACAAAATCCTGAACTGGGTTCACGGATGGTTCAGTGGTAGAATGCTCGCCTTCCATGTGGGAGATCCAGGTTCAATTTCCGGACCATGCACCACCATCCCCAAATTAAAAAAAAAGAAAAGAAAATCCTGAACTCAGTATTTGCTACAGTCAAGCAAGAAGAAGAGACATCAAATAGGTTTGTTTTGAACCTGCTTAAATTCTCTTATCCTTGAGGAAATATTAAGTTAGACATCTACTTGGAAATCTCATAAGATCATTTGAGGAAAGAAAGGAAAAGACTGGAGGAGGGTTCAGAGAAAGTGTTAATGACAGACTCCCTGAGATGAAATTGGCAATGGTGCCCTGCAAATCTATCATGAGTCATAGGCTAATGTTATGTACACAAGCTATTAGGTTCTTCTCTCTACGTCCTGCTCAGCATTTTCCTTTCCATTTTTCTATCTGGAAATACTATTAGTTGGCTAATGCACCTTGCTACAAGATGCAAGAAGGACTTCAGGGATTTGGGTTATGATAATACCTTTGAGCATCAGACAGGTGCATTTTCTTAGCACTTTGCCTAAGTACACTGGCTTAAGCTCAAAAGTTTAACTTTGATAGATATTATTGTCAAACTTTCTTTTCCATTTCAACGTGTTTATTTATAGCAATATAATTTTGATCACATATTTCCCTATCCAAACCCAAAAGGAATGATAAAATAATGAAACCAATGCAGGAAATCATGTCAGAGCTGAAGGAAGTCAAATGGAATTTAAAAGCCTTCTAGATATTGCATTAGCAATATTTTTAAATGAAAATATTTTAAAGCGGGTTGTCTTTTCCTTAATATTCTATTTCCTTTTCACGTTAGACTCAAGTTATGAGTATACCCATCTGGACTGAACCCTGTGCAAGGTCCAAACTGTATCCAAAACAAGTAGTGGTTTTCATCATTTTCTGCCTTTCCCTGTTAACCTTGCTGATTCTCCTATTTTACATGAGTATAATGTGAACGTAAATGTTTTAACCCTTGCCTTGAATTAATAATTTGAACATTAACTTGTTCATCAGTTTTCTGAGGAAGACCTATGTGTTCTACAGAGCTATATTTTAAAAAAGGATTTCTAAAAATGTGTTTTTCAGTCTTTGCTCTGGGTGGCTGCCCGTAGGCAGCCCAGTAGCAGCTGTCTGCTGTTGGTGCTGATGCAAAATGTCAGAGAACTTGCTGGGAGCAGGGTCAGGGGGGTGGGGAGGCTCTGGGTAGGCTCTGGAAGTGAATTCAGGCCCTAGGATGTTCTCATTTTCTCCCATGCCCTCTGGATTTCTTGAGGCTTCCAGGTACAAGCCTTCAGGAAAGAAGTAAACAGGCTCTGCTGAGAAAACTCTCCCGTCTGTCTCAACTCCCTCCTTTCCCTGCATTTTAGGATTAACCTATTTTGTGCAGCCCAGGCAGTGCAAAGTGATGCATAAACAGGGCTTTATTAGGTGGAGTAAAAAAAGTCTTTGCATTTAAAAACTCACATGCAGATCCATAGGAGTTGTTCGCAATGCTGGAATTTGTTGTTAATACATATATATGTACAACTGGAGGGTTAGAGTGATTTCCAACAGACTACTATAATTTTGCATGTTTCCATTTTGTCACATCTTCAATGTTTCAAAAGTCTATTCTCTTCCCCCGCAAAAAAAAAAATTCCTGGGGTTTAGTAACACACTTATACCGAGCTACTTTCTACATAAAAACATGTTACAGGGAAGACTGAAAGGCTTTTCATAAGCCAAGACTCAGTCCAGGCCCAGAGTTCTCTGTTTCTCTTGTAACCACTGATAACATCTCTCTACCTGAAGCTGTTTGGAGTGGAATTCAGCAGCACTCGGTTTTAAATGTTTGATAAAATCATCTGCAACAGGGGAAACCAAATACAGCCGTGAGTATGTTTCAGTCTTGTAGACAGAAGAGAGGGGATCATGTCTAGACTCTTCTATGAAAATGTGTATCTCTAATTGTTGTAAATGCCGATGCACATGCAGAAAGCATTTGTTGTCGAATTGTTTAAAATTCATTTCCATCCCTCTTTTCATGGAAGCAAAGACTGACTTGGCTCTGATTGCTTCTACTGCCTTACAATGAAAGATGGCAAAAAGAAATGCAACAGCCCACATCTCTGGCAAGAAGCTAGCTTCAATGCCTAAGGGGAAATTCACTAATTCTTTTCATTTGAAAAATCACTCTTTGTTTGGGGAAGGAGATGAACAAGCAGGAACTTCTACCTGGATAAGTAAATCAAGCCTTCAGCAACCCAATTTCATCATAGGAACAGGGGTTCTCCTTGGCAACAAAGCTACAAGGAAGCCTGGATTCCTCATGAGGGTCAGACTAATACAACACTACTGAAAACAAATCATCCTCTCTGGTTCTGGTGCTTTGGAGAAAGTTAATTGACTACTCAAATAACAACTTGATAGTAACACCAACCAGGATTGTGTAAGTAGCATAGAAATAATTAGGGAAAGTGCCATTTTATATTTAAGTTCTGTTCTTTCACTTTAGTTAATCCATCGGTTCTAAAATATGACTTTTGGGAATGTGTGGTTATAATAGTTACCCCAATTTTTTTTTACATTTTGTATTAAAGCAAATGTAGAGTTCTTGCCTGCCATGCTGGAGACACAAGTTCAATTCCTGGTGCCTGTCCATGCCAAAAAAAAAAAAAGAAAAAAAGAACTCCTACAACCCAGAAATAAATAGAAATTAAAAATGGACAATGGATCTGAATTGACATTTCTCCAAAGAAGATAAACGCATAGCCAATAAGCATATGGAAAAATGTTCAACATCATTAGTCTTCAGTCATTAGGTCAATGAACTCAAGACAACAGTGAGATACCACTTCCCATTTATTAGAGTGGCTGTTAAAAAATGAAAAATCGCAAGTATTGGAGAGGTTGTGGAGAAATAGGCACAGTCATTCATTGCTGGTGGGAATGTAAAATGGTGTAGCCACTTTAAAAAACAGTTTGATATTTTCCTTCCTTTCCTATGGCTACACTACAGGCTAACAGTGGTCAGAGTAGAGAAGATGGTGTGAGGGTGAACTGTGCCCTTACAGAGACTGATTATGCATGAAGTAATGTGCTACACACATAATGCCCAATACACTAGGCATATTAACCCAATGGCACAGTGTTACATGCATTTGTGGATGAGGAAACCAGTGTTTGGGATGAGGATATTTGCTAACTGGTAACAGAGGTAGTGTTCAGACCTAAGCCCCCTGTTATTCCTAATACAACCCTCTACTCGTGTCTTTTCCAAGTACCAACCACACAGAGCGATGTGTTGAACATTTCAGTTTTGTACTGCTATAGAGAAGTTGCAAATCACCAATCCTGACCTACTCTCTGGAAATTTTAATGTGACAGCTTATTACAGACTGTCTTTCTTCATTTTTAGTTTTGAAATTTGTTCTTCCTTTCCCCCTAGATCTACAGTTCATTTTAATGTGAATCTCTGCAGCCCACGTTTTCCTTTTTAAATTTTTCATGACAAGTGATAGTGTATAAATGCAAAAACAGGCATTAGTTGTGACAATTGCATTGAAATAATTTTTATGACAAAATTACTTCTACATTATTTTTTGGTATTTCATGGATTTGCAGCTTAGTGTTGTATAATTGATACATGAAGTTGGATTAGTCTAACTATGATTACAAAAACGGCAAGGGGAACAAGAGACGAGAAGATAAGTTCATATGATTGGAATAGTTCTTTTCCTCCAAAAAAATAACATTTTAGTCTTGTTACTCCCAGTTCAAAAACTATCAATAACTCCACAATCCATTTAAAGTACAAAGTATTTACCTTGTCTTCAAGGGAATTGTATGCATCTCCAGTCACATCTCCCATCACTTCTCTCAATAATCTCCTGTTCAACCCACTACCCATCGAGCCTACTTTGGGTATTTCTGCCCATTTCTTGTCACCTTGTTTTCTTTCACTACAATACTCCACATTCCTCTCTGACTATATGCATCACGCTTCTGTTTCAAATCTCACTTTCTTTATGAAGAGCCTTTTTGCTATCTCTCTCCAATGAACTTCTACATAGTTGGTGTAGTCACCAGTTGTATGACATTAGGAAATGCTAATTCAACTCTGCTATGTTCTAGAGGTGGAGAATGAGGATCAGAAAATTAGTAATGGGACATGATAACTTTCTGATTGATCTAATTTAGAACAAAGTTTGGTTTAACTGAACGAGCAGGATTAGATACCTACAATATGGTAATATGGTGTTAAGAGCTTCTTGGGTGCAAAGTGAATACAATACTCTATATCCCTGGAACAAGGTAAGCTATGCATAAACTGAAATGAAAGAATAAAAGGTATTGTCATGATATTTTAGGACACCAGATTTGACTCTCAAGGACCTGAGGAATATATCCACACTAAGGAAAGATTCTGATGGGTTTTTTGTCAATAAGTTTGGAAAGTTCACTTCTCTGAGCATCCCTCCAAATGTGCGTGTTGACTAATGGTAGGATTCTTTCCAGCTCTGTTTGTCATTCATTTATAAAATGGAATTTCTTCTTCAACCTGTGATTCAGCTTTGTCTACAATCTTTATTTGCATTTATTTTTTTCTTTAGTTTATATACTTGAAGTGGAATCATTGCATCAAAGATATGAACAATTTCAAAGTCATCGATGCTTATTTAGATTGTATTAAATATGATGGGAGTTTCGTGGCATGTTCCTTGCATTTACAATTTTTGAACAGGAAATAATTATAAAATGTTTGAAATTTCCATAGTCTCATCCATTTTACTCCTCTTTCTTCTCTGTGAGGTTTTATTTTTCCCCCTTCCATTCTATGCTGTCACAAATAAATTGGCAGTGATTCCAGCAAATGAATATCTATTTTTTTCTGTAGGCCTTAATTTTGTTGCCTGTTGCAGAAAAAGAAACCACTGCCTGAAACCATCTCTATGAGAAATTAGTAGTGTCTAACATATTACTGGAGCAAAAGGTTACATCTATGATACTGGACCCTTGCAAAAAAGTGTAACTCAGTCCTCATAAGCGTAATACCTTCATTTTTGCTCAAACTGACCTGAATGCACCCGCATGTATCAATACCTTTATGCTATGCTTTTCTGAGTCCCCATTAATAGGATTTGGATTCCTTTATTCATTCATTCAATAACTACTTGCTCAGTTCCTAGCATTTGCCAGACACCGTTCAAGGTGGTAGGGATACAGCATGGTCAAAGTAGACTTTTGGCTATTCCATAGAGCCTGCATTGAAGGAGGATGAACAAAATACCTCTACAAAATATACAAAATCTCTAAAGTATCAAGAAAGTCAAAAAATGAGAAAATAAATTTTTCTGAATTATGACATGGGGATATGTGGCAGTTTGGGTTTTGTTTGCTGTTTTTTTTCTGTCTTAGACACACGGGAGATTGGAATATTTGTAGGTGTGATCGTTGTGGCAGGTGGCCATTGGTGAGGCCTGAATTGCATTTCAGGACTCCTACTGTTCTTTTGACCAGGGTGGCCTTTGAGAATTCTACTAGACCAGCTAGAAGATTCACCGTGAGGATATCACAAGTAAGCATTTAGGACACAAAGCATTAAAGAGAGGTCTTAGCATATTTTGACACAATTTTTTAAATTACAAAACTGAATTACATTAATTATAAATGTTTCGGAAAATAAAGACTCAATAAGAAAGAAGAATTTCCTTACCATTGAAAAATAACTACTAATCCTTTAATATATTAATATGTATATATACATATATGCATCATGTGAGTAAAATAAAAGCACCTGCTTTAAAAATCAGGCTCATTTTGTACATAGTATTTTGTAACCTCTATTTCTACTTAAAAATAGGTTGTGGGAAATTTTTGCTGTCTTTAAATCTTTTCCCAGAACATGATATAGTTAGACTACAAAAGTGCCATATTTTATCTAATTCAGGTCTTATCATTGGACATTTTATGCTTTCTCCATAGGTTCATTTCATCACAGCACCTCTGAACATTTTCTTTGGATACTTATGGCCATTTGTACCAATTTATACTCCCAGAGCAATGCATGTAAGCCCTGAAGAAGTTATGTTACAAAGAACAAGAAAACGAATAGTTGGCAGGTAAGATGAGCCAGTAGATTATGGGAGTGCAAAGTCTCATGGTATGCACAGTGGCAACTGTTGTCTTTGGAAAGGGCTGTCTCTGTTCAATCAGGATTAGCTTCTATCTGTTATCTTTAAATCCATGTTCTGATGAAGCTGATTTGTTGTTTAATGGTCTCTGAATGGTATTTCCAAGCAAGATTTGGTCATCTTCCAGCTCTGACCAGCATTTACTCTGTCAGCCAAATCCTGTTCTTTGCACAAAGCTGCCAAAGCCAGAGCCTCTTCCCCTGGAAGTTTCCCAGCTCTCTGTTATTATGTGTTATATAAACATCAAGCCCAGAAACCCCTCTTTCTTCTGGATTTTCCCTTTTGTTTCAGGCTGCAGAGAATCTAGTAGAGTCTCTTATTCTTTTCTCTTATGGAAGCTTTGGAATCCTTCCAGCTTTCCCCAAGTCATCACTCTTCTTAAAACCGTTCAGTGGCTTCCTGTACAAGCCATGGAACACCTGGCCCCATAACTTCTCTGACCTCATCCGACCCTTGCTCAGTACCCTCAATCCTCACAGACCTTCTCTCTGTCCCTGGAACTTTTCAAACTCATTCCTCTCTCAGGGCCTTTGCACTTGCTTTTCTTTATCCCTCTTTTCTCATATCTTGTCTTCTAGATCATACTCACTCTGATCTAAATAGCTCCCTTCCTCCATCACACCTGTCATTCTCTATTGTAGTATGCTGCTTTACTTCCTTCTTAGAATCCATCATGTGAAGTTAAATTGCTCATTTATTTAATTTTTCTGGTTTATAATGTCTTCCCTTAATGGACTATAAACCCCATGAAGGCAGAAGCCTCCTGTGGCTTGCTCACTGCTATATCCCTCTACACTTTGAGCCATGCTGTATATAATAAATATTTGATGAATGAAGGAAGGCGCAAATGAAAAGCACTAGACACTGGTTCTGGTTTGGCAAGATACTATACTTTCTCCCCAGGGTGCTCACATTAGTGCAACAATTTTAGCCTCTGATGAGCTGTATGTTTAATCTCTCTTTCTCTGTTCCTAGCAGAGTTGCATTCAAATGTACCTTAAAAAGTAAAACAAAACAAAACACAAAAACCTGAAACTTAACCCTGGTTTTGGTAATGTAATATATGATAGTGAAGGCAGCACAACATTGTAAATGTAATTAATATAATTGAATAATATATTTGAATGTGGTTAAGAAGGGAAATTTTAAGCTGTCTATATGTTATTAGAATAAAAATTTTAAAAACCACCATAGGACTCTACAACGCAGTGAAACAATGTAAACTATGGATCATAGCTAATATGACAATTATAATAATTGTCTTTCACCAATCATGGGAGCTCTACCACCCTAAATTGTTAGTATTAGTGGGAGGGGAAATATATGGGAATTCTGTATTTTCCTTAAGATTTTTCTGTAAACCTACAACTTTTCTAATAAAATATATTGTATGTATATATTTTATGTATATCCTTCATGCTCTCGAGATTTAGAAAATGTGTGTGCAAGTTGAGAATTGTTCCAGATCCCAGTGCTTGTCTTAGAACATGTTTCAAGACGTGAATTCACATACTATTTTCTTAGTTGTTGTTTAATTTTTTTTTATTATTATGTGAAAGAAGTTTTACATTTATTATACTTTTTGGTCTCATTTTATTTACTATTTACCTACCTCAGTTTCCAATTTCTTAAATAAGATTAAGACCGTGTTTCTCTTGACTTTGCATTTAATTTGTAAAGTGCTGCTCATTTAGAATAGGGTCCAATACTTTC
This sequence comes from Tamandua tetradactyla, assembly GCF_023851605.1. NCBI lineage: Eukaryota > Metazoa > Chordata > Mammalia > Pilosa > Myrmecophagidae > Tamandua > Tamandua tetradactyla. The sequence continues at coordinate 47,465,738 of NC_135331.1, forward strand.
AGTTGCTTTCCAAATTTGGGCCCCTTTAGAAACTGGAGAAGGTGTCTTTTAATGACCTTCTTTTTAAGAGGAAGTAAGAGGAAGTGAAAAATTATGCTTATGCATTTTTGTATGAAAATAATTTGTATGTGTGCTTGGAGAAGGGCAAAATTTGGGACAGATGTGGGAAAGGTGACCATTAATCAAAGGTGGCTCATGTTTAAAAACAAAGTGGGAATAATGACCTTAAAAAATTGGAGAGATTGGGTAGAAAACTGACAAAGACACATTAGAACAGCCTTCCGCTAGCAGCATGAATCTGGCAATGGTGAAATGAGAACAATGTCTGAAAGGAAATGAAGGTTTTTTTCATACAAGCCAAAAAGATTTCATTTTGCTTTCCCTATAATTACCATCATCAGCTGTGACTGATGACGAAGGGCCATTTAATAATTCTCCCCAAGAAATAATTGTCAAGCTCCTCTTTGGACCAACCTCACAGGGCCTAAAATGACAAAGACATAATTTTGTCCTAATTCTTTAAAAGAACAGGAAAAAACCCTGATGTAATCCGTTTGTTTAATTCTAGAAAACCTTTCCCTGAAGCCTGTTTTCACACTGCCAAAATGGGAAGGGAGGATTGGGGGAGTAATTAAAGGCTTTAAACTTCAAAGATAGATTCTTATTGCAGCATGGGGACTCTCAGTGAGAATAAAGGGAAACAAGGGAAATTTACATTGGCAACCAAAAGTCAGTGGAAAAATATCTGTCAATATTGTATAAGATGTGTAAAGTTGGTGCCGCCGATGAGGCCAACTGTCTCCAGTTTACTTTTATACAATTTATGGTAAACAAATTAGTGTTTTAAACAAGATTACCAGGAGAGAAATATCTGCAAAGTAGAATTTCTTAAGGATTTGACTGTTTCCTCTTCATTATACATTGGGGATGTAGTGCATTAAAGTCCTTTAGAGCAATTAGGGGGCTCATATGACCTGAATCTATTAACTGTGTATTTTCAATTATTATGCCATAATGCTAATTTGAGAACACACACATGAAAACTCTGCAGGCAATTTCAATTGGACAAAGTCCAAATAAAGTCAATACGTGTGTTTTTCATACTTCACTGGCTGATTTTTTCCCCCTCATTTCCTTAACTCCTTATGCCCTAATCACCCTACTTCCTGGTAAACTATATTCTAGATTCTGATTCTACAAATTTGCTTATTTTAATTCTTTCATATCAGTGAGATCATACAATATTTTTCCTTTTGAGTCTGGCTTATTTGACTCACCGTGATGCTTTACGGTTCATCCACGTTCTAGCATGTATCAGAACTTATTCCATCGTGTGTATTTACCACATTTTGTTTGTCCATTCACTGGTTGAAGAAAGCTTGGGTTGCTTCCGTCTTTTGGCAGTTGTTAATAATGCTGCTGTGAACACTGGTGTGCAAATATCTATTCAAGTTCCTGCTGTGAATTCTTTGAGGTGCATTCAAAGATACCTTGAATCAAGGTATCCTTCCCTGGATGCCTTAGATTGGACATTTCTATGGACTTGCTTTAATTGGGACATTTCCATGGCCTAAAAAACTGTTAAGTGCAATTTATTAAATTCCCCTTTTTAAAAGCCATTGCATTTCTGGTACATTGCATTCTGGCAGGTAGCAAACTAGAACACAGATTCTACACATTATTAAAATGTTATATTAAAGTCTCCTATTATTAATGTAGTATCATCTATTTCTCCCTTCAAGTATGTCACCATTTGCTTCATATATTTTGGTGCTCTCCTTTTGGGTGCATATATATTTATAATTGTTACATCTTCTTATTGAATTGACCCCTTTTTTTGTATACTGTATGGCGGAGTCACATTTCCTCCTTTTTCCATGTGAATATCACCTTATTGTGGCACCGTTTTGCTGAATTTCTTTTTTGTTTGTTTTTGTTTATTTGCTTGCTTGTTGTTTGTTTGGGAAGTGCGTGGGCTGGGAATCGAACCTGGGTCTCCTGTATGGTAGGTGAGAATTCTACCACTGAACTACATGTACACCCCGAATTGATCCATTTATTAGTACATAAATGACCATCTTTGTCCCTTATGAAAGTTTTTTACTTAAAGTCTATTTCATCTGATATTAGTAGAGCTACCTTAGTTCTCTTTTGGTTAACACTTGCATGGTAATATTTTTTGCCAACTTTTCTATCCAGAAAAGGGAAGCAATGAGTTAATCCAGCAAACAAAAGGTTAAAAAGACTTACACCTTTGAGTTTAAGGTGAGTCACTTGTAAACAACATACAATTGGGCCATATTTTTTTATTTTTTTAAACCCATTCAGTCTTTTGACTGGAGAGCTTAATCTGTTTACATTTAAGGTCACTACTGATAATGCAGGGCTGTCTTTGGCCATTTTTCTACTTAAGTCTTTGTTATTCTTGTAACTTTTTTACCCCTCAAGCTTTCTGTTAACAGCCACTTTTATATTTATTTGATTTTTTTGTATTGTACCATATTGAGTCTATTTTCTATTCTATCTAGATATATTTTAAATATATTTTCCTTGTGGTTACCAGTTAAAATTTAATGTCATAAATATATATCATGTCTGATTTGATATCAACTTGACTTCAATATCAAACACATAGCTATCCCCCTCCAACCATGCTCCTTTTTTTGTACTAGCTACCAATTATATCTTTGTACATTGTTTGCCCAAAACCAATATCATTTGATTTTATGCATTTGTATTTTAGCACCTATAGGATTGAAAAGGTGGAGATACATACCAAAAAATAAAATGCAATAGTACTGACATTTTCAATTATCCAAATGGTTACTTTTATTGGCGCGCTTTATTTTTTTGAACAATTGGCTAGTGTCCTTTTCTTTCAGTCTAAAGAACTCCCTTTGGTATTTCATGTAGGACAGCTCTAGTCGAAATGAACTCTTTTAGGTTTGGTTTATCTGGGGATGTCTAAATCTCTCTCACACTTTTAAAAGAAAGTCTCACTGCATTTAAAATTCTTGACTTGCAATTTCTTGCTTTCAGCACTTTAAGTATTTCAACCCATTGACTTCTTACCTCTATAGTTTCTCATGAAAAATTGGCATTTAAAATAATTGGGACTCCCTAGTCCATAACATATTGCTTTTTCTCTTGCAAAGTTTTCTGTATTCTCTCTTTGTGCTTTGCCATCAGTATGTGTTGTGGCATATTTCTCTTCAAGTTTATTCCGTTTGGTTTCTCTGGCCCATGTGCATATTTATGTCTTTTGCTAAGTTTGGGCAGTTTTCTTTCATTATTTCTTTGAATATTCCTTTGGCCTCTTTCCCTCTTTTTTCTACTTCTGGGAGTTCCACAATGCATATATTTATATGCTTGATGTTGTCCCAGATTCTCTTAGACTATTTTAGCTTTTTCTGATTTTTTCATTTTGTGCCTCAGACTGCCTCATTTCAATTGACTTGTCTTCAAGTTCATTGATTTCTTTTCTGCCAACTCGAATTGGCTGCTGAAACCCTCTTGGGAATTCTTCATTTCAGTTATTGTGGTCTTCAACTGTAGTAGCTCTGTTTGGTTCCTTTTAAAAATATCTTTCTCTTTATTGAGATTCTCATATTGTTCATTGACTGTTTTCTTGATATCCTTTAGTTATTTTTCTGTATTTTTTTCCATCTCTTTGAGCATATTGAGGATTTTTTTTTTTAAGTGTTTGCCTGGTGTTTTGGTTTGGTAAAGCTGCCAGAATGCACTATACCAGAACTGGGTTAACTTTTACAATGTGGATTTACTAACTTTTAATTTACAGTTCCTAGACCATGAAACTGTCTAGACAAGGCATCAACAGGATGATACCTGGATTCTGAAGACAGGCTGCTGGCATCTGTGCCTCCTCTGTCACATAGCAAGGCACTTGGCTAGTGTCTGCTGATCTCTCTCTCCCAGGTTTCATTGCTTTCAGCTTCTGGCTCCCTCATTCAGCCTCTTTGGTACTCTTGTCTGTGAGCTTCATCTCTCTTATAAAGCACTCCAGTAGAAGGAATAAGGCCAACCTTGAATGGTGTGTGTCACATCTTAATTCAAATAACCCAATTAAAATTTCCACTGACAATAGGTATGTACCCACAGGAATGTATTTTAAAAAAAACTCCATATTAGTTGCAAAAGTAGATAAAAAGTGAAGAAAAAGTGCATGAGATTTAAAAAAAAAAAGATTCAAGTAGGACGCCTAGGAAGGCTAAGGACTTCACTTTCAGCAGCTGAGGAATGCTGTTTTCAATCCTGAGCAGAAAAACGCGGTATCTCATAGAATCTGAGGTTGGTTTAGAAGGTATGGCATCTGGATTTCAGAGGACAAGCAATTTCTTTCCATCTTTCTCTTCCTTCTTGTTCCTCTGACTCATTTCTCTTTCTCCCGATTGTACATGTAATGTTATTAGAGACAAATAGGGTGTTTTTTTTTCAAAGTTGGGTTAGAAATAAAAAATACAGGGCCATGTTCTTCTTACAAATCTACTAGATAAAGAATTACTAACACTGATTGATTTTTTGCTTAATTTTAATTTTGTCATCAGAATACAGGTTTACAAAGATTGACTGCGATTTGTGAATCTTTGAAGTTGTAAGGATTGTTGAAGCATAGAGGTTCATTACAGATTTGGGGGAATTAAAAAAATTTAGTTACATAAGTAAATATAGATGTATAGACTGGTAGAAAGGAATTAGTTTTACATGTGTAGCTAGAAAAGTGATAAGAGGAGGAAAATCTTCCTGGAACTGGTAAAATCTAATTCTATAAGCATTTCTAATTGAATAAACCAAAAGAATTTGGGGATTTAAAAATTTTTTATTTTTGTTTACCTTCTGTCTCTTATAAATATTAATTTCTATAAGGGGAGAGGTAATAGATTTGAATCTTGAGTAGAAGTTATACCAACTGATTAATTCTGAATAATTTCACCCCTTTGTGCCCCAGAAGATATGTGAATAGTCATTCCAATTATATTTCTCCAAATAAAAACCCTAGGATTTTGAAATTCTGTTAAATGAGGAGCATTAAGACTGTTTATCTGTCTTGTAAGACATTAAGTAAGGACATTTGCAAGTTTTCTCACCCCTTCAGAAAATTGATCTACTCAAGGTTTGATTGTCCTGGAATGATGATATATGAATATCTTCTCTACTTCCTACAAGGGAAACATGAGAAAAGGCAGAAATATAAATCATAAGAATTTTCTGTTAGAAGGTCTTGTTGAAAAAATACCTGGTATCTCTACTGTTATGACCCAACAGGCAAATGTACACGCTTGCTTATTTATGATCTCTCAAAGCACGAGTCTCTTTTGCTTTCAGTAGCAGATGTTTCTTTTATAACCAGTACAAATCATACTAAGACTTCTAATATCATTCCAGGACAATCAAACCTTGAGTAGATCAGTTTTCTGAAGGGGTGAGAAAACTTGCAAATGTCCTTACTTAATGTCTTACAAGACAGATAAACAGTCTTAATGCTCCTCATTTAACAGAATTTCAAAATCCTAGGGGTTTTATTAGGAGAAATATAATTGGAATGACTATCAATCCTAAAAACAGAAAGAACTTCCTAATTGGAACTTAGGACTCCAGAGCCAGGCTTAGCCCTGACCCAGGCTCCAAGTGCCCCCTGCACCCCCCGTGCCCCCACCCCCACATGGACTAACAGATGGTGAAACCACTTGTGCAATGTGACTGGTATCAATGTCAGGAAACATGTCACTGATTTTGATAACTGCACTTTTCCTGAGAATCTGTGTGAGCAGCCAAGATGTTGGGCAAGGCCACCACAAGACACCACAGCCACCACGGGTATCACCCACCTAGGGGTTAGTTACAAGCAGGCCTGGAGAATGACTTTTCAGATGGCTAAGGACTGACTACTAAATGCATGAATGAAATTTCTGAAGTGATGGAAATGTTCTATATCTTCACTGGAGAGGTAGTTATATGGGTATATTCATTTTTCAGAATTCATCCTATGGCTCACTTAAAATGGATGAATTTTACTGTATCTAAATGTTCCTTGGGCGGTGCAATGGTGGCTCAGTGGCAGAATTCTCACCAGCCATGCCGGAGACCCGGGTTCAATTTCCCGAGTCTGCTCATGTGTTCTAGTGTGCTAGCTGCCGGAATGCAATATACCAGGAACAGAATGGCTTTTTAAAAGGTGAATTCAATATGTTGTTAGTTTACAGTTCTAAGGCCGAGAAAATGTCCCAATTAAAACAAGTCTATAGAAATGTCCAATCTAAGGCACCCAAAGAAAGATATCTTGGTTCAAGAAGGCTGATGAAGTTCAGGGTTTCTCTCTCAAGTGAGAAGGCATATGGCGGACACAGTCAGGGTTTATGTCTAGGCTGGAGGGGCACATGATGAACACGGCATCATCTGCTAGCTTTCTCTCCTGGCTTCCTGTTTCATGAAGATCCCTGGGAGGCATTTTCCTTCTTCATCTCCAAAGGTCGCTAACTGGTGGGCTCTGCTTTGTGGTGCTATAGCATTTTCTGTTCTCTTGCAATCTCTCATTCTCCAAAATGTTTCCTCTTTTATAGGACTCCAGTAAATCAATCAAGACCCACCCAAATAGGTGGAGACACATCTCCCCTAATCCAGTTTAACAACCACTTTTGATTGGGTTACATCTCCAGGGAGATGTTCTAATTACATACAGTACTGAATAGGGATTATTCTACCTTTATGAAATGGGATTTTGATTAAAATATGGCTTTTCAAGGGTACATACATCCTTTCAAACCAGCACACCATGCAAATAAATAAATAAATAAAATGTTCTTTAAACAGCTGTTTAAAAATGAAAACCAGGCCTGGGAGAGTGACTGGCTTTGGAGGCAAGTTCCTGAGGAAAATGGAGAAGTGCAGCATCCTGAAAATTTCCCCTTCCTTTGGCCTGTGAGCCTTCTGCTCCACTTCCTGGCCTAAATGTCGAGCTCCCGTGATCATGCAGAATTTATTAAGTGAGACTTGTTCCCTGTCTGTCTTCCCTTCAAAATTCTTATCCCTGCTTTCCCATAAGTCAGTTTATAGTTTGTTTTTACTCATGGTTACATGCTTAGAACCTAGAAACTCTGTAATTATGTGTTGAGTAAATGAATGGATGAATAAATACATGAACAACTTACTGAATGAATGGATAAATGAATGGATGAACGGAAAGTTGACTGAGCAATTTATACCAAAGCATCAGTGCCTAGTAATAAACTATTTAATTATCCTTCCTAGAGTTTCTTTCCTTCCTTTCTTCCTTACCTTTTTCTTTTTTTCATTAAAGACAGATTTCTAGAGAGAAAAGTTGATTAACCAAAAAGAAGGCATTTGTCCTTCCAGGCAGTGGAGAAATTTCATACATGAAAGTTGATTGACCGATTGAAAGTATAGTCAGTGAGCAAGTGATTGAACGGGATATTTTGTCCCTCAGCTGTGCCCTGCTCCACCCTATGACAGCACAGGGAGCAGCACTGGGGTTGAAGTCCTGTAGACTTGGGTTCATATATCCCCGTGTTGTCACTTCTAGCTGCTTGTCCTTTGACATGATCCTTAATCTGGCTAAATCTGTTCCCTTATTAACAAAAGGGAGTTGATATTTCCTAACACATTGTATTGTAAGGATGACATAAGGTACAGATATGCTTGAAAATTGTCAGTTCTTTTTTCTTTCTCTTCCCTGACCACCAGACACACCCACCCCACCTTTCCATTTGCGCAGAGGCAGCAGGAAACATGGAAGAGAATCGTGACAGCCCCAGAAGTGAGTGGCTTCAGGGCAGTGTGTGATAGGGCCAAGTAGAGAGGGAAAAAATGGTGACATAGGTTTATAATAAGGAAGAACTCCATGGCAGAAAATGAAGGGGCATTCTTATATCAAAATATCCAGTTTTAATTAAATGATAAGTATTCTATTATGAGATCATAATTAAGAGATAAATACATACTGTGGATGTAATGTTGTTTAGTTCTCTGCTCTCTTCCCAAGGATAAAGGCTGGTATATAGTAGGGATGCAAATATTTATTGTACAAATATCAAAATAAAAAAGCTCAACCACACTGAGCAAGACCAGAAGAACTGTTTGTCTTTAAATGGCCTAAGACCTGGATTACCACTGACAGTTTTCACAAACAGCAAGGCTTGGAGAACACCAAAATTCCCTGCAAAATTGCCTGGGAGCAAATGCAAAGGAGGAAGGTTTTGAACATCAATAAAACTTTTCCGTATATTGAGCCCACAAAATGGAACTTTTTGTATTATAAAGTAATATATGGATAAACTTGGGAAGAAAATCAAAGCATACAGCCTGGAGATATGTGATTTTAACATTGTTGGTGTTATTCCTTCCAGTTTATCTGTGTACTTTTAAGCACAGGATGGATACACATTACCTCCATCCATTCTCATAGTTGAAATAATATTGATAGATTTTTGAATTCTGATTTTTATCATATATATTGTAAGCATTTTGTCATTATTAATTCTTCATAACTTCTTTAAATTGCTGCATATTCTATAGACTGTGCAGTCAATACTTATGAGAAATGAGCTTAGCTATGTTGCAGAAATAAAGAGTCCTAGGCAGGTGCCATCAATAATTCTGGTTCAAGTATGAAGCACATGTGGTACTGCGCTAACAATATCATGCTATCTGTGGCACTGAGAAGCAGCACTCCCAGGAGTTGAAGAGAATACACATCAGAGTAAATAGATAAAAAATGGACGCCTCAGGGCCTGGCGTTGAGAGGAAAATAAATAACATATGAGGAAGAAGACTGACAGGAAAAGGCAGGAAATCAATGCTCAATGCGCTGTAAGCCCATCTACAATAATGCTGACACTGAGAGTTCTGTTCACTCTTAAGGAATAGATGTGATGATGTATCTGTGTGAGCCTGGCTTCCTCCTCCTATACGTTTGAACAGCCTTGAAGGATGAGATTTCCAAATGAATACTGGGTAACTGTAGAAGCTCTATGACGGGTTACCTTTGCTATATGACAGCCAACATTTGCCGCATGCCAGACTGTCTTCTTTGTTCTCTCCACGGATTAAGTCATTTAATCTTCACGATGATTCCAACACACAGTTTTTATTATCATTCCCATTGTACAAAGTGGAGAAAGGAGGCTCTGAGAAGTTGTGTCTCCATGGAAATTGCCCTGGGATGAAAAGCTGGTAAGAGACAAGCCTAGGAATTCTAGGTCCAGAGTACTATAGAGAGAGAATTTTCCTTTTGATATTTTTCCTAATTTAGCAAAAATGTGCTTGTAGTAATTGGACCCTTTAGCTATGGTCCCATCGTTTTCATCCTCTGTTTATGAAAACTGGAGAAGGTCTACACTGGTTGTCGTGACATCTGTGGTAGGCTGATTCTCAAAGACACCCACATCCTAATTGAATATATTATATTAAATGGATGAGGGACTTTGCAGTTTCGTTTAAATTAAGAACCTAGGATTAAGGAGATCATTCTGGATCCTCCAGGTGGGCTCAATGTAATCCCAAGGGTCCCGTTAAGGGCGAGGCAGGAGGGTGAAAAAGGAGAAGACTATGTGATGATGGAAGTCAAGAAATGCTGACAACTTTCAGAAGCTAAAAAAGACAAGGAACATGCTCTCCCCTGGAGCCTCCATAAGGAAGCAGCTCCGCCAACCCCTTTATTTTAGTCCCATAAAACCCATTTGGGGAGTTTGACCTCCAAAATGGTAAATAAAAATTTTGTGTTGTTTTAAGCCACTAAATTTGTGGTGATTTTTAACAGAAGCCATGGGAAGCTCGTACAGAGGCTTTTTCAGACATTGTCTTTTTGGAAACTTTCATAGCTTTTAAAAGAGGTAGAAACTTATGTAGTTTCTGCCACTTAACTTCTTTAACACTGCGCATCCTTGTTTTTTGTTTGTTTGGTGTTTTTATGTGAGCTTAATGTGACCTCCCACTTAGGACCCTTAATAGTAGACACTTCTCAGATTTTCATTATCAACCCACGTTTCTCACTCTGCACATTTCCCGCGTCTCATTCTGTCATTTAAAAAGTTTTCCATCTATCAACTGTATATGGCAATTCTCCAGTCTGTTTCCTTCCAGAGCTTACCCTGAGCTTTAGACTTAATTTATCCACCAATCAACTGAGTGTCCCGTGAATGGCTGATAGGTGTGTTAAAAATTAGCATGTGTAAAGGTCAATTCATCATTTGTTCCGCCTAAATCTGCTCATCCTCCTGCCTCCTCTAGTTTATCAGCAGTGCTATACTCCACCCATTATTAAATTATTAACACCATTCTTTTATTCTCACTTTTTCTCACTCACACAATGAGTTGGTTTTTGAGTCCTTCTATTATAGCTCCTAAATATTACTTGAGTATGGTACTAATAATGACAATTTGGGTTGCAACTGGCAGAAACCCAACTTCAGTTTTCCTTAAATGAAAGGGAAACTATATAGGCTTGTATCATGTGGGCTGATGGAAATACAATTGGGGAAGAAGAAAATTAATGCCACCATGTGTCTCTCTAGATCTCTCAGGGTCTCTTTTGATCTCTGTTTCTTTCCCTGTGTTGATTATATCCTCCTTGGCAAACCCAAGCTCACAGTTTATATAAAGAGGAAAGAGTTCTTCATTCCCTAATTCCTATCCTAGAAATTATTCTTTTTGGCTCAGCTTCTGGGATGTCTCCCCTCCTTGGCCCAGCAACTGTGGCAGGGGTCAGAGTAGCTAACCGATTTGATCCATCATGGTGTAGGGTCTTTTAGACTCACGTTCGGCATGGAGGTGGACAGGGCTCTATTTCCAAGTAAAGAAGTTGCTATTTTCAAAGGAAGCGGAGAAAGGATCATGGCACAGACAAAAAATAAAAAATGTCTACTATAAATCTATTATCTCCTCCCTAAACCTACTTTCTATCCTGTTGTTTTGTTTTTCTAAATTATTCTCCTAAATTACTGCTACAACCCCCTTTCCTATCTGTCTGATTCCAAGTCATGTCTATGTTTATTTCCAACACAGAGACCTGATTTTATACATATAGTCATAAATCTGCATATAACTCTTCCAGAGGGAAAAAGGTCCCATTCGTCCCTAGGTTAAGGTTTAAGTTTCTTCTCATGGCCTGCATGAATCCGAGACTCACACTTGGAAATATATTCCCAAGTAGTTTCACTTCTAGTACTATATTTTTTCCTCTAGTAATAACCATTTGCTTTTTTTGTGTTTGTTTCTGTTTCTTTGATCACGTGGTCTTTCCTCCTATCTGGAATGCTTTACTTCATGCTTCTCTGCCCAAGTCTTATTTACCCCTTCAAGTACAGTCTTATGTCACTTCCACCAGGAAATATTCTAATAGATAGTGTGCTCCCTTGAGAACTTGTGCATGTCTGTATCATTGCAAACATAGAATTATGTTTATATCGCCACCCTCCACTACAAGAACGCAAGTTCCCTGTGAGTAGTGACTTTAGACTATATTACGTTGGACTCCTCCATACTTAAAACATTGCTTGGTGAATGGTAAGCAGTCTACAAACAAACAAAACAAACAAACAAAAAAACACACAAAAAACTAGGGGCATGAAATTAAGAATGAACATACCACAAATTCGGTCAATCATGAGTCAATGTTTTTGAGATACCTGGCAGAATTCTACTCTAACACATTAATAAATCATGTAGTTGACCTGCTTGAAATCTTGCTCCTGTTTCTCAATTACACCTATTATATTTTAGGTTCAGTTAAAAATCCTTTTATTAAATGATTTGTTTTGAAAATGGGATGGTACAATTATTTTATGTATTTGAAAAAGTTTGCCAGAAGAATGTGCTAGTCCATATTTTTCAACAGATCATATTGGAAAAAATGGGAATTTTGTTTGATTTAGTATTTCATTCAATTTTGGCCTATCATAATCTTACCACTTATACAATACTGTATTTGAAATCATATCAAATCTCTTCTAACCCTATAGTAAGTCCTGGAATTCTTTTAAAATAAATCCATTATATCAACTCACATTGATGAAACTTGTTTCTTACCCTCATTTGACAGAATTGACTACTCCTTTTCCCTTCCTTATTCAGTGCATATATGACTCTACTATTTCTTCATAAAGCTCTTTCTTGGTCTCATTGGCTATGTCTTTCATTCATTCAAGAATTATTTACTAAGTCCTTTCTTAGAGACGGTCTCTGTAGAGTCTCTCTCCTCACGAGCCACTTTCTCCTAGGTGTGCCTGTTTATTCCCATGGTGCCATTTTTGTGCCCAACAGAAACCTTTCTGTTGCGCTCCAATGCTGTATATCCATTTGCATGCTTAACACCTTTACTTCGATTTCTAAACGCTATGTTTGAGTCAATATCTTCCAGCCTAAGCTCATGTTTTCTTTCTCAATTTCCACCTCCCTATAAAATGAATAGCATCATCACACCTCATATTCTTATCTTATCCTTTTCTCTCACCAGCCTACTTGCTATTTCTGCAATGAATCTGTTGGTCTCTCCCTTCTCTTTCAGGTTTCATTTCTTTCAGTTTCTTGCTTCTATGACTTGCTTTCCTTCTCTCCATACTCATTTTATTGATAAAGGACTCCAATAACAGGAAGAAAATCCATCCTGAATGAGGTGGGTCATCCCTTAACTGAAGTAGTCACATCAAAAGGTCCTATTTATAATGGGTTTACATCCACAAGGAATGGGTTAGATTTTAGAACATATTTTTCTGGGAAACAAACATGTTCAAACCACCACAGTGAGATCACAGAACATTTGTCTTTTGTATTTGGCTTATTTTATACAAAATAATGTTTTCAAGGTTCATCCACATTGTTGCATGTGTCAAAACTTCAATCCTTTTTCATGACTGAATAATATTCATTGCATGTATATAGAACAACAGTTTGCTTATCCATTTATCAGTTAATAGCCACTTGGATTCTTCCATCTTTTGGCATTTGTGAATCATGCCACCATGAGTATCGATGTGCAAATATTTATTAAATTCCCTGCTTTCAATTCTTTGGAATATTTACCTAGAAGTGGTGTTGCCAAGTCAGATGGTAATTCTATATTTAACTTTCTGAGGAATCATCAAACGGTTTTCCACAGCAACTGCATCATTCTACATTCCCACCAACAATGGACAAGTATTTCTATTTCTCCACAAACTTTCAAACATGTCGCTTTCCATCTTTTTAGCTGTAACCTTTCTAGTGGATGTGAAATGTTAACTCATTGTGGTTTTGATTTGCATTTCCTGAATGGCCAATCATGCTGAACATTGCTTTATGTGCTTTTTGGCCATCTGTGTATCTTCTTTGGAGGAATGTATGCTCAAGTCTTTTGCTCATTTAAAAAATTAGTTTGTCTTTCTGTTGTTGAGTTGTAGGATTTCTTTATATATTGTGGATATTATACCCTTATTGGGTCCTTGGTTTCTAAATATTTTCTCTGATTTTATATGTTTTCTTTTCACTTTCGTGATGACGTCCTTTGATGCACAAAAGTTAATGAACTTTGACAAAGTTCCATTTATTAGTTTTTTTTTCCTTTATTGCTTACGTTTTTGGTGCAAAGTCTAGGAACCATTGTTTAACACAAGGTCCTAAAGATGCTTCCCTGCGTTTTCTTCTAGGAGTTTTATAATTTTGGTCCCACTATATTTTGACAGGTATTCCTAAATTAGTCAGAACTCTTTCTTGAGAACAACAAAAGCTGACACTTGGTGCTATTATAAACATGAGCTCTTCTTCCTTATATTTCCATATTTTTTTCTCTTTCTTTTCTTTTTTTAATAGACTTTATTTCTTAGAGCAGTTTTAGATTTTCAGAAAAATTGTGCAGAAACTAAATAGAATTTCCAGATACCCCCTTCATTCCCTTCCTCTCTCGCCACCCACCCCCAGATGCTTCTAGTATTAACACCTTGCATTAGTGTAGTACATTTGATAAAATTAATGAACCAGTATTGATACTTTATTATTAACTAATGTCTACAGTTTACATTAGGGTTCACTCTTTATATTGTGCATTTCTAGGGGTTTTGAAAAAATGAATAATGCCATATATCCATCATTACAATGTTATGCAGTATAGTTTCACTGCCCTGTGTAAAAATGTAAAAATGCCCTGTGCCCCATCTATTTATCCTTTCTTTTGTCTTTTTTTTAAAAAAATTGTTTGTTGTGAAGAATAACATATACAAAAAAGCAATAAATTTCAAAGCACACTACAACAATTAGTTATAGAAATGATTTCAGAGTTTGGTATGTGTACAGTTCCATAATGTCTATCTGCTCTATGACACTGGAAACTAAAAGAAATATCAATATAATGATTAAGCAGACATACTCATTTGTTAAATCCCATCTTTTCTGTTTAAACTCCAACTTCTCTTTTGATCTTTCTCCCAATCTTTAGGGGTATTTGGAATCTAATTTTTCATGTTTGAAAGGGCTCTCAATAATATGGGATGGGGGATGGAACTAGTTGATGTTCTGGAGAGGCTGGCCCCTCTGGGTTTCAGTGCTTATCTGGCCTAGGAACTCATCTGGAGGTTGTAGGTTTCTGGAAAGTAATCGTAGTGCATGAACCCTTGTAGAATTTCAGAAAAAGCCCTAGGTGTTCTTTAGGCTTGGCAAGCATGGTTTTGGTTGGGGTTTAGCAAACCATGGTAAATAGCAACATCTAACTGAATATTGCATAATAGTAGCTTCTAGAATAACCTCTTGACTCTATTTGAACTCTCTCAGTCACTGATACCTTATTTTGTTACAGTTCTTTTCCCCTTTTGGTCAGAAAGGTATTGTCCACTCCACGGCCCCAGGGCCAGGCTTACCCCTAGGACTCATGTCCCACGTTGCCAGGGAAACTTTCACCCGTGGAAATCATATCCCACATAGGGGGGATGGTAATGATTTTACTTGCAGAGTTGGGCTTAGAGAGATCGGCCACATATGAGCAACAAAAGAGGTCTTTCAAGTAACTCTTAGGCATAACTATAGGTAGGCTTGATTCTTTTAGTTGCATTTTGAATGGAATTTTTTCCTTAATTGTCTCTTCAGTTAAGTCATCACTTGTGCATAAAAACATGAATGATTTACACATTAATCTTATATCCTGCCACTTTGCAGAATTTGTTTATTTGCTTAAGAAGCTTTGTTGTGGACTTCTTAAGATTTTCCAAGTATAGTATCATGTCATCTGTAAATAATGAAAATTTTACTTCTTCCTTTCTGATTTGGATATCTTTTATTTATTTATTTATTTATTTATTTGCCTGATTGCTCTACCTAGAACTTCAGGTATAATGTTGAATAATGATGACGACAGAGGCCATCCTCGTCTTCTTTCTGATCTGAGGCAGAAGGCTTTCAGTCTCTCACCATTGAGAACAATGTTGTTATGGGTTTTTCATATATGCCCTTTATTATATTGAGGACATTCCCTTTGATTCCTACCTTTTGAAATGTTTTTATCAGAAAAGGATGTCAAATTTTGTTGAATGCTTTTATAGCATCAATCAAGATGAACATGTGATTTTTCCCTTTTGATTTGTTAATGTGCTGTATTACAATGATTAATTTTCTTGTGTTGAGCCACCCTTGCATTCCAGATATAAACCCCACTTGGTCATGGTGTATAATTCTTTTAATGTGTTGGATTCCATGTGCTAATATCTTGGTGAGAATTTTTGCATCTATGTTCATTAAGGAAATTGGTCTGTAATTCTTTCTTATAGCATCTTTACCCAGTTTTGGTATTAGAGAGCATTAGCTTCATAAAATGAATTAGGTAATATTCCTTTTTCCTCAACTTTTTGGAAGAGTTTGAGTGGATTGGTGTTATGTCTTTTTGGAATTTTGATAAAATTCCCCTGTGAAGCCGGGGCCTCTCTTTTTTTTGTTGTTGATTTTTTTTTGGGGGGGTGGGGAGGATTCTTTGTAGGAAGATTTTTAATGACTGATTGAATCTCTTTACTTGTGATTGGTTGGTTGAGATCTTCTATTTCAGGGTAGCTTGTTAATGTGTTTCTAGGAAAATATCCATTTCATCTGAGTTGTCTAGGTTGTTGGCATATAGTTGTTCATAGTATCCTCATGATTTTTTAAAAAAATTTCCTCAGGGTCCATAGTCTTCTAGTTTGCTAGCTGCCAGAATGTGATATATCAGAACTGGAGTGGCTTTAAAAAGGGGAATTAAATAAGTTGCAAGTTTACATTTCTAAGGCCATGGACATGTTCAAAAGCAAGTCTACAGAAATGTCCAATCTAAGGCTTTCGGGGGAAGATACTTTGGTCCAAGAAGGCCAATGAGGTTCAGGGTTTCTCTCTCCATTGGAAAGGCACATGGTGAACAAGGTGTCTACTAGTTTCCTTTCCAGGCCTCTTGCTTCACGAAGCTCCCCAGCAGCATTCTCCTTCCTTCACTGACTGGTGGACTCTGTGCTTCTCCCATTCTTCCATCAAGATTCTGCAGCTCTCTCCTCATTCTCAAAAGGCACTGCCTCCAAAATGTCTCCACTTTTATGGGATTCCAGTAAACTAATTAAGACTCATGTAGGATGGGTGGAGATACATCTCCGTCTAATCAACTTTAATACCCACAACTGATTGAGTCACATCTCTGTGGGGATAACCTAACCAAGCTTCCAACTTATAGTGCTAAATAGGAATTAGAAGAAACTGTTGCTCCCACAGGATTGATTAGGATGAAAACATGGCTTTTCTAGGGTATACAAATCCTTTCAAACTGGCACACATGGTAATGACTCCCACTCATCTCTGATTTTTTAAATCTGCATCCTTTCTCTTTTTTTTCTTTGTCAGCCTACTAGGGGGTCCATCAATTTTACTGATTTTCTCAAAGAACAACTTTTGGTATTATTGATTTTTTTTTTTTTTTTTTTTTTTTTTTTTTTTTTTTTTTTTTTAAAGGAAAGACAGAGAGAAGGAAGGAAGGATAGAAGGAAGGAAGAAAGGGAAACAACTTTAAACATTTTCTTGTTTTTATTGTATTTTGTTTTTCCGTTTTTTGTTACATGGGCTGGGGCCGGGAATCGAACCGAGGTCCTCCGGCATAGCAGGCAAGCACTTTGCCCGCTGAGCCACCGCGGCCCGCCCCAGATTTTTTAATTGTTCTTTTGTTCTCCAATTTATTTAATTCTGCTTTGATCTTTGTTATGTCTCTTCTTTTATTTGCTTTGGAGACAGTTTGCTATTTTTCCTCTAGTTCCTCCAGGTGAGGAGTTAAGTCCTTGATTTTTTCCTCTTTCTTCTTTTTTAATATAGACATTTAAGGCAAAAAGTTTCCTTCTTTTTTTCTGCCTTTGCCACATCCCATAAGTTCTAATATGTCATATTTTCATTTTCATTCGTTTCCAGATAGCTCCTGATTTCTCTAGCAATTTCTTTATTGACGCATTGGTTATTTAAAGTGTATTTAATCTGTATATATTTGTAAAATTGCTTGTTCTTTATTTCCAGCTTAATTCCACTGTGATCAGAGAAAGTGCTTTGAATAATTTCAGTCTATTTAAATTTATAAAGACCTGTTTTGTACCCCAGCATATGATCTATCCTGGAGAACATTCCATGAGCAACGGAGAAAAAATGTATATCTTGGTGTTTTGGAGTGTAATGATCTATATATGTCTGTTAGGTCTAATTCATTTATCAAGTTAAGTTTCCTATTTCCCTGTGGGTTGTCTATCTGGTTGTTCAATCTTTGGAGGGGAATGGTGTATTGAAGTGTCCCACTTTTATTGTTGAAACATTTATTGCTCCCTTCAGTTTTGCCAATTTTTTCCTCTTGTATTTTGGAACTCCTTGATTGGGATCATAGACACGTATTGTTATTTCTTCTGATGAACTGTCCCTTTTATTAATATATGGTGTCCTTCTTTGTCTCTGGGGACTTCTTTAAGTCATTAGCCAATCTACTGAATTTATTTAATAGAGTTGCATGAATATCTTTGATTAGTTGTTCCAAAGTCTGTGTCTTCTCTAGTGTTTTAATTTGGTCATTAGACTGGGCTATATCTGTCAGCATCTTTGTATGCTTTGTGATTTTTCTGTTGCCTTCATGGCATTTAATTATTTTGATAGGATTACTTTGAAAGTTGATTTCTCTCAGTTATCTCAGGCTTTGTATTTGTGTGACAGGTGTGGGGCTAGGCAAGGGCTAGGTGCCTGGGTTACGGGATGGGGTGCAGCATGGGGCACAGAGGGGCAGAGCTCACATGTATGGAGCATGGGGGAGTGGTTAAGTTTGGGGTGCAGAGTCTGGTCGGGGCTTAAGTGCATAGGACACTGGTTTATGGGGGACAGGGAACATGGGTGCATGAGTGTGGCACATTCAAGGGGCATGGCTGGGTTTAATTCCTTGTCCCCACCTCCTTGTCTGTGCACTCCTAAGGGCTCCCAGCCTCTATTTAGAAACCGGTGTGCTAGGTTTTTGCACTATATGGAGGTTCTCTGGTTCTCTGCATCTCCATTCCTCTGTTTTTTCATCGAAGACTTCCTTATGTAGTGTAGAAGATCCTTTTAGGTCATTTGCATCCTGAAACCACTGTCCCAGTCATTTTTCTGTCACTTCTGTAGCTGTTCCTTGGAGCTGGGGTGAACTCATCTACCCTATTCTGCCATCTTTCCAGAAGTTCTTTTCCATATTTTTTTTTATTTGCATGTGCAATTAAAAACTTTTTAATGAATTTTCTGATCATCCAGCCTTTTGATTTCTCTAGTTTTTCCTAGCTATTATTCCAAGTATGATTGTGAAATCTTCAAAAACTAGTAATTTCTTCCACCCCTACTGTGTTTATACCTTGTTTCTTTCCTTTTGCTAATATTTCCAGAACAATGTACATATGGATGTCCATAATAGTGGTATTAGTGTTCATGCTTTTAATGGTAATCCTTTAACCAGTGTCTTGGTGTTAAGATTAATGAGGCTGACTTTTAGTGTGAGAGATGAACATACAAAATTTTATCATTGTTTTTAAAGTACCTATTTTTATTCAACCAAAGTTGTTTATGAAAAACTGATTTTGAATTTTTCTAAGTGAAGTTTAGCAACACCTGAAAGAATCATATATCCTCCTACTCAACCTGCTGGCATGGTGCTATTTTGCAGAATTATTGCAGAACTACTCTTGTATCCATTTTTTTTCAGGCAGTTAAGTCTTACCCCACCACTCTTTTCATCTTAATATTATCTTGCCATTTTTTCATGGTTTTATTCATTTGTATAATAAGAAAACAAATTTGTGGGTCTGAAAAACCACTTTCAAAATTTAATTACTATTCTGGGTGCACAGATGGTTCAAAGGTAGATGCTTGCTTTCCATGCAGGAGACCTGGGTTCAATTCCAAGACTGTGCACCTAAATAGAAATTTTTGATTACTATACTTCAACTTTCTAAGTACTGTCTATTTCTCTTACAGTTGCTAGTTCCTTTCTTCATCCCTTATCCTCTTTCTTGGACAACTCACAGTGGGCATTCACCAAGTGACTCCTAATGAAATTTGGCTAAAATTTTATATGTGTATGTATATATGCCAAAGTTTTTGAAAATTATGGTAGGAGATTCTAAAGCAATTCAAGATTTATTGAATGCCTGCTAAGTGTCAGGTACAATGCTAAAAATACAAAGGGAGATTGTGTCATAGTTCAACCTCAAAGGAGCTTTTAGTCTGTTGAAAGACCAATAGGGAAATGCCATATATTATGCTAGGGTGGTGCAAGAGCACCTTGTTCTGGGATCAGAGTGTGCAATGCCTACCTCAGTTATGGAAGACTACAGAGCCTTTCTCAGTGTGTCATCATTCATAACGATTCCAAAGCATGGGAAATTAGATATCAAACTCTAGAAAGTGATTCAAAATATAACCACTTATTGCTTTTACTAATTTCAAATTTCTGCAGGAATGAAATTTAACATTTTTAGCAGCCTTATCATGAAGTGAACAAATAGTAAGCCCTTTATTTCCAGAGGGTGATGTCATCCAGCTAACTGGTGGAAGCATGATGTCACATGTATTTTCAATCAGCCTCAGAATAGCCTATCTACTCTAAGATCCCAATTTTAGATGTACATTTTGGAAATAGGATTCTCTCCATCCTAGAAAAGAAGAATACTAAATGTAATGAAGTTTTTTGATGATATACTAGCTGCTGTAAGAACATGGTATTTAGACAAAGGAATATAAGTCTAAAAATAACAAGTTGAGGGGCATTAAATGGATTTACTCAGGTGCTATGTGGAATGAAAATCACCATCCTCCTAAATTTCCAGTCTCTACAAAGTGGTAGTGCTGATAGGGCTAATGAGGTGGGGAGAGGTCAATAGTGGCTATGATAGTTTAGAGCTGTTATGTACCCCAGAAAAGGCCATGCTCTTTTAGTCCATTCTTGTGGGTGCAGACCTATTGTGGGTATGACCTTTTGGTTAGGTGGTTCAAATTGAAATGTGACCCCCCAATTCTGAATCCTTTACTAGAACTATTTATGAGAGGATAAAGGGCAGAAGCACCAAAAGAGAGAGTTTAGAGAGAGAAATGCCCAGAGACATTTTGGAGAGGGCTTAGAGAGACCAGAAGCTGGGAAAGAAGGATTAGCAGTTGCTGGGTATGTGCCTACCCAGGTGACAGAGGACCCCAGACATCATCAGCCTTTCTTCAGAGTAGAAATAATCCTGTTGATGCCTTAATTGGGACATTTGCATGACCTTAGAACTTTACATTTGTAAACCAATAAATCCCCATTATAAAACCAACCCATTTCTGGTACATGGCATCCTAGCAGCTTTAGCAAACTGAAACAGTGGCACTGGTAATGGGGAATTTCTTTGGAAATTGTCTTCTGAGATACACTGGACTTAACAAACTTGAAGTCATATCTAACTTATTTTTGGCATCAAATTATAGTACCAATTTTATAGCATATCTTATTCATAAAATTTGATCTGAGATAACTTTTGATGTTTCAGATATAAAATGTATTCTTTAACATGGAAAATTTGACATCTTTGAGGATATATATAAAAATGTATGGTTGGCACTGAAGGCAGTGAAAATAGGGACAGTGACAGCATTATTGGGATAAGTATTTAGCGTCCTGCAATGATTATTTTGAATAGGAAAACATTCAATGAATGCTTTGATAGAAGCTGCCGGCTATCTTCCATACCCTCATCCCTCCCTGCATAGCAATAGAACCCCTAGTTTTTAGAGGGTACATGACTACATGAAACAAAGACTACATTTTCTTGCCTCCCTTCAAGCAAGGTGAGGCCATGTCACTTGGTTCTGGACCTTGGGTTGTAAGCAGAAAGTTCTCTGGCAGTCTTAAATCTTCATTAATAGATATGGTGAATTGAATTTATAGACATATAATATAGACCGATAGAGACATGTTCTTGGTCTGGACCCATATTTCTGTGGGTGTGATCCATTGTAAATAAGATCTCTTGCAGATTTCATTGTAGCTAAGGTGTGGCCTCACTGAATAAATTTAGGTCTTAATCCAGACTACTAGAGTCCTTGGTAAACCCAAGAAATTCAAATAGAAAGAGAAAGCCATGGGGAGGAGCTAGAAGTCAGAAGTCAAAGGAACCTGAAAGAGAAAGGAGGGAGGACGTCACCATGTGATGCAAGTACAGATATGAGTCAAGGAACCTCAAGAATTGCTAGCAAGCCAGCACAAGAAATTTATAAACTTTGAGGAGAAAGCAATAGCATGTGGGTACCTCAATTTTGGACTTCTCCTAGTCTCAAAACTGTATGCCAATAAATTCCCATTTTTCAAGCCAACCCGTTATATGGTATGCATCATAGCAACTTGAAACACTAAGACAATAGAAAATCATCATGAATCATTTGCTCTTTCCTCTTTGTCCCTTTTCCCTTCCTACAGAGAATGGAGACAAAATAGCTGGACCTAAAGCAGCTCTTTTGGACTGTGGGGTGACTTCGGACTGAAGGTCACATAAACAGTAGAGGAATAAGATAGAAAACATGTAACTGAAAACTTTATGTAACTGAGCTCTGCAATATCTTAAGACTGCTTATCTCCAGGATTTTAGGTAAGACAGAAGCAAACATATCTCTGTGTTAGATAAGTATATCTAAGTCGCTATCATTTTGGGTTTCAGTTACTCAAAAGGAACCACATCTTATAAGATACAAATGAAAAGTTCTAATGTGCTTGCTGAAAATATGTTTTTCCAGAGAAGATTTGTACTTTGAATAACATTAAAAACAAGAATAGGATTTGTAATTTTTAAAACTGAGTAATATTTGACAGTCACACTAGTGTAGCATCATTTAAATATTAATTTTTAAGAATGCTTCCAAATTGGGAAAAATATTGGAGTGCCTTGAAATTGTCCAGATATGGAAGTGGGTGAATGAAGAGAAGCTGCATTTCAGCTTTCATTTGGGGGAAGGCATGAGGCCTGTTGTGGTTTGCATGAAAATCCAGTCACCTACTGACTCCTTACCACAAATATTTATCTATTGTTCACTGTGCCTCAGGCATCCTTTCAAGCGTGACAATAGAGTAATAATTAAAACAGCCAAATCCCATCGGGGATAAACAAGGACCAAATAAATATATAATGTGTGAGAGGGTAATACATATTATACAGAAAACTAAGGTGGGATTAAGAGGTGGAGTTGAACTGAGTGCACATTGTAGAGGAAGAGGCATAGCAAATGAGGACCTTCCTTCACTCAGGAATGAGAAAGTATTTTCCTACCACATAGTAAGGCTCGCTGCTCCTAATAAGTCCTCAGCTCCCGCTGTCTCATGGGTGAACCCAAACCGGCATGCCAGCAGACTTCTCATTCCTGTCCCGGGAACATTTGGAGGCAGCATAAACTCCGACATGTCTTAAAGCTTGAAGTCTAGGATGAGAAAGAGGAGACACCACTTTGCTTTTTGTTTGGTTCCGGTTATATTTAAGTTCAACTATACCTCTTGACAATAACGTTTAATTTGTAAGATTCTAATCTATGTTCAAATTTAACTTTTCACATATTTTTCTAGAGGTGATGCTTTGACTTCTTGCTAGTTTTACCAACCTAGATAAATAATATTTAAAAATCTTTCACATTGGGAAAGTAGTCTTGTTTAAAACAAAACAACAAACGAGGGTGGAATTCAAAGCGGGAAAAGAACTGCCTGTGCCTACTAGTCACGCCTGCCCACTCACTATCCGGATATCGCTGGGCAAGTCACTAAGTTCATTTCTCCATTTATAAGATGAGAATAAAATGAACAAACTTGTAGGGTTAAATGAGAGCCTCCCTGTGAAAGACTGTGAAGGAACTATAAAACCCTAGACATGGTCAATTATTGTTATGTTTACTGTTCTCTCGAGGACCAGGGCACAGGACGTTTTAGAGCACTGAGATTCCCTGAAGCTCATGGGAAGACTGTGTGCGTCACGAGAGCAGCAGCGTCTGGAGGCAGAGTCTGAGTAAGCACGTATTTGTTTAAACTTGTTTCCTTAATTTACTACCATCATGACTCCTTGCCAGTAAGGGCATATTCGCAAAGTTCTACGAATAGTTGCAAATTCAAGGACAATGTTTAGGGGGTTATTGTAGTTCGTATTTCGTCTTTAAATACACACATATTTATATACAATATATTTTTATAAAAATTAACAGAAAGCTTCTAAAATAAAATTAGAAGGTGATGGGAAACTGGCAAAAAAAAATACCACATACATGAAAAATAAACCTTACAATAGAGGAAACTTTAAGAAATCCATAGGAAAGTGGTAGATACCTTGAAAAGGATAGGAAAGCTTGTGAATACACAAAATTAAATGAAAGGATTGCTTAGAGACATATGAAAAAAAAATTCATTTTCATTGCCTCTCAAAGAAAAGAAAATTCTAAAAGACAGATGCTTTTTTTTTCTATTGGGGAAGATTTTATTTGAAAGACATTTTAAAACCCTAAGTTGTTGGGAGAAGGGAGAAATGGACATTCTCATATACTGCTAGTAGGTGTTTAAATTGGTGCAATTGGAGATAATTCGGTAATCTGAACAAAATAAAACAGGAATATGTACATATGAACAAAAGTTCTGGAAAAAGGAACTTTTTTTTCATTTTTAGGATTTGTATTAGTTAGCTAGCTGCCGGGATGCAACATTATCAGAAACAGAATGGCTTTTAAAAAGGGGAATTGAATAAGTTGCTAGTTTACAATTCTCAGGCCAAGAAAATGTCCCAATTAAAGCAAGTCTATAGAAATGTCCAGTCAAAGGCATCCGGGGAAAGACACCTTGGTTCAAGAAGGCGGATGACGTTCAACGTTTCTTTCTCAGCTGGAAGGACACATGGTGAACATAGATGGCGGCATCTGCTGGCATTCTCGTGACTCTACAAAAAGGGCCTCTCTTCAAAATATTTCCCCTTTTAAAGGGTTCCAGTAAGCAACTCTAGCTTCAATGGGAGGAGACACAGCTCCATGGAAATCATCTAATCAAAAGTTGCCACCCACAATTGAGTGGGTCACATCTCCATGGAAACAACAGAAAAGCTCCCACACAGCAATATTGAATGAGGATTAAAGGACATGGCTTTTCTGGGGTCCACCACAGATTCAAACCAGTACAGGATTTTATCCAGATTAGAAATAATTTTAGAGTATTTCTAAATAATCTAAACATATTAGAGTTTTATGTACAAGGATGCCCATAAGAGAATTATCTAGAACAGGAAGTTTCAGAAATAATCTAAATATTTAACAACAGAGGATTAGTTAAATGAATTAAGAAAAAGAACATTCAATGGTGTGGAAAATTTTCATTAATATTGTTAAATAAAAAATACGCCATAAGCTAATATGTACAGCATATGCACACTAAGTGAATATATGGAGGATGCATTCTAAAAATTATGGGAGAGGCAATAAAATGTTTTTCTTTGATTTATAAATATTCCAATTATCAGCAATGAATCCATGCTACTATATAGTTATAAATAAATCCTAGTGAATGAAATTTATTGCTTCTAAAAATTTTTAGAGAACAGGATATTACATTAGGATAGGAACTTCAACTCATATATATAAGAAGATCACTTTATTTTCTCTAATAGATTTAACCTTATTCTCAAACCTGTATTCATGCTTAGTGGCAGGTGTGAGTGCTTTGTGTGTCAGAAGAGGTTTAATATTGTCAATTAAGTGCAGCTATATTTCTCTTGGTTAAAGTAAGTCTTTTGCTAATTCTAAGATCAGATAATATTTCCCTTCTCAAGGAGTCTCCCCTACCTTCATTCTTCCCCAAATATTTTCAGGATGCTGCAGGAGGATGACATCCCTAGGAAGAAGGCGTATGCTCCCAACTGTCTTGTGGATGACCAGTCTTGTAGCCCTGGTGTCTGGGTAATGGCCTTTCCTGCACCCTTCCCTGATTCAGCTTTTCTCTCGAGGTCCCTAAGCAGGTGGCATCAACGCCCATAGACCCTGCTCTTGACTGAGTCACGAGGTCCTACATCCTGCCAGTTCCTCATTTGGATTCTGCTTCTGCTCATGCTTGGTCCTCCTGGCACTTTTACTTCACTTTGCTTGAGCATGTTGCACTTTTACTTCACTTTGCTTGAGCATTTGGGGACTGCAGAATCTCCTGCAAACCCCACACATCCCTGGAAACTGGAGCCCTGGCTCAGATCCTCTGTTTAAATACTCATGACAACTTTTGCTTACCTTGCTGTGGTATGGAGCACACTGGAGGCAGTATCTTTGCAAAAGCCCAAGGCAAGACAGAGATGAACACCTCTGCTTTGGAAATCACCAGAGCCATATTTCTATGGAACAGGCATTTGAGTTTGAATTCCTGCCTTTCTTTCTCTAGTCTCTCATTTCCTCATTTTCCTGCTCTATTCTCTCTAATTTATCTCCTCCTCCAAATACCAGGTGGAATTCCTTTCTTCTTATCTTGGGGAAACTTAACTTACATAACATCCTCCTTCTTCTCTACCCTGTAGCTTATAAAAGCAACTCTATGATTGGATTCAGCTAGGTTTGGCTTTTATTATTGGAGTTTTGAGAAGAGCTAGAATTAGGTTTCACCAGTGTGACAGTTTGAAAATATTATGTACCCCACTAAATCCATGTTTTAATCTTGATTCAATTTTGTGGAAGCAGCCACTTCTTTTAATTCTAATTCAATATTGTTGGGCAGAAACTTTCTATTAGATTATCTCCACTGAGATGTGACTCGCCCAATTGTGGGTGTGACCTTTGATTAGGTGGAGATGTGACTCCAGCCATTCCAAGTGTGTCTTGATTAGTTTTCTGGAATCCTTTAAATGAGGAAACACTTTAGAAAGAACCAGAAATAATAAAGCCAACAGAAACTTCAGAGCAGAGCGAACATAGATGTCAACACTTGGAGAAGAGAGACAAGGATGTTTGGAGATGCTTGAAGCACAGCAGATGTCACCATGAGATGTTAAACAAGCCAGAACCTGGAGAGAACCTAGGGAAACCAAGAGATGAAAGCCAGCCCTAGAGAAGCAAAGTGAGGAACCCCCACAGGAACAGAGGCTGAAAGCAATGGAGCCCAGGAGCAAGGGACCAGCAGATGCCAGGCACATGTCTACTCAGCTGACAGAGGTGTTTGTGACCCAACGGCCTTCTTTGAATTAAGGTATCTTTCCCTGGATGCCTTAGTTTGGACAATTTTATAGGTTTAGAACTATAAACTTGTAACTTACTAAATTTCCCTTTATAAAAGCTGTTCCAGTTCTGGTATACTGCATCCTGCAGCATTTAAGAAACTAAAAGAAGCAGTGATAAAACCACATTGGTTTAGTGCATTAAAAATATTCTTGTTACACCATTTTTCTAGTAAATTCTGCATCTCCACAAAGGGCATTTGCTCATCTATATATCTTTACCCTCCAAAAGAATATCTTCTCAGACTTTATTATTCTTACTTTTTCAAATTAGTGGGAATAAATTTTGGTGCTGTGTCAAGTCCTTACCTTTCTCTAGTAAAGATTGATACATATACTCCAGAATTTTCTAGTCCTGTTCTATCCTCATTCTCCAGCTCATCCCTTGACCACTGGAAAGCTTAGTCAAAAGTACAAGCAAAGCTTCCCCTTTTGGAGAAACCATGCAACGCTGGGGATGGAGGAAGTGAGCGGCTGACTCTGATGAAAGGCAGTAGTATAATCCCAGTCCAAATATCTAATCATGACCTCTCTATCCAAGTCATTATCTAATCTCTGGCCTTCAGCCACATGACTCGAGAGGGACTGAGAGTACAGGTGAAGCCTAGGGAGCCTTTGTCTTTAAGGAGATCTTCCCAGCAGGCATTAGATCCCATTGAATTCACTGTGGGCTTTTTTCTGGCTCAACTAGAGTCTTCTCCTCTGAAATATTCTCTGAAGGTGCCCCAGGCCCCTGCACATCTGCCTGCATTGCTGCTACTGAAATTGGAATTCCTGTCTGGAAAGAGGTTCATTTAATGAAAAGTTCAAGGTAGGAGACTAAAATATGACTTTCTGAGCCTTTCCTCTCTTTTCTCTGCTGATCATCTCATAACTGCTTCTGAACGTGTTTGTTCTCACAGAATCCTGACAATCAGTTCAAAATGACCTGATTTCCTAGTTTTAGTCCATTTTAGGTTTATATATTCGGGCCTCCACACGTTGTAGATTCAATGTTAGTCTTACAAAATAGCATAGCTTCTTCATTTTCTATAGCTTAAGAAGAAAGAATATAAAAACGATTGAATAGGATATATATATCTAAATATCCACATCTAGATACACCATAGTGAAACTACAGAACATCAAAGCTAAGGAAAAAAATAAAAGATCTCAGAAGGAAAAGACTGGATTCCTCTGAAGAGACAATTAACTCGAACTTTGGAATTGTCTTTACACAGTTAACTGTCACTCAAGAGTGAAGATTAGATACACATATAGAAAGACCAAGAGAATTTCCTAGCCATGATCCTTATAGAAAGCTAATAAAGAATGTTGCCTAAGGCTAGGAAAAGTGAATCCAAATGGAGTGATTGGAATACAAGAGACAATGACAAGCACAGAAACTTTTAATATGTTGGTAAAAATAATAACACGCAAAATGTTGTGCAATTTTAAAAATATAACACTAAAGAATAAACTAGACAAAGAATAGTTTGGTGATTATTGGCTATCTTTATGCAAATGATTTACTCAATTTAACATTTTAATTTTAATTTTTATTGCATTTTTAATTATACTGAACTTCTACATATATTCAGTCTAATCTTTTTCTTTCTTTTTTTTTTCTCTCTCTCTCTCTCTCTCTCTTCTTCCTTTCTTTTGCTTTGGTATCTTATTCAGAAAGTCTCACTCATATTTCATGTTAATAAAAATATTCAAGTGCATTTTTTTAAGAACGTATATTGATTCTCCTATTTGCAGAACTAAGAGGCACAGAACCTACTACTGTAGGAAATAAGAATACACTTACGTATTGAAATAGAGAATAGGGGACATGTTAAAGTATAGAATCATAATTTTAAGGTATACAGGGCTAGAAGAAGAAAGGACTTGATCATAAAAACCTTGAAGCTTATGATTAAGAATTTACATTTACACTGAGAGCTTACTGCAAGTAAGGATAGCAATTATTTCTTCTAGTGCACTGAGAGGGTTGCTCTGCCTCCAGAGAGGGAACAGTCTCATTGGTAGTCCTATTAGAAAGGCATTTTTAATTAGATACTGAGAGCATCAAATGTGACAAGACATTGTATCTGTTTTCTTTTTTCAGATTTTTTAGATTGTATTTTTCAAGTGCTAAAAACAGCTTAAAGGTGTAATGGAATTACTGGGTTGGAAAATGTTCTAATTTGATGACAGTTGATTGAAGCAAAAGGTTAATTTTGTTAAAGGCTCATGTAGCTATCTATCAAAGAAAAAAAAAGAAAGAAAAGAGCTCCTTCTTCATCTTCAGACCAATATTACAGGTTTTCACAAGTGTGATTGTGGGTCATATTCATAGATATATGGTTTAACTTAATTACAGAATATGGGAGAAAATATTTTCTGATTCACATATACCTCCTGGATTGTGTGCATGCTATGGGCATGAAGGAACCCAGCCTTTGATGCCTTTTATCTGAATTTTAGAGTTGCCAAATTTAGCAAATATAAATGCAGGATATCCAGTTATATTTGACTTTCAGACAATCAATAGCTTTCTAGTGTATGTCTTATACAATATTATATATAATATACAATATTATATATATTATATATATATATATATAATCCCTATACTGGATTTAGATGACAGCACTAACTTTCCCTGTTGTGTGACTGAGAAGTTGCCCATTCTCTCAGACTTCAGCCATCACATTTGGAAAATGGGAAGATTGATAGCCATTTTTCAGGCTGTTTTAATTCTGAAGTATACATTATACACAAAAGACTTAGCATATCTAAAATGTGATAGGTGCTTAATGAATGTTAGGTTCTCTCCTCTCTTCTGAGGCTCTATCTATTAACATGGAAATAGCTGCACTTGCAAATTTGCAATCCTTCATGCAAAATGACGTGAATCAGTAATGAATAAACTAATGATTTCAATGTTCCCAGCCAAGTTTTTAAGCCACTGTTTAATTAATTAACTAGTTTATGCACAAGTTGACCTAGTTGTATCACAATAAGCATTAATTATCCTCTGTCCAGACAGCTGTGAGGGTGGATAGGGGCTCAGAAAGTTACATTGAACATGCCCAAAATAGAATTTTTTATTTTTTATCTCCTTCTAATTGTTTCCCAGATACATGTCCCAAATGGAATTTTTTATTTTTTATCTCCATCTAATTGTTTCCCAGATCTTCTAATCTCAGTACAAAGTGCAATCATATACCCAGTGCTTAAACTAAATACCTAGGAAGAATCTGGTATAATTCCAACGTCCCAGTGGGTTTTTCTATACAATTGCAAAGGGTATAGAAAACCCAAAACAATTTAGAAAATTTCTTGGTTTCTAACACCATTCTCTAGTAAAATGATCAGGACTCTTTGGAGAAATGGCTGATTCTTGGACTGCAGCTGGAAATTTACAAGATGAGCCTGGGGCATTTTGTAATGCCTGAAAGTAAGAAGGGCTCAAAAACAAGAATGAGGAAATAAACTCCCCATATTGATGGGGATATGTCAAAGGGACTCAGAAGCCAATTGGAAGAGTCTCCAATGGCCAAGGCTGGAGCAATTTGAGCAACAAAAATGAAGTTGTAGTGGATTATAATCCAAAATTTAAAACAAATACCCATTAATCCATTTTATGAAGATAAATGAATAAATAAATAATTGGGGGGAAGAGACAAATCTCCCTTGTAGAGGAATTACAAATAATTTATGTAGATAGCCCACCCTCAAGGAAGTAGGGCAGAATTCCCCATTCCTTAAATGTAGGCTCTGCAAAGTGACTTCCTTCTAAAGAGTACAGTACGGAAAGGGGGAATAAAAGGATTAACTTTACAGTAGAAAAATGTGACAATCACTATCTCTGATAGGTGATCAAGGTCAATATCAATAGTAATAAATCATGCTGGTTCTATGCAGCCTCCATATGATAAGATGAAAATGACAGTTAACCTCTGTAGCCTTCCTCCTAAAAACTCATAGCCCCAATCTAATCATCAGAAAGGAAGTCAGACAGATCCCACTTGAGGGTCATCATATGCAATATTTGAGCAGTACTTCTCAAACTGCCAAGGTCGTCAAAAAGAAGGAAGTCTGAGGAACTGTCATAGCCAAGAAAGCATGACAACTAAGTGTAACGTGGTATCCTGGACGGGGTGCTGAAACAAAAATACGTCAGTTAAAAACTAAGGAAATCTACATAATATACGGCTTTAGCAATGCATCAATGTTGGTTAATTGTGGCAAAAGTAACATACTAATGTAAGATACTAATAATAGGGGAAACTGGGGGTAGCATATATGGATACTCTGTATCATCTTCTATTTTTCTGTAGATCTAAAACTGTTCTACAAAATATTCTATTGAAAAATGAAACCAAAATTCTTACACTAGGACTTATCTCAAGATCTATTACACTATTGCAATAAAGAACATTGCATGCAACTGGCATAAGAATAGACACAGCAAACTATGTAACAGAATAGAGTCCAGAAATATACCCACACTTATATGGTCCGTTAATTTTTGACAAAGGCGTCAACGATTTTGAGAAGGACTTAGCCTTTTCAAAAATAGTGCTGAAACAACCAGATTATCAACATGAAAAAAATATGCATTTCAATATTATCTCACACTATAAACAAAAATTAGCTAAATACAGATTGCAGACTTAAATATGAAAACTAAAACTATTGGATTTCTAGAAAACAGGAGAGCATGTTTGCAACCTTGAGGTAAGCAAATATTTTTTAGGATTAAAAAGTACTAGAAATTAAGAGGAAAAATATTAATTGAACTTCACCCAAATCAGAAACTTATACTCTTCAGAAGACATCATAAAGAAGACAGAAAGGCAAGATACAAATGGACAGAAAATATTTCACAATACATATATCTGACAAAGGACTTAAAATAAGATGAAAAAAATTGAATTTTTTAAATAGGAAAAGTGAACAGATGCTTATAAAAATGTGATATGAATGGTCAATAAAGTAATGAAAAATGTTCAACATTATTAATCATGAAAACACAAATTGCAATGACGAAAAATTTTTAAAATTGTTGATACCAAATGTTGGCAAGAATGAGGAGCAAGTGGAATTCTCATACATTATTGATGGTAATGTAAAAGGGATACAACCAGTTGAAGACTCATTAGCAGTTTCTAATTAAATAAAACATATGGCCAAGCACTTCTGCTCCTAGGTATTTGTTCACGAGATGAGAAAATGTGTTTCTAAAAGACTTGTACACAAGTGTTCCCAGCAGCTTTATTCAAAGGAGCCAAACAGTGGGAAAAAAATATCCATCGACTAGCAAATGGATAATAAATTGTGCTACATCTCTAGTGGAATACTATTCTGCGATAAAAAGGAACAAGTTCCTGCTCCATACAACTACAAAGAATCATAAAACTTTTATGCTAAATGAAAGAATCCAGACACAAAAGAGAATATACAGTCTGATTCCATTTAAATAAAAATATAAAACAGGAAAATCTTTACTATAATGACAAAGAGCAGATCAGTGATTGTCTGGAGCTAGGGATTGGGGTGGAGATGGAGGAAATGCATTCTAAAGGGTTACAAGGAAAACTCAGGTGGTAGAAATTATCAGTATCTTGATTGTGATGGTGGGTACAAGGTTTCATTCATTTGTCAGAACTCATCGAACTGTACACTTAAAAGTGGTCCATTACACTGTATGTAAATTACAATTCAGGAAGTTTATTTAGAAAGAAAAATAAATACTGTGTCGTTAACATGTAGCTTATGGATTCAAATCACAGCTCTGCAACCTATTGCCTGGTTGACTCAAGTTTTGTCACTTAACCTCTCCATGCATCAGTATCACGTTAAATGGGGAAAAGATAATAATAGTCCTTCTCTCATGGGATTGTCATTAGGATTAAATGAGTGAAAACATGTATATGAAGTACTTAAAGTCTGCATAGCACAAGTAAGCCCTAAATAAAGAATAGCAGCTCTTACCACTCTTCATTTTCCTCTTTTCTTCAACACCTTCATTCAATCCATCCATGTATCCTAGCACTTCTACCTTCAAAATACACCTGAACCTTTTCTTCATCTTTTATTCCTAGTGCAAATAGTCTTAAATTAGCTTTTTACTTTTGCTCTTGTCCCCCTAGTCTGCCTATGGTTTTCTCAAAAATGTGGATGGGTTCATATTCCTTGCTAAAATCCCCCATGGTTTTCGTTAGCACCCTGAATAAAATTCCAAACTTCTTATCGCCAATGAGGGTCCTCCTGAGAACCAGACCACCTCTTTCATTATTTATATATGCTTATTTCTGTATTTTCTACACCACACAATGTCCATTCCAATCCACAACCGTAGGGTTCATTCTAGTTTTCTCATTTTTTGCATCTGTAACGTCTCTTTCTGACAGTGAAAAACCTGACCTGTTATCTTTAGTGTATCATCTCCTATGGTTTAACCTTCCTGAATATAACTAATCAACAGGCTCCACCATCTCTTATCCCCTTATGCGTTCTCACCTAGCTCAGGGGCTGACAGTCTGCCTCTGGTGACCACACTCCTGTCAATTCCCACCTGGTTGTGCCTCATCTAATAGTTGTAGGACTGTAATTTTAGGAAGGGAAGGGAAGAGGAAGAGGTAGTAGAAAATGAGGTCCGTTTCATATTGTTAGCTGCTATTACCACTATATAAATTATCTTCTTTCTTTCCTTTCTGTTTTTGTTGTCTGTCTCTCCCAACTAGAACAAAAAATTGGCAAAGACCCGCATCTCTTCTGTATCATCTATTGAAAAATTCTGGCACTTGGGAGGCATGCAGTGGATATCTGTTTCTTCTACAACGCATAGTCAAAAAAATCGTCCCATTTTTCTTTGAATTAGTATTATTTAGGTCTCTAAAACAATGCAGACAGTAATCAGTTTGATGGCATATTTCACAAACAGGCTGTTTTAGATGCAGAAAGATTTCACTTAAAATTCTCACTCCATTATTTTTCTCATCTTTGGAGTTACTGCCACCAGGGAAAAATACTTCTAGTTCTTGGTGTTTAATGATAATAACTTATTTTTTTTAATTTTAAGGGTATCTCACCTTTAACTATAACACCCCCTTCCAAAAGATTATTCAGTTTCAATTCTGTAGGTTTTTAAGTCAGTCAATATAATATTCAGAAGTTGATCCAATTAAAGTTTTACATGTGTTTTTCTTCGACCATGTAATATAGGTATTGTCATTTTGGCAACATTTCAGGAATGAAAATCTGATTTAATATAAATTATTTCCTGTTATGGAAATAAGTAACATTATGTGGAAGAGGATGGTTTATTTATTTTCCCATTTCCTGGCATGATCTCTTACCAGGGACCAACTTTTTACTAGGAGACATTCTGCATGCTACAGCATGTCCCATGTGATATGGTAGTTGCTAAGGTAACTGTATTTTCCTGAAAATGCCAAACTAAACAGGAGCCTGAATCATCAGTATGCAATTTGCTGCTGTTACATTCATTGGAATTTTCCTTAGCATTCAAATAGGCACATAATTCAGGGATAATTTTACATCCTTTTTCTGACCCCACCTTCTCTGACTTTGACATTCAAAAATGTAATCACAGGGCAATCAATTATGCACAGAGGTCAAGATATTAAATGGACTTGAACTCATATATTCCTAGGTTTTACCAGTTAGGAACAAGGGATAATTTGATCTGGATTGGCCATGTCTTTGCAATCTATTTGTATGAATTTGCTTTGCAAAGGAGTACAAGAAATGGTATTGCAGTGAACCTAAGATGTTAGACCGCTTTTCAGAGCCTCAGACTATTCTTGTGAACAAATTGGTATTTCTAATAACAATTTACTTGTTTTTCTCTCTGAAGCAAACGTCAAAATATAGGATCTTTTCTTGGTGTCTTCATTAGATTGAATCAGTTGTCAACTTGGCCAGGTGATGGTGCCTAGTTATATTGCTGTGGACATGAGTCAATGACATGTGAACCTCATCTGTTGCTGATTACATCTGCAGTCGGCTAGGAGGCGTGCCTGCTGCAGTGAATGATCTTTGATTTAACTGGTTGGTGCTTAAATGAGAGAGCGCAACGTAGCACAGCCCAAGCAGCTCAGCATACCTCATTTCAGTACTCGCAGCTCAGTCCAGGCCTTTGGCAATGCAGAAAGGAATCACCCTGGGGAAAGTTTATTGGAACCCAGAGGCCTGGAGAGGAGGCCAGCAGAGATCACCCTGTGCCTTCCCGCATAAGAAAGAAACTCAGTTGAAAGTTAGCTGCCTTTCCTCTGAAGAACTAATGAAATAAATCTCCTTTTAATAAAAGCCAATCCATCTCTGGTGTGTTGCATTCTAGTAGCTAGCAAACTAGAACACTTGGTAACATCTTATTTAAAATATGTCATAGTAGCTATGTATTTTGATAGTTATGCATATGTATTATATTAATTTCAAAGTAATAAATCTGAAAGTCTTTCATTTTTTTTCTATAATTTATACATTTCTTAATTCAGATTCTTGTTTCCATCAAATGACAAGTTTATTTTAAGGTGGCTTTATTGACTGAAGCAACTTAAGTTAAACAGAATTTTTGAAGTTTGGTGAAACAAATCACGAAATTGATAAAATCACATATTGTTGGTTGGTTTGATTTCTAGTAGTTAAAAGCATACCTTAAAATTCTGAGTCACCCTTCAGTTTCTGTTATTAGTTAAGCATGTTTTGTTAAGAAATCCAACTTCACCTTGATATCACAGAAATTTTTTCTAGAATGACAAAAATTTAAGAGTGCAATAATATTTTTGAGTAAGAAATGTTAGTATTGGAAACACACCTGATCCATTGACAAAAAAAGCTAACAGAATCAAAGATTTCCTTTCTCCAAAGTCAGATGGCTGAAATTCAAATTCAGTTTTGTCTGGGGTGGAACCTATGACAAGCAAGTGAAAAAATCAGTTTCCTTATCAGTATTTTGGGACCTATAATAACACCTTCTTCTTAGGCATGTTTGGAGGATTAAATCATATAGTCTTTGTAAGGAGATAAACCAGTACTTAGCATGTGGTTAATGCTTAGATAACTTTATCTGCTATTATTGCATTATCCTTATTATTAAGTATATTAGAGGGATAAACTCATTTTTTCATGTGTCGAATATAATCTTTGGGACCCTGTACTATAGATCTCATCAAATGCTATTTGAACTTTCCCGGATATGTAAATGCTCTCTGAGCACTTGATGAGGCATTTGTTGGTCAGCACTCAATGCCAGCTTCCTAAGGAAATGAGGGTTCCAACCAAGTTATTTTCAGAGTGAAATTTGGCTCCTCCCTTAAATGACAAAGCTTTCTAATTTAAATTAGTTCATTACACACTTCCAAGTCTTAGTCAACCAGGAATGTTTGAATGAAAGTTAACATTTTCTTGATGGCTCAGACCTCCCCTGAATTTCTAGCATGGTGGCAATCCAGTATTGCCCTCAGGGATTTTTGAAATACACAGGCTGGTTTGCTCTTGACAACAATGCTTTTCTGTTTGGTGTTTATTTGGATTTCTTACTCAATAAGTACTGTCACTTCTATGCTTTTAGAAGTTCTGATCCTGTCTCATCTGTACCAGAGTAATCTGGACAGAAACCAAGTTACCAAGTGAAACAAAATTCCCAAGCAAGAGAAAAAGTTAAGTTTATAAGCACTGAAAACAAAACAAAACAAACAAACAACAGCAGTTCCTAGGAGAGCTGCCTTATCGCTGTGAGACTGTGCTGGGGGGTTGAGGTTGCTATAATTCTATCAACTGGCTGACACGATTTACAATTACATTTTGAGGTCTTGGGTGACTTGAACATACCACCTTTGAAGACTGAAAAGTAGGGGCGCTTTGTGCATGCCTGTCTACTCCAATCTCAGGAGCGTTAAATAAAAAAATGAATCACACATGTTGCATAATCCTTTAGTCCTGTGAGTCACACTAATTCCCCAGAAGCAGCTTTCACCTGCTCTCCTTCAGATAGTAATCTAAATGCTATTTTACTTACATTTACAGTTTCTGTCTTTTGCTTTGCCCTATATAGTCTGATGTAGAAATGAATGAATCTGAAGCTTCTTTTAAATTTTCTCTTGTTAAAGGAACGTCTCTTATGGTTTTACTGATTGGACTTTTTTTGTCATTTGAAAAGATTACTGTACCAAAGCATGCTGCCTTTTAATTCTAAAACTTTATGATTCTCGTATTTTCACTTTTTTTTGGTAATAGCAATTTTTGAAGACATGCTATCCTTGATTCCATCATAATATCTACCTATTTTATCACATCTATTATTTTTGATAACCAAAATAATGTTAATTATTTAGTGGAATCAATATTTCCATTTATTTCAATATCTTAAGGACCTAATCAGTTAAATAAATGTATTATCTTCCTATCATTTTATATCATCAGTGGTTAGCAGAATGCCTGGCATACATTAGGTGCTCAATATATGTTTGTCAATGAATAAATAAATGAATGAATGTTGATACCAGGTCCAGAGAAGCCTTAGCTGCTGGGCTCTGAAGGCCTTAATGAAGATGCTTTTGGTACTGTTGTTGATGGTGTGTTTTTGCTTATCTGCTTATTTATGTTGTGGGTGTGTGTGGTTGAAAGTTTTTGCAGGATATGATTCTGTCAATACAGAAGACTGAAGAGAGAGGCTAGGTCCATGTGGCTCTCCATTTTGAAACCAGCAGCTCACATGATGCCAGACCCATAGGAGGTGCTCAGTAAGTATTTTTTAAATCAGTG
The DNA here is from genome assembly GCF_023851605.1 of Tamandua tetradactyla. Lineage (NCBI taxonomy): Eukaryota > Metazoa > Chordata > Mammalia > Pilosa > Myrmecophagidae > Tamandua > Tamandua tetradactyla. The sequence continues at coordinate 47,503,222 of NC_135331.1, forward strand.
AATGAGTTCAGAATGCTCAGAAAAGGATGAAGAATGAAGAAAAAATTCTAATTTACTTACTTACATTGAGACCTATGGCTATAACATTCTCTAGATTATTTGTCTAGACTATAGCTTGTGTTTTAGGCATTCAAACTATTCCATTACTGACCATGTATTCCCTTTGATCACAACAACCTTTCTTCATCTATGAAAACCACTGTCTTGAGAGCCGATCTAATGGATTCCATCATACAGAGATTTTACAGCTGTTTTAGTTTGCTAGCTGCAAGAATTCAATATACCACAAGTGGAATGGCTTTTAAAAAGGGGAATTTAAATGAGTTGCTAGTTTAAAGTTCTAAGACTGAGAAAATGTCCCAACTGAAACAAGTCTATAGGAATGTCCAATCAAAGGTATCCAGGGAAAGATACCTTGGTTCAAGAAGGCTGATGAAGTTCAGGGTTTCTGTCTCATACAAGAAGGCACATGGTGAACACAGTCATGGTTTCTCCCTTAGCTGGAAGGGCACATGTTGAGCACGGCGTCATCTACTAGCTTTCTCTCCTGGCTTCCTGTTTCATGAAACTCCCTGGGAGGCGACTTCCTTCTTCACCTCCAAAGCGCTGGCTGATGGACTCTCTGCTTTATGGTGCTGCAGCATCCTCTACTCTCTCTGAATCTCCTTCATTCTCCAAAATGTTTTCTCTTTTATAGGACTCCAGAAACTTATCAAGACCCACCCAAATGGGTGGAGACATATCACCACCTAATCCAGTTTAACAACCACTCTCGACTAAATCACAGCATCCAGGGAGATGATCTGATTACAGTTTCAAATATACAGTATTGATAAGGAATTATTCTACCTTTATGAAATGGGATTTTGATTAAAACATGGCTTTTCTAGGGGACATACATCCTTTCAAACTAGGACAACAGTCTGAACCTCTGTAAATTTATTCACTTCCAAGTTAACTGAGTCCTCTTACTCACTCATTGGAAACATGACTAGTAAAATGCAGAATTGGTAGGAAGCCACCTACCCAGGGAGTGATTCACCAACCCTGGAGGTTTGGAAGAGATGGTGTAAAGGGGTAAATGCCAAAACTAGTTAATATCACATATTTTCATCAACTCCTACCCTCCACAAACTTCAGCGCTGCCCTGATATTTCTCCTGAGGACTCCAGCAACAGTAAGTGCCAAAAATTTCGGAGGCCAGAGGTCTAGCAATGATTGTGCCAAGGGCAAGAGAGAAAAAGCACACCTTAATTTGATGATCTCTTTGTTTGTTGCTGTCAGCTGTCCTCTGCCTTGGCTGCAGGCCAACCATCTCCTGCCCTCACCAACACATACCAATTCCAACAGCTCTATTCCTCCCCAAGGTTCTCGCCCATATTTGTTTGTTTGTTATTTCTTAGAATTCTTATTTCCTTCATGCAGTAAAACTAGCAGAAGAGAGTACCCCGTGGCCATCACCCAGGGCTGCCTAGAGTGTCTGGATATGCATGGAATGGATAACCAGTATTCCTGGTAAACTCTGTGCACCAGGTCAGAAATTCTGTTCCTTACCAACTAGCTAAGATTGACCTATGTCTTTGGGACCTGCATGGTGCACTGACATTTGATGCCTTCCCTTTTATCTGTGTATAGCCTTCGATTTCTTTCTACTGGGTCTGGAGACCTGGGATGCAGCATTAAATCTTTTGATTTTTTCCCCTAACTTTCACTTTTCCTAGCTTTTTCCTGGTATGCTGTATCTCTGGGTAGAGACCATGTTGGTTACAGAAAAGGAACCTGCCTTTAGTTTCACCTCCAAAGCTAAGAAATTAGTCTTAACCAGATGAAATCCTGTGGGCAAGGGGATGAGCACAAGGACAAGTCAGACCAAGCAGACTTTCCTAAGAATGTGAACCTTGGGTAGAATCTCATAAAGTCTGAAAAATCTTGGGAGCTGATTGATTTCAAAGGCAGTACCCAAAAGTGCCTCAATCCCAGTTTTCAATTTCAATGTGTTCTTTATTTCTCTTGTTAGCCAAAGTCCTCTATTCTTACTTACCTCCCAAAACTTTAATTGATTCACCCAACTTTCAGGTTACTAGGAAAAGTTAAATAAGATGATACAGGCAAACAATCAGTACAGTGCCTGGTATAAACAATGAATGCAAACTATTGATATGAGTAAATGTGATGGTGAAGAGCAAATCCGAATATGTACAGGTACTTCGTGAAAGTTATAAACACTGTACAAATGCCAGTTATATAATTATTGTGATTTTTATTGAGGCACAGTTCAACGTGTTCAGATTTTTCGTCATCATTACATGAATTCATGTTAATTGTTTTAAGCCTTCACTTTTTACAGTGTTCTCTCCATTAGAACTTTTTGTACCTGTTCTTCTCTTTTAAATAAACAAAGGTAATGTGTTAAAATAATCCAGTTGGAATTAATTAAATTAGCCTATTTGAAAAGTAACGTGTTTTAGGTACATTTCTGAAGACTCTATCCCAAAGTTAAACATTTCCTTTAATAAATTAATAAAAATCAGCTGTGATCTGTCTCATCTGACCATCTGGGTTTCATCACTAATTGCTGCTGCTGAGTTGCTGTTTCTGTTGAATTTTTATGTTAAGGTAGAGGCAGTATTTTGTTCTTCATCATTCATGCTTCAGCTCATAATGTACTTGGTATGGGGAATTCAAACAAGCAAACTAAGAAAAATTAGCAGGGACATAAGTCCAGGATATGTCCATATACTTTAATTAAAAAATAGGTTCAGGTTTAAAAATGAAATGTTTCTATATTTTTAAGTAAACTTAATTTAAAAAAAGACACAAGCATTAAATAGAAGAAAAAGGGAGAATTCCAGGTCTGTGAGCTCAGTGGATTGATAAGTTGATAAGGAGCAAAGATCTCTTTTTGCCCTTATATACTAGGTGTGCCGCATTCAAGCAACCAATTAGCAAACATTTTGTAAGTGCTTTTTGAGCTCAGCCATCGACACTGTGGTTATAGAATGTTCTAGTTTGCTAGCTGCTGGAATGCAATATATCAAAAACGGAATGGCTTTTAAAAAGGGGAATTTAATAAGTTGCTACTTTATAGTTCTAAGGCCAAGAAAATGTCCCAGTTAAAACAAGTCTATAGAAATGTCCAATCTAAGGCATCCAGGAAATGATACCTTGGTTCAAGAAAGCTGATGATGTTCAGAATTACTCTCTCAGCTGTAAGGGCACATGGTGAACATCTGCTGGCTTTCTCTCCAGGCCTCTTGTTACATGGAGCTCCCCAGGGGGCATTTTCCTTCTTCATCTCCTAAAGTCACTAGCTGGTAGACTCTGCTGTGTGGTTCAGTGGCATTCTGAGGCTTCCTCGTGGCTGTTGTCTTTCTCTGTTCTCTCAGAATCTCTTTGTTCTCCGTCGTTCTCCTCTTTTATAGGATTCCAGTAAACTAATCAAAACCCATGTGGAATGGGTGGAGACACGTCTCCATCTAATCAAGTTCAACACCCAGAATTGATGGGTCACATCTCCGTGGAGATAACCTGATCAAGTTTCCAACCTAGAGTACTGAATAGAAATTAGAAGAAATGGTTGCTCCCACAAGATTGATTAGCATTAAACATGGCTTTTCTAGGGTACTGAATCCTTTCAAACTGTCACACAGAGCCTACACAGATGTTACAAAAATAAGCAAAGAATTCTAGAGTCATAGCACTTAGTTGAAGAGCAGCTTCTCTACATTTTCAATATTGCATCTAACATTCCTCAGCAGAAAATTAAGAGGACAAATGCTTCTGCATGCCCACCTCTCAAGAGGGTGCATTAGTAAGACAGTTGCTATGAGAGTGCTTGTAAATATCTAAAAGTTACTTCTTTTAATTATTTTAAGATATGGAAATGAGTTCCCTTGTGTATTAACCAGGAAGGCATAAAATATAATTTTTTTTTAATCAAGTACAGAATTGGTGGTTTAGACTGATTCTGGAAATATTCACAAACTGAGGTTGGCCAAAACCAGAGCTGCCAGAAAGATTTCACAAAGCCAGTGAAATTTTAACTGATGTTTTCCTATCTCATGGAATATCATCACCTTGGAATCATATTTGCTATCTTTCTTCCTCTCAAATCATATCCAAGCCATCAGAAAATCGTGTTGGCAGTACCTTCGAAATAAATCTCAAGTCTGTCCATGTTTCATCATCACCACTAAGACCCTACTCTAAACCTCTATCATCTCTTAACAGAAAAGTGTAGAAGCCCCTAACTGCTCCACCTGCATTTATTTTTTGGGGGGGTCGGGTAGGGGTGCATAGTCTGGAAATCGAACCCAGGTCTCTCGCCTGGAAGGTGAGCATTCTACTACTGAACCACCCATGCACCCAGCATTTACTTTTGCATCTCTGTTCATTACTCTCATAGTGGCCATGACTTTTTAAGAGTAAAGTCTTTTATTATCACTCACTTGTTTCCGACTCTCCAATAGCTTCCCATACATTGGGACAAAATCCGAAATGTTTGCCAAGATCTATGGGGCTCTATAACCCCTAACCAAAGGCTGTCTCTGCAACCTCTTCCCCATGCTCCCCACTCACTGGCTCTGGTTTCGTCTTCATTGTCCAAATCATGCTACTGAAATCCAGGAGTCTTTGCCACATTTGTTCCCTCTATCAGGAATGTTGAATTCTACCTCAAACCAAATACAAAAATATAAATTGTGAAAGGCAAAACAATTTGCAAAAGACAAAACAATAAAGAATTTTGAAAACAACATAACAGAATATCTTCCCCACTTTGGATAAGGGAAATTTATTAAATAGGGGACACTAAAAAGCACTAACTATGAAGGAAAAGATTAATAAGTTGGGGTACATGTAGCAAAAAACTCATGCTCACCAAACAATATCATGAAGAGATGAAAATAATACATTGCTTGACTGTACATTTTGCTTTGTGCACTTTTATGGGTATATGTTTTCTTTTATACTCTTGCACATGCACAAAATTAAGAACTTGGAAGGGTGACTGACAATGATATGAGTGGGGGGGGGCAAGTAGTGAGGAGAGAACGTGACAGAAGGAGGGCATGGGAACTACAAAGTTCCTTGAAGTGGAAGGGCAAATTGCACGTTGGAGGTCCATGAAGGAAGGTGTGTTGAAATGCAGAGGAGGAGATGGGAGGCTCTAAATGTGAGGCTGGAAGGGAAGTGGAACTCAGTGTTTGCAGTGTCTATAACTGTGCTGAAATGCAGATTGCTTTCTAGCATGCATGTGGTAGGTTACTTTGAAATAACTCCATCTCTTTATTCTTAGTATTCTCTTTAATACCGACCTCTTTCTGAAAAAGCTTATTACAAGAAGTTAGCAAATTACCTTTAGATACAGTTCTACTTTTTCCTACAAAATCACATCCTCATGAGATCTGATTAAAATCCTGGATGATGACAATCCCACAATGTTGCTTTTCCATGTAGATTAATTAGTTCAAGTCTTATAATCTTCAATACATATTAGAGAAAACAGCTAGCAGTTTAGGCATTAAACAATCTAACAAGGAAAACAAGCACTGGCTTTATTGTAATCTTTGGCAGAGAAGAGCTCTGTATTTAATAGCCATCAGGACCTGTGTCTTAATATAATAGCAACATTATATGGAATAAAAACGTTATACCATATATAGTTATCTTTTCTTAAAGTCAAGAATGACAATTTGTTACAAATGGAAATAAACTCATCGTAGTTTCTAAATATCTTGAGTCTGGGTTTTAAAACAAAAGCAACTCATGGTTGTAAATATTTAGCCAGTAATTATTAAATAGATCAGCTCAGCGTGACTATTCCAGCTGGAGGAGGAGAACAGATTTCTTGCTACTCATGTTACTGTATAAACCATTCTTTAAATAAGGCTGAGAATGACAAGGCTGATTATTTCTGCTCCTCGTATTCATTACATTCTCATAGTACACTTGCCAGCTGAAGTCAAATAATGTTAGATGAGGCTGAAAGTAAGTCTGCGTTTAAAGTTTTCAGGTCACCTCCATCACCTGAATTTTCATTTGTGAGATTCACTAAGGAGGAATATTCTTCATCAAGTGGAGGAATTTAGAGAAGTAGATGTTTTTGAAAGAGACATGTGGAGCGGTACAGCTCTAGTTCAAATCTAGTCATTTGCTTTTAATGGGGTTCCTTATGCAGTAGCTATAACTTTTTCCTTGCCTTGATTCCTTGTCACATTCCGTATTTCATAGTGCTCAAAACCAATATTCAAGCACAATTATGCATACGGTCTGCTAAATACCTGCATCTCTGCAGGGTACATTTTGATATGCATCCTATCACACCTTTCTAAAATATTACCAGAATTTAAATATATTAAAGATTGTCCTATAAGAATAATACTCATTCCAAAGATTACCAAAAATACAAAATGCTCAGAATACAATGAGGTTCGAGGAAATGTGATTCACTATTATCACACTTCTCGTGTGCATTTCCAATTCTGAAATATACACGTTTTATGGATTTTAAAAAATTGTGCAGTTTGCTTTATTTCTTAAAATCCACCCAAATCTAGTAATTATTGCATATGTTGATTTCTTTTTCTGGTGTTAATATTTAATAATTAAGCTGTGTTTGTTCCATCCCACTTTCCAAGAACTTTCCTCATTATCCAAACTTAGGAAATCAAATTTTAATTTAGACCATGCCCCTCAAATGCAGCCATTTCTTTTTCTCATATGACATACCACGTTAGGATAGGAGTGAAACCTTCCAAACACTAAGTGATATTGTAAACACGTTTGCAGTCAAGAGTTTTTTTACTTTGCTCATTTAAAAAAAAAAGGAATGAAAACAGATAGAGTTGCCATGCAAAGTTAAGTTCTTACCAAAGGGAAAGGGGAAGCTCCATTTCAATTTCCACAGTCACAGTGTGGGCTTCTATTCATCTGGTTGTGTTGTCTGGGCATAAGAAAAAAGGAAATGTGTAAGTGTCTGAGCACAGCTCATCTCGTCTAAAACAGAAGTAACACAAGAAGACATAAGTAAAGCTAAAGTGTCTCTGATATATCTCGGTGCTCAGAACACTTCCACACCCATTACATTTTTAGCTTACGCCATAGTCATATTCTCACAGGGTTGGCATCACATGGAGACAAGACCTGCCTGTGACTAGCCCTCTTGGTAGTGAGAGGAGTGGAATCAAAAAGAGCACGGCATGAACAGATAGCTTTTAAGGCCTGCTGTTTTCCTACTTTCTCAAGGGAATCTCATTTATGCAATGGAGTTGGTTTAAATAAATTAATGTGAAATACTGTATTAGGGCTGTTGGAAAAAAGTTTAGAAATTATATTCTTTTTGATGGGGATGCAGTAAAAGACATCCTTTGTATTACTACCAGCATTTTAATTAATAGAGCGCCCTTGGGAAACAATATGATAATCAGAATTTATTAAACTAATTAATTAAAAATCAGATCATTAAAAATGCAAACAGATACACTGTGCGAGATTAATCCTCTATCTGGGTATTGCAGCTTCTACAAAATTTGGAGAGAAACCTCAAAAATATATTCACCGCAATACTATCTAAAATGATGGGAAAATTTAAGCAACTTAAATGTCCACCTGGAGGAACAGCTAAGTTAATTATGGCACATCAATATATTGAAATATTAAGCAGCTTCTGAAGAGAAGAAATTTGTGTAGCAACTGAGTACATTTATGTGCTATGAAGTTAAGAAAAGCAGAAGTCAGAACTGTGGTCACATTGAGATGACAAAACTATGTAAACATAAAGTCTGCTTATTGTCAGAGGCTAGAAGTATTTGTGGAGAGACAGTGTTATTTCATAAGTTGCCATGGCAGTGAGAGAAGTATCTCTTTCATTAGATTAATTAATGCTGCTATATTGATACTATAATAATTGATTAAAACAGCATGGATAATCTTCAAGAAAAAGAGAGAAGAGAGACTTTCTGGTGCTTTCATTGTCAAGTTGAAGAAGAGTTCGATACCGAAAGGACTTGCATGTTAGATCCAGGGGTAATAGAAAGGACAGGGGACAGGTACCAGAGAAACTGAGTCTTGGTTGCTTCATCTACCATGGATGTGAGCTGTACCTCAGTTTATCAATTTGAAAAAATGATAGGATTTGACACAATGCTTCCTTAAAGGATATCTATAAGTCTTCAGTGGGTGCTTACTGTGGTAATCCTCTTTTGGTAACATCATTATATTGTTTCTTTTTGTAGGAGAGAACAATGACTAGGTAAGAGTGTCCACTGTGTAGTCAAGGGATGGTCATCTCTCAAGTTTGAGGATTTCACTTAGGGAAATGAACACCCTATCAGAAAGAGCGAACGTCATCAGTAAAAACTTCAGCATACCTTGGAGACATTTGTAAATCAGGCAGAAAAAAAAGGAGTATACAATACAATAATTTATGAGAAAAAAACAGTCTGACCAAAGCGAGGCTAAATTGGGTACGTTCACTTGTTCTCTTTCTTTCATGAAGCAAAGATATTGATACCAAAATTAGAGTTACTCCGCAGTGATTGGGTTAATGTATCTCAGTACCGTTTAACATATACCAAGAAAATGCACCTTTTTGTCAGCAAGAGCACAAGCTTAAAATAGCACATATCCCCTGCCTAAAAAATGTCTTTTTAAAGTGATAATATGCTATTTATAGTTAAAATTCTATTATTTCTGTTTGAAACATATGAAAACTGACATGATGCAATTGTTGATTGCCTGAATACACAACAATACAAATAAGATCATTTTTAAAGGAAATGAAGAGGATAGGAATTAAATATTTTAAAAAAATCTTTACCAAACTTTTATTTTCTGTCATATTCATTTCAACTGAAATAAAAATTAATCACTATTTTTAGCTAAATAAATTCAGGTGAAATATAACCATCCTTTAAAATATGTGTCCTAACAGAAAGGTGAAAGACAGAGAGTCTTTTCATCAATTTTAGGTTTAAAATGTGCTGGAGAGCAATTTTTGGATTACCATGATTGCAGTCTTTTATTACAAGTCAGAGTTGATTAATTGCTCCTAAATTTCCATATTATCTTGAAACATTTGCTAAATCACAATTTTTAAATGGAACCCTAATGAACCTATTCAATGCCCATCCTGAATAACTCTTAACAGGTCATTTTTTGGCAAGACTATATTTAAATATTAGTAATTCTACATTGAGTTACTCAGGGGAAAATGGTATTTTTTTAAATAAGGAAAATGGTTTAAAAGTCTATAAGTAGTGTCATTTGCAAAAGAGAATAAGTTTTCTAATCTTATTTACTTATGATGAGTAATTTAAATGTAAACATACCTAATGTATTGTAGTTTTCAATAATTTCTATTATCATTCACTTACTGTGTATTCACTCTTTCAACAAATATTTGTTGAATACATACTATATGGCAGCACATACTTTAAATCATTAATTTACAAATGAATCTTATGCTTCTATAATGTACATAACATACGTTTTAATTGAATATGATTCTATTATTATTTCTCTTCTCTCCCCCTTGTCTCTGGCAGCCAATAAGCTACTTTCTGTGTCTATGAATTCGTCTATACTGGACGTTTCACGTACATCTAATCATTCAATATGTGGACTTTTGGGCCTGGCTTCTTTCACTTAATATAGTATTTTCACAGCCAGTCCATATTGTTTCATATATCAGTACTTGAGTTCCTTTTTCATGGCTGAATAAATCCCTATGTATGGATATACCACATTCTGTTTAGCCATTCATCAGTTACTGGCATTTTTGAGTTGTTCCCACTTTTAAAAAATATTTCAAAATGCAGTTTTAACTTTAAATGCATTAGCCAGTACAAAAGTTTTGGCTACCATTAAAAGTAATTGTATTATAATGTTAATAATATTTTAAATCAAAGTGAATTATGGAATGTGCATCATTATATTTTGAAATCTTTAATATTTTTTGATATAACAAATTAAGGTTCTAAAGTACATAGATTCTTATATGTGGTATGAATGTATAAAACTGAAAAATATTCCATACAAATATTCATGGCTTAAGATTTTTGGCTGTGGAGAAAACCAATGATGCTTGATTTTCACTTTTTGACTACTGTGAAGAACACATAAAAGAACATAGCTTTTATGTACAAATGTCCATATGTTTTAAATTCTTTTAGTAATATACGTAAGTATAGAATTGTCTGCTTCCCAAAGTAGCTACATCATTTCACATTCCCACTAGCAAAGCATGAGAACTCTGATTCTCCATGTCCTCACCTACACTTGGCATTGTCCATCTTTTTGATCATGGTCATCCCAGTGGGTGTGACGTGATGCCTCCTTGTGTGTTTTTTTCTTTTTGTATGCTATGTGGTGGGAGCCACATGTCATTCTTTTCCATTTGCATATCTCATTATTGCCACACCATTTGTTGATTTCTTTTCTTTGGAGTGCCTGGGCTGGGATCCAAACCCAGGTCTTCTGCATGGCAAATGAGAAATCGACCTCTGAACTTCCAGTGCACCCCTCCTGCATTGTGGTTTTGATATGAATTTCCCTAATGACTAATGACAGTGAGCAACTTCTCACATGCTTGTTAGTCATTTTATACCCTCTTTGGAGAAAGGGCCACTCAAATTTGTTACTCATTTTAAAATTGGACTATCAGCCTTTTTGTTATTGAGTTGAAAGGATACTAAACCGTTATCAGGTATATGATTGCCAAGTATCTTCTCCCATTCAGGGATGATCTTTTGCACTTTCTTCATAGTGTCCATTGAAGCCCAAAATGTTAAGTTTTGATGATGTCCGCTTTGCTGTTTGTTGTTTGTGCATTATGTGTCATGTCTAAGAAAACATTACCTAATCCATGTTCACAAAGATTCACTTCCGTTTTCTTTATTAAGTGTAACGTTTAGGTTTTTGATCCAGTTTGAGTTAATTTTTGCATAAGACGTGAAGTAACTGTCCAACTTCATTGTTTTCCATGTGGATGTCCAGTTTTCTCAATACCATTTCTTGGAGTCTGTTCTTTCCCTCAATTGAGTTATTTTGGCACATTTGTCATAAATTAATTGCCCATAAATCTATGGTTTTATTTCTGGTCTTAATACTACTCCACTGATCTATATGTCTATTCTTATGTCAGTACCATATAGTCTTGATGACTATAGATATGTAGTATGTTTTGAAATCGGGAAGTGTGAACCCTCCCATTTAGTTCTTCTTTTCTCAGATTGTTTTGCACATTCATATGAATTTAGGAACAGCCTGTCAATTTCTGAAAAATGTCAGCTGAGATTTTGATAAGGATTGGGCATTGAATTGGTAGCTCAATTTAAGAATATTACCATCTTAGTGATATTAAGACTCCCAATCCAACAACATCAGATATCTATCCATTTATTTAGGAATTCCTTAATTACTTTCAATATTTTCCTTTTAAAATTTTCAGGATATAAAGCTGGCATTTCTTTTGTCAAGTTTATTCCCAAGTATTTTAGTCTTTTTGATGCTGTTGTAGATGAAAACATTTTCTTTTCATTTTTGGATTATTTATTGCTAGTGCATAGAAATACAATTGATTTTTGTATTTTGATTCTGTATTCTGCAGGCTTGCTGAATTTGCTTATATACTTAATTTTGCTTTTTTCTTTCCACTCTAGATGGCATTTCTTTCTTTCTTTTTTGCATGCTGTGTGGCGGGGTCACATTTCATTATTTTTCCATGTGAGTATCCCGCTACTGCAGTAGCACCATTTGTTGAATTTTTGTTTGTTCATTTTGCTTGCTTGTTTATTTTTTGGGAAGTGCATGAATCAGGAATTGAACCCAAGTCACCTGCATGGCAGGCGAGAATTCCACTACTGAATTACCCTTGCACCCTTATTTATGTCTTTTTCTTGCCTAATTGCCCTGTCCAGAATTTCCAGTATAATGTTGAATAGAATTACTACCACTACACCAGGGATTTTTCTGATGTGATATTTGCTTCTTCCTTTAAGTCCCATCTCTAGCATTCTGTCTGGTACACAAATATTTCTTAAGTTAAAGAAATAACTCTCAATTTTATCATTAGAACCAACTCTTGGACAATGAGCAAATTATAGCTTACTTATAGGAAAGACCTTTTTTCTTTAAAGCCAACACAATTGGCTCATGGCAGGGTGGTTCAAACTTTTGTCATTCATGAATAAATTAATGGATTTTGACAAACATCTAAACCAGAAAATATGGATACATTTTTCAAAGTCATTACGTAATTTTAATTCTTAAAGTGCAGTATTTTTTAAACTAACATCAATGATAACACAAATTATGAGACAACATCACTGAGATGGAAGATCCCATAACTAATGTTGCAGTGAAATATCTCTACATTTTGAAGAAGGAGAGTTTGAACAAAGAGCCGACTATGACATTGCTGTTTTCTGTTCTTACTTTTTAATTTTTCTATTAAATTAGAAACTTCTATGTCAAAATAGTAATAAATCAAAAAAGGCAGTGTGTATTGGATGACTCTCTGAGATGGTTCTAAATAGTCGTATCAGAAGAGCGTGTAGTCAGATTTCTCATGGCGAATTATTTTGCAGTGCTGTGTTAGAAAGTAGGACACCAATAGAACCCATACAAGAATGCATACTTTGAAAAATAGAGACCAACAGAGTCCCCATCCACTCTTTGGATACGTTCTTTCTGAAGATTTCATGTTACATTGCAGCAGTGGGTAAAATTTTAAAATATCCTGATAATATCTTCTTTCTATGGCAAGTGCAGAAAATTAAGTGTGGGAAAGAATTAAGCATTAATGATGAATCCATTTGTTGTCATCATGTTAAGAAACCCTAATGGGTATATTTGAGAATAAGACTTGCTAGTTTTCCTCCCTGAAATCATGTATTTAGATCATCCAAAGTGATCAGCCTATACTGCATGATAATGGTTAAGGTCTGGGCTCTGGAACCAAATTGCCTGTGTTTTTTGGCTTCACCATTTACTTTCTCTGTGACAAATGGTATAACAACAGTAGTAGTAATTTCTACCTCAAAGGGAGGTTTTGGGGATTAAATGCGGTAAAACACATAGGACACTTAGGACGGTATCTGGCACATAGTATGTGCTCAATAGCAGAGTGGTTAAGCAGAGAGGAAGTAAGAAAGAAATACCTGAACATTTCTTCTCAGTCTCCCATCTCCTGCTTTTGCTTCCCACTGGCCAAAGCCAGCAACAAAACAGCTGGGAACTTGGGGTCCATCTTGGAATTCTGCCTATCACAAGTCCCATAACGGTTTGTTCATTCTTGCCATATTTTAGCCATTAAGTTATTGCCTCATTGTTAATGCATTTCTTTCTTTCTCTCGTTTGTGAATTCCTTGAGGTTAGGGATAATATCTTTCTCATAATTGAATCCAAGTAGAGCTTTAATAAATATTATTGAATTGGACAAGTACCAAAAGAACATTACAAACTGAAGTACAGAGGAATTCAAAGGAAGAAGAGGGAGATTTTTGGAAGAGGTAGTATTTGAGATGGACAATAACAGTTTAATTTTTTCTTTAAAGTAGTGTTGACATTTTTCCTTCAGCCTATCCATTTTTGAAGTTGTTTTTCTAGAAGAAAAGCAGATATGTTAACATCTCTGCTTATTAAAAACACTGAAGCAGTACATAAGCATGTTAAATAAAAAATGAAATTTTCACTCATTAGGCCCCCTGAATTCTCCTCATTAAAGTAATTACTTTTAATAAATCAGTGTATATTTCACCCAAACTTTCTGTATATGCTGAACATATTAGTATGTATGTGCCATTTGTGTGTGCATATAATTTATTCAATTATATGATTATGGATTCTTGTTTTATAGAATTTGGTTCATATTTTCTGCCCCAATGCGCTATGTCTTTCTTCTTTTACACACCTAAAAAATATATCTTGGGGATCTTTCCATTGTATAAACAATACTTCAACGGACATTTTTGTTCATGCATTTCCATGCACATTGGAAAGTATTTTTCTACAATATAACCTAGAATTGGATGAAAGTTCTGCACATTGTCCGTATTGACAGAATGGAAAGAATTTTTAGATAATTATTTTTCTTAAAATTTTCTCCTGAAAAATATTCTGGAAACTTCTATCATACTTGTTCTAGTTTGCTAGCTGCCGGAATGTAACACACCAGAGACGGATTGGCTTTTAGTAAAAGGGGATTTATTTCATTAGTTCTTCAGAGGAAAGGCAGCTAACTTTCAACTGAGGTTCTGTCTTAACGTGGGAAGGCACAGGATGGTCTCTGCTGGCCTTCTCTCCAGGCCTCTGGGTTCCAACAACTTCCCCCAGGGTGATTTCTTTCTACATCTCCAAAGGACTGGGCTGAGCTGTGAGTGCTGAGATGAGGTATGCTGAGCTGCTTTGGGCTGTGCTACGTTGAGTCTCTCATTTAAGCACCAGCCAATTAACTCAAACATCATTCATTGCAGCAGGCACACCTCCTAGCCAACTGCAGATATAATCAGCAACAGATGAGGTTCAGATACCATTGGCCCATGTCCACAGGAAAAGAACTAGGCATGTTCACCTGGCCAAGTTGACAACTGAATCTAACTACCACAATACTCTTTATATAAATGTAAGCTTTAAGGGGTCAAATATCTATCTAAAGACAATGAATATGAAACTCCAGTTAAATAATAAAGGTGCTAAGAGAGATTTATTATTGGCAAAGTGGTATTTTTCATGTAATCTATTTATTTATCAACTTGGTCTCCAAAAATGACTTAATGCCCATATAAGTTCCTAATTTGCCATATGATGATGGAGGCTTAAAAGAAAAGATAAAATGGAATGGAAACAAAATAAAGAAAAATGATCAGTGCATCAAATTGCTTATACCTTAAATAAATGAGTGTGTGCACATGCTAAGAGCTGTGTTAAGGGCTCAGAGTACAGAGTTGAAGAAAGCTAGGTGCCTGCCTTTTAGAAACTTAATATTTGAAGATGACATAAAGATCTCTCAGCTAAAATATGAATGCTTAGATTGGGTTGGATTCCCTAGAATCGGAGCCCAAGATACGGCTTCAAGTGCTAGAATTCTGATCTACAGAACTGTGAGCTAATAAGTGGGTCTTGTTTTTAAGCCCCATTGTTTAAGTTTGTGGTAATTTGCTATGCAGCAATGGAAAACTAACATGGAGCTATTTTTTTAAGGTAATTTTCTCATCCTTGGGAGGATGAGAAATAATTTGGAGAAATTAAATTTGAACTGGCCCTGGAAGGATGTTTGCTAATAGAAGATAGAGAATCTAGGAAGGATCTTCAGGCTGGAGAGAGAAATTTAAAAAGCACAAGCATGTTAAGTAGCACACAAGCACACACACAGACACAGGTAATTTACTGACCGATTCCGTTTGCAAATGTAGTAAACACAGCCATGTATTGAAAGAGTGATATGCTTATTCCAGGAATAAGATTATTTTATGTTGAGTATTTTGTTCAGATATTGTAACATCAATGGGTCTCAAAAAAAGAAAAGAAAAAATCATCTCAATAACTGCACAAAATCAATTAAGAAAAATTAGCATTTGCTTCTGATAAAAATCTTAGCATATCAAAATTAACTCTACTTCCCCCTCCTCATCATGTATATCAGCACTTAGTGCCAGTCACTGTGCTAAATTTCCACATGCATTCATTCTTCCAAATAATCTTGTGAATCAGCAATTAATTAAAATTTTTAAATGTGGAGAATAAGGTTCTGAGAAGCTATTCACACATGGCCACCAGGCTCAGAAGTACCCTAACTTATGCCCTTGTTTTTTTGCAAGCAGGGGTCCTATCTAAGAAGGCGTGCAAACACTTAACATGCCATCATTCTCTGGCTTTAATTTAGGCCTCAACCCATCTTTTCCCTCTATCCTTTAAAAATAATTTCACAGAAAGGCACACTTTAATGGAAACACAGATTTCAGAGTCCTGTGAGAAGACAATTCTATACTTCTAATTTCCTTCACTGAACGCCACACAAGGCAAATCAGACCTACTGCTTGGTGATTTTAAAGGATTGGGATGCCAAAGAATTTCCTCTTTTTTTTTTGCATGGGCAGGCTCCAGGAATCGAACCCGGGTCTCCAGCACAGCAGAAAGATCTCTGCCACTGAGCCGCGGTTGCCCGCCTGGAATGGCAAAGATTTTGAGACTGGTGAGGTACAGAGCCCTTTCCGAGTCTATCTGGGCATTTCCCATGAGAAAAGTAATCAATTTTATCACTTGAGGGAAAAACTGTTCCTCATTTTCTTACCTAATCCAAGGGTTCTCAACCTGAGCAATATTAACATTTTCGGGCTGATAATTTTTTGTTGGGAGTTGTTGTCTTGTGCATTGTAAGATGTTTAAAGAGCATCTCCAGCTTCTACTAGCTAGATTCCAGTAGTTTGTCCTTTCCTAATTGCCAAATGTGACAAATCACCAACATCTACCAGACGGTGCCAAATGTGCCCTTCTGGACGAAATAGACAATTAGAATTTGTTAATTAGAACGTTAATTTCAACAAGAATATTTTCTGTTTAGGATACACAATTATGTGATTTTTTTTTTTAGAAAGGCATTGGAAAATTTACAAATTTTGGATATGTTTAAACATTTAGGCCTTGTCTCAACTGATATAAGTCTCTGGACATTTATGTAATGGCATAAAAGGAATTATACTTGGTCATCCTGCCAGGCTTAGCCATAAACTCAATTTTTGAGAGAACATCCCAGCTAGCACCGCTCTGGACAGAAGAGTGGCTAGTGGAGGATGGTAAGAGCTGCCCCTCGCTTCTCCCAAGGGCTCCTGCTGCTTTTTCTCCAAATGCCCCCTCCCTGCCTTTTGTGCAGCATAATGTACCAGTGAGGTCTGTATCTCCATATGGCGTGGATGATAAACCCCTTCTACAAACCACACTTGCTGCTTCTGCTTTTCGAGCTATGTAGTTGGGAACTTCCAACCAGCAGTGTCTGGAAAAATTCTACTCCTCCCCTCTGGGTCAGAAGAAAGCAAGAGTCAGGGGTCCACAGGTGCCACTTCTCCCTCCTCCATGAACTCTTGCAGGAGCCCAGGCTAGGTAAGCCCAGGGAACCCCTCCACGACCCTCGCCCTCATTCTCCCTTGTCCCTGCACCGCCTGTGATCTAAAAGCTGCCTGGTGTTATCTCTGCGTGTCTTCACCCAAAGTACTTTCACATAACAGCCTCAACACTTTATTAGTCTATTTTCTTGAAGGTCCCTAATATATGCTCCATAAATGTGGTTGCTATTTTTCCCTTCTGACATTCTTTCATATTGTTTATTATACTGCTAATTAATCAGCCAGTTCAGCCATCTATTCCTGCTGGGATCTTGTCACGATGGGCAAAGAAATCCAGTTCCCATTAATATCCACTAATCCCCTCATCTTTCTTAATATGTGCAGCTTCAGGGAGGCCACAAGTTTATCTGCTTGAGAAAGATCAGCCCTGTCTCTCCTCCCAGTTACCTGGCTGTATGCTTGGTTCTCTCTGTTTTCAAATTGTTTTCTGGTGATTTCCATCTGCTATGCACACAATCTTTTTTTTTTTTTTTTTTAATTGTGATTCCTCGTGTACAGGCCAGGGGGAATAATTTTCTCCCTTGATAGATGTGGTGTCTGAAGAAATATCCCTCTTCTAATGATGATCGAGCTTCAGTATTGATGAAAAATTCATTAATTGATAGGTTCATTTATGTGTTTGTGATTCCCTTTCTTTCTTTTTTTTTTTTTCCAAAATACCCATTTCAAAGGGTTTTAATGAGGATTAAATGAGATGACGTTGGTAATGAAAGTTTTGGTCATGGCTCTCAATCAACTTTAGTTGACAGTATAATAATCTCATTGTATGTGAATTGCGTTTTAGAATATGTACACATACTCCCCATACTGTTTTTAGGTGTGATGCTGAGCCATCTCTAGTGCCTAGAGATTCGCTTTGTCTTTCAGTGTAATAAAGCTTTTAAGGAGAAATAATAGAAGCAAACAGTTCCATTTTTATAAATATTTCTCAATTAACTTCCAAGCAGAGATTTATAGACTGTTTTATTAGTAAAAAAAAAAAAAAAAAAAACTTTCTGAAATTTAAGAAGGCAGCTGGAATCTACTTCTTTTTCTGGTGGCTGAATAATATATGGAGTTGTTTCAAGGTCGTGACCATTTTGAACATAAAGTTGAAACAAAAGCCAGGGCTCAGTTCTTTTATTTTTCTGTAAGAAAAATCATCTTTAATATTTTCTTTCTTTCCCACAGTGGATTTGGGTAATATTTTTCTCAAAGAACAGTGAACAGATCTATAATTTGTCTAATACGTTGTTTTGTTGAGACTGAAATCCAATAAAAAAAAATATATATTACTTCCTCATTGAAAACCCAGGTGTTCAAAATAACTTGCAGAAGTGTTTCTTCTTGAAGTGATGCAATGTGATAAATGCGTTATTCAGTGTAGTAGTCATTGCAGGAAAAAGCAACCAACTGGAACAAATCTTGCTTTTCCTGTGGAACAATGCAAAATTCAACTTCTGCATTCAAAGGAACTTGCATAAAGTCTCAACTCTGTGGCTTTCACTTCGGCTTGAAATCTCTTTGTGCTCTGACAGTCACTGTAGGACAAAATGTAAGTTGATAACAAGTGACTTCAAGGAGTGATACAAATTTGACTAAAATCACCCGAGTTTGTGTCACTAGCAGTACAGATATATGTTGAGATCATGAGTCACAGGCATGATATGATTTTTTTCCACTTCTAGTTAGAACGCAAAATTCAAGCCTCAACCATATATCTCCTGACATTTGCAAAGTTGTGTCTTTGTGCATTAATTCAAATGAAATAATATGAAATAATAAAATAAAAATATATAACTTCATAAAATAATAAATAATATATAAATAATAAAATAATATAATGATGGACATATGTACAAATGCATTTATTTCCCTTCCCTTGCAGACATACTGATTTTTGCCAAATTTTACCCAGGATGTTTATAACTATTGATTACCGAAATATAGTTGAAGTTACTTATTTGATTTTAGTAGAAAAATAGGTCAAGGAAACTTTGTAGGAAAACAATTGCAAGTAGTGCATGCAGAAAAAATTATGTCAATCTATTATTTTTAATGCCCACATAAAATATATCTTAAGTATAAGGAACTGGAATGGGAAGCTCACCAAAAGGAATATTATTTTTAAAACGTTAGCCACAAATCTGAAAATGTGTTCCAGTGATTCTCAGAAGACATTCCACTCAGGTTTAGCAATGCTGCACTGGACGATTTCCTTCTGTTGACTAGTTACATGGTGAGAAGCAAAGCATCTGCTTGTTGAGCTTATCTGTGAACCTGTTTTTCTATTTTTTCTAAAATGAATAACCCCCTACAGAAAGCATGATTTGTTACTTATACCAATATTCATACTTCTTAAATTGTTTATCAAGACATGAAAATCTCTTTCACTCTATAAATTCTACTCAGAGAATATTATCAAGTAAAACGCTTCCTCTTAATGATCCTGCATTTATCTTTTTATTAGAAAATTAGATACATTATAGTGCTTTCCTTGTAATTGTGTTTACTAGGAAACTCTGTGCTTACTTTTGTACTGAAACATATATTTCCCTTTTCCCAGATTTTCATATAATCATTCTTTCATTATTTTTATCCTATCATTTTATTCTACTAAAGTATTGCTCTACTTTAGTCTGTATTTTATTGTAATTAACATAATGAACTAAAAGTTGAAACCAGATCTCACTTATATTGTTATTCAGCATTTAGTGGGCACCCAATACATCTTTGAATGAATTGGCATATGGATGAATAAATGAATTAAAGTAAACTACTTGATATTAAAATGAAGAAAGATCATTTGAAAGTGAATTGCAGTAACTTTCAAGATAAGAGTTGGCATCCTGGGAATGAATGACATTACAACGAAAAGGATTTCAACATGGAGGAGAAAACTGGAACATTGGGGAAATTCATTAGAGGATGGAATAACAAAAGGAGACAGAGGAGAGATGTCCTCAAAGGTGAAAAACCCCAGAGAAGAAAGTTTCAAAAATGAAATCATGACTAACAGATTCAAATGCTCCGGAACATCAAAGAGGTTGAGAACCCCCAACATGCTATTGCGTTTTGGGGTCCTAATGGTCTTAAGAAAGAATTTTCAGAAAGTAGAGGCAGAGAGCAGATTGCAGTCAGAAGAGTGATAAAGTAGAGACAGAGATTTAGTAGCTATTTTTAAACATTTAGCTGATAAAGGAAGAAGGAAGATCCATAACATAAAAGGCTTGGGGAGATGGCCTCTGTTTGTATGAGCTGGGAAAGAATGGCACAACATGCCATGATGTAGGCTGGTGGGGCTGGAGGGTCCTGTATGGGGTGCAAAGAGAAGAGGGGATGTTTCCAGAAACCAGGTGGCCCTTGAGAGGAGAGTGGAGATCTTTGAAGAGGACATGGTCTGTGTTTGTTTCCTTGAATTGCCATGTCAAAGTACCACAAACTGGGTGACTTAAAAAATGGCAGAAATTTGGTTAGCTAATGAGGTTGAACTCCAATGTAAGGGAATAGATAGAAATGAAGGTAGTTCTCCAGTGGGTCTTAAAGTAATACTAACATATTAATGGTGAACAAGATCGAAAGGGGTTGTGTAGACCTATATGTCCCACTGATCAATACTAGAAATATAAATTAGTTCTTGCAAAAACTACTGCAAAGTTATGATTTGTGTACAAAGAGTGCTTAAGTCCAGGGTAGAGAGGGAATCTGCTATCACATGCAATGGGCTATGTTTAACAGGAAAACATCAGCACTAGCACAGCAACAGCAGAGGTAAATTATGGGGGGAGCGACAAGAGTTAAGGGGAGCTTTAGATTTCTTATTTGGTGAGGGTGTGTTTATTGCTTATCTTTCTCTTGGGAACAATGAAATTACCTAAAATTGAGAGTGTTGGTGGACTATAGACTTTGGGCACTATACATGTTGACTGATGAGTGCAGGAGGCTGAAGGTGCACCAACTGAGAAGTAGATTGGCAAACGATGGTGCATATGTATGATCGAATAATGTACTGCTACATAAAGGATCGAAGTCATGAGGCATGAAATGATGTGAATGAATCTGTGGGACATTCAGGGAGGCAAATAAGCCAGAAATGAAAGAACAGTTATTGTATGGCTTCCTTTAGAAAATGCTTGTAAGAAAACAGGAGCCTAAATTGTAAGCTCTTACAGCAGGCACATTTAGTCCAGACTGGTAATTGTTATTTCTGGATTTTGAGAGACTGTTTTATATATCTATAACCTGTTATTTAGAGATAAGAAATGAAGCCAATCAGGGCAGGATTAAAGTAATTCAGAATACAGGGGTAAGAAAGACACTGCCTATATTTTACAACCACATCTACTCTTTGAAACCAAAGGAAGAAAGATTTGTTTTGTCTAGAACCTAAATTTTCTGTAGCACATAATCAAACTCAACCTATCTATATAGCTCATTTTGAACAATTGAAACACAGGGAGCCCAGAAGCAGAATGAGGGCCTTTAATCCTGTATAACTTAATATAATGCCTGGATACATCTTAGAATATATTAAACAGATGATCAAAAAGTACTGGCAAAAGGATGGGAGAAAAAAGATGAAACTATTAAACTTTCAGCAGAGAAGCTTAGTCTACCAATAGGTATGCCCAAGAGTTACTTCTGGAGGACCTCTTTTGTTGCTCAGATGTGGCCTCACTCTCTCTAAGCCCAACTCTGCAAGTGAAATCATTGCCCTCCTCACTATGTGAGACATGACATCCAAGGGTGAAAGTCTCCCTGGTGACATGGGAGATGACTCCCAGGGATGAGTCCAACCCTGGCACCGTGGGATCAACAATTCCATCCTGACCAAAAGGGGGAAAAGAAGTGTAATGAATAAAGTATCAGTGGTTGGGAGAGTTCAAATAGAGTTTAGGGGCTACTCTGGAGGTCACTCTTACACAAGCTTCAGTTAGTCATTGCTACCTATCATAACTTGCCAAACCCCAACCAAAACCATTCCAGCCAATCATAAAGAGCACCTAAGGCAATATATAAAATTCTACGAAGGTTCCATTCACTAGGGTAACTTTCCAGAAACCTACAGCCTCCAAATGGGTCCCTGGACCAGATAAGTCCTAAAACCTAGAAGGCCAGCCTCTCCAGAACATCAACCAGTTCCATTCCCCTGTCCCATATTATTAACAGCCCCTTCCAACATGAAAAAGTTAGAATGGGCATAGTCCAAATGCCCTTAAAGAGTGGGAGAAGATCAAAGGTGATGGTAGAGTTATATAGAGAAGGTAGGGTTTAAAAATGAGTGTGAGTCAGAATCATTATATTGATATTTCTTTTAGTCTCCAGTATCTTAGAGCCACTAGAAGTAAAAAGCTGAAATTGTGGAATTGCAATCCATATCAAACTCTGAAATCTGTTCTCCAACTAATTGTTGTGCCATGCTTTGAAATTTATTACTTTTTTGTATATATTTTTCATAAAAAAGAAAAAAAAGTTTATTGTGATGATAAAAAAAATATTTATGCCTTCTAGCCTCCTATATTCTGGAGCACCTAGAAGGAAAAATCTGAAATGATTGTATGGTAGCTGATGGCAAAACGCTGGAATCTGTCCTGTAACTATTTGTTGAAGAGCACTTTGAAAACTTTTCCTTTTTTCTTTTTTTTTTTTTGCTTTGTATATATGCTATATTATACAATAAAAACAGTTTAAAAATGGCAGAAATTTATTGTCTCACAGTTCTGGAGGCCGGAAGCTGAGAATGAAGGTGTCAGTAGGGCCATGTGACCTCTGAAGTCTATAAGGAAGAATCTGTTTCATGCCTCTCTCCAGGCTTCTAGCAGTAGCTTGCCAGCCATCCATGGCCTTCTCTGCCTCAGTTGCCAAATGGTGTCTTCTTTGTCTAAATTTCCTCTTTCTATAAGGACACCAGTCATATTGGATTAAGAGCTTAATCTACTCGCGTATGGCCTCATTTAACTTGCCTGTTTCCATCTGTAATGACTCTATTTCTAAATAAAGTCACATTCTACATTACAGGGAATTAGGATTACAACACATCTTTTTGGGAGATATGATTTAATCTTGAACAGGGCCTTCTCTCTGAGAAGGTTTAATGCAATGGAGCGGGGAGGGTAATGACACAGAGAAGTTTTGAGAGGCGAATTTAAGTTTCTTGCTGTAGACGGGATATTTTCATTAAAAAGTGAGATAAATGATCTCACAGAGAGCTGGAGATAGCACTCAGGAAAGTGGGGAAAAGTATTTTTTACTACAAAAGAAAGACAGCAAGGGATTCCTCAAGCAGCAGTGAGGACCTAGCCAAAAATGAAGGGGTGCCAATCAGAATTTTATTTTTTTACTTTTCAAACTTGCCGGATCAACTTGAACTATACAGGAAAAAAAAAAAAAGAGTACAGTGGAAGATTGACAGAGAGCTAGAAATGCAGAAAACCTTTTATTTAATTCCATTTTTAAAAGATTTTGCTCTTAAAAATCCTAACTAGATCCTTATATTGAGAATATCTCATAGCAAGAAACACTATGTGCTAGAGGAAAAATCATGGTCTTCAACCAACAAACTGGGCATTTACTCCTGTGTAAACTAGTGCAAATACTTGGATTTTTTGAGTGTCAGTTTTCTTGCAAGGGAAATAACAAAAATAGCATTCTATGTGGCAGTTCATAGAAATGTGATATTGTTCATGACATGCTTACTACCTAACAGTCAATGAAAGTTGAACACTTCCTAGATTAAATTATTGCTTGCTTCAGTTTTGCCACCTGGGCCAACAATCATAGACTCATATTAACATCTATGAATGCTGCTCTTGTTTAATTATTTTGAATTTTAGGTTCCAGCAATAATTTTGTAGATTAAATAAACATGACACCTGCCTCTCTTTTAATTGGAATTCAGCATTTGTCCAATCTGTTTTCTGTAATTAGTCTTGAGTTTTTTTCACAGACCTTGACTGGCTTTTGTCATTCATTTTGCTTCCCCAAATTAATTTCTTATGGCCAAGAGGAAACAAATATTCTTTGCTTACAGTGTCCAATTTTCTGCTCTGTCCCCTGACTTGTTTGGTTAAGGCTGATGTTGACGATTCCCTACTTACATCTCTTTTCCTGGCCAAAGAACAATTGTCAACTTAGGTGGAACTGACCACAATCTTTATTAACAGAGCCCAAAACGTTTTCTTGTGGTTTCTATACAGACCTCATTTTTTTTCTTTTCCATCTAAGTTTTCATTCCCTCCAGCATCATTGGGATTGTTTTCAAGTTATTAAAAAATAAAAACAGCAAAGCACAAAACAAACAAACACAGCAAAATTTCTCTCTTGGGAGATATAAAAATTTCTGGCTGGTTCCAGAGTCCTGTATCAGTGATTTATTGTTTTGGTATTTGTGGCCAATTCTCATCATATCTGAAGAATAATCTGATGTGAATCTTTAAAGCATAACTTTGAACCTTAAAGTAGTCAGAATACAGATCATACCTTGAATTTTAAACTTACACTGCTTTTTTTGGGGGGAGGGTGTTCATGGTCCGGGAATCGAACTCAGGACTCCCACATGAAAGGTGGCCATTCTAACCCCTGAACTACCAGTGCACCTTACACTGCTCTTTAAAAACCATTTTATTTGCAAATAATTTTAATTAAATCTGTAAAAAAAAACACTTTTTTCTATATTTGGTTCATCTTAGATTAACATACCTTTAGTGAAATCCCTGGCTTATGCTGTACATTAGAAATCATTTAGATAATGCTCCCTAAAATTTCTTCAAACTTTATAGGGGTAAAACTGCTGTTATAAATTTAATTTTGGGGGGAAACTCACACTCATTTCATTTTCCCCCAAGAATATCTCACTAAATAATAATTTCATGGATTTTTTGAAGAAGAACTTCCCCGGAATTGTAGGGTTTTTTTGTAGGACAAGACTTTAAATAAAATGGTAATGATCATGTTTGGAAACATCTTAAATGAGGATGTTATCTTCTCAGATATTTAGAATTTGTCTTCCTTTGCTTCTTCTTTTCTCTCCAACCCGATATCTAAACCACCAGGAAATTATGCAGTCTCCTCCTTCAGGACATCCAGATTCTGGCCACTTATCTCCCCACTCCATGCTCTCCTCTTTCTCCTCTTATGTTATTAAAAAATCTCCTAACCTCTGTGCACCTTCCCCTCCCTGCCTCCTGAAGTTTAGGATTAACACATCAGCAACATGATCCTTTAAGAACATCTGGCAAATCATGTCACACCTCTGCTCCAAGCCCTTCATGGTCTCCTGTCTCCTCAGAGTAAAATTTAAAGGACCAATAACAGATCATGAGCCTTGTCTGATTTGGGCCTCTGCTATTTCTCTGACCTCTTCTACCACTCACCCCTTTGCTTTTTTGTTAGCTTCTTATACTGGCCTCCTTCCCATTATGGAAAACACTAATCCATCCAGGTCTTGGGTTTTAGCCTCATGGCTCTCCCTCTCACTTCCTATAGGTCTCTTCATAAATTTTACCTTGTCTGTGCTGCCTTCCCAGCTCACCCTGCGTGAAAGAAGGTGGCAAATTAACCAACTCTCCACCCAGTCTGCTCTTTCCCAATTGCCCTGTGTTGTGAGTTGCATTGTATTCCCAATCGAAAAAATATTGAAGTCGAATTTCTAACCCCTGTGTGCCGGTTTGAAAAGATTGTGTGCCCTAGAAAGGCCACGTTTTAATCCTGATCCAATCTTGTGGGAACAACCATTCCTTTTAATCCCTACTCAGCACTATAGGTTGGAAACTCGATCAGATTATTGCCACAGATATGTGACTCACCCAATTGTGGGTATTGACCTTGGATTGAAGGGAGATATGACTCCACCCATTCCAGGTGGGTCTTGATTAATTTACTGGAGTCCTTTAAATGAGGAAATATTTTGGAGAGAGCCACAGAGCCACAAGACTCACTAAGCCCACGCAGTCAGAGAGCTTTGGAATGATGAAGGAATTCCTTCTTGGAGGAAGAAGGAATATGCCCCGGGGGAGCATCATGAAACTAGAAGCCAGGAGGGAAAGCTAGCAGACTTCACCATGTTCACCATGTGCCTTTCCAGTTGGGAGAGAAACCCTGAACTTCATTGGCCTTCTTAAACCAAGGTATCTTTCCTTGGATGCCTTAGATTGGAACTTCTTATAGCCTTGCTTTAATTTGGACATTATCACAGGCCTAGAATTGTAAACTAGCAATTTATTGAATTCTCCTTTTTAAAAGTCATTCTGTTTCTGGTATATAGCAGTCTGGCAGCTAGCAAACTAGAACAGTGTGCTAATTCTGACCCCGCGGCCTTATTTGGAAATAAGGATTTTGTCACTGTTACCAATTCAAATGATTGGATTAGGGTAGGCCCTAAATCCAGTGCCTAATTTTCTTTTAAGAGGAGAGGAAACAGAAAGTTAGGAAGAATGACATGTGATGGAGGCAGAGATTGGAGTAGGGCGGCTGCGTCTACAAGCCAGGGAGCACCGAAGATTGCTGGCACTCACCCGGAGCTGGGAAAGAGGCATGCGACAGATTTTCTTCAGTGCCTTCAGAAGGAACCACCTCTGCCAGCACCTTGAGTTCAGACTCTGGCCTCCAGAACTGGTTAGAGAATAAATTTATGTTGTTTGGAACCACCTGGTTTGTGATAATTTGTTATGGCAGCCCTAGAAAACCAACACGTCTTGCTGTATTTTTCTTCAGAGCACTCATTGCCATTTGACATACTATATTCAGTTAATAGCTTACTGTCTCACTTTCTTCCCTTAAATGAAATCATCACAGGGGCATTGCCTTGTTTTCCACTTTATTTCCCTAGTGCCAAGAACGTGCCTGGAACACAAACTTTGGTGTCCATATATTATATCTTAAGTGGATGAGCAAGTAAATGTGTCGGGCCTACTCTTCAATGCAACAGAACATAGTTCTTCTCGGATTCCAAGACAATCAGCTAATTTTCCAGTTTATTTTTTCCCCCAATTTCTGCAGAAAACCGAACTCTCATTTTCCTAACTTCTCCACTGACTCCCTGCCTCTAAGGTATTCTCAGTTTAATAAAATGACCCCCATACGACAGTTAGGCAAAAGAAATAAATGTGTGAAAATGCACAGAATAGCATTTTACCATTTCTTAGCAGTTAAATTAAAGGACAGATGGAATGAACCTATGAGAAAAATAAATATGGAGCTCCTGCACTGCATTATTTATGGTAAAATGTAATTAGGTTTATTCACTAAGCTTCAGTTCTAAGTTAATTGTATCAATATGACCTTGCCTTTATTTTTGACTTTCGGTGGTACGAGAGTGAACATACGAGACTGGGGTTCTTAAAGTCTAGTGTAAGGCCAAATATGGGACGCCTTCATAACATGGTGCACCAAGAAAATAAATATCATGCCACCTCCTTAAACTGATTTTCTTGAAATATTTCTTCAGTGGTATTTAAGGTAAGGCTGAGTACCATGTAAGGAAAGGCAAGTAAGAAAAAGGCAGCTGGTGGGAAGTTCAGCTTCTCATTTATGGCCCTGTGCGACTCCACTCAGACTCCAAATTGCACATCCCACTAGGCTAAATAAAAGCCTTACTTTCAGCATCTCACCTGTTCCATCCCAAGTTGCTTAATAAAATAGTCTTTTCAAGCGCATATTATACTCTTACAGAGAGGAGTTCTGTAAATGCGCTTTCCTCCAGCTGGGAACAGTAATTGTTCTGTGCCCTCATAGACTGGGACCCAACTGGCTGATCTCCTAACACAGGCCTGGTCAAGACGTTACAGTTCTATATGCTCTTATTTAAGGCAGGAGAAGAATGTTGCTGTTTTGCCTAACATGGTATTTCTTCGTTGCAATCAGTTGAATGCAATCTTTCCACTTTGCTAATTCTTAAAAAAACCCTTAAAAATTGCAGCAATTCTTATTATCAAGGACAGAACTCAAGCTTCAAAAAAAAAGAAAGGAAGGAAACAGTGCTTTTGGCCAATCTCCATTACCATTTAAAGTGAAAGATTAACTAAATTAACTAAGGATTGTTTAATTAGTAAGTGAATTGATCCGATTCTATCCTGGCTTGGTTGGTTGATTTGATTTTGCATTTTCTTTTTCCTGGATAGGCTCTAAATGGCCACTCAGGTATCTTTTGAGGAACTTCATTCAGAGATCGGGCCCATGCCCAGGGGTCCCTGGGACTCTGTCCTCCAGCGACAGACACCGATAGTGAGGGAGCATAAAGGCAAGGGCAGTACTGACAGCTGGAGAATTGGTGCAACAGTGGCTCAGTGGCAAAATTCTTGCCTGCCATGCCGGAGACTCAGGTTCAATTCCCAAAGCCTGCTCATGCAGAAAAAGAAAAAAAAAAAAAAATAGCGAGAGGCACAAACCCTGTCTAAAATCTCAGTAGCTGGATGTTTTCAGTTTCAACACCACAATTTCCTAAGGAGTGAGGCTGGGTAGAGGGAAGCTTGGGGTAGCTCTTAGTTCCAAAGCAGTAAGTTGGTGTCTATGCCTTAGTTAAATGAGCAAGAATTAGATTTGATAATATTGCCCTTCTTATCTCTTTCCTTCTTAAATGAAGGCAAAGGACAGGAAAAAGAGGAAGGGGGTTTCTTGAACATCTACTAATTCCATGTAATTGTACCCAGTATTGATTAGGGTTTAGATGGAGTATGAGGGATGCTGAAATGACTCTAAATTAACTCAGGAGTCTTTGATGCACAAGCTGAGTATTGTTTCTCTGGCCATACTTAGTTACTGCTGAGTCTACAAATGATATTTGTACCTCAGAAGTCAGCTGTTAACGTTCGCACTTCCTCCAGCCCACCAGTGCTACTGTTTGCTTCAAAATTTAAATACATTTGCTCCTCGTCTACGTGTTGGAAAACCACCATCCCAACCAAATATTTGAGACTACTTAGAAATTCTAAGCAAATACTTCCACTGAATTCTCTACTTACACTTTACATTTTATCACCAATCCCTTTTTCATGCTTGCTGCCCCATTGAAAAGTACCTCAATTCCTTAATACTTCAGAGTATTACCAAGATAAGGTGTTGTACAACCTCATTTTGAAATCAGTTCTGACTGATTGCTTTTTTTCCTCATTTTTAGTTGAATTTTCATGCTTCTTTGCATACCTTGTCTTTTTTTTATCTGTTGCCAGACATTGTACCTTTTGGAATTGAAACTTTTGGGATGCTGGGTATTTTTGTATTCCTATTCATGTTGTTGACTTATGTTTTGCATATGGGTAAGTAATTTGGGAATATTTTGATCCTTTTGGGTCTTATTTTTAAGCTTTGTTAGACAGTTCTGGAACTAAGGTTCATATGTCCCCTAACTCATGAGCTTTTCTACTTTGGTTATTGGGGATAGACACTGTTCCTATTACTACATGTTCTCTAAGAACTGTTCCCTCAAATCCTTTCATATAGTTATTTCCTGAACTCAAGCAGGTTTTTGCGGGTTTTGCTTTTTTCACATGCATATTCTGATCTCTGTCGATTATTTGAGTGGTACCCTCAGCCGATCTCTGTCTTGTGAACTCCAGCTGCCTTGGTTTCCCTGAACTTGCAGTTCCATCTCCTCAGTTTAGGGAGCCCACTAGGTTGTGCCTTGGTTTCCTTTCTCGTATTCTTGACTCTTCAAGGAACAAGCTGAGAAAATTGTAGGGTTCCATCTTGCTTGTTCCTGTCTCTGAAAGGATTACTGTCTCTTGTTACTTGATGTCCAGTGTCTTTCGTGGCATTGTCCAGTCTTATTTTGTCCAGTTTTATTAACTATTTCAGGTAAGAGGGTAAATCCAATCCCTTTAACTAAATCTTCATTAGAAGTGATGTCTTCTAATACTATATTTTGAATTCAATTTTATGGACCAATTGTGAATTCCCCCATACACAAATTCTCTCAATATGGGGAAATCTAGCTTCAATGTCACCTTTTCTGGTTACCTTTCACTGATTCTTCTTTTTTCCCTTTGTATCACCCCTGACAGAATTTATCGTTCTTTCTCTGATTTGGCAGTATTTTATGCTTGCATCCTTAGCATTTGTCACATACTAGTGTATTATTTTTCTAAATATACAGGGACCCTTTATTGTTTTGGTAATTAAAATATAAATAACTTTTTCAAAATGTATCCAATGATATTTTGCCAGAGCAAGTAAAAAAATAAAATATATTAAAAAGTATTCTTTAGCAAAAGATAAGAGATCAAACATATACATTTACTTATATGTATCTCCTTAATGGATGCTAAAATAGCAGTAGAGAGATTTTTTATTAATTAAATAATTGATTAAAATTAATTATTATATTAAAATTAATTAATTTTTATCAATTAATTTATATTAGTTAAAAAAATAACAAAACATTTAGAAATCATTCCATTCTACATATACAATCAGTAATTCTTAATATCATCACATAGTTGCATATTGATCATTTCTAAAACCAATTTCTTAGTATAGTTGCATCAATTTAGTAAAAGAAATAAAAAGACAACAGAAAAAGAAATAAAACGATAATAGAGAGAAAAAAAAACAAAAAAAACCTATACCTCACATGCAGCTTCATTCAATGTTTTAATGTAGTTACATTACAGTTAGGTAGTATTGTGCTGTCCATTTCTGAGTTTTTGTATCCAGTCCTGTTGCACAGTCTGTATCCCTTCAGCTCCAATTACCCATTATCTTACCCTATTTCTATCTCCTGATGGTCTCTGTTACCGATGACATATTCCAAGTTTATTCACTAATGTCGTTTCATATCAGTGAGACCATACAGTATTTATCCTTTAGTTTTTGGCTAGTCTCACTCAGCATAATGCTCTCTAGGTCCATCCATGTTATTACATGCTTCATAAGTTTATTCTGTCTTAAAGCTGCATAATATTCCATCGTATGTATATACCACAGTTTGTTTAGCCACTCGTCTGTTGATGGACATTTTGGCTGTTTCCATCTCTTTGAATTGTAAATAATGCTGCTATAAACATTGGTGTGCAAATGTCCGTTTGTGTCTTTGCCCTTAAGTCCTTTGAGTATATTCCCAGCAATGGTATTGCTGGGTCATATGGCAATTCTATATTCAGCTTTTTGAGGAACCGCCAAACTGCCTTCCACAATGGTTGCACCATTTGACATTCCCACCAACAGTGGATAAGTGTGCCTCTTTCTCCACATCCTCTCCAGCACTTGTCATTTTCTGTTTTGTTGATAATAGCCATTCTGGTGGGTGTGAGGTGATATCTCATTGTGGTTTTGATTTGCATTTCTCTAATGGCCAGGGACATTGAGCATCTCTTCATGTGCCTTTTGGCCATTTGTATTTCCTCTTCTGAGAAGTGTCTGTTCAAGTCTTTTTCCCATTTTGTAATTGGATTGGCTGTCTTTTTGTTGTTGAGTTGAACAATCTCTTTATAAATTCTGGATACTAGACCTTTATCTGATATGTCATTTCCAAATATTGTCTCCCATTGTGTAGGCTGTCTTTCTACTTTCTTGATGAAGTTCTTTGATGCACAAAACTGTTTAATTTTGAGGAGCTCCCATTTATTTATTTCTTTCTTCAGTAGAGAGATTTTTAAAAGACATTGACAGTAATCATGCCACTGTAGTACTGATGGGGGGATAGATACATAGATGAGTGGAACAAAAAATAAATTCGGAAGTAAATCCACGCAAATATGCTCAATTAACTTTTTTGGGTTTTTTGGCTTCTGGCTTTTTTAAAAAACTTTTTTGTATTGTGAAATGTAACACATATATTTAAAAAGCAATAAATTTCCAAGTACATTTTAATAAATAGTTATAGAACACATTTTAAAGTTTGGTATGGGTTACAGTTTCAATTAACTTTTTTTTTTCAGTTTCAATTAACTTTTGACAAGGAACAAAAGTAAGTCAGTGGAGGAGGGGTAGCCTTTCTAATAAATGGTGCTAGGACAATTGGACTTCCATTTGCAAAAAAAATACCTTGACTTAAACGTCACATTTTATACAAAACTTTACTCAAAATGGATCACAGACTTTAATATTAAACATAAAATTATAAAACCTTTAGAAAAGAACATAGGAGAAAATCTTTGAAATCTAAGGCTAGGAAAGAGTCCTTATACTTGATACTGTAAGTGCAGTCCACAAAAGGAAAAACTGATAAACTAGATCCCACCACAATTAAAGACTTTTGCACTGTGAAAGACCCTATCAAAAAGAAAACTACAGACTGGGAGAAAATATTTGCAAATCACATA
The DNA here is from genome assembly GCF_023851605.1 of Tamandua tetradactyla. Classification (NCBI taxonomy): domain Eukaryota; kingdom Metazoa; phylum Chordata; class Mammalia; order Pilosa; family Myrmecophagidae; genus Tamandua; species Tamandua tetradactyla. The sequence goes on from NC_135331.1 coordinate 47,535,575, forward strand.
TCTGACAAAAGTGTTGTATCTAAAATGTATAAACAACTCTCATCACTTATCATCAAAAATATAAAAATCTAATTAGAAAAGTGGCAAAAGTCGTGAAGTGACATTTCACCGAAGAGAATATAAAGATGACAAATAGGCATATGTAAAGATGTTTGGCATCATTAATAGTCAGAGAAACAAATAAAAGTAAAATGAGATATCACTACACACCTGTCACAATGGCTAAAATAAATAGTTCTGGTAAGTATGCAGAAAAATCAGAGAGCTCATATGGTGCTGGTGGCAATTGAAGTGGAGCCGCTGCTCAGGCAAATAGTTTGGTATTTTCCTTCAAATGGACTTATGATGTGACCCAATGATTGCATTCTTGGGCATTTATCCCAGAGTAATGGAAACTTATTTTCACACAGGAACTTGTACACAAATATTTATCGAAGCTTTATGTGTAACAGCCATAAGCTACCCAAATATTCTTAAACAGATGAGTGGTTAAACACAGTGTGATATATCGATACCATGGAATGCTACTCAGCAAGAAAAAGGAACAGACTATAAATATATGCAACCACATGGATGGTTCTCAGAGAAATTATGTTAAATAAAAATGACTTTCTCAAAAGGATAAATACTGCATGATTCCTTTCATATAACATTCATGAAATAACACTGATGGGGATGGATAACACTTTAGATGTTACCAGGTTTTAGGGATGTGGGGTGAGGGTTGGGTATGTCTAAACAGTGTAACACAAAAGGATCTTATGGTCATGGTACAGTTGAGTATCTTGGTGGTTATGCAAGTCTCTACATATGAAATATTGGACAGTGCACCATAAACACATAAGTAAATACAAGTATGACTAGTTAAATCTGAATTAACTATGGATTGTATCAATGCTGATTTCTTGGTTTTGATATTATACTATATTGCTAAGGTACAGATGTTATACTATACATGTTAACATTGGGGACAGCTGGAAAAAGCATGCATGGAACTTCCCTGCACATTTATTTTATTTTATTTTTGCATGGGCAGGCACTGGGAATCGAATCCGGGTCTCCAGGATGGCAGGTGAGAACTCTGCTTGCTAAGCCACGGTGGCCCGCCCCCTGTACATCTTTTAATCTATTATTAATCTATAACGTTTCAAAATAAATGTGTGCTTTAACTGAAGATTTACATCCTACAGATCTTATTTCAATCTAGACTAATCTTTTTTGGCTTGAAGACACATTAGTCTGCTGAACTGCTCACTTTTCCTCTCCTGTATTGAAGATCTTTTTTTTTTTTTTTTTTTTTTTGCTGATTTCCTTGCTTTTCTCTTTCTTGCTTTATTACCTCATTTTCATGAATCATGTGATTCGGTAGCTTCCTAAGAAAGTTTGTTTGAGTAGTTTTAAAAATTATTACACATTTGAAAATGTCTTTATTCAATCCTCACATTTCATTGATTCCTTTCCTAGGTATAAAATTATAGACTGAAAATAATTTTTCATCAGAACTTTTAATGTTATTATTTTACTGTTTGGGGAATCTAATTACTATAGTTATTAGCAATTACTCTAGTTATACTGATTAGTAGTTACTATTAATTACTCTAGCTTAATTTTTGTCTCTAGAGTTTATTTATGCAGACTTCAGACTGACTCTTACTTTTGTTACCTGTTTTTCATACATACAAAGCCCCTCAGGGGATTTGTGAAGTGAATTAGATCACTTTCCATCAGAATCTTCCTTCTGGGTTCAATTAGTTATTTTTCAATAGATTTTATACTTTAGAACTGCTTTAGATTCACAGAAATGTGCACCAATTACAGAGTTTTCATATATCCTCTCTCCTTCCTGCCCACAGATTCTGCTATTCTGATTCACGTTTATTTTGTTAGTTTCTAAAATTTTTTTATTTTTAACCCAAGAAGCTCTGAAATTTCCTGATAATATGCCTTTGGGTAACTATTTTATTTCCTTAAGTTTTCGGGGACCTCAACTGGCTCTTTCACAAGTCCTTCACTTTGGGAAATTTTTTATTTCTTTTATCATTTCCTCTCCTATCTTTGTTCTCTTATCTCTCTTGAGTTTCTGCTAGTCGGATGTTGGGCCCCCTATATGAATTCCCTAATTTTCTAATATCGTTTTTTCTCATTTACCATCCTTTGCTATTTTGGTCTACTTCATAGACTTTCCTGTCTTCTATTAATTCTTCCTTTTAAATTGTAATTTACTTTCATTTCCAATTTCTTTTTATTTTTCTCTGATTGTTTTTTTTAAATAACATTCTGTTTTTATTTTCTTTCTCGATGACATATTTGTTTTAAATCTCTGTTGGCTTCAACTGGGTCTCCTTTTCTTAAGCATTTATATTTTAACCTCATTTTGCCATGGGAGAAGATTTCTTCTCTGTCTGATATTCCTTCACTGAGAATTTAGATATTCACTAGAAGCACAAAACACTTATTAGAAGCTCTGGGTGAAGCTCGGGCAGATTCAAACTGGACTTCATTGAGGGTGATTACGCTGATTCTTAAATATCCAGGGGTCTTTTACCTGGGGATGTTCCTTTTTTTTTTTAAGCAGCAGACTATCCTTTAATTTTTTGCCTGGCAAATATAAGCATGGCAACAAGTATTCTAGAAACAGGGCAGAGACAGGGGCTGTGGGCCCCTCATTTTTCATGTGTAGACCGACTTATTCCATTCTGTCTGAACCATTGTGCTTTTCAATGTTCCCTGGTTCGTGAACCCACTCCTCCAGAGACTAGGCCTTTTTTCTTTCAGTGTTTATTTGTGAATTGGCAAAGAGAGTTTCAACAACCGCTAAGTATCCAGTCTTTAGACTGGCTCCCATCTTCTATGTTACCTGCCTCTCCCACACACAACACCTGTCCAAGGATTTTTGAGATGAAAGAGCTTGCTTTTCTATCAGAATCCAGTTTCTGTGTTCATTAGATTTTTTGTGTTTTTCCTAATAGATTTTATATTTTAGAGTAACTTTTGGTTTCCAGAAAAATTACCCAGAAAGTACAGAGTCGCCACATACTCACTCCTTCCTGTACACAGCTTCTCCTATTAACGTATTGCATTAGTGTGATACATTTGTTGCAATTGATGAACCATATTGATGAACGATTAACTAATGTCTACAGTTTACATAAGCTTTACCCTGTGTATTGTACAGTTTTGTGGGTTTTGATAAATGCGTAATGTAGTGTATCCACCTTACAGTATCATACAGGAGAGTTTTACTACCCTAGAATTCCCCTGTACTTCACCTATTCATCCCTCCTCTTTCCCCTTGAACCCACAGCAACCACTGATACCCTTATCGCCTCTGTAACCTTGTCTCTTCCACAACGCCATGGAGTTGAATCAAAGTATGCAGCCTTTTCAGACTGGCTTCTTTCACTTAGTAACATATATTTAATGTTTCCCTATGTCTTTTCAGAGCTTAGTAGCTTATTACTTTCTTTTTTTTTTTTTTTTTTTTGCATGGGCAGCCACTGGGAATCAAACCTGGGTCTTCGGCATGGCAGGCAGGAACTCTGCTACTGAGACATCGTCCCACCACCCAGCTTATTGCTTTTTATCACTGAATAATATTCCATCATATGGATATACCAGTTTGTTTATTCATTCACCTATGGAAGGACATCTTGGTTCCAGTTTGGGAAAATGATGAAAAATGCTGCTATGAAACTAGTGGGTGGGCTTTTGCATGGACATTTGTTTTCAACTCATTTGAGTAAACAAATATGAGTGTGTTTACTGGACCATATGGTAAGCTTATGTTTAGTTTCATAAAAAACTGACAAGATTCTCTTCCAAAGTGGTTGTACTAATTTTTTCTTTCTTACGCCATCTGAATTTTTTAAAATATATTTTTAATTGTGGCAATTCTATGTTTAATTTTCTGAGGAAATTATCATTTTACATCCCCATTATCAGTGAGTGAGAGTACTTATTGCTCCATTAACCTCATCAGCATTTGGTTCTAATTGGTGTTTTGCATTTTAGCCATTCTAAGAAGGATGTGGTGGTATCTTTTTGTTGCTTTAATTTGCAATTCCTTAATGACATATGATATTGAGCATGTTTTCATATGTGTATTTGACATTCCTATGTGTCATTTGGTGGCGCATCTGTTCATTTTTGCCCATTTGGTAATTGGTTGTTTGTTTTCTCGTTGTCTTTCAGCTTTTGATGTCTTCTGCTCTGCTATGTCATTATCTCTCCTCCATCTGATTTGGCTTTCTAAAACTTGACTACAATAGTTTTTCTGGTGTTATATCTTCTACTCCTATCTTTGTCCTCTAAAGTTGAAGCATTTTAAATGAATTAAGCCATATATTTATATATTTTTATTTTGGGGAAGGGAGAGGAGATAACCACCTGTCTTTACATTTAACCCAAAGTTAGTGAATACGTTTGAAAAATATTGCTGGGTCTTATGTTAGCTTCTTGTTATTCTGTATTTTCTTAGCTACAGAGGTACTCAATGGACATTGATGTAATATGAACATCACACAGGTGCCTGAGGAAAAAGCACTTCATGCTGGAAAAGTTCAGAAGTCCCTGGTCATTTAGATGCTGAATGAGGTGTCACTAGAGGGGAATCCAGAAATCTTGGGACTAAATTGACCAATTACTGGGCTCCCATATTTTCTGTGGTTTCTGCCACAAGCTAGGCATTCCTAATGTACTGGCCCCTCATTTCCACATTTTTAATGGGTCTCACCTAACAAGGTGAGTGCCTTTATAGTCCATACATCAAAATATACTACCTTAACTACTACAGTTAGTAAATGGATGATGCATTCAATTGTTCATGTTTCTTTGTAATGAAAATTTATCATCTTTGATTCTTCCTTAAAACAGAAGAAGCAAGCACTAAACTAAATGACCTATAGCATAAATTGAGGGAGCTTTCTAAGCAGGCAGGAATTTATTTATATGCCCTTACTTAATGTAGCATAAAAAAGCAAAGCTAATGAAATGCGGGGAATGATTTTCATCATCAGTGAACATGTTAGCTTTGTATCCTATTCTTGGTTGAGTAAGAAATGTAGGTCATTAGGCATTTTGCTTATGAAAGCAAAATAAGATATCAATCTTCATATTTCCTACCAGAGCCATTCTTACATTTACTAAAAGAAAGAAAAAATATAAATGACTCATTGTTTACTTAATGATTAATAGGGCAGTAGGAATGATTTCTGTGTCTTCATTTGAGGCACAAGAGAAAAGTCTATTAGAAGGTTTTGTTGTAAAACTGCTTGGAAAGTCTATGATTCTGGTGGGTCTTGTTTATTGGATTCGAACATATTAGCTTAAGAAACCATATGTGAATTAAGGCAATATTCATTTCATCCACAGAACCTACAGAAACAGAGAGGGCAAAATAGGAAAAAAAAGGAAGCCAGATGCATATGACAGCAAAAGTCTTTTAAATAAGGAAAATAGAGGAATGAAGAATGTACTGAGGAGTTAGCTATCCCAAGCTGAGGTTTCAGCCAGAGGTTCACTGCCCACTGGCTGGGCAAACATGAGGAAGCCTATTCCTCGGCACAATGAAATGTAGGGCCCTCCATCATCAACACTGCTATGGCAGTCACTACAGCCTCCACCATGATAGGTAGTTTCCCCATTTTTTTTTTTCTTGCTAAACAAACCTGAATTTATCAGACCAAAATACCTTGATCTTAGTAAAACTGGATTCCTTCTCTAAAGTGGGCATGTTACCCAGGAATAAGAGGAAGTCTTCAAAAAATTTTATAACAAAGAATTTTTGTCCTGCCTAAGAAGCGTATTAAAAGAAAAAGATTCTTTTCTACACCACCAAGCTCTTTTCTCCCTCCATTTAACATGAGAGAAAGATCTCATGCTTGGAGCTGCTGCATTCATGTTGATCCCATGAGGAATGGGCCAAGAAACTGACTTTTAGCCCTGAGATCAAGCTGCTGGATCAAAGTCAGTAATGGCTTACCACTAAACTTCTTCTTAGGGGAAAAAAACGCAAATTATTTAAGCCATGGCTTTTTCTGTGTGTTCTCATTATTTGCACCCAGTAGTAATCTAATTGTTATGCCTACTTCCACCTCTTTGCTACCTTGACCTTCTACATTACCAACCTACACTCAAGCCATATTGACCAACTTGCATTTCCCAATATGCACCTTGATGTCTCTTGCATCTTGGCCTGGGTCCACGAGCACCCTCTCCCTGAATGCCCTCCACTCTCCATTACCCCGTGACCTTTCTAGTCACCTTTCATTTAATAAGGTTTCATTTCATGAATTTTTTTTCTTTGGAAGCTTTCCTGTCCTAAACCTCCTCTTCATTTACCACTCCAATTCCTTTGTTTTACCCACTGCAATCTAAGCAGAACCATTCTTTCGATTGTTCTTATGCTCAGGCCCCACTGATCTTTCTCTTGTTCAAACATCCTGAGTCATTTCTCTGTTAGAACCAGACCATGAGTGTTTCATTGCATTCAGTGCCTTAGCCAACATCTTTCACGGCTAGTTGTTTTCTGTCATTCAGGCTTTAATGTACATTCTCTACAATGGACTCTAAGTTCAGAGAGGGCAAGAGAGGATCCGTTTTATTCAACATTGCATCGTCTATGCATCTGACATAGCCTTGAATTGAATGGGTTCTCAAGAAATATTTGAAAATGGACAAACTGAGTTCTAAATGGAATTTCAAGTCCTCTTCTAATGGTAAGCTCTTCATTGTCAGAGAAGACACACTGTTCATCTTTGTAGATCACAGAATCCAGCTAAGCACACTTATATCCTTTTGCCAAGAGCACAAATGCTCCACAAATGCTGAGTGAATGGGAAGAAAGATGACTGGCTTAGCAATTTTACCAATTTCTTCTCTTTGGTTAAAAGCACATGTCTATTTCCAGGAAAGAAGTTGCATCTAATTAATAAGAGTGGTGACCCTGCAATTTCAATTCTTTGCAAAGGAGATTGATGTCTTCATAAATCCAGAGCTTAAAACTTTAAACAACCTAAGAGCACATTATCAAATTCAATCATTCCTAGGAAGACATTTTTCCCAGAATCTACAAATTGGAAACCTGAGAGGTCAGGCCAAGGTCCGGTCATTTTGATGGGAGGATCTATGAATATATTGATCTTGCAAGCATCTTCCTTCATGAGAGAGATGGGTGCACCGTGAAAAAGTTCATGGTCAATGTTTTAGTCAGGGGAATTTTGGACCGGAGACCCGGAAGTAACAGTTACAAGTTTGGTTTAAGTTCAAATTAAGTCTAACTGTCTTTACACAGTTATCATTATAAATAATGTTCAAATGTCTATATGTTAAACAACAAATATTGTAACTGAGTACAAATCAAATATTAAGAGCAAAGAAGAAAATCTTCTAAACATTTTCAGAGACAGACAGACTGTGAAACAAGGAAGCCATTCTGAGAATTCTTAAGCATTTTCCTTCTTGTACAACGTCTTCTACAGGTACAATACCCCTCCCATCAGTCAGCCTGAGGTCTGTCTGATGTCAAACACTTTCAAATGAATTAAAACAAAAAGTCATTGCTACAAACTTTCCTCCACGTTTCCCCTTCCAAACTACCTATTTAAAACAGCCTGTTAAAGCACTGAAATAATCTACTTCAAAATTCATATATGTTTCAAGATGTATACTTGAATCAAAATTCGTTTTCCTTGAGTTGGGAAGATATATTTTATGCTGGTGGAACATTCAGGAAAAAAATACATACTATTTTAAGAATATTAATGTATACGTTACAGTAAATGTTCTGATAGATTGAGAAATGGGAAGCTGTTTCAGGATAGAGTGAGCTCACAAATAAGGTTGGAATCATGGTGGGTTGTACAATATTGAGAAAGGAGAGAAGGAACTCTGATCAATATAAGTGTTATGAAAGTGGGAACGCTAACAGTCTGATACCAATGGACCCGCATTACATATTCAAATAGATCACTGCAGAACAGGGGAGGATCTTTTTTACCAGTCTTGTTCAGACAAGGAAACACTGTTCTGATCTCAATGTCACCTTTGCTGAGAGTGGTGAATCAGGTTTTTACAGAAGATTGTTCATGGACTCTCTACTGAGGCTCCTGGGATCTGGCTAGTGAGACTAGATTACATGTAATAAACTTCACGGGGTAACTTAATGTTAACTCTCTTTATTTGGCTTTAAATAGGCACCCATCAAGCTGCCTTTGGATTGTTTTCTTGAAGAAGAGCATTTGTCAAGCTTCATCTGATGATTAACCTAAGTGTCATTGTGACAAAGGAAGAGTGAGAGAACCTCTTTAGCTTTTTTCATCCACTTCTAAATTATTTGCAATTGAAGAGAATGTGAAAACTCACATCTTGAAAGTCAGCGGGACTACTAGGCGATCTCGTCAGTGAGGTCAAGAGCATTATAGGACAATTAACTTGGATCTGTTATTGTAATTAGTACATGGCTTCTGTCAGCGTATTACTAAGTGTTACGCTGTGCAAAGATGGTAAGGGAAGCGTCTGAATTTCAATCTAGAGAAAAATATTTAAAATAAAACAGAAACATATGCTGGCAAATGAACGGGATTATAATTGATGAAAATCTGAATTTATTAATTTTCAAGGTTGCCTTGTATTGTTCCTAGCTCTAAGTATTAAGACTTAGAGGCCCTGACAGATCATACAAGAAACCTGAGACAAAGAATAATAGAAGAATTATGAATCATATTTTCATTGGCATTCTAGATTAATCTTTCATTTTTCATGTGTTATAAATGATAAGCATATTAACTGTAATGTATTTTCTATGTGAACTGCTGAGCAAAGAACTTTATTTTCTGAGTATTTTTAAATATCTGATTATATTTTATAAAATAAAATAATTTTTTGAAACAAACAATATTATTTTCTTACAAGAGATTAGCTGTGCTCAATTGTTTCTTTTGCAAATGGATTTGAATTTGTGTAGACACAGCCATTAAATGCATATTCCAACTCCATTAATAAATAAAAATAATAAAATTCTAGTTTATCATTCAATCTCTGTAGCATCCTTTATTATTTCACTTGTCAGGCAGAATGAATTTGAATAGCTAAAATATGAGATTCATCACAAAAACATGTAATATTTACATACACGGTTCATGGAAGTCTGTATATGGTTTACTTTGATCACAAAAGGGCAGTATATTTTAACAGAGAACTTACAAATGCAGTTGTATAATGATGAAATTTAGAAGTTGAGAAGCTGAACACTGTCCATGGTAAAGCACAGATAGATTTTCATATACTCATACATATTAAAATTGAATTTAAGGAGTCTTTCTAATCTATTATTGGAATGCTCCTTTCCTCTTTTCAAATTCAATAAGTCCAAAATATTATTATTTTTCATTGTTTAAGACAGTCTGCTGAAATTTTTCAAAGTGAAAATGTTACTTATTTCTGTAGACTGAGGTCATACTTTTCATGTCAGGAGAGAGATTGAGATGAGAAAGGGAGAACTAAAATTTTTATGTCTTGTTTCTTTCCCTCACTCCCTTAAACCTAGCCATTGTCCTTTCGCCTTCCTCTTTCCTTTCTTTCCCATCCTTTTGGCTACTTTGGGCATTAAGTGGAAAAGAGCAACAGTAGAAAACAAAGCAAGAAAATAAGAGTAGATTTAAAAAAAGGAAAGGCTAAGAGAGAACTTGAAATAATTTTTGCTTCTTTAGTAGTGGCGGATCAATAATTCAACCTACCAAGCATTGGTTTAGGGTCTGCTGTACAGAAGAGGTGAGAAGAGTCTCTAAGGGCAGAAATGAAACATCCATTCCTACTGTCTTCTCTTCTCCATTCCCTCACGCATGTGTCACAAACAACATACCATGTATCTGGGTACAGAAATAGAACTGATTCAAAATCAAATTCTGCTGGAAGGCCCAGGAGAACCTTATGGAAACTGTAAACCAGTGAAATCCAGTCTTGGTCAGCCCTACTTTTTTGCTTGTGTCTCCTTCCCTCACTTGCTTCTTTTCCAAGTAGCCTGGAACTTCAGGAGGGGCATGGGTGCTCCTTGGTATAATTTCCCTGCCTCATCTTTTCAACAGTCAACCAAATAAAAGTTACCTTTAGGCCATCTAGTAGTGATATCTGCAATATGAATAAATAAACGAATTATTTACTTAAAGCGGATTAATCTGTTACTATGTTTAAGAGGAGGAGGAATGCATTAAATCAAAGAAGTGGCTACAGTAATGAGACCAATTCCAAGTTAAAACACAAAGGTGGGTCAAATGGAAAAAAGAAATGAATTTGAAGAACCTTTAATTCCTAGCACATTGGGAATCAAACACTTCATCACATACAATTAACACTGTAGAGTTGGAAGTTTTGTCCTTAATAGCAGAGGTCAGCAAACTATTGCTAGGGCCACATTCAGCGTGCTACCTGTTTGTGTCAATAATGTTTCATAGGAATATATTTTTGTCCATTCTTTTATGCAGTAGTTGCTTTCATGTTACACTGGAAGAGTTGAGTAGTCGCCACAGAGACCAAACTATCCTCAAAACCTAAAATATTTACTGTCTGGCCCTTTACTGAAACAAATCTGCTGACCCTTGCTTTATAAGAATGATGATATTGAAAAGAATGGCAAATAGTGTATTTTACTCTTATTTCTTTATTTTTCTTTTCCTTTTTATTTAAACCGTATTCCTTGAACTGTAAAGTAGAGCAATTTAAACTTTTAGTCTAAATATTTGGAAAAGGAAAGCTTTCTTTTAAAAGGCTGAAAGCAATAAATCGTGATTGTCTTGATAAAACTTCAATTTCTGCTGCGTTTACACTATAGATATAATTGAATGAGAGTTTGTAGTTAATGTCTTGCTTTGGTTATATAACTCCAAATCAATTCTTATTTGGCCTCCTTTAATCACTTCTAATGACTGGTGATTTATCATACTGGGAATTTACATCCAATACAGTACAAAGAAATGCATATTTTCCTCTGATCTTATACCACTAATGTATCATGTGACTAAGGAAAGAGGCAAAGTTGTCTAGAGAATATAAGTATTTTCACAGTGATATATGGAGTGAAACAAAAAATCTGGCCATTACCATTTTAATTGAATTTTTAAAATACAAAGTTGTCAATATTTTTAAATATGAAATTTCAGAGTATAATACTAGCCCATCCACCCTACATTTATGCATTCCCCAAGGAATGCTTGCTCAAAAAATATTCTAGTAAATGTAATACACTGTATTTACAGAACTAAGGGAAAAAATATATATGATCATCTCAATTGGTGCAGAAAAAACTTTTGACAAAATCTAGCACAATGTCTTGATAAAAATACTTAGAAAACTAGGAATAAAAGGAAACTTCTTCAACATGATAAAGGATATATATGAAAAATCCACAGGTGACATCATCTCAGTGGTGAAAGACTAAAAGCTTTCCCTCAAAGATCAGAAACAACAAAAGGATGCCCACTGTCAACACTGTTATTCAACAATGCACTGGAAGTTCTAGCTGGAGAAATTAGGTAAGAGAATGAAATTATACTCACCCAAATTGGAAAGGAAGAGATAAACCTTCCCTGATTTACAGATGACATGATCCTATATACAGAAAATCCTGAAAAATCTACAAAAAAGCTACTGGAACAAATAAGTGAAATCAGCAAAATGGTGCAGTGAAAGATCAACATGCAAAATCAGTAGTGTCTCTATACAGTAGTAGTGAACAAACTAAAGAAGAAATCAAGAAAAAATCCATTTACAATAGCAACTAAAATAGTCAAATATCTAGGAATAAATCTAACCAAGGATATAAAGGATGTGTGCACACAAAACTACAAAACATTGCTAAATGAAATCAAAGGAGACCTTAATAAATAGGAAGACATCCCTTGTTCATGGATTGGAAAATTAAATATTGTTGAGTCAATTTTATCCAAAATAATTTATAGATATTCAACATTTTCTCAACCAAAATTTCAACTACAGCTTTCTTTGCAGAAGTGGAAAAGGCAGTCATCAAATTTATATGAAAGGGTAAGGGGCCTAGAAAAGACAAAGTTATCTTGAAAAATAAGAATGAAGAAGGAAAACTTACACATTCTGATCTTAAAATTTATTACAATGCCACAGTAATAGTAATAATAAAAATCATGGTACTGTCTCAAAGACAGACAAAAAATTAATGGAATCAAATTGAGGGCTCATAAATCAATCCTCAAATTTATGGCCACCTGATTTGTGCCAAGGGTTCCAAGTCCACTTGATTGGGAAAGAGTAGTCTCTTCAACAAATAGTTCTGGGAAAATTGGGTATACATATACAAAAGAATGAAGGTGAATCCCTACCTCACTCTATATACAAATGTCAACCCAAAATGGAACAAAGACTTAAATATAAGGACCAGAACTATGAAACTTCCAGAAGGAAACAGAAAGCATCCTCAGGACCTGGTATTAGGCAATGGTTTCTTAGACTTTACATCCAAAGCACAAGCAAAAAAAAAAAAAAGAAAAAAGTGATAAATGGAATCTCATCCAAAATTTAAAATTTTTGTAGATCAAAGGCCTTTATTATGAAAGTAAAAAGACAATCTATTCAATAAGGTTTTAGTATCCAGAATATATAGAGAAATCGTACAATTAAGCAATTAAAAAGACAGACAACCCAATTTTAAAATGGACAACAGACTTGAATAGACATATCTCCAAAGTAGACATACAAATGGTGAAAAAGTACATGAAAAGATACTCAACATCATCAGCTATTTGGGGAATGCAAATTAAAGCCATAAGATAGCTAGAAAGGCTATATTTAAAAAATGAAAAATTACAAGTGATAGAGAAGGTATGGAGAAATAAGAGTGCTCATTCACTGTTTGTGTGAATGTAAAATGGTGCAGCCACTGCGGAAGATAGTTTGGCAGTTCCTCAGAGAGTTAAATATAGAATGACCCAACAAGTCCACTTCTAGGTATATCAACCAAAGAAGTGAAAGCAAGGACTTGAATAGATACTTGTACATCAATATTTACAAGAGCATTATTCACAATTGCTCAAAGATGGAAGCAACCCAATTGTCCATCCACCAATGAATGGACAAATAAAATGTTTTATACATACAAAGGGATATCATTCAGCCATAAAAAGTAATGAAGCTCCAATACATGGATGAACCTTGAAGACGCCATATTGAGTGAAATAAGACGTTCACAAAAGGACAAGTGTTTTATGATCCCACTGATATTAAATAATTAGAATAAGCAAATTCACAGTGTCGGAATCTAGAATAGAGGTTACCAGGGGCTGGGATATAGGGGGTTAGGGAATGAGGAGTTAATGCTTAAATTGTACAGTTTCTATTTGGACTGATGGGAAAGTTCTGGTAGTGGATATAGCGATGTTAGCACCACATTGTCAACATAATTAGCAACACTGAATTATAGATTTGAATGTAGTTGAAAGGTGAATACTAATTCAAGGTGTTAATAACAGAGTGATATACAGGAACTCTGTATGTTATGCATAATTTTTCTGTAAACCTACAACCTCTCTAGTTAAAAATAAAGTTTGGGAAGAGCAAAAGTAAATGGACACTCTTATTGCAGGACTTCTCAGAACTTTAAATAGAAAGCAAGCATAAATTACAAAGAGAAGATAAAACATACTTTGTTTTCAAATTCATTTATTTATTCACTCATCTAGCAAATTTTTCATGAATACCTACTCTGTGCCAATCACTGCTCTACATGCTAAGAATAGAGCATTTCCAAACGCTTGAAGGTTATAAAGAGTCAGAGGATATCACATCCACTTAGAAGGTTTTGGAAACAAGTTAAGAAGGGGAAGGACTCTGAATAATGTCAGAATTATAAGTGAAGTTGCCTTAGGAAAAGGCATTTCAGAAACTAAATCTACGAAGGTACATGAGTAATGAATGCATATAGATAGGAGTTACTGTGTACTTATGAATCTAGTTGAATTACATGGGATTGAACAATTGCAAGAGCATGATGAAATTCTCTGCTTTGGAAAGGGTGCATTTATGTAACACACACCCTTGCACACTCCCATCCCCCCTTAAATTATTGAAATAGATGTCATTTTGTAACATCAGTTAGAATATTATTAACTTGCAAAATATTATTCAAACTATTACATGAGTTTCTGGGGTTTCTATTGGCTTTTTTTTTTTTCCAAATTTTAATTGGATTTAAGGATTTTTGTTCAGTATTTAATTGACTTGTCAGTGTCCTTAATCTGTTATCTGGAGTCACACGTTCTGGTGTCTTTTCTTTTACTAGTTCTAAGGCAGTCACACAAATGAAAATAAACAAATTTTTTTTCTCAAATGTTGATTCAATTTAATATAAAAATGGTGACAGTCAGATGCTTTGTAGATTTTCTATTTTTAGCCTCATAATTTATCCAAATTGGTTGTGGAGTAAAGTCATCTGTTTGATTTAATGTACTGTTCTATTTAAAGAAGAGTTGTTATGCCATAGACTACTTTGACTGGATAAGCTATTTGCATGAGATTAAATGAAATATGTCAAGTACTTAACTATGCTTAACACATCTATATCTCCACCAGAACCTCTCCAGACACTTATAATCAATGCCACATCAACATACTTGCTTGGATGTCTATTAGGCATCTCAAAATCAACATTTCCAAAACTGAGCTTTTGACGTACCCCTAAAACCTGCTCCTCTTGATTTCCTCATCTCACATTCCATAACAATCCATTAGTAAATTTTGTTGTCTCAGCTTTCAAAATATATCCACCATTGGGTCCTTTTAATAGCCTCCACTGCAACCACTGTCCATGCCCCCATCATCTGTTGGGTAGGTCATTGCAAAACCCTCCTACATATTCTCCCTCTTTTTTCAGTCTCTCATTACAGCTGCCAGAGTGACGTTGATAATATGTCATTCTTCTACTCAGAGTGTGCTGGTCTGAAATCATGTATGTACCCTAGAAAAGGCATGTTTTAATCCTAATCCCATTTTGTAAAGGCAGCCATTTCTTCTAATCCCAATTCAGTATTGTATGTTTGAAACTGTAATTAGATCATCCCCTGGAGCTGTGATTTGATCAAGAGTGGTTGTTAAACTGGATTAGGTAGAGACGTGTCTCCACTCATTTGGGTGGGTCTTGATTAGTTTCTGGAGTTCTGCAAAAGAGGAAACATTTTGGAGAATGAGAGATTCAGAGAGAGCAGAGCAGAATGACACAGTCATGAGAAGCAGGGTCCACCAGCCAGCGACCTTTAGAGACAGAGAACAAAAATACCTCCCAGAGAGCTTCATGAAGCAGGAAGCCAGGAGAAGAAGCTAACAGATGATGCTATGCTTGCCATGTGCCCTTCCAGACGCGAGAGAAACCCTGACTGTGTTTACCATGTGCCCTTCCATTTGAGAGAGAAACCATGAACTTCATCAGCCTTCTTGAACCAAGGTGGCTTTCCCTGGATGCCTTAGATTGGACATTTCTATAGACTTGTTTTAATTGGGACATTTTCTCAGCCTTAGAACTGTAAACTAGCAACTTATTAAATTCCCCTTTTTGAAAGCCATTCTATTTCTGGTATATTGCATTCTGGCAGCTAGCAAACTAGAACACAGAGTCTGCTGGGGGCACCCATTTAATTCAATCAAAAGTCCAAATTCTCACCATGATGTCCAAGGACCTGTACCTATTTGCTACTTTTCTGACCTAACTGACCACTCCATTCCCCAGGATCACTGTTCTCAAGCCACACTGTTCACCTTGAGGGTCGCTCATCACATCTCTCTGAAGATTTGTGCCTGTCTTTTTCACTGCCAGGTTCATTTTCCCCCCAGATATTCACAGTTCTTGCTTCCTCAGCTTTAAATCTTTATTCAAGCATCAACTTTTCTCATTGAGACACTTTCTTATGCTACTTTTTAAAAATGCCAATAACTCCCAACTCATTCCTCTTTGCTGCTTTATTTTTCCCCACTGCTACTCATCACTACCTAACACTCTATATGTTTTACTTATTTATTTTGCTGATAGGCTCTCTACCTGCTCTAGATTTTAAACTCCAGGAAAGCAGAGAATTGTTTGTGGTTGCTGTTCAATGTTGTAAACTCAGAGCCTAGAATAGTGCCTGATGTATGTTAAATAAATGAATAAAAGTACACTTCTTTTAATGGCTCAAAATTTACTTTTGGATTTCCTACTGTCTTGGAGATAACTTTGATTACCATCTATTATATTGTATTATATGCAGAATCTGAACTGACTCCAAAACATGCAATCGAATTATTGATGATTGATACAAAACAAATTCCGGGTATTAAGTGATTACTGTAATTTGCAAGCACTTTGTGTGTAAGAAGACACGATAAATTAAAAATATTTGAATTATGTCAGCTTTAATTAATAGTAACTATAATAATTGTATAATGACAAATTATCTATGGTTATGTATACTTTTTACACTTATTAGGCATTGTTTATATTTTCTCTCATTTTAAACTTCTCTCAACTCAGCTTACAGGATTTATTCTTCCTATATTTTAGAAGAGATAGGCTAAGGAATTTGCACAAAATCAGACAATCAGACAGGGCTAATTCCAAAGACAGGTCCATTAGACTGCCAAATCTGCACTCTTTTCCATTGTCTTTGTCGTAGTGACAACCCCAATGTATCAGTTATTTACAGCAAGCCAAGAATCATGCACATTACATACATATGCTAGTTCTTTTCAGCCTACAATTTCCTTATGAAGCAGACATTGTATCTTTACCTTACCTCATACTGGTGACCAGCATGGACTTTGCAGTCAACATTTCTGGGCCTCAGATTCATCTGAAAATTATAAGTACTCTAAAATTGGGGAAAAAATGAAACATTTCTGAGCCTTCTGGTTGTTCAAAGTCTGGATAAAAATGACTTTTGCCTATTTTAGGGAATGGACTTGCTACTGTTTGGCACTAAAGCCATAGTGTTTCTTAGTCCAGATATATCAGCATTAGACTGTACATTATTAATATTTTTAACAACTTCAGGTACACCAGCTGATGATTTTGACTGTTTTTTTTTTTACGTGGGCAGGCACCGGGAATCGAATCCAGGTCCTCTGGCATCACAGGCAAACATTCCTGCCTGCTGAGCCACCATGGCCCGCCTGACATTCATTCCTTTTTAAAGACCGTGCTTAAAATCATTTTAAGGGAAAAAAAACCTTCTCATATGTGGTCAGAGGAGCGTAATCGAAGTCTGAATGCTATTAATCAACTACATAAATAAAAATCATCGCCTGATTGGTAGGATTTGATACAGCGATCGTGGAAACAACTTTTCTGCTTTTTTGTTTTTTGTCCTCTGCCTCTTCATCCTCTTCTTCCTCCTTTTAACTGACTTGATTTTTCACTTTTAGTTTGTTTCGTTTTTTAATGGACTCTCCATTCTCACGATTCAATATTCACCAATTACAAACGAGTCTCTTGGGCAAGTCGTTCTTCCCTTAGCTTGGCCGCTCTGCCACAGTTTCTCTCCAGATACACCTAATGTTTGTTACTTGTTTCCAAGGTACCCTTCCAGAGAAAATCCATACATAATAAAAAAGTACATTTTTTCTCTTACATAAAAATAAATATTACACACCCTCCTTTATAGCTGGCCATTTAGACTTTATATATTTAGAGATTATTTGCTCTTAGTTCAAAAGAATTATTGTTATACTTTATGTAGTTTCACAGGATACCATATATGAATACACTGTAAGTTTTTCAACCAGTCCCCTGTATATGGACATTTAAGCTGATTAAAATATTTTGTTCTCATAAGCAGTACAATGTTTTACATATATTCTTGTTTGAAGAATATTTACTTCTTTTTAAGAAGTAAATAATTTACTTAGAAATCTTTCTAAATGATTTGGTAGTCAGTCTACAAGGTACAAGGCAATGCTTGCATTTTTTTAATCATTGGTTTATACTGTTTATAAAGAAGTAATATGCTTTGTAAATAAAAATATGAAGTTTCATAAGATTAAATAAAAATAAATAGGAAATTAGGGGCACAAAGATCTATGTTAAGGAGTCCTATTCTAGCTGACTGTTCTGATTCACTGCTTTCAACAACTCTATTTTCTATATTTGTATCATTTTTACTAAGAAAAATTATAGTTCTTATAAAAAATATCCAATCCTTTATTTCTTCCACTAATTTTAATGATATAGTAAGGTCAACCAGCAAGAAAACATTTGCACAATCACCTAACCACAACTGTTTGCAATTTGGGACCCTACTAAACTGAATTGTTGGCTGATTTACTGTACATGGTGCATTAACTTAAAGTATTCATGTGCCAGAAAATGCACAAAAACCTGAATTTGGCATAGAATAGTAATGTGGGAACCTCAAAGTAAAAGGAACGCAAGTATATATTGCTCAAAAGTTGACCTTTGAAAATGAACACTCACCTCTATGTCATGATATCAAGATAAGGATAATATAATACAGTTATTATTATGATATTATGGTATAAGTACCAGTGGACAGTGTCAGATAAAATGCTAAGTGCTTTACAAGGATTATCTCATTTAATCCCCCCAACATTCATATGAAGTTAGCATTATTATCCCATATGTCAAATGGAGAGATTTAGATAAAGAGTGATTAATAACTTGTCCTAAGTCAAATAGACTAGAAATAGTGAAGCTAGCATCCAAAGCCAGATCGTCTGTCTGTGGAGTGCATAGTTATAACAAATGCACTTCACCACTGCCTCCTGTTACATCTACCACTGCCTGAAAGGATGCATTAGTTAGTGTCCCAGGCAACTTAGGTCTTCTTAGGAATATTATAGAAAAGATGTCTGGTCTCTAGAGCAGTGATCTTATTGGGGTCCTGGAAGAAAATATTACAAATTCAATTCACAGTTATTGTTTATCTGTCAAAACAAGAAGAAATGGGCATTTATTAATATGGAGAAAATATTGAGAATATGGATGGACATTGGTACACTCACTGGTCTTTATGTCAGCAAGTAACTGTCAAGCATGGGGGCATCCTAAGGAGAAAATGGGAGTCCCTCCACACGAAGGGTGTAAACGTGGAGCCCCGCCCCCCCATCATCTGCCTGCAGTGATGAATTTGTACTTGTGTGCCTGGTAATATTAACTTACAAATTTTATGATGTCATTTAAACTCAGCCAACACTCGCAAAAGGGACAGGTAGCATAAAAATCTTCCTCCCAGGAAGTTGCAGATTGAAGATTATTATGCCATTATGAAATCAAAAGCAAATTGCAAGGAAATGGCAGGGCAAACATTTCTTCTACTCCCTATATAAGCTTAATGCCAGCCATTTTATGAAGTAACAATGATAAATGAATGATGTATGTCAAGATGTCACAAAACAGTTAAAATTATGAAGAAGGTGATTGAAATCGGTATTTCTATCCACCATTGCTAATATCTTATCCTAAATGTATTTGATATCTCGATGGATCAGTTAATGAGGTTAGCGGACAACATGACTGGCAAAACATTTTAAAACCAAGCATCCAGAAGTAAATAAAAAGTAAAATAAATATTTAAAATAAGTTTATCTCATCTTATTAAAATTCTTTATTTGTGAGTTTTATAATATATGCGATATTCAGTAGAATGGGACATGTCTGTAATTTCTAAATTAATGTATTCAACATAATGAAATACATATATGTTAAAATGTATTTAAAAATGGGATGAGCAGTTATGTTTGGAAAACACTACTTGGTAGATGGTAATTTTAGTGACTTATAGATGTATTTTATACATGTTTCACCTTTTTATTTGTCTGTACTTGAACTGCTAACTGAGAATTGTTTGTCCCATATTTTTCTCTAGGTTTCTCCTGGTGCTCAGAATATATTTTGAGTAAGCTCAGGAAAAGAAGTTCTTTTTGTTAATAATCAGACTCTTCATAAAGTCTGCAGATAAAAGAAGGCCTACTTTTTTCTACAAATATGAATGAATGCAATTACAAGTTTTGTTAGAAATGAAGGCATCAAAACCCTTCAGCAGAGTGAGTTTCCCAAAAGCTTCTTTCAAATTCTCTCAGCTCTTCACAGAAAATCAAGTCTCATTATGTAAGGAGTGACAACTACTGAACAGCAGCTCTGATGGCAATGAAGATGTTTTCGTATGTTCTAAAAGTAGCTTCATTAGACTAGACTCTAAGATTTACCTCGCAACACAAGCTAATAAGATTATTTTGAAGCATATGTTGAACTACCAGACTTCATTTATTGAAAATTAGAACAATGTCTATTATATGATAAATAAACAGCCATTTACCAAAGTTACTGGAAGAGTCTCTTTTTAGTATGGCTATTGCAGAAGCCAAGATGTGGTGAAATATGAGAAAAATTGCAAGAAAGAGTTAATGTCATATCCTAAATAAATCAACACTCCAATAATGAATAAACAAGTCTGCTAAACCCAAGATAAATGCAATTTCCTGTGTTCTTCTAGATAGGAATATATGTAGCTTAGGAGCACAGTCAAGGAAATCTAGTAGACTAGGGTTTTTTTCCTGTATGACTTTGGGTAAATTACTTAAATGACCAAGCTTAAGTCTCCTTATCATTGAAATTGAAACAACAACAATAATAATAACTTTCTCATGAGCTAGTTGTGAAGATGACTGTGATAGTTTGAAGCTGCATGTACCCCAGAAAAGCATGTTCTTTAACTCAATCCATTCCTGTGGGTATAGATCTATTGTGGGTGTGATCACATTGTAAGTAGAATCTTTTGGTGAGTAGGATCTTAACTTGTGATGGGACCCACCTCATTCAGGATGGGCCTTAACTCTCTTACGGGAGTTCTTTCTGAGAGCATAGAAGACAAGAGAGAAGGCACAGGAAAAAAGCCACAGCAGGTGAGAGAGAAGAACTCACACAGATGCTGAGAAGGATCATGGACCCACCATAGGTTGGAGGGACCTCATGTTGTATGAGTCTTAGTGGGAAGCTAGATACTGCCTCTCCTGGAAAAATATGGAAAGAATATAGCCTTTTTGTATTCTTCTAGCTTTATCTCTAATTCCATTCCTTAACAAATACCATATTGCTGTCAAACTACTTACCGTTCTCCCAAAACATTGTTATGTTGAATGATTTGTTCCCTCTCCCTCTGCCAGGGCACCTGCTGAAATTTCTTCCATTCTTTAAGTGTGTGTAAGAATCCAGCCATCTCCAACTTGGAATTACTCTTTTTTTCTCATCAATAAGAAGGCAGCAAAGTGCAGCAGGAGCATTTGGCCCCATGTCAATGCCTCTCTATAGCATTTGATGCTTGCCTTTACTGTCCATCTTTCTCCCAGAGTAAACCTTTCAATTTATGTAAGGCAGAGTTGTTCAAAATTTATGGGAAAAAATGTGTGCCTTCATTCAACCAGTATTATTCCCGTCTTTCCTAAAGATAAACTGAGTAAAGAATTCTTGAAATAATAACTATGTTTATCAAATTTTAATTTATAAAGTAAAAAATAGCAGTAAGCACTCTTTAAGTATTGAGATTTGTTGGAAAAGTAGCAAAACGTGATGAGATTTTTTTTTTCTTTTTTAAATATGTGCAATAAATTCAATTAGCAAACTGTGAGTGCTTGGCATACTTTTTAGTTTTCTGTTGACCTTAGGCCATTCAAATGAGAAGTCAGCTAAGAACTGTCAGTCTATTCTGTGAGTACCTGTGAAATAGTTTCAGTGAGTTCCTTTGTGATTTATGTGGACTGCAGTCATTTTCTACAACCACAGACCTTGACCTGGGCTTCCGCCCAAGGTCCTCTCAAAAACCACCTGGCTTTGCATTACAGAGAGAATAAAGTCCTCAGGCATTGGTTTGGTATACAATGCCACCACATATGCCTGAAAACACATATAGCTGTTAATGATGGCACTGCAAAATCTGACGAGGCAACTGGAACTCCAAAACCGTTGCTGATATTTAGCACTGTCAATTTTCTCTTACAGAACTTCTGTTAGGATTCTTGAAGCTAATTAACAGCACACCTTGGTGTCCTTGGGGAGAGGAAGAGATAAAAAGTACTAATAGAACAAATAGAATAGAAAAACAGAAAAAGATGTTATCTAGACAGGTACGACAGGCTACTGCTTTAGAGTTTTTGGCATATCTAGGTTTCAAAATGTGCAATCTCTTTAAAAAGTTGATTTTCAGTAGCAAAATGTACAGTGTTAACAGGTGAGTTTTGGCTTTGGGTTGAGCATGAGCTCATTCCCATCCCAAAATATTCATTACATTTTACTGAGCTGGAGTAAAGCAGTGTTGGGGACTTTCTTTAGAAAACTTATTATATTGTAGTACCTTTAAGTACAGTTACGTGTGTCACTAATTAAAGGTAATAACTTGTGTTATTCTAATAGCCCTGCCTCATTACGTCTCTCTAGTCAATAAATTGAAACAAAACAAAACTTAATTCCAGGCAGTAAGGAATGGGTACAGGCATATACAGAGCAAGATAGAAGGATAAGTGTGTACATTAGATTATTGTATAGCTTTTATCACTTCTTCTTGATTTTTTGTTCTCTTTAAACAGAAATTCCATGTGGAAATGTTCCAGTTTGGAGGTGGGGTATAGTTATATTCCTCTTGTCTACTGCTTAACTGAGCTTTTAAGGAAGGTGAATTGCTTTTCATTTAACCATTAAAGACCAAAATATCTATCTCTGCATGGTAAATCTGCTATTATGCAGTGATTTTGGACTTGTTTTAGCCAGAAAACTCTTTAATTTCATGAAATTTTATGATGCAGACTGGTATATAAATATGCAAAAGTAGAGTAATAAAAGTAGAACTGTTTGTGTAAACTGGGATATAGGGTCTTCCACTCTACTCCTTCTTATCCTGACTTTTTCCAACCCCCCCCCCACTACCTCCCCCCTCATTCATACAAAATTTCCTCCAGGAAACTCTTAGAGTACTGAAGAACTAAGGGTCCCAGATGGTGTTTGGCTTTGAACCAGGCCTTGTATGTGAGTGTATATATATATATATATTTTTTTTAATTAAGTGATATTATTGTATGATGCATGGATAATCATATAAGCAGTGCACTGTAATACAAAAGCTGTGATATAATAGAGATTGTGGTCAAAGAACAATCCACATGCTTTTCATCAAGTTTGTCGGTGCTTCTGTTGGATTTATCTAGGAGTCCTACTCAGATCATTATGAGGTAAAAGAGAGAAAACACAGGTCACTGCAGGGGAAGTTTCACATCTGGCTCGCTAAGACCCATGTGACCTTTGGATTCATTCTCCTCCTGTCTAAAGAAATGGAACTGGGCTAAAAGTTTCCATATTTCCCCGAATTTCCTAATGATAAGGATCACCTGGGGTACTTGAACAAAATAGAAACTCCCACGCTCATTCTATAGCCACTAAATCAGAATCTCCAGGGAAGAAGCTTGGGAAGCCACACGTTCATCAGGGTGTCCAGGTGATTCTTATCATTGGAAAGTTAGGGAAACAGTCGACTGAACATCTCTAATATCCAGTCTGGTTCTGAAATGCAGATTTTCTTAATTTTTCTTTGATAGTAAAATGTTTTAACCAAGGCTATACTGTTTGGAGTGAACATGGTGGTGGCAGGAAGAAAACATACTTCCCTTACAATAAAAACAATGTAGAATTTAACACTTTCCATGAAATATTAAAAATAAATGTATAATATTGAACAGTTATGATTGAAATTTTATCTGATCTTTCCCATGTCTTTTCTTATTTTTCCTTCTTTTTTCTTTTTGTGGGTTGCTTTATTTCTAACGCTCACTTTCTTTTTTCATTTTTGGTTGTTAGAAGATTTATTTTTCTTGCACCTCTGCTTTCCAAATCTGATTACTTGTCCTTATAAATCTCTAAAGCGGATGCTATTTTCTTTCAAGCACTATGTTACAGATTTTCTACAAACTTCCGCCAGAAATTTCCCTCTAATAAACAACAAGGCTATTTAAGTTTTCAAAAAATTATGGGACATCTACCTGCTTTATTCACTCAGCAAAATTTATGTGCTGCCAAAGTGGAAACAATGTTAACACAGTCATTTTGGGTTTGTTTGTTCTGTTTTGAGTGTTCGGGATGTTGTGAAGACTGGAGGTTGGCTGGCTGGCTGGCTCTAAAATGTATCTCTCCAAATTAGAATTCCCGGAGGCATGCACCAGCTTATTTGGAACTCGGCCATCAGTCCTCAGACGTTGGCAGCTAGATGTCATTCACTCTGCCATGTTGATGGGTTTCCATAGTTCTCTCCCACTTCTGGGAGCACAGAGATCCTTTCACAGCTCTTGAGGCCCGGAAATCTCTGTGACGAGACGTAACCTATAGCTGTTTCCTTTCTGGACTCTTGCCACCTTCTTAGATGTCTACTCCAGAGATAATGCACAGAGTGCTTTTCTCTGCGACCCCACAAAATCACCTTACTGAAAATCTAACTTAGAATGTTGTACTGCATTTGACATCAGTTTCAGAGGCAAGCTGGGTGAAGTATGGATGCAATGTGCTATATATACTAACCCTTATTGGTAATATATGATGACATAACATAACTTTACCTAAATCTTAATTGCAACAAATTATGTTTTATTATCTCTTTAGAAAAATTAGCTAAATATCTGCCCCCATGTGAACTTAAAAAGCTAGTTTGTTAGGCACTCTAACAACTTCAATGATTTCAACATAGTTTAGAGATGGCAAATGTTACAACATATGCTATAGATATGGAAATCTAATGATTGATCAGTTTGTTTAGCTGAAAATATTTTGAAATGACATCAGGATGGTGAACTGAATTTTATATGCAAATTAAATATGCCAGTGTCAGTTTAGAAATCATATAAATATTGCCAAGGTCCACCAATGAAAATGTCAGTTACATTCTGCACAAATCAAAATATTGCATCATTTTTTCAGTGGTTTATATTTCAAATTTATGGCCTTACTGTGTTATTTGTCTTTTTATTGTCTGCCATGATTTTGGAACTGATTATTTAAGCTGTTTTATTTATTAGAGGAAATCTCTGATTTTTTTTTGTAGTGCTAACTTTTATTTCGTATCTGTGATAACAGATATCACATTTTTAACTGAGCTAATCAAAAAATAATAAAAGTAACAAAATCTCAAAGCAGAAGTCAATAGTTTTCATTTACGATTTTTCTCTTCTGTTTTTTCTTCCCACATGCTTAAAAAACAAACAAAACTACTTTTAACAATAGCCTGGTTCCAATCACATATTTGATTTTTTTAACATAATATTATAATATAAATACTTTTTTATATTGCCACCTAGTCTTCATAACTATATTTTTAATAGCTCTTTATATTGTTTTGCCATAATATAACTAGTTCCAAAATTGCTAGATATTTAGCAATTTCTGATTTTTTGATGCTTTATTATAATAAAGCATCACATATATGCATTTTAGCAGAGATTCCAGGGGATGTTATCACTGGGTTAAAGAATGCTAAAGTTTTTTTTATGTCCCAAGCCAAGCTTTAAATGAATTCACAATTAACCAATTTTGAAGTAAAACAATTTCAACATACACTTCCAGTATAATTTTTACAAATTTAATAGATACAAAATGATATCTCATTTTGTTAATTTTCATGTAGTCGATAACTAATCCATTAAAAAAAACAATAGTATCTCCTACTGTTTGAACTAATGTTGGTTTCTTTATGTACATATCACAGATTTTGCTATGAAAAGTTTGATATAGATAGGCAAAATAATAAACAGAAGACAATATATATTTAAAGTCATGATAGTGAATAAATAAATATTACACAATTATAAATTACAGGAAATCATAAATATTATTAAAATTTTAATGATATATATTTCACATATATGGAATTTTTGCTTTTAACTCATCCTTATAAATTTTTCCTATGCAATTTTTTATTCAAGCTTAAAAGATGATTTGGAGGTATAACTTTTTTTTTAACAATCATCCAAAGAATTTTCCATTATGATACTCTTTCCTAAGTGCTGAGAAAAGTAAAAGCGATACAATTGGTATAATTAGCATGAAAATTATAATACCATAGGGATTAGATACCGCGGCATTGCTGTCCATCACTGTAAAAGCTAACATTTCAGATTTGCCTTTATGTTTATTTTTAATAAATGCTTTACCTCACAAATTGCCTTTCAATATCAGAGAGTTAAGCTGTCAAATGTCAGAATTAGGTTGGCTTGATTGCCTAATTAAATACAGATTCATCCGGAAGAGTGTTCTCCTGCTCTCACATTTCACTTTAATATCCGCTCAAATTCGGAATGACCCCTACATGGCCAAAATCTTAGAGCAAGGACAAATAGGCAGAAATACCAACCCTCTGCTGTTTTGCTGTCTAGTCAATTCTTGACCTGAGAAAAGCAATGTTAAGCTAGTATAACTGGGAAGACTGAAACGGTGAAGAAAAGAGACCACCCTCTAATGGGAAAGCTCTACATTGACTTCACTCAATGGCTGAGAGGCAGAGAGTGTGTGTCCCCATGTCTCACTCTCCCAATGATCCTACTTTCTCCAGAACGATCACAATGCATTGGGAAAGAAAGAGTTGTGATTGCCAGCTCTGAACATTCTTCCCTAGGGAAGTCATGCAGAAAGCTAGAGGAGGCTGGAACTGAGGAAGGATGCTCTTAGTTGGAAAACATGGTGTCAAACTCTAGCTCTGGTCCTCATTGAATGCAGTGTTAGAGAAGTCATGCCACTTCTCTGGGATTCACTCTCTTTCCTCAAGAAATGGAGCTCATCTCCAAGAGCTGTAACATGCCTCACAGTTTTCATGTTCTGTGATTCTGTGAACATAGATATGTTAAAATTCCATTTCTTGAGTATCTTGGTTAGCCTTCTGACAAGGTGGAAATTGCAGCAAGTCTGAGCTTTATATGTGGTCAGAACACGCTTAGCTGACTCTTTGTCAGGCTTGCTGAAAGTTGAAGATGAGATGCCCCATCAACCAGTATGAAGAAAAATATATTGTCTATATGATGTATTTAAAGGGAGAGGATTATGAAGAAGCTGAGAGATTGGAAATATATTCTGGAGTGGCAAAAAATGAGTCACCCTGTTAATAAGATATCTAGTTAGATGGCGCCCCTAGTAAGATATCTGATTGTTCCCGAGAAGACCAAGCTGAGACACTGCACTCAGACATAGAGGAAGTCTAATTCTCTTCCTGTCACACTAACAGTAGCGGAAGGTCACCACACAGAAAGAAGGAAGCTTTACTGTGCATCTTCTCTGCTGAACACTGGGCTAATGTACTTTGCAGAGTCTAATCAATTAACATATTTAACATTTTTCTTACAGTAAGAAAGGCAGCAGGATTCAACATATAGCTTGAAGCATTCTAAGCTGCAAAATTTTATTGCAAAGAACAAAGTAGAACCTACCCAAGCCTATTTTTCCCTAACTTTTCAATGAGTTGGAGTGAGTGGGGAAAGAGACAATAAGTAATGTGACTGACATAAGTAATGAATAATCAAGAACTATGTAATGGCCAAGCTTACATTGTTTTTAAAAAGATGAAGGCATTTTTGCATTGCTAGATCTATTTGGTTTCCTCTTAATACAATGAATGGGTAGGTATTTTTATATTTTTAAGTGAATAGAGAATCAATGTTTATAATATGTGAAATTATAAACACCATGCAGATTAGCAAATGGTAGGCAAATCTTGAATTATATTTCACTTGTCCGTTTTTAATAATTGAACTCTATTAGGTTTTTTTTTCCTATCGGAGTCTATTCCAGTGAATTATAGACACTAAAAGAACCTTTCAAAATACATACAGAACAACAACTATATATATAGTATATATATATACACACACACACAGAGAACAAAATGCAAATCAAAATTCACAGAAGGCTTAGAACCTCATGGGCCATAAGACTTGAATCCCTAAGCATTAGACCATATCATAATAATGGTAATGGTTTTGAGTTAGATTGATTTCAGAAACAAATGCTGTTCTACGTTTCATTTGGAAAAATAATTTTATTAGTTTGCTTGGACTGAGCTACACGATAGTTCCCACTGCTCACCAGCTGCACACATGCTGTCATGTTATGTAGCCTTTCTATGCCATGGTTTCTCCGTCATGGAACAAGTGCCATAATGTAATGTACCATATAGGATCTTTGTGGGGCATTCGATAAAAACATGGTGTTTTTTTCAAGTGGCACATATAAAGAATTCAGTTAACTTAATGTGGCTTGTTCTAGTTTGCTAGCTGCAGGAATGCAATATACCAGAAACAGAATGGCTTTTAAAAGGATGAATTTATTGAGTCGCTGGTTTACAGTTCTGAGGCTGAGAAAATGTCCCAGTTAAAACAAGTCTATAGAAGTGTCCAATCTCAGGCATCCAGGGAAAGATACCTCGGTTCAAGAAGGCCGATGAAGTTCAGGGTTCCTCTCTCATCTGGAAAGGCACATGGTGAACACAGTCACGGTTTCTCTCTTGGCTGAAAGGGCACATGGCAGACATGGCGTCATCTGCTAGCTTACTCTCCTGGCTTCTGGTTTCATGAAGCTCCCCAGGAGGCGTTTCCCTTCTTCATCTCCAAAGGTTGCTGGCTCATGGACTCTCTGCTTTGTGGTGCTGCAGCATTCTCTGCTGTCTCTGAGTCTCTCTCTCCAAAATGTTTCCTCTTTTATAGGACTTCAGAAACTAATCAAGACCCACTCAAATGGGTGGAGACATGTCATCCCCTAATCCACTTTAACAACCATTCTTAACTAAATCACATCAACCAGGGAGATGATCTCATTACAGTTTCAAACATACAGTATTGAATAGAGATTATTCTACCTTTACGAAATGGGATTTCTATTAAAACATGACTTTCTTAGGGGGCATATATCCTTTCAAACCAGCACATGGCTAAAATGGAAAATTCTAGGTTGTATATATATTATTAGAATAAAGAATTTTAAAATCTTTTTAAAAATAGAACTGTATAATACAGTAAACCCTACTGTGTACGATGGACTATAGTTTATAGTGCAATTATAAAATTATAAAAATGTTCTTTTTCATACTCCTGCAAGGTGCTAAAAATAGGGTGTTTTATGGGAACTCTGTATTTTATGCACAATTTTTCTGTAAATGTACAACTTCTCTAATAAAAACAAGTAAAAAAGAACTGCCTTTAAATGCCTTTAAAATAACATGAATAAAGAACATCTGAGAGAACTTTAAAAAACTTAGGTCTTCTACCAGCATTACAACCTTGAGCAAATTACTTTAACTCTCTGGATTTAGTTTCCTTATCCATAAAATTAATTTAAAAACGTGTAGCACGCAGTGTTGTTTCAAACCTTAGCAATAATACGTGTAAAGTGCTAGTTCAGTAATCAATAAATGCATTTAGTGGATGCCAATAAAATATTACACATATCTATGCATAAATTCAAGAAAATGAAAATGTGCAATTATGAAAATTTTAAAAATGTGTTTAGACTTTTGTGCTCTGGGATTTGAAAGTAATCTAAATGCTAGTGCATCATTTTAACATATATAATGTTACTATTATCTTTCATCTTTATTAATGAGGTAAATTTAAATAATCTCATTAAAATAGAATAATTCAGTGTTGAAAACATTTCTACAGCTGAAAAGGAAATAGAAAAGGGTTTGGCATAATGATTTTTCCCAAAGGTTTCCCATTTATTTATTAGTAAATATACAAAAACAAATAACAAAAAGCCCAATGACAAAAAAAGCATAAAACAAAACAAAAAAGTAAACAAAAAAAAAGTTCAGTGACACTGCTGCTTTGCATTGCATCTTTGATTATTCCTTCCAAATGGGAAGGCTGTGGCTTTGATGGGTGGTGTTGGATTGACAAATGCCTAAGACTTGATCCTGGGTGAAATGTGCATCGTCACCCTTGCTGCTTCTTTAAACCTTGAGCTGATGTTCCAGGTGTCCCCTTTGATTTGCACTTGATGATATTTCAAATTTCTAAACAAACATACTGGGTTATGGGGCACTTTTTTTTCATTTTAGTGAGAAATTGCTCAAACCTGTGCATTTTCCTGGGAAGAGATGCAAAAAAGAAATACAATGCTTGCACACCACTGTAATGGAGAAAGTAAAAATGAACTCATTCACAGATTTTATATTTTACTGATTGGTCCAACAAATCATGTTTATGAATGATTCTGAATTGATGGTGGTTCTGAAACATCTTAAGACCACTTCAGCAGGGCAAATATGTTACTTTTGGACCAGCAATAGGTGTCTTCACCATTGTGTGTGTGTGCGTGTGTGTGCGTGTGTATGTGTGTAGAGAGAGATTTATTATGAAGACTTGCTCACATGATTATGCAAATCTGAATTCCATAGGGCAGGCCGCATGCTGAAATTCCAGTAGAGGTGATGTTGAAGCCTTGAGTCCGAATTCCTTAGGGAAAGCTGGCAAGGTGGAAATTCTGGTAAGAGCTGACTTTAAAGGCTTGAGGCAGAAATCCTTTTAATCTCTGGAATCCTCAATTCTTGCCCTGTAAGACCTCCAAGTGATTGGATGAGCCCACCCATATTCTGGAGTGTAATCTCCTTTACTTAAGGTCAACTAATTGCAAATGCTAATTCCATCTACTAAAATTTCCACAGTAACACATGGCCAGTATTTAACTAAATAAATGGACACCATAACTTGGCTAAGTTGACACTCAAAATTAACCATTGTATCTCCCGTCTAGAAATGGAAATTATTCCTGGTACTCTGCTAGATATGCTGCATTTGGAATTTTACTAAATCTTTTTTTAAAAACAGGTATCTTAATTTATTGGATGCATATTAAGTACACAGCTAAAAAGGGATAAAAGCACCACTCTCCCAAACAAGAGACAATAAATAGAATAAAGATGGCTGCAATTACACAAATGGAATGATCATAATATGAAATATGCGATCTTCGATAACAGTCATTTGTTTTAGAACTAATCTTTGCAATGAAAAATCAGTTAGTTGAAACCATGGAGGCAGTAGATTATGTATGTCATTTAAGTATTACTTCAGGGCTTTAAACTACAATTTTCTTGGTGGTATTTATGTGTGAGAGGAAAAGAAATGTTTACTGGAGATAGCGGTCAGATTTCAGGGCACATGATGTAGCAGTAAAGTTTTAATATCATACAGAAAAACAAGTTCATTAGTTATTTTAGAAATGCCACCTAAACTAGAACGATACTTGTTAATAATATATTCCATCCTTAACTCTTTTCTAAGTCTATAAACTACATCAAAGGAAGCTATGGAAGTTAAAATTTTAACTAAGAAAGGAACTCAGACTAGCTTTAAATTTTCTAATATCCACTGAGTTTACCACAAAATACCTTCCTGTATAGAAATACAAATTGTAAGCTATAACATCTCATTTTCTGATGATGCAGCATTACTGCATTTATATTAAAACTCCATTCCTTAGAAGAGCTTTAG
The DNA here is from genome assembly GCF_023851605.1 of Tamandua tetradactyla. Classification (NCBI taxonomy): domain Eukaryota; kingdom Metazoa; phylum Chordata; class Mammalia; order Pilosa; family Myrmecophagidae; genus Tamandua; species Tamandua tetradactyla. Next base: position 47,567,084 of record NC_135331.1, read on the forward strand.
TTCTCTTGGGCTGTCTCACTCTCGGAATCCATACACAGAGCTTGGCATTAGGACAGGATACAAAAATATCTGTTTCATTTTCCAATTTTTTAAAAACTGTTCCGATGAAGACACACAAGGTTAATGGTCTTTTAACACATCTGGCAATTTGAAATTGTTCTCTTGAAGAAGCCGAGAATATCTCACTGGTGTTAGAAACTTCAGCTCTTTAAATGTACAATTTGATCATCAAACTGCATCTTCTTTTTTACACTTTGCAAGTACGGCATGGTAGAGATATCTAATAAAGCAGCTCGCTCTGGCATCTTTATCGGGGTTTTTAGCATCAGTGATGGGCTCTTTTGTTTTGTCCTCTTGTTCTTTTTCATAATCTCGAAATATCGAATTTCTATGTTGTTTATTTTCTATGTTGGTATTTCCTATTGTCCTGGCTCCAGGTTAATACCTGTATTTTCAGTGTTGACTTCTTGGATTCGTTCCATGGCTGCATAAGCCTCAGTATTTTCTCTAAAATTAACTTCTTCTTGACTTTTCCGTGTTAGAATATCTACAATTGCATGTCGCATCTCTTCCATAGGCTGAGCCCCTGCCAGAATGGCTTTCTCATAGATTGTGATAATAGTTTCAATAGGACTTGTGATTGATTCAAGATGTGCAAGACATATCCGACATTTAACAAGCTTTTTCACATCTGGAATTTTTAACTAGATCATTCAATGTGGCCAGGATTTCTTCTTTTGAGCATCTCTCAATAATTAGGTTAAGGCATTCACAAATGTCTTGTTTACTTTTTCAGTAAATAGTCTCTGTTCATCTGCTTCTGCCATGGTTGTCCAGAAAGACCCAACTGGTTTTTCATTTTATCCTTCAGGTTCTAGCTGGGTAAACAGAGAGCTAGGAGGCCTTTTCTGCACTTCTTTTGCTAGCATTCTCCTCAGTCAGATGGGTTTTTCTGTCTTCTGCAGTTTGTCTGGGTTGAGCTGATCTATGAAAGGTTACTTTGGCTGCAGTATATGTTCGCTGGTCAATGATTTTGAACTGTTCTCTCAGTTTGGTATTAGAAGATAAAGTAGACCTGGTTATAACTTCAGAAGTCAGGGTTCTTGACAATGTCTCATTTCTTTTTGTGTCTTGAGAAGAATTTATTTGGACCCTAGATAAATCTGCTTTTAATTGTAATGGTCCCCTTCCAGTAGGCCTTTCTGGATTGTAAGGTTGGCAGAAGTTTAATTTGGTGCCCTGTTTCACCTTGTCCTGGGTATTATCATGGTGACTTCGAATAGGAGGTTGCACAAGTTGCCTGTCCTGACATGTAGTGCTCATAAATTTCATGGTAGTTAGGTTCGAGGTTCTATTACTTTTCACTATTACACTGTTGGTATTTATAGGCTGAGACCTTGTGGCTTCAGAGATAGTAGCTGAAAGTTTCTTGGTTGCCAAAGAACTCACATCTTTGACTTGTAAAGATTTCCTAAATGAATTAACCTTAGACTGGACAATTTGGCCACAATACGATCCCAGCAGCACAGGTTTCTTAGGAATGACAGCAGCCTCTTGCTTAGATTTCTTTGCAGTCATTTGTTTTTGTTTTTACTTTTCTTTTTTTTTTTTAAGTGAAATGCCTGGGTAATTGTCATACATTGATTTGGGGGATCATCTTTAATCTGTAACAACTGAATAGTTTGATTATTATCCTCAAAATTATATGTATCAACTGCTATAGTTGAATTGGTTGTTTCATTAGAAAATTTTAAAGGAATATAATTTTCCTCCATCCTTATGTTATTTTTGCTCTCTGTAGATCTATTGGTATTTCCTTTATCAGCCATTTTCTGTTTTAAGTTTCGGAACTTTTGTCTCTTCTTGGACCTGGTATTCAGTTGTCATCTTTCTCCAGTTTCCACAATCTTATTAAATCTTAATCTGTCTTGTCAGTGCCATATTCTCTCTGCTGGTGGATACAACCCACCACTGCCTAATGAATTATCTTGAGACTCCACTTGGTAGTAATCTTGTTTTATATATACCGATCTCACACACCTCCAGGGTTTTGGTTTACATAATCTCTTCATTCAACAATTCTACTCCTATAGAATTCTACTTGGCAAAACGCTGCATTCCCCCTTTTTGGCTTTGACTTCCACTAGGAGTTTTTGGAACGGCCCAAGTGCAAGGGCCCTTCTCTCCGTGAGATCCTGGGATACTTCCTTTTAAAGGGACCCAAATTGCACTAACTAGTGCCTCTTATTCCACATATCACATCTTAACTTCCCCACTAAATTGTGAGTCATTAGATAATTGAGACAAAAGCCTTGTATGCCATTTTGCCAAGCACAATGCTGGCATTAAATGGCAATCAATATGTAAATGTTAGATTAGCAAACCCTTCAAACCAACGTGTCTTTAAGAATCACTTTTCTCCAGGCAAATTTTGACTTCCCTAAAGGGGTTTATTAGAATATTTCCTAGGGGGCAGAGGAATTTTTTTATATGGTCATTAAATATGTCCAGAACTATTCCCTTTTTTAAAACAGTGCATATATTTTCTAGTTAAGAGTAATACAAGAGTGAGTATTTGAAAGTACACAGTCCTAAATCTTGAAAATGGGTTTGACAGTAGTATTTAGATGGCAGTGTTGCTTTCGCATGCTAATTTCTCAGATGATACATTTTTCTCTTATTAATTAGAGTGGTATTTTCTGTCTAAGAACAGTTTTGTTTTTTAATTCCAGAAATAATCTCATTTTTAAAAAATTACAGATTCAGGAATAAATCATTGTCAGAAAAATGGTTATGAGAATATTATCAACACATTTAATTTTACGTTTATCTCAAAGAAGCAATGATAGTCTCCAAACTCAAAGAATTCTTTGCAGGAATGAAGTACACTTTTTAAAGACCTTTTAAGTGGTCTAATGATAAGGACATGGAGTTAGAGTGAAGAATTATAAATCTCATCATTGGCTTTTTACTGCAACCAATCTTTTCTTCTCTTAGCTATTATTAATTTTTTGTAACTTCAAACAATTGCCCTTTGAGGTAGAATTTTCACCAATCCATAGCATAAAAATGATAGTGTCATGATTTTATTGATGATTTTTAGGAAAAAAGTGTGACTAATATGTCTACATTTTTATCCTTGAGTATTACAATATTCAAATGGTCCTGTGGATTTTTAGAACTGTGGATTTTTAGAAATGTTTGACAGCTTATTGGTTGTTTCATTTGACATTTTTAGGTACTAAGAAGAAAATGTTTTCTTGTAAAAATATTCTGTGAATATTTTCTAATTATCTTACTAATTAAATTTAATTGATTGCTATTCACTTATTATATAATTAAATTAAAATATAATTGAGACTATATTTTCTTGTACTAGAAAGAAGCATAAGGCCACTAATAGAATATACTAATACAAGGAAGTTTGAACCAATAGTGATGTCATTATTAAAATGGAAAATTGAGAAGGGCTTTCTATTTGGGGGGATAAGTTGATGATAAGTTTGTAGTAAGACAAATTGAATGCTTTATATTTTACTAAGGAATGCAATTGCTAATGATTTGTAGGCGATATTTAGAAATTTTGTACAATTTGCTTACTTGCCATGGCTATAGAAAGAGTTTATTTTAGAAAAAGTACTATAGAAGGATGATGATTATCATTCTGTATCTCAGTGATTGAAATTACTGTTTGTAATCTCTATTTATTGTCTCTTTACATTAGTAATCACTGTGAAGCAATGGAATTATTGATTAGTTCATTAACCTTGCACTTCATTGCTTTTTGAGGAAAACACTGGATACTTGCATTTAATTTTGTTAGATTTTACTTATTTCAGATTAGAGCCTTTCTCTTATTTCTTCTTTCCTCTGTACATCATCTCCAGTTACCATTTATTTATTTGAAGCCAGATGTATTTATACAGGTTGTCTTTCTTGGATTCCTATCCATGTTAAAATTTCACTTAACGTCTCATTTATTAGTACATCATTCAAAGAAAAACCTAATTCATTTCAAAGGGTATTACTTTTTAATTTCTAGGAATGTTTTTAAAAGGCAGGATTAATTCAAATATGCTGAATGCTCCCAGGAAAAAAATCATAGTGAGAAATTAATCTATGGAATTTCACTAGAGATATACATAATCCATATTAATGCTAGTATTTTGGAAACATTCTCATATTTCTAGAGTTTATGGTTACTTTAGACTTGGTAGACCACTTTGTTTAAGTAATTTTTAAGGTTTTGTTTTTGTGAAAGGAGTATGGGGAGGAGAAAAGGAAAGGAAACCTCTGAAACAAAATTGTTGTTGAGTTGATTAGTTTTAAAACAGCTGAAAAGAGTTCTACTAACTAGGTTGTTAAATACGATGTTGGAACAGTTTTATACACATTAAAATAGAAGATAGCATAATAAAATGAAAAGAGCATAAATTTAGAATTCAACAAACCTGAGAATAAATTACAGCTTTGCCTCTTCTGTTTAACCCCATTGGTAATATTATGTAATTATGAAACTTTTACCAGTTGAACACAGAACAACCCCTGAATTTGGTTTCCTCATCTATGTGAAATAGGAATAATGATGATTTCCTTATAGACTTATTTTACAGCTGAGAGATCATGCATACATTTGAAGGGTCTACATTTGAAAGAGTGCTTGTTGTTCAATTAAAAGTTATTATATTATATTGCTATTATCAAGAATCAGTGAAGAGTCACATTACTGAACGTTCTTTTCCCTATTAATTTCACCATTTCCCTATGATAAGTACATATTCTATCCTGAGCATGTTAATGTGGTTTCTTTCTGAAATTATGTTATTGAAGGGTGAGTATTGTTGTATTAATAGGACAAAGGCTCTTTTATAGTTAATATTCAATTCTATCTAATTATCAGAATAGTGTTACATCTTTTTAAGCTATGCAAATATTGGTTAATGATGATAATCTAATATTAGGAAGTCATATAAAATAGAAATAGCCTTGACTTTTTCTTATCATGTAACTTTGAACAACTCACTCCCCAGCACACACATATTTGCATTTCATTTTTGCTTTGGAAGATTTCTATTTCTGCTTTCATCTGTAATTCTGTAATGCATTGCTTTAAGCCACTGATCTCTTTTTTGGTGAATTTTGAATATAATGAAATGCAATAGTAAAAATATAATACATATTGAACAAATATTAAATATATAAAATATAAAATATTTTTAAATAGGTAAACACTAATAGGCAGGAGACATGAAAATAGTTTATAGTTAGAGAAACTCTTCTCGTTAATTAACTAGTAGAAGAGAGAATGAGAACTGAAAGAGAAAAACTGCCAGCCAAAAATATTCTTTATCTGACAAAACCGCCCTTCAAAAAATAAGGAGGAGTTTAAAATATTCACTGAAAGATTTTATCAAAAAAATACATGCCCTACAAGAATTATTAAAGAGAGTTCTATAGATTGAAAGGAAAAGATAAGAGAGAGTGGCTTTGAGTGTGAAGAAATGCAGCGAGTGTAATTAAAAGAGTAAATTAAAAACCCAATAATACTGTAACCTCAATGTATAACTCTACTCGTTAATTTCTATAGTCAGAATACAATTGAACAAGAAAAGGCATAATTCCAGAAAAAAATGGACATGCAAAACATATAGTGGTAAGGTGGGACCAAACAACATAAAGAAGAGAAACAGAGGGTCATGGGAGCAGCCAACATGTGTACTATTGAAGTTAGTTTGGTACCTTTTCTAATTAGTAGACTGTAGATGTAGGTTGTGTCATGTAAACCCCATGGTAGCCACAAATAAAATATTTTGAAATTATAGACAAACAGAAATGAGGAAGGGATCAGATAAAGAAAAGGAGGTTGTAATAAAGGAAAAAAGAGACAAAACAAAGATATGACATATAAAAACCAAAGGACAAAACGACTGAATAAATACTGCCTTCATGGTAATAACAATGAATATTAATAAATTCAGCTCCCAAACCAGAAGGCACAGAGTGGCAGAATGAATAAAAAGCATAACCTAACTATATGTTCTTTTCAAGAGACTCACCTTAGACTCAAAGACACAAATAGGTGGAATGTGAATGGCCTGAAAAAGATACTCCATGCAATCATAATGAAAAAAGAGCTTGGGTAGCTATATTAATATAGAACAAAATAGACTCTAAGTTAAAAGCTGTTAAAGAGACAAAGAGTGACACTGTATATTAATAAAAGGGACAATCCACCAAGAAGAAATAACAATCATAAATACATATGCACCTAACCATAGTGCCCCAAAATACATGAGGCAAGAACTAGCCTAACTGAAAAGAGGAAATAAGCATCTCTATAATAATAGTCGGGGACTTCCATACACTACTCTCATCAACAGCTGAAACATCTATACAGAAGATTAATAAGAAAACAGAGAACTTAATTAATATGACAAATGAACCAAACCTAATAAACGTATATGGAATACTAAACCCCCAAAACAACAGGATGTACATTCTTCTCAAATGCACGTGGGTCACTCTCCGGGCTAGACCACATATTGGTTTATAAATTAATTTTTAAGATATTGAAATTATGCAAAACATCACTCTGAATGTACTGGAATTAAGTTTGAAATCAGTAACAGGCAGAGACAGCAAAATTCATAACTGCACAGAAGTTAAATAACACACTCTTTAACAATCAGTGGATAAAAGAAGAAATTGTAAGGTAAATCAGAGGGATAACATTACTACTGACCCCACAGAAATAAAAATAATAAGATTAGGAAACTATGAAAAACTGCATGCCAAAAAATTAGACAACCTAGATGAAATGGACAAATTCCTAGAAACATATGAACAGCTTACAACTATAAAAGAAACAGAAGGCTCCAAGAGACGAATTTACAAATAAAAAGATTGAATCAGTCATCAAAAACCTCCCCACAAAGAAAAGCCCAGGACCAGATGGTTTCATAGGTGAATTCTGCCAGTCATTCCCCCAATAATTCATACCAGTTCTCAAATTCTTGCAAAAAATTGAAGAAGAGGGAATACTACCTAATTCATTCTATGAGGCCAACATCACCCCTTAGTTCCAAAGCCAGATAGAAATAATACAAGAAAAGATAACTGCAGACAGTTTTTATTATGAATATAGATAAAAATACCCTCAAAAAAACGATTGCAGATAAAATCCAACAACACGTTAAAATAATTATATAACATGATCAGGTGGGTTTTATCCCAGGTGTTCAAGGGTAGTTCCATTTAAGAAAAATAATTAATGTAATCACATGGTCATCTCCATTGAAGCAAAAAAGGCATTTGACAAAATCCAGCATCATTTCTTGATTAAAACACTTGAAAAATAAATAAAAAGGGCCGGGCCATGGTGGCTCAGCAGGCAGAGTTCTCACCTGCCATGCCAGAGAACGGGTTCGATTCCTGGTGCCTGCCCATGTAAAAACAAACAAAGAAATAAATAAATGGAAACTTCCTTAACATGATAAAGGGCATATATGAATAATGCATAGCTAACATCATACTCAATAGTGAAAGACTAAATGCTTTCCCTCTAAGATACAGAACAAGATAAGTATGCCTACTATCACCACTGCTATTCAACAGTATACTGGAAGTTCTAGTTGGTTAGGCAATAAAAAGACATAAAAGGCATGCAAATTAGAGAGGAAGAAGTAAAACTTTCACTGTTTGCAGATGACATGACCTTATACATAGAAAGTCCCCAAAATTTTACAACAAAGCTACTAGAGCTAGTGAACAAGTTTAACAAAGTAGCAGTGTACAAGCTCAACATGCAAAAATCAGTATACACTAGTGATAAGCAACCTGGGAAATTCCATTTATGAAAGCAACTAAAAAAATCAAATATCTAGGAATAAATTTACCAAGGATGTAAAAGACTTGTACACACAAAACCACAAAACATTGCTAAAAGAAATCAAAGACGTAATTTAATGGGAAGACATTGTCTGCATTCATGAATTGAAAGATTAAATATCATAAAGATGTCAATTCTACCCAAAATGGTTTAGAGATTCAGTGCAATCCTAATAAAAATTCCAATGGCCTTCTTTGCAGAAAAGGAAAAGCCAATTATCAAATATATTTGGAAGAGCAGGGGACCCTGAATAGCCAAAAATATCTTGAAAAAGAAGTTGGAGGACTCACATTTTTTACTTTAAAACATACTGCAAAGCTACAGTGATCAAAGCAGTATGGTACTGACACAAAAATAGACAGATTGACCAATGGAATTAATTTGAGAGTTCAGAAATAAACTCTCCCTTCTATGGCCAATTGAATTTTGACAAGGTTGCCAAGTTTGCTCAATTGAGAAAGAATAGTCTCTCCAACAAATGGTGCTGGGAGAACTGAATGTCTATATATGAATGAATGAAAGATAAACCCTATCTCATATCATATACATAAATTAACTCAAAATAGGTCAAAAACCTAAATATAATCAACAGGACTATAGAACTAGAATAAAATGTAGGGATGCATCTTCAGGATCTTGGTTGTTAGATTTTACACCCAAAGCACAAACATAAGAAAAAAACTAGATAAATAGAAAAATCTTTTGTGCATCAAAAATTTTTATCAAGAAGGTGAAAAGACAACTTATTCAATAGGAGAAAATATTTGGGAACAAATATCTGATAAGGTTTCATATTCAGAATAGTAAAAGAAATCTTGTAATTCAACACCAAAAAAGCAAAACCCAATTTAAAAATGGACTGTTGTTGAATAGAAATGCCTACAAAGCAGATACACTAATGGCCTAAAGGCACTTGAAAAAAATGCCTTAACCTCACCATTGCATTAGGAATATCATTTCACACCCACTGGAACGGCTATTTTAAAACTTACAAGTATTGGAAAGGATGTGGAGAAATAGGAATACTCATTGCTGGTGGCAATGCAAAATGGTGCAGCTAAAAGTTCGGCAGTTCCTCATTAAGCTAAGTATAGATTAACCATATCACCCAGCAATCCTGCTACTAGGCATATGCCCCAAAGAATTGAAAGCAGGGACTTGAACAGTTGCATACTGATGTTCATAGTGGCATTATTCACTATTGCCAAAAGATGGAAGCAACCCAAGTGCCCATCAACCAATGAATTGTTAAGCAAATGTAGCATGTACATACTTTGGAATGTTATTCAGACATAAAAAGGAAGGAGGTCCTGATGCATTTCACAATGTGGATAGAACCTTGAGAACATTATGATGAATGAAATAAGCCATACACAAAAGTATATATTGTGTTTGATGTCAGTCATATGAACTAATTAATACGTGCACAACCATAGAGTTAGAATCTAGAAGATAAGCTTCCAGGGGATAGAGGAGTATTAAAGAATGGGGAGTTGACTCTTAGTTTGTACAAAATTTCTATTTAGGTTGATTGTAAAGGTTTGAAAATGGATGATGGTGATGGTAGCACACTACTGTAAGTGTAATTAACATCACTGAATTATACAGGTGAACATGGTTAAAGGGGGAAACTTTTGGTCATATATGTTACATAAAGCATAAAAGAGTGAACCCTATTGTAAACAATGGACTACAGTTTATAGCACCATGTAAGCATGTTTTTTAATGAATTGTAAAAAATATCCGATACTAATGCAAGTTATTAATAATAGGGTGGTATATTGGAAAAAAAACAGACCCAACAGAAGATAGTTAATAGTAGTATTTTAATAAATTTTCATCAATTGTAGCAAAGGTGACTACTGTTAAAAAATTAGTACGTTTGCAAATATGTATCAGCTGTAACAAATATTCCACACCAAAGCAAGGTATTGGTGGATGGGGTGCTGAATGCAAATGCTGTATTTTATGTGATTACTCTTTAAACACACAACTTCTCTAATAAAGAAAATAAATTTAAAAAAACCCTAATCAACAGTTGTTGCAATTTCTGTAGAAAAGATGATTCCTATTCTGAGTGTTAATTCTCAGAAGATACCGTAAGTGGGGACAAAATATTTTAAGGGTATGGGTAGGTTGGGAAATACTCAGTTCTGGAGAACTTTCACTTTGGAGGACATTTCTTTTTTCATGTCTCCTCATCATGGGAAAGCCTATATTGCCAAAATAACATAGGGAATCCTGCAGAGACCCCTAGCCATCCCAATGGTTTCTCTTATTTTTTGGAGCTACTGCAAATTTGGACTCTGAAGATATTGAAGCTCTTAGGAACTCCCTACAACACTCATTTTTAGCCATTCAAGCGTGTATTTGATTTTTGTTACAATTTAACTCTCAAAACCAAAATGAAAATGATGTGTTTTGAAGTTAATGTCTGAAAGATGTTTAATGCCAGCACTAAAATAAATGCTTAAACATCAAAACACAAATTATCTGCATTAAAACAAAACAAAGCAAAACATGACTGTTGTGTCTTTGAACAGAGACCTTTTAATGAGATTCTGGGTTTTTTTTTTTGTTTTTTAGTAAAGTTTGTTTTTTTTCCACAGAAACCGCTGGCTCATTGACAGCCAAAACACCTTTGCAGCAGTGTGAATGGGCTTTCAGTGACTGTCAACAATGACTGGAGGAAACGATCCATGCATTTGACTTTTTGCATACTGAAATTACTTGAATACATATTATCTTTCAATGCAACAGATTTTGGAATGGAAGGCAAATGAAAAAAATCCCATGTCTTTATTGTTTATCTATTAAGCTCTCTTCTTTTCTCTCTGCTCTTCTCCAGTCAAGAATTAGAGTTATCAGGAAAACAGGCAACAATCAGCAATAACTCACTGCATGAGGCATTCCTTCATGTATGTAGCACTTTTTGGAAATACGAAGCAGTTTAGCTATAAAAAGTCCTAAGGCATTCTCTTCCTTCCTTCCTTGGCTGTTCAACAATGCCAGTGCCAGAGGCATGGGGAATCTCCATGGCCCCAGCAGCTTCTCATTCTCAACATCTGAATATTTGTACTCAGGAGAAGAGGTGGATTGAGGGCTAGAATGAAGGCGTTTGTTGTCAGGAGAGTTCTGAATTGGAGCAAAATTAGTCACTCTTCCAACTGTCACAAGAATAATTGTTATGTGATGGCAATTTACTGTAAACTACTGTATTCTGCTGTCAATAACTGAAACAGCATTCAGCTGGGAAATGAATAATTTTCACTTAAGTTGTGTTGCTGGCAAAGTAAACTTTTCAGAGAGACGTGCCATATAGAAAATGAAGATCAAATACCAGAATCAGTGTAAAAATCTCACAGTGAAAACAGCTGAGCAGAATCTTCAGAAATGACTTGATTAAGATATATCATGGAATTAGATGAATTAAAGAGACAAGGGTTTACCCAAATAATATTATACACGTTTTGAAGGAAAAATAAACTTATTTTCATTTATCTCAATTATGGATAATAGGGGAATATACATATGTGCATCAATCAGTAAATGGCTGCATTGCCCAATCTCTTTACGAAAGGACATGCTACTATTTGTGCTCTGAGAAGCGATTCTTTATGTAAGGCACCAGTTGGTCTGGAGGAGCAAAATTTAAAAGCTAAGAAAAATGAGTCTGACACCGTGACATTCTATCAGCTAAACACAGGATACATTTTACCAGAGGAAGCATATAGATATTAAGAGAATTGCTTAAGCTGGCATTGAAGCGTACATTCACGTCATTTATCTTCTCAAGTTGAGCCAAGATCCAATAAACTAAGTGAAATTACAATTGAATATGAACTGAATTATGTATAATAAATAAGATCATGTTTCACTAAACATGTGCTCTACCACTGAGCTATAAGATACAGGGTATTCCGCTAAAAAAAAATCATTCTTCAAGATCTAAACATTAAGAAAAGACTCTTTACTGGTAAGTGACACATGCTAATGTGGGTAGCAGTAAAGAAAGAAACCAATCCAGAAGTTTTCTAATTTGTTGAAGTCACATAGTTTAAACACTTTTAAAAATAGAAACTTGGCCAAGCATTGACATTATTTGGTTGTCTTTTTGATGTGGAGTTTAGCTCCTCTTGGAAATAATTGCATCAATATAGGGTGAATTTAAATATGTAGTCTGAAAAGGGGATTAAAAAGGGGGGAAATAGACTTAGTAATACTTTCTTTTATTTTTGAATAGGAAATACGAAAGAAATCATAACTGTCACTAAAGTACCTATAGGTAATACCTTTCTTGGTTGATATGTCCGTGAACCTCACATGTTTTCAAGGAATCCTAAGGTTAAATGGGGAGAATTTATGATAACTTAGCATGCAAACCAGTTCCATAAAAGTTTCTCTGTTTCTGTTTTTCTTTTTTCTTCCCCAACAGAAAGAAAACTTTCTTGAAAATAAAATAAATACAATTGAGCAATAACCAAAAGCTCATGACAATTAACTTTTAGTTTATGACCTTTAAGATGTTAAAGAAAATTTTAAAGGAACTCTATTTAGGGTAGAGCGATTCTGTTATCTTGTCAGGAAGGAAATGGCTGCTTGGTCTCCACCTTCTATGGTGAGTAGCAAAGGAGATAGCGTAACTGGAAGTTCTGTGGGTCTGTAAAATACTACATAGAGATATGACTTGTTAAATAGCCAGGCGATCCATATGGTGTGTTTTCCTTTACGGTGAAGCTAGTCCCCATGCATTTCATTTATTTTCCTCTTTCCCCTGTCTTAACCTTAACTGGATTAAAGAAATTTACAAAGATGCCTGATACTAAGAAATTACAATTTCTTTATATTTTTGTGATACATGTTAAGAAGCCACTAATTGAAGGTCATATGAAACGTGAATGCAGGTATAGCTTCCTTCTAGTCCTTCCCCTGGGCCCTCAATTATCTGATCCTAAAACCACCTTACACATTCATTCCACAAAACCTTTCTTCAGCATCTACTGTGTGTGAGATGTGCTGCTTGGTGCAAAGGGACTGAAGAATGAACCAAGAAAAAAAAATCCCTGCTATCAGGTTGCTTATATTCTGTTGAACAAGTGCATATCATTATACCTTTTAGAAAGTATTGATTCTTTCTTGGATAAAAATTCTCAGTTTTTCATAGCCTTTCCCTTTTCTGCTTCTTTCCCTAAGATGATAACCCAGTATTTAAGTATAAGATGTGTGCTCTATGGCCTTATGGCAGAGGTGAAGATTCAGGGTCTTTTGTGTTTTGACTCCTGGGCTTTGGGGAAATGTTACTTGTCTATTTAGTGAGAGACAGGTAAGCAGTCAATTACATTACAGTGTTGCTAGCACTGTAAGAGAGACATGCCTACTACATTGCACAACTCCAAGGTCACCATTCACATATACCATGATGGGAATAATACTCGCTGGAGTTGTGCAGTGCACAACCTGTGCACCCAGATGTGGCAGCCCTGAAAACAGTACAAAGGAGGAGCATGTGATTCAGTCATAGGAGTCAGAAGAAGCAGCATATATTGTGAGTCTTAAAGAGCGAGCACGAATTGCCTGGACAAAGGTGGAGGAGGGTGTGCTTTTAATGAATAAGGCTCAGAAAGACAAAAGCCTAGAGGACAGAAAATATGATTCATGAAGGATTTAAAAGGAGTTCATTTCAGCTGGAGTATTTAGAGGAGAAGATAAGAGGTGTGGAGGGAGGAGACAAACATCATTTCATAAATAACCCTATAAACCATATTAAGAGGTCTGACCTAAGGGTACTTGGAATCACTGTAAGATTTTTAAGCTGGGGACATATAAAGGGCATATTGCATATTAGAGACATTGCATTTTGGAATTTACACATTAGATTTGCTTTTAAGTTGCTTTGAGCTGAATAGATGAGAGGAGCAGATTAGTGAGGAATCTGTGGCAACAGTCCAGTTTAAAGAGAAAGGGGCTGGGCCTGGTTTTACCTTTGGAAGTTAGCAATAAATATTTGAGAAATGATTGAGAGTACATTGTCAATTGGGTGTGGGAACTGGGAGAGAAGAGTAAGGGATAATATCCTCCTCAGCGATAAATCAATATATTAGGGAAAAGAGCCATTTTCTGAAATAGAAGGCAGGGATGAGGGAACTGGAAGGAAAGAGGAGCCCAGTCTTTGACGTACTGAGTTTTAGTTTCCTGAAAGTTATCTAAGTGGAGATAGTTAGGAAACTATTGTAGTACATAGCTCTGACATCCAAAAGAGCAATCTGGGAAAGGGAGATAGATTTGGGGAAAGAGGATTAATCTATGGATACTAACTATAACCATGGTACGGGAGGCATTTCCAAGAGAGAAGATAGCTGATTATGCCCTTTTGACTCAAATCATTATAATCATAATAATTTGATAAAGGCTACCCTAAAAACACAAAACCATGCAACATTTTTGTATAGTGGGTGCTATGGGTTCCTGGAAGTAGGAGAAATGGATGATAGTTATCTTGATTAAATACATAATCATAAGAAAAATATAGAGTTGAATCATGTGTTATAGACATTTTATAAATAGTATCATACTGTCCTTGTTACTCAGTGACTTGCTTTTTTCTCACTAATTTGGCACTTTGACACATAGGGATCTAACACATTTACTTAACTGCTTTATGGTATTCTTTGTGAAAACATAACCCTATTTACCTAGTCTCTTGTTAATGGACATTTAGATTATTCCCAATATATCACTTGCATTAAGGAGCTTTACTGAACATGCCTATGCATGGTTCCTTGTGCACCTGTGCAAAAGTTTGCCCAAAGGACATACTTAGAATTTGCTAAGTCAAAGCATTTGAACACCTTCAACTTATTGCATGTTTCCGTGATGTCCTCCTAAGTACTCTGACCAAATTATCTTTTTATCAACGTGATGAAATCCTTTCCACATTCTCTCCAACACTTGCATTGTAAAACTTTTACATTTTTGCTAGTCTAATGATTGTGAAATACTAAGTCATTATTGTTTTGACGTGAATGTTCTTGTTCATTTGTAAGTGTGAACATTTTTTCATTTGTTGATTGGCCACTTGGATAACTTAGTCTCTAAATTGTATGTGCTTTGTCCACTTATTGACTTGGTGGTTTGTAATTTTCTTATTGATTATATATATAAATATTCTTGCATTCCTTACTTATAAGACAAGTATGTTTTCTGTTCTGTATTTAGCTTTTTTATTTGTGGTGAATTTGATAAAGAAAACTAAAATTTTCTTTTATGTTAACGGTATTTTTAAATCCTGTTTTAAAAAAAAATTTCCATGCTACCAGATCAGAAATATATTCTCCTAAATTTTCTTCTAAATATTGTTGTTTTGCTTTTACATTTGAGCCTTTAGGTCATCTGGAATTTCTTTTTGTGGTGGAAGGGTAGAATTTTATACCATAGGAAAATCAAATTTTTGAATAATATTTAAATAATTAAGCCCTGTATTGAATAATCCATCTCCCTCCACTAATCTGCAACACCATTTCTTTCATATTGCAAGCTTCCTTACAGGCAGGCTTCTCCATTATGTTTCATCTTGTATTTGTCCATCCCTCTGCCAATACCATACTGTTTTAATTTCGGTTGCTTTATAATAAGTCTTTTTATTAGAAATAGGGCTTATTGATGTAAATTCTTATTGATATAAATTCTTCTTCCTCTTCCAGAACATATTGGTTATTCTTGACCTTTGGTTTTTTATGCCTTCAATGGTTAGCTTATCAAATGAAATCCTTACTGGAGATATACCGAAACTATAGATAAATGTGTATAGAACTTTATTATCTTTTACTAAAATCCATTTTGAATAAATAGGCATTCGGAAGGCAAGAAACATTCAAATTTACTAAACTGGGCTAACCATGTGGAGAGGGGCGGGTTCTTATTTTCCTTTGTGCCAATAGTATAGTAGCCAGCAGGGGCTGAATATGCTTCTTGATTAACTGACAGAAGGAATGCAGGAATTAATGCAGGCTTCCTTAAGATCGTGCTGGTAGTGAGGCTAAGCTCTATCTGTAATAATTCACTCATAGAGAACGAGGATAGTTTATTTTCTTAGTTCCTTTGTCCACATATGGTAGATCCTCATATTCCTGCTGACAAAAGCTATAAGATTTATTTTTTAAATTAAATTTATAAGAGGTATTTTCATTGCCTCTTAAAGAAACCTTTGCCATGGAGGGCATGTATCTTAGAAACAACTTGTGTATTCATACATTCAACATATTTTACTGAATGTCTTCTAGGTTTCAGGTTCTTTCCTAGGCACTGGCAGAATATAACGGCGAACAAAAGATTCAAAAATTTCTGCTCTCATTGGAGTGGGTAGAATTAAAAACACAATAAGTACCTAATTACATATGTTAGAAGTAAGATGTGCCATGGAAAATAAGAAGCGGGAGTGGTGGAGGGGTGAGTTGGTGGTAAGGGGTTTGCAATTTTATGTAGGATAAGTGTGGTCCTCATTGAGCAGGTGACAAAACTTGAAGGAGGTGATGGGACAAAACACAAGGATATCTGGGGGAAGAGTGTTTCAGGTAGAGAGAACAAACTACACAAAGAACGGATGCAGACCTTGGCTCATGTGTCTGAAAAATAACAAGAAGCCCAGGATGACTGAAGTGTAGTGATGGGAGAAGAGTGTAGAGAAGAGAGAATAGGGGACATGGTAAGAGCCTTTATAGGCTATCGCAAGGACTTTAGCTTTTGCCTTCAGCATTGCATAAACTTGCCTTCCCGTGAAAGCTGTTCCTGTAAGAACATTATTCTTCTACAGCATGTTTCATAGCCTTTTCCAACTAGATCATTATTTTTTGAAATGTCTATTCATGCATGCTAAGAGAAAGTTTTAAAATGCCATGTCACTACAAAGGCTTTAAGTTGACCTCTAAAATGTTCATAATTATTTTATATAGATACAAAGCCTATGGATTCTGGTATATTGTAAATATTTAAAATCAACAGTTGCATCACTCTCAACTGTAGTGGACTCTTAATACCTTAGCAATTTGTGAGTATCATCATCTCTTTAAATGATACATGAATAAGCTCTTTCTTAACAGTCAAACTTATACCTCAGCAATTTGTGTCGATCATCCATCCTTTAAATGATAGATGGACAAGATCTCCTTTAACAGTGGAAAACTTTACATGATTTCTTTATCACCTTGAATTGCAATGTCCTTGGTATCCTCTGTAGAATTTTACCTTGATGTATCTTTAATAGTCAATCATCTTACTGTATTTTGCTACATCAAAAATATATCTGGGGTGGGCAACGGTGGCTCAGTGGCAGAGTTCTTGCCTGCCATGCGGGAGACCTGGGTTCAATTCCCAGTGTCTGCCCATGCAAAAATAATAGTAATAATAAATATATATATATATATATACAAATGTAGTTCTGACTCGGAACATCAGCCTTGAGACCCACGCTCAGCAAGTGCCACTGCAGGTGCTTCCCAGCAGAACTATAGCCACTTTCAGTTTGGCCCTCATTTGCTTTCAAGTTCCTTCCATCAAATCAGATAATATCATTTGATCTTGTCCACGAGGTTCCTGAAGCAGGGAATCGAAAGAGTTGACAGATTCCCTCTGTCACAATGCTTTAATTCTCCATACAGCATGAAATACACAAAAAAAGTATGCCCCCCAAAAACTTCCTGGTGAATTCACCCAGATGCTTTCTGAAGTAGCAAATGTGTGCAGCATATCACCAGAGGCTCCACTCCCAGAGAGGATGCTGAGAAATTATTTAACGCCCATGCTGTGTTTGGGCCTGAAGGAAATTTACCGGTAAATTGCAGAAAGATGCATCTGTTTGACATTGATGTTACTGGGGAAATTAAAGTTCAAGAATCTCAGACATTGAATCCTGGTGATAGTTTGTCTACATTTGATACCCCTTACTGCAAAAGGGGTCTAGGCATTTGCTGCAACATCTGCTTTGCAGAGCTTGCACAAGCCTAAGCACAGAGAGGTTGCCAGCTCTTGGGGTATCTTGGATCAGCTGATTGTTGCTTTGGCAAGACCCAACTGTTGATAAGCAGATGTATGTGGTCACAACATCTCCTATCCCAGATGACCCAGCCTCCTCTGTTGCCTGGGGACAGAATCCCTGGGGTAAGACTCTAGCCAAAGCTGGCACTGAGGATGCAATCTTAGATTCAGACATAGACCTGAAAGAAGCTGGCTGAAATAAGCCAGCAAATTCCCATTTTTGGCAAGAAACGATCAGACCTCTATGCAGTGAAGATGAAAAAGCCCTAAGGTGCATATATCTGACATCTGATGGAACAGGAAGACAGAATTTTGCAATGTAATCAACTTGCTACTGATTTATTTGATGAAGTTTTTTTTTTCCAGCCATTTACCTTCTTGTGAGCTCTCAATTGAGATGGCGGAACATTAGCACGCTGAGGTTCTCTATGCCACATTAAATAGTTAAAAGGGTGCAGGTCACTTACAAAGACTCGGGTGGGGACTGAAGAACAGAGGAAAGGGTGCTGGCTCTAAAGCTTTTCGGTACCTTGGTTACCTCAGAGTTGCTGGTAAAAGTATCAGATCTTGGCATTTTGTTGGTTGATTCTTCGTGTCATGAACCTCTTACCCCACTTGCTGGTGTTGGAACCTATTATCTAGAAAGCATTGTCTGGTGCTACTCTTTTCCAAGCAGTATCTTAAAAGCTGCTCTTTTTTTGTCCATGAATGGTTATAGGGGAAAGAAAATGATAGTTATTTGGTGATTGCCAGAAGATGTGGCAACCCCGACCCTCAGAGCAGCTCTTTGGGCTCTATTAAATCAAGAAGGAGCTAATGATCCAGCCCTAAACTCTCCTGGTCTTGGGGAAAAGCTGTGCCAACAATGAGCCCTATGGCAGAATGACAATGACGACAGTTGGAGAAGACAACAAAAGTTTGAATCCCTACAAAAGTTTCCTTGATGGGGGTGAGTATCTGAAAACCTCATCTTTTTCTTTCTGCTTTTCTCTCTAGTAACACTTTCTAGTTCCATAGATAAAGGCAAGCCTTTCCCTTCCTTGTCAATCCTCTCATCATGCTCAGATTTTCTGGTCTAAGGGTCCTTTTGCACTATTAAAAATTAAGGACCCCAATTAACTTTTGTTTAGGTAGGTTATAGTTAGTGGTGAGCTGGTAAATGTTTACCAAACAACTGTCTGAAAAATGATTTGTAGTAACATGTGTGGTATATATATATCTACCCCTGCCCTCTTCAGACATTCTTTCCCATAACATGCCAAGCTTTTGAGCACCGTCCTTCCCAGGTACATCTTGTTTCGAGAAAAGAGCATTCTTAGATGTTTTCACAATACTCTCATGCAAGCTCCTGGCACTTAGCCACCTTTGTTCTTCAGCCATATATAATCTGTACAGCAGTCGCCATAGGTGCAGACATACTCAGGTGAATTTCTCACTGTCTCTCTGTCTATCACAAGGTAACTTCAGCTCTCTACACGTAAGTTCCCAGCGGTGACTTGAGACTGTATGTACCCCAGAAGATCATGTTTTTTAAAGCTAATCCATTGCAGGTGTAAATGTATTATTAAGTGGGGCCTTTTGATTAGGTTGTTTCGGTTGAGACATGCCCAGGTGAGTCATAAATCTGTTACTGGAGCTCTCTATAAGAGGGTGAAATTCAGATACAAAAATCCAGAGAGAAACACACAGGAAACAGAAAGATGCAGAAGCTGAGAGAGAAAGACACAGATGGAAGAGGAGAGAGAGAGAAGCAGGCATTGCCATGTCCCTGACCATATGACAGAGGAGTCCCAGATCACCAGCAGCCTGTCTTCAGGAAGAAGGTATCATCCTGATGATGCCTTGATTTGGACATTTGTGAGGCCTCAGAACTGTAAGCTTGTAAACTATGTCCCCATTTTAAAACTAACCAATTTCTGATACACTGCATTTCAGCAGTTCTAGAGAGCTAAAACATTCCCCTAACAAATAATTTTGGACTAATTATCCTGACATTTAGTGCCTCTTTCTCTGGAACCCAGCTCCATTGTAAGTGGTTTGGGGCAGTCCCAGAGTATCTTCCCCAATTTTTAATTTTTTTTTTACATTAGTATTTACATTTATTTCATGTATGCAATTTACACAGTCATTATTGAACAAAATTGGAATGCAAACAAATATACAAATATCATAAGAAGCATTATCACATAAAATAACTGGCACTAGTGTTATAAGCACATTAATGGAACTGGTGAGGAAAAGTGATGGAAGAAGACTGCAGTCCATGACATTTTTTCTTTTTGTCAAAAGAGAATGCTCAGTAGCACCATAATGGCAACACTTAAAAGAAACACATAAGATGGAACATTTTTACTACTATCATTGAGGTTAACCTGCTTCATTTAGGAGAATTATACAGGAAATTAACAATAGGCAGTATTTTGGCCAACTTCTGCTTATGTCAGCTAAACATCTTCCATAGACAAAAGCAAAAAGAAATAAAGCCAACTGTACGTAGAACCCTCTCCTTTTGTGTATTTGTACAAACTCTGCACCATGCTTTGATTTCATGATTGAAGAAAATATATGCAAGTATTTAAAAACTGAGGTTATGTAAAGTTATTCACTAAAGCCTGAGTGTGTCTTTGGTAGGCTAATATTCTTTCAGCATTGTTATTAATCACATTCGCGTTTATCTATTTCTGTATTTTTCTATATAATCCTAGGTGGCTAGAGAGGATACTGTGGTAAACAATACAACAAAATCCTCAAATGACCAGGGTCCTTAAAACTCAGTCTACTCCAAAGGCACCAAGAATCATTGGGGTACAAACTTCCCTTAGTGAAAGAAAGGTGATTTTAAAAATTCTTACAAACTAATAGAATTTTATTTTTCAGTGTTAAATATCTTATTTGTTGTTGTCAGTATACTTGATTACCCAATTTTAAATTTTGGGATGAGTCCTGCTTCAGATTCAGCAGGACAGAGCCATATCATTTGCCAATTTCTGGGGTATAAATATTGCACAATGACTGAATTTGAGCTATTGCTAATGCCATCTCTGAACATGGAGTTGGGAACAGATTTGCACAATCAGCTCTTGCAAGCTGGTGCAGTCATACTTTGGCATACTTCTGGTTGGATATAGATACTTACAAAATGAGAAAATTTTAAAACAAAAGTAAATGAGCACCCATTGCATTAATTGCAAGAGTGATGACCTCATGATGCATCATTTAATTTCTGGCAAGCAGTACTAGGTACTCACAGGAGGAGAGTGAAAAAAGCAATGGCTTTTGTTTTAATTACATGTATAATTCGGTGAAATTCAACATTTTACCATAGCTGTTACACTATGAAACAACTGCAACCAAAATAATGAATATTTCCACCCCCCTTCCGAAGTTTTCCTGTGTTGTTTTGTAATTTTTCTGGCTTGCTCATTTCATCCCCAGGTAACCACTGATCTGCTTTGTCACTATAGATTAGTTTGTACTTTCTAGAATTATATATAAATGAAGTTATGAGGTATGTATATTTTTGCTTGTCTTCTTTCACTAAGGACAATTATTTGGAGGTATATCCATATTGTGTACATCAGTAATTTGTTCCCCTTTCATTGCTTAATAATGTTCCATTGTATGGCTATACCAAAATTTGTTTATCCATTCACATATATATGTAAGTTGAAATTGAGGATTTTAAAGTTATTATTATTTCCTGTGACCATAATGCCCTAAGTGTTAAAATATATTCTTAGGATCCTGTTGCATTTACAATTCTAGAAATATACAATTGATCAAAACAACATAAATGGGAAACAAATTTTGATAAAATAATATTTAATATAAAGTATAATTTTATATCTAATATTTTAATGACATGAGTGGGTTGCTTATTACTTAAATGAGACAGGTTTAGCATCAATTTCATTTCTACTTTTCCGTTTCATTTTTGGGGGAGGAAAGCAAGGGCTGAGAAATTTGCTTATATAACTCAAGTGCATGGGACCAGACAATGTTTCTGAATTCTTTGAACTTCGGAATTATATATATCAAAACCACATCATGATATAACAAAAATTTCTAATGTGTCAGCTGGAAATTTATTTGAATCCTCCTTCAAGGTTGTTGAAAGCAAATAATTGGCAATGATTCGCAGTGCAAAAGATTTATTTTAAACCAGACTTTAAATTAATTCACTTTTTCAACACCAGCAGCAATATAGTCACATATTCCTCTGTTGTGTCAGAGATTTTTCTTCCTTGAAAGATGCAAGATTTGATATGAATGAGAACTACAATTTATAAAGAGGGCAATTAAAGCAGGAGAAGGACAATTGTGAAAGAAAACGGGAAAAAGATTGACACTAACACTTCAGAAATATTCACAAACAGATCAAATTAGGCACGATTCACATGGAAATTGAGGTTCTGAAATCAGACTTCCTTAAAAATATCTGTATACTTGCCTACTTCCTGGGGAAACTTTGTATACTTCTAGGGCTATGTGGAGTCCAGATGAAAACAACTGCATTAAATCTTTTGCTTTTTCCACGGTTGAGGTG
Source organism: Tamandua tetradactyla (assembly GCF_023851605.1). NCBI lineage: Eukaryota > Metazoa > Chordata > Mammalia > Pilosa > Myrmecophagidae > Tamandua > Tamandua tetradactyla. Next base: position 47,589,547 of record NC_135331.1, read on the forward strand.
AGAACACAATTTTATCACATCATGTAGATTGTTCCAGTAGTGGGGATAAGTTTTGTCATAAAATAAATGGAAAGCAGTATGGAAAATAACACAAGAGTAATGGAAATGATTGGTATAATTTATATTTAATGTAAATTTTGGTACAGCTTTCCATCATACAAATCTAGCACGTATTTCCATTAAGTTGATATTTCCTGCTAACTAACTTTCACTTTTTTTTTTTCTTGCATGAACAGGAATCAGGAACTGAACCCGGGTCTTCAGCATGGCAGGTGAGAACTCTGCCACTGAGCCACCATTGCCTTAACTTTTTACCAAATCATAGTAAAAGTATGTGGCCAATGTACAGTTACTTTCAATCTTGGAACCAAATGGACCATGCTTGTTTCAGAAACCTGTTAATAGAAAAAACTGCATACTTCCCTTAGAGATTCAATTTCTTTTTAAATATCACCTTTTAATGAAATTATGAAAATGGAAAATATTGTTTTAGACTAAATATATTTGCCGTGTTTCAAGAATCAAATACAGGGGAAAATGAGGTGCTTTACTAGGGACAGCAAAATATTGGAATAATGTCCTAATAGGCTGAAACAGAAACTGATTAGAACCTCAAATATAGACAAACATTTGTTCTCTAGTTCTTCCTTGGTTTAAATAAAAATGCCCCAGATGATGTGAAAGCCTTTATAAAACCTTGATATCCCTAGCTGATAAGGCATTACAATATTCCTCTTTTAAAGCATATTAAAATTTCAATAAAAAAACTGAAATCACATTTCCTACTCCATCTTTCCTTTAATGTCTATAGGAAAAAATAACTACCTATATCTACTAACTTTACATTCCTTGTGAAATTTTACTGTCAGCACCCTCATTTCCCACCTCCCTACCCTAATCTCAGTAATTTCTCCATCTTCCTTTATTCCCATGGGGTGGAGGTGGGAATTACTGCTTGCAGTGAAGTGAAGTGCCTGCCTGACTCCATGGATATTATGCTCAGGCAGAAAATATATGAGAGTGTCTGTTGGTGTTACGGAGTCCCAGTACTTGAAAATTCTTAGTTAACAAGTTCCTGTTTATTGCAAATATCCCTGAGAAGAACAGCAAGTTTCTTCCAATGTTTTATGTCCATTGGTTCAAAACCTCTATGCCGATCTAAGCCCATCTTCCTGCCTGTGAAACGTAATTGTCAAATGTGTAAAAGGATAGAGAGAAAACAGAAAAAGAGGATGATAGGAAAGCACATGCCTCACTCTTTGCCTGAGTCCTACAATTTTATCAACCCTCCCCTTTTGCTCCTCCTCCACCACCTAGCCTCTCCTCCTGAGAGCAGCCAAGAATACATCCCCAGGAATTTCAAAGAACTCCTGAATTTTACTTACACATACTATTTCTGAAGCTTATACAGTAATTTTAGTTTTAAATTTATTGAAAAAGGAAACAACTTTAGAAGAAGCAACTCAACTTTGCAATTACTGAAGGAATGGTCATTTTGAAGTCCTTTTTTTTTATTTGAAATTAACTATTTGTTAATTCTGAGCAGAATATTGTCATAAAAAGTATCATATCAACTCCATAATCAGTGCTCTTGCAAAAAAAAAAAAAAAGATCCAAACTTTTAACTTGGCCGATTAGGGCCTTTGGGTTTTGAATTCTGAATTCCTCTCTAGTTGTTTCTTACACTCTCACAGCTTTTTGGACACACTTGCCTCTTCCCAATTCTTCATCCTTGTCAAGATACTTCCCATCTCAGGGCAGTGTTACTCCCTTCCCTGGAAATGCTGTTTCACCAGTTCTTCCCTTGAACCCACCCTTATTTAAGAACTAACTAGCTCAGATGCTGGTGCCACAAACTTGGGCTTCTTGACCAGCTCTTCTAAAGGAGTCTTCCCCAACTACTCTCTTCCTAAGCACTAACTATTTCCTTTGTGGAAATGATGACTGTTCTAGTTTGCGGCCTTCCAGAATGCAACATACGAGAAACAGAATGGCTTTTAAAAGGAGAATTTAATAAGTTGCTAGTTTACAGTTCTCAGGCCAAGAAAATGTCCCAATTAAAACAAGTCTTTAGAAATGTCCAATCTAAGGCATCCAGGGAAAGATACCTGTGGTTCAAGAAGGCTCATGAACTTCAGGGTTTCTCTCTCAAATGGAAAGGCACATGGTGAACACAGTCAGGGTTTCTCTCTCATCTGGAAAGGCACATGGTAAACATGGCGTCATCTGCTAGCTTTCTCTCCTGGCTTCTTGTTTCATGGAACTCCCTGGGAGGCATTTTCCTTCTTCATCTCCAAAGGTTGCTGGCTGGTAGACTCTCTTCTTCATGGTGCTGCAGCACTCTCTGCTCTCTCTGAATCTCCTTTTCTCCGAAACATTTCCTCTTTTATAGGATTCCAGTAAACTAATTAAAACCCTTAAGCTAATTAAGACCCTTAAGCTAATTAAGACATGTCTCCACCCAATTCAACTTAACAAGAGTCACATCTCCAGGGAGATGATCTAATTACAGATTCAAACATACAGTACTGAATAAGAATTAGAAGAAATGGCTGCCTTTACAAAATGGGATTAGGATTAAAACGTGGCTTTTCTAGGGTACATACATGCTTTCAAACCAGCACAGTCGCAAACAGAATTGGTTCATTAATTCGCTCATATGTTCATTCTCTTTTTCTAAGATGGCAAGGCTCTCATCTGTCTTGTTCAATCTTGGCCAAAGGCAGGTGGACAAAAATATTGCTGTATAACTGAATGAAAAATAAAATGCTCAGACCAAAGTTATAGAATAGCTGGTGCAAACAATAAAGATGTATCCAAGTGAGATTTGCATATTTTCTAAACAATTGCAAGTGCTTTTCATTATATTCAAATCTGTTCTCTCATATTAGAATGTCTGTATCCTAACCTAGGTCCATCAAACTCTATACTCAGCATAGCAGCGGGGTGTTAGATGGCATCATAAATATGGACCAAGGTATCTTTCTGACCCAACAGTTTAACAGAGATCTATTTGAGCAACCCAATATTTCCATTTCAGAAATGTCCCCACCCACCCCACCTTACCTCGCTCTGGCTTCTATCTTCCCACCATAATGATCAAAATATTTAACCACAGATGGCCTTATAGGAAGAGTATTGATATCTTCAGGAAGAACTCTGGTGTGGCGTATGATTTATAACCCCCAGTTCTGGTCAGAAAAAAAATCAATAGATAACTGTGTGGCCTTACTGCTGCTGAACCCCTTTTAAAAGCTCAACAGGCTAAATTTAATCAAGTAAGTTTCCAGATTAATCCTCCTTCATGCCACTAAGTAGACGAAATTCGACTACAGACTAATGGGCCCAACCTTCCTGACAGCTGTTGATGCGTTGAAGGACATTATTATGGACGATGGGTGATTTGACTGGCCTGTTTTGCCTTTTCTTTTGGTTAATATAAATCCCTCTCACTTCTGCTGCTGAAAACAAATAATCTCTTTGTCTAAGTCTCAGCATCTTCCCATGCAAGTGGCTCTTTTATAAAACTATTCAAATAATTACAGACATTACAAATAACAGAGTATTAAGTAAAGAATTATGTTTCTAAAATAAGCGTTACCTATGTAGGTCTCATTATTTTTTCACAAGGGACTAATATCCTAATTTCAGCTTCTCTCTTTTTTAAAATATAATTCTGTAGCATTTAGGGGAAATGCTACATCTTTAGGGGAAAATGCCAGCAAATTGTTTTCATTTTTATTTTAAAATTAAAGGTATTAGTCGTTTCAAAAAGTCACATCTTTACTCATTAAAGGCTTAGGGTACTTTGTGAACTAATGGCAGCAGCACTATTTGGGAGCTACAATAGATGAAACCTCTGAGTGTATTACTGCATTGTGAGTCTAAGGTTCGAGCATTCAAGTAACTTCAATGAACTCTGAGGTTGTTAACCAAAATTAGCCTCTTCACAATCTTTTCAGTAAAGGCCAAAAAAAAAAAAAGAAAGAAAAATTAACAGCATAGACTTTTTTTCATTAACCCCCTTAAAGTTTTGTGTTCTACATGAGTGCCAGAGAATAAAGACAATTTTTTTTCAATACTTACTTGGTCATTGGAATTATTTGGTTATCAATATTCAGACTTTCACTTTTCCTTTACATATAATATCAAAGTAAGAAGACGAATAGGAAAATATAAAAAGGAATTTATATTCTAAACTTAACTTTTTAAACAAATTCCATCCAACTTTATACAGTTAGTAATATATGTCAGACCAACATAAACAAACATAGGCTATTGCTAATATGACAACAAAGCTGCAGCTTCGTTTCTCTTTAAAACGGCTCTTTGTGAGTCTATTTTCGTATTATTTCATCATGCCTGTAGATAAACTTAAGATTGATAGGTATATGCAAATATATGAATCATAGGGGTACAGAAGTCTTGTGTTTCCCATTTTAGCATCTGGCCTAGATTGCTGAAATCATCTGCCACACCACTCACTAAGAACACTTTCCTTCCTGGCTTCTCTCATTCTATCTAAAATCTTCTTAAATCATGTTCAAAAATCTAAGTTTCTTTTTAGGCACTGAAAATTGTTCTCTTGTGCTGTTTTTTTTTTAATCACTTCAAATATACTATATACTCACTATTTAAAATTGAGCTACATTTGTGTCAAACATATTTATATTTGTATGTTAGGTGATATTAAACAGCTTTTACTGAATGTTTAACAGAATTCTATCTGAGTTCTTCTACTAGTAACTATATATTGTCAGATTGAAGGTTCCTTGCAGTCAGCACATGGAGTAACTATTCACTAAATTATTGACTGACTGACATCACTTCTTTCAAAGCACTTGGCTAAATTAAACAATTTCTGGGTGATTGAATGAGTGCAGTGATAAAATGATACCCACAGTTTTTGACCCTGAACACTGCTCCATAAATTCAATCTTCATAGTAACTTTGGATGTCAACTACTCCATTTCATGGATAAGGAAACTGAGGATCAGAGAGGCAAAGTAATTTTGTCAAGGTCTCACAGTTAATATTAGGCAGAGTCAAGATTTAAACATAGTCTGCTTCCTTCATAATTTCATTCCCTCTATTTAAGCAGGTCAAAGTCCGTTGAAGCTTAAAGCTAGACAATTTTAATTCAAGCCAAACAAACCTGTCCCATTTTGCTCTGAGAATCTGAAAACCAGAAACAAATGTTACCACTTGACTGCATTGAGAGAATGAGGAATGAGGGGAAAGAAATGAATTAAATCTCACACCAAAAAAAAAAAAGGTGCTTTTCCAAACACATGAGGCTTAAAAGTATGGCAGTTGGGTAATGTAAAGTATGTTAAAAAGTTTTTATTATTTAATAATAGACAGTGACTGACGTTTACGTGGTCTCACATATGTTTTGTAATAGAAAGCACGCCCATTGGCAAACTGGCTTATTTTACAGTTATTGATGTGTAGTGTCTTAAGAAGTGAACAAAGCAATTCCATCTTCAATGGAACTTCCACAGAAAAATATTCGCATTATAATTTGAAGAGCTTCTAACATCTAAACTCTCCTTAGAAAAGACAATTTTATGCCAGGCAATGGTCAGGATCATGACGGATCTCCATCTTTCCATTATGCACTCATATCATTTATGCAACATTAGAAGTTAAAATGTATTTAGAAGTGCAGGAGAGCTTTGATTTCCAAATAAAATTACAGAAGGCAAACAAATGAACAAAACAGCTCCTAAGACACATCAGTAGGTGACATTTGTTATCTATTTTCCCAACCTCCATGAATCCATTCTTTTCTTCTTCAGGATAGACCCTCAATTTCGGTTGGATGTCCACCTCCCTTTTGGTCAGTTCTTATGCTTTGATGGTGTGGTAGGGTGAATAATGGCCCTCAGAAAATAACCAGTAGACAATACCTGGAACCTGCAAATATAATCTCGTATATCAGAAGTACTTTGCAGATGTAATTAAATTGAGGATCTTGAGATGGGAAGATTACCCTGGACTATCCAAGTTGGCTACAAATGTAATCAAAAGTGTTCTTCTAAGAGGGAACAGAGGGATATATGACTACGTAAGAAGACAATATGACAACTAAAGCAAGGTTCTTATGGTGTTGGCTTTGAAGAGGACAAAGGTCAGTCAAGGAATGCAAGAAAAGCCTCTAGAAGCTGGAAAAAGCAAGAAAACAGATTTTGCCCTAGAGCCTCCATTGATTCTGTGGCACTCTTGGCACCTTGATCTTCGTCTTGTGAAGCTGATTTTGGATTTTCAAATTCTAGGACTGCCAGAAAACAAATATGAGCTGTTTTAATCCCCAAGTTTGTGGTGAATTGTTACAGCAGCCATAGAAATCCAATACATAGGGGTGGAACAAGTGACGTAATTCCGAGCCATTCAGTGTATACTGTTCCCCTATCTACAATGGTAGAGAGTTCAGTGACCGGTGGTTACATTCCCCAATCAAAGCTGAAAGTAAGCATTCAAGTGGAGTGCAGGGCAGACAGAGACTGGCAATTTCACCCACTAGATTCAATATTAAAGGATGTGAGATCTGGGAAAGTTGTAGCCATCTGCTGCTCACAAGGGGAAAACTTGAGTAATTATGAGGCCAAACAGAGACCTCACAGGGATGTGAGAGTAGAAAAAGCAGAAGAGAAAAGACAAGAAAGAGAGGTGGAGAGGGAGGAGGGGCGGGGGGGTGGGGGGAGAAAGAGAGAGAGAGAGAGAGAGAGAGAGAGAGAGAGAGAGAGAGAGAGAGAGAGACTGGGTGCTGATGATATTTGATGGCTAACATACCTCAAAATATCTCAAGCCTGTCTTTTCCCAGACCTTTTCAGCTAAATGAGTCAATCAACTTCCTCTTTTTTAAGCAGAAGTTGTTCTGGATTTTCTGCCATTTGTAAATGAGAGTGTTCCATTTGAACACATCCTTCAGATTTGAGTTTTTAGAATTTTTTGTAAGTTACAAAGGTTAGTACAATTGTATGATCAGCAAACATAAGCCACGCAAACATAAGCAGAGGTTATTTCAACAGACACACCTTAAATATTTAAGGGATAAGATTATAGGCAATAAATATTAGAATGGCTGAACAACCTTCAAATAGAGAACCATGAAGATACATCCTAAAGGAAGGGGTTAATTCACTTGGGCAGGATTTCAGGACTATTTAGTTAGGGATCTTTATGCCAAATTTTGCTGTGGATTTCTCATACCCAAGCAAGTATCCTGACATATTAATCACTTTTACACTGTTTTTTTTCTTATGAATAAAACATTGCTTTGACTGGTTTCATACTTTTATTTTTCCTGATACTAAGCATCTGTTTAGGAATTCTTTTTGGTAAGGCTTAGTTAGCATTATCTTTCAATCCCAAACTAAATAGAGAGATTGTGGGAGGGGGTAAGGGTGAGGGTGGGGTTCTCCTCTTCTCACCAGCATACAGCATTTTCGGTGGAAAAGAACCAATAGTGCTTTAAAAAATTCAAAGTTAACAGCTTGATACAGGCTTTGGTGTTGCTAAGTCACTGTGGTGAAGTGAATTTCTTGATGTTAAAGATCTGGATACATTCCACATTCATTGAAACGGGAAGACAATTCACATCTGCAGTTTTTGTAGAACACAGATCACATCTGCAGTTTTTGTAGAACACAGATTTGCATACTTTCTTTATCTCTAAGAGATGATTGTAGGAATGATGAGAACATTGTATTGTATTTCTACAATTGAGGATGGTAGAAACGCCTCAGATATAAATATTCTCCAAAAGTTTGCTTGAAGGTATAAGTATGATATAAACAAGTCACTCATAAATAGCTCTTAATTTCCCAATATTCTTTGCTTTTCAGATGTAGTAGTTGCTTTCTGGGATGTATATGATAGCTAGAATCAGTAAACAACAACATCGAACCCTCCGTCAAAAGTAAGTTTTCTTTTCTTAGTCTTCCATCTGTTGAGGCTATTGCTTATTAGCAAAATATTAACAATGTGGCAATAACATTTTTTAATGTCAAAACATAGCTGCTTATTGATCTGATCTGATATGTATGTGAACAGTTAATGACTGGTTGGGGCCAATATCTGCAGAAAAGGCTAAGGCAGGGGAATTCATGCCGACGGTCAATCAATGATTCACAGTCAAGGGCAAATCATATAATTCTAATAATTCCACTTCCCTTGCAGTGGTAGGAGAGTACACTTTTACTGATGCTCAACCACTCTGGCAGGAAAGATGAAATAAGACCACAAATAGTTAAGAATTGCCTAATAACTCACAATTATTAATTCTTGAAAAATTAAACCTAGCTTGTATTTGCCCTCATATGCTTAAGTGACTTTCTCTCTCTCTCTCTCTCTCTTCTCTCTCTCTCTCTCCTATTAGTTGACGGGCTTTAACACTTTCATTAACCACAGAGAAATAATATATTGCTTCCTATATCCCATTTCTAGGTAAAGATAATCAATGGACTATCAAATACCAGAAACAGAAGTCCCCAATTCCTTCCTAGGTGCCTTCTTGAAATATTAACTTGCTAGTTCCTAGAGACAGCTGCTAAATTTAGTGATTAAGAACTATTTCACTTAAGATTTAGGAGCACAATTTCATTTTCTGCCTTCCTCTGATGAATCTATATTATAAATGAATTTTTCAGATGCTCAGTGATGAATCTCTAAACCACCAAAGAAATGTTTGTAAAGACAGTCTGTAAAATTTAATTCTCACTTGAACCAAATGCAGAAAGTACAAAACTCTTCACATATTAATTGGGGAATGCAAACAACATAGTATTTGACTAAGCTAGCAATAAACCACATATCAATAACATGTATTTTGCAATTGTAGACACATTCTTAAAAATGCTTCTTTGCATAATTTGTAATCCGCTGCAGTACGATGTTTCATAATAACAAAATTGACTTCATCCTTAAGAAACATTGACAGGCGCTTCAATTAATTTAGATTTTCTCTAGCTAACAACTAAAAATCTTATTTTACTAATTGACTTTTCTACAATTTGAGAGAATAAAAATAGATAAATCACTATTTTAGCAGTGTGTCGGAAAGGAAAGACAGCAACTTCTATACTTAAAAATAATGCTCAAAAATAATTTTAACGTTCACTACTGTAAAATTGCTTATAATGCTGTTATGAACACATTGTTACTCATGATTCATCTCTATATTGTTAAATAGTTATTTAAATTTAAATTGTTGAAAATGAGATATGATTTTCATTTAAAAACAGGCAGTATGTTTTTTGCTTTTGGGTGCATGGTCCTGCATGGAAGGCAAGCATTTTACCACTGAACTGGTGCACCCAAACAGACAGTATTTTAATAAAATAAAACTAATATACTTAACGAGGATTCAAAATATATAAGCTATTTAATTTCTTATTGATTTCCTATATTCAATAAATAGATTTTGATTAAATTAATGGATTTTTTCATAAAACAAATGAACATGTTTTACCTATGATAAACATCCTATGCTGACTTTGTTCTCATCATTAAATGTCATCCTTTTTTTTTATTGGCATCATCTGCTGGATAGAGTTTGCAAAATTCCGTGGTTTTTAAGAGAAGAAGTAGAAGAAACCCATGCAAAAACAATAATTCCACCCCAGGGTCCTGGGGAACAAAAAGTTTGGAAGAGTTGTTACTGAACATTAAAGTAGGAGTAAGACAGAGTGATAGGTATTAAATATATTATTTTCTTCCTCTTCTTCCTCACTCCAACTGTTCTCCAAGAATGCTAATTGTAAAGGAAGAAGTTTCACAACAGACAAAGAGGGAGGGGAGAAAGTTTGAGAACAATCTCATGAAAATCAAAGCTTTGAATATGATATGGACATTTAAAATGTTTATAAACATTTTATTATTAAATAAATAATATAAAACATCACATGTAAGCATATATGTATCAGTTTAGATAAATTAAACTGAAAAGGCAGAGGGGACAGTGAAAGGAGGAGTGAATGTCATGAGAAAGGTTCAAAGGCCAGGACTGCCACAGAACACATGGGGAATAGAAAGATATTGCCTTGATAGGAGACTAGGGTTTGGAAAAAGAGACTTGGGGCTGTTACAAGGAGCCTTGAAAAATGGAACAGGGAGAAAAGGTAAGTCCTCTGAGCACAGAAAACATGATCAAAGCCTCATTTTAGGAAAAAGAAAGACAATGAAATATATTTTCCCTGCATGTAGATTCATATTATCCAGTTTCTTGTGTTTCAAAAAAAGCACCCTGTAAGAGAAGGATAACCCAGATTGCATGTTATTAAGTGTTTATACAGTAAATAGTAAAAGCAAGTACTTAGGTAGGGAGCACATTTACGATAGATGCTATATAAAAAGTTCATAATTGACTGGGCAGATCTCCCTTAAATTAATGCAGCATTGGTTTTTCTAAATTGCTCAAAGTCCAAGTCCATTACCCAATTCTTGAAATATCTGAAGATATTGGTAAGATGCAGAAATTAATACTGCTTGTTTACGTGCCCACTGCCAGGCAGGGAAAGAGCTAAGACCAGAATCCAGTATTGATTTTACTTTTCACAACTTAAGTGATATTTGGGTACCAGGGGTTTTGAGCTCCAGATAATATTAGTTTTTATCACTCCTGTGATGTGATACAAATTTACATTTAAAATACCCCATCTTGGTAGTTGTCTCTATTGAAAAAAATAATTTCACAGGGGAAAAAAAAGAAAGAAATATGAACCATACGGGGAATTCAAATGGCTGAGTTTGAGGAAGCAAAGTTTAAGAGGTTACTGAGAATGGAGATGTATTAGGGAATATAGACACACAGAGGAGAAAAGGGAAACTTCAGTTATTTTTTCAAAGGGGTTTACCCTAATTATGAAACCCCAATGTCTTTAACTCTCATAATGCATACACATAAAAATATAATATAGACATTCATCATTGAGAAGTAGGAAACATTACTGTGAAAGCTCTGGATTGCTTAGCTAGCTAGAACATGAGACAATTACTCCATCTTGGGGGACTTTTCCCTCAAGGCAGGCACATGGACTGGAGAGAACCAATTTGTGAGTTCTCTTCTCCCTTCCTAATTTGATACCATTGAAAAGAGGCCATTTGAAAGACATCTTCAATACCATGACCCTAATGGATCAAACTTATTCATAACCCAAAATTCAACAAATGAAATAATCCTTGAGTTTCGATGTTTGTTTTTCATGTGTAATGTTTTATCTTTATCTATTTACTGTTATGGGTGGCATTTAAAATGACTACTTTTTAACACATTCATTATGCTTCCTGTAGTCAACAATTTGTATGGCTTTAAAAATCAATTTATTACATTTTCCTTTACTCCTCTCTTCTATGATGTGGTTTGCCTATCCTTTCTATAATGCGGTTTTCCCACTTGGCACGCCCTCCTGTCTCCTTCCCTCATATATGGGCTCCAGCATTTCTGTTCCTCCATCAAGAACTTTATCTTCTTGATTATAACTTTGGATCTTTTCTTTTCCTTTTAATACTATCCAGTGAGTTTTCATTTAAACTTCCATTTTGCCTACATCTCTGAGCTTCTTCAGCCAATAACCTCAGCCATCTGGCTCCCAAATCTTTTCCTATAATATGTCCCATTACCAGAAGGTACTTTACCCTTACATGCTTCTTTTGGAGAATTGCCAAGTTTTTCCCATAATGGTTTTAATTAGAAGTTTTTGCTTTTTTTTTTTTTTTCAAGAAATCCTTCTACATGGTAGCTCTACTTTGCCCTACTTTTATTTCCTGGAACTTCTCCATTAGTTTTCTCATATCCTCATCATCAAATTCAGAGGCTTCTATTTTGTGGTTATTGATTTTCTTTGAGATTTCCTTGTATTTAACTTGCTTTACGTTCCTTCTTAGGTTTATGTTCCTGCTCTTGACTCAATTCCTTTGTTTTTCTTTATCTTTTTTATTGTTTTTCGTTTTCCTGTTTCTATAGAACCTTGATGCTTCAGCAGAGAATTGTCTTTTTATTATCTCCAAGGACTAAATTAATGTAAACTATGGTAGACTTGGCACAGAATAAGTTCTCATCAAGTATCTGAATTTATTTCTGTAACTGTCTAGGTGATGGCTATAAATAACCAGTACACCAGGGATCACTTTATTCAGCTCACCCTATTTTCTAAAACAGCTATTCCTAATTTTTCATTATGTTCACTTTTCTGTTTTTAATTTCCATTATTTTTCTGAATCTTCCTTATGTTTATCCATATAAATATTTTTTCTTTTCTTTTTAGTCCAATGGCGCTTACTATAACTTCTTGTATAGGTAATAATATATTCTTAAATACACATTCATTATGTTTTTTATTGTCTTTATGATTTCATCTAAATCCTATCAATGAATTCCTTATAAATATCATTTTCCCTGACATGCTAATTCTTTTATATTTGATATTTTTCTTATCATTCATTTAGAAACAACATTAAAATGCCACATAGTCATGCCATCTGCCATGTTGTCTTTTTTGTCCGATAACTTCTGAGCAGGGAATGTTGGAATAGAAAGTTTTGGAGCAATTTAAGGGGAATGAGCTTTAGTTTTGATTTTGGAAAGAAATTATGATTTGCTGGATTCGAATTCTTGATCGAAATTTAATTGACACACTTTGATATCTTTTAAAGAAATCAGGCTCCCTTTGTCCCTTTATGGTGCTTCTCTGTATTTTGCATATCAAAACTTTTGCTTTTGTGCCAGCTTTTCCTGTTTAGTAATATAGGTAGGCTCTAGTTTTTTTCCCTTTGCCTTTTCAGTGATTTTACTGATATCATCTCACCATTAAGAAAGTGTAAGCTGTGCATATACAGTGACAGGAAGACAGGATACAAACATATGCACTCTGACCCCAATTTAAATTATAAATATAAATATCTAATCAGATCAATAAATTTGAAGGAAAAAAAAATCTTGGAATGAGCAGGTGTTAACAATGGTTGTCCCAGAGTACGGAATTTTGCATCTGCTTGTTTCTGTGTTCGTGTGTCTACTTGTGAGTGTGAGTGTGTGTACATATGTACACACATGTATGCGTGTAACTTATCTACATCTATTTCTTCCCACAACAATCCTTTTCTTGGATAATTAGTCAAGTCATATTTATTAGAAATAAAATATATTTTAAAAATCATTAGTGAGTTTCTATTGCATCATATTTATCATTCTGATAGTCTCCCACAAACCACCAGATAGGAAAAAAGTTTGCTCAGTCTACAGAAGGAATTCGGGGGGCTCAGATCACTAATCTAGGAAAATTGTCTTCTCTAAAAGAAATCAAAGTCTGATAAGAATTCAATACTTTTGTTTTTCAGGACTGTGATCTTGGCATTAGATGACACATTTTCCAATCACATTTTAGAATATCCACACGTTAATCAATAATCCTCTAATTTCCCATTCTGAAAAACCGAAATAAATTCTCCTTCCTCCATATTGAGTCCTGCTTCTTTCTATAGTATGTGCACACAAATGTGTATATGTCCATATATACGCATGTTTTTCATTTCAGGGAGCTATAGTCAGTCTCTGAGGTCTTAAGTTATTATTATTAGATGTCAGAACTTAAAATTCTGCTTTATTCAGACTTGTAGGCAATTTATCAGTCCTTAAAGATTTCTTTGATGGCCAAATTTTCTTTTACCATTGACACTTTTCTTTTTTCTTTTTGGCCTCTGCTTACTGCACAAGGATGTATACCAATTTCCTCACATAACGTTTTTACATTTAATATATTTAATATTGTATATTTACATCCTCAGAGTGTGATATTCATTTTCCTTCCATGAAGAAAAAGAAATAGGTTCCCTTTCCTTCCTCAAACCTTACTTCTAAGTTCTTCAAACTCAAATTTCTCTTTTCTGAGATAAGGTAAGGGATTTATCTCCTTTCCTCATAACTCAGCTGTCTTATGGGCATACCTCTCATTCGTCCTTGCTATGATATATTTTCCCTTATCTTTTCCCTTCTGTTTCGGTTTGCTAAAGCTGCTGGAATACAATATGCCAGAAATAGGTTGGCTTTTAAAATGAGGATTTATTAGTTTATAAATTTCCAGTTCTGAGGCCATGAAAATGTCCCAATTAAGGCATCAGTGGAACAATACTTTGTCCAGAGAAGGCTACTGACACCCGCGGTTCCTCTGTCAGATAGCAAAGCACATGGCCAGCATTTGCTGATCCTTCACTCCCGGGTTTCACTGCTTTCCTCCTGGTTCCAGTGGCCTCCTCTCTGAGCTTCTGTGGGTTCTCTCTTAGCATTTCAGGGGCTTTTCTCTCTAAGCTGTCTGGTTTTTTTCTCTTAAGGGACTCCAGTAAAGGATTAAGACCCACCTTGAATTGGATGGGTCACATCTCAACTGAAACAACCTAATCAAAAGGTTGCACCCACAATAGGTCTGCACCCGTAGGATTAAGGGAACATGGCATTTTCTGGGAGTCAACTTCGAGTCATCACAACTACTAATGCTTGAGTTGTAACTGCCTTATTTTTCCCCATCTTCTTTTGAGATGCCTGTTCTATATCCTTCCCTTCTCTTAAAGTCTCAGTCTTTTCCTGAATTCATTTTGAGCAGATCGGAGCTTAGTTCTTTCACTTCTCCTTTCATTGATTAAACATGCTCTTGGGTGAATAATATAAAGGTGACTTTCTTACCCAGTATGATTATATACCATCTCTCCTTTCCTTCTGTACAACTGAAATCACTAATTTTATCCTCCACCCCTAAATCTCTTTACTTACTTCACAGTAATTTCATGACTTTATAATGTTTATCTTTGACAGATCTGTGATGTCCTTAAACTGGTAATAATCTTTACTGGTTTCTAAGTGAAAATCATTCAGCTTCCCTTTGCCACAATGTGGGTCATTCACCCACATATTTCCCAATCCCACACTTTACCAATGAAAGTTTGCCACTTTCATTGGTGACATTTACCTTTCTCTCATGGTGTCTTCCTAAAGAAGACTATAATGTCTCTTATAGCCAAGATATCATGCTTGAAAAGAATGAAGTCCCCGATAGACATGGCTGGTTAATGCAAACATCACAAAGTTTTTCCAGCCTCATGTTCCATTTTCTCCTGAAGCACTATTCTTCAATCCAAATTCAATTTCTCTGCTTCCCTGAAGCTCATATCAAACTTCTTCTTTCCAGGGACTCTATTTAGCATAAAAATGTCTCTTGGGTTCCTCCTTAATTAATAATTAGGATCCCAGTATCAATTACATGACCCACAGCTGGTCTCTGTGGTGGAGACAATATCTCATAACTTATCTTTGATTTAAGAAAAATTGCCATTGTCCAGGCAAGAATGTAAAGATTCTTTTCTTCCTTTCTCTCATACTTTCTTCCTAATGCCCTTAGGGAAGACAAAATAACAGTACTTTCCTGGCTTCTTCCCCCTTGGTTCATTTATTCTGTTCAATTCTTTAGTTTTCTTTGTGCATCTGTATTTGGGTAGTTAATTCCCAGAAAACTCTCCACTGAAGCCAGGCAGAATTGTGCAGTAGGCTTCAGGTCTGGCTTTCATTACTCTTGAAGCATTGTTTTCTCCACCAGGGTCTGGGTGGCCTCAAATACAAGCTTCCATTCCTGTGACTTAGGAGTTTGCCTGTCACAATTGCATTTCCTGAAACTCTTCTTCTCCCTTCCCCACTCACTGATAACACCCATGGGCACAATGCCCACCTTTAGTTGATCACCGTCTCCCTGTTGCCATCACCCCTTCTAAGAGAAGTCGCCTATCTCCTCTTCTCTCTACTTGGAGTCTGTCACTCAACCCAATAGAGGGCTCTGATTGCTTGGCCCTTCCCTTTCTCTTCTAAGCCAAAGTGAAGTGGACCATGTCATTCAGATTTTTTTCCCTAGGACTACGTAATTGGAAATAAAGCCTGCCATTGAGCCATGCCCATGCAGAAAAAGAAGAAAACTGACCAGCAGAGAGAGAGAATATGAGGGAGGGAAGGAGAGAAGGAGAGGAAAGAAGAAGGGAAAGAGAGAAAAGCAAATAGTTGGATAAGTACAGAAAACAGAGACCCTGTGCCTTTAAACAAGTAGACTCTTGTAATAAATTCAATGTATTTACTTTAGCTAGATTCAATGGATTTCTTTTTTTTACATCCAAATCCCCCATATTAAGACACACCCCATTCAGATAAAAGCAATGAGATGATTACCGTATAAAAACAATGATAAAATAACTATACAATAGCTACCATTTATTGTATACCTCCTAAGTTCTGGCAGTATTCCTAAGCATACACACACACGTTTACATTCTTATAGCTGTCTCGTGATACAGAATTAGTGGATAAAAATATTGACACTAAACAGGGTTGGTGATGTCTGAATTACACAGCCAATAAGTGGCTCAAATTGACCTTTGAACCCAGCTTTGTTTGCCCATCCAAACTTGGGTGCTTGACCATATGGTATGAGCTAGTACATGTGCATTCTGAAAAGTGCCTGGCACAGGTATGCCACAATTCAGGATCCCTAAATCCTTAATTCTTAAGAAGAGCTACAGCATTTAAAAAATTTGCATAGCGAAGTCATGTCAAACAGGAACCTGTAGAATGGCTGGATGAATAGCTCAGATATCAGCTGGAAATTTGTCAGAAATGCAGTGGCTTAGGCCTCATTGTATACCTACTTGAGCAGCATCTGCATTTTAGCAAGATGTGCAGACGATTTGTATGGGCTTCCAAGTTTGAGAAACTTTGTGCTTTGAGACCCAAAGTGGCTGTTTCAGGTGAAGAAGGTAGTATTTTACATATCTGGTTGTTATTATCACGGTGATGCAGTGCCTAACATAAAAATATTTAGCTGCATATCAGGTTTCTAGAACTAAAGCTGAAAGATGAAAGAAAAAAAAAAAGAACTAATGTGAGCCTCTGGGGTTTTGCTAGACTCTATCATTGAGGACACAAGAATTTATTAAGAAGCAACTGACTGTTTCCCCACCTGAAACATTACCTAGTCTCTATTTTGGTTCTTCTCCAACTACAAATAATGGCTTCTACATTGCTGCTTGTTGTGGCATATATGACAAATAACTCCCAAATAATGTCGTATTCACATCCTTTGCGGTACTATGGAAACGCTCCATTGGTCCATTATTGTGAGGCGAGATCTTTGATTTGGGTAACTGGCTCTAAAGATATTTGCGCACGCAAACGCTTTATCAACCTTTATTTCCGTTTTCGAAAAAAGCAGAATATATTAAGAAATTGTAGGAGAACTGGCATGTGATATAAAATTTCTAATATATTATCAGTAAATGTTCTAAGACAGTTCTTTGTAAAACAGACAGCTCAGAGACAAAGGAAGCAAAGGAATATTCATCAGATAAGGATGATTAGAGAAAGGCTGAGACTTTAAACCAGGGCCCGAGTCTTTGAAAGCTTGTACCAGGATTTATTCTGGATTTAAGAAATGTTCTTTTGAAAGTATTGTAAAGTGCCTGAGGTTAGAGACTAGAGCATCATGCTGATGAAAATAATGCAACTAAATATTAAGGAAGGAAATACTGTGCAGGAAAGCAGGACTCTTGAATACTCTTCTAGGAGCAAAAAACTTTCTAAAGAATGGAAACAGATTTAGGTGGCCTGGGATTTCACATGTTTTATAAGGGCAGAGATGCAGAACCTAAAGGCGATGCTATAGTTTGTTAGTTCATTATCATCTGTGTCCTCAAACAGGAGCATTACTCTGAACACAGGACCATGCAGACTCTGTGATGTTAGCTTCTTCCTTATCTGTCCCCCTCCCACCCCCAGATTAAAACCTAAATAATTGAAAAGTTGTGCTTAGCAATATATCAAGAACTGAGAGTTTTCCAAAGATCTCACTCTGCTTCTGTGCAAATAACTTGCTTTCTCTTATCTTTCTACACAATGAGTGTTTCCCATCTCATCCTTTCCTCTTCTACCTCCCTTTCCTTTTCCTTCTTCTTTCCTGTTTCCCTCTCCCACCTTTCTTCCCTCTTGCCTCCCCAGTCCCTTGCTTTCCTGTCCTCCACCCTTCTTCTCAACCTTGGGTCAACCCAACTGTCTGTATTCTGTATCCCCTATTGCTGCTGTGATTCTTAATGAAATAAATTTCAGGAAGCCTACTGATTGGATTCATGACAAGCACATAATTTATAAGAGCAGCTGGGCTCTCCACACTGCAGGACAGTTCTTTCATTCTTTCTCAGTATGCTCCTTTTCCAATTCGGCTCCACCCTAGCCTTCTCTCTGACTCTTACTTCATTTGAGAACATTAGCTTTGATTTCCTTAGACTTCCTTCTCTAATTTCTTTTTTTTTTCTTTCTGTTTTCTACTTGGAAAATAGAGGGGTCTCCTTTCTTTCCAAAAGCACACCCAGAAGTTAGCACATCAAAGTTCTTATACTTAGAAGTGTGTCTCAAAGGATTCCCTTATCTCCTAAATCAGGATCTCATTCTGTCTCACCTACAGAATGTTAACAGTTGTCCTACCCATGTCCTCTCCTGTCTTTCACACTGCCATTAGACTTCATATTTGTGGTATGGAATTGATTTAGCCAAATCTCATATTTTTTGGTCTGAGCTTTAAAGTTGGGAGATTTTGTGTTTTATGTTTATCAAATCTTTTTTTTTTTTCTGTTTGTGCCCCTTGATGAGAATTTTTTCTGACTCTTTCCATCTTCAGTGATTGTTGGATTATTTGTGGCTTTAAGGAAGAAGGCAGAATGATTTTCTAAGAATGGTCATGAGAATCTCTGTATACTTGAGAAGGACAGCTTTTGTTGAATCTAAGTGGACTGAGTAGATCTGACTTCCTAATTGTCCTCAGATTATATTTTATAATATAAATTATAAAATTTATATTTTAAAATTTGGCTATATTATAAAATTTGGCTATTTTTTAAAAGCATAAGAAGAGAAGTAGAAGAGAAGTATTCCTCTGGAATACTCCTTGACCATCAGTACTTTCAAGAGCTGGTTCTCTCTTGATAGAAGTCTTCAAAATTAACCCCTTCTATACTCAACCTGTAATGGCCACTTAAAGTTAATTTGCCTATCAATGTCCCACACTTGTTTGTATTTCCTCATCGATTAATGTTTAAGTGGATGGGCTATGGGTACAGACATCCTAAGTTTAAATTCCAGTTTCTACTGTGTGACTTTGGGTGAGTAGCAACCTCTCTGTGCCTCAGTTTCATCACTTAGAAAACAGGGATGCAATTGTCAACTTTCATCATAGGATATTCTTAAGGATTAAAGGAGATAATCCTTGCTAGGTATGCACAATGCTGAGTATATAAAAAAGACATTCTTATTGCTATTACTATATATCATTATTATTGTTTTTGCTTTCCAACTGAATTGTGTATCTCTTGGGTTTATATCACTAGTCAAATACAAAATAAATTAACTCAGTATGGTTGAGGCAAGTCAATCAAGAATCGGACATATTTTTTTCATACCTATAAGGTATTTATAATTGGTACCCAAACATCAATAAATACTACATGCTACCGGTCTTAAAATATTTTACTTTTTGGCTCAATGTTTTACAAACGGAAAATGAATACATGCAGCTTATCCCCACAGGGCAAAATTCTAATAAAAATATAATTTAAACATAATATAAATATGTAGTTAAAGCTATAATACAGTGAAAGCAAAATATTTACAAAAGTACCTATTTTCATTTACAACATTAAAAAGAAAGTCTGTGGTGCATTCAGTACAACTATTTCTTCCAAATTCCTAGTCAAGTGTCAGTTTTCTGAAAGTACTTAATGGTATTTGGACCAAGTGTACTTACATTATAAGTTAATGCATTCACAACGGACTTCTGAGTGAGGTTATATACTGCTTAGGTTGCAAATGAAAAATGCAAAGGAGTGAGGAGTTCCGACCTATTAAATACCCACTGAACTCTTAATGGTTTTCTTTGTTTTGCTCTTCTTTATTAGAATACTGTCCCAGCTAGAACCATTCTAATCAAACAATATGAAAATATTCCATGTTAAGGCTTAGAATTATAGAATCACATAATTTGTGGGCTGGAAGAAAACATAAAAAATAAACCCCACTTCATTTGACAGATGAGAAAACTGAAAGCCTGTAGCATTCACTTTATGACTGTTTCTGAGACACTTTATGCCCTTTATTTGAATTATTTACTTTAGCTTTATAATATATTTTCACGCTGTTTGATTGACCACACCCCAAAACACCAGAGTTTTCGTGATGTGATGTGCTTGAGTATGTTGCTGTAAAGGCACAGCCTGGCTCTTGTGAAGTATTTTCCTTTGTGATAACAAAGCCTGGAGTTCGCGGCTTTCCTCTGAGTATTTTTTAAGGGAACACCATCATGTTCACAGCTGCTCTAAGAAATCTTCATAGCATGTGTTTTACAGATATTATCTTCATAAGTTATTTTTTTCTTCTAAAGACAACTTTGACAATACCTCACAAAATAGATTATTAATTCTTGAATTTTCAAAGGCAGTAGATTTCTTTACTGGTACATTTAAATATGTCCCTGAACAATTATTTCATTTGTTTTTCAATTAAATTTACTCAAATGCAGTTCTGAAGAGCATTACTTAAAAAATTGATACATTCAAAGGCATGAAAACAACTTCTTCAATAATGAAGTAATTAAGGACCACCCAGCGTTTATTTTTAGGTGTTTAATAAAGGCAATGTGACTAATCACTTTAACCTAAAGAAATTATTGATAATACATCCTCCCCCCCAAAAATATCTCAAGCACTTTGGAACTATACTTGTCTCTTTACATCTATCTATATAAACTGTATTTAACATACAAGTTACTTCCAAAGACATAATTTTGAATTGCTTTTTCATTGCAGTCTCTGATCTTTAATTGAAAGTACTGGATAGGAGAATTTGTGGAGCTTGCCCTGTCAGTAGATGGTAAGTTTTTATTAAATTGTGCTGAAACAAGCTGAAGTATGGCCTGATAATATTTTTATAAGATCCTTTTAGAAGTTCTCTTTTCTTATCATTTCTAGTGACCTTGCTTTATTACATATTTATAATCAATATATAATTATTTATATTTATTTATATGATAAAATAGTATTTGTATTTTGCTAATTAAGAAAAACAATGTTGGTATAAGAAGAAAAAACACGAGGACAGAAAAACTTCCCATCTCCCTAGCATCGGCATGCCGTATCCCCCCCAACACACACACACACACACACACACACACACACACACACACACACACACACACACACAAACCTCCCCCTCCACCCTGTATGTAAACTCTTGCTCTCCTTAAAGTAGCAAGAACCTGGTCCCAAAGAAGCAAGGAGCTCTGCAACGCCAGGACGTTCCCAGCCGGGCACTGTTTGGAGCGTGCAAACACCTGGCATGGTCCTCGAGGGTCCTAGAAACTTCCGTCGCGGGCCAGTGGGCTCTGGGGCTGTAGGCCGAACGCTCTGAGCCGTCAGAGGGTTTCCTGTGTGTCAGTAACTTCGCTTTGCGTAGATAGCTGGCGGAAGAGCGAAGGCACTCTCCCGGGCCAATCGCGCACCCACAGCCGCCCGACTCAGGGCACCCCTCGCCCTAGCCTCCGATTTAGCTAGGAAACCGCGGCGGGGCAGACGCTGAGCGCGCCGGGCCACAACGGACACCGGCCGCCTAGCTAAACGCCTCCGGACCTGGCGGCGCCCTCCAGAGCGCGGGCCGGCTGCCAGGAGGGCTCGGAGGAGGCACGCCCCTCGCCTCCCAACCCAGCGCGGACTCGCCCGGCTGCCCAAACTCCGCCCACCTTCGCGGGGAGTCTTGTTCTCCCGCCTCCTCCCTGCACTCCGGACCGAGCAGGGCGTCTGGAAGGGGTTCCGAGCACCCACAGCGAACCGGACGCGATCCAGAAGCGCACGGGTGCGCGGCCGCGCGCTCTCCGATGGCCCCCCGAAGCTGAAAACGGGATGGGGCGGAGAAGGGAGTGCCCGGCCCGGAAACCGAGCTGCTTGCTTCCAAGGTAGGGAGAAGAACGATGCCCAAACGAAGTGGCTCTTGGGGGGAAAGGAGTCTGGGGAGCGCCCTCTCCGCCGCCGAGCGCAGCTGAGTGAGTTTAGCCGGACCTCGCTGCGCCCGGGGCGTGCGCTCTCTGCGGCGTGCTGCCGCCGATCTTCGGGACAGCGCGGTCGGAAAGTTGTCGGCGGCAGTGCCCCGCGCGCCCTGTTGTGTAACTTTGGAGCTGCCGGCGGGTCGCGGGAAGTTGCTGGCCGGCCCGCCAGCCCGACGCGCTGTGGTCCGGGGCGGATTTCATGGCCCGCGGCGAGCGCGGGGCCGGAGCCGGGGTGGGCAAGCCCCGGCGCGACTCTCCCCGCGGGGATTCCCCGCGCTCGCTCCCCTCCGCTCTCCGGTTTCTCCGATGCCCGCTGCTCGCCTCACCGCCGCCTCCCTCTCGCCGCCGCCTGCCCCTCGGAGCCGCCGCCTGAGTCGGGGAGGAAAGAATGACAGAGGTGCTGTGGCCATCTGTCCCCAATGGGACGGACGCCGCCTTCCTGGCCAGCCCGGGCTCGCCTTGGGGGAACGGCACGGCCGCCTCCACCGCCGCGGCCGCCGCCTCGTACAGATGCGCCCTGACCAAGACGGGCTTCCAGTTCTACTACCTGCCGGCCGTCTACATCTTGGTGTTTATCATCGGCTTCCTGGGCAACAGCGTGGCCATCTGGATGTTCGTCTTCCACATGAAGCCGTGGAGCGGCATCTCGGTGTATATGTTCAACTTGGCCCTGGCCGACTTCTTGTACGTGCTGACTCTGCCCGCCCTCATCTTCTACTACTTCAATAAGACGGACTGGATCTTCGGGGATGTCATGTGCAAACTGCAGAGGTTCATCTTCCACGTGAACCTCTACGGCAGCATCTTGTTCCTGACCTGCATCAGCGCGCACCGATACAGCGGCGTGGTCTACCCTCTCAAGTCCCTGGGCAGGCTCAAGAAGAAAAACGCCGTGTACATCAGTGTGCTGGTGTGGGCCATCGTCGTGGTGGGCATCTCCCCCATCCTCTTCTACTCGGGGACCGGGGTCCGGAAGAACAAAACCATCACTTGCTATGACACCACCACGGACGAGTACCTGCGAAGCTATTTCATCTACAGCATGTGCACCACCGTGACCATGTTCTGTGTGCCCTTAGTGCTCATTCTGGGCTGCTACGGATTAATCGTGAGAGCTTTGATTTGCAACGACCTGGACAACTCTCCCCTGCGGAGGAAATCGATTTACCTGGTGATTATTGTGCTCACTGTCTTTGCTGTGTCTTACATCCCTTTCCATGTGATGAAAACGATGAACCTGAGGGCCCGGCTGGATTTCCAGACCCCAGACATGTGCGCTTTCAACGACCGGGTTTATGCCACGTATCAGGTGACAAGAGGTCTGGCGAGTCTCAACAGCTGTGTGGACCCCATTCTCTATTTTCTGGCGGGGGATACTTTCAGAAGGAGACTCTCCCGGGCCACCAGGAAAGTGTCCCGAAGAAGTGAGGCAAATTTACAGTCCAAGAGTGAAGACATGACTCTCAATATTTTATCCGAGTTCAAGCAGAATGGTGATACAAGCTTGTGAAGGGACAAGAATCTCCAGACAACTCACTTTTGTGCCATGGTAGGATGCTTAATAGAGCTAAGTGGTTTTCCCCTTTTTACGCCTCTAGTAAGTTTAGAGAAAATTCAAAGCAAGAAAGTATTGAATTAAAAATAATAGAAATAGAAATACCCACACCTGCACTTGCTTGGGTTTCCTTTCAAGGTCTTCCTTTCTTTCTTACTAGGTGTATGTATAATAAAATAGTAGTGCCCTAGTTAAACATCTACTTTGTCTTCTGCCTTAAAATTTACAAGCTTCTCCAGATCTTCACATAAACATTTAAAGTGTCTGTGAACTTGAGTAGTGAAGCTCTTTTGATATTAATATTTCTCCTGACCACCTGAAACTTTAGTTTGTGATTCCTCTAGCTAGACTTTGCTGTTTTTCACAGTCCAGGCAAGGAACAAGTTAAAACTCCACATCCTAAAAAAAATATTTAACATAGTATAGAAAAAGTACTAAACTAATTTCATTTCTGTCAGATGAGCAGAACTCTGAATAGGCTGTCTCTAAAGGGACTTTAATTAGCATAGGTCGTAGCTGGCCAACTTTCTTTGGGGAATTGGATAGAAAAATAAATGTCAATGAATTGAAAAGCCTGAAAAGTAATCACTTTCTAGTCATTTCTGGAAAATTGCTCACTACTCCTTGGGTGCTGGGTGCTTGATGAAGATATCTTGCAAGAAAAATGCATTCAAAATAACCAAAGTGCATGTACTTTCCTAGTAAACATCACACACTCTCCTAGACTTCCTGTGATAAAGAGTGTTTATTTGCAAGTAAATAAATTGCAAGTAAAAAATAAAAAACACTGCTGTGCAATACTTTAGGAGTTTGTTCAAGTTTCAGGACAATTGCTCACTCACATCTGTAAAGCAAATTTTAAAAATCATAGATAAATTACAGGCCAAAGTTTGAATAGAGTTGAATGACTATAAGCAAATTCAGGGAGTGTTCAGCGCTTGGATAGTATGATCAGATTATCAGAGAAGGAGTGATTGACAGTCATCCACAATGCATACATGTTTCCAAAGTTTTAAGAGGCAACTAGAGCAGGGAAAAGACATTATAGAATGAGGATGCTGGTTTAAATTCAAATCATGATGTAAGCAGCTCTTGCTTCTTTGAAATATTTGAAAGTACTAAATGCAGTGTGTAAAGAAGAAGACAAAGAACTAGGCAGAATTTTTATAGGTTATGTTGATAGAATGAAAAGCTTTTATTTCTTCATGGATCATAAATCCACATACTTAAAGAAAAAAATGAAAACAAATATTAAATGGGAAATAGAAATATGGAGATTAAAATTTAAATACCTGAGGAAAATTCATGGCAGCACTGGAAAGTAAGTTGAAGAAATTCCTGATCAAACTGCTAATATCTAAACAGAAAACTTAGTGTTTTATATATTTTTCCTATTACAGGTAGTAATGAAGAATGTCTAAAATACTTCAAGGTATTTAATAACAATTTGCAATGAATGTTGAATTGCTGCATTACTAGCCCTTGAGATGGTCACGTTCTTATAATGCAGAATAGGGAGGTGAAGTAATACAGTTTAAAGCCCCAGACAGATAAGTCCAGTGTCAAAAGAAAGCTAGCATACATAAAGCCAACATCAGAGTCTGGAACTGATGGTGAATAACTTACAAACCACATTGTTAGAAAGCCCTTTTTAAGCAAAGCAACTTGGGGCTATTTTTCAAGGCAGGAACCTTAGTGCTTTGTGGAACATACTTTACAGAAAAGCCAGGTTTGATTCATTTCTTGCACAGCCTGGGTGTATTTGTGATACCTTCAGTTTCTTCTTAAGTTGCTTCACTTTACCCAATCTCCAGTCACTAAGATCATTGAAGAAAACTTGGGCATAGCTTTCCTAAACATGGTTCTGTTTTTTTAATGCACAGAATTATGGAAGCCAAATCAAGAAGAAACCCTATCTGTCCTACTTCACTTCCTCACTTTGAAGAAAGGGAGGGTCAGTGAGGTTCTCACTTGTTCAGGGTCGCACAGCATTGTCTGCTGCACAATCCTAAAAGATGAAGATTAATACATCGTTAGTGTAGTGACTCTGTCCAACATCAAGTTCAGTGAGGCAGACTCAATACTACTAAACTAATCCAAATGGAAATTCCAGAGCCTCTACCATCCTTGAACTCGTCGGCTGATTACACATTTCTGTAATATTTCCTCAACGTTTACTTTCGTTTTCTTTTGTTTACTGTCTCAGGATTCCCAGCCCTATTTAGAATATGTGTCAAGAACATTGTTGGGCCTTCCAGAGAACTTTGTTTTGGAGAGACGATCCAATCAGAAGGTGTACAGTGGTTAGAAATGCCCTTTCACTACTTGGCATGATTTTCCCCAAAGTAGGTTTTGTTTAGTGTCATACAAAAAATACTGAGCAGTGATGACATGTGAATGCTTGCCAAATGATAACAAAAATGATCTCGCCAACTCCTTCCAGGCCAAAGAGGCCTCTTGGGAAGAGTATGCATTCATAGTGAAAGCATAGAGGGTCAGGATGAAGCAGCTATATGACGCTGTAAGTATTTTAATAGTAAAGGTAGAAATTTGTTGGCCTTTAGGTGAAAGCTCAGGTTAAAACGATAGAATTTATCAGTTTACTAAGTTTCACACTACAAAAAATCTTCTAATGCCAAGTCCAAGGTGTTTTATAGCTCACGAATTGACATCTTTGACTCTGAACATCAATTTGTGTTGGCATTGAAAAGATGAAAAGAAAAGATGAAAAGACAAACTTAGAAGACATATAGCAATAGATTCAAGATACAGAGTCAAAATCATGACATTGCCACTCAGTTAGCTGTGTGACTCTTGACCCTTTCAAGATCACTCTTCATGGATTAAAAAAATTGGATGACTTCCTTCTGTTGGGGTCTTAGGGGATGTAGCAAAGCAGGAAAACTAGAGACAGTTAGAGGTCCGTGAAATCTGCTCCTGTTATTTTCCAGGACTCGTCAGTACCAGTCCTTGGCTGTGATATGGGCCTATGACCTGTAAATCTTCTTACTCTACCGGATAGGACATCACACTGCCTCTGGATACAAAAGATGCCAGTGCTTACAGCAGCTGGACTTGAACTAGTGATAATACTTAAAACTGAGATACTAGTTAGAGATCTATTCAAGCTTTAACTTTGCTGGTCAAATTGTAACTATCATAATAGTATTTATTAATGAAGCTCACAGTCTTTCAGTTGTACAGACTGAAAATTTTTCTTGAAAGATCCAACATACTGATGTAAATTATATTTATTACAATGTACAATATTAATATGTCACAGTGGTATATTTTACGTAATATATGATGCGTAGGTAAAGTGGGAATTATTGTATATTATGATGCTTTTCATATATCAGTATCTTGAAATATTTAAGGCTTCAGATGTTTTTTGGTTGAAAATATGAATATCTGTTTTGTGATATAAGTGATTAATTTTCCCTAAAAATGTTTTTGCATGTACCTTTTTAATTAGGGTTCTTTCAAATGATATAATTTTGTGTCAGTCGATGGCAAATCATTGTTTAATTCAAAATATCTTAGCCAGAGTGGGTCAGTATTATCTACATTTTTATGATGCTGTAGAAAAATTTATATTCTCTTTTCAGGCAGTTTAGAATTTTTGCCCTCAAATATAGTCAGAGCTTCTGTGTCCAGATGCAGAAGACTTCTCCTAAATTTACAGTAGGTCAGTTATGTTATAGAAGTCTGTTGGGGTAGAAACTGCAGATAAACAGCAGAATTTAAGGGAACACTTTAGGAAGATAAGGCGAGAAAGAGAGCTAATGCATTCCGTCTCCTGCTTAAATTTTTGTGTCGTGTGTCTTCTTAAGGTGAAATAGTATAATTTTGATTTCTTTGAGATGGAGTTCATAAGTAACACACTACCAGCAAGTTCAACACTGCTATTAATTTTACTCTTTTTTTTCTCTTCATCTGACAACTTTAATTTCAAGTTTTATAGTGGTAGCTGTATATTATTTGACTGCTGAATTCTGTTACAGTTTTTAAAATTCTTTTGTACCTTGTATTATATACATCATCACCAATTAATATGAAGGGGAATATAGAAGTAACATATCAAAATTCGTGAATTTGAATTACAGTATGTTTTAGTGCTTTTCAAAAATGTTTATTTTTATATTTTCTGTGATTTTATATAGATAATTGACCTAGATTTCTTTGTGATTAATAGCACCTTTGAATGAGTGGTATGGAAACAGTGTTACTTGACATTTTGAGCTTTCTCAGGTGTAGCTAAATCAGTGGTAGCTTAACAAAATCCAGACTGTGTATAATTGTGTTTTTAATAAAAGGAATGTACATTTCCTATAATAACATAGTATTATTTGCATGCAGGAGTGTGCAAAATCCTGTATGTGTGTGTGTATGTGTGTGTGTGTCTAAAGAATGGCACCAGTGGCTTTACAGTAGCAGCAGAGATTCAGTCTGATTGTGGTCACTAAAATTGTACTTACCGTAGATAATTACAACTGAAAAAGACTCAATAAAGCTATAAAACATGGTTGGATGTCGTCTGTGTTATTACAGTAGATTAATACTCTCTCCAAATTTTAACATGTATTATTATACAGGCAAATACTGTAGGATGTAATGAATTAACTCAGGCATTTTTCAAGGTATAGCAGTGACTGTACAAACTACAGCTTAAAAGATGGAATCCTGCTACGAAGTAATTATGAAGATCATTGTTATTGAATATTTAGTTATCAGTAGGGGTTTTAACTAATTTTTGAGGTGAAATACTGACTGCTCTCTGACTACACTTCTCATCCTAATGTTCTGTGTTTAAGATGTTGCTTCTAATCTTTTCTCATCAAATTTGTAATCCATGGAGTTAATAACACCTATAATACAGTGTGGTTTCTATTTATCTATTAGTCTACATTGCCACTCTCCAAGGTTTACTTTCTAAAAACATTTTCTGATACTGAACAATGAAAACAGCATATAATGGAAAGAAAGCATGCTAAAGCTTTCTCTTTTTTTTCCTGTGGAGAAAGTAAGTGCACAATGATATTGCCTTGGTGTTTTCTGATTGTCTACTGAGACGGGTGACCTGTCACGGAAATCTACGGGTAGAAAAAAACACGTCCTGCAGCCCTAAAGATACTTATGTCAGTCTGTATAAACTCCTTAATTGGTACTGTCCAGAGCTCACCATTTTGGAATCCTTTCTTATTAATGTCAACTTTGGTAGAATTTCATAAGGTTATAGATGCACATGTGTGTGTACGAATAGAAATTATACAGATAATTGTCTTTGTGGTTTTGGAGGACTTTGCATAAAGCTTTGGGTACCTTTTGATTTTCTAAATCACTTTGTGATTAGTGTTGTAGAACCTTCTCTTTGCACAAGTAAATATGTTGCATTTTAATTCCCTCTCTTACTGATAAAGTAGAGTTTATAATCTGGAAACCTCTTTCCAGAAGATTTAGAATTTTGCCCAAATATGGTCAGAGTTTCCATTTGCAAATGCAAGTGGCTTGTCCTAAATTCAGAGTACATCCATTATGGTTTAGAAGTCTGTTGGGATGGGGCATTACAGACACAACAGATATCACTAGAAATCCATGTTGATGCTAACACTGGGCTTACTTGCTTTAACCATGTAAGGTTGTAGTGCTTCAGGGTCCACATAACAGCTGGGGATGGGGTCAGTCCCATAGACAGAGCAGGTGACACCACTGCAGCCCCTTGGGAATAGATGGGGGTAGAGGAAGGCAGAGGTTGAGAGGCACATGGGGGCTATCGGTTTTGCACAGAAGAATAAAAAGGCATAATCCTTCCTTATTACCTGCTTGGGAGAAATGACCTGTGTGAGGGTGGGAGATACTTGATGATAGATTGAAACAGAAAGAGGCCCTGGAGATGAGCCAGTTTCATCACCTTGGCTTGCAGGTGAGAGTGTAGTTTCCCATTCAATCAAAGGTGCCACTAGCAAAGAGCTCAGGACTCTAACTCCTCATAGAACATTTATTCCACATGCCCATACTCTTTGGACTACGGGTCTTGATCCATTAGTGGAGCATGAAATCAGTATAGTAGGTGATGATCAGCACTCTAGCAAAATGATAAAGAATTGAATAGAAAATATTAAAGTCCATAACTCAGTGAGTAAGGCTTTGTGATTATAATTTCACATACACACACACAGGCACACACACAACGCAAGATGAGTACTTGTGTCTCAGGTCACAGTGGAAATTTTATTTCTTAATTTGGACACGATCAAAATTTTTTAAAAGTTTCCCTTATTCTACTCAGTCAAAAGTGGCATGGAGCTAAAACAGTAGAGGATGAGAGATTGTTTCCAAAACTATTCTAAAAGAAATACAAAGATAATTGCTGATTTTGTTACATGCACTCATTCTGGGTTTTTGTTTTTTTATTTGTTTAACATTATTTTCTTCTCAAGATTCCATTTGGCATTTCCAAAGAAATGATTAAAGCAGCATCTAGCCTCTATCTAAGGGTAGCTATTTGCAGTTAAAGTGATATCACTTCAGTTATCCAGTTATAACTGAAGCTCAGACTTATGTAAACTTTGATAGCTTAACTCTTTATATCGTTCCCTCTGGCTTGAACAGTTGAGAACAAAACAGCAAATCCCAGCTGTGTTATAGAGCGGGGGCTTTGTAGAGCTTTGAACCCAGCTCTGGCACTTACCTGTGTATCCTGAGAAAAATGGTTAAATCCTCTCTGCCCTAAGTTCCTCCACCATAAAATAATCATAGCAATATGCTGCTCATAGGATAAATGGAAAGTGAAACAACATAAAATATGCACAGCACCTACCATCCAGTGTACACTCAATAAATGATGGGAATGCTCTTGATGCTTTTATAGGTTTTGCCACTCCATGTGCTATTTTGTTGTTTTAAATTTCTACTGTCCTTTTCCATACCATGGAGGTTTTTCTGATCTAGAAAGTTTCTTCTCAGTGTGGAATTGACAGATTGAGTGAATTTAATATTGTTCTTTTGGAGACTCCATTGAATATCTGAGGTCAGATATTAAGAAAATATTTAAATTTTGATGCTTTGCACCATGGTCTTCTCTGAGAAGGACCACCATGTATAAGGTCGAATGTGTACAGCGAAACCTAACAAGAAGGATCTGCTGACTTCTTTAGCTAGTGCCTCACCTCACAGAATGGTTTTCTATTTTCAGAGTCACCACAGTCCAAAGTCTGGTCTTCATTTTGCAGGTCCAGAAACTTGCTTTCAACAGTTCACCTAGAGTTCACCATATCTGGAGGACTGACTCACACCAAGCCAACTGACGAGAGATTCATTTACCAGCCTGAATGCCAT
Source organism: Tamandua tetradactyla (assembly GCF_023851605.1). Lineage (NCBI taxonomy): Eukaryota > Metazoa > Chordata > Mammalia > Pilosa > Myrmecophagidae > Tamandua > Tamandua tetradactyla. The sequence continues at coordinate 47,620,552 of NC_135331.1, forward strand.
TTTAGTATACAAGAGCAATATCCGAGTCGGAATAACAGACATCTGCCTTTCTGTGCAAGGGGGATCTAATTATGAATCAGAAAGCTGCCTGCAGTGTTTAAAATAAGAACAAAGAGAAGGAATGTTCTTGAAAGACATTTCTAATAAGATAGGGCAGCTGAAAGAATTGCTTGTCCGTGGAGATACTGTTCTTGACACTCATTGTCTACTCTCTGCTTGAAAAAAATTACACCTGCCTGGAATTCCACCTCAGCAGCACATGGACTGAAGTGTTCTTATTTGTGTATTCTCCTTTTAAAATCAGTCACCAGTATTATTACTTCATTGTATGGAAATTGTGTTTCAGTAACGTGGTCCACTAGCAGAAATGGGAAAAGGGTGGTGGCAGGGAGCGAGAACATTACCTGCTAAGTTGGACATGTTTATGTCTTTTAAATACATAGAGACTCTATGTCTTTTAGAGTTTCTCTGGAGTTCAGGAAAGAATTGTAGCAAGGGATAAAAGTTTGGGAATTGTCAGTGTACAAATAATAATTGCTGCCAAGGGAGTCAGTGCCATCACCCAGTGATAGAGAAAACAAAGAAAAAAGGAAAGCAAAGCATGGGATAGTGAGCCCTCAGCAGTACTACATTGCTGGAATGGACCATGACAAAATACTGAGAGAGATGAATTAGAGTCGTGGAAGATTCAGAACAGTCTCCTCAGGAAGTCAGTCTCGGAAGACAGTTTCAGGAAAGAGGTAATGCTGTTGTATGTGATGGCCAATTTTATGTGTCAACTTGGCCAGGGTATGGTGTCCATTTGTTTGGTTAAATGGTGGTTTGTTTGTTACTGGGAAGGTATTTCATAGGTCTACAGCCAGTTGACCTCAAGTAAAGGAGATTGATTACCTTCCATAATAGGAGTCGCCTCATCCAATCAGTTGAAGGACTTAACAGCAAGAATTGAAGGTTTCAGAGATCAGAAGTATTTCTGCCTCACAACTTCAACGCCAGCTTTTACTGGAATTTCCGGTCTGTCAGCTTCTCCTAAAGAATTTGGACTCAGGATTTCAGTGATCACTTTTACTGGAATCTCCAGCCTGTAGCCTGCCCTATGGAATTCAGATTTACCAGTCCCTTCTTTATAATAATACATACATGCATACACATATTTCCTGTTGGTTCTGGTTAGAGAAACTTGACTGATAGATAGCATCATGTGTTACAGAAAAGAACATAAAGAGTCCATTGGATTTAGAAATTTGAAAGCACTGGTGCAATTGAGGTCAACTTTAAGCAATAAAAATATAGATTAATGCTGATTGCTGAAGAAGCTTTTGGCAGAGAGAGGGAGGAAAATAAGTAACTTGAAGGGAGGAGAGATTAGGGACAGAAAGAAAGAGAGAGATCATTTGAAGATACCAGAGTAAGCAAGGACCAGGCAGAGATGGAGTAGGTGGATGACATCAATGGGACAAAAGGAAAGGGTAAGCCTAGTGTGGTGGTTTGTAGCTGTTTTCTCCAGGAAAAAACATGTTCTTCCACATAATCCATTCCTGTGAGTGTGAACCCATTGTAAGTAGGACCTTTCGATGAGGTCACTTCACTGAAGGTGTGGTCCAACTCAATCAGAGTCTGAATCTATTACTGACTCATTTTTTCAGCAGAATGAAATTCAGACACAGAGAAAGCCACAGGAAGCAAAATACTGAAGGTCAACAGAACCTGAAAGAGAAGGGAGAGGCCAGGAGAGTCTGTCATATGATCTCCGTGTGACAGAGGAGCCCAGGACCAAGAATCACTTTCATCCAGCCCCAGAAAGCCAGTCTTCAGGAAGAAAGCATCACCTTGGTGACATCTTTATTTGGACTTTTTTCTAGTCTTGAAACTATGAACTACTAAATTCCCATTGTTTAAATGAACCAAGCAAATGGCATTTGCTTGAGTTACCAAGAAAACTAAAGCATTTATGAAAGAATTGGCTAAGGCTATTGAAGCTGAATGAAGTTAAGCCATTGGAGTAGAGGAAACCCATAATTTTAAGGCTGTGACATTGGTTGGGTCATTGTGTGGCAGGAAGACTATAGAAATTGGGTGGAGAAAACTGATTTGAAGGTGGGTGAATCAGATCACTGAATATGGGGACAGCTGGCAAGGAGTAGTTGACATTACTCTCAAAAGAGAGATTTACGTGTCAGTGGAAGAATAATATCGAGAAGAGTTATATAACTGAAAGAATGTCTGTCTTATGTCTAATGAACAGAGGGGGAAGTCTGCACGGGGAAAAAGTTTGGACAATATTTTACTGGGGAGCTGTTAAAAGCTTTTGGTAATAAGTTAAAGGGAGTAGGTAGCGAGGAAGCTCAGCACTTAGCAGTTTTCATTGGCAACAATTTTGTCTCCAGGATGCTAGCAAAAAACATGGTAAAAATGGTGTCAGGAGAGTGAAGCAAGTCTAGAAGTGGGAGGAGGGAGGAATGAAGTGGATAGAGAAGAAAAGATAATATTTGGTGACAAGCAAACTCGTACCTAGGATGTTATACTAGATTGTGGAGTAAAGAGGCAAGCTGTAGAAAGATCCTGGTGGAAATAATTGACTTTTCAGTTGGAAATTTGACAGTAAGTTTTCCTATTGTCTGGGCTGATGGACTTCAAATGGATGGAGTTGGAGAGAAGAAAGTAAGATTGGCTTTAAGCAGTGAGCAAGAGGTTGTGCAGTGGGTTTGAAACATAGGTGTGAATCCATTGGCATCCTTCCCAACAAAAGTTAAGAACTGTTGTCCCTCTACTTGAATCTGAGAGGGTTTATGGCAATGAAATATGAGAGAAGTGACGTGTTGTGACTTCTGTACTAGATCCTAAAAAGTACATGTCTCCCACTTTATTGGTTGAAACATTTTTTCTCGGAGCTGTGAGCTGCCATAAAAGAAGCCAACTATCCTAGTTGCACGCTGGAGAGGCTGCATGAAGCAATTACTCTGAAAGTTGTTAAGGCCCTGATGAGAGAGAGAGGCAGAGAGGCTCCCAGAGCTATTCACATCATTCCAGTCCAGCCATTAGACATGTGCACAAAGAAGACCGACGCCAACACCCAGCTTTACCAGTCACCCCCATCTCTTTGAAACTTCTCAGTTCAGGCTTCAGACATTATGGACTAACAACAAGCCATCCTTGCTAAGACATATCTGAATTCCTGACTCACAAAATCTGTGGAAAATAAAATTGTGATTGTTGTATGCCACTGAGATTTGGGGTCGTTTTTTATGGGCAGCAATGGAAAACTGAAACAGCATAAGAAGACCATAATTGGGGTTGAAGATGTAGTGATTTCTCTTATAGTTATTTTGTTGTTGTTGTTCTTAGATAGGTGTGGCTAGGGTGGGGATACAAGCTAGGGGTGTGACTGATTTCGGGGCATATGGTTTAGCACCAACCAGAGTAGATTTTACACTGTCAGCCCAGGCACAGAGTACTGGATGACTGGTCAGACCCCGTTCAATTGGTTGAAATTCGTGCCCTACCTGTGGTTAAATGATTCTAATATAATCCCTGCCTCTAAAACAGCTCCAGGCATCTAGTAGGTAGCACCTAGTAGGTAATCAAATTGCCACACAATGGTTTTCAAATGGAGAATAGTTGAGGTAAACTGTATCAAGAAGCTGTATATGTAACTGGATTTCACAGAGGAGAGAAATATGAGTGAATTAGAGTTAGACTTAGAAAGTATATTCATGGAGAAAGCTGGCATTAAGTTGGGCAGAAATAGAATTTAATATATAGGAAAGAAAAAGGAAAGTATTTCAGTTTTTTTTTTTAATTGGAGAGGGGATCTGACGAAAAGAATGAGAAAGACAGTGGATTGGAAGGGGGATGGACATGGGCAAAGCACAGGGAGGAAAAAATTTCATTATGTTTCAGTTGGAGACCGAAATTAAGATTAAGGAGAAAAAATAAAAATCACACTGTGAAGGAACAAGCAAAGAAAGAGATAGAGAGCCAAGAAACATCCTAAATCAGGGGAATGACAAGGATCCGACAAGGGAGCAAAGAGACCTACAGAGATTGTGTTGCTCTAAGAAGTACATCCAAAGAAGATGGTGGTGGTGGTAAACTAACGGGGCAAAAGCAAACATATCTTGCAGGAAGAAATAATCAACTGTCGTGACTGAATGCAGTGGAGGAAAGAAAAGGAAAAGTTAGAGATGACCAAGGTTCATCTGGAGAAACAGGAATAAAGGCCATGATTCTTACAGAAATAGAGTGTGAAAAGGAGAGCAGAAGAAGCTAAGAAAAGCATGAAAATAGAGAGTGTCAAGGACTCTCAGACCCCTAGGTAAGAAATATGATTTTATTTTTCTCCAAATCAACTTTATTTTGAGCCTCTCTTCTGCTAAGCTGGCAGAAATTCAAATTCACTTTGTTTAGTTTCCCTGCTGTTCTTCCTGAGGTAGCAGGAAGTCTATAAAGTAGTCAGGTTATTGAGAGGAAGGCATCTGGTTCAGACTGTCGTCTCTCAAGACTTATGAGGTGGACTTCTGTCTCTGCAGTACACTGCTTAGCCATCCCTTCTTGCCACTCACCAAAGCCCTTCATTTCTGGCTCACTCAGCTGATTCCACACCCCTTTTGGGCTCACAACTTACTGCTAAGCATGTGGCAGGCATGGGGCATCCTGTGAGATCTCGCAAGCCATCCGTTAGATACATCCCACAGCCATTTCTACTCAGGTTTTTCTGCCTCTCTGAGTCACCCTAGGAAAAAGGGCTCAGGCCCCTATTGCACTCAGAGTCCCACAACCCAATTTTCTCTTTTTGGCAACTGAGATAAGGAGCAGGGGGTAGGCTTTCCTGTGTCTCCAGAATGGCTAAGTTAAATTTGAAGGATTGATGGGCCCATTTCCAAAGTGGAAAATCTCTGTTGGCACCTCAACAAAGAATGAAAAAAAACTTCTGCGTCTGAGAAGATGGAGTAAATATATATTCTCTGTTCCTCCAGTAAAGTATAACTCAAAACAGTGAACGTTACATATTACACAAACCCAAGGAGTCTGAAATGTGGAGAGAAGAAGGCAGACAGGCTAGAGACCTCAAGAAGTGAAGACAGGGCGGGCCACGGTGGCTCAGCAGGCAGGAAGGCTTGCCTGCGATGCCAGAGGACCTGGGTTTGATTCCCGGTGCCTGCCCATGTAAAAAAAAAAAAAAAAGAAAACAGCGTGGCTTTTGCATGACATATCTCAGACTTAGAATTGAGGAAGCCAGCAACCTAGAATATTATGAATGCTTAATGTAATATCTAGAGCTACAATAGAAATTTGTACAAATAGAGACATTAAAAAATTATATAAAGAGTCAAACCAGATTCTAAAACACGATCAAATAACCCACAGAGAGAGAGAGAGAGAGGGAAGGGAAGGATACAGGGAGGAAGGGAAAAAGGAAAGAAGAAAAAAAGAAATCCAAATATAGGCCAATATTCCTCATGAATATAGACACAAAAATCTTTAACAAAATATTAGCAAATAGAATTCAGCAATATATAAATAAAATTATCTACCATGACCAAGTCAGATTTATTCCTGAGATGCAAGGCTTCATTCAATATTTGAAAATCCATTCATGCAACCCATCATATTAATAGTCCAAAGAAGAAAAATCACAATCATCTCAATCAATGCAGAAAAGCATTTCACAAAATTCAACAGTCATTCATGATATGAAATGCATAAAATTTGGAATAATAGGGAATTTCAATTTATAAAGACAATCCACTAAAAACCTATGGCTAAACATAATACCCAACAGTGAAGGACTGAATGCTTTCCCCCTAAGCATGGGAATGAGACAAAAATGCCCACTCCTACTACTCATATTTAATATAGTGCTGGAAGTGCTAGCCAGCATTAATCAAGAAGAATAAAAGCCATGCAGATTGGAAAGGAAGAGATAAAATTGTCCCTATTTTCAAATGACATGATGGGAAATGAAGGAAATCCCAAGAGGTCTCCAAAATGAAATCCTAGAACTACTAAGTGAGTTCAGCAAGGTCAACTTACCAATGTTAATTATATTCCTATATACTAAAAATAAGCACATGAATAATAAAATTTAAAATGCAATATTATTTACAATAGCTCACTTAAGTGTAAATCTGTCAAAACATGTACAGGACTTATATACTTAAAACTACATAGTGCTGATGAAAGAAATCACTGATCTAAATAAATGGAGGATCATACCATGTTAATACATTAGAAGACTCAATATAGGAAATTCGTCAATGCTCCCCAATTTAATATAGGTTTAACACAATTTCTAACAAAATCCTAGCAGGTCTTTTTCAGACATAGACAGGATTATTCTAAAGTTTGTACATAAAGTGAAAAGAAGTGAGTCACTAAACAATTTTTGAAAAAGAAGAATAAATTGGGAGGAATCAGTCTACCTAATTTCAAGATTCATTATATAACTATAGTAATCAAGAATAGATGACGCTGGTGGAGGCGTGAACACATAGTTGAATGAAACAGAACAGAGAACCACAGAAAGTATAAACACAAAAATTGTCCCACTGATTTCTGACCAAACTGCAAAACCAATTCATGGAGGATAGTTAGCTTTTTCAGCAAGTGATGATAGAGAAATCAGACATCCAAATAAAAAACAGAATGAACATTAATCTAAATCTCACACTTTTGAATTTGAGTTATTCAAAAATTAACTCAAAATGGATCAAGGTCTTAAATGTAAAACACACAACTATGAAAAAAAATTTTTTTTAATTAGAGAGAATATTTAGAATCTAGTGCTAGGAAAAGAGTTCTAGAGTTGACACCAAAGGTGCAATCCATAAAAAGAAAAATCAAGCAATTGGGCTGCATCAAAACACACATATTAGAATGGCTAAAACAAAAAATAGCGAAACATTGAGTGCTACCAAGGATGTAGAGAAACTTGGACCAATCATAAATTGCTGGTGAAAATGTAGACTAGTACACCCACTCTGGAAAACACTTTGGCAATTTCTTTAAAAACTAAATAGGCGATTGCCATATGACCCAGACACTTCCCTCTAGGTGTTTATCCCAGAGGAATGAAAACTTACAAACACTTGTAAAAATGATTATATAAGCTTTATTCATAATGGCCCCAAATCAGAAATAACTGAGATATCTTTCAGTAGGTGAATAGTTAAACTGTGGATATCCTTATATTGGAAAACTACTCAGCAATAAAAAGGAATGAACTATTGATTCAGGAAACAACCTGGGTGAATCTCCAGAGAATTATGGTAAATGAAGCAAAAAATCCCAAAGAGATACCATTTATTACATCAGTATTAAATATAATATGTAATACTATATATAAAGTATCATATATAATAATTCCATTTATTACCAAAAAATCTTATTACAAGAAAATTATAGAAATGTGGAACATATTATTGTTTGCCAGGGATTTAGGAGTTGGGGCAGATGGGAAATGGATGTGGCTATAAAATGGGAACAAGATGGATCCTGGCAGTGATGGATATGTTCTGTATCTTGACTGCATTAATGTCAATATCTGAGGCCACACTAGAGGTTTGCAAGATGTTACCATTAAGGGAATCTGGGAAATGGGTACATGAGATCTTTCTGTATTATTTTTTTTACAACCACATGTGAATCTACAATTACACTAAAATGAACAGTTAAATTTAAAATAAAAAAGAGAATGGGAATAGCCACAAATTGGAAGCGACTCAAATGTCCATCAACAGATGAATAGAAAAGCAAATTGTGACATAACCATACAAGTGGATTTTATTCAATCATGAAAAAGAACAATTCACTGATATAAACATGTATGAATAACAAATGCTAATGCTGAGAGAAAGAAGCCAGTACAAAAGAGAGCATTCTAGATTCTATTTATATAAGATTCCAGAATAGGCAAAATTAATTTATAGCGACAGAGAAACAAGAGAAATTGCCTAGGGTCAGCAACAGATGGTGAATGGACATTGATCCCAAAGCCTCATAAGGGAATTCATGGAGCAATGGATGTGTTGTATCATGACTATGGTGATTCTTACAGTGTATACATTTGTCAGAACTCATCAAGCCGGACACTTAGAATGAGTGCAAAATTGCACGTTCATTATGCTCAATAAAGTTGATTTTAAAAAAAGAGGGAGAGGATGAGTACAGTTGAAAAATCAGAGCTGATACTGTGTTTTGTGTGTGTACGTGTGTGTGTTTGGGGCAGTGGGGGGGGGGAATATGTAGCAAGAGAGAAATGTGCCCAGGAAATCCCTTTTACATGGTGTGACAAGACTCAGAGTGGGACAGGCCTCATTAAAAGAGACACTCATGGTTGGACGGATTTGAAAGTGATTACTTAAGTAATGAGAAGGAAGAGCCTTGAAGTTTGCACAAACAGAGAGGAAGGTAAGTTCTTGGCAAATATATACATTTCAGGGGCTGGTACAGAGAGGCCTGTCTCCAAGGATCAGCTTGCTTGTTAACCTCAGAGCATAGAGTATAGATTGAACAAGGCTAAAAATAGTTCACTCGGTGGGGAAGATGTGGCCTGGGCAGGGGCAAGCAGAAAGTGCAGAGAAATTGATGTCCACAAGTGCAGGCAAACTACCCGAGGGGCAATTAGGTATTAACTAATTGGACCTGTGAGGGCAGACAGCCAGTGGCAGGACTGGAGTGCCAAAGTCAAGGGCATGGCCAAAGCAAAGTGATAGGACCAGAGGAAACAGGAGGGAGGAGCTAGTCAGTAACATGGTTAAGGACAAATTGAAGGCAGCAGACTAGAGGAAGAAACTGGATCATGAGACATGATTGAACTAGGCCAGGAGAGAATTAGGGATGGTCAGGAAGGAGGATGTTGCAACCCAGTTCATGGTGCAGATTCTGTTGCAAATGTCAGTGGTATCGCTTGTACTGAGACTGAAGCTGGTTCCTTCTGAGAATCTAGCACCAATCTCTCCCTGCTTGAACAGCCAGTCTTGTAGCAGAGAGCTTGTCCATTTCATTAGGTTCATTTGTGAGCTAGGATCTCTGTCTGTAACTGGGCCTCCAGACTCTGAACAGTCTTTATGGGACAGGACCCTGCTCACCGAGATGCCTGGAAGGGGCCAAGAAAGAAGGGGCTAGGCTTCATATGTCCTTCTCCTGCCCAGCTTTCCTTGGCTAGGCCAACAGGAGGTGGAGTAATTGAGTTATAATGCAGAAACTCATGGGTAGGAGAATCCAATCATGAGGGGATCAGTACACCATGGAAATAGAGACTTATGAATGAGACCAAGATGAAAACATCATGCATACCATGAAGTTAGTGTAAGTCTTTGTCATATGAATGCTGGCAACGAGGGGAGGGAGTGGCAATATTCTGTGGTGTTTACGAGTCAGATTGAATCAAATTCAAAACCCAGCACTATCATTAACCACAAGAAATTGGGCAAGATATTTAACTTTTCTGAGCCTCCGTTTCCTTACTAGAAAAAAAAAGGTAATTCTGCCTTCATCAGGTTCTTTTGAGGTGTCAGTGAGACCCCATGGTGTGTGGACACAAAAGCAGTAGATTTGGAAGTAAGGGAAATTTTTAGAGTGCAGGGGAAGGAAACCAGAGGGCAGAGGGTTAAGAAGGAGTATTAAGGAATACATTTTTGTTCTCAGGGGCTGATCAAGAGAACCGGTTGTTCTAAAAGGCCAAGCAGCAAAATGTGTTGATTCTGAAGTATGATGTTGTGAAGTGTGAGTCTTTGTGGATATTGTTGTTGTTGTTCAGATCTCACACTCTGAAGGAACAAGTGGGCCTTGGTTGCCAGGATGCATTACTCCTGCTGATTCCGAATCCAATTCCAGCAAGCTTGGCCAGTCCCCACAGTATTCCCGTTAGCATTCATACAGTACTCATTAAGCCTTGAAATCTTTGCAGCCTTGTCAAATTCCATTATATGAGCGCAACAAATCTTAACTTGTACATTGTCGTGCTTCTTTCTTTTTACATGAACTTGGTTTTAAAATCGACAATTGTAAGTAATATTAACACTTCGCTGATCTTATTTTGAAGACTTTCATTCATAATAAAAAAATTACCACTTTTTTTGGTGTTTAGCACCTTACAAAAAACCCTGCCTCTTTGCACATTTCAGAAAAAAATTGAAATAGCAATAGTAGATTTTTCCTCACTTATTCACATGTAAACTTACGAACTATTTCAATGAGTCCATTGTTTTCTATATATTTACTTCACATCAGAAATATTCAAACATCCCTTTTAATCTGAGAGAACAAGTGAATCAAAATTCATGATACTTAATACTGTAAATATCTAGAAGCCTGAAAATTGTTTTTTTCCTATGAAAATGAATATTTGGGGAAAACTAGAGTTGATCCTAATTATATGCAAGTGATAGTTTGACAAAACTGCCTAATTACTCCATTTGAACAATGTGAATTTAGCACAATCCATTCAGCTCCTTGCTGCTATATTTAGGCCTTTTATATTACTTAAAAATTTAGTTTGCCTCTGTCATGAAAAGTAATCTCGAGTAATTTTCTTTATTTCAACTGTTGTTTTTAGGAATATTTGACAAAGATTCTTAAAATACTACAGTGCTACACGACAGCAGTAGAACGTCTTCAGAACAGATTGTAGTGTTAAACAATTGAAACTTGCAAATCCATAGCAAATAAGAAAAACTTAAATTTAATTTAAAATATTTTTCCGCAATCATGTTTGGTGCCATTTATAAATGGCATTTATAAATCTGTCAAATTCTCTGAACACTAATGTATCTCAAGTTTCTCTGACCTTTGGGGAAATAAAATGTATTTTCTTAAAAATTGAAAATTTTACTTGCCATCTATTTGCCTGGAGGTCGGTACATTTTTAACACCGATATCTAGAATTCTTTTTGGAATTTTACTGCATAATTTCCTTTTAAAATATTTTTAAAATGAGAAATTTCAGCTTTATTTTAAAGAAAGAAAAAGTTTTGTTTGAAAGCCAAAATAGGGGATATTCCAAACTCAACAAAATATATTGAGGACCTATTAGGAGAGACTGATGGCATGGCAACTTAAGAGGACACAACTGTGAATGGCACTGTAGATATTTAGAAGGCACAACCACTAGGACTCATGGGTGCTTGAATGTGGAGGGCAAGAGGGAAAAGGAGACGTCTAAGCCTCAAGTGAGTCACGAATATCTAACTTAAGCAATGAATGGGCACTTTATTAGCAGTCACCATACCTGGGAAAAGGACAGGGAACTGACAATTTTTTCTTCTGATTAATTGGACCTGAAAGTGGAGCTCTAAAAAATATAATTTTGCATTTTCCAGCCTATTCATATGCTTTTTTTTTTTTTTTTTTTTTATTGCATGGGCAGGCTCCGAGAACTGAACCTCCGTCTCTGGCATGGCAGGCAAAAATTCTGCCCACTGAGCCACTGTTGCACCACCCCATATATTTTTATTTAAAAGTTCCTATTTATAGATAGAGTGATATGAAAAATGCTGGAAGAAATACTCTTTAAAGGGCAGTTGAAATTGTCATATGATAGCTAAATATATTTGGTGGGGTCACCTGGTTCAGAACTAGGCCAAGTATCTAATTTTGTCAAACAAGGGAATTCTATTTTTCGCATATACTATATGAACTGTGCAGTATATATATGTAACAGGGAACAAGGCAGAGACAATTCCTGCTCTCATAGTATTTACATCTTCAGGAAGAGTAAAAATGATTAGCAGACAACCATGCAGACAAGTTAATCTCAGATAAGTGCTAAGAAGAAAAATAAGATATGGTAAGAAGAGATTGAATAGGGTAGAAAAGAAAAGTACGACATACTGCATCACTGATGGATTGGCATTTGATGTGGGCTTTCTTTGATAAGAAGGAGTCAGCCCAATGGACATCTTGGGGAGGACCCTTCAGACAGGGGTAGACCAGACTTTCTGCACAGGAGCAGCAATATGTTGGAAGAAATGTTAGAGGACTTGCTTGAAGCAACATTTGCACATAAAATACACTCTGTTTACTTATGGCACATGTTCATTGGAGGTGAAAGAAGCCAATGCAAAATAACAGGTAGCCAAGGACACCCCCTGCACGGCCATCAAGTCACACTTTAAACTACCAGCAGTTTCAGGCATAGGGGAGAGCAAAAGGATAATCTCTGAAGCAGGAAGTAGCTTGGCTCCCCTAGGGAGGGGCAGAAAGCTAGTAAGGCTGGAAACTGGTCACTTAAGTTGTAAGAGATGGGCTCAGAGAGAGGGTCAAGGGGGCTCCATCATGCCAACCCTGGCATTCCACCCTAAAGCAATTGCAAGGTCTTCGGCAGAAATGTGATGGGGGTGATTTCTGTTTTATATATTAAATCCTTAAGCGGTCATCTTGCGCAAGTCCTATTATTAGTCGTCACTGATAGAAAAAACAGTACATTCAGAAAGAAAGAAAAGGAAAGATATCTGTTGGTACGCTTTCAATGTTTTTACCTAAAATGCTCACCTTCAGGCTGTATCTATGTCAAGATACTGAATTACTGTTCATCATTAGTGCCTTCAAATATGCATATAATAAGCTGGTCTTCAGAAGGAGAAACAAAGCGTTTTCTCAGAATGGCATTTGCTGAAGCTGCATTCTGTAATTTAACTCATAATCATGAAGAAATGTCCTGCTTATGATTTGTTGTGTTCCTTGTTACTAAGGTAAGGTGGAGCAACAGACAAACGCAATGATTGATAAAATTCTGTACTAGCCTTAAGATTTTGGTAATTCCCTTCCATTAATGGCACCAAATTTCTATCAATATTGAATCATTTTCTTTGGGGCAGGGTAGAAATATCAGATTTTAAAACTGTTCCTTGATTTATTCAAATAAGGGAAAATGTCTCATCCGCTTTAACAATTTCTGCTCACTAAGTACAACTAGAGGTATGAATGGCCTCAGCATGTCATGAGGGTTTCTATATTAGTCAGGGTTCTTGAGACAGAACTAAGACTCAATACAAGAATTGGCTCACTTGACTGTGGGGATGGGCAAATTCAAATTCCATAGGGCAGGCCACATCCTGGGAACTCCCATGAAGGTTTTCCATGAATTTCTTAAAAGAAGCTGGTCAGTTGAAATAGAGATAGAAATTCTTCCTTCTCACTGCTGAATCATCACTTCTTTTAAGGACTTCAACTGATGGTTGGAGACATCTCTCACCATAGAAGGCAATCTCCCCAGGTGATTATAGAATGTAATCTGCCCTAGATGCGATCAATTTACTGATGATTTAAATCCACAGAATATCATCACTGTTTGATTCCTGGAGCCTGCCCGTTCCAGATATATATATCATCACTGTAACAAAGAGGTCAGTGCTTGCTTGACCAAAAAACAGACACCATAACCTAGCCTGAGCTTGACCATCGCAGTTTCTTTACGTGACTATGGGAAAAATATAAAAGAAAACCAAAAATTTTTTTTGGTTGCAGAATGTATAAAAGGTTTTCCATGAATTCTCTAAGAGAAGCTGGCCAGTTGAAGTAGAGATAGATTTGATTTGATTGATTGGTTGATTCATTCATTCTGCAAATAATTACATACCTACCACTATTTTGGAAGATATAGAGAAAATAAAATGGACGTTAAATAGATGGTCTATATAATCAAATTGCTCATAGTCTAGTTGAGGAAGCAAAGTAGAAACATATAAAATGTTTATGAGCATGAGAATTAATATGAGGCAGCAGTAGAAGAGATGTCACAAGACAGTACAGGCTTGTGAATGCCAGGTTAGCCCTTGCAGATCATTCTGGGTTGTAGGAGGCTGAAGTAGGCTGAGTTTGCTGGGCTGGGCTGGGCTCCTTCCTGTCTGGACATTTTCTCAAAGTGTTCAGACAGGTTTCCTCAGCAGCACACACCTCACTGAGGTCATCAGGGTTAACGTTTGCATTCGAGCAGCTGAAAATGCATCTCTAGAGTCAACTTCACTATCCCCATTCCATAACCTTAAAAGGGAATATCATCACCTCCATAAAAAAAAAACCTTTCTTTTATTCCATTCTCTATTATTTTATCTCTAGTGAACAGACACTTTAAATTGCATACTTGTAAAATTTCTGAAAGAAGCCTTTCAGAAATCCATCATTAGTCTTCGCTCCTTACCATGACTAGAACCTCCCTCAAAGTTATTTGCGGCAAATACAGGAGCACCCCTAGAGAGGAATGAGGAAGATTTATTTTAAAGAGTTTTACAAGCAATTCTGCTCATAGAGAGTTATGAATTGCCTAAGAATGTCTCGATGGTTTCTCAAATCATATAATGGATTTCATATAATGAAATTGAGAACACATGCAAGAAGATTGATTTTTTTTTTTTCAGTTGTGGAATTTCAGAGCTACACAATGTACTGCAAACATTTTCACTGTGGCTCTTCTTCTTCATCTTCTGTTTCCCTTTCTTCCACACCTCAGCCCCCTTTCCCCTCCACTAACATTTCTCTTCTTCCCAAGTGATGTGTTCCTAAAGCCATTAGGTAGAGCCCAGCACTAGCGTGGACTTATCAGCGTGACAGAGCCACAGTGGGCTAAGGAGGTCATCTGGATGGAAAGCAGCCTTGCCCGGGGGCAGTCAGAGCCTAAGGAGGCTGAAGAGGGTGTCCATGGGAAGGGCTGTTCCCAGGTGGCCCAACCAGACACTAAATGGACATCCAAAAAAAAAAAATTACAGCAAAGGATTATGTCATTGAATAATAAAAGAAAGCAACATGAGTCCATTAAGATATAAATTAATAAATGCATAAATTGAGTACCTGATGAGGTATGGGATATTTATATAGGTTTAAAGTACAGCCCCATAATATATATTGATTACAAAAGGGAAAAGTAACTTTACAGTGGAGATATCTTGCAGACGCTTCCTTAATTTTATGGTCATAACTTCTTTAGGATAGAACTAATCAGCTCTATGTGCCACCTGGTAGGATGCAGTGGAAACACAGCATGGCTTCTGGGACACTTCTGCCAAGGATGCACAGCTCCAATCTAACCATGAGGGAACATCTGACAAGCCCAAGCTGGGAAAACTCTACAAAACTCCTGGCCTTTAAACTGCAAAAATTCAAAGTCCTAATAGTCAGTGAAATACTGAGGAGAAAGATTGTTCCAACTGAAGGATACTAAAGAGAAATGACAACCAAATGTACCCCATGATTCTAACCTGGATTCTTTCGTGATAAAGGACCCTATTGGGACACTTGGTGAAATTTGAACAGGGTGTAAAGATTAAATGATAGTGATGTGTATTATAATTTCCTGATTTGAATGACTGTGTTGTAAGAGAACATCCTTATTTGTAGGAAATACATACCAAAGTGTTGAAGAGTGATGGGGCATCAGTTTGGCAGTGGTTCATGGGAGAAAAGTTTCTTGTATCATTTCTCCTAACCTTTCTGTAAGTTGTGATTGTTCAAAAGTTGTAATTTTGAATTTGCTTTTACAGCAGCAGTCCACGTACATTGTTGCTGTCAATATCACTTCGTTTAATTAGGTAATCCACATGTAATTGCTTATAAACCATTTTCTCTGAGCACCTGACACACAATGACAGTAAAAATTCTGTCATTGGAGTTTCATTCATATTCAAATGGTCATACTGTATATTCTCTAAGCACTTTACAAAAGTGGGGAAACATCTTTTTCATCAAGTACTTGCTCAATAGAAAACAGGATGACTTTGTTTTGGTATTATAAATTTACTTTTGGTCTTAAAGTATAAAATATGTCATTGTTTTATGGATAGGAGCAGAAACAATAGACATGGTCTCATAGGTAAAAAAAAAAGTAGACTTAATTTTTATTCATCAAAAATACAGCCTGTCCCCATGCTCAGAAGAGCACGGTGATTTGTTAAAAAAAAAAAAAAAAGGGCCTCTTCAGAACTGCCTGTCACAACCATGGCTAATATTACAGAATTATTGCCAATTTACCAACATCCAGTCAGTATTTGAATTTCTAATTATTTTATAAAATAAATATGATTTTTATTGTTGTTAGTTTTAACTTTCAAAAGGTTTAAATCAGGATCCAAATAAAGCTCACACAAGAATATTAACACAAAATCAGAGATAGTAACAGCAACTAATATTTATTGAACAGTCATATTTAAGAGTATCCTTCCCCATACAGACAGATTCATACTTACATGATATGTATATGCACTCAAGTATACATAGGTATAATAATGTAATGCTCACAAAACTATCTTAGGTACTATAATTATGCCTAGGTGTGGTAGTTAGATTCAGTTGTCAACTTGGCCAAGTGAAGGCACCTAGCTCTGTTGCTGTGGACATGAGACAATGGTATGTGAGCCTCATCTGTTGCTGATTACATCTGCAGTCAGCTAGGAACAGTGGCTGCTGCAATGAATGACGTTTGACTAAATTGGCTGGTGCTTAAATGAGAGACTCAATGTAGCCAGCCCAAGCAGCTCAGCATACCTCATCTCAGTGCTCGCAGCTCAGCCCAGCCTTTGATGATGCAGAAAGGAATCACCCCAGGGAAAGTTGTTGGAACCCAGAGGCTTGGAGAGAAGGCCAGCAGAGATCGTCCTGTGCCTTCCTGCGTAAGAAAGAACCTCAGATGAAAGTTAGCTGCCTTTCCTCTGAAGAACTAATGAAATAAATCCCCTTTTATTAAAAGCCAATCCATCTCTGGTGTGTTGCATTCTGGCAGCTAGCAAACTAGAACACTAGGTCACAAATAAATAAAGGCACAAGTTGTTAAATGAAAGTATACCCCATTTGCTCATACCTGTAAATCTCTTAACCAATCAGCATCTCGAGGTAGATGAGGCCGTCTTTACTTTGTTTTTGTTTTCTCTTTTTCTGAGGCCATCTTAGAAAGGCACAGAGCCCAGAGAAATCTTACTCTTACAGTGCTTATATCACCCCCAAATCTTTGTGTTCCTAGGAAATCCAATGAAAAATTAAGATCTAAAGAAACTTGAAATGAAAAAAAAAACCACAAGGAAAGCATTAAGTCTTTAGAGGTTATGAAATTTCTCGTATGGGGGATTGGTGGTATTATGGGTCATTTGTATTAAACTGAACTTTAAGGTTTTTTTTTAGCACTAGTGTATAAGCAAAACACTTTCCCATTGAACTGCTTCCCTGATTTGCTCACAGGAGCCAACTGAACAGAGGCCCCAAAACAAGGGACCCATGAAACCTTCTCTCCCCACCTCCCCATTGCCATAAATGTCTGCATTCCTATGGATTAGGGAATGGGCAGCAGTGAAGAGAAATATTAATTATCTCTGACATTTCAATTACCATCTGCCTTTTTAATTTAACTATCATCAACCTAAAAATGCTAATAATATGATTCCATATTACGACCCACATATAGAAATACCCATACCAGTAATTATTGATTCATTTTTTAAAAATTAACCTTCTTGGGTTGTTATTCCTATTTTAGATATAGGATTCCTCGAAAAAGAATATTCTTGGGTGGAATAAATTTCATAGTTTTCTTTGACTAATCTAGTTTGAAAAAAGTGTTTTCCCATTGTGCTGCAACTGAGATAAATTCTGTGGTATTGTACTTCATTCCAAGGTTCACTCTCAAAACCTACTGAAATCACAAGGCTCCTACTAAATCTCCCTATCCTTTATTGTGTTGCATAAGAAGAAATTTAATTATATATTTTTTCCTTTGAAAGAATTGCCACATATAGCCACGCTTTGAGAATCATACTAGATGTAAACTAATCAAGAAGCTGTGCAGTATTTCAGAAGGCTGGTTTTATAGCTTACACAACTTGAGTTACATCCGATCTGGTAAATGAATCAGCAAGATGCTAATAAGATTAGAGAAGGATGTGACTGGTCCAGTAACAACTAAAGAGAGGGGGGTAAATTGTCTTCCGATACAGAGAAACTTGGATTTTGCTGCTCAGATGTGCAGAGTTATAAAAGTGGGTCATCAGTGTTTAAGTCCAGAGTGCAGGGGGAAAACTGCTATTGCATGCTGTGGGCTATGTTTAACAGGAAAACATCAGCACTACCACAGCAACAGGAGAGGTGAATAACGGGGTGGCGGAGCAAGAGTTAAAGGAAGGTTTAGATTTCCTATTTGGTGAGGATGTATTTATTGGTTATCTTACTCTTGGGAACAATGAAATTATCTAAAATTGAGAGTGTTGATGGACCGTGGACTTTGGGCCTTCTACATGATGCCCGATGAATGCAGGTGGCTGAAGGATACACTGCCTGAGAAGTAGATTGGTGAAGTGGATACAAATGATTGAATATTGGGCTGCTACAAAAAGGAACGAAGTCATGAGGCATGCAACGATGTGAATGAACCTGTGGGACATTTGGTGAGGCAAAACAAGCCAGAAACAAAAGAACAATTATCGTATGGTCTCCTTTAGGAAATGCTTATAAGAAAATAGGGGCCTACATTGTAAGCTCTCATAGAAGACACATTTAGTCCAGAGTGGTAATTATTATTTCTGGAATTTGAGAGGCTGTTTTATTTATCTATATATAACCTGGTATTCAGAGATAAGAACAAGGCCGATCAGGTTGGGGTTGAGGTAATTCAGAACACAGGGGTAAGGAAGACATCGTCTGTATTTTAGAACTGCACTTATTCTTTGAGAACAAAGGAAGAAAGGTCTATTTTGTCCAGAACCTAAATTTTCTGTAGCACATAATCTAACTCAACCTCTCTGGATAGCTCATGTGAACAACTGAAACACAGGAAGTCCAGAATAAGAATGAGGGCCTTTAATCCTGTACAGCTTAATGTAATGCCTGGATGCATCTGAGAATATATTAAGCAGATAATCAAAAAGTATTGGCAAAGTCCCTTGAAAGATGGGAGAAAAAATAAATGTATTAGCTAGGGTTCTCTAGAGAAACAGAATCAGCAGGAGATATCTGTAAATATAAAATTTATAAAAGTGTCTCACGTAACTGTGGTGGTGTAAGAGTCCAAGGTCTGTAGGGCAGGCCATAAGCTGGCAACTCTGATGAGGGTCCTCAATGAACGCTCAGGAGAGGCTGGTTGGCTGAAGCAGGAAGAGTGATCCCTCTTCTGAGTCCTCCTTAAAAGCCTTCTGGTGATTAGATTACTGTATCACTCTTTGCAGAAGACACTCCCCTTAGCTGATTGTAAATGCAATCAGCTGTGGATACCACCAACCTGGTCATGATTTAAGTTCATGAAATGTCCTCATAGCAACAGAGAGGCCAGCACTTGTCTGACCAGACAACCAGGCACCACCACCTGGCCAAGTTGACACATAAACCTGACCATGACAATATGGAACTATTAAAGTTTACCATCAGGAAATCCCCTGATACTGCGTCAAGCATTAGGGAAATCCAAACCAATAGGCCAAGCTCTTGATCTTGAGGCTTATTCTTGTAAAGCTTGGTAGCTGAGAAGCTTAGTCTACTTAGAGGTATGCCTAAGAGTTACTTCTGGAGGACCTCTTTTGTTACTCAGATGTGGCCTCCCTCTCTCTAAACCCAATTCTGCAAGTGAAATTATGGTGAAAGTCTCCCTGGCGGCATGGGAGATGACTCCCAGGGATGAGTCTGGCCCTGGTACTGTGAGATCACAGTTCCATCCTGACCAAAAGGGGGAAAAGAAGTATCTAATAAAGTATCATTGGCTGAGAGAGCTCACGTAGAGATGAGAGACTACTCTGGAGGGCACTCTTATACAAGCTTTGGTTAGATATTGCTATATATCATAACTTGCCAAATCTCAACCAAAACCATTCTAGCCAATCCTAAAGAACACCTAGGGCAATATATAAGATTCTACAAAGGTTCCATGTACTAGGGTAACTTTTCAGAAACCTACAACCTCCAAATGGGTCTGTGGACCAGATAAGTCCTGTAACCTAGAAGACCCAGCCTCTCCAGAGCATCAGCTAGTTCCATCTCCCTACCCCATATTATTGATAGCCTCTTCCAACATGAAAAAGTTAGAATGGTCATAGCCCAAATACCCCTAAAGAGTGGGATAGAAAGATCAAAGGTGATGGTGGAGTTTTACTGAGAAGATAGGGTTTAACATACGAATATGATTGCTGAATCATTAAACTGATATTTCTTTTAGTCTCCTATGCATAATCACAGATATAATAAATAAATCAAATAACACCAAGTATGAAAGAAAAGTAATCAGAGAATGGCTAATAAATATAGAGGACAAAGAAAATTCAGTGTAAGAATATATAACATTCTTAAAATATGGAATCTGACAAAATAAGGTCAATATATTCATAGGTATAATATAAGGGATTTCTCCTGAAATGAAGAATTCATTGACTCTACATGCATATTTGGGAGGATGTTTCACCTAAATGTAAAAATGACCTACCAAATGGTCAAATCTGGAGTGATTTAAAATTATATGTCATTTCAACCTTTCATTTTAATTTTTCTTGTTTAAATTGTTTATGGTGAACATGTTTGGTTTTATCAAAAAAAAAAAGATTGATTTATCTAAAAATTAGGCAATATATCGATGCGGACACTGTCAGTGCCTCACCCGTATTGCTCCAGCTGACTTCCAGCCGCCAGTCTCCGCATTTCTGAGCCCAAGCCTTCCCTCTGCCAACCATGGCAAAACACTACCCTGCACCCATCTGAGGTCCTGAAGTCCTGGGACATTAACACCTACCCCCTGCGGCTCTAAATCCAGCCACCATGAACCTCAGATAGGATAAGTCTGAGACCTGCGCTTGAACTATTTCCCAGTCTCTCCATGAAATGAACTCCAGTTACCCTCAACAGAAGTGCACTAAATAAGGTGCCCTTCCCTAGCCTGGTTCATTGTCCCATGGCCCAACTGGTGTCCTCTGCACATCTCAAAGAAACTACTTGCACTTAAGCCCTTCTCTTAGAATCTGTTTCTGGATGCAACTAAACTAAGAAATAATCCTATAAAAATAATACACACATAATAATGAAAATAAGAAACACTGGAATTTCAAAAGTGTGCCAAGATGATTCCGGGTGGCAAATATAATTGTTATTTTATATTTAATCTTCACTGTACTCTTTGTTGTTTTCAAGGATAAAGAAGAAAATTCATAAAGTAAACATGAAGCAAAAGATACAGACAAGTGACATGTTGAAGCAGGCATTGCCAGTGTAAAATAATGACCAATATCTGTAACTAAATAACACTATAAATTAACACTTGAAACCATTTCCTTCACACCATATAAATTTTATGTGATTGGTGTCTGGGGATTAACGTCAAGCAGTGGTGTACTCAGGCCTGTATCTTCTTCCATATACTTTTCTCATCCCCAAGCATATTTTGGCCCTGTTAATCTCTTGGAATTATACTGTCATATCATTGTACTACCATATCTACTTCTGGGTTTAGATACAGTGCATTCTATATGTCAACAAAGTCCATTTTCAGAAAAAAAAAGGTACCCACACAGAGCCATAAAATGACAGTAGCAAAAACTCATGAACTAAAAAAAAAAAAAACTCACGAATACTATTTATTCCAATTCAATAATTGTATAAATTATATCCAGAAACATAATGACATTTGTTCAAAGTTAAACAGCTAATTAAGAGCAATTAAGATTAACACCAAACTTAGCCTCCTGAATTTGAACTTATTTATTTCCTATTTTTTCCAACTTTTCCACATTCCCTTCCCTGACAGATGACATGTGCTTGATAGCAAACAGGTGGGGGGGGGGGGGGCAAGGAAAGGGGAACCAGAAGTCAAAGCAAAAAGCAGAACTTTAAAAGGTAAAGATCATAATGGCCTACTCAGGATTTGGCAGGATTGATTGATTTCTACTAAAGTGAAATGGGTGGGTCCTGTGGCCAAAATACAAATGGTTTTGTAACGAGTAGCAAGTTTGAACAGGACTAAACAAAATATATCCATCCATGTCTGCCCAGTTTCCCTTCTAGGTTAGGGTTTAATCACAGTCTTTGCTGGAAATCCTCCTTCTCTTTTGGCCCAGAAGTTCAGGGCTATATAAATAAGGTAAAAAAAAGTTACACCATTAAGACTTTAAGATGTTTCTAAATAAGGCTCAAAAAATAGAAACTTCTTCCATAATCCTAATACCATGCTACACTGGACTCTTCAGGAGTTATTGCCTGCAAATGTAGGATGTGAAAACAATGTTAAGGTCTCAATGTCTCTGAAGGACAAAAGCAGGCTAAAAATAATGATGTTTTCCATGAATGAACTATAGGGTGTTTTGGATAGTGTGCGCTCATCTAATATGTTTACTTCAGAAGAAAAATAGAAAGGGAAAAAAAAATGAAATCATTTATTACATGACATTTCAGACCGAAGTTACAAACTCATATAATGACAGTGGCATATTGTGATTTTTTTTAATATTGTGTTGCATATCACAGCCTTCTAAAGCTAAAATTTGAAATCAAAGTCCCTATGTCTTGCATTCATGAATGAACTCTCCTTATAAATTGTGGAATTATATCTTGTGTACACAATATAGTGTTAGTCAAAATGGGCAGTTTAGAGATGAGTACAAGACTCTCCCTACAGACTAGAAGTTTACATTCTATATGGTTAAGAATATAATTACCATAGCAAAAATCAAAATAAACTCTATTTGAAGGATCAGCCTTATCAATGAACTCAAACCTTTAAGCTGCAACGAACCACACCATCTGATTGCCTGCAGTGTATTGTGTCTCTTTCCTTCCTGTTTCTCTTGAGTTTATCTGAAAGCTTCATTTTAAATTTCCAGCCTTCCCTCAATTGTGTTGCCAGAATTAAGGGAAGTGAAGAATCTATTCTCAGACCAAAATATTAAAGGGGGAGGATCTCTCTGAGGCACCATATCATTATTGGCTGTAACCCATAGGAGACCTTTCTAAGACGAAAGCCTGCAGTCCTGATCTTAGAATTGTCAAATCCATGTTCTCCTCCCACAGGGAAATTTTTCTTCCTATACTAGTCTGAAAAACCTGGGTTTTCTTTTAATGAAAAAACTATTGGGTTTCTTTTTTCTTTTTTGGTGCATAGTTTAGGAATCGAACCCGGATCTCCCACATAGAAGGCAAATATTCTACACTGAACCACCACCCACCTAGATTTCTCTCTCTCTCTTTTTTTAATGGTTAGTAAGAGTACAGAAGAAGTAGCGACTGCTTGCAATTGGAGATGTAAATGAGGTAGGCTTATGAAAGGATTCAACATTTGAGCTCAGATCTGGAGAAGAATTTCCACAAATGAGAATGTGAGAGGGACAGACCAGGCTGAGGCTATAGCAATCAGTTAAGGCAATGGAGCAGGCAAAGGACCATTTGAGGGTGGTCAAATACCACTAAGACTGGGTCTGACATTTCTAGTCAGGGTGAATTGGTGAATATTTGTGCCATTAACTAGGATTGGAGCAGAGATTATGAATTTTGCTTTGGGGCATTATGAGTTGGGGAAAATCCAGTGGTGTGTTGCAGCTAATTTGCATATCTCCCCCCAACTCCACATTCAGTGATGTCAAGTTGGCGCGAAACCAGCCACACAAATTGCCAAAATCTATGAATCACAGATTTGTTCTATTTTTTAAATTACTCCCCCTTCCACCTTATTTTTTATATGTTTCTGAGATCTGGTTTATCAGGACACCATTAGTTGGGTTGCTCAGCAGATACTTCCGTGAAATTCCTCAATTATATCAGGCACTCAGGAGACCAGCCTGAGCCCAAGATAGGGACTTGGATGCACCTGCCTAAAGGAATACCTAAAGCTCTAAAGAATTTTAGATTCCTTGGAAAAAACTACATTGTGAGAAATGGAACAAAAGCCAAGTAGATCACTGAGGAATATTTACTTAAAAAGGTAGATGGAGAAAGATCTTAGACAGGAGAAAGACGTGTAATGGCAGTGGAAGAAACACTAGAATAGGTTAACGTGTCGATAAAGAACAGAAGTGTTAGTGGAACAGAAATAAACATCATCGTTATCGGCACCCCCCCCACATATTTATGAAATCACTGTGTAATGTCAAGGAATCTGCTACAAGTTTTCATGAATTATCTACTTTAAGTCTCACAAAAAAAATCATATGAAGTAAATACCGTTTTTAGCTTATTGAGACATAGGAAGAAACAGGGTTTAAGTTTTTACGTAATTTGTGCAAAATGAAACAGCTGATGAATGACATTAGCTGATAAATTAGCTAAGACTCAGACTGATGTCTCTATTACCCAAAGTTCATGTTCTCAGAAACCAACCTGGAATTATTTCAGAAATCATTCAATCAGAACAGATCACCAAAGCCTCACTCTTGTCTGTAGCTTCACTTCTTGAGTGCAGCCATGTTCACTAATATAGCTCATGGGAAGAAAAGCACAAAACAAAGAAGCTGCTAGTAGTTTTGTTTTTAATTTGCAGTTCCAACGAAAAATAAATTGAAAACGTGGAAACGGGAGAGACTTAAATAAAGCAAGCTTTTAGAGTTTTCTGTGAACTTCAATTATCCAGACTACAGTTTCCCAATGATCACAGCTTATTAAAAGTGGTTTGGATATTATCTGGTGCTTTATTTACATTAGGCTTTTATAGTTTTTGTCTGACTGGCTTTATAATATCATAGCAGCTCCCAAGCAAGTCAGTTTAACTCTTAGTCACATAAACTTTTAATTTAAACATTTTGAAAAATAAAGAAAAGCTTTCACTGCAATGAGCAGGTAACGGAAGGTGTTGATACTTTTAAATTTTCTGATTGTTTAGATATAGGGTGTTTTTTTTTATTATCTGAGAGAGTTTTCTTACAATATTAATATTTCCAAGGTTTTATCTTATAGGATTTTTATCATATTACCTATCAAGCTTAAATCTCTTGCAGTCTTTTCTCCTTCATTTGTTGCCCACATTTTGACTTGGGACCTTTATTACAAGACCTATACTACAATAAGGTAAAGCTTTCATAGCCCTTGTCATGTGATTGCCACTATTCTAAGGGCTTTATGCATCCTAACTAATTTGACATAACCACTCTATAAATTATTCTCATTTTACAGATGGAAAAACTGAGACATAATTAATTTCACCAAGTTCTCATTGTTAGTAAGCAGAAGAGGAGGGATTCAAACCCACATTGTTTACTGCCAGAGTCCAATCCATGCTCATAGCCACTTCACAAAAGAGCTTTTTATAAAATTAGGGCTATTATTCTAACAACTGACATATAGATAGTTAAATCTGCTTTTATAATATACAAATTGGCCCCATGTTTATGACTTTTAATTTTAAAATAGCTGAAATAGATTGGAAGAACTCAAATATGACGTGTCTGATTACATTGAAACAAACTAGGCAAAATATAAGCATTTCAAGCTGTGTCAGTTCATTCAATCACTTATTTAAAGCTGGTAAAATAGATTATAAAAGTCCAAAAATTGTTTCTAAATTTTTCTGCTAGAAAACATCTAGCATATATTCCCTGCAAGGTGCAACACAAGCATTCTCATAGCATGACCTCTCAACCCTAAACTAAATCTACTTGGCTATTATAATTATTTATCTTTGTCTTTATAGCATATTTACAGTTTTCTGTGATTGATACAATAATGAGTTTATGATCAAAAACACAACCCTTCAATTAGAACGTTGTGCCATGAAAAATACAGTTCACTTTGTAACAATTCACTTCAACACTGGAGAATTACTGGTGTCTCCATCATCTGAATGAAAAATAAACAGTCCTTTATGCACCTGCATATTTGACAGTAGACAATATACTAGGGTAACAGTATAAAATGTTCACATTTCCTTTGGATGTTTGGGATTGGATGGATGTTGTGAACATTAGTTAAAAGTTTGTGGTAGAAGGCATGTGTTTTGAAACACGGCCACTGAGATTATTATTCAGTTTTGATTTATCTTAGCTAATCTGCAGCTCGCTTGTCACACAACCATAATCACTAAAGAAAATCACCTTTTACAGAGTAATAACTGCTTGCACAAAATATCTTTTAGTGATTATTGGCAGTTGCATTTAATTGCTATAGCTAATGACTACCTTCTCAACATCGTCAAGATAACTTTTTTATATTCATTCTTTTGCACTTGCTATTAAGTCAACCCCACATTTTCTGGGTAATATAAACTGCCACTGAAATTTGGGAAGCCTGAATTTCAATGCTGGTTCTACTATAGAGTGCTCTGTTGGACATTCTCATTTTTTTTGTATCTACATCCTTTTTTTCAAATTCAAGATATGTCAAGGATAATTATGAATCTACACATTAGATTTCTCTAACTGAATGAGTTTCAAGGGCTTTTAAATAAGGGTTTGGGAAGTGTATAAATTCCAACATTTAATCTATTAAAACAACTAAATCACTGGGCAAAATCACTATTTATAAGTTCAGCAACACAGGGTACAACACGGTAGAAAAATTGCCTAGGTTTGGAAATCCACTGTGTAAAGCCTCAAAATTCTGTTAGTATCTATGTTTTATATTAAATTAGCTTTTTTCTATGAAAGTCTGGTTATCAAAACCACCTTGCCTTAGCTTGTGAAAGAGACTGAAATATCTCCTGAAATACAGAATCATTGCCTCATTCTGTCTTCACTCATGAAGTAGGATAAATACATCAACTGAGTTCCAATTCATCTTTTAAATTACATAGCTGGTTTTTTCCTTTGACTTCCAATTACACTGAAGAAACCAAAACAGTGAACAGAAACACTCCTGTGAAAGAGAATCACTCCAGGGCTTCCGGAATCTACTGATTCTAATGTAAAGGGAGCCCCATGATTCTCTGTGATATTTAAAGCAGTGGGATTGATAATTTATAGCCCTTACTATATACAGTCTTTCGGCTTCAATAAAGTATATAATAGTTTGTATCATGTATGAATGTCCTTGTATGAAGTCATAGTGGAACTTATGAGAATTCCATAGGAATTTCTAATAACTCCTCATACACACAGCTAAAGGTATTTCTTTACATTCATAAACACCTAAAGCATTAGGAAAGAATCTGAAATTGATACTTTGAGGAACTTTTCTAGTAGTAGCCTATATGGGAAGGGAAGTGATGTTAAACAAACAAGGCTATAGAAAAGTTTATCATATTCCAAAGCTGTAAGAAATAAATAGGCTATTTCATCCTTGGTCCCAAGTCTAGGTTTTTACTTCAACATTTTATACCTCTGGGTCTCCTGAACTTGGCTCCTTTCTTGACCCCACTCCTGCTGCTTTGTACATTAGTCTTTCTGCCATTTATTACTTCCCTGATCTCACTGCCACTCCCATTCTCACAGGTCAAATACTGGCTTTCCTGTGCAAAGGAGTAAAGGAATGAGGAAATGTCCCTATGGCTTCATTGACATCTCAAAATAAAAGTTTCACAAAAGCCTTAAATTCAATATGTTAACCATTGAACTTTCTTTCTTCTCAACAAGCTACATCCTTCTCCTGAGCTTGCTACTCTAATTCTCTGGCATTCAACACAACTCAAAATAGATACAGCACTTATTTTTCTTTCTTACACACTGATATGGACCTTACAACCTCACCATGCTCAACACCCCAATCTCCTCTGCAGAGACCCTGATATTTGCTCCCTTATTTTTCTCATTGAGGTTCATAGACCCTTCTGTCTTGAACAGCTATCTCCAACAGAACTTTCTGCAAGTGTGGAAATATACAGGAATCCTGTGCTGCCCAAAGAGATAGCCACAAACTACACATGGTTATTGATCCCTCGACAGGTAACTAGTGCAACTGAGAAACAGAATTTTTATTTAATTTAATTTTAATTCATTCAAATTTAAATTATCACATATAGTACAGGTGCAGAGCCTACATCCAGCCTTTTGAATTTTTTCCATTCTGCAATGCCCAGCTCAACACCGATTAAACTTTGATATGTCCTGGAAAAATTACTTCTTTGACTTTTAGAAAACCTTACCTATATCTTTTTTCACAGCTCTTATTACTCAATAAGATAACATGAAACAAAATGATTAAAAGCCTGGATTCTAGCCATACACTAGCTGTGTAACATTGTGCAATTTTGCTTAACTTCTGCAATCCACAATTTCATCATTTGGTGGTAGATCTCTCAATGAGTCATTGTCAGGGTTAAACAAGAGAGGATAAGTGAAATGCTTAGCTTTATTTTATTATAAGCATTTGCATGCAAATCACTGATTGATTCCTTCGATTGTGGATTCAACATCTCTTGAGCATTCACTCGTTACTCAGGATGACAAGATAAGCAAGATATGTTCCCTGCCATTCTTGAACTCACAAACTTGGTGCAGGGATGCCATATATCTTATCTGTCCTTTGGATTTTGAGTTCCTGAAGGGCAGAAATTTTTTCTTTATCTTTAAAACCCTCCAAGAACCGTGTACAACATCTAGTACTTAGGAGACACTCAGAAAACATTAGTTGAATGAATGTTAATCTGTTTCTATCTCTCTCTCCTTTGAACACTCCTAGAATATTTGCAGTTCTCCAATGACATTTATTTTATTCAGTCTTATATGATAGTGACTTGTGTGCATAATTTTTCCATCCTGTCCTTCACTCCCCCAAATACTAATTAATCAAAATACATTTGAGGACAGTATCTGTCTTATTACTTTTGATATTTACATCATACCTCCATTGCATTCCTCAGTAAGTCAGTAAATGCCTTTCCCCCTTTTTCTTTTATTGTAAATATTTTTAAAGCTCAACAAATATGTTGAGAAGAGAAAGCAGAGATTTATATTATTATTTGCATACTTTTCCCCTGGTGGTGTTAAACAGGACTTTGATTTCATCTGTTTCTCTCCATTGCTTGCTCTATTAATTAGAGTTTCTCCTAGAGAAATACAAGAAAAAAAAAAAACAAATAAAATATAGTCTTTTAAAAATAATGTTCTGAACACTGCTAACTTGTGGCATATTATTTTATATTCCTGTGGATGACAATGCTCCCACATTGTAGCTGTAATTTTGTGTTGCTACGAATTGAGAATAAAGAATGTTTCATATAATCTTTATATAATTTCTTCATACAATAAATAACAATTGTCTAGTTGATACCCATTTAAAACTTACTCACTGAAGGATTTTTGGGGAAATGGAGCGGTTTGCCTATCATAGGGTTACTTTCTTCTTAATTTTAATTTCACAATCATAATTCCTATTATTTGAGTATATAGATCTCAAAACCATTTATTGCCCATATTGAAGCCATTGTCGTA
Organism: Tamandua tetradactyla; assembly: GCF_023851605.1. Taxonomy (NCBI): domain Eukaryota; kingdom Metazoa; phylum Chordata; class Mammalia; order Pilosa; family Myrmecophagidae; genus Tamandua; species Tamandua tetradactyla. The sequence goes on from NC_135331.1 coordinate 47,649,786, forward strand.
ACTTTAAAAAATTTTATGATACTCAGTTAAAACGAAGATGTTTTTTCTAATTTATGATTGATACCCCTGATTTTCCATCTCAGAACTGTAATGAAGTTGTGAAATACAACCACAAAATATTTTGTAATATTACAATCTCTTTAAATGTAAAAGAGGAATTAAGATTAACTGAAAGTTTTAAAAAGTTAAAATTAAGCTTACAGGTTGGGCCACGGTGGCTCAGCAGGCAGGAATGCTTGCCTGCCATGCCAGAGGACCCGGGTTCGATTCCCGGTGCCTGCCCATGTAAAAAAAAATAATAATAAAACTAAGCTTACAAAAATAATTTAAAAAGAAAGTCATGATTCCAATGCTTAAAGCTAAAGAAACAAAAGTACTGAAAAACTATGAATATGATGGAAGTTATGCATAAAGTGCAACTGGAGGGGTTCAATTTCCTATGTACTAGAAGCACGTGAAAAATACACTTTAGCACAAAATAAGAAAATTATCTTGAGATCTGGGCAAAGGTCAAAGATGACATTCAGCTTCACAAGCACATTTCAAGCCACCATCGCATTGGCCAAAGCAAGTCACATAACCAAACCCATCATCAATAGGGCAGAGAAAAAATTCCGCCCACAAAGGTGTGGCTTTCAATAGTGAGTGAAGATTTTATGAGCAATAATCTAATCGGCCACTTCAGTTCTGGAGCTACTCCAGAATGTAGTGCTTTAACAAACGCTTCAGCAGACACATTCAAATAATTTTTCAATAAATACTTATTAGGCACCAACAGTGTGCCAAAAGAGTGTTGAATCTCTTGTTTCTGGAACTCCCTCTCACACTTACAGTGCCTCTGTTATTGTCATTTTGAGTTAATCATTTTCTTCTCAAGGTCTATCATAGTTTTTCTTTGCGTAGCTGTCAAATCCAAAATTCTTATTTTACCTCAAGCTCCGTGGATCAAGCTTTTCCTCTGATATTAATATTCTTCAGGTCACTTCCTTTCTTCTTCCTTTTTGTACATTGCTACTCTCCTGTTCTCACCAAAACTATTTAAACTGGTTATGATTTTTCCATCTCTTCTTTGTCACGTGCAGAACCGTGCTGGAAGATATTTTATATTAAGGCTGATTTAGGCCACTTTACTTTCATTACAAGCTAAATTATTACTTAGCAAGACTGTGTATTTACCTTTATATGACTCAGAAAATTGTGAAACTTAAAAGCTAATTTGGTGTACTCTGGAACCAGGCAGCCTGGGTTCTAATCTTGGCTCTGTCCTTTATCTTTGGACTCATTACTTAACTAATATGTGCTCAATTTTCTCATCTGAAAAATAGTAGCAATATTAGTATCTACCTTTTATTATCATAATGAGAATGTGCACAGTAATTCACATTAATCTCTTAGTATAGTTCTCATAGATAATTATAATAAATATTTGTCTATTTTACTATTATTATTATTATTTGGCTTAGAAGTGGGAAAGTTTCTTAAACTTTCATTCTTGTTTCCTGAGAGATTTTACCCTCATAAGGTATTATTATTGATAATCAACTAATTATTATTGAGAATCAACTGCAAGCAAAGGATAGCACTTAGGTACATGTTTCAAATAAAATATTATTCATTCTCACAGCAACCTTGTAAGATTGGTCTTATAGCTCCCACCTTACAGAGGAATTTGTTTGTGAAAATGTACATAATAATTTGTTCAGGATCAAACAGTTACTAACAGAACTTTATGATTTAAAACCATGCTATTTATGTTTATGTCCTAACTCTCTGGTATTTCTTTATTTCATTCCATAGTTCACTTGCAAGTGATGACAATTGATCTATTCTGAAATCCTCTATATATACACTCAACAGATTTCATATTATGTATTAAGATCAGGATTTCTGCCTCAAAGTTTACGTTGTATGAATCATATTTATTAAGCTCACTTTATATATAGTGTGTAGATCAAATTAACCAGAGCTAGTCCTCAGCCTTTGAGAGTAACCCAAAAGACCAGACCATTTATCACAGAGTTATCTTTTTGAAGTTCAGGCAAGTCAACAAAATTATTTCATTCATCATTATAAAGGTTAATTTTACCTACAAAAATGACCTAATCTAAGTGAAGATGAACTTTGGTTAACATAATGACTTCAAATGCCATTGCCAAAAAATAACTCGAATTGGTGGAGGAAGAAAATTTTTTTCCATTGGACCTTTATTGAACTGTGAAACTAAGTGAGAAAAAGAACCTACAAAGGTGTGTGCAGTTTTAAACATTCCCAAAGTAGTCAAATTAATTGAATAATGTTTTTAAAAAGAACATAATTTCTCTTTCCCAAGAGAACTGTAGGAGCTTATGAAGATTTTGCGATATAAGAATCCAGTAACAACCTCTCTGTATTTCTCTCCAAAAAGATTGGATGGAGTGGAAAGAATTGAGTGAAAAAATCCACTGGAGTAAAGTGGGAAATAATGAACATTGAAACTGATTTAAATTTACTGTCAGGTAGTTTTACAAGCAGTTTTTAAATGGATGTTCAGAAAAAAAGCAGGGATAAATGTTGCACCCTCCTTCCTGGAGAAGAGATTGTAAGGGTGAGAGAGGAGGGATGGCCCCATCCAGAGAAGCTGGTCACTGCAGACTCAGGTGGTTTCTCTTAGGTAATAATTTCCTCAGGTCACTTGCCTTTACAAGCCCAGAAATATCATGGCATCAGTTATCCCTTGTGATTATGTATTTGCATATCCTGCCCCATGCCCTGCCTTACTCTTCTTTCTCCTCTTACTTCAAATGCATGTGGTTACCTGCTCTGAACTTAGTGGTTCAATTCATGCTGACTTTAGCCTCTGGGTCTCCAACAGCAGGAGGTAAAGGAAAGCCCAGGTGCCCCATGTGCTCATGAGCCAACTCCTTCCCTGACCTCCACTTGGCCTTTGGTGGAAATATAAAAAGGTCTCAGGACTCAGCATGCTCCTGGCAGGACCTCCACCCTTCCCTTCCAGCAGGAATAATCTCATTATATGTTTACCTCTGTTTACATCTGTAACCACAAAAATCTCTGAACTCTCAGCTCACCCATTGTCTCTTGACTTTAAACTCAGTAAGATTCAGTGGACACAGAGGCACTACCCATTACTCACCCCTCACCCGATACTCCACATCTCCCTTACATGCTTTATTTCTTTTTTTCCATAGTATTTACTGCCAATTTGATGTACAACATAATTTACTTATTTTTCCATAAGGGAAGGGATTATTATTCATTGTATTCACAATATCCCCATTACTACAAGAGAGCCTAGCCTATATAGTGTATGCTCAGTGAATATTTGTTAAATGGGTGAAGGAATCAATACCTCCTTTATATCCTTCCTCTTATTCCTATCAGTTAACTTCCTCTTAATCTTTAGCTTTCACTTCAAGTATTGCCTTCTCCAGGATGCCTTCCCTGACATTTCTAGACTTCTTTTGAGCTTTATTTAATATGAATCACTTTCATGAAATGTAGGGAACATTTATTGAAATAAAACTTAATAAGACTACTATCTTTAAAGACCATGACTCAAAACTGTACTTGATAAATAGGTGGATATATTTGCACAGAACAAATCTTATATCTCTTTACTTTTTTCTACAGGCTTTATGTTAGCTAATCTGTTTGCTGTTGAGGCTTCTCCTTTAGAATTGCTGACATCATCATCTAGAGAAGCTTAATGTGTCAATGCAGCAGACTTCATCTAAAGTACACAGGATCTCTTTGATTAAAACTCTGATGTTCCAGAAACTCTTCAGTCAGCCATTTTCCATTGTCACCTATTTGAGTTAATTTTGCATAGGCAATTTCACTTTCTTTATGTTCATTTATTTGGATTAATTTTGGATTCTGTAATCTTTCATTAGCAAATTTTAATTCCATTCTGGTTAAGCATCTATGAATGAAAGGCCAATGTGCTCTGTGGGAGGAGAGGATATAGAGCAAGTCATTTCCATTTAAGAAACATAACTAGCAAATAATTTTTAAAAATAGGGAACCAGCCACTGACTAACGATCCCTGGCATATCTTGAAATGTTACTTAAACCATTCTGGAAAGAGTGACAGTGATAGAGACAACTAAAAAGTAAATAAAAGGACTTGCAAATACTCTAAGAGGCATGCCATGTCTTAAAATACGGACACACATTATCTCATTAGTGAGATAGAATACCATTCCCCATCCCCTTTCAACTTAATCCTGACCACACACAAAACTACAGAGTTTATTATTATTTCTTAACTTTGCATGAATGCTGTTTAAATAGTGATTGTTAATTATCATTCATTTTTGAAAAATGTATCTTTTTAGGTGTTTGTTAGTCTGTTTGCTAGGTAAGCACCAAGTTATGTATGTATATATATATATATATATGTCTATATTTCATAAATTGCTTTCTTTCTACAAACAAGTTATCACTGAGTGAGCCACATACCAGTACTTAAAATCAAAGATAGCAGCAAAGGTCTGTGAGTGCAGGTCTAAGCACACTCAGGTTCATAAATTTGAAGATAATTTTAATAAAAAGAATGTGACAAAGGTATGCATTGGATATAGGAAACCCACCAATAGTGCAGTTTCCCAGGGTTAATAATATGCTATTGCCCTTTGGCCTAATGGGTGAGAGGAGTGAACAATTACTGAAACCTGGAGGTTTCATGTGGAGAAATCCACTTTGATGAAGCTGTGACATTTGCTAGTGGGGAGCAGTCAGGAATGAAATCTCCCCAGGGATGAGCCTGGCCTGGCATCATGGGATTGAGATAGATTTCTTGACCAAAAGGGGGAATTTAGAAATGAAACAAAATAAAGTTTCAGTGTCTGAAAGATTTCAAATAGAGTTAAGGGATCATTCTGGAGGTTATTCTTATGCATTATATGGATAGCCCTTTTCAATTTTTGGTGTATTAGAGTAGCTAGAAGGAAATACCTGAAATATGAACTGTAATTCAATAGCCTTGATTCATGAAGATGACTGGACAACTATAAAGCTTTTAAGGTGTGAACATCTAAGTGAGAAAACCTTGTGACTGACACTCCATTTATCCAGTGTATGGACAGATGAGTAAGAAAAAAAAAAGACAATTAAAATAAACAATAGGGGGAGTAAGGGTATTGTGGCATGTTCTTTTTCACTTTTATTTTATTCTTATTTTTATTGTTTTTGGAGTATTGAAAATGCTCCAGAATCTATTGTAGAGATGAGTGTACAGCTTTATGATGTTATTATGAACCAAATGATTGTACACTTTAGGTGATTATATCTTGATAAAAAAAATCATTGAAGAAGAAAAGAAATGTGAAAGGATATTCTTCAGACAGAAAGAAAATTATCCCAGAGAGAAGTTTTAAGAAGCAGGATGCAGTGAAGAAAAATAAATTAAAAAAAAATAAAAAAGAATGAAATGTGGAAGATAGTTGTTCTATATCAATCTCCTTTCTCCTACCCATCTCCTATTAGGGTCTCCATTCTCCAAGTCAACTGGAAGCCAGAGGAGAAGGGAGCTCATTGATGGAGTCCATATACACCAGCCTCTCCAGGGCATGGCATGAGGTGGGGAAGGCTGGAGATCAACTCTGAAGGGACAAATTCAAGGTATCTGGCAAGTAAAGTGCCCATCCATGCAATAGTGTCTTCTTTCTATTATCAGTGGGATTATATGAAGATTGTGTCGTCTAAGTGAATGCCAACTACATATCTGACTAGGCAATATTGACATATTGTAAATACGAATGTCTGACATAGAATAAGTGAAAAGAAATAGAATGGCTTTGAAGATTTAGGAACTTAGAATATTAGATTTGTCAGAAATTTCTGAGGGTCTCTAAACTGTTTTTTTCCAAATCATTCATTAATGCTCTCTCTCTGTCAATCCCAACAGACGATCTTCAACTTCTGCTTGAGCAAAAACTGGGGAAAGGAAACTCACCATGATCTGAAAGGGATGGTGATTCTCATCTATGTATTCCCACTTTTGTGGTTCCAGCATCAAATATAGTCATTCTCACCCAATGCTGAGTCATGGGACTAGGGGAACTATCCAGATATATGGATCCTAAAGAAAGAAAGAACTGTGTTGTCTTACTCTAGTGATTTTGAGAACAGTTCATGCATAAATGTTAAAGTTTATATATATGTGTGTGTGTGTGTGTGTAATATATATTTTTTAAGATAAAATAAAATTTTAAACCACTGATGCCTTATAAAAATCATTCCTTAGAACAACCAAAATATTTTTCATTTAAACATTGAACATGGATGACATTGATATAGGCCTTCCAGAAATAATCTATCCTTTTATTTCATAATTGGTTAATTAGTGAAGTGCACACTTCTGGATATTAAAAAATAACTCATGGAACAATTTAAATGTCTTGTGAAATACATTTATACATTTTAGCAAGCAGCATGAAATTTCATTCAGTATTAAGAAACGCAATATATTTGCTGTTTATAAAAGTTACGTATGTTCGTTACTAGAAATGTGAATAATACAAACAAATCTTTAAAACTATAAAGAGGAACATGACAACTAGTTGTAATCCCATCACCCTGGTGGAATTTTCTTGGTGAATACATTATAAAATGAATTTTCAAGGGCGGGCCAGGGTGGCTCAGCAGGCAGCGTTCTTAACTGCCATGCCAGAGACCCGGGTTCAATTCCCAGTGTCTGCCCTTGTTTTAAAAAAATGTATGTGCAAGAGAAGTATGTACAACTTTTTTAAGGTACGAAATTAGAACTATAGTGTATTATGTATTCTTTTCGTTTTCCCCACATTCATTATATCACAATCATTCTTGTTTTCATTAATATTTTTATAAAACATTATTTCTAATAGGGCATCATATAATTGGGTACTATGTACTAATTCTACAACTGTTGGATATTTAGGTTCAGATTTTCACTATAATAAATAATGATGTGAGGAACGTCTTTGTGTATATATATATATATATTTGAGTATGTCTCAGATTGACTGGTATTAGGGTTCTCTCTCCTACTGAGTATTATGGATTGAATCATGTCCCCCACAAAAACATGTTCATTTTCTAACCCCCCAGTCCTGTGGATGTGAACTCATTCATAGAAGAGGATCTTTGAAGAACTTAGTAAGATGAAGCCAAACTGAATTAAGGTGGGCCTTGATCTAATATGACTAGAGTCCTTATAAACAGAGGAAATTTGGACAGTAGGAGCAAGTAGGAGATAGAAGAAATCAGATGGCCATGTTTGAGGCAGAGACTGAATATTGATTGCTTGCAAGCCACCACCAGATTTCTGAAGATTTCAGAGAAAGCTGATCCTGCTGATACCTTGATATTGGACATCTAGCCTCTAAAACCATGAGACAATAAATCCCTGTTGTTTAAGGCAACCAGTCTCTGGTATTTGGTATGGCAGCCTTGGAAAACTAAGACAAGAATTAAGAGCTCAAAGTCAGATTTAGTATGATTTTTAAAAAAGTAGTAAATTAAGTGAATGTTTCTTATACCCAGAAAGGTAAAGCAAATTTACCACAGGCACATGCATTTGAACATGTGAAGAGGTTTTACAGCTGCTACTCAGATCAGGCACTCCAAACTAATCTTAGGACTTTGGGAATCCTGGGGCAGTTTTTGCAATTCTACTGTGGCTATAAAGTAGGACTCCCTTGAAAGCTTTTGTACTGTGAATGCCCAGGCTACACTCCAGACTAATTAAGTCAGAACATTTGGATGTTGGAAGCCAAGCATCAGTTTTGTTTTGTTTTTAAGTGCTCCAGTCACTGTGTGGCTAAGGCTGAGCACCATTGACTTAGCAGGTATTTACTGAGCTATATGAGGCCATGGGAGAAAAGGAGTCAGAAAGAATGTGAATGCTCCAGACAGATGAAAGGCATGCAAAGGCATTAGGTATGAGATTGAGGAAGATGCATTCGCGGGACTACAAATTCACTCAGTGGACTGCACTGTACATTTCTGGAGAGTTCAGCGGGAGTGCCAAGACATGTGGCTAGGCTGACATGGCAGAGCATTTGGTATATCCTTGCTAACATGCTAAGAAACTTGGTTTTAATGCCTGTGTCCACTGGAAGGTTGTAATCTGGTTGAGAGAGAGTTAGAAAATTGAATTTTTATATGAAAAAGGAGTATTTTGGCAATAGATTGGAGAGTGGACTGGAAGGAAGCAGGAAAGGCTGGTGGCTCAAAGAAGATTAGAAGTTCAGACAAAAGGTGAAGAGGCCATGCCCAGGGAAATAGATCTGAAAGGAGATGTATGCTATTTAGGAAGGTTAAATTGACAGGGTTGAGAAAGTGGCAGCTATGAAAATGCACTTCTCAGATCTCCTGTAGCATGGAATATAATTAACCAAAGCTGCTACCCCACTAGTTCCACTACTTCATTTGTCCCAAGGCCATGTATTCATTGGGCTCCTCCTGTAGACAGTGAATGAGCATGGGTGGGTGAACTAGTGCAGCCTTTTCTTTGGAATGCAAGACTCCTGTAGAATACAAGATTCTTATAGTGAGAGACTTTGGCTTCAGAATTCCCACTGGTCTGTCTGAAACTTTCTTCCTAAGAAGAATAGGACTTCCTAAGAAGTCCTCTTCTTTCCTTTCTTCTCTCTTTCACAGTGTCAGAGCTGCCTTGCAGTTTGAAGACTTTTCCTATCTATCCTGCTCTATTTTATTCGTTATATTTTGATCTCTGCTTCATGGAGGGCCCATATTAACACAGTACTAATTAGATGTGGGGAAGTGAGGACAAGGAAGAGCCTAAGATTCTCAGATTTCTGACCAGGGAAATTGAATGAATTCTAATAACAATCACAAGGTTTATGGATGCAAGGCTGATAAAGGTAAGGCCAGTTTTGTACATGTTGACTTTCCAGGAGGCTAGGACAGATTTCCCATGCAGTTGCCCTAGGGAACTGCATATTATGAACTGACAATTTAGAAGTGATCAGAGAAAGAGGTTTAGATTTGAGAGTCAATACATAATGGTAGCTTGTGCTGTGGGCATAAGATAACTGCTGGGTATCGTGAAGCATGAGTCAAGTTTAAAACTGGGAAAAACCACAAAGGATACACTGAAGGAGGCTGAGAAATGGCTAGAAAGATAGGGGACAACAAACACAAACATGAAATTTGCTTCATAATGCAATGGAGGAAAAATGTGACTAAATAAGATCAGTCATATGCTGCTGAGGCCAAGTATGTTAGAAATAAAATTGTTCTCTAGGAATAAAGTATGACAGGTAAGCTAAGGAGGGGTTGTTTAGAGTAGTTGCAGAAAAAGCCCAATTGCCAAATGTGTAAGAAAGAATGGGAAGGAGGAAGCAAGGTAATGACCACAGACTGTTTTGGAGAGCTCAGATATGACGTAATGAGAAGAGGCAGGTTGCTAACTAGAAGGTCTACAGGGGTGTCTCTGCTTCTTATCAAGATGGAAGAGATTAGAGTGTGTTCAAAGGCAATCAACAAGGAGCCAGAGTTTAAAATGAGAGATGGAGACAAATAGTTTGGGATTGTCCTAGTGAGGCAGGGGGGATTAGAGTAGCTATCAGTGACAGGGTTAACCTTGAGCAAAAGAAGGTCATGGACCCCCTTCCTCTGAGCCAGGTAGCAGTGAGAACAGATGCTTAGTTTAAAGTTTCAACAGCTGGAATATAAGGCTGTTTCCACAGCTTAGCTTCAATATCTTCTGTGGATGATAAAGCTAAGAGAGGGGGAAATCCTGGAGGGGAATAGCTTCAAGAGTCTTAAAAAGGTGGTGATTTTAAGAGGATGGTGGAGTCAAAGTGCGATATTGATGTTTAGGTTTTCAGAGTTCCCTACTGATGAGAATGAGTATAAGAGCATTCAGAAGAAAATAGGTGGATATAAAAATGACTTGTTCACATGGACATGAAGAATCTTCAAGATTATGACAGGAATCAGAGTGGAGAAACATGCCGAGGCAGCCCCAAAAACCTCAGTATAAATGGAATTGTCAGAAAGATGACAAAGAAGAATAAAACAGGATTTAGGCTGATTGCATGAATTTCAAATCAGGATGGGTTCTTCAGGGAGAATATAAAAATAAAAGTATCCCAACAGAAGTGGGTATTGGGGAGAATGCAATTCTTTTATTTGCATCCTGGAGAGGAGAGCTAAGTAAGGTACTATAGAGCAATGGAAAGCCTTCCCTTGAGAGGATTGCAAAGAAAGTGGTGTCCTTTGGGTAGAACCAGATTTCAGTTAATCATGATTATGATGACGATGATAGCATTTGTAGGTACTTATTACTTTCTAGGCACCACTCCAAGCATTTTTACATTTATTAAATTATTTCTGGTAAGCAAATGGATGGAATGATCTGTGATAAAGTTGAAGCTTGAAGACATTCGTTTTCAGTGAAATGTAGGTTTCAGAAGGTACAACAGAAAGAGTGACTGGGTCAGTTATGGAAAGGCAGAGGAACAGGCAGGGCATCGTCCTAATTAGAGTATTAGTTGTGTTAAGAGTTTGGTCATGAAGAGGGTCTCAAAATCTTCCTTTCTCCCAAATGGCTGTGGTGGATCCCCATGAAAGGTCTATATAGATAACAAGGACAGACAAAATGACAGTCTATAGCAAACTTGAGCTTAGGTCCTATAGCCTGTGTAGGATTCTTAGTGTTAATGGGCTAGAAAGGATAAATGAGTGACAATGGTTTATTTTTTACTCTCGTTTAAGACCCACACTAAAAGGAGAACAAATAGATCTGTTCGATTCTAGATCCATGCTTTCATCCCTTAGAATAAGGGCCACAATCTGGGAGACTCCTGGTCCAAATTTGGCCTGAACATATGTGTTTTTTCATTCACAGACTGTTTAAAAATTTTGAATTAATTGCCAACATTTTAAAAATTAGGGAACTTTGCATAAGGAAGGAAGAAAGAAGAAAAGAAAAAGGGAAGAAAGGAAAGAAGGAGGAGGGAGTTCAAATATACTTAACAATTGGCTACATTGAGTAACACCTAGTGTGAACAACTCATTCCAGTTTTCCCAGGATGAGTTTCCAATTTGAACACTGAGAGTCCCACATCCTTGAAGTCCTCTCAGTAGCAGGTAAACTGGGAAGGCTGATTACCCTGGCAGCAGCTGCTCTCTTTAGACTGACACAATGTGCTTTGTGGTTTACAAAAGTCACTACCAAGCCAGCATAAATAGAGGCTGGCTCCTCTAGGTCTCTGAGTTTTCTAGATATTGACTTATCAGCTGAAGAAAAGACTGATGAGTGGCTTACTTAATCCCACCCACCCCTGCACCCACGAGTATCTCCCAATAAGGAGATGACTGGCCTGCCTCTTGGAAGCTCACAGAGAGAGAAGCAATCCATAAAGCTGAATGCGGATGGAAGATGAGTGCCCAGAGGCTAAACCACAGAGTTTGTCAGCTTTTATCTGATTCTTTCACTGTGCTCTAAAGCAAAAGCTCAATAATGGTTTTCCTTGATTTCTAATCCACATCAGATCCCTAGCTTCTTATGGGTAAAGAGTAAGCATGGGCTTCTTATTATGGTTGTAACTTACTGCTGGGTAACTGGAATGGCTGAATTTGGTGACAGTGGGTGGAAGGAAAGCAATGAGATAGACAGATGCATTTAACTGGAACAAAGCTTTCCTTTGGAACTCTGAGCCAGAAGAATCAACTTGAGACATAAGGACAGAAGTAATCAGGGACCAACCTCAGGTGCTGAGGCTGCCATGGTCCTAAGCTCAGTGTATTGTTGTAGTTGGTACAGGTCTGATTACCTGTGCTCCAAACCTGCCAAGAAAGGACAACTTTTGCCCATGAGCCAAGAAAGATCAAAGTGAGATAGTATGCTAGTGTTCCAGAAACATCCAGCTCCAGGTGGTCCAAGAGATTCACGGAAACTACAAGCTCTGTGTCCTGACTTGCTATGGACTTCAATTCCATTTTAAAAAATATGAATACTCTATATTGGTCTGAAATATGGTAAATATAATATATCCTGCACTATTTAAACATAAGAATCTGGGCAGTTACTTGAGTCATTAAAGATATCAATATTTTAAAAGAGATACCCCAAAGTTAAGAAATACGTGGAAATCTAAAACTATCCTAGGTATTTCTCTTAAGTACAAGTCTGGGTGCTGCTTCTCAAAAAATGAAATTCTATCAATTTTACTCATAATAAATTTGATTACAGAACAGTTACTTAAGGTAAAGTTCAAGAAATCAAGGAACTGGAGATGTAATAACAATGTGCAAATACTGTTGTGACTGGGTAATTGTCTAGTACCTCCTCCAGCTTCCCTAATTCATGGATCTTAAGACAACAGGCTTGGCTACATTTATCACAGTTTTATTTTGCTAAAGCCGATGAAATGCAGTATACTAGAATGGGTTGGCTTTTATCAATGGGGATTTATTCACTTACGAGTTTATGGACTTGGGACTGTGAAAATGTCCAAATCAAGGCATCCACAGGATAATTTCTTCCTGAAGAGAGGCTGCTGGCCATCCTTTCTCATATAGCCAGACACACATTGGCTTCTTCTGGTCCTTCTCTCCAGGTGCCATTTCAACGTTTGTCTACTCCATTTGTGGCTTACTTCTAAGCTTCCATGCATTTCTCTCTTCTAGAGTCTGTCTTTCTTAGCTTCCCCGGCTTTTCTCTCTCAGCTTCTCTGTGTCTTTTATCCTCTTGTAGAGGACTCCAGTAAGAGGAGTAAGACCCATCCTGAATGAAGTGGATCACTGCAATTTAAGTTAAGATCCTATTTATGAAAAGATGGTAATTAGAATGGGTCCACAGCCACAATAGGTATACACTCACCGGAGTGGATTAGCTTTAAGGATGTGATTTTCTGAGTCCAGAAAGTCTCCAAATAATCACAATCCCTCCTCTGGATCCCCAAAAGACATGTTCTTTCCATATGCAAAATGCATTCATCCCATGATAATATCCCCAAAGCCTTAAATCATTTCAGTAACAATATTAAGTACAGTCTCATGGACATCAGTTACAAGTCTGGTCTGCGCTGGGGCAAAATTTCCCTCCTGCTGCGTACCAGTGAAACTTAGAGAACAAGTTATCTGCTTCCAATATACAATCGAAGGACAGTCATATGATAAAAATTTCTATTGCCATAGGGAAAAATTGGAAACAAGACAGGGGTCACCAGTCCCAAACTGTTCTGAAAACCTATAGGGCAAACTCCATTTGATTTCAAGTTCTAAGAGTCACCTGTAGAATGGCATTTTGTCCTGGGGCTTGAGAGAGTGTCATCCAACCTTTCCCACGGTCTTGCTGAGGGGCTCAGCCCTCTCCAAACACTGGGGTAAGGTTCTCCAACATCTCCAGACATTAGGGTTATAGCCATGCTCTAGGTTACACCCTCCTCAAGCATCAGTGTAGTGGCTGGACTCTCCATAGTATCCTGAGCACAGGCTCAGAACCCTCAGAAAAGCAGGGTGATGGTCATATTCTTCCCAATCCGCGGGGAATGTGCTCTACTCTCTCTGAGCCTGGAACAGCAGCATTCTCCCTGAGTGATGGGGCAGCCAAACTTTCTGCAATCCCTCAGAAATCTGAGAGCCCTGGGGTGATAACACTTCCTACCCAATGAAGTGGAACACTGCTCTGGGGCACACTCACCCTTTCCACGTACATGGGTGGGTCTACTCTTCCAGCTGGAGGTGTCTTTGCTCCAGACCTCAGTTTCCCTGGTTTCACCTTTGAAGTCATTTTTCTTTCTATCTGTCCCTTTTCTGTCTCTTTTTAGTTCAGGTTGGCAGAGTTTCCATTTATACAGATATCATACGCAAAAAACCAAAAACTGTAGGTTTTACATTAGTACACAGATATCCCAACCATCAGATGGTAAGACTTTGCACAAATCCTTTATGGATAAATGCATTTCCAATCCTGACTTGTTCTTGTTTTTTTTTTATATATGTAAATTTTTACTGAGAAATGTCCATGCACATACAATCTAATCATATTATACCATCAGTGACTCACAATATCATCACATAGGTATGTATTCATCACTATGATCATTTTTAGAACATTTGCATCACTCCATCACTCCACAAAAAGAAATAAAAAAAAGAACTCATGAATCCCTACCCCTTACCCCTCCCTCTCATAAACCCACATTATTTTAATCTACACAACTTTTACCCTTCATCTCCCCCTATTATTTATTTTCTATCTTTTTTTTTTACACATCTGTTCATATCTTGCTTAAAAACAGCATCAGACACAATATTTTTACAATCAAACAGTCACATTGTAAATGTTACATAGTTATACAGCCTTCTTCAAGAATCAGGACTACTGGAGCACAATATTCCAGTACTCAACAGTTTCAGGTACTTCCCTCTAGCCACTTCAAAACACCATAAACTACAATGGGATACCTATATAATGCATAAGAGTAACCTCCAGGATAACCTCCCAACTCTGTTTGAGATCTCTCAACCACTGAGACTTTATTTTCCTGACTCACTCTTGACTGGTTTCCTATTCAGTTAAATTCTCATATAGGGTATTATTTTCTGGGAACTCACTTTCTAGAAGCTCATAATTTTCCAAACCCATAAATCTCTGGATTTTTGTAACCAGGAATTCAATTCTCAGCTTATTCCCTTCCTTTTGCATTTTACTGTAAGCTGCAAGGAGAATACCAGGCTGCATTTTTCACATTTAGTTTTAGAGATCTCCTCAGTTAAATATCTAAGCTCATCACTTTAAAATTCTGCCTTCCATCCAACATCAGACTCAATTTTGCCAAGTTTTCTCCCACTCTAAAACAAAGATCATCTTTCTTCCAGCTAGCAAAGACATTCATCATTTCTTTCTAAGGACTCTTCAGAAGTACTTTTAACATCCACATTTCTACCAACAGTGTCTTTAAAGCAATCTAGGACTTTTCTATCAGGCACTTCACAATTCTTTAAGAATCTTCCCCTTATCCATTTATAAAGCCATTCCAGGATTCTTGATATTTTCAATCTCCATCCACTCTTCTGGTACTGAAATCTGTTTCATTTTGCTAAAATTGATGAAATGCAATATATCAGAAATGGTTTTTACAATGGCATTTACAGTTCTAAGGCCATGAGAATGTCCTATCAAGACATCATCAAAATGAACCTTCCCCCAAAGACTGGCTATCAGTGATCCTCAACTCCTCTGTCCCATGGCCAGGCACATGGTGACATTCCTTCTCCCCTGGGTTCCATTGCTTTCAACGTCCAGCTACTCAATCTGTGGCTCTATTTCTAAACTTCTGTGCATTTCTCTCTTTCAACTTCTGTCTTTCTTAGCTTCTTTGGCTTTTCTCTCTCAGCTTCTCTGGGTCTTTTATCTTCCTATAAAGGACTCCAACAAAAGGATTAAGACCCACCCTGAATGAAGTGGGTCACTTCTCAATTTAAGTTAAGACCTTACTTACCAAAAGATCCTATTTGCAATGGGACCACAACCACAGTAGGTCTACACTCTCAGGAATGGATTAGTTTTAAGAACATAATTTTCTGAAGTCTCTAAAGCTTCCAAATCATTCAATCATCCACAGCCCTTCCAGATTTCAGTGAAGTTTCATGGGTGCTTCTAGGGCACCTGCCATTTTGACATCTTTACTGTGGCTCTAGACATTGATTTTGTGCTAGGAAAGAAATTGAGATATCATAATCCATACAGGCTCTTCCAAGGGTAAATGGACTGTATTTACTCTATCAAGGGGACAAATGAGGGATGATTCTGAATAATAGAGTAAATAGTAAAGCTTATTCCATGAAAAGGGACACCAGTTTTTCTTAAAGCAAATTAACACCTAGCAAGCGGCAGGTATTTGAAGAATTAATTATATTTGAAGAATTAATAATTACTAAATAAATTATTTTGCCTTTGGTCAAGTTTTTTTATTATTTTAATATTTTTATTGTTAAAGCTTAACATACAAACATTCTTAACATACAAACATTCCATAATGGTATACAATTGACGGCTCACAATATCATCACATAGTTGAGTATTCATCACCTTGATCATTTTCTTTTTGAACGTTTACATCACTCCAGCAAAAGAAATCAAAAAGAAAAAGAAAAAAATCTCCTACCATACTCCTTACCCCTCCTTCTCATTGACCACTAGTACTTCATTCTACTCAATTTATTTTAACTTTCGTTCCCCTTATTGTTTATTTTTAGCCATAGTTTTTACTCATCTTCCAAGGGTAAATGGACTGTATTTACTTTATCTTTTATCCCTAGATAGTTCTAGCCACTCCAATACACCATAAACTTAAAAGGGGATATCTATATAATGTATAAGAATAACCTCCAGGATAGCATCTTGGCGCTGTTGGAAATTTCTCAGTCACTGAAACTTTGTTTTGTCTCATTTATTTCTTCTCCCTTTTGGTCAAGAATGCTTTCTCAATCCTTGATGCCAGGTCCTGGCTCATTCTGAGATTTCTGTCCCATGTTGCCTGGGAGGTTTACACCCCTGGGTGTCATGTGGGGTGGGGAGGGCAGTGAGTTCACTTACCATGTTAGCTGAAAGAGAGAGAGGAGCAATCTGAGCAAAAAAAGAGGTTCTCTGGTGGTGACTCTTAGGCCTAATTTAAGTAGGCTTAGCCTATCTTTTGCAGAAATAAGTTTCTGCAACTTATTTGGGCCAACCCCAAGATCGAGGGCTCTGCCTATTGATTTGATTGTCCCCATTTGATCAAGTTTTAAGTTTCTGAAATCAATAGTGGTTCTAGTAATTAAGATAGTTTGGAGGGTAGGCAAACTAAAGTTGCTAGAACTAGTTTACTGGAACAACTGCTTTCCTATTTTTTGACAAAACAACAAATCTGATCACTTAAGTCTGTTATTCTTTTAGGAAATTCAAGTCTAATAATTCTCTTTTGATAACAATCTGTCATTTTATTGTGTAGTAATAGTTGCTCTCTTTATAATCTTTCTTCATCTTCTATAATGCTAATATTATTATTAGGAGATGAAGACCATGTAAAACACCATCAAAGTGAGAATATTTAGCTAGTGGAATCAACACATAATGGCAGAGATAAGATGCATAGAAAACTCTTTAATAAACAGAGTGTCTTAGATTTCTGGAAAGAATAGCACTAACAAAATAAGTCTAGAGTTCATCAGTTTGGAAAAATAGCCCAATATGCATTATAAAATATATGTACTCACCCCATGTCCTATATTCCATATCCCATACCAGCTGGCAGAGAGAGCAGGGCCCCCCACTTGCATCAATGGCACCAGAAGACCCATTGTCTCCTGGCCATCCATCCAGAGGCAGAAACAGCTCAGAGCCAACAGCTCCCAATTCCCCATCCAATTTTAGAGAACCACTCAGACTTGATGACGTGTGGATATCTACTCTCCACAGAAGAAGGTCTAGGAGAGGTATCTCCTGACCCTCCATACAAAAGTGGAAGGAACCCAGAACCTGTAACTCTTGACTCTTCATTCAATGACAGAAAGTAGCCTAGGTAGGTGCTCTCCTCCGGTGCTAACACTGCAGACATAAAGTGAAAAGCCCATCAGTACTGGGTAGCTGGAGAAGAGGCCAGCAGTATGTTCTCCATGTCTGAGGCCAATACTCTAAGAGGAGTCATTTTTTGGAAATATCTGACAAATATTTTCAAGCAACCACACAAAATTTGATTCAACAGTAATTTAAAATGGCCTTGAAACAAATGAGAAATAGAAAACTTAACAAAAAAAATAGAATTTATAAAAAAGAAGCAGATTGAAACTATGGAACTGAGAAGTAAGTAACTGAAATTAAAAAAAATGTCTCATGGGATAGGCTTAATAGGAAAGTGAAGATGATAGAAAGAGTCAGTGAAACTTGAGTACAGATCAATAGAATTGATTCAGGCTGATTGGGGGAAAAAAGACAGAGCCTCAGAGAGCTGTGAGACAATAACAAAAGATCTAGCTTTCAGATGATCCAAGATCCAGAGAGAGAAGAGAAAGAATATGGGATTGAAAATACAATTAAGAAATAATAACTCAAAACTTCCTAAATTTGGCAAAAGATAGAAACATACAGATTTGAGGAGCTGAATGAATCCCAAATAGGATACACCCAAAGAAATCTGTGCCAAGACATTTTATAATTAAATTTCCAAAAACTAAAGAGAAAGAAAAAGATCTTCAAATCAGTGGTCCACTCTTGTAGGGACAGCGATTTCTTTTAATCCCAATTCAATATTGTAGGGTGGAAACTTTTTATTAGATTATCTCCACAGAGATGTGGCATGCCTAACTGTGAGTGTAACTTGTTGATTAGATGGAGATGTGACTTTACCCTTACAAGATAGATCTTGGGTAGTTTACTAGTCCTTTAAAAGGGGAAACATTTTGTAGAAACCCCAGATGCAGATGCTTGGAGAACAATTGTTTCAGAGCTGACAGAGATACATACATGTGGAGATGCCTGGAGTGCCAACAGAGAGAGCAGATGCCTACACTTGGGCAGAGCCCGACAGGTGTCCCCATGAGCCTTCCCATGAGATGCCAAACTAGCCAGAACCCAGAGTTGTGTCCCAGAGAAAGTAAGTGATGGCTTAGAGAGGAAACCACAGGCATCAGAAGTTGGAAGCAAAGAACTGAGAACTAGGACCAGCAGATTCTAGTCACATGCCTTCCTAGGATGGCCTTCCTTGAGCCAAGGTATCTTTCTCTGGATGCTTTACTTTTGAACATACTTGTGGTTAGAATTGTAAACTTGCAACGTAATAAATTATTTTTATAGAAGTTGTTCTATTTCTGGTATATCGCATTCCAGCAGATTTGGCAAACCAAAGCAATCAGCATTGGAGGAACAAAGCATTACAGGTAGGGGAAACACAAATCTGAATGACAGTGGATTTCTCATCAGAAAACACAGAGACCAGAAGAAAGCTGCACAACATATTTGTGATGAATATGTAAACACACAGAGACGGAAATTAGCGTGCAGGATGCCAGGCATGAAAGGAATGGAGAGTCGTGCTAATGTGTAATAGGGACAGGGCTTCTGTTTGGGGAGTTTGGAAAGTTTTAATAGAGGGTGATGAAGGAACTGCAATATTGTGACTGTGATTAATCACATTGCATCATATGCTTTGTAGTGTGGTTGAGATGGGAAGATTTATGTTGTATACATATTCCCACATTTTTTAAAAATGACAATTAAATGTAATACATGATCTGAGTTGGGATCTAGCAAAGAGGAGAAAAATCTCAAAAAGATATTATTTGAATGTGAGAAAAAATTGTAATGTGGAATATAAGCTTTATGGAAACGTTAAATTTCTTGAACTTGATAAACATATTTGAGGTGGTTACATAAGTGAATGCCCTTGTTCTTAGGAAATATACATAGCAGTATTAAGTGTTCAAAGAGCATGATATATGCAACCTACACCCAAGTCTCCAAAAAGTGAATAGAGAAATACAAAGATAGATAGACAGGCAGAGACAGAAATGATATGGCAAATGTTAAAATTTCTGAATTGTTGTATCTGGACATCAGAGGGGAGGAGATAAGAATATATCAGACTTCTATATATGAAGTTTATATTTGTAACTATCCTATAAGTTTGAAAGCATTGGAAAATAAGAAGTATATTGAAAAGGACTATGGATTTCAATATCAAGATATAAAAATTTTAGTAAAAGAATATAGAAGAAAATCTTTTATGTCTAATACTAGGCAAAATGTTCTTAGATTTGACACCAATAGCACAACCCATTAAAGGAAAAATTGAGAAATAGGACCTCAACAAAATTAAATACTACTGCTCCTGGAAAGGCAGGCTATATGCTAGGAGAAAGTACTTGCTAAACATGCATCTCACAAATAACTATCCTTGCTAGTAACCAGAATATAAAAAGTACTCTCAAAACTCAATATTTAAACAAACAAAAAACAAATTTCAAATAAGCACACGAAAGGATTTTCAACATGATGAGCCATTAGCAAAATACAAATTACAACCACAATGAGCAACCACTGCCCACATATCAGAATGGCTGGGGAAAAAAGAATAAACCACATGTAGTAACAATACCAAATGTTGGGTAAGATGCAGAGATATTGGGTAACTCATGCTTTGCCGTTGTGAATGTAACATGGTACAGCCACTCTGGAAAACAGATTGGAAACATTTTATAAACCAGACAATTACTATATAATTCAACAATTTCATTCTTGGTCATTCATTAACACAGAGAAATATAAAGTTACATTCACGCAAAATAGCAGTTTTATTCATAAGAGTCCTAACCGGAAACAACCCAGATAGCCTTTAATAGGTAATGAATAAACAAGCGATTTAAAATTTCTTTAAAGACTTTAGTATGGTCCCTGATATATAGTAAGTGATTAGTACAAGGTTTGTGGATTAGTGCTGGAGTACAAACTATTACTCTGTTTGTCCAACATATTTATTTATATTGAAATACTAAGTGAATGTTTATTAAAATACAGTCCAGGTTGGTTTTTAAGTTTTTTTGATCTTGCAGAAAGTTTTTTTAAATATATTTTACTTGTTCTAATAGACTTTTAGTCACATTTCTTTTTTAGGCCTGCAGTACTACAATTCATTTTAGTTTGTTTAGTACTAAATTAATCCTTATAAATTATCTATTACAAGCTCTAACCTTTTTAGTTCCACTAATATAGAGTAACCTTTCAGAATCTTCCCATGTTTAAGAGATGTGCTGCTTCCTAAAAAAAATTCCAGAAGAAGATACTTTTAATAAGGAGGAAGAAAATTATGATTACACACACATGCACACACACATACACACACGCTTACACACAGCTGTTTAGGGAATATCATCAGACTGCTCTCCTACTTCCGTTATCTAGAAATAGTAGAGGGACCTTGATTGTCCTTGACAATTCTCAGAGGCATGTCCAGTGGAGTTGAACTTGGCTGTCACACAGTGATGAAGCAGTTTTTCAACAGAAAATGTGAGAGGAAGAAGGAGTATTTTCTATCCTGGGTTAAAGTAAAGCACATTTCCCATTGCACACAAATAAAGAGACATAAAATAAAGTGGCGATTACAAAAATGTATTTATATTCCATGGGTAAGGATATGGGAGAATATTTTTGGCCTTATGAGAAATGTGTCCTATGTAAATCTAATAGGCCTCTCAGAGGGACATATTGAGAATTTTGTTAATCGCATTTTACAGAAGAGAAAGAGAAGGCAATGGATCATTAAAGGAATGCTTCTCAAGCCATTTAGCAGGATGCAGCTTCTGAGTGACATTTCTCCCTGAATCAGACTATGCCTCTCCGAAAAATACTCATTTTCGCAAAATGCAACATCAACTCTTCCTCAAAATTGGCAGGTTATAAAAGCAAACCTCCATGTGAACTCGATCAATCCTTGTATCAAATGATTCAATGTGGACTTGAAATAGCTCTGTAAAAAAATGGCAGCATACAGCCTTTTCAAAAGCAACCTTTACCAAGAAAACTCTGGCTTCTAGTTTGTGACTGCTCATGTATTTGACTCGCTCAGAAGAAAAAAAAGTTCACATCTCCAAGAGGAAATTTGAAATAAGGAATGGTAGAGAACAGAGAAGAAAAAAAAAAGAAGACTTTCAAAGTCTAATTCTAAATTCCTTTCTGAGATTCACATGAGCACTTTAGCTCTAGAACAATGTTTTCCAGAAACATAATCTGTCAATAATGACATTTATAGGTCAATTACTATTATCTGGGGAATTTGGTCTACTCTTAATTTACACGTCTGTCTGCCAAAAGAAAATCATATATGGCATGTTTTGACTTGGCTCTAAGCTTTCTAAAAGCTTTTCTTTCTTCTTCAGCTGAATCTCTGAAACTTACCTGCTACCCTTTTGGCTTGGAGCCAGTTCATCACTAAATGTACCATGTGTGCTGTGTTTCTCTATCTCCAATTTCAAACTTTGGCACAAAAAACAATGCTGTTAGTGAATCAGCCACAGAAAGCTAACGTGAGATCATTTAGTGGGAGAAGGGGGAGAGAAAATATGGAACTCCTCTGTTCCAGTGTACAGAAGCCTCACAAGCAGAGAACATTCGTTAGCTAAAGGGCTAACCAATCCCTTTTAACCACTATGACAAGAGGCCACTGTCCTCATAGCTGCTAAGACAGCTTCTTAGCCAGTGGCTTTGGAAGGCCCACTTATAGCTTTCTGGGGAGAGGCTAATGAGAAATCTGCTTCATTATTCATTCAGTTTTTTTCCTTTATTCATTCATTTTCTCTCTAACTCAATCAACCAGAAATTTAAAAGCAATTTTATTTTGAATAGTATACACAAAACTTTATTTTGAAGAGTATACAGTTTGAAAGTTGTCTTTCAAATTTTAATGAATATTCAAATTACCTGGAAACTTGGTAATAAGCCATTTATGGTTCAGGAATTCTAGTTTGGGAACTAGATTCTGCATTTTTAATGTACTCCCAAATATTGCCAATGCTACTTCTGTGTCTACACTTTGAGTAGTAAGGGAATGGTAGACATCCTCCATTTATTTCTCTTTCCCCTAGACCTGTGTTTTCCACAGGTTAGAAAACTTCTTGGGTTCTTTCCAGATCTTCTGAATAATGGGGAGTGGTCCAGCACTCTGTCTATTAATAAGTCCGCTAGGTGATTCTGATGTACATTTGAGAATCCACGGTTCTCAAAACCTGGCTGCACATTGGAATCACTTGGAGAGCTTTAAAATAATACAAATGCATTTGCTCCAATTAATTAAATCTGAATCTCTAGGGGTGGTGCCTTTGCATGAGAATTAAAATATTGCTCACAAATATTTCCAGCAGGCTGTCAGAGTTGAGATACACAGCTTTAGACATACTTCCTGACTATACTGTACTGCAAGCTGTTAAATATCAGTTTTAAGTTATCTGTAAGTTTTATAAGTATCAAAATTTGTTACATAGTCAAGAAGAATTATAAGGTGTAGAATTTATTTATCCTCTAGAACAGCAAGTAAATAGCCAGGAACTGTCTGGAACAACTCTTTGGGGGTTATCTGTGAGCAGACACACATCATACACAAACAGATGAGAGGACTGAGATCTCAGTGAAGAACTGTTAGTAAAGCGCCCAAATTGTGGAGGCTGGCTCCCCTCCCCTACTGACACAGCTGTCTCTGTTGGAGATACTTTACCATGGAAAAAGTAGTCTCTACTAGGAGCAAGGGAAGGGAGCACAAACAAATTTCAACTGCAATTTTAATTAACAAATATGGGATGCTTAATATAAGCTCCAAACACAGATAAACCCAAAACAAGCAGGAAAGGAACCCTGAGAGGAGGTGGGGCTGGTGGGGGAAAAATGGAGGGTTTTGAAGTGAGCCAAGCTCAGAATACTGGATAAAAAAACAAAAATAAGAAAAGATACACATAGAGCCAGGTACCAACTCTGGCTCTTGACTGGCAAAACCTAGGGACTGGGGACTGTCTCTGAAAAGGGATTTCTTAAAAAAATTTTTTTTCATGGGCAGGCACCAGGAATCAAACCTGGGTCTCCAGCATGGCAGGCAAGAACTAGGCCTGCTGAGCCACCATGACCCGCCCTTAAAATTCTTTTTAACTATTCTAAGTAACTCATTAGAGAAAGCCTCAAGCAGTTTCAATTGACAGCACTGATCCAGACAAGGGCAGAATCAGGAAATGTCTGCGAGACAAAGTAAGTAGCCAAGAGAAGGAGATAATTCCATGAAGGGCATTGTTTATCTTACCTAAGAAAAGGGGAGGGAGTGCAGGCTCAGCTCCAGTGGCAGCCCTCCTTCAGAGAATTCAGACCAAAATAGAAACAACTGAACCTTCCCTTCTACCCCAGCTGATCATATCTGGGGAACCTCTCCTCAAAAGAAAAAAAAAGTGCCATACGGTCAGGGTAAGAATCAGAAAAACAAGAGTATAAAAATTCTGACCAGTTAAATAGAAGTTGCTAGAGATCTAGAAAAGTTGAACTGAATGCCAAAGAACAAAGCCAACCAACAAGAAAAGCTTAGGTAAAAGAGTTAAAATGATCACCTGAATAAGCTAATTAAGGAGATCAGATGCCTAGATACCAGCCAAAAATTATGAACCATACTAAGCAAAACAAAAATATGGCCCAATCAAAGGAACAAACTAGCATTTCAAATGAGACACAGAAGGGAAAACAACTAATGAAAGATGTTCAAACAAACATGATAAATCAAATAAAAAATCAAATCAACAAAGTTGAGGGAAAATATGGCAAAACAGACGAAGAACATAAAGAAGACATTGGGTGCGCATAAGGAAAAATTCAAAAGTTTGAAAAACAAAAAGCAGAACTTGTGGGAATGAAAGGCACAATAAAGAGAGATGAAAAACACAACAGAGACATACAACAGGAGCTTTGAAGAGGCAGAAGAAAGGATCAATGAACTAGAGGACAAGTCATCAGAAATTCTCCACACAAAAGAACTAATAGCAAAAAGAATGGAAAAATATGAGGTGTCAGAGAACTGAATGGCAATATGATGTGCACAAATATACATGTTATGAGTGTCTGAGAAGGAAACTGGGGCAGAAAGAGAAATGGAGGAAACAGTTACTGAAAACTTCTCATCTCTTATGAAAGACATAAAATTGCCAATCCAATAGTGCAGCATACCCCAAACACCATAGATCTGACAGACCTATTCCAAGACATTTACTACTTCATTGTCAAATGTCAAAGACAAAGAGAGAATTCTGAAACAGCAAGAGAAAACTGATCCATCACATACAAGGGAAGCTCTATTTAAGACTATGTGTGGATGTCTCAGCAGAAACCATGGAGACAAGAAGGCATGGTACAACATATATAAGATACCATAAGGAAAAAGAATCCATATCTAGTAAAATTATCTTCAAAGAATGAGGGGGAGTTTAAAATACTTTCAGAGAAACAGACACTGAGAGAGTCTGTGAAAAAGAAATCTAATCTACAAGAAATAACTAGGGTGGGCCATGGTGGTCGATTCCTGGTGCCTGCCCATGTAAAAAAAAAAAAAAAAGAAAAAAGGGAACACTTCAGGCAGATAGAAAAAGACAGGAGTGAGAGGTTTGGAGAAGAGCATAGAAATGAATATGTCAGGGTACAGAATAAAATTATGATACAATAACATGGATGAGCCTTGAGGACATTACGTTGAGTGAAATTAGCCAAAAACTAAAGAACAGATACTGTATGTCCTCACTAATATGAACTAACATTAATGAGCAAACTCATTATCAGGAAATAGAAAGAGGGTAGACATTGGGCATTTGAGGCTGAAGGAGTACAGAATATTCAACAGGACTGATTTTAAGGATCCAGAAATGGATAGTACAATACTCTCTGATGGTAGCACAATATTGTAAGTACACTGAACAAAGGTGAGTGTGAGTATGGTTGAAAGAGGAAGGCTAGGGGCATGTATGACACCAGAAGGAAAGATAGGAGATAAAGACTGGGGCTGTATAATAGAAAAACCTGGAATGAACAATGATAGTGACTGATGTGCAAATATAAGGATGTTTTTACATGAGGGATAAGAAATGAATGTCAAAATGGCAAGGTGTTGAAAATGGAATGTATTATGGAAAAAATACGAGTAGTGAAAACTAGGATCTATAATTAACAGTAACATTATAATGTGCTTTCATTAAATGTAGCAAAGGCAATATACCAAAGCTAAATGTCAGTAAGAGGGGATATTTGAGAGAACTGTAGGATCCTTGGTTTTGTTGTTGTTGTTTCTCCCTTTAACTTTATTATTTTTATTATTTTAGTATTTTTCTTCTTTCTTTGTAGAAGAAATGGAAATGTCCTCATATAGATTGGTTAGTGAATGTATAACTATGTGATTATACCAAGAATCATTGATGTTTACTTAGAATGGGTTGTATGGTGTTTGAATAAAACTGTTTGAAAAATAAACAGACAGAATCAAGTGCTGGAGAAATGTGGAGAGAAGGATGTTTCTATTCACTGTTGGTAGGGAAGTAGAACGATGCAGTCCCTCTGGAGGAAAGTGTGGTGATTCCATAGGAGACTAAGTATAGGGTTGCCATATGATCCTGCAACCCCGTTATTAGGTATACACTCAGAAGAACTGAAAGCAGGGACATGAATGGACATTTGCACATCAGTGTTTATGGTGGCAGTATTTACCATTGGCAATGGATGGAGATGGCCTAAAGGTATACCAACTGATGAACAGAAGGGCAAACTGTGGTGTATACATACAAAGGAATATTGAGTAGTTGCAAGAAAGAATGAAGTTGTAACATATGCAACCAGATGAATGAACCTTGAGGACAGTACATTTAGTGAAATAAGCCAGAAACGAAAAGACAAGTATTATAATGCCTCACTAATATGGACTAACTATGATGTGCAAACTTTGAGAATTGAATTTGAAAGCATAGGTTGTCAAGAAAAGGCTTATTTTAAAGTTCCTAGACTGTAAGCTCTTATAGCATAAAAATGGAATCATACAGTATCTATTCCATTGTGTCTGGTTAATTTCCCTCAGCATTATGTCCTCAAGGATCATCCATCTTGTCATATGCTTCAGGATGTCATTTTGTCTTACTGCTCCATAATATTCCATCGTATGTGTATACCACATTTTGTTAATTCATTCATCTGTTGATGGGCATTTGGTTTGTTTCCATCTTTTGGTGACTGTAAATAATGCTGCTATGAGCATTGGTGTACAAATGTCTGTTTATGTCATTGCTTTCAGCTCTTCTGGGTATTTACTAAGTAGTGCTATTGCTGGGTCATACTGCAACTTGATATTTAGTTTCTTAAGGAACCACCAGTCTTCCATAGTGGCTGCACCATTGTACATTCCTAGCAGCAGTGCATAAATGTCCCAGTTTCTCCACATCCTCTCCAACATTTATAGTTTCCTGATTGTTTAATAGCAGCCATTCTTATAGGAGTGAGGTGGTATGTCATTGTGGTCTTGATCTGCATTTCCTGTATAGCCAATGAAAATGAACATCCCTTCGTGTGCTTCTGAGGCATCTGTATTCGCTCTTCAGAAAAATGCCTAGTCATATCTTTAGCCCATTTTATATTTGGGATGTTTGTTCTTTTGTTGTTGAGTTGCATGATTTCTTTGTATACACAGGAAATCAAACCTTTGTCCGATATGTGATTTCCAAATATTTTCTACCATTGAGTTGGCTGCCTTCTCACCTTTTTGACAAAGTCATTTGAGGTTCAGCAGCATTTGATTTTGAGCAATTCCCCCACGTATCTATTTTTCCTTTTGTTGCTTTTGCTTTGGGTGTAAAGTTTAGGAAGCTACTTCCTATTACTAGATCTTGAAGATGTTTCCCTACATTTTCTTCTAGAAGCTTTATGGTACCCATCCTTATATTTAGGCGTTTGATCTGTTTTGTGTAGGGTATAAGATAGGGGCCCTCTTTCATTCTTTTGGCTATTGATATCCAGTTTTTCCATGCCTAATTATTGAAAAGACTACTTTGTCCCAGTTCGGAGGATTTGGGTACCCTATGAAAGCTAAGTTCACCATAGATTTGGTGGTCTACTTCTACGCTCTCGATTTGATTCCATTGGTCAATGCTTCTATCTTTGTGCCAGTACCATGCAGTTTTGACCACTATGGCTTTATAATAGGTTTCAAAGTCAGGGACTGTTAATCTCCCCATTTTGTTCTTCTTTTTTAGGATGCTTTTAGCTATTCAGGGTCTCTTTCCCTTCCAGATGAACTTGTTAGTTAGCTTTTCAAAATCTTCAAAGTAGGTTGTTGGAATTTTGATTGGTACTGTGTTGAATCTGTAGATCAATTTGGGGAGAATTGACACTGTAACTATATTCAACCTTCCTATCCATGAGCAGGAAATGTCTTTTCACCTATTTAGATCTCCTTTGATTTCTTTTAGCAATGTTATGTAGTTTTCTGTATACAAGTCCTTTACATCCCTAGTTAAATTCATTCCTAAGTACTTGATTCTTTTAGTTGCTATTTTGAAAGGATTTTTTCCTTAACTAACTCCTTAGCTAGCTCATTGCTTGTGTACAGAAATGTTACTGATTTTTGCACATTAATTTTATATCCCACTGCCTTGATGAATTGGTTTATTAGCTCAAGTAACTGCTAAGATTTCTCAAGATCTTCCAAGTATAGTATCACATCATCTGCAAATAATGACAGTTTTACTTCTTCCTTTCCAATTTGGATGCCTTTTACTTCTTTGTCCTGCCTGATTGCTCTAGCTAGAACTTCTAGCACAATGTTGAATAATAGTGGTGATGGTGGACATCTTGTCTTGTACCTGATCATAGGGGGAAGACTTTCTCTATTGAATATGATGCTGGTATCAATTTTTCATATATTCCCTTTATCATACTGAAGTAGTTACTTTTGATTCCTGTCTTTTGGAGTGTTTTTTATCAGAAAAGGATACTGAGTTTTGTCAAATGCTTTTTCAACATTAATTGAGATGATCATGTGATTTTTCCCTTTCAAATTGTTAATGTCCTGTATTACATTAATTGATTTTCTTGTTTTGAACCATTCTTGCATTCCTCGTATAAACCCCACTTGGTCATGGTGTATAATTCTATTAATGTGTTGTTGGATTCGATTTGCTAATATTTTATTGAGAATTTTTGCATCCATGTTTATTAGGGAGATTGGTCTGTAGTTTACCTTTCATATAGCATCTTTACCCAGTTTTGGTAATAAAATGATATTAGCTTCATAAAAATGAGGTAAGTAGAGTTCCTTTTTCCCTTAATGTTTTGGAAACATTAGAGCAGGATTGGTGTTAGTTCTTTATGGGATGTGATAAAATTCCCCTGTGAAGCCATCTGACCCTGGGATTTTCTTTGTAGGAAGATTTTTGATGACTGATTGGATCTCTTTACTTGTGATTGATTAGTTGAGATTTTCTATTTCTTCCTGAATCAGTATAGCTTGTTTGTGTGTCACCAGGAACTTTTCCATCTCATCTAAGATGTCTAGTCTGTTGGGGTATAGTTGTTCATAGTATTCTTTTATGATTTCTTTTATTTCTTCAGGGTCTGTGGTAACACACTCCTTCTCATTTCTGATTTTGTTTATTTGGATCCTCTCTCTTTTTTTCTTTGTCAGCCTTGCTAGTGGCCCATCAAATTTATTGATTTTCTTAAAGAACCACATTTGGTTTTATTAATTCTTTCTCTTGTTCTTTTGTTCTCCTAATCATTTATCTCTGCTTTAATTTTTGTTATTCCTCTTCTTTTTGCTTTGGGTCTAGTTTGCTGTTCTTTCTCGAGTTCTTCCAGGTGTGTTGTTAAGTCCTCGATTTTTGCTCTTTCTTGTTTTTTAAGATAGACATTTCAGGCAATAAAGTTCCCTCTCAACACAGCCTTTGCCACATCCCATAAGTTCTGATAAGTTATATTTTCATATTCATTCATCTCCAGATAGCTATTGTTTTCTCTAGCAATTTTTTTTGACCCACTGTTTGTTTAAGAATGTGTTATTTAATTTCCATATATTTGTGAATTTCTCATTCTTTGGTATTGAGATCCAGCTTCATCCCATTGTGATCAGAGAAAGTGCTTTGAATAATTTCAATGTTTTTAAATTTATAAAGACCCGTTTTGTGCCCCAGCATATGACCTATCCTGGAGAATATTCCATGAGCCCTAGAGAAGAATGTGTTTCCTTATGCTTTGGAGTATAATGACCTATATATATCTGTTAAGTCTAATTCATTTATCAAGTTATTTAACTTCTCTATTTCCTCATTGATTTTCTGTCTGGTTGTTCTACCTATAGAGGAAATGGTATATTGAAGTCTCCTACTATTATTGTTGAAATATCTATCTCTCCCTTCAGTTTTGCCAATGTCTGTCTCATG
This sequence comes from Tamandua tetradactyla, assembly GCF_023851605.1. Taxonomy (NCBI): domain Eukaryota; kingdom Metazoa; phylum Chordata; class Mammalia; order Pilosa; family Myrmecophagidae; genus Tamandua; species Tamandua tetradactyla. The sequence goes on from NC_135331.1 coordinate 47,679,705, forward strand.
TACTTTGAAGCTCCTTGATTGCAAGAATAACATTTATGATTGTTATACCTTCTGGGTGAACTGACCCTTTAATTAATACATAGTTTCCTTCTTTGCCTCTTATGATGTTTTTACATTTGAAGTCTATTTTGTCTTATATTAGTATAGCTACTCCTGCTTTCTTTTGGTTACAACTTGCATGGAAATCTTTTTACATCCTTCCACTTTCAATCTATTTGTATCCTTGTGTCTAAGATGAGTCTCTTATAAGCAGCACATAGTTGGGTTATATTTCTTAATCCATTCTGCCAATCTGTATCTTTTAATTGGTAAATTTAGTCCATTAACATTCAAAGTTATTACTGAAACGGCACTTCTTGAATCCATCATCTTACCTTTTTTATTTTATTTGTCAGATCTACATGTTTTTTCCTTCTTCTTTGTATCCTTTAAATTATCCTTAGTGGTACTCTTCAATTCTATACCCTCCTCCAACCTCCCTCTCCTGTCTTTTTTTTTCAGCCTGCAGCACTCCTTTTATTATTTCATTTATGGCTGATCTCTTGTTGGTGAATTCTTTCAGGACTTCTTTGTCTGTGAAAACTTTAATCTCTCCCTCAATTTTGAAGGAGAATTTGGCTGGGTACAGAATTCTTGGCTGTAAGTCTTTCTCTTTCAGGATCTTGAATATATCATACCACTGCCTTCTCACCTCACCCCCAGGGTGTTAGTTGAGTAGTCTGAACTCAGTCTTATTTGGTTTCCCTTTCATGTAGTAGATTGTTTTTCACTTGCCACTTTCAGGATTTTCTGCTTCTCTTTAGCATTTGGTAGACTGATTAGTATGTGCCTTGGGCAAGGCCTATTTGGATTTATTCTGTTTGGAGTTCGTTGGGCTTCTTTGACTTGTATATTTATGTCCTTTATGAGGGTTTGGAAGTTTCCCCCCATTATATCTTTAACTATTCTTTCTAGCCCTTTAATTTTTTCTTCTCTTTCTGGGACACTAATGATTCTTATATTTGCATGCTTTGCTTAGTCTATCATTTCCCTGAGTTCCAAATAAATTTTTTCCATCTTTTTGTCATTTGCTGTTTTGAATCTTTGAAGTCCCTCTATATCACCCTGCCCTCTATATCACCTGTTCTCTCTTCTGTCTCTTCAAATCTGGTGTTGTGTGCCTCTAGTATGTTTTTTATTTGGTCAACATAATCTTTAATCTCTGTGATATCTGCTATTTTTCTATTTACTCTTTCAAATTACTTTTTATGCTCTTCTACTTCTTCTTGATCTCCTGTATGTCATTTGCTATCCCACTTATTTTATTAAACAGAGTTATATGAACATCTTTAATTAGTTGTCCTAACATCTGTGTCTTCTCTGGTGTTTTAATTTGGTCATTAGGCAGGGCTATATCTGTCTGCATTGTGATATGCTGAATGATCTTCAGCTGTCTTCATAGTCTGTGAAAATCTTGATCGATTTACTTTGGGAGTCTGTTTCTTCCAGTAGTCTAAGGCCTTGTGTTTGTGGGATGGGTGTACAGCAGGGAGCAGGGCATGGGATGGGGCACTCAGTATGGTGATTTGTTTTAGGGCAGGTACAGGTGCAGGTTGGGGATGTTATGCTGATGTTTTTGAACATGGGCACCCAGAGGCCAGGGAGGCTGTAGCTGTGCGGGTGCTTCAGTCTGGGAGGCGTAACCCTGGTGTGCACTGGTCTAAGGCATGGGGACCTTTGTGTGTATGTGTAGAGCTGTGGCAGCAGGTCAGCATTATGCCTTCATGGATTAGAGCAGATGTGACCCGGCTGTGCAGGTTGGTACTTTCTCATAGCTGGGAAGTAAGGCTGAGGGCTGTGAACATATGCGGTTCTAGGACTGCTGTAAAGTGCAGTTCCCAGAGCTGAATGATGCGATGGGGGACCCGTGTGCATGAGTGAGCCTAGGAGTGCTGTAAACTGATGTGGAGAGTTCAGGTGGGGTGGAGTGAGACTGTGCGACACTATGGGCAGGTGACAGGGGTAGCCTAGGTATGGAGGTTAGTGCCCACAGCCTTTATGCACTGACAACAGCCTACAGGGAACAAGGAGGGGGAGGTAGTGCCCAGGAGGGGTGCAGGACAGGTGGGTTGGGCTGCACTTGGGGTGGGGTAGGGTGGCGCAGGTTCATGCATTGGGGGCTGGGGGGAGTCACCTGGAGTGCTGGAAATGGGAGCAGGTAATGGGGTTCAGGTGCATGGGGTGTGGGGTTAGTTGCCAGTCACAGGGCTGCACTGGTGAGGGTAGCTGGCCCAAGGAACACAGCCTGATTTACCTCCTAGTCCCGCACTCCCACTCATGCATTCCCGCAGGCTCCGTGCCTATGCCCCAGGTTCCAGCTCTCTGCCTCAGTTTCTCAGTCTCTGCAGGAAGGGCTGCCCCATGTGGCGCAGAAGGCTCTCCCAGGTCAGCCACACTCCCAAATTGCCACCTCAGTTGCCCTCCTGTCCCTTCTCTAACTTCTCCGTGAAGCAGGGCTAATCTCAAGCTATTCTAGTGGGTGATCTTTCCAGAAGTCCCCATCATTTTTATATGTATCCAAGAGTCAACAATCCAGTTTTCTTTTAAATGAATACATGAATAAATGATTGACTGTCTAATAGTACCTACAGTCAACTTTCAATTATGAAGGATCTGATTGTCCAGTCTAGTGCTTATTTATATTAGTGCTTATGCCCAATGCTTCTTTTTCATTTCTATTGTGTTATTTACATTCATTTGCTTGTTAACATCACTTGCCAGGGGTTCTATAGAGGCAATGAAACCCACACAGCAAGGGATCTTATTAGTGGAAAATGGAGACACTGCTGAAATTTATGTTTGGAGACATTCAACCAATTTCAAATATCCATTGTTCTGAAAACTTACTGTCTTTCTCCTTCACAAATATTCTGTTTAATGACAAGAGTCAAAGAAGAGATGTGAGTGGCATGTCCTTGATTATTATTGGTGGAGTTTGTGTAGCATACCCTAATATTGGATTGAGAGATGGAAAAGTAATATTCGTGAGCCCTGGCAGGCTATACTTTTCACTCTCACTTCTTTAACTCACCCTACATATTTCCTTTTTAATCTATAACCTTACCTCACCTACTCCAAACTCCAGAAACCAAAACCCATCTCTGAGTTTCTCTGAAGCATTGTGTACTTCTTATCAAATTCTGTATCTTTCATCTCTTCAACACCTGAACTTATTCTGTGGGTCTTGTTTTCTTCTTTTCTTCCCTTGCTTCCTATATTTTCCTTCTTCATTATTTGTCACCAGTCCACCGACTTCTCTCTCCTCAGGGCACCCCCTCAATTTTTACAAATGTGAGTAGAAACCCTCACTTTCCAGGTATGTCCTAGCCAATTTAGGAGATTCCAAGAGTGAGACCAAGTGGAAATGTTTCTGAAGCATCAGTGTGATGAACTAGAGGCTCAAAGTTGGTATTTTCTCTAAGATACTTAACTGAAAACAAGGAATTACCTGTTAAGTGTTTACTACATTTATTCAACCACAAATAACTATTGAACACTTAGACATAGTCCCTGCTCACAAGAGCTCAAAATATAGGAGGAGGAAACAAAATGTAGATAAATAATATCAATACAATATTGTTCTTGCAAGTAGAAAACAGAACTGTGATAAAAATTCATTAAGAAATGACAGGGGAAATCTCATAGAAAGTGTGACTTCTAACCAGTATCTTCAAAGGTAAGTAAAATTTCTCCAGGTAGACGAAAATGAGGGCTGAGGTAGTTTGTGCAACCTTGGAGGCATAGAAAAACATGCTGTAGTCAAAGAAATTCAAATGACTCCATAGAGCTGGAACAAAGTATACAAGAAAGTATCTTAGATGCTCAATATGTAGGCTGGGGTTAGATTTTGGATGCCTTGAATATGGTGGTAAGGTATTCTAACTTTGTCCTGTTGGTGATGAGGAACCATGGAAGGGCTTCAAGTTGGGATTGAAAATCAGACCTTAGTGTTTAAAATATTAGTACGAATAATATATTAGAGTGGACAAAGCCCAAATCAGGAAAACAAGTTAACGCGTTATTGCAACAACCTAGGTAAGAGACGATAAGGGCTTAAATTGAGATCAGAGCACCGAGAATAGAGAGGAAAAGGTTTGAAACCATTTAGAGGCTAATTTCTAGATATCAAGTAAGTTGAGGTTTTCTTACTAATTTTTTAAAAAGTCAGTTCTAGCCGACTGCTGCTCTGACAACACAGAGCTAGTGATTGGATGTAGTAGAATGAGCTTAGACACTGAAAGCAGAGAGACCTGGACTTGATTCGCAAACCCATCACTTCGATCTTACACACGGACAGATATTTAATATCTCTGAACTTCATTGATCTGAAGGTAATTCCTCCTTTGCAAAATTGTTGGGTTATTTAAATAAAGTCTCTGAAAAATACATTCTGAAAAATGCCTGGCGCACGTGGACAGTTAAGTAACACTAGCTTCCTTTCCACCTTCTTTTCCATTGTAAAAGCCATTACTGTAAATCCTTTGTCATAGAAAAGACAACTCTTCTTGAGTCTTTTGAAAAAGAATAAGCAATTTATTTCTTCCCTGGTAAGATCAGGCTCAGTGCACCACTCTCTAATGAATCTCCAGGTGATGGTTATATTAATGTAGCAAAACCACTATGTGCCTAGAGATGACACATTCCAATCAATATACTTGTTGTACAAGCCATCAGCTTCAATAAAGCATTCCAGTGTCACTTCCATTGCCAATTGGATTATAAATGATTTCTGATAAGAACTGATAATCCCAAAAGTGAAACAGTTATTTCAAACGAAATGCTATGCTGAAAAAAGATAAAAGTTGTTCTCTATCTTTTGAGAAGCTTTCAAAGAAGCTTTGAATCAAATCTGTCCCTCTATGTTAGATAAGCAATTATCAGATATGTCCATAGGAAAAGGCTTTCAAAAAGAGACATTTAATACGGATAGCTGCTATGGTCATCAACAAAAATCATTTTGATGAAAAATATCTACACACTAAGCAAGCCTTCCAAGAAACTAAAAGGCTAACTGGAAGATCATTTTTTGTAATTTTTGTCTAAGATTTTTGCATGAGAAATCTTAAATAGAGGTCTCTCTTGGAAGCTAAACCATAATACTATGACTAAATTTTAAAAAACAAACTAAAAGTAAAATAGCAACCAAAGAAAGTGTAACAGAAACTTATCTAATAATAGTGAATACAAAGATGCACTTAAAATATATATTTAAAAGAAATGACAGTTTGGCTTTTGAAGAGATCAGTGATATTGAGTCAGAAATTGGCAAACTATATCCCAAATTTCACCGAAGTCTCTTACTTGTAGGACATTTTTTGGGATGTGAAATGGATGTTTCTCATTAACCACCATGTGTTTGGTACTATAAAGGCTACTTTAAATGCATTATCACTTATAATACACATAAAAATCCTATGGTGCTAGTCCTGTTTTACAGGAGGGAAAATTGAGCCTTGAGAGAGAGTTTAGGTAACTTACTCAAACTCACAACTAGAAATGAGTTTTTATGACCCATACAGCTAGACAGGAGTTTACCTGATTTGTTCAAACTTACACAGGATTTGAACCCACGTCTATCTAGCCTTAAATTTCTGCTGTTTTTTTTTTATTCTGCATAGAGTCTTTTAAAACTATTATCTGTTATTATGTGTAAAATGGGAATAATGCCTACTTCTGATTGCATGAGTCAGGATTCCAACAGGAAATGGAGCTGAAGTGTGTAGAGGGGGGCTGCTGGCTGGGAGGTCAGCCTTCCATAGAAAAACACAGCCAAGGTCAATCTGACACGAGGCCTGGAGGGTGCTGCGGCAATTCATAGCCTGCAATCAGTGTCTTCTCACCCAAAGAGCTCCTGTGATTGCCTCCCATCTGGGCACCACCCTGACACAGTCCACCACTCTGTAGGGTGGAGATGGACCGGGGCAGGGAGTGGTGGAGGAGAACAGAGACTACCCAGCCCACTAGGATTTGGTGAGAAAATATTCTGCGACGATGAAGTACATGTACCAGAGATAATATAACAGTAGAAGTTTGCATATTGAGTGCTTACTATGTGCCTGAAATCATTCTAAGCACTTTCTATATTACATCATTTGATTTTCACAAGAATTATATGCAATAGGAACTAGTGTCTTCTTTTCCCAGGTGAAGAAGCTGAGACCTATAATGATGTTGTCATTTGGGCAAAATAGCAAGTACTAATGCTGGGATAAGAACCAAGTCCATTTGATATCTGATGTCACCCTCTTAACCACTAGTGTCTGTAGGTACGTGTAAGACTCAGGAAATTATGTAATTAGCAGCATAAAGGGAATCCCTTACATTTAAAGAAAAATAGGACTCCTTCAAGGTTTCCCTTCCGAGGAATTATTCACAAACCATTCTTTCACTGCCCTCATTTATTCCTTACCTACATCTGAAAGCTAAGAATTTCTGAAACACTTTCCTCAGAACAATAACTAATGTCACCCTGAATCTTGTCCTAATGTTTAGAACCACTTGTCTCTTTGTTTAAGCTTGAGATAATGAGACCAGGATTATGAATATCATTTAGATTTAGAGCAAGAATTTGCACTTTAATTCTAGCCAGTTGTCTCAAGAGTATATGACAATTGTCATAAAAAGAAGTGGGATGGCTCCAGTCTCAATACCCTGCCCCCCCAAAAATGAAAATAATATATTTCAGAAATAGCTACATTAATAAACCAATAATATATAATGGCTACTTCTTGGAGAGTTGAAAAATTAAGAGTAGAATGAAATGTGTATAGAAGGTTGCTACTTTAAAAAATTCTATAGTCAATTATTCTCTTGAATAATTCTTTGGTAATGTTACTAATTGCTTATCAAATTGTCTGTTTTCACATTCCATCTTTTCTTAGGAGAGCACATTACTGCCATCTGCATAAACCAGGATCTCAAACTTTTCTATGAGGAAGAAATTATTTTTATTCTCCTGAAGCTGACATTACAGTGGAAAAAAATGAGGCTGCTTTCAGTAACATTGATGAGTGGGAAAAGCTGGAGAAGGGATATGTTTTAGTATGATAGCAATTCTGCTCTACATTTGACGAGAAAATTTTCATTGTCATTGACAATTGGGAGCCATTTGTTTATGCTGTGAAATAATATTTCAGATTGTCCATTATAGCTATTAAAATTGCCTCCCCTCCAAAGAAAATTTATGCCACCTTACATCTCTACCTATTGCATGAAGAACTAACGGAATCATAGAACTGGAATGCCAACCTCTTATCTCATGTTTCAACCCTATCCTCAGCCTTCATGCAAAATGGTCATCCAGTACTTCCTAAACTTTATGACTAGACAACCAGACACCTTGATTTTTAAAAATCTCTTCCATATTTTGAATTGAAGTCTCCTTCCATTTTCTCCCCTTCTGTTTGTACTGACATTGTTATAAACAGAAGATGATTTTCATTGTTGTCCCCCTCAATTCCATATATTTGTCACTTACTATATGAAAGACACTGGACTAAACTTTTCATGTAATCCGCCCCCAAATACTGTAAGGCAGGTGTGTTAGAGTTCATTTGAGAAACAGGACCAATAGGATTATTTATAAATATAGATTAGATATAGATAGATAGACCTAAATATGAAGAGATATTCTGCTAGACTCATGTGACCACGGGGATTGGCAAATCCGAATTCTGTAGGACAGTCTGCAAGTTGGAAACATTGATGAAGGTGAGATTGAATTCCCTAGGAAAAGCTGGCTGGCAGGAATAGAGGCAAGAATTCTTTCTGATTTCTGAAATCTTAAATTCTGGCTTTAGGACCTCCAACTGATTAGATGAAGAGAATTCCCTTAGTGTTGATGGCAATTTCGTTTATCAGACATAGATGCAATCTACTGACTGTAGATGTTAATCCATCTGTGAAATGCCCTCACAATTACTTTCAAGCCAGTGCTTGATTGACCAAACAACTGGACACCATAACCTAGCCAAGGTGGCACATGAATTATCCCAGTGGGTGGTGTTATGCCAGCTTTACAGAAGAGAAAACCTGAGGCTTTCAGAGGTTAAGTGATTTGACCAAATGTTATACAGAAAAGGTAACAATGCTGGGACTTGAACACAGAGCTGTGTGACATGGATTAAATTGATCTGAAAACTCTGTTACCAGAATATACCTTTGTTTTATAACCACCAAATCCATCTACTAGACTACTCTTTCATGTCTATATATTTAGAAAATCCAATGGCCCTTTTCATTGATTGTGCATCTGGACTACTCCATGACATCAGAAACTGTTGACTACTCTCCAGCATTCAGCTATCATTTATATGCTGGTTATTCCCAAAGTGATATTTATAACAAGAACTTTCTGCTTCTTACCATAGGCATATTTTTCCATGCTGAAGGTGTTCATTCATACCACTTTATCGCTTTCTCTTTAGGTATGGGTCTTTTACATCGGTCTATTTGATGATGGAAAATATTTTCGTGAAAATGTTTTTTTATATAATTTCAAAAATATTTTTAAAACTCCTGTCTCTTTTGCTTTTCACCATTCTTTTTTTCAATGATATCATTTTTTTCTATATTAGAGAAGTTGTGGACTTACAGAACAATATTGCATAAAATACAGGATTCACATATACCAGTCTTTCATACCTTGCATTGGTGTGGAACATTTGTTACAATTAATGACAGCACCTTTTTATAATTGCACTATTAATTAGATTCCATGGTTTCACTGTTTTACAGTGAACATAAGTTCACTGCTTGTGCAGTGTAGTTCCATGTATTTTTTTATTTTAATTTATTCTACCATATATAAAATCTAACATTTCTCTTTTTAATTATATTCAAATATATATTTCAGAATGCAGTGTTATTCATTCTCACAATGTTGTGCTACCTTTACCATGACCCATTATTAAACATTTCCAAACATTATTTGTATCATTTCAAATAGGAACCTCAGTACATTACTTTTTTTCAAAGCACATCTGCATTTCTGGACTTATCTGGTCCAGGGAGCCATCTGGAGTTTGTAGGTTTCTGAAAAGTTACCTTAGTGCATGAAACCTTTATAGAATCTTATATAATGCCATAGGTGGAACCCCTATAAATTTTAAGCCTTAACTTCCCATTCTCTATTCTCACTTTATCTCATGGTAACCATATTCTAGATTCTGACTCTTAGTTTGCTTATTCTGATAGTTCAAATCAAAGAGATCATACAATATTTGTCCCTTTGTGTCTTAATTATTTTATACAACGTGATGTCTACAAGATTAATCTGTGGTGTTGTGTGTATCAGGATTTCATTCTTTTTTATGGCTGAATAATATTCCATTATATGTATATGCCACATTTTATTTATCCATTCATCAGTTGATGGATGCTTGGGTTGCTTCCATCTTTTGGCAATTGTGGATAATGCCACGATGAGCCCTGGTGTAGAAATATCTATTTGAGTCCCTGCTTTCAATTCTTTGGGGTATATTCCTAGTAGTGGGATTGCTGAGTTATATGGTAATTCTGTCCTTAGCTTTCTAAAGAAACATCAAACTGTCTTCCACATGGCTGCACCATTTTATGCTGCCACCAGCAATGAATGACTGTACCTATTTTCTGCATCCTCTCCAATACTTGTTATTTTCTGTTTTTTTTTTGGGGGGGGGCAGTGCAGAGTCTGGAAATTGAACCCAGGGACCACCCCCAACATGGAAAGTAAGCATTCTATCACTTATTTTCCTTTTTTTTTTTTTTAATAGCAGCTATTCTAGTGGCTATGAAGTTGTATCTCATTGTGGTTTTGATCTGTGTTTCTGTAATGCAATGATGATGTTGAACATCTGTTCATGTACTTTCTGGCCATTTGTACATCTTCTTTGCAGAATTATGTATTCGAGTCTTTTGTCCATTTTTTAATTGGGTTGTTTGTCATTTTGTGGTTAAGTTGAAGGATTTATTTATATATTCTGCATATTAAAATTTTATCAGCTATAGGGTTTCCAAATATTGTCTTCTGTTGTCATTTTATTTTCATAATAAAGCCCTCTGAAGCACAAAATTTCTAATTTTGATGAGATCCCAATTATCCATTCTTGCATTCATTGATTATGCCCTGGGTGTAAAGGCTAAGAGACCATTGCCTACCACAAGGTCCTGAAGAGCTTCCCTTCATTTTCTCCTAGGAGTTTGATTGTTCTGGCTGTTATATTAAAGTTTGGTCCATTTTGAGGTAATTTTTATATATATTGTGAAATAGTGGTTTCCCTTCATTCTTTTGACTATGTATATCCAATTCTTCCAGCACCATTTTTTGAAGAGAATATTTGTATCAGTTGAGTGGTCTTTGTTCCTTCATCCAAAATCAATTGCCCATGAATGTGAGGTTTGTTTTCTGAGCTTTCAATTCTATTTCATTGGTCTATTGTCTTCCACCAAGCTTATCCTCTCTGAATTTATAGCTGTTTAAAAATGAATAGTTATTTAAATATTTCCAGTTTAAATTTTAATATAGAGAAAGAGGGGAAAATTATGTCCTTAAGAGTTGAGTTAAGGTCTTAGTCATTTCAATATCACTATGCTTAGAGATTTCTGAAAAATATTGTGTGAGTTGAACAAAAAATAAAAATGATACAAAATGAAAAAGATTGAAGCAAACTTGTTTAGAGAAATGCCTGAAATAAATCTAGTGTGTGCTTAATTAACAGAAATTAAAAATGAAAATGATTCAAATATGAAATAAATTGTAGCAAACCTGTTTTCTGAAGATTTCCTCATGCACTAGACAAGTGAGGAAGCCTCTTTTCAGCAGCTCCAAGTGTTAAACTCACTCATTGCCATTTATTTAGTCATTCATCCATCAGATGGTTATTGCACAACCAGGAGTTGGACTAGATACAGTACACATAATGATGAGAAAAACTAAAACATTTCCTACCCTTCTGCAACTTACAAGTTGGAAAAGTACACAAACAAATAAGCACACAGACAAAAATAAAATTACTCAGTGATCATTGTTACAAAGGAAAGTTTCATGGCCTTCTGAGAGCATATAATAGTGAGATTTGAACCAGTAAAGACAAGGTCCCCAGGGGAAGTGGAGAATTAGATATGATCTGAAGGATGAGTAGGAGGAAGCCCAGGAGAGCCCAGTAACACAGAAGCCAGGGAAGACAATGAGTAATGAAGAGGGGAGTGACCAACAGGCTCAAATGCTGCTAAAAGGACAAGAAGGATGACGACTGAAAACGTTCAATGGATTTGCAAATGGAGTGACCTTAACAAGAGAGAGTCTGGTGGAATCTTGAAACAGAAACCCAATCAGATAAGTCTGAGGAGTGAGTGGAGGAAAGGAACTGGAGACAGGTGTATGCGTAATTATTTCAAGAAATTTGACTGTAAATGGGAAGAAAGTTAGATAGAGTAAACTGGAGAAGTGTGTGGGGCTGGGAGTGGGTTTTTATTTGTTTGTTTTTTCATTTGTTTTAATTTTTGCTGATGGAAGAGTCCATCTTGTTTGAAAGACGGAATACCTGAATATATGATAAAGTGATGGCAAGGGGAGTATAAGATTTGTGAGAAAACAGAAGATGATGACCTTTTCAGTGTTATAAGTGGAGGAAGGAGAATGGAATGGGACAAAGCAAGGTAGAGCTATATGTTTAGTATCAGGGATATGAGATAGTTCTATATGACGGCTTCTATTTTCTATGTAGAGCATAAACTGAGGTCACTGGTTGCGATGGCGAATGGTATGGGGTATGGTGAGGATGAGAGGTTTGAAGAAAGTGGAGAAGATGTGAAATGATATGAGAGTGAGTTAATGAAAGAAATATAGTGGAATTTCCCACAATTGAGGACTTACGTGAAGGTTCCATTCATGAATTTATAATGGAAGACATCTTCATGTTGCGAAATGAACCTAACCACATAAAGTGTATTTTGTTGTACAGAACTGACTTAAGTCTCTCTCGTCAACCTCAAGATTTTATGATTTTCATTTTAAGGTTCTCCTTTTTCTCACTTTACACTACAGTTTTCCTAAGAATTTCCTTCAAGTTTACCATTTGCATTACTATCTACAACTGTGGTATCCATTGGCTTTATGTAGCCAGCAGAATTTTTTTTGATTTAGAAAATGTTTTTGTTTTAAATCTTGAATTAGTTAAAAACTGGGAGAGCGCATATTAAAATCCAAGTTTCTGTCTTCTCCTGAAAAATAAAATAGCTGGCAGGACTGGACCCATAGTTCCACATCAACAATTTATCGAAGCTGAGAAACAGCTGTCCCCTTTAGATGGGGCATGATCTCTCTAGTTCACTACAGGCCCCACCATTCTTTATCATCCATTTCACTAATTTACTTTGTCTAACTGGCAACAGTACCCAGCAGACATTTGATTTTGTGGTTCTCAATCTACAAATGCATGACTCCCAAATATTTAACTTCGGCTCAGATATCTCTCTTGCACTCCAGATATCAACAGCCAACTATTTATTGGATGGTCTTTAGATTATTAAAACTTAGCATCTACAGAGGTAAATTACCTCCCAAACCTGTTGTGACTCTATCATTTATCTCCTGGCTTTAGTGCCACCATCCACACGGCTCATTAAACAGAAAACCTGGGAGCTACTTTCTAATTACTTCTCTTCACTACTCCCATCTCTTCTTCATCCCCATTGCTATGACTTTAGATCAGATCTCTTCATATTGTACTAGACTATTAAAATGACCCTCATCCAAGAATCTAATACTTCCTCTCTGTAGACACAAGTTTGCTCTTTCCAAGCATGTTCTTTGCTGGCACATTCACTTGCGTTAAAACAAACTATTCATAATTTAAAAAACAGACTGGATGGTTCACATGTTTGTCTTGTCAATTGCTGCTGCCTTAACCTGAACACTTTCTTTGCTTGTGTTTTCCTGACAAACACCTATTCAGCCTACAAGACACAATGCAAGTGTCTCCTCTTCTGGGACCCCTCACTGATACAAGGGTAACATAGCACAGAGCCTTGTGGCATAGCCTTTCCCACAGTGCTCCGGAGGTGTCTGCTCATACCCAGGCATCCCCAACTAGACCATGAGCGTCACTTTCCAGTTATCCTCAGCATGTCCTTCATGGTGATAACTGACGCTCAATAAGATCTTTAATAAATTCCTATCTGAATTCGCAAGAAAAATGACATCATATTAAGGAAATGTTTCCTAACTTATAGAAGATTATTGACATATCTCTTTTTATCCTCCTTATTCACGCTTCAATCAAGAAGATGTAACATGCTCCAAAATTGTGGTTATGTTTGTGCTTGTGTTTGTGTGTGTGTGTGTGTGTGCGTGTGTTTAATATATGAGTATGGTAGCTTTTCAAATCAGGAAGTAAAGAATGGATTACTTAAAAAATGATGCTGGATTTTTCGACTATTTCTAAAAAATTACCTTAGATCTCTATATCATACTATGCACTAAATTGAATTTCAGAAAAATTTAAAAGTTAATTGTAAAAATAAACCATAAAAGAAAGAGAAAAACATATTTAGGAGAACAATTATATAAAATTGGTGAATTGGGTGTAATACTTAGAATGACTAATTCTAGGCATCACACCCAAAGCAGTAAAGGTAAAGTAAAAATGGATAGTTTTCACGATGTAATTAATATATAAATCTATAAACATAAATTTATAAATATAATATAAATATACAAAACTTCTGTAATGTAAAACCTCCTCCAAACAAATTAAATAGCAAAGAGAATACTTAAAACATATATGATAGAAAAAGATTTTCTTTATATTCTTAACCTGTAAAATATTCAATTCAATCAGTAAGAAAACTGATTATTATTATCAGTAATAGCAAACTGAAGTCTCTCAATTAAAATGCCTTAGTTTCAGTACAGCAGACTCTTCAGAAGTCTTTTTTATGTATTATGTGTTTCTATACTATGTTCTCATTAAGTGTTTTGCCAGATATCTGATTTTATATATAGGTGAAGTATTAAAGTAGGTTCCAGTATATTTTTGCTTTTGGGTTTCATTTCTAAGTTGTAAGCAGCTTTGTCTAAGGGAATGTGGTTGTTGGGTACCTTTTGGAAAGCATGTAAAATTAAAGATATATAATCATTTCCTACTCCGGATTACCTAGGTAGACTGACGAAAGGAGATGAGAAGAAAGAAAATGAACTTTTTTTTCTTCAGATCCCCACCTGCTTATTACCCAGTCCTTGGAAATTTGGGGGATATTAATGATAAATATAGTTATAAGAACATTTCTGAACACCCTTTTTTCCCATAAAAATCATTTAGTACTTCTCACTGGAGAAAGGATTATATATAAGGAAGAAATTCATATTTAGAAGATCTGATTTTGAAATAAAGTTGAAAAGAGGGGAAGCAGTAAAAATGATAAATGGGATTATAAGCACATCATCAGGATACAAGAAGGGTGGTATATTAGTTAAGGTTCTCTAGAGAAACAGAATCAACTGGAAATATTCGTAAATATAAAACGTATTAAAGTGTCTCACATAATTGTGGAAACATAGAATCCAAATTCCGCAGGCTGTGAAGCTCACGATTCCGATGGAGGGTCTGGACGAACTCCACAGGAGAGGCTTGCCGGCTGAAGCAGGAAGAGAGACTGTCTCTTCTGAATCCTCCTTAAAAGACTTCCAGTGATTAGATATCACTCATCACAGAAGACACTCCCCGTGGCTGATTACAAGTGGAATCAGCTGTGGATGCAGCTGACATGATCATGATTTAACTCTATGAAATGTCCTCATCGCAACAGACAGGCCAGCACTTGCCCAACCAGACAGACAGGTACTACCACTTGGCCAAGTTGACACATGAACCTGACTATGACAGGTGGAATCATAACAGAGGGTCAATCAAAGAATAAAAAAGTATGGGAACCTCCCACTATTGTATAATTTTCCAGGTTAACTGCCCAGCAATGCTGATAGCTCAAGGGTTTGGACTAAATTTGGTTTTCTTCCCCCAGTCTGCATTTCTTCTAACAGAAGATTTAATCTATGGAGGCAGTTTGGGAGCCCTAGAGCATTAGGGAACTCAGATAAGTCTGTTCTTTTTCTCTATATATTTCTTGAAAGAACAGATTCTGACTAAAGCTATACAAGTAAGAGGGGAACAACTTCCAGAACAACCTAAAAAAATGATAAAACCTGTTACTTTTTTTCAAATTAAATTTATTGTTCAGATTATCTGTTCATAAATTTTTTTAAATTTTAGAATTCAATCAAGTACATTATATAACAAGATGGAAATTAAGTATACTGATAATAATAATGTGGTACATAAAATATTAGCTTCAGAAGGGGCAAAGTCTTTCAGAAAAGGAGGAGCCCTGCTCCAATTAAGATGGCAGATAGTTTAAGATGCTTCTGGGTGCCATCCCTCACAGAAGTTTTGAACAACCAGCAAAACTAGCAGAAGCATCATTCTAAAAGCTCCAGAAAAGAGGGAAAGGAATGCAGTAACAGGGTGAGCACTGAATCAAGAAAAAGGCTATTAAAAGTGGTAAGATCACATGGTATCATGGCTGGACTCTCCTCCACCCCTCACCAGCTCATGTTGAGCTTCAAATAGTGCTGAATTCAGTCTATTTTTCAAATTACTCACTGTAAAAGAATATACTCCCTTGTGAGTAATTCAGTTGTGAGATTTCACACATCTTCAACCATTTGGAACACTGAACAAACCCAGAATTAAGCAAACAATAAGTTTGAGTGGCAAGTGCCATTGTGAAGCACAGTTATCCTAAAGATAAAGCACTTTATTCTCAAGAAAAGATGAGGTACTCAAAGAAGAAAATTCCATGGGTAAGGAGTCAGCAAATTAGATGCAAAGACAGAGAAGATAAATCAAACAGCAAAGAAACAAGACCCAAAAGTATAAGTCTGTTGTAAATACACAAGTAGAGTATGTTGTGTGCATTTAGTCAGGAAAGTTTTTACACTTCAACAAAGCCCCAGAGTACTGTCAAGGACAGTGCCTTAGAATGGCCCTGATTCAGCCCCTAAGGGGGAGGTGAGGTGGCTGTGTTCAGGGGCCTCTACTTTGTGGTATGCCATATAGTTCAGAAAATAGTTCTGATGCAAAAAGTTATGTTTCAGTTATCTGGAAAACTCATCTATGTGAACCAGTATCCGGCAGTGCTGGACTCATGGAATCTCATTGCATATAGTTTTGTTGAAGAGGTATAGATTTGGCAAAACCCTTCAAGTTATCCATTTAGAAGAAACAACTTCTAAGTATATATTCAACAGCACATCTTCTTGTAGTTTTACAATTGCTGCCATTTTCATTTTAGGCTTGGAAGGTTTGATTCATTTATAAAACTTTAATGGTATCTCCCTGAAAATATTCTTCAGATTTGAAAAATAGACCTTAAGGCTGACTTTGCCTAGAGCTAGAAGAAGGATCAGGGGTATGTATTTTTTCAACAGAAAGAGCAGTAAGTGTAACCTGGTAAACATTAACAGTCTCCGGAAGCTCAAAGTAGATGAATTTGACTCACAATCTCTTTGCAAATAGTTATTGTAACGTTTACATTGTTTAATTGATTTCTGATCACCATATTGTCTCTTACAAGGGTAAGGGAGGCATACATTTCGCAAGCCTGTGAGAAATTGACGTGCTTCACTTCTCTTTTTCTCCATGACATAGGAAATTTGCTGGAAGCCAGGGTAAGTGAGGGATTAAGTTAAAGCTGAAATCCAGACTCCCATCTCTAAGTATTTTAGTTGTTTTCCTGTTTGGTGGCTCTTTTTGGTTTTTGTTTCCAGAGTCTATTCTGCTCCTATAAGGAAGAAAAAAAAAAAACCACACTGTCCACACCTAATTTCAGTTTCTGACTTTCCATCTCTCCCTCTTGCACTCTTCCCAGTTCTCCTGTTCTTGGGGATTGTACCACCCACATTGCTAATCCATTCTGTCCGAACTTGGGCAACTCTCTCAATAAAACATACAGCAGCAGGCATATGTTCTGATAAATATGCTGTAGTAATAAGAAACTTCTCTCTGGTTTTGTTGATATTTGAACTAGAAATTATACAAGAAGTTATTGATCTCAAATTTCTACTCCAGTTTATTACTTGAGTGACAACTTCTCATATTATCTCAGGGAACATTTCCTTTATTCATTACAGTCAGCTTTTCAGTGCCTGCACCCATGTTTCTTTTATGGCATTCCATATAGTACTTTTCAGATTCTTCACCAGAAATCAATATTTATACTCTCCCTTCACTGTCCCT
Organism: Tamandua tetradactyla; assembly: GCF_023851605.1. Taxonomy (NCBI): domain Eukaryota; kingdom Metazoa; phylum Chordata; class Mammalia; order Pilosa; family Myrmecophagidae; genus Tamandua; species Tamandua tetradactyla. The sequence continues at coordinate 47,697,017 of NC_135331.1, forward strand.
TTTATTGACATATCCCATTTTTAACTCTAATTTAATGTTTCCAGCTTTAGCTGATTTCATATTGATGTTAACCTTTTGAATAAGAAAATTCATTTTCAGTCAACTTAAGTCATTTTTTCTCAACTTATTTTTAGTCAAGTAATTTGATTGGGTCATCTGTTTGAAAGGTCTCGCTTCCTATTGAGTAACCCTTCCAAGATGCTGTCTAATTGTTTGCTCTTCTAGCTAGTTGCAACCTGCTTTACTGTTTCTTAATAATGTCTATTTTTTAGTTCAACAGAAAGCCATTATTCCTGTTGAACAACACATATTCTGGCTTTTGTTCACACCTTCAAATGTTGTGCCACAGTTCTCTGCAACGTGTTTCATTTATTTATTTATTCTTTTGCATTATTATTTATCCAATATCTAATAGTCTACGGTGCTCCAAGAGTTTTTCTGGGAAGTGTGCTATACATTAGTGAAAATAATAGGCAAATGGCCATCTGAGAACAGGAGAACTATAAAATAGCAAACAGGTACTCTCGGAAAGAGTAGTGGGTCAATTTGACAACTGCTGCTGAAACTAAGAGGGATTTTACCCATCTCATAGCACGTGAATGCGAAGGCTGGGAGTAGGTCTAAAGGGACTGAAGTGGTACACCTTCCATGAACTCTCAAATCTGACCCAGTATGGTTTCCTTCCATAATAGAGCCTTATACTGAGAAAAACTCCTGAGAATGAAATACAGTAAAGGACAATAGATACAGTAGAAAGAACGTTCAGATAAAAATGGGAGAGAGGAACAGAGCCAGAGGGAAAGAAATATCTTACACAGGTAAATCATTAATTCATCTCCAGAGAGAATCACATTTGCCTTTGCTATATCCTAGATGCTGTCAATGACCCAGGACCATAGACTGAATTTTCAGCTTGAGGGTTTTCTTGGGCCACACAAGTAGCATTAATTCTGTCCCCTGACCCACATAAATGCACTCTTCAGTTAGGAGCTCCCCAATTGGATCCACATCTACAACTATATCCATTTGAGTGGTGGATTGTTTTACCCTAATACACCTCTGTGAATGTTGTTAATTTGAAGTTTCCTGCTTTCCTGAAGTATGTCTGATATGATCACCATATAGTTGGAGCTCAAAGCTTTGTTTCTATTCCCAAACGTGTGGCCAGTTAAAATCGAGTCTCTGAGCCAACAGGGATTGACAGATGCCCTCAGATCAAAACAAACTCTATAAAATCTATGAATGCCTAGACTGTACATTGATAGTGACTAAATGTACAAATCAAAAAGTGTTTTTGCATGAGTAACAATGAAAGAATGTCACTATTGCAGGGTGTTGAAAATAGATGGTAATTCATATTTTAAAACTTTAACTTATGTGTGACTTTTTGCTTTTTTAAGCAAAAAAAAAGGCTTATTTGGTACAAAATTTATATCTTACCTAGTGCATCTTCTAATATAATTGAACACCATAAGTACACGGAACCTTGAATAGGGCATGAGATATTGTAGGTTTGTCCAGGGTGATGCCCCGATAAATCCCAGGGTGATTTGAACAGTGAATAAAAATTATTTGCAAAGTCCCCTTGGGGGAATAGTGAAAAAGAGGGAAAAATTCAACTTCCCAATTTGGAGAAGGCCTGATATTCTTGCAAACAGTGAGGACAACCAAATCAATAGGCCGAGCCCTCAATCTTGGGGAGTTGTTCATATGAAACTTATCCCTGCAAAGGATAGGCTAAGTCTACTTAAAATTAGGCCTAAGAATCACCCCCAGAGAACCTCTATTGTTGCTCAGATGTGTCCTCTCTCTCAGTCAACACGGCAAGGAAACTCTCTGCCCTCCCCCTCTCTATGTGGGACATGACCCCCAGGGGTGTAAACCTCCCTGGCAACGTGGGACAGAAATCCTAGAATGAGCTGGAACTCATTCATCAATCAATCATGAATGATTTCTCAATCATCAAGTGATTGAGAAAACCTTCAATCATCAAGTGATTGAGAAAACCTTCTCAACTGAAAGGGGCAAGAGAGAAATGAGATGAAAAAAAGTGTCAGTGACTGAGAGACTTCAAATAGAGTTGAGAGGTTATCCTGGAAGTTATTCTTATGTTGTATAGATACCCCTTTTTAGTTTAAGGTGTTTTAGAGAGATTAGAAGGAAGTGCCTGAAACTGTAGAGCTATGTTCCAGTAGCCATGTTTCTTTACAATGAATACATAATGATACATCTTTCACAAAGTGACTGTGTGATTGTGAAAACCTTGTTTTGATGCTCCTTTTATCTATGGTATGGACAGATGAGTAAAAAATGTGGATTAAAAATAATAGGGGAAACAAATGTTAAAATAAATTAGTAGAGGGAAATACTAATGGTCAATGAGACGGAGAGGTAAGGAATATGGTATGTATGATTTTTTTCTTTTTTCTTTTTATTTCTTTTTCCCGAGTGATGTAAATGTTCTGAGAAATGATCATAGCAATGAATATACAAGTAAATAATGATATTGTAAGCCACTTATTGCACACAAATTATGGAAACGTTCATACATTAAGAATGTTTGTGTTGTATATTATTGGTTTTATTAAAGAAACAATGTTGTAGTTTGTTAGCTGTCAGAATGCAACACACCAGAGAAGGATTGACTTTTAATAAAAGGGGATGTATTTTGTTAAATCTTCAAAGGAAAGGCAGTGAACTCTCAACTGAGGTTCTTTCTTATGCAGGAAGGCACAGGGTGATCTCTGCTGGCCTTCTCTCCAGGCCTCTGGGTTCCAGCAACTTCCCCCAGGGTTATTTCTTTCTGCATCTCCAAAGGCCTGGGCTTAGCTGCGCGTACTGAGATGAGGTGTGCTGAGATCCTTGGGCTGGCTACATTGAGCTCTCTCATTTAAGCACCAGCCAATTAAGTCAAATGTCATTCATTGCAGCAGGCACGCCTCCTAGCTGGCTGCAGATGTAATGAGCAACAGATGAGGTTCATGTATCATTGGCTCACGTCCACAGCAACAGGACTAGGTACTTCACCTGGCCAAGTTGACACCTGAACCTAACTACCACATGTCCACCCCTTGTCAGCTTGGCAATGGATGCCTCACCTTAAATGATATTAAAGTGGCACAGATTCTCTTCCACCTGTGGACCTATAAATCTCAAAACAAGTTGTCTGGTGCCAATATGCAAAGGAGTGACAGTTACAAGATATAGGTTTTCATTTCCATAGGGAGAAATTGGAAGAAACACAGATGTAAAACCTGCAGGGCAAGTGCCATGGGATTTCAAAGTCTGAAAGTCATTTATCCTTTGGCTTTAGAGAGTGGCAGTCCCACCCTTTCCAAGGGCCTATGCAGTGGTCTGCCTCTTTCCAAATCAACCTCAGGGAACACTGAGGAGACCACCTTTTTCTTGGATCTACCCTCTCCAAGCATCAGGGCCACACCTGGGCTCTCTACCATTTCTGAGGCACATGTTCAACCCCTCCATGTGGTGGCAGTCAGGCTCTCCCCAGTCCCTAAGGAGCATGCTCTACCTTCTCCAAGGCCTGAAGCTGCATGACTCTTCCACTGCAACAAGGTGGGAGACTCATTCTCACCCTTCAGGGTAAACTCACCCTCTCCATATATATGGGTGGGTCCACTCTCCTGGCCAAGGTTTCTTGGCTTCAGACCCAAGCTTCCATGGTTCTTACTCTGCAAACTCCAATTTTTCCCTTTGTGTCCCCCTTTGACAGATTGGCAGTGGTTTCATTTACACCAACAGGCTCTTCAAGCACTCCAGGACTTCTCCATCACACTCTTCACAGCTCCTCTGGAATCTTTCCCTTATACATCAAAAAAAACTGGTCCAACATGACTGGTATTTGCAAACTGCAGCAGCACCCCATTTCTCAGGTATCAAATCTGTTGTAGTTTGCTAGCTGCCAGAATGCAACACACCAGAGACGGATTGGCTTTTAATAAGAGGGGATTTATTTTGTTAGTTCTTCAGAGGAAAGATAGCTAACTTTCATCTGAGGTTCTTTCTTACATGGGAAGACAGAGGGTGATCTCTGCTGGCTTTCTCTCCAGGTATCTGGGTTCCAGCAACTTTCCCCAGGGTGATTTCTTTCTGCATCGCCAAAGGCCTGGGCTGAGCTGCAAGTGCCGAGATGAAGCATGCTGAGTTGCTTGGGCTGTGCTATGTTGACCTCTCTCATTCAAGCACCAGCCAATTATATCAAACAACATTCATTGAGCCTCCTAGCCTACTGCAGATGTAATGAACAACAGATGTGGTTTATGTACCATTGGCTCATGTCCACAGCAACAGAACTAGGCACCTTCACCTGGCCAAGTTGACACCTGAACCTAACTACCACAAACAAACAAATAAAAAACAAAACATCACCAATACCCCAGAATAAACAAAACAAAACAAAAAAACTCTATATCCACTTCTCATTGTGTAATTAGTCTTTCTCCTTATATCTGGTCTCTGGTTGTTTCATTACTGAAGTTCAGACTTACTTATTTGACATCTATGTTACCTAGTATTTTAGGTGTTCTCTACCAAGAAGGATTTCTATGGCTATTTGGTCTAGAAAATTGCTAAAAAATAATCTGTATCTATTTGCTGTTACGCATCTAGCCTTGTGGCTTTAAATACCATCTATAAGGAGGTGCCTGTTAAACGGCTATTTCAGTCAAACGCTCCCTATAATCCATCTCTCTATTCCCAAATCTGTTCCACATACAGTCTTCACATCTCAGTAAATGGCAGCTCCAAACTTCTATTTCTCAAGCCAAAAACCTTGGAATAATTCTTACCTCCTTTCTCTCCCATCCTTCTAATCCCTGTTGGTTCTACCTTCCAAACATGTCTTGAGTCAGATCTTTTGTCACCACCTCAACTGTTAACCACCATGACCCAAGTCAGCACTCTTCCCCTAGGTAATTGCAATAACTGGCATCTCTGCTTCTACCTTCTCTTCCTGTCAATCTCTTCTCAGTACCCCCAGGGCAACACTGTTAAAACAATGCTAGATCTTGTCACTCCAAACCCTCTTGTAGCTTTTCTCATGGATATTAAAAACCCATGTCCTTTCAAGGACCCCTAAGACTCTGCATGATCTGACACCCATGTGATCCTATCACTTACCACTGTACCTCTTGCTTACTCTGCCCCAGATACACAGATCTTCCTCGTCCTCAAACACGCTAGACACATTCTTCTTCAGAATCTTTGCATTGTCGGTTTCCTCCATCTGCAATATTCTCCCCTAGATGTTCACGTCTCTCCTTTCATTACCTCTTTCAAGTCTTTGTTTCAATGTCACCTTCTCCATGAAGCCTACACTTTCCACTGTATTTAAATTAATTTTCTACCCAAGCCACTCACCCCTACCTACTATGCTCTATTTTTATAATACTTTAAGCTTTTTATCTATACTCTAAAATGTGCTTGCTTATTATGCTTATTTCCTGTCTCTCCACCCTTCATGAGGCTAGAGACATTAACCTGGTTGTTTTGTTCTATGATATATCTGTAGTACCTAAAAGAGTGCTTGGCCACATGAAAGGTGTTCCATAAATATTTGTTGAATGAATGAATGAATGGCACACTGAATAAGATATGGTGACAAATGGATACATTCTTGCTGTGCAAATTTTAATATTATGAAAATATTTTAAAGAGAATATGATATCATTTGAGAACAGAGAATGATTTTGAAACTTAAATTCACATAATAAACCAGAAGCTTCAAATCTAATTATTTAATATTTTGATCAATAGTTATCCTAATAGACTGTTTCTCCTATGCTACATTGGAGACCTTGAGTTAGAGTGTCACCTCAAGATGTAATTGCGGTATGTGCATTGATGTTCTGCTGAATGGTAGTTAAATGAGAGATCTCTGAATTTCGACTGCCTGTGTTGAAATCCTCACTTCTCCAGTTCTTAGCTATGTATGCTGGTTTGAAGCTGTTGCATACCCCAGCAAAGCCATGTTCTTTAATCCTCATTCAATATTGCTGGGTGGGATTTTTTTATTAAGTTGTTTCCCTAGAGATGTGACCCACCCAATTGTGGTTGGGACCTTTGATTAGGTGGTTTCCATGGAGACGTATCTCCACCTATTCAAGATGGGTGGCTTACTGGAGCCCTTTCAGAGGGAACCATTTTGAAAAAACTTCAGAACTGACACAGACAAGAGACTCTGGAGATGTAGAAAGAAAATGCCCATGGGGAAGCCTTTTGAAATGAGAAGCCAGGAGAGGAAGCTAGCAGACTTTGCCATGTGCCTTCCCAGCACTCAGAGAAATCCTGAATGTCATCAACCCTTTCTTGAGTCAAGGTATCTTTCTCCAGATGCCTTATTTTGGACATTTTTATAGCCTTAGAAATGCAAACATGTTACTTATTAAATTCCTTTTTTAAAGTCATTCCATTTCTAGTATATTGCATTCTGGCAGCTTTAGTAAACCAAAACACTATAACCTCTAATTCTGAATTTTCTAATTTTTTTCCCAGTTTAATTTTTTCTTTATTAAAGAGGTTGTGTGTTTACAAAACAATCATGCATAAAATATAGGATCCCCATATACCACACTTTCATCAACACCTTGCATTGGTGTGTAATTTGTTACAATTGATGATAGCACATTTTTATAATTATACTGTTATCTACACTTCAGGGTTTAACTTCAGGTTTGCTGTTTATGTACTATAGTTTCATGGATTTTTTTAAATTATTCTTTTACAATATATACAAACATTTCCATCTTTAAACACACTCAGATATTTATTTCAGTGCTGGTAATTACATTCATAATGGTGTGCTATCATCACCACCATCCTTACCAAAACATTTCCAGCATTCCAAATAGGAACCTCTGTACATTTTAAACCTTAATTTATCATTCCTTATCCTCACCCCATCCCCTGGCAACCTAATTTCTAGATTCTGACTCTGTGAGCTTGCCTATTCTAATTATTTCAAAACAGATCATGCAATATTTGTCCTTTTGTATCTGGCTTATTTCACTCAACTTGGTGTCTTAAAGGTTCATTCATGTTGTTGCACATATCAGGATTTCAGTCCTTTTTAGAGCTGGATATTATTCCATTGTATGTATATACTACATCTTATTTATCCATTCATCAATTAATGGACACTTGGGTTGTTTCTGTCTTTTGGGAATTGTGAATAATGCCACTATTGATGTGGAAATATCTGTTTGAGTCCTTGCTTTCCATCTTTTTTGATTTGTATCTAGTAGTGGGATTGCTGAGTCATGGGGTAATTCTATACTAAGCTTCCTGAGAAATTGCCAATCTGTCTTCCATTGCAGCCACACCATTTTACATTCCCACCAGCAATGAACGAGTGTTCCTATTTTTCCACATCCTCTCCAACACTTGTCAACTCCTGTTATTTTCCATTTTTTACTAGCCGTCATTCTAATGGGTATGAAATGGTATCTCATGGTTTTGAATCAATTTTCTAACTTATAAACATCAGTGTTGGGAGCAATAATTTGAACTTCCCATTTAAGCAGTGATTTTTTTCTGGTCTTATCCTATGTTCTCCCTCATCAGGTAAAAATGCAGTCCTTTGTCTTTTTGAATTTCCAGACCTATCAGAAACTCCCCAAAATAACCTAAATTTCTTTGGTTAATGTCCGTTTTTCCAATGGCCTGCGTGCAGAATTATGCAGCTGTTTTTTTTTATGCTATTGATGTTTGGTACTGGAAAGACTTAAATGATACCTTTGGTACCAACCTGTTCAGTACAGTTGGTGCCCTGGTTTTCATGGGCAGATAGTAAATGTGATAAGATGCCAAAAACTCACAGCAAAAAGATAGGAGGGGACATCCAAAGGCAAATATTTGCAAGTTAGAGTAAAAGATAAGGTTGACAGTCTGACTCCTTGATCTGTAATACCTTCAGTGACCAGAGGCATTAGACGGTGAACAGATTGAAAAGTATATTAAGAATGATTTGCAAAAAGCCTTTGTCAAATAGATACCTTTGAGCCAAGCTGGAGGTGACTTCATTGGGCTGTGGTGACATGAATTAAACTCCTTAAGGATTCTGCAAGCAAACACATCTTTGTCTTCCATCCATTATCCTTGGTCTCCAAAGGGCTGTATCAGAATCACATTATCTATATTGAAATATTCATATTGAGAATTCATATAGAAAAATCTTTACCATACAAAACATTTTACATTATTAAACTGAATTCTCTTTAATGTGCCTTAAATTTATTTTAGTTTCTGGTCAATGGTATGTATTCTACTTTCAGAAACTCAGTTATCTTTAAAATAATACATATGTAGATATTTTCTGCTATTTGCTTATTTTCTTTCACTGCATTACAGTTTCCACTCTAGCAAGTTCAAATTATTGTAATGAAATGTTAACAGTTTGTAAAGGCCATCAGAATACTTTTAGATAACTCTGTGGCATATACTTCAAAAAGTAGGAGAAAAGGAAAAATGAAAGACATCATTTTCTGTTTTTCATTATTGACTTTATTATTTATTTTCATTTCCTAGTTTTAAGTGCTACATTTTTATAGCAGATTACATTAGAACTGTTTTTGTGGAATAACTTTGAGCAGTTCATATATAAATAACACTTGCATTCTCAATTTAGGTTAATCGGTACCACGAGAATCTTTAAAGCCTTAAAACATTGCATAACTGACATGGTTACTCCTAGCATGTGCTGTTGGGACTTAAGAAGGCATCACATTTTCCAGAGTAAGTTTTTCACAAGGCTGCTGAATATTACACAGTAAAGAGCCATCCCTACTGCTTTTCTGTTTTATTATGAACCACTTTAAGCCTGTCAGCCTTCAAGCTACAATCCAATACACAAGATTGCTTTTTACCTATGGGATACAGTTTTTCATCATCCAACTTGTTTTGAGCTTATTTAGACCCAATAAGACAACTTCAGCTGTATGGTATGAAAAGAGGCAAAATGCTTAACAAGACAGAAAAGAAAACATCATCCTGAGTCTCTCCGTGTTCCTGTTTGTGACCACTAGAGGGTGCTCTATTAATCAGCACTGCCTTCCTCTCCTAACTCCTGCTTGGCTCTCAAGAGATTAGGTCCAGAACTTTCTATGGCTTCTTCTCCCCCATTTAAGTCACATGGGTGTTATTTCCTTGCTTTCTGAATTGATGGAAGCAAAAAGGGCAATCCTAACCTCATGTTACTTAAACAAAGACATTAATTCACTAAAGAAGAAATTGCTTCATTCTGTGATATAATACTTACCATATGTATGATATACATCAGCAGAGATGAGATTCCAGCTTTTGATGCCACTGGCATCTATAGGATGTTGGTTTACTTGCTTCAGCCCTCTAAAATTGTGAAACTTACACTATTAGTTACTAGGATCTTAGAATGAATTTTCCTATATAACTATTGCTTCCTTACGATCTTTTTTTTTATTGAAATGTATATCGCATTACCAAATAAATTACAATACAACTACATCTAAGCTTAGAAGTTTTAAGACAACAAGATAATAGTGAACTATACACGTTTGGAAGCCTATTATTCTGAAAATCTATTATCTGGAAAAGGTATGTTTGTCTAAAGGCCAAAGGCATCCCCCCCCTTTTTTAAAAGGCATCCCCTTTTTAATGTTCTATCAGAAATGCTTCTGAGAATACTCTTCATCCCACCTGCACTTTTTTTTTGCATGGGCAGGCACTGGGAATTGAACCCTGCTCTCAGGCATGGCAAGTGGGAACTCTGCCTGCTGAGCCACCTCGCCCGCCCCCACCCCTACTTTTTATGTGAGCATTTGTGTGTGTACATGTGCCTTCCTGTGTATATGTGTGTAAATTTGTGTGTGGCAGGTTGAAGGTAGGCAGGGAGAAAAGAAATTGAAGCTCTATGTTTATACTTTTACTGTTTTAATACCTGAATGAAGGACAATGGAAACTCTCTCCAGATAATATATTTGTGGATTAAAAATACCTTACTTTGGTGTTCACAGCATTTATAACTTTGATCCTCTTAAGAGTTTGAGATGAAGGGGATTTTGGCAAGTAAATGTTGCTCTGTTCCTAATTTCAGTAGAAATCTATCATTACAGAAAGACTTAACTGGAGCTACTAGAAGGGATGATAATCCACATTCTTTCGTGTTACTTAACATCAGAGCAAGGAAAAGCCAGCATTTTGCATAGGCCAAGGTGCATTTCAGAAACTTAACAGCCAACGGGTAAGATTGGCCTAAACTTCAGGCACTGAAGTTGGACGAACTTTGCTAATATGTAATATCGCTCTTTGTACTTGTGGTAAAAAAACAAACAAACCATATTTAGCAATTTGAGCAACTAGGATTTGTGTCTAAACCTGTTTGGCAGAATTTTATTCCTTGGGAATAGCTCTGTGAGCCCTACAAATCACTCTCTCTTTACTGCGCATGCGGCACAGCTTCTTATAATTGCTGGAAAACCCTGTGATATTCTCACACCGGGAGATATGAAGCACTGCTGTATGGATTTTAATAAACATTTTATGAGAGCAGAGGTGAAATGTTCCCAGAAAATTGTCTCTTTCTCAAATTTTGACACCTAGAGGAATCCAGAAAATAATACTCTAACTTCTTTGAGAATGAAAGTACATGACCACTAGTTTTCCATTTTTCATCACAGTAATCCCCAGTCTGTCTTTGAAGCTACTACCCACATATCCCTTTGCCTTTATATGGCAAACCAGGCCGCTGGGGCCTGGCCTTGTCTGCCTCTCCAGTTTCATTTCTACCAAACCCTTCATCTAATGCTGCCCTCCAGCAACACTGAATTGCTGATAATTACAACGTGAGGCTGCTCAATTTTCCTTTCTGCTTGAAATATTCACTCCCCACAGCTCTTCCTCAACCCTTCGCATAATTAACTCCACTTCTTTAAATAATAAATGAATGACACTTTTTCCTGTCTGTGCAAGTGTTCTCACTGAATCCAAGGAAGGAAACACTTCCTGTAAAAAAATTGATTCCACTCATTTGCAAGAAGAGGACAACTTTCAAGGACAGTAGTGAAAATAGCAACACTTTTTTATGTTTTGTAATGCCATATTTAATCATTTCTGTGGTCCCATTGCCAATGTCTGCACTGATTGTAGGATTTTCCTCTTTGTGACTCCATTTACACATCTAGTCATCTGGCCAAGCTGACTTTCTCTCAGCAGTCCTATCTTCCTTATTTCTTCTTAGTATTTTCCAACCCACTCCACTTCCAAATCATTCAAATTATGTAGACAATAATTACATTAATTTTGGGCTATTGAATTATATCATTTCACCACTCATATGAATCTAAGAATCAATAAAATGCAGACTTTCAGTAAAGTTAACTTATAATATTTCCCTTGAACTCTGGTGAGTCCACATTGTTTACCTCTAATAATGTCACAGTTCTGTGAACCTAAAACCAAGGAACACTTGCTATCCAGCAAACTGTATATGTTTAAATTTCTACAGTCTTTTAAAAAGTGTTGAAAAATAAAACAAATACAACAACTAGCTTGGGAAATAGGAGGAAATAAATAAATTCAGCACTTTCTCAGGTTCAATAAACTCAATTTTTTTTTTATTCTAACAGCATCTTAATGATCCATCAATAAATAAGCAAATACTCAGAGAAAAAGTTTCTACAGAGGTGAGAGTCCTCTCTCTCTCTCTCTCTCTCTCTTTTTTTAAGTGATAGGTATACAGAAACCATTTCATTTGCATATCCAAGCATTAGACTGCTGTGCACATGAGTGATAGGGATTTTAACAAATACATTGAGAATATTCAACTAAACACAGAGCTATCTACTGTCACCTGTAATCCAGACCCTGTATTGTGGAGGTAGGAACCAAAGAACTTACCATGCAGAGAAGAGATGGACGCATATAAGAAAGTATAATACAAATGGCACTTGTTATGACTGTTCGTTTTGTGCTAATGCAATGTGGCATGTGCCATAATGAAAGCAAGTGTGAGGATTTCAGGAGTAAAGAGGAGTGAGCAACTTAATTCTGCTTAGGGCTGGGGAGAAGAGATTCCCAAAAAGTTACTGATTAAAGAATTGGCATTTGAGCTGGCCTTGAGAGTTGAGTAACAGTTCACAGGAAATTGAGGAAGGGTATTCCAAGCAGAGGAAGTAGCTAAACAAAGGCTCAGGGAAGGAAGTGTTGAGGAACAGGGAGTGATGGGTGGGAATGGAATGTGGGATGTGAAGGGGTGCCCATCGTGCAGGGATGGAGTTGTAAAGACTGGCTAGGGCGTAGCTGTGAAGTGCCTGTAGACCAGGATATAATACATTTGGCCTGGCAAGTTATCAGAAAATTGTCAAGCCGTGAATCGTGTCTTTAATTTCAGAAATTCTTGGCGATAGCCCTCCCGTCATGAGAAAGAGGCTATTCCTCTTTTCAGCATTCATATTTTGGTATTTCAGCATCTAGTTTGTATTTCTTAGATTTGGTATAATTTTTTCCACCCAGCTTGCATAAGGGCAGTAGTTAGCAAAGCTCATTTCTTTGATTCAAGTCAGACACAGTCCATGATTACCTGAAAAGATGTGTTCTTGAAAAATGCTTTGTCATTCATGTATGCCTGAGAAGAAATGAGCTTCTTTGATCCATTTTTGAAAGCAGGCTTGGATAAAATTGAGAGGGAGAGAGATTAGGAACAATTAGGATAGAGGAGAAAGACCTACAGAAAGGAAGGAGCTCAAATAAGGATAAACATTTTTCCACAATTCAGTTCTGCTCTCTTTCATGCCTAATGCCAGTTCTTTCCAAAAAAAAAAAAAAAAGAAAATCTCCATGATTGTACCCCTTGAGTGAGTCCCCTCTTTTGCTGGCCTTCCAGGCCTCCTGTAAAGTTTTCTTCTTTCTACAGCAACTGGAAACTTATCAGAGAGAAGCAGCCCAGGCTGCCCAGGTATCTATTTATCTCTCATGAATGTGACAAGAAGAATTGGGATTTTTCACACACCATACTTACTTATAAAGTCAGAAAATAATAAAAGAAAATGCTGTGTATTTATTGGTCATAGAGTTTTATCTATGCCTATCAGCAGCTTTTCTAAAACCAACCTGTCATTTTGATTTTGTTGGAATTGAAACACTTAATTTCTTAATTCTATTTGAGCCATGGGTTTATTTCACTGTCACTTAATGGAAAAATGATTCAGACGTTAAAGTTCCTCTCATCTCATCACTTTGGGAGTAAAGATGACAATACATGCTAATTCTACCAAAATGAACTCTTAAATGTGCATGAAATTACAAGGTGACTGAGAATTTTATAAAAGAGAAGAGTTTATTTCCACCGCATATAATTAAAAAAATTCATAACAATTCTCTTTGGTAGTTTTATAGTTTCATCAAAAAATATTTTTTATCAAATTTGATCATTATATAGGGTACATGTTGGTCTATGCCAGTTATTTGAGAAAATTTAGAATCCTACTGTAATGATAGCTTTGAGAAGGGAAGTTATTGCTTACCTTGTGTTTTTAATGACATACTTTTCTCTATTTAGAAGTTATATTATAAAGGGCATATTATAACCCATCAGATACTAGTAATAGGCTATTTTAACAGGGCTCCCCATACATTCCTTTCTATAAATAAAAAGAATATAATTCAGCCACAGATCATTAGACCTGCCAGAGAGAAGAAAACAGAACCAATATTTGTTAGAACTCAACCAACGGCCTACCCTGTGCTAGATGGCTTTAAATATTATACCTGGTTTCACCCTTGTATTCTAAGATAGATAGTATCCTCTTACACTATCCAAGCAAATGAAGTTTAGAGCAGGTATGAAATTTATCCAGAGGTACATGTTTAGACAGTTTCTTAAGTTTCTTAACCTTGGCAGACACTTCCTATCAGAAGAAGAAATAATTCAGCATGAAGCACAGTAAGAAGGTCTGTTCTCAGGAAGGTAAGGAAATAGGTAAAGTAGTTAGAAAGGTTAGATTGCTAGAAACATAACTTCGGCTGTTAAAGAGGCCTCAGAAATTCTTGAATCCATACTGCCACGAACAGAGTTTGAAAAAGAGGGAATGATTCACTAAAAATTAAAAAGCTGAGAAGTGGCAAAATAGTCCTTATCTTCCAGTGTGAAGCTTTTGTCTTACTTACATTGACTTCAGATTGTGCATCTCTAAGGGGGCAGAATCGAGCACACCCACACTCACACATTTAGCACACAGTTTTCATCTAGCTGTGAGACCTGACCAGGGTCCAGGGCAAGGCCCCTGGAATCTTCTTCAGGGTTGTCAGAGAAGCAGCACTGACCACAGAGCTAAAGCTGGGCTCATTCTCCCCCTACACCGCCCAGGAAAGAGCAATCAAGTCCCTTCTCGGGGTCAGGAAAAAGAGATCAGGATAGTTTCAGAAATTACAACTGTTCCTTCAAATCCCATTACTCCTTCTTGCTGGTTCTGTGAAATTATTTCATATATACATGAAGAGACACCCTTTTCATTCCTTATGAAGGGAATTAAAGGGTTTCAATGCAAACTCCTGTTTGAAAACTGAGTGTGTTCCAATTAGAGTGAATTAATTAAACCAATACTTTCCATTTTTCCATACTGGAGGTTCGTAAGGAAAGCAGGAAGACGGGAATCCTCAGAAATAAGGAAAGGATTCCAAAGGGCTTTAAAAGAAGAGTTTAACAAAACACCCCCTGATGCCTACTGTCCATTCATCAAGCATTTAGTAAGCACCTACTACATGCAAATTACTATGCTAGGCTGTAGAGACACACACAAAATACAATACAGTCCGCAGAGATTCAGTAGGCTGAGCTCATCAGGGGTGTGGTACTAGGAGAAACTGCCCTGACCTTTTGTGCATGACCTGTTAGGACAGGCTCAGCTACATGCTTTATCAAGATACTCGGGGCCTTCAGTTCTGAGTCTCTCTATGCATGGCTCACTTATAGAGGAGCAAGCACCAGCGCATTTGCCCACTTATGCTTTATTATATTTAGATATTTACCAGATCAGGGATTTTGATAGCCTTTTAATACTAGAGATTTTATTCAAAACGTTGACCTACAAATTTATTTTATTCATGTATTTATTTGGATACCGTCTTTCTGCAAGAGAGGCTTAATTTCAGCAAGCCATGCTATGATTTTTTGGGTGTATTGTACATATTTACTTATGGATCGTATCCCAGACTGGTTTAACAAGGCAGCACAAGTTGCCCTCTCATAACAAATCTAGGAACAAACTATAGAATATACTTTCAAAGCTTGGATGAACCTAAGAAGCATTGTAATGTTATCATTGCTGTCATTATTTTCCTAATGGACTTTAAAATGTAGGTAGTTATCATTTTGATTTGTAAGTTCTTTCTTTAGAATTTTAGATTATAGTGGGGATTGGCAGTTAGAAATCACCTACAGGAAGAAATGAGGCCCACAGAGGTTCAGCTGCTCATTTCAATTCAGAAAATTGGTTATGGCAAAATGTGGGTTTGAATCCAGGTATCCTCTCTCTGCTCTTCACCCTCCATCGTGCTGCCCCTCCTTTTTACTTACACCATAGAAGGCCACTTTCTGTTTATAGTGAAATATAAAAACAAAACAAAATTTCTTTTAAAACCTTGACATAGTGTTATAATCTGCTTGATTCTTCATAGGTTAGGAGCCTAATTATTGACTTGGCTGGAATGTTGTTATTCCTAAATAAAAAGCTATTTTAAAAGTTCCCTTACTGTGGAAATGACACAAATATTATCATCTTTAGGGGTAAAAGGGTAGTTCAGTGGTAGAATTCTCTCCTGCCTTGCAGGAGACTCGGGTTCGATTCCCGACACATACTTCTCCCCCACCAAAATTTTTTTTCAACAAATGATGCAATAACAGGATAATCACATGGAAAAAGAATGAAATGTGACCCCCACCACACAGCATACAGAAAAAAATAATTTTTTTCTTTTTAATTGCCTAATGATCTTTACAGGATGTCTGTGTTAGGTTTGCTATCACATTACCCCACTATGGATTGACTAAGAGGAATTTATTGTCTCAAGGTGATGGAGGCTAGAGCCCCAAAACCAGGTCTTGACATGCCGTGTTTTCTCCCAGAGTCTCTAGTGTTCTGGGGCTGGTTTGCCCACGATGCTTGGGGTTCCTTGGCTGGCACATCTGTCTTGGTCCCATGATAACCTCTCTTTCTGCTTCTACTTATTTCTACTGACTGCATTTCCTCTGCTCATCAGGAATTCATCCATATGACATCTGTGAAAAAAAGATAAAAAGTTTTCATGCGTTCACATGATGCAAGGTAACACGAATATCTTTAGTCGCTAAAGTAAAAAGCTGACACTGTCCATGATCTAACTTTTTCAGTGTATGCTTAAAAGACTTGATTAATGAAAAACCAACACATGATGGTTTTATTACAGAGCAAGTTGTTTTAGTGAACGTTGCTAGTTGCCTACTCAATATTCGTTCTCCTCACCTCCTATACTGCTAAATCCTTGATTCTATAGGTGGTGATATATCCAGGTTAAAATGCTCCCTTCCCCAGAATTCTTTTCAGCTGGGAGTGACATGTGACGGCAGGGGGACAGATAGCTAATTTGGAGGTACAGCAACCATCTTGTGATTATGAGGATGAAATGCACATACTAAGTATGGTGAGGGAGAATGCAATAGACACTGTATCTTGGAGTACGTTCTTGGGCAGCTGCATTACACTGACCTTCTACCTTCACGCATATTTTTAGGTGAAAAGAATCAGCTTTTTTTTTTATTTGAGCCAGTTTTAGTTGCAATTTATTACCAGGAAAATGCAATCACAATTAATTTGGCACAAAGTCATGAGGCCAGAGCAAACGTCAAAAGATGTCACACAAAGTTCAATATTAAGATCCATGGGTATAAATTAAAGAAAGATTATTTAGCATGTTTTGTTCTGCTTAAAATATTGCACAAATAATTTGAGAAGTTTTTTTCTTTGTCTCTTTTAGTAATAACTTTTTTCTGATTATAAAAGTAATGATTATCCAGCACAAGTATTTAATGGGAACAAAAACAAGGAGAAAACCAAAATTACATAATCCTACTCCCTGGAGGTTTCTGCCCATTTTTTTCCCTCTATAATTAGCTAGCTATATTTTTTGGCAAAATTAGGATTGTACTGTTCATACACTTTTGTGTACTGTTTTATCTTCACTTAACATCACATTATGACTATTTAACTGATTAAATATTGTCCAAAAATAGCTTTTCATGCCTGCTTCAGAGTAGGTACAAGTTGCTGTTTACGTAACCATTGCCTTAATATTGCACATTTAGGTGAGGTCAATGCTTTTCTATTATTTAAATATCTTTCTCAGCATTTGTTTATAGAGAACATTAGATTAAATCTTCACCTAATTTCCCTTGACTGTAAAACAAGACGAAGTATAAATTGTGCTTTTTAAATAATTTATTTCCAAGGTAATATCACTTTAAGTTTCTGGCAAAAAAAAGTTTTTTTAAATTCTGATGGGTTAAGTTTTCAAGTTATACATACAAATGCTCTGGCATTTTTTTTATCATTTGTATGTGATAAGTTGTGGGTTTACAGAAAAGTCATGAATAAAACACAGGGTTCCCTGTATTACCCTATTATTAACAACTTGCATAGTGTGGTACACTTGTTACAAATGGTGAAAGCACATTTTTATAATTGCATTATTAACTATAGTCCATAGTTTAACTTAGGGTTTATTGTTTGTGTTGTGCGGTTTCATGGAGTTTTTAAAAACAATTTTATTATTCCCCTTTTAACTCATTCAGATGTATAATTCAGTGCTCTTACCTTCACAAGGTTGTGTTACCATTAACCACCATCCATCATCAAAACTTTTTTTCCATTGTCCCAAATAGAAACTCTGCATATTTAGACCTTAACTCCCTATTCCTACCCCGTCTTGTCCCCTGGTAATCTTTACTGTAGATTCTGACTCTATGAGTTTGCTTATTCTAATTATTTCACATCCATGAGATTATATTTATCTTTAAGGTTCATCCATGTAGGTGCATGTATCAGGTCTTAATTCCTTTCTACAGTTGAATAATATTCCATTGTATGTATAAACCGTATTTTATTCATCCATTCATTGGTTTATAGAAACTTGGGTTGTTTCTAACTTTTGGCAATTGTAAATAATGCTGCTATGAACATTGGAGTGCAAATATGTGTTTGAGCCCCTGCTCTCAGTTCTTTTTGGTACATACCTGTAAGTGGGATTACCAGGTGGTAAGTCTGTACTTAACTTTCTAAAGAGCCTCCAAACTGTCTTCCACAGCAGCTGCATAATTTTACAATCCCACCTACAATGAACGAGCTTTCCTGTTTCTCCACATCCTCTCCCAGACTTGTAAGTTTCCTTTTTTTAAAAAGTAGCCATTCTAGTGTGTGTATGTGTAATTGGTATTTCATTATGGTTTTGATTCACATTTCACTAATGACTAATGAAGTTAAGTATCTTTTCATGTCTTTGTTTTTTTTTGTCATTTTAAAATCATCTTTGTTAAAATATCTATTCAAGTATTTTGCCTATTTTAGTTGGGTTAGTTGTCTCTTTGTTTTTGAGTTGAAGAGTTCTTTTACATCTACTGAACAATAAACTCTTATCATATGTGGTTTCTAAATATTTTCTTTCATTTATCAGATTGTCATTTAATTTCATGATAAAGTCCTTTGAAGCAAAAAGTTTTTAATATTGATGAAGACCCATTTATCTATTTTCCTTTGTGGCTTGTGCTTTGGGTATAAAGTCTAAGAAACCATTGTCTAACACAAGGTCCTTAGATGCTTCCCTATGTCATCTTCTAGGAATTTTAGAATTCTGTCTCTTGTATTTGTTCTTTGTTCCATTTTGAGTTAATTTTTGTATTATGGTTTGAAGTAGAGGTCTGTTTTAGTTAGTACAGTGCTTGGAATGCAATACACCAGAATTGGAAAGTCTTTTATAAAGGGAATTTAATAAGTTAAAGTTTACAGTTCTAAGCCTACAAAAATGTCCAAACCAAGGCACCCAGGGAAAGAGACCTTAATTCAAGAATACCTCTCCAACCCCCACCGTTCTTGTACTTGTTTCCAATAGCATTTTTGTTAATTTTATGTTCAATACTATAGATTTATCATTGCTTTTTATGCATTTGCATTTTAGCACCTGTAGGAAATCAGAATTGACGTTTCATATCACAAACTATGATATAATAATATTGGTGTTTATAATAATCCAAATGGTCACCTTTACTGGATGTCTTTATTTCTTTCTGCCACTTTGAACTACTATTTAGTGTCCTGTCCTTTCAGTCTGAAAAACTCCTTTAGCATTGTTTGAAGGGCAAGTCTAGTGGTGATGAAGTCCCTCAACTTTGTTTTTCTGGGAATGTCTTAATCTCTCCCTCATTTTTAAACAAATTCTTGCTTGATATGAAGTTCTTACTTGGCCATTGTTTACTTTCAGTACTTGAAATATTTCATCTTTGCATTTGACGGTTTGATCAGTATATGACAGGGGATATTTTTCTTCAAGTTAATCTTGTTTGTTGTTCCGTGGGCTCCCTGGATGTGCATATTCACATCTTCTGCTAAGTTTGGCAAGTTCTCTGGCATTATTTCTTTGACCATTTCTTTTGCCATTTTCTCTCTTTATTTTCCTTCTGGGACTTCTGTAATGCATATGTTGATATGCTTGATGATGTCTCAGAGGTTTCTTATCCTGTTTTCACTTTTTATAATTCCTTATTCTTTCTTCTTCTCAGCCTGACTCATTTCAATTGGCTTGTCTTCACGTTTGTTGATTCTTCTGCCAGCTCCAATCTGCTGTTGAATTTTCCTGGGAGCTTTTCATTTCAGTTATTGCGGTCTACAGCTTCAACCTCTTTGGTTCCTTTTTAAATTTCTGTCTCATTTTTGAGATTCTCATATTGTTTTCTGATATCCTTTGGTTCCTTTGTATTTTTATTTATCTCCTTAAATGCATTACTTTTTCCTAATATCTTTTAGCTCCTTCTCTGTATTTTCCTTCATTTCTTTGGCCATATTAGAGATCATTCATTTAAAGCCTTGTCTTGTGTGTCCACAGTGTGGTCTTCTTTAGTGAAGTTTTCTAGATTTTTATCCTCTTCCTTTGGATGGGCAATCATTTCCTGGATCTTTGCTTGTCCTGCAATCTTCTGTTGCACACTGTACATTTCAATATTTTAAAATGTTAACTCTGAAATTTATTCCCTGAGGTGTCTGTTTGTTGAGTTTATATCCAGCTGGTAATATGACAGAGATTTCCTTGAATGTCAGGAGTGAAGAAGACCAAAGCAACCTAAGCAAATACCACCTTTCACTGTCTTTGTAAATGGCTTTGCATACCTGGTGCTCTCTGTCAGCCGTAGGATCAGGAAGGTCAGCTCTAGGCAAATACAAAGTGCAGGGCCCTCCCTGCGTTTTTCTGGGCCTGTGTCTTTTCCTGGGCTTGTGCTTATTAGTGGCCTTAAGAGTTCCCCTATTTACAGGAGTTTGAATAGCCCCTCGACTACCCAGGAAATAGGCCTTCTCTGTCTCCTGACTGCTTCGCTGCAGGACTTAGAGCAGGTAAGCCTTTGCCTTAGGCCATGCATCTCAATTGTTTCTTATACTGCTTAGGTTGTCTCAAACTGCTTTTGCCTGGAGGACAAATTCTTGGAGGGGGGCCTACTAGAGAGAAGTTTCAGAAGTCAGTCTTACCCAACTTGAACAAGGCCAGAGACACACAAAGGGAGGTGTCAGCCTGCTCCAGACTGCCTTAGGGAGTAGTTAAAGGAAGAGCCGAAAAGGGTGCCAAGAGCTTCTTCCATGGTTTCCCAAAGTTTTGCTTTCTTGACTTGGCAACTGCCCTACAAGTGCAACCCTTCAACTATCCTCCACAGCTTTGAGAAGGTGTATGATCTTCAAGTCTCCTCCACTTCCTTTTTCTGTGGACAGGTTGGAATAGAGGCCACCCTCAGAGCCAGAATCTGGCATTCTGAATTACTCAAATCTGTCATCAGACACAGTATCTCCACCTCCTTCCCAGACCTTGAGGAACTAGATTTTTATGTTCCTCTCTGGCATTGGTAAGTTATGCCAGAGGCTGGACACCATTACTGCTTGCATTAAGAGTGAGGGTTGGACAACAGTAGGTGCCATGCAAAGATAGCAATTCATTGATATTTACCATAATTTACCAGCCACTTCCTTCTGCTCTTCCCTGGATGCTCTTCCCTGGATCTGGACTACAGAGTTTCCAAATAGTTGATTCAGAAAGTTCTTGCCTGTTTAGTTGCTGTTCTGGTGGAAGGGCTTCTTGGAGATTCCTATTCTACCATCTTCCCCTAATTCTTCTCCTGCATTTTTTATTTAGTTTATTTGATATTATATAGAGATCATGTAATGAATTATTCTATTTGGATATCCCAAATGAATGTCAATCTCAAATGTCCAAAACTGACTGCATTAGTCAGGGTTCTGTAGAGCAACAGAAACAACAAGAGATTTCTGTAAATATGAGATTTACACACTGTGGAAATGCAAGAGTCCAAAATCCGTAGGGCAGGCTGTGAAGCTGGCAACTCTGATGAAGGGTCTTAATGAACTTCTCAGGAAACACTTGCTGGCTGAAGTTGCAGTGAAAATTCTCTCTTCTTCCTTAAAAACCTGCCACTGATTGGATCAAATCCAACTGATTGGAGTCTCTCATTTGTGGGAGACACTCTCTTAGTTGATCACAGATGTAATCAACCACAGCTGCAATAAACTGACTGATGATTTAATAAACTAGCTTTCTGGTTGATCAACTAGTCATGAAATATTCTTGCAGTAATGCTTAGACCAGACAACTGGGCATCATCACCTGGCCAAGCTGATACCAGAACCTAACCATCACACTAATCTATCATTTCTCCAAATTGCTTCCTTTCTCCTTTGTAAATAGCATCTTAATGCATTCAATGTTCTAGTTTGCTAGCTGCTGGAATGCAATATACCAAAAACAGAATCACTTTCAAAAAGGGGAATTTAATAAATTCTGGTTTACAGTTCTAAGGCCGAGAAAATGTCCCAATTAAAACAAGTCTATAGAAATGTTCAGTCTAAGGCACCCAGGGAAAGATAACTTAGTTCAAAAAGGCTGATGAAGTTCAGGGTTTCTCTCTCAAGTGGAGGGGCACATAGCAAGCAGAGATTCTCTCTCATCTGGAAAGGCACGTGGTGTCATCTGCTAGCTTGTTCTCCTGGCTTCCTGTTTCATGAAGCTCCCTGGGAGACATTTTCCTTCTTCATCTCCAAAGGTCCCTGGCTGGTGAACTCTGCTTCTCATGGTTATGTCATTCTTCTCTGCTCTCTCTGAATCTCTCAGAAATCTCTCTTTTATAGGACTCCAGTAAACCAGTTAAGACCCACTTGAATGGGTGGAGACATGTCTCTACCTAATCCATTTTAACAACCACTCTTGATCACTCAAGATTACGTGAAGATCACATCAAGATCACATCAAGATGTGACTCCCTAAGTCACATCTCCAGGGAGATGACCTAATTACAGTTTCAAGCATATAGTACTGAATAAGGATTAGAAGAAATGGCTGCCTTTACAAAATGGGATTAGGATTAAAACATAGCTTTTCTAGGGTATAAGCATCCTTTAAAACAAGGACACTAACTCTCCATACCAACACTCTGGGCTTATCCAGTATACAGTGCTTCCTTTGGCAGTTATTGCTCTCTCTTGTGCCCTTATTCAGTCCCTTATCATTTCTTGCCAAGACCATTGCAACAGTTCACCCTCAAACTCTCTACTTCTAGTCTGAAGTCTTTCTTATTTATGCCACTCAGAATCAACAAAGTTATTTTCTGAAACATAATTCTTATAATCAAAGTACTCTGTTTGAAATTATCAATG
Source organism: Tamandua tetradactyla (assembly GCF_023851605.1). NCBI lineage: Eukaryota > Metazoa > Chordata > Mammalia > Pilosa > Myrmecophagidae > Tamandua > Tamandua tetradactyla. Next base: position 47,719,957 of record NC_135331.1, read on the forward strand.
ACTCTTCATTGCCTATAAAGTTACATTTATACTTTAAAAGGGATATATGATCCATTATGATACAATTTCTTTCTCCCCATCCAACTTCATTTCCTACCCTTCTCTGGCCTAAGTAACAACACTGAATATGCAGTTCCACAAACTATCTAGGTTCTTTATCGCCTTTTTTGTTGTATTTTCTTTTCCTTCTTTCAAGAATTCCCTCTTCGGTGGCCTAAGGGTACAACAACTGAGGAATGGAAGGGGGAACTATGTATATATATGATGGACTATTGAGAGGCCACAAGAAGGAATGAAGTTATGAGGTCTGCAACTAGGCATATGAAACTTAAGGACTGTATGTTGAATGAAATGTCAATAACAAAAAGACACACATTATGATGCCTCAATCATATGGACTAACTATAATATAAAAATTCAGTGGACTGAATCGAGAGCATGGGTTATCAGGTTGGGGCCTATTGTAAAGGGTCCTCAATTGTAAGCACTTACAACCTAAATTCTGAGATACTGAGCTTTTGTATATAACCTGGTCATTTCCAGAAACTTCGTGTATTTATGTCACACCTGAAACTCAGAGTTAGAGCTCTGAAGCTATGAAAGTCAGCAGTACCCTGTACAGAAACTTTTTAAAAAGTTGAAAAAGTGATCAGACTTCAAGTAGAGATATGAAGGAAGCTTATCTGGATAGGACTAAGGTATATCAAAATACAAGGTTAAGGATGACATCATCCATATTTTTAAACTTCAGCTTCTATGTGAGACCAAAGGGAGAGATGTTTATTTGGTGCAAAATTTATATTTTGGGGAGTGCATTACCTAATTTCACTTGTATGATCAGTTTAACTGAACAACATATGCACACATGGAATCTTGAATAAGGTGTGATATTTTGTTGGTTTGTCCAGGTTAGCGTAATGCCCCAATATATCCTAGAGGAATTTGGGCAGTGAATAAAGAAGTATTTGCAAACTCCCCTTGGCGGACTGTGGAGAAAGGAGAAAATATTCAACTTCCCCATTTGGAGAATTCCTAATATTCTCACAAGCAGTGGGGACAACCAAATCAATAGGCTGAGCCTTCGATCTTGGGGTTTGTGCCTATAAAACTTTTCCTGCAACGTATAGGCAAAGCCTACTTAAAATTATGCTTAAGAGTCATCCCCAGAGAACCTCTTTTGTTGTTCAGATGTGGCCTCTCTCTCTGAGCCAACTCAACAGGTAAACTCACTGTCCTTCCCTCTACATGGGACATGATTCCCGGGATCTGAATCTCCCTGGCAACATAGGACAGAAATCCTGGGATGAATGGGGACCTTACCTCAAAGGGTTGAGAAAGCCTTCTTATCCAAAAGGTAGAAGAGAGAAATGAGACAAAATAAAGTTTCAGCAACTAAGAAATTTCAAGCAGAGTTGAGAGGTTATCCTGGATATTACTCTTACGCATTATCTAGCTATCCCTTTTTAGTTTATATCGTATTGGTGTAGCTGGAGGGAAGTACCTAAAACTGTTGAGCTGTGTTCCAGTAGCCTTGATTCTTGAAGACAATTGTAAAAAGATATAGCTTTTATAATGTGACTGTGTGATTGTGAAAACTTTGTGTCTGATGCTCCTTTTATCCAGGGTATGGACAGATGAGTAAAAATATGGATAAAAATAAATAATAGGGAGGACAAGGGTAAAATAAATTGTTTTGCTGAAAATACTAGTGATCAATGAGAGGGAGGGGTAAGGGGTAAGGTATATGTGAGTTTTTTCTTTCTTTTTTTATTTCTTTTTCTGGAGTGATGCAAATGTTCTGCAAAACGATCACAGTGATGAACACACAACTATGTGATGAAATTATGAGTCACTGATTTTACACCATGAATGGAATGTGTGTATGTAAAGATTTTTCAATAAAAATATATATATATATAAAGTAGCAAATGTACTGCAACAGTACTATAGGTCAACAATAGAGGGGAATAACAATAGAGGGAAGATTTGGGTTTCATTTTTCTTTTTAATTCTTATTTCTGTTCTGGAGTAATGAAAATGTTCTAAAGTCGATCATGGCAATGTACGCACAATGATGTGATGATAATGTGAGCCAGTGATTCTATACTTTGGATGGTTTGTGTAGTGTGTGAATATATCTCAATAAAATTTTCAAGAAAAGAATTCCCTCCTCCCCACCTCTCTACAGTTAAAACTTCCTACTTGTCCTCTAAGTATCAGCTCAAATGACAACTCCTCAGGAAAAACTCAGTGCTTCTTTGACACATCTTTATATACATCCCCTATTGTAATATTTACTACTTTATATTAAGATAGTTTGCATTTCCATCTTAATCTTAGAGAATAGTGCTTAGCAAAGTGTATGAAACACAGCACATGCACAGTAATTGCATTCTAAAAGAATGGATGGATGAGTGAAACTTAAGACTGAGGTCAAGTTGAAGTAGGATTGACACAACAATTCAGCTGGATCGGCTTCCCAGGAAATAACTTTAATGCATTTAGCGATGGTAAACTTGCTGCCTCTGGAAGCTACGCTCCCATTTTGAGTTGTTATGACTGCTTTCTTAGAGAAATATAATGCAAGCCACATTTTTCACTTTAAATTTTTCTAATATCCATGTTGTAAAAAGTAAAAAGTGAAAGTAATTTTAATAACATATATTACTTAATTCTATATATTCGAATAGTATCACTTTAAAATGTAAATCAATATAAAATAGTACTAATAAGGTATACTTCTAGCCCATTGAAATTTGGGCAGCTAAATTTAATTGGAAATATTTTATCTGTATTTTAATTTCATAAAATTTACAATTGGTTGAGAAAAGTAGATTTTCTTACCTAAGTGTTTCCAAACTTATTTAAAAGTTTTCCAATATTTAATTATCTGTTTTAAATTGAGTAGCTTTTTTAAGAATTAAAATTTTGTTAATTAAAATCCAATAAAATTAGAATTTCAGTTCCTCATTCTAACTAGTTACATTCAAGTGTTCAATAATCACATGTGGCTAGCGGTTATCATATTAGACAATGCAGTTACAGAAGTTCTTTCTCATAAGCCACCACCTCCCTGTAATTTACATTTCTACCACTGCCCTCTTGATACAAAATTGTATCTCCTGCTTACATGTATTATTAAGCAATTTGTAAAAAAAAAAAGGAAGCAAACATTGCATAATACTTAGTATTTATTGGATTAGAATACCATTTGGAAAACTTAAGGCTTATTTGCCAAATTCCATCAACAACTGAGATATTTGGAATATTGTCGAAGCAGCCCATAATTTATGGTATAGGACATTAATCAAAAGTTATAACTCAGGAAATGTGTTTCATTACAAACTACTCTTTTCAAATTTGCAGTATCTTTTAAAAAATCAACTAATTTAAGAAATTAGCCATGTGTATCATTACTGATAGAGTAACTTTAAATAAACCACAAACCTACAAAATCTTATAGGAAAAGATAAAGCCTAATATGCGGGTGAGTCCCTGTGGATGGATATTTGAAATGCCTGTGGGTATTTTGGAAAAGATTATGGATTAATTTATTGTTACAACAGCCTTCTGCCAGTCTTCTGGAATGCAAGCAGACTAATTATACTTTTGAGTCTTAACTGAGTTGAATCTTTCCCTGACTGAAAAAAGAGGTCAGCGTGGAAGCAGATGGTTTCTGGGGGACACAGCTGAAGCAGTAATGAAGTCATCCTAAAGTGGCCATTGCTACCCACCCCACTTCCTTTCTTTTTCTTCTTTTCTTACTTCCTAACTTTTAAGTATGTTTATGGTATATTGAAAGTTGTTTATACTACCTTGTAAGGTTTGGTAAAAATCCAAGGTGGAACCGATTAAGTGATGAGAACTAAGAAGTGTGCCAACTAAAAACCAATTTAAAAATCCTTAAAAAAAAAAAAAAAAAGGATTTGACCTTTATACAGTGATTGAAATAAATGCCACAGTTTGAAAGAAATATATTGGGGTTTTTTGGCAAGTGAGATACTATATGAAAAAGAGCTGTTCAGATTATGTCCCATGCAAATGGTGAAAAGAAAGCAAAACAAATTTCATAGATATCATAATCCAGAGAAAAATATAAAGTCAAAGGGAATACTTATGAGTTTTTAACTCTGTACTTAATTCCTTGATAAAAATATAAAAGACAAACTTAAAGAATATTCTTTGGTCTAAAACAGGGACTGGCAAACTTTTCTGTAAAGGGCCCAATTGTAGATACTTTAGGCTTTGTGGGTGTAGAAACTGAAACCATAATTTGGTCTTGGCTTACTAAATCTCTTAACATGCAGGTGCCTGTGTAATCAACGGACCCAATTAATCTTTAAACTTGTCTCCCTCAGGAGAAAAGAATATGCAAATGATTCTTTGAACCAACACCAGATCTTTTTGTAGTTTGATGTTATGCTTTACCCTATATGCCTTTCTGGAAAAATACAACACACACCTTGGAATTTCTTCAGTTACTCTATAATCCCTTCTGCACATAAGAATGAGTAGTAAGAAACCACCCCATATGTCATGAAACTCCTTCTAAGTGTATGATCTTATACACAATGAAATGTCTTTGTCTTGGGTACTATATCTGCCCCTTATGATTTTTGCCTAATTGCAGGGAGCTTCTTGTGATCCTCCAACTTGCTGCCATTGGAGCTACTGTCCCTATCTTGAGTAAGTTCTCAATAAACTTAATGACTCAGTTAATATCTGGTGCCATCTTCAGTCTCATGGCTGGAACCTCTGTACCTGTGGGCCTAGGTTGGAACATTTGGTGAGCCAGCCAGGAAACTGAGAAAGCTTCTTCTGCTATAGTCATGAGCTGTGAGAAAAAGGACCCATTGGGGGGATCCCAGGATGTCCTCCATCATCTATGTGGGGAAACGTCAATATTTTCTGATAATTGGGGGCTGCCATGAAAGTATGGAGACACCCAGAACTCTCTAGCAGGGTTGTTAGAAATAATGCAACAATTATCCAAACAATTTGGAATAGCCAGAGAAAAAGGAAGTTAGGTAAATTGTGGCAGCTGATGCCTGGCCTCTTTTAGGGACTTTGTGAGATGTAATGAAAAATAAATTAAAGGCAGCTGCAACTGTTCAAAGGCTAGAAGATGAATTAAAACTTGAAAAAGATATGAAGTTAGTACAGGCTGAAATGAAAGGCATGTTAAATGAGCACTTGAAACAAGTTGGTGAGCAAATAGTAATATTAGCTTGTAGATATGTCCATATTAAAAGAAAAAAGCTGCCATAGGATTTGTGTTCAGCACATCATTAACACTTCTACCTGGGACCCAAAGATCTGAGATCCCATAAATGATTTTACTGTTGAAAAAGACAAAAACAAGTGGATAATAACTGTTGATGAGGAAGAGAGTTGTTGTAAAGAGGTGTACCCTTTGGTGCAATAAAAGGTAAAATCACCTCCCTTAGAAACTTGGGATGCTCTTTTCCTGCTGCCATAGGATAAAGGCCAAAGTCCTCCCCAAAACTTGAGATCCATTTGGGACCGTGGGGACTGGTAGGCCATATGTAAAGCTAACAATTTTCTGGACTATGTCCAGTGAGCACAGGGTATTAGTCTTAGTAGATATGGGAGTAGAATGTACTTTAATACATGAACAGCTCCCAAACATAATGAAGTTACATTAACCACATCTGGTGATGGAGGGCAAAGCATCAAAGCTAAACAGTGACCTCGATAGATGGAAATTGGAAGTCTACCACCTAAAGTATACTTTTTTTGTATATATATATATATGTGTATATATATATATACCCACACAGTACATCATAGAAATAGACATTCTACAAAATATAATCTTACAAACATTTGTAAAAGAAGGTAGACTAAGATGCAGAGTATTAAAAACAGTAAGAAGGGGGCATACTAAATGGTCCTCAGTGAAAGTTCCTTGCCTCAAAAAATAGTTACCACCAAATAATACTGGCTTCCAGGAAGGCACATGGAAATCTCTGATACCACTGCAGAACTAGCCCAGGTAGGTATTATCATCCCTACTCATAGCTTATTTGACTGCCCAGTATAGCCTGTATAGAAACCTGATAGAACTTGGAGAATGACAGCAAACTACTGAAAACTGAACAAAGTCACACCCCACCCATTCACAGCTGTTCCTAATATTGCAAGTTTGTTAGAGGAAATTAATATTAAACCATGTCATTATCATTTTGTATTTGATCTTGCTAATGCTTTATTTAGCATTTCTCTTAGTCTTTCCAGCCAACCTACTTTTGCCTTCACATGGGAAGGAAGACAATGGACAGTCACCATCCTGTCTCAAGGGTATATTCACAGTCCTACAATTTGCCATGGACTAGTGGTCCAAAACATGGAGTGGCAAACATGGAGAAAAACAGATACCATTATCCTTTTTCACTAAATTGATTATTTTACTATATTATCACTATATTGATTATATTATGTCAACCAGAAATTCTTTTGCTGATTAGGACCCACTGCTGAAGCTCTAGTCTTTCATCTAGAAGAAAGGAGATGGGCAATCAAATGAGACAAAATGCAAAAACCTGACTTCTTTGTCAAATTTTGGGGTGTTGTGTAGTCAGGTAAGACAAAAGTCATTCCTGTTGTGTCATTGATAAAGTACAGAATTTTCCCACTCCTAAACAACTGCTAAACAACTTTAGGCTTCTTAGGGCTTCTAGGTTACTGGCAGCCTTTTATCTCCCACTTGGCTCAAATCTTAAAACCCTTGTACTTATTAGTCTCTAAAGAAAGCTTTTGAGAAAGCTTAATGGGCAGTAGCTCAGGCACAAGCTCTTAGCGGAGGTTGACTCAGATGTGCCTTGTGAATTGGATGTGGCAGCACTGACAGAATATGGGTGGGGCTTGTGGCAAAGGCAATCAGCTAAAAGAATTCCAATTGGATTTTGGTCACATTTATGGAGGGGACTGGGATTAATATATAACCCCTTAGGAAAGGACCTGTGTGCTGCATACAATGTTCTCTTCCAAGCAGAAGGATTAACAAAAAAAATCCAGTGATCTTGCATACAGAAATCCCTATTCAAGGATGGGTTCATGACAACACTGTCAGGAACATGCAGTTAAATGTTCTAACCAAAAGGAAAACCTACCTACAACAAAAGCCCTTTAAGTAATGAAATGGATAGCATTTTATGCCCTGTCTCCTACATGGAACTAGAATGATCCTCCATACATTATGGTGCTTAGCCAGCAATTTCATTTGCCAATGGCCAGACAGCAGTTACAGGATTTAGTCAAGCAATGCCCCTCCTCCTCCCTATGGAGGCCATGGGATCTCCCCTGTCAACTTGGGCACATAGGAAGATCCCAATTCCCAGTTGCTTGGTGGCAAGTAAACAATATAGGTCCTCTACCACTATCTGAAAGTGCAAAGTATGCCTTAACTGCAGTAGATACTGCACTTTGGTATCACTTCCGGTGGGGAAAGCTAATCATGAGCTACTATAAGAAGTTTGGAAAACTAACTGCCTTCTTTGGAGTGCCCTCTAAAATTGACAGTGATAGAGAAACTCCACTTACTGGACAAATAACCCACGATTGGGCAACTAACCAAGGTATTTTGTGAACTTTCCATTTACCCTACAGCCTTATAGGGGCTGGGCTGATTGAAAAAAATCAAGGGACTCTTAAAAGAATATTTAAAGAAAGAATATTTAAAGTATGAACACAATTCCCTGCAACAGTGGACTAACTGACTGTACTTGGCCCTTACCCTAATATAATCAAAACCACAGTCAATAACCCCAACTCCAGTAGAGTTGTTGCTAGCTGGACCTATATAAGCCTTATGAGTGTTAAGTGAATAGTCCATCTGCTCTACAACAACAAAGAGGTAATGAAAATGATTTGCTTTTGCCTGTACCAAAAGCACTTCAAAAAGGGGAAAATGTGGTCAATTTGCCCTGGTCCTGGCCCATGTAGCTGCACTGGCTAGAAATCCTAGGTCCATGGGGGATTAGGAATAGGAAACAAGATGGCTACAAAGCCTCAATTCCTGCACAACATGCCTGGAACTGCCAGGGTGATCAATAGTGCCCACGCCCATTCCAAAAGATACTATTTTCTTTTCACATTAGACCTTAATAATGCCTAAGTATAGATATTAGCCTTTTTGATGCATCTCAAATTCATGGAGAAAAAATATGGTATTCTAAGTCCAATTGTAAAACACCTCTAGCTAGTACTTTACTTTCTGTTAATGGCAGTCTTGCCCAAGTTTCATTATACAGTCAAGATCTGCCTATAATTGTCTCCTATAAGCATCTTTCTTTTCTCTCCTAGCTACTTAGCCAATACCTTTTACAGTGGGCCTCAGTGGTGACTCATGCACATAACAAGACCTATTGCTGGGTTTGCACTGACCTACCATTATCCAGCACTAAGGGCTTACCCTGGACTGTTGCCCAAGCTGATTGGACTATGTGGCGCATGATGCTGGCCTGGCATCATACAATGTATGGGCAAATATGGAAAAAGACTTTCTCTTTCAAGGCTGAATATTCCCTCCCATTGTATAATGAGTCTTGAGAGTACATGTTCTCCCTGGTGCGAGAGCAAGTAAATAAGCCCTGACCTGTGCTAGGATATTCTTTGTATGATGGGTTGGGATGGATAACAACAGAGGTGGTAACAATAGACCACATCACCCTTGTTTGCATGAAACAGTTCTTTGGAAACAAGGATGTGGAGTGGCTATCCTCAGAATTGCATGATTTCACCATCAAACTAAGAAATGATAATCTTTTCCAATGGCAGCACCCTTTTGATGACCAGGGTGCTTACCTCTCCCCTAAGGAATGACTGGGGTCCTGTGGGCAGAATAGATGGCTGTATCTGCCCTAAAACTGGACTGGATCATGTAGATGGAGGTGGCCTTATGTCCCAGCAACCATCTATGAAACACTGCATAGCATTACCAGTAACTGAGAAATGGTTAAAGTTAGGTATAGTATTAAGTGGATCCCCTTGTGGTATTACCCCTTAGCCATCTTTGCACCTGGTGGCCACTGTAGTCACTGGATACCATGTAGCAGCCTTAGTTAACCACACTGCTCAAGCATTAAGTGAATCCCAGCTAGCAATATCACTACTAAATGAAGAAACTACCCAACTATGCAAAGTGGTATTGCAAAATGGAATGACCTTGGAGATTTTAATGGCTGTACAAGGTGGAACTTGGGCCCTAATAAAAGTCAAAAATTGTGTGTATATCCCTTATCACTCTAAAAGTGTCACACAAGTGTTCAATCATATGCAAAATCATATCAAAACCGCTTATAAACTCACAGATGATCCTTTATCTCAGTGGTTTAAGCCCTTAACTTGGACCCAGTATCACCTGTTAAGTGAATTTATATCCTTATATGCTGTGCTGTTAATATTTTTTTTTTCTCCTATATTGCTGTTGTGGAATGTGGATGCAATGTTTTTGTCTTATAGTCAGCGTAGGTTGCTATGCAGGGGTGTATGTGGACCTGAGACCATAAGTTGATCTCGGCCCACTGAATCTCTGAACGTACAGCTGCCTGTGTAACCAAAGGACCCCGTTAATCTTTAAGCTTGCCTCCCTCAGGAGGAAAGAATACGCAAGTGAGTCTGAAAGAATATGCAAATGAGTCTTTGAATCAACCCCAGATCTTTTAGTGGGTTTGATGTTAATTCTTTACCCTATTATCACATACTCCTTTGAATTTCCCCAGTTAATCTATAAACCCTTCCTTGCATAGAATGAGTAGCAAATAACCATACCATATGTCATAAGACCCCTTCTAGGTGTATGATCTTATAAACAATGAAATGTCATTGTCTTGGGTCTCTATATGTGGCTTTATGATTTTACCTAATTGCAGGTGGCTTCTTGTGCTTCTCCAACTTGCCACCATCAGAATTACTGTCCCTATCTTGACTAAGTTCTCAATAGACTTAATGCCTCAGTCAGTGCCTGAGTTTTTCGGTCTCAAGGTTAGAATCTCCATATCCGCAGGCCCAGGTTGAAACATTGGGCCACATAGAGTCTCTGCTACATCATCTTTGTTGTTTTGTGTTGTTTTACTGCCTTTTAAAAAGGAAAACCCAATTTTAGCTCCATAGCCATATAAAAACAGGCTGTAGGAAACATTTGTTAACAGGTGGGAATTTGCCAACCTCTAGTCTGGAAAAATATCTTGTTCAGATATCCATAGAACATGTCCATTTTGAGATGCATTATTGCTCCATATTCTGCCCCCATCCTGTAGCTACATTTAAAATTAAAATCATACGCATTCTCTGAAAAATACTTGCAGTATGACAACCACCAGGTGGCTTTCAAACTTGTTTCACTGAGGCCTTTTTTTGCCATTAAATATTTCAGCACATTCTTATCTATGTGCTAAATTGTATACCAGGTAAAAATAAAAATAGCTAATATTTGTTGAGTGCTTTCTATATGCCTGACAATTCACTTGTTAGATTATTTGCTGTTTAGTATAGCCATTTTGCAAGGTGCTAACTATTATTATCTTCAATTTATGGCTGAAGAAACTAAGACAGCATAGTTATATAATTTGTTCAATGACATTCACCTAGTAAGTGAAAGAGCTAATATTAGAATCCATGTTACTTTAAAAGCTGTGCATCTTCTAGGTGTTAGCAAGCTTTTTTACTGTAAAAGGCCAGATAGTAAATATTTCTGGCTTTGTGGGCTAAAGAGTGTCACAACTACTCAATTCTGCCATGATAGTGTGAGAGACAGCATGTAAATGAATGGGCATGGCTATCTTGGAATAAAAGTTTATTTACAAAAACAGGCATTTGGTCAAATTTTCCCTGCAGACAATGGTTTGCTGATCCGTGCACTAGACCAGCACTTATCAAATTTTAATGTCATAAGGATCACCAAGAGACCTTCTAAAAGTGCAGAATCAGATAGAGTACAATTGGGAAAGGGGTAAGATTATGCATTTCTTATGAGCAATCAGGTGATGCTGCTGCTCGTCCAGGGACCTCTGTTTCTAGGCATTCTGTGCTACACTGCCTGACAAAGCAAGGCTGTAAGAAGGATTGACTTCTTAAGGTACATCATTTCAAACTGACATTTATTGAACACTTAATTTATGTCAGATACTATAGCAAGCATTGTGTATGCACTTTAAACGGAACCATCACCAACCCTGTTGCTCAAGCCAGAACACTGGATGTTATTCTTTAGACCTGAGTCTATACCCATCAACTCCCATATAGTATTTACCAAAATCCCTTTAATTCTTCCAAAATATATCTCAAATTCACCCTATTCTTCAGAATCTACCACTACCACCCAAGTTGAAATTATACCTATCTTTAGCTAGACTTACACAATAGCCTCTTATTCTCTCATCTCTCTAAACATAACCTCCTTTAATTCATTTTCCATACAGGCTCCAGAGTGATCTTTTTAAAATGTAAACTGGGCCACTTCAGTCCCTTGCTCCAATGATACTTAGAACAAAAGTTAAACCTCTTAACATGTCATAGCAAGGATGTAAAAGATGTGCCCTTTCCCTGTCTTTCCAACCATTTTCCTTATCACTCACCCACTCTCTTGCTCTATCTGATACAGTTGTCCTGAAATACACCAAGCTTTTTGTCAGTTAAGGACATTTTAATATGTCCTTCCTTCCACTGGAAATCTCTTCCTTCCACATTTTCCACATGGCTAGATCCTTCTGATTTTTTAATGTGTCAATCTAAAGCTTATGGGATTAGAAAAGTCATACCAGTTAGACTAAGATAGCCTCTCCCCTAGTTATTCTTTGATAATATCCTGTTTTCTCTCTTCTTAGCATTTATCCCAATAGTAAGAATTTTTGCTTGTTCTGCATTGTGTTCCCTCCCAAATAAACACCACACAAGTGGAGGTGCAGCTGAAACATAATACACATTTAATAAATGTTTGTTGAATGAATTAATAATCAATGAAGCTCCCAGTAGTGTATTCTCTTCATAAAGGCAGGATTTTGCTATTTGTTATGGTGGTTTTACATAGCTCTCAGGACAGTGTCTTACATGTAATAGACTCTCAATAGATACTTTTTTATTAAATATCTCATTCAAATATACAAAACTTTGGTTATTGGATATTATTATTAGGCCCATTTTATGAATGAAGACATAGGCTTAAAACTTAAGTAACTTAGTCAAGGTCAAAGCCATTGTAGTGGAGCCATGTTTTGAATACAGATTTTAATTCCCAAACATATCATTTCAATTTCCATGCCATGTGATAATGCTATACATGTGGAAAAGTCTCCATTAGTTGGTGCCAAAATAAAATTCACTAGAGTTTTAACCCATAAATATTTACAAGTCACTTGCTAGTATTCATAGTGAGGTATTTCATAAGAATGATCCCAGTATTATTGCTGTATTTCTTTACTAAAATGGCTTTATGAATTTGTGTACTCTCAAGAATGTGTAAAAACATGCTTTCTGAAAAAGGTAGTGAAACAAAATGTCTGCTGCATCTGCCAGGCATGCCCAGGCCCGCCTGCATTCCAAACAAAAGAAATCAGCTATGAGCCAGGACTTATAGCACCATCCCTGTCCATTCTCACAGTAACTCCCACTCTGTTTGCTTTCCCATATAATCTGGAGACAAAGGATATTCAGAGTTCAGATTTTGGACAGAAGTTCTCTGGGTCCGCTGTGGCAATAAAAAGCTTGTCCACTTCTTGGAGGCTCTGGTGCTTTCTTGTGGGGTGTTCAGAGTTTTCCCTATTTCAATAGGAACTTTCTGTATAATATCAATTTTGGAACAGTTATTCTCTTCCTTATTTACTTGCTTGTAATGATGTCTTTAATTATCCTTTAGCAATTTCAGACAAATTCTATATATCTAACAACAACATAAGCTCCTTGAGGATATGATGTCTTTTGTATAGCCCAGACTAGTAAAACATTAGGTGTAACATTTTGTTGAATCTACTCATATTTTTATTTTTATTAGAGTTGTGATTTGCTTGAGTGTTAGTATATTCTCTTAGAACTTTTTTAACAGTCCCTTCATTCTTAAGGAAAAGTATTTTCTTGATATATTCTATTTCATCTGTCAGAAAAAGAAAAGAGTCTTTGAATAAGGAACGGAAGATTTGAAAATGTGGATTTTGTTTTTATTTCAGAGTATGTTTAAGTGTATTTGCTTAAGGTAACAAAATTAGAACTTTTACTTTAGTACTGGGATTTCTAACTCTTTAGCACCTGTGTATTTTGGGAAATTTCCTTCTAAAACATCATTTGGAGTACTAGGGGAACAATTGGTGCTTAGAGACATTAAAGAAATGGTAAGTGTTATTGAAAGGGGTTTTGTTTTTTTCATGTAGAAAGGAATGAAACTCTTGGAACATTAGCCCTAATGAGAAGGGAATGGAATTTTTTAATTGCATCAGTCTAACATGTTTTGGGTACTTTTACTACAAAATCACATGGTTAAGCTAATGAATTCAAGGCTCTCCCAGATGAGGAAGAAAAAGTGTTACTGTCATGATAAGCCTTTGTCTCGCTCCAGCTTGGTGAGACAAAAAGGAAAGAAGAGGGACCAAAGATGGTCAATATAGTGTACTTCACATGTGATGTATCCAACAAATGATCATTTATTTTCTATTGGCTTATGTAATTAAGCTTTCCACTTCAAAAATCATTGCATTCGCTGTGTTATGTACAAGAGTAAAAGCAGCAGGGATGACAAACCTGTGGCACAGATGTGGCTACTCCCTCCTCCCATGCTTAAGGTTGACGATACTAATCAACTGTATCGCTCTTTGCTGCCAAGTTCAGAGGAGACCTCACAGTTCTTTTCAAAGAATTAAGATCAGTCACTACCAAGGAAGCAGAATAAAAGAGGACAGTAGTAAGTCCCTGGTTTCCTATTCAGCTCTGAAAGAGTTAACAGGCAAATGAAAATCCCTTGTTTCTTATCTAGATTCAAAGGAACTAACACAGAGTGGCAAACTTCCTGGGACAAAAATTTCCCTAAGGCCCCCAAACCTCCCAAAACTATTGCAACCTCCCCAAACCATAAAAGCTTATAAAATTCTGGACCCAAAGTAAACTCTTAGTTAATAATAGGAAGCATAGAGCCATAAAAATTGTCAACCATTTGCCCAAAGACAAATTTTAGGTATGTGACAATAAACTATGAATCTGCTAGCTATCCCCTCCTAGAACAAAGAAGACACCTAGTGTTCAAAAGTTACTATGGGAACCTGCTACTTAACAAAACTTTCCTATAAAACAGCCTAGCCCATTCCACTCAGGGCATGCGCCTTCCTTGAGCACATCTGAGTCAACCTCTCTAACATGCACTGTCTCTCTTTGATAAACTTCTCTTTTTAGTAAACTTTTCTATTTATTCTTACTGGCCCTCTCATCTCTGAATTCTTTTACTTTTGAGACTATGGAACCTGGAGCTGAGCTCGGCTAAAACCATAGCCAGCAGGACACCAGTTACAATAAAATCAGATAAACAAAGATGAACCCAAAGCTATAGAATTATTAACTGCAAGGGTGGGCAGGGAAGGGAGTATTGCATATCAAAGCACTAAGCAAAGTAAAGCAATTAGAGTAATCTGTTAATAACTCACCTCAGGCCTTGTAGGTATCAAACTTGATTGATTGGATGTGCTGAGCACTCTTAAACATGGAAACTTAATGGAATGTGATAAACAATCTGCAGTTCCAGTTTACAATTTATGCTCTATCCTTCTGTCTTGGTTTCCTCGGGCTGCCATAACAAAGTACCACAGACTAGGTAGCTTTAAATGACAGAAATCTGTTCTTCCTCAGTTCTGGAGACTTGATGACCAGAATCAAAGTGTTGACAGGGACATGCTCCCTTTGAAACCCAGAGGGGAGAATCCTTCCTTGCCCCTTCTAGCTTCTGGTATTTGCCGGCATCCCTTTTCATTCTTGACTTCAGTTGCTACACTTCAATGTCTGCCTCTGTTGTCACGTGACTTTCTCTCCCTCACATCTCTCTGTTTCTATCCATATTTCTGCTCCTTATAAGGACACCAGTCATAATGAATTATGGCCCAAACAAAGAGAATCTGGCCCCATTTTAATTTATCACATTTTTAAAGATACTATTTCCAAATAAAGGCACATTCACAGAGCTGGCAGTTAGAACTTGAGCATATCTTTGGGCATATCTTTTGGGGGGACAGAATTCAACCCACTATACCTTGATATGAAAAAATCACATATTAAGGTTTTTATGTATCATACCCTTTTTATATATCAATGTGTGTTAATGTTAAAATACAGTTGGCATAACCACGAATAAGGATGGATAAGGTGATATGAAAAATAATGAAAAAAATAGAGTAGTATATTTGCATATCTCACCAAAACCACAATTATCATATAGCACCTCATTTCCCACTCAAATAATGTATTTTGATTAGTTAAAATAAATGGCAATTATATAAATATAGTTCTTCTTTAAACATAACCTGTACATACAGCAGCCATGAGCTCTCCAAGAAAAGATCTTTAAGGTGTAATTTGGCCAATTTAATTTTGTGGATCAAGTGCTGAGTAGCTTCTCCAAATATAACTAGTGGGTCATGATTTTTAAACTGAGAATCAGGTCTTTAGTATCTTGGTCCAGTCTTCTTTCACTATTCAACATTTCCTCTCATAAAATTGCCCTATACAAATTTCTGTTTACAGTACAATCATTTTTATTTACCTTATCTACACTTTAATCAATTGCCAAAACTGTCTTCTAATCATTCCTAATTGTCTGTAATTTGACTAAACATACACTGGCTGCCATACAAATTTTTACTCCATCCAGATTGGAAGCATTTTTCCCATTTTAAAACACCAGATTTATTATTTACAATCAAGAGAGACATGCATCAGTATAATAATGTGCTTCAATTCAATTAAACATAATTGTATTCCCCAAATGGAAATGATACAGTAAACAGGAAGTCTGCACTATCATTTATTTTCCTTACTACATATTTAGCTGTAGGCACTGGAGCAAGAAATGGCTAAAACATCCATTAGTGTTTTAGGTTCTGTAGTCATCTGTTCACAATTTCTATGAAAGATGTATTAATAGAATAATATGAAATTTATTACTGAATACCACCATCTATTCCTCGTACCACAAGGAGCTCACAAAGTTCAAATTTAGAGATAGCATAAATATGTATCATATATTTTATATCATATCGTGTCTAAATGTATATACAGTATAGAATACAGGTGTTCATTTTCCAAACTCTTACTATCTGAATATTCATTATAGTGACACTATAATGCACCAAGTTTTTTCTGTATATTTTAGTTTTCTTGGCTGCTCAAGCAAATACCACGAAATGGGTCAGATTAAACAACTGGAATTTGTTTGCTTACAGTTTGAGGCTGGGAAAAAAGTCCAAATTAAGGAGTCATTGAGGCAATGTTTTCTTCCCAGAGACTGACATTCCTCATGATCTTTGGTACTGGGCTCGCCGATTGGTAAGGTAATGGTAGCATCATCTAGCCTCTTCCTTCTCTTCTAGGTTCCATTGATTTCAGTTTTTGGCAAGTCCTCTGTAGCTTTTTCTGTCTGTATTTCACTCCCCTTATCCAGTAATATGATAAAGACCCATCCTGACTGGGCCAGGCCACATCTTAACTGAAGTAACCTCATCCAAAAGTCCAGTTCTCAATGGATTTGCACCTATAGGAATGGATTAAATTTGAGAACATGTTTTTCTGGGGGGCACATAGAGCTTCAAACCTCCATACTGAATATTCATTATTCAAACACTGTTGTAATGAATCCACTAACGCAAACCAGTGAAATAATTTAAGATATGGGAGAGTCCAGTGAGAGATGTTAGCACTGCAGTCCTAGCTCAGCTGTTCTCCTGATGGGATCCTGCTCATTATCTTCATCATTTTCTCTTCCCTTCCCCTGATAGAGATCCCAAACTTCAATGACTAAAAAGTGGATGAATCTCTCATACCTAAGGTTCAGTGAAAGAAGCCAGAAACTGAAAGTTATACATTATATGCTTCCATATACATTAATCAAAAACAGACAAAACTAAAGCAGGATTATGGAGATCAGAACAGTGGTTATCTTCAAGTTTGGCTGTGAGGGAGCATGAGGAAGCTTTCTTGTGTGCTAGTAATATTCTATATATTCATGTAAGTTGTGATTGCATATAGACTCATCTGAATATATATATGTAAAAAAAGCTTAAACTGTACTCTTAAGGCATATTTTAGTAAGTATCAGTAATATCACAACAAAAAGTAATATAAACCAAAAAATGGGTTGATTTCTGAGCTCTCAAGTCAATTCCATTGGTCTATATATTTGTACTGGTGCCAGTACTACACTGTTTTGATTGCTGTGGCTTTGTAATAAGTTTTAAGATTGGTAAGCATGAGTGTTCCAACTTCGTTTTCCTTTTTCATAATGGCTTTGACTATTTGTGGTCCCTTACCCTGCAGTATAAATTTGATGATTGGCCTTTTCATTTCTGCAAAGAAGGTTATTGGAATTGCGATTCAAATTGTATTGAATATGTAAATTGCTTTGGGTAAAATTGACATCTTAACAATATTTAGTCTTCCAATCCATCCATGAGCATGGAATGTCCTTTCATTTATGAAGTTTTCAATGAACAAGTCCTTTATCTCCTTGCCTAGATTTATTCCAAGATATTTGGTGTCTTACTGCTATTTGAATGGATTTTTCTCTCCTGATTTCTTTCAATTGTTCATTGTGTATATTCAGAAACATTACTGATTTGGGGTGTTAATCTTGTACTCCACCATTTTCCTGAATTCATTTATTAGCTCTAGGAGCTTGGCTGTGGATTTTTCAGGATTTTCTGTATATGGAATAAGATCATCTATAAGTAGGGGAAGTTTTCCTTCTTCCTTTCCTGTTTTGATTACTTTTGTTTCTTTTTCTTGCCTAATTACTCTGGCTAGAACTTCTAGAACAATGTTGAATAACAATGATGACAGTGGGCATCCTTATCTTGTCCCTGATCTTAGAGGGAAAGCTTTCAGTCTTTCACCATTAAGTAGGATATTAGTTGTGGGCTTCTCTCATATGCCCTTAATCATGTTGAGGAAGTTACCTTCTATTCTTTGTTTTTAAGGAGTTTTATCAAGTAGAGGTGCTGGATTTAAAAAAAAATACTTTTCCTGAATTGATTGAAATGACCATGTGCTTTTATTCCTTCATTGTGTTAAGCAGTGCATTGCACTAATTGACTTCCATATGCTGAACAACCTTGTATACTAGGGATGAATCCCACTTGATCATGTATATAATTCTTTTAATATGCTGTTGGATTTGATTTGCTAGAATTTTGTTGAGGATTTTTGAATCTATATTCATAAGAGATATCGGTCTGTAGTTTTCTTTTCTTGTAGTATCTTTATCTGACTTTGGTTTAAGGGTGATGTTGACCTCATAGAATGAATTACAGAGTATTCCCTCTTCATTTTTTTGGATGAGTTTGAGCAAAACTGGAGTTAACTCTTCTTGGAATGTTTTAGTAGAATTCTCCTGTGAAGCCATCTTTTCCTGCACTTTTATGTGTTGGGAGGCTTCTGATTATCGATTCAATCTCTTTACTAGTGATTAGTTTGTTACAATCTTCTATGTCTTCCTGAGTCGGTGTTGCTTGTCTGTGTGATTTTAATAAGTTTTCCATTTCATCTAGGTTATGTAATTATTGACATACAGTTGTTCATAGTGTCCTCTTATAGTTACTTTTAGATCAGCAGTTTTGGTAGTAATGTCCCCCTTTCATCTCTGATTTTTGTTATTCATATCCTCTCCTTGTCAGTCTAGCTAAAGGTTTGCCAATTTTATTGATCTTTTCAAAGAATGAGCTTTTGGATTTCTTAATTCTCTCTATTGTTTTTCTTTCTATTTCATTTATCTCCAGTTTAATCTTTTTCATTTCCTTCTTTCTACTCTCTTTGAGCTTAGTTTACTCTTCTTTTTATAGTTCTTCCAGTTTTGAGGTTAGGTCTCTGATTTGTAGTCTTTCTTCTTTTTTAATGTAAGCATTGAATGCTATAAATTTCTCTGTCAGCACTGCCCTTGTGGCATGCCATAAATTTTTGTATTTTATATTTTCATTCTTCTCAAGAATGAAATCACCATAAAAGATTTCCTTGTTATTTCTCCTTTCTTAAAAAATATTTTTATTGAGAAATATCCATACATGTACAGTCTGGTGATTTCTTCTTTAACCTGTTGTTTAAGAGTGTGTTGTTTTATTCCTTTACATTCCCTACTGCAGTGTTTTAAAGTTCTTCTATTCACACAGCTCACATCAAAACTTGGTATTATCTAGCTTTTTCATAATTGAATAGTGGTAGCAGGTTACCATATTGGTGTTTAAAATTGCAATCTTGTAACTGGTAAATTTGAAACTCTCTCTTCATATGTTTGATCAACTTTAGGTTTCTTTGAGTTGTTTGCCAATTTTTCTATAAGGTTTCCTGTATATTTCTTTTCCTGTTCAGACATTTCTTTTATGGTAAACATGTCATTAAGCTATTTATTTCAGATATTGCAAATATTTTAAAATTGTCATCTGTTATTCTGTTCCTCTTTTTCTCCATTGAAGAATTATCCTTAAATTTGATACAATAAAAATTAACAATTTCTTATCTCAAAAAAAGAGGATGTTGTTTAAAAAACCCACATATTTGTGAATTTTCCATTTCTCCTTCTGTTGATTTCTGACTTCATTTCCTTGGGTTCAGAGAATATATATTGTATGAGTTCAATATTTTTTAATTTATTGAGACTGTTTTTTGACTTAACATATGGACTATTCTGGAGACTGATTCATGTGTATTCAAGAAGAATGCATAATCTGTTTTTGTTGGGTGGTGTATTCTATATATTTCTGTTGGTTCTATTTGGTTTGGAGTATTGTTCAAATCTTATTATTTCCTTTCTAATATTCTAACCAGATAGTCCATCCATTATTGAAAGAGATGTATTAAAGTCTCCTACAATTAATGTAGACTTTTCAGTTTCTCCCTTTGAATCTGCCACCATTTGCTTCATATATTTTTTGGGTTCTACTATTAGGTACATATGTATATATATTTATAATTGTTACTTCTTCATGTTGAATTGGCCCCTTTATTAGTATATAATGACCATCTTTGTCCCTTATAACAGTCGGCTTAAAGACTAGTTTATCCAATATTGGTATAGTCACCCCAGCTCTCTTTTAGATACTATTTGCATAGTGTAATTTTTTTTCCATCCATTCACATACCAACTACTTTAACTTTAAAGTGAGTCTCTTCCAGGCAGCATATGGTTGGGTCATTCTTTTTTTAAATCCATTCTGTCAATCCTACCTCTTGACTGGAGAGTTTAATCCATTTACATTTAAAGTGACTACTGATAATACAGGACTTTAATCTGCCATTTTACTATTTAGGCTTTGAAGGTCTTATACATTTTCTGTCCCTCATTTCCATTAAGGCCTACTTTTATATTTATTTTCTTTTTTGTGTTGTACCATATGGAGTGCCTTCTCTTTTGTATATGCATATATTTTCAATCTATTATCCTTATGGTTATAGATAAGGTGAAAATTTAATTTCCTAAATGCATAATGATCACATTTGGTTTTCTATACCAACTTAACATCAATAGCATGCATATATGCTTTCCTTATACCTCTCTGTACTCCCACCATTTTTTTTTATATTTTTACCACTTATATCTTTGCATATTGTATGTCCAAAAGCATAGATTTATCATCGCTTTTTATGCATTTGCATTTAGTACCTGTAGAAAGTAAGCAATGGTGTTA
Source organism: Tamandua tetradactyla (assembly GCF_023851605.1). NCBI lineage: Eukaryota > Metazoa > Chordata > Mammalia > Pilosa > Myrmecophagidae > Tamandua > Tamandua tetradactyla. Next base: position 47,740,836 of record NC_135331.1, read on the forward strand.
CATATCAAGCAATTTAATACAATAATACTGGCATTTATAATTACCCAGATAGTTACCTTTACCATAGGTTTTTATTTCTTTATGTTGCTTTGAAATACTGTCTAGTGTCTTTCCCTTTCAATCTGATGAGTTCTCTTTAGTATTGTTTGTAGAGCCTGTCTAATGGTGATGAACTCCCTCAGCTTTTGTTTATCTGAGAATATGTTAATCTCTCTCTCTCATTTTTGAAGCAGTCTTGCTGGATATAACATTCTTGACTGGCTGTTGTTTTCCTTCAGCACTTTAAGTGTTTAACCCACTGCCCTCTTGCCTACATGGCTTCTAATGAGAAACTGGCATTCAATCTAATTGGAGCTCCTCTATACATAATATTTTGTTTTTCTATTGCAGCTTTCAGAACTCTCTCCTTGTCCTTTCCATCTGCTTGTGTAATTCATATATGACAGGATACTTTCCTTCATGTGTATTCAGTTTGATGTTCTCTGAGCTTTTGGATATGCATAGTTACATCTTTGGCTAAGTATGCACTGTCATTATTCCTTTGACCATTCCTTCTACCCCTTTCTCTTTTTCTTCTCCTTCTGGGATCTCATAATGCCTATATCAGCATGTTTAATGTTTCTTATTTACTCCACTGGTGTTTTCTGTATTTTTATCCTCTTCCTTTGGTTGGGCCACCATTACCTATTTGTTTGTTTGTCTTGCACTCTTTTGTTGCACACTGTACATTTTAATATCTTAAAATGTTAGCTCTGGGGGTAGTGCAATGGTGGCTTGGTGGCACAGTTCTTGCCTGCCATGCTGGAGACTTGGTGCCTGCCCATGAGGAAAAAAAAATTAACTCTGGGATTGGGATTTACTCCATGGGATGTCTGTTTCTTGGTTTTGTAATCAGCTACTTTTAAGACAGAGATTTTTTTGAGCTTAAGCCCTCTTATCAAGAAGGTCTCCCCGAAACAAATGTCATGTGTAGGGTTTTCCGTGTCATTCTGGACCTCTGTCTTGTCATTGCTTTTGCTTGTTAGTTGTTTTGGAGTTTCCTTCCCAGGAGACAGACATCGCTCTCCCAAGTATTGTTACAATGACAGGCATTTGTCCCAGATTTTCCTAGTCTATAGGTTTTTACCCTCCTATCAATGTCTGGTGCTGCTTTTGCCTGGAGGGTAAATTTTAGGAGGAGAGTTACCCCAGAGAGGACTTTCTCCAGTCAGTCTCTCCCAGCCAAAACTAGGCAAGTGTCATGGTAAGGTTCATGTGTCAGCTTGATCAAGTGGCGGTACCTGTTTGTCTGGTTGGGAAAGTGCTGGCTTGTCTGTTGCGATGAGGATATTTCATAGAATTAAATCATGATCACATCAGCTGCATCAATTTGTAATCAGCCAAGGGGAGTGTCTTCTGCAATGAATGATGCTTAATCTAATCACTGGAAGCCTTTTAAGGAGGATTCAGAAGAGACAGGCTCTCTTCTGCTTCAGCCAGCAAGCCTCTCCTGTGGAGTTTGTCCATATCCTCCATTGGAATCGTCAGTTTTACAGCTTGCCCTGTGGATTTTGGACTCTGTGTTCCCATGGTTACATGAGACACTTTCATAAATTTTTTATTTACAAATATTTCCTGTTGATTCTGTTTTTCTAGAGAACCCTAAATAATACAGCCAGGGACCCACAAAGGATCACAGACAGGCTTCAAAGTACTCTGAGTATCAGGAAGGGCTCCAAAACCTTCTCTGATGCCTCCCTGAAGCTGAGCTTTTCCAACCTGCCTAGCAAATGCAGCCCTTCAGCTAACTGGGTCCCTCAGCCTTGGGGAACTGCTGCATCTTTAAATCTCCATAGCCTCCTTCCCTCTCTGGGGAGAATGAAACAATGACTCTCACTGCTTTTGTTCAGGACAGGTTGGAACAATAGCTGTCCTCAGAGCTGGGAACCAGTGATACAAATTTGCTAATCAAAAGCCATGATCAGCCATCAGCCTTGCCCTTCCCTCTTTTCAAGGAAGAGAATTTTTATGTTTCTTCTTGCCACCAGCAGCTAACCAGGGACTGGACCTCACCATGGCCTGACTGAGTGTAGAGGACGGGTGCCATAGCCTCTGTGTGTCGTAAAATATAGATATATTTCTTTGCTGTAATTTATGTATCTCTTCTTCCTGCTCTTCCCTGAATGCTGTACAAGTTTTCTTCTGGCCTCTGGAATTTTGAAATAGTTGTTTCAAACAGTTTCTGCCTGTTTAATAGTTGTTTTTGTGGAAGGATTGTGTCCTGGAGCTCCCTACTTTTCCATTTTTCTTGGAAGCCTCCGGGCACATTTTTAAAGTGCATAGAATAGAATACATAGGTTTACAGAGGAAACCAGTTACACTGAAATAGTTATCAAAATATCTAACAAATTTTCCATATGGTAATACAGGTGCTTCTTTATTAATGCATTGAATATTAAGTAAGATCTATTGGTAGATCTAATAGCTGCAATTATTTTGAAGTAGTCATGGGCATATACAAGGTTTCAATATATATGCAACAACTCTAATTCAATATGAATATTTCTATGAGTTCGATTGATGGTTTGTTACCTACATTCATAACTGAAAGAATTATAACAACAAAAATGAAACCGCTCCTCATCCTCAAAACAAATTTCAATAAGGGAGTGTTATTGGTTGAACTGTCCTCCCCAAAAGACATGTTAAAATACTAATTCGTTAGGACTGGAGGACAGGACCCCTTCCCCCCAGGATGTAACCTATCCCTGGCAAATATATCAGAAAGCCTCTCTCACACCAGCCCACACCAGTACGGATTCTCCTTCACCCTCCATCAGCTGCCCTCTTGTAATAACCTCCCATTACTCATCTTCCTCCTCGGGCAGATGCATTTTTTGCATAAACTCCCCTTACTCACTACCTACCCTCTGGTAATTACAAGCCTGCATACCTAAGGCAACGTTTACATTTTAAACTTTACCAATAGAAAACTGCCAACCACTAAGTTAGCCCCCAATTTCTGAAAACTAGCCAATAGAGACCTGCCTAACCTGTGCTCCTAACTCCTTAATTCAAAATCCATAAAAACCTTATCCCCTGCCACCTCAGCGCAGCATGCAGCATGTTTCTCTCTCTCTCAACGCTGCCGGGCAGCTCTGTTTCCTCCTGAAATAAGGCCTTTGTCTGAGTCCCTTTTCTCCTGCCTTTCAATCAGGTGAGTTTGCCTTTCAATCCCCACTACCTGTGAATATGACCTTATTTGGAGATAGGGTTTTGTAGGAGTAATCAAATTAAGGTCCATACTGGATTAGGGTGGGGCCAAATCCAGTGCCTGTGTCTTAATATTTAATACAAAGAGAAGAGAGAGACACAGACTCACAGAGGAAAACTGGCTCTGTGAAGAGACGCAGAAGTTGGAGCTATGCTGCCACAAACCAACGAACTTCTGGGAATAGCAGAAGCCAGAGGCAGCAAGGAAAGATCTCCCCAGAGGCTTTGAAGGGAGCTCAGCCCTGTTAACACGTTGATTTCTGATTTAAATACTCCAGAACTGTGAGTGAATAAATGTCTGTTTTATGCCACCAGTTTTTGTGGCAGCCCCCAGAAACTAATATAGAGGTCATTAAAACAAAGATTTCCAAGTTTAGATTATCCATCACAGATTCTACCCACAGAGCCCATGGATTTAGTGGCTTCTAAATATAGAATCCCTGGTCAACAGTGATTTTGTTTCATGAACTTGAAAGAAAACCTTTCTATGATCTCCATGTAGTACAGATTTATTTCACTTTTAGATATTTAATCCTATTTCTGCCTTCCCTAATCCTGTCTTAAAAGAAACTCATAATTACTAAGAATTTAGTAGTTGATAATGGCTTTTAGAATCCATCTGTCTTGATGTTCAAACCAGATTCACCAAATAACTTCAGCTTCATCAAAAATGAGCTCTGCAGTCCTGGGGAAGTAATTTAACATCAGTGTCTGTATCTGTAGAGCATAGGATAATAACACACCTCAGAATTGGGGGGAGAATCATAAAAAAAAATGTGTACATTGTTATCTCATTTAATCTTTGCAAACACCTTATGAGGCTTAGAAAATTTAATAATCTTTCCTGTGATCCCTCAGAGAAAAAGTGAAAGAGATTGCTCTGATACCTACCAAACTGTTCTGTGACTCCATGTACTGTATCTCCCTGCTTTGTAACTTAAATTACCATCATTCAATTCTAATTTATCTCTTTTGCAGTAAGGATTTCTCTTGACTTCAAGCCAGGATTTTAAACAAGAAGACTTATTTCTTCTTCCCTTTTTTTTTCTTTCTTCCTCCTTCTTCTTCCTTTTAATGAATGTGAGTACATGCATATGACTTGAGAAATGTGTTCCTGATAAAAATAGAAGTGTATGTATGCCACTACCTTCTTTTAGCAGTGCCAAATTTAAAGTCCGTGTCATGAAATCTTTAAATGTCAGTTTAAACAAGCGTATTTTACCAGGTATGTATGCTCTTTTGGAATTAGTTAAAACTATTTTAGACACTGGTAGAGTGCAGGAAGTTGTAATTTATCAGTAGTGAGCTTTTTAAAAGTAATATTCAAATCTTAATGCCGTCCTCTAAAGAAGCCTTCTAGCAGGTTTTCTCCTCTTGCAAGTTTGAGGCAAATGAGAAATAAACAATTCCTCTCTCCCACAATGACTTAAAAATACAATGGGATTAGCAAGCACAAAGTTTAATATAGGTAATCCCTAGGTTTGCTTGTTTGAGTCTTGCCAAGCAAATAAAACACTCTGCTGCTAACAACTTTGACCTTTTCATTTACTGGTTTTCCACATAGTACCAAACCCATCTGAAAAAGCAACAGCCAATCATGACTTCATCATAAAACAATCCCTCATTCTACACAGACTCAAGAAGTTCATTGAGCCTAAAGGCAGTTGCTGTCTACACAATTTAAAACTTTTGAGCCTGAATTACTTCCAAGATGTCTGGCAGGGTTCCTAGACTAAATACTATCCAGTTTGGTCTGCAAAGAGATTGTTTAAACGGATCCTCTTATCTGATGCTAACAATAGGAAGCACAACAACATTTACAATTGAGTGTGTTATATTGGTCAAAAGAGGAAATTTATTGTATTGAAAGAACAAACATCATCAGAGCTAGGGGATAGAATCAGAATGATTCAAAGTCAGAGAATTCAGGCAAAATCAAATCTTACAGAAAATGAGAAATATGAATGAGGAACTTGGAGGATGTTTTCATATCGTGACAAAAAACGTGGAGTAAGCCCATCATTGAAGTTGGCCCAAATAGAGCAGAAGTCCAACTGAGGTTGAACTGTGCATGGTTCTTTCCTCCAATGAGAAACTAATAAAACCTTCCAGAATTAAAGAGTTGAAAAGATTGGCAGCATCAAGTTGTGGTAAGGACATGGAACAACTAAATCTCTCATACATTATTAGTGGAAGGGAAAAACTGTACAGCCATTTGGAAGATGTTCTGGCAGTTTCTTAATAAACTAAATTTGTACTTATTTTATAATCTAATAATTATGCCTCTAGGGATTTACCCAAGAGAAATAATAATTGATATGAGAATATCCATAGCTGTTTATTTCCATAAGAGACAAAAACTGCAATAGTCCAAGTGCCCATCAATAAGAATAAAAAGTGATAAACTACTGTTTTATAGGACAATATGAATGGCTTTTGAAAACATTACACTGAGTTACAGAAGCCTTATACAAAAAAGGACATACTGTCATCTTTTTATTATTGTTGATAGGCAATTCTAGAAGAGGCAATACTAATCTATGGTTTAAAAACCAAAACAAAATCAGAATGATGGTTTCCTGGAAGGGGTGGAGAGGTGGAGATTGACTGGAAAGGGACATAAGAGAACTTGATGGGATGAGGAGAATATTGTGTATCTTGAAAGGAATTGGGATTGCACAAGGTGTATGCATATTTTTTCTGAAATTATTGACTGATACATTTCATGGTCCATGAAATTTATATCAAATGAAAAAAGCCTATAAACTAATACTGAACTCGAACTAATGATATAAAACGAAGTGATTACTGATATCTGCAACTTACTTTGAGTTATTGGGAGTAGGTAGATGGATGGATGCATGATAAATAACTAGGATAGAATGTTAATTGTAGAACTTAAGTTGTAGATATATAAGTGGTATACTGTGAAGTTCTTTCAACTTTTGGCATATTTGGAATTTTTCATGCAAAAATGTTGGGGAAATGCAATGATGAATTAACCTGTATACAAATTGTTATGACTGCCTTTCCTGCTTTGAGGAGAGCAAAGGTCAACAGGTACCTGCAGTAGATGGCTAGTGTATCTCTTGGGGACCAAAAAAGGAAGGCCATAGAATTTGCAGGCTGATCTGCATTCAAATTCCAGATCTGTTACTTACTTGTGCAAATAAGTTAGATAATTTCTTTAAGTTCTTTGAGACTCAGTTTCCTTTTTAAAATGGGGTTCTAATTTCTATTTCTTAGGACTGTTGGAGGAATAAATTAAGTGGTAAATGGAGAAGACTCTAACAGTATCTTGGAAGCAGATCTGCCTGCTGTCTGAGGCTCTTTAGACTTCAGCCACCTCTGGTGAGTAATTCAAGTTTGGGCTCCCCCCACCCCAATCTCTCTCTCCATCATAATTAACCCAATTTCCAGCCTCACCCCCTCAACCACAAGATTTCCAGATAAACATGTTTTGTTTACTAACTCATCTGAAATAATACCTGGAATAGTAACTCCATATCTCCCGCATTGGATTAGAGAATATTCCTGTGCCTCTACTTCTAGGAATAAAATGTCTGACCAAGAAATACATTATTTCTGTAAACAAAGATGCTCATGTTTTGTTTGAAATAAATTACTTTACACAAATTTGGACCTCTATGTATTCAGAGGCTGCACAAACAAACATACATACACCACCAGAAGAGGTGAATAACTTAGAATTCCGAAGAGGCTCTCGCATAAATTTGTTTTTAGTTTAAATCAGGTCACGTGGACCATGAAATCAGCATATCTGCTACCACCTGGTGGCAGTTTACCCAAATTCCAGATTAAATTCTCTTGAGTGTCTGAATCAATCCCTTGATCAATACAACTCTCAACCTAAAAATCTAAAACATGTTGCCAAATTCAAAACACGTTGGAAAGTACTTTCCATTTTTTTTAGCATCTGTCCAGATGCTTCATTTACTTACCTTCACACTGCACATCATTATCAAATGAAAGCTCCTTTAGTGTTTTCATCGTATAACTATTCCAACTTTGTTTCCCATTACCCCTACTCATGCAATGTGTTTCCCAGCAAAATTTTCTGCCTGCTGCTTCTCAAGCACAGCCCCTGTGTGTTCCACTGCTTGGAATGTTCTCTCTTGGCCATCTCTACACATACAAATCAAATATTATATTCTAATGCCAACTCATCCACAAATCTTCTCAGCTTTGCTCAGCTGGATATATACTTTTTCTCTCTCTAATGTTCTATAACAATTCATTGTAACGTTCGTTCTCAGAGCATGTACTACTTTGCACTACAGTCCTTTATTTACTTCTTCATACAGATTCTAGGGAATCACAAAATGTGGATGTGCCCACGAGTGTTATTCAAAATTATTTTTTGGTTCAAAAGAACACTTACATTAATAAACGCATACTATGAGATAGCTTTGGATCAGTGGTTAGACTCCGAGGGCAGACTGCCTGAGTTCAAATCCCAGATCTGTGGGTAACTAGCTCTGTGACTTTTCAAGTTGCACGCAAATTGCTGAAATTACTAGGATAAATATGTGCTTGTTTATTTTAGCTTTGAATCTTCGCAAAAACAAATAGCTCAAAATGTTGTTCCTAATAAATATTTGATATATGCTTTTGAATGAACTAATTAAAATTATCTTCTTCCATAAACCTAATGACATAAAGGCATAAAGAATAATCTCAAAATATATACATATAAACATATAAATCTCTCACTCTCTCTCTCTTTCTCTCTCTTTCTGTCTGTCTCACTCTCTCTCTCATCCACACAATGCACACACACGCACATTTATTATATCATGGCCTGGATACATTTCTCACCCATACTGTGATATAGTCGATCCATAAGCAATTCAGTCAGGGTACCAAATCAGAAATTGAGAAAGGCCAAATTCCACATTTATTTCTGACCCAATTCATTCTAGTTGCATAGAAATGAGCTTTTCAGTCATTATCCTAATGACTATGTCTCACTTTTAATGGCCCATGTCCTAGTTACTTTTCCCCAAACCCCTTGACTTTATCTCTATGTTTAGATTTTTTTTTTTGCTTTTCATTGCTTTGTACTTTTGCACTCTTGATTTTATTTACATCCTTACCTTAACAACTTAAAATATTTGAGAGAAGGCATAATTTTTTGCCCCTTTTTGAAACCCAAATATTCTGAAACATTCAGAGAGAGATCAGGAGTAAGTAATGAAATATTAAAGAATTCTAAGGTAAAGAAATCTTGAGATAAAAAGTGGGTATAAAAATGAATGAGAGAACAGTGTTAGGATCTCAGGATAGCTGCTAAGTTATGTTCTGGTCAAAAATAAAATGAGTTGATTTAATTTAAATCCACACATATATGATGATTTCCTACGAAGTGCATCAGCTGTGGTGAGAATAGAAATTAGTGATAAATAATTTCTATTCTCAATAATCCAGAGGATGAAATGGGAATGGGATTATGAGAATGGAGATATTCATTAATATCCACAATATAAGGCAAAAATGGAAAGCAGCATACAAGGGCTGCATATGAAATGCTTTGCCAACTCAGAGGAGAGATATATTATCCAGTTGGAGTAATCCAAACAATCCAAGAAAGTTCTTTTAAAAGGTAATTTTTTTTAATTTAAGCTACAAAATAATTATAGTATTGAATTGTAACCAATAAAATACATGTCCCTGAGTCCATACATATGCCAATCTATATTGAATAAATAAATAAATGAGGGAAAGGAAAAGCTTTTCCTTACAGAATAATTCCAATTAACAAATGTAGAAGGAATGAGAGACATACAAAATCATCGTTAGTCAAACAACCCAGTAAATTCTTATTGCAGGCAAGCTTCAACAAGGTATATAAAATTAGTGAATGAAAGTTTAAAAGAGAAACAGTATATGAACATACTCTCAAAGTATCTCTTCCAAGATATTTTTCAGTTACAAGGGGGAATGGTAACTTTACAGTAAAGAAACTTGGCAGACACTGCTTTGGCCAAGTGATCAAGGTAAACATCTCCAGTGCGTACCCCCACTGATGGGGACACAACATTGCTTCTGTAATGTTCTTCGAAAAACTGCAAAACTTCCATCTAATCATGAGAAAACATTAGACAAAACCAAACTGGGTTGCATTCTATAAAATAACTAGCTGTACTTATTAAAAGTGTCATGATCAAGACAGATTGAAGAACTCTCACAGACTGGAATAGACCGAGGAAGTACACATATGTGATATGGGGTCCTGTACTGGATTCTGGAAGAGAAAAAGTATCTTAGGGGAGAAGACAGGGAAATTCTAATAAGGTCTATAGTTTAGTTAATAGGATGGTCATCAATGTTTATTTCCTGGTTTTCATCAGTGTGCTATGGCTGGGTAAGTCGTTAACATTAGGAGAAGCTAGGGGAACATACACGTGAACTCTTTATTTCTCCAACTTTTTGTAAGTTGAAAATTACTTCAAAATTAAAAAATTCAAATAAAAAGTTGGCAGTTGAAATGGGCATTTCTGTTTGATTTAGATAGGTAGGAGATTCTAGATGGCAAATAGCATGTCTGAGGTTAAGGATATTGAAAAGTATCTTCATGTTTTCTGTTTTTAGAGAGTAGTAAATGGGCTTGTTGGGAAAGGTTCAAACCCTGACTTTGCCATTTTTTAGTTGTGTGACCTTAAACAAGTTGTTTAACCCCTATAAGTTTCAGTATTTTCATTTTTAGAATAAAGAAGAAAATATCACCTACTCTACAGGGCTCTTTTGAGGATTGAATGAGAAAGTGCGGTTAAAGCACCCAGCATAAAGGCTGGCATGTAGTGAGTACTCAATTGAGGATGATCGTGATTAATGATTATATATCAGGGACATAAGGCCTTCAAGGTCCCATTAAATAGTAGCATGTACTTAATAAAGTATTCACTTGGGAAGTTAAGAGTTTCTTTTTGTTGTTGTTTTGCTTTGCTTTACTTTGCCTTGCTTTCTGTTGTCTTTGAATTGGGAATACAGTGATTTAATCTATGCTTAAAGAAAATTCATTTGTCAATAAGATTCAGTTCCTCAAGGGGAGGGGCCATATTTAGTTCATCTATGAGTACCTATAGCCTATCATGCATAAGCTTGATAGTATTTCTCATAAAGAATGATGAGAAGGGGATATAGGTAGAATAAGGGAATAGAAATGACGAGACCAATGAGAAAGCTGTTAAACCAGACCACGCAAGAGATAAGAAGGGGTCTGAATTTGAATTTCTGTAAAAACTATGGAGTAGATGGGATGGATATAAGAGATTCTACAAAGGTAGAATCTATAAAACATGATGAGTGACTAGAAAGAGGATAAAAAAGATAGTTTCACATTTCTGAGTCTAGGTGATTGAGAAAATAGAAGAGAATGCAGTGCCTTTGATAGAAAATAACATTAGAAAAGCCCCTAAAACCAAATGTTTCAATGTCCTGGCTTTAGTCATCCAATTTTTTACAGGCCAGTTCACTACTGGACGAAAATTCACATCTGAGCTGTATAAATCATGTAGTATTTTGTTGCTAAAAGACTAACTCTAATGTAGGTAGCCGCCATGGAGAACCATTAACAAATGTTTGAATCTTGGTTCTTTTGACACTATTGATAAGACTAAGTATTTTTCTAAATGCTCTGCAACTTTTATTGCTTCTATCATTATGACTGAAATTAAAATTGACACCTAGAAGTGGTGTGTTGCCATAACAAAACCCTAAGGCATGTGACAATAGATTTAGCACTCATAACTAGTGAATGGCCAGAAGGACCTCAAAGAGATTGTAGATGGAGGCTGGAGTTAGTTGTGACTGAAGGATGGAGAAAAGGTTGCCTGAGTCAGGTAGTGGCAGGAAGTTTGAGAACATTCTTGCCTGCAGTAATGTGGAAGAGAAAGAACATATTTCATGAAATTGCAGATATGGCTATGGACATTTCCAGGCAGTATTCCGAAAGTTCAAAAAGACTTATTTTAACTGGGTAAGGTAAGATAAAAGCAGATCAGCTGAAAAAGAAGTTTTCAGGTTTCAAGTATAATATAGATGAAACATTTCCAACCCCAGTCTTATTGGGTTGGAACCTAAAAGTCTTTGTCATTCCCAAACTCCCAACTCACAAAGACACTCAAAGTAAATTAAAGCCTAGAGGCAATGGTCAGATCCAAGGCATTTCCAATAAAACATGGCCTTAGGATAGAGATCAGTTCAGGGAATGATTTTTTAAAGACTCTTTGTTTGGACCTCAGAACAACTTAATGGAGCATTTTGTAGATCCTCCCAGCTTGACAACAGAACTTCAAAGAACTGTCAGAAAATGACTCACAGACTCTTTCAATTAAAAAACCAGGCATCCAAGAATCAAAAAGTCGTGATTCTTATACCTTTTCTGCTACCCAAAGAGGGCTTCTAAGAATCTGCTGGGTGTTTTCCCACAGCCCACAGTAGAGAGGGACCTGTCTGAAAGAAATTTGACTTTCAGAATGTGGCAGAAATGACAGTCTTGGACCTGCAAACCCAGACTATAAGAGAACTGAATTTTTAATTTATGCTTCTAAGAACCGAAATGCCTTGCTGTAGTAATCCCAAGGCACAAGGAGAGGACATACGCAGAAAACAAGGGACTCTGGTTCATAGCCTTAACTGAGCTCCCAGTCAAGACCAGCAACACCTGCCAGCCATGTGAGTGAGCCAACTTTTACTTCAGCACAGTCAGGTAACCTGATAGTTGCAGCCTTAGTTGACATCACATGGATTAGGAAAAACATTCAGCAGAACACAGTTAGCCACACAACTGAGTGCAGTTAACCCCTGTGCTGGTTTGAAACTGTAATGTACCTCCCAAAAGCCATGTTCTTCTAATCCATTCGTGTGGGTGCAGACCTGTTGTGGGTGGGACCTTTTGATTAGATTGTTTCCATGGAGATGTGACCCACCTGATTCAAGGTAGGTCTTAATCCTTTACTGGGGTCCTTTAAGAGAGCTCATGGAGAGAGAGAGCTCAGAAAGGAAATGCCCCAGGAGAAGCCAGAAGGACCCACAGGAGCTGAGAGACCATTTTGAAACCAACCAAGGAGAGAGGGGCCAGCAGACATTGCCATGTGCCTTCCCATGTGACAGAGGGACCCAGGACGACATCGACCTTACCTTATTGAGGGTTGTATCCTCTTGTCGATGCCTTACTTTGGACATTTTCATGGCCTTAGAACTGTAAATTTGTATCGCAATAAATCCCTTTTGTAAAAGCCTGTCCGTTTCTGCTATACTGCATTCTGGCAGCTTTAGCAAATTGAAACACCCTCCTACCCCCTCCTCCCACAATCATGAAGATAATAAAATTGTGATTTTATGCCTTTGGGGGTGATTTATTATACATTAACAGATAACTGAAACAAATTTCTATTCTGATATTGTATCTCCAGTGTAGAATATATTTGTGAAATTCATATATAATTACTAAAAACATATATTCATTAAAATCCCACACAAAGTAGATACTTTATTATAAAAGTTTATTACAAATATAATCAAATAATTTGTGAATGGCATCTCCCTAACTTGTTTTTTAATTAAAATATATAAAAATTTTCTAAATAAACCTACAAACTATTTATTAGATTTCAGTTATCTGATGTTTTGTACTGTGATGAAAACAGCACTTTATTTTCCTGAGGGAATTTTATTGTTTAAAGAAGCACTAAACTGCTTCTTTAAAGTGTTTTTAACCACAACATAAATGTTTATATCATTCTGGGCATGTAGGACATATTTTAGTCTCTGAGACTAAAATCTAGATCAGATAGTGAGACACTTAGATGAAATGTCACAATAAATCACATGCAAATTTATGGTTTAAATTTTAAGTTTGTGGCTCTTTGTTTCGCTCATTCTTTTCAGTTTTTGTTTTTGTTTTTTATTTCTTGAATAATAACCAAAAGTCCAGCTGCTATGTTGCTCTTGAAATGTAATGGTCTGGGTGCATTATATTCTGTTGGGCAGGCTGCATACCAAGTAAACCACATTGGAAATGCTCTGGAGAATGGGATCCAAGTCTTCTTGATCTCTTCTCAGCTACCACCCACCAGACATATGAGAGAATTTGGCCTAACCCTCTCAGAGAGATGCACTGCTCCAGAGTTTGAAGAGAAAGGGAAAAGAGATACATGTCCAGCCACCAGGCCAGAAAAGCAAAAGAAAACTTGAATCTAACCCCAAAAGGAAATTCACAGTGAAAGTCCAATGGTCGGTGCCCATCACTAAATCACCAAATTCTATTTCCTCTACATTCAGAATCTATCTGGAATCTGACCATTTGTCACCATTTCCAAGCCAGCCCCATAGCTCCCCTGGTTATTGGCTTTCTAATTGGTCTCCTTGCTTTTTTTACCCTTGCACCCACTAGTCCATTCTCAACACAGCAGCCAAAGGAAAAAGGTTAAATGGTTAAGTCAAGGCAAGTCCATTCTCTCTTCGATGTGCTTTAACGACTCCCATGTCATTCTGTATGGAGACCTTGCAACGGCATTCAAGGCTCTGTTTCCTCTCTAACCTGATCTCCTCCGTCTCTTCCCCAGGACTGTCCCCACTCCACCCAACAGGCCTGCCTTGCTGTTCTGGAACATGCCTCACTTCTTTGCTCTTGCTTTTCCTTTCTCTGGAAACTTCTTCCCCTACATAGGCACATAAATTGTTCTCTCACCTGTTTGAAGCCTTTGCTCAAATATCCCTTTCTTAGTGTCCTTCCTTGGTGATGCTTTTCACCCATATGCACCCCCTGATACTCGCATCTGTTTTCATGTCTTATTTTCATCTATAGCACTTACTACCTTCTAACAGTCTGTATAACTTAATTATTTATTTCTTTACTGGTTAGAAAATAGCCATCTCTACTTTGGTTAGAAAATAAAATCCATGAAATTAGAAATTTCTTTTTTTCTCTGATGTATCCCAACCTCTTAGAACAATGTTGGCATTATTCCAGGTGCTCAATGACTATTTGCTAAATGATGCTGATTCCATGTGAAAAAAAGTCCTTCATCTCATCTTCGCCCTCATTTACTACATTTATGTTTCTTCCAGTTGCTCAAGAAAATACATAGGAGAAAAAAAAGGTTTAAACAGAAAACAATTCTTAAAAAAAATTTCTGTCCTCAAATAGATTGAAAAGGGAAAAATTTATTGCTGGAAATTTGGTGAGTTTTGTTAAAAATGTTTTTAAAAAGAAATAAAAATCTACAACTGGAAATAAAATGCACATGTTGTTTTGTAATCAGACAGTATTCAAAATACTTTATGTATATAAAGCCATTTTTATTTAACAGGCAGAAACTCTCCTTACTAAGAAGCTTATTCATGGGCTTACATTTTCTGTCTCAAGAGTATCCTGAAAATAATGACTCAAAGAAACAAGATAGCATGATGTTAACTTAGATTTTTCTCCTCGAAAAATCTAATCCAGGCTTTTTAGTAACTGTTAGTTTCTTAAAGGCAAAAAGGTTTTGATATCAAGCCATAAAATGAAGATAGAATGGCTATGCAATTAGAAGGAATTAATTGCAACTCTTCTTTTGGCTTTTCTGAGCAAGCCTGTGGTCATCTGAGGTGACTGGGACTGAAGCCTTCGTGTGTTAAATTTGTGCTCAGATCTCTTTTTTAGGCATGCTTTCCACTGCAGTCCAGATCAGTAAACTCAACTCTTCAGCCTGGAGCCCACGGGGGAGCTTGTGAAGACCTTAGGCATGTAAGAAGGGCAGAGTTTTCCCAATATGTGCTTTTCTCCACCAAGAAGTCTATTCACCTTTGGTGTCCAGGCCTGGGTGTGTGCATTGGGGGAGTGGGGGACAGGGGAGCCCTTCTCTTTTATTCCCTGCTCAGGGGACTCTTTTCCTTTTATTCCTTACTGCATGACTTTGGTGGAAGCATCCAATAGTCTGGAAAATACTAATTTAAGTGAAAAATACATCTGGTACATGAAAATTAGGACTTTAAGAAAACACCTTTATTGCCTGATGAGAAAGCATCATTTTTCAAAGCAAATCACTTATCTCGATAAAAAATATGTGAATGATTTCTAATGAAAAACAAATAAGTGGGGAGTGCAAGGGTAGTTCAGGGGTAGAATTCTCGCTTGCCATGCGGGAGACCTGGGTTCGATTCCCATCCCATTCACTTCCCAACACAAACAAGCAAGCAAACAATCAAACAAAAGTTCTACAAATGGTGCCGCAATAATGGGTTACTCATATGGAAAAAGAATGAAATGTGACCCCACCATACCGCATACAAACAACAAACAAACAGACCAAAAAAAAAAAAACAGATTAGTGTTCTTCACCCTGAATGCTTCCTCAGTCTCATAATCCCTACTTCAGTTCCTTAAACTCTGGTGCTGATCCCCAGAGCTCTTATGCTACTAGAAACATCTACCAGACTGGAACCCCTGTGGCAGCATCTGGCTGGCCCAGATGTCTTCAACATCAGCATTCTGTTTGTGGACCTTTGCATTTTTACCAAGAAGATTTACCTATTCTGTGTCCCGTGCTGTAAGAGTTATGACTTTTTTCTCTCCAAGAGATATCTGATGAACTGCTCCTTGATACCAGTTAATGTTTCTGTTTTGGCTTCATGTATTACATCTTGTGGTTAAACTTAAACTTTAAAAGGATCTTCTTCAGTCATCCCTGTGTCTCACTAAAGGAGAGTCCCTCGTGCAGGGGATGTGAGGCACCAAGAAAGCCTGTGTTGCCGTGAAAGGAGCAATAGACTAGGAGTAAGAAAACTTGGGCTTGAGTCCAAGTTCCACTATTTATTAGCTATAGAGTCTTGAGCAACTCACGTGAATTCTTCAAACAGCTGTGGCTGCATTCTCCCTCTGTTTGGTGTGGCGGGATAAAACTAATGAAATAATAGATTCAAATAATATTATAGAGTTATCTGCGAAACTAGCATATCACTGACTATAGGGACTTGGGTGACATAACCCTTTGTGTGACCCTCTAAGCACATTGTCTATGTGATGCCCACGCCACCCACATGTTGAGCTGTACCTGTGTACGTGTGTCAAAAAATAGATTTTGAATAACATGAATGATTGCCATGATAACAGAGGAACTATTATTAAAAATATTACTTGGATTAAAAATGTCAGTTTCGAGAAGCTTTTCATCTTTCACCAGTACTAAACTGTCATCAATGACATTTCAATATTAGCTTCTAAAGCTGATTTTCATTTGTGTCCTTATTTAACGGAGCTTCAAGTCTTGTGAATTTGTGAAAGATGTGGGATTTCCATTATCCATTAATTCTCAAATAAAATGGTTTGAAAACTAATACATCAAGCCCTACATACACTAACAGATGTAAATGGTTTCCCAACTGTTGAATTTCTGACGCTTCATTGTATAAATTATCACACTATAACTTATTCATATGGGTAAATAGTGTTTATATTGAGTATTGATATTTTTCTCCACTTAGAACACGCAAATAAAAATACTACAAAAGTGAAAACAAATTTTAAAAATGATCAAAAAATTACACACACGCAAAAGTTAAAATGTGCATGTAATTTTCACTATTCCCTAGGAAAGTTATAGTTCAAGTTAGGTCTTCCACGCTGGATTGGAATTTGCTTTCCACCTCAGAAAATCAGATTTTCTACAAAGCCAAGAATGAATGGCATTCACTTTCTCAAGCAACATCTGGAGAGTTCACCTTTGGTGTTCAGGCACCAAACATATCTTGCATATTTACAAGATAGCCTTCGCCTGACATTGGACATAGAGCAGTGAACAATACAGACCATCAGTCTGTCCTCTGAGAGCTTACTTTCTCCTTTGTTCAAAATAAAAACCCTAGACAAAGATGCAACCAAATGAGCTCTCTGAAATCTTAGATGAGGATGAGTGTGTTTGTGTATTTACATGTTTTGAAAGTGAAACATATTTTTAGGATAAAGTAGGAAGGGAGGGAAATGGACTAGAAGTTCCTCATAGGCGGAAAGCATTCCCTTAGACATTTACAACACTGAAAAAACATTGAGTTGTAATATTTTTTCCTCCACACTCCATCTCCAGAACACCTTCCCAATGTCAATGCTAACATTTTCCCCCAGTGCAATAACCACTCAGTTTTCTGGGAAAGCCCTGCTAGAAGCAGCGCTCCTCATATTACTTATGATACATATCATTTTCAGGCTCTTTAATAATCATGTGATTTCCATTTTAGTTTTCAAATTTAGATGTCAACTTCGTCTTACAACTTTTTCTGACCCACCTCTTGTCTGTTTCTCAGCAACATGGAGCTCCTTTTTTATCAGATTCATCAGCCCTTTCCCTGAGCTTTCTACTCCTGCTGTCTATAAAATAACTTCTCCATCTTTCCCGTATCTTCTGCCTTTACCTCCAGCCGCTCCACCCCTTTATCAAGTACGTAAATGTTAAAGATGAAAATGGCAGCTCATTCTCTTGGAGATGTGGGTCACCTGCATATTGCAACTGGGGAGCTGTTCTTTAAAAATGGTACTGACCAGTTGTGGGTGTAAGGATAGTTCAGTGATAGAATTCTCTCCTGCCATGCGGGCGACCTGGGTTTGATTCCTGCTCCAGGCCCTTCTCAAAAAACAAACTAAAATTCAACAAATGGTGTTGCAATAACGGGATACTCACATGGAAAAAGAATGAATGTGACCCTCACCATGCAGCATACAAAAAAAAAAAAATTAAAATGTCACTGACCAGTGAGTATTGAATCCTCCCCAGCTGTCTTTATTTTTTGCTAGCTTCAGGGCACAGATGACAAATGACTCGATGAATAGCATTTCCACTGCAAACAACTCTTGTAAATCTTACTGACGGTGAAAAAATAACATTGTCAAGAGAGTTGGAATCTTTGAAAACAAATGTCCTTAAGAATATGCTCTTCTTATGCAGTCTTATTGCTTTTCACATTAACTTTTGGGGGCTGTGCTTTTCTTAAAAATAATAATTAAATATTAATTTCAATACCAAAGTTTTGAAAGTATTTTCTCCTACATTATCTCTTGAGAAATAGGAGTAATGATGATGATTATTAAATACTATATCTGTTTTAAACAGCAACGACTTGTGTGACGTGCCCTTGGCCACCACGTAAGTGGAAGATTGAGAAATGAAACTCTACATGAGAATATGAGATTATTCTCCCTGCATGCACGGTAGTGCAGAATTTATCTGCAGGCCTTTTGGATTATAGTATCTCAGATGCAAAATCACTTATTAGAATACATTCATTTTTTCATGTAAATATCATATTATTGATATACTTTTTACCCAGTAAAAGGCACTAGTAATCAAGAATATGGATGTGGAGTCAGGATGCCTAGGTCTAACTCTCTGCTCAGCTACTTAAAACTACATAACCTCAAACAATTTGCTTAACTTTTCTGGGTCTCAGTTATCTCAACTATGAAGTGGGAATAATAATACTAGCCTCATAGTTTACATTAGGGATTAAATGATAGAATCCATACTAAACACTCAATAAATGCCATTTATTTATTGTTATTTTTGTTACAAAAATATATATATTCTATAAGCTTTCTTTAAATTTTATCACACAATTATATAGGTAAGTCAAGGCTCATTACAGTGTGAACTACTTAGAGTCTTTACTATTTTGATTAATGTGTATTGATCTACAATATATTATTCAACATAATAATATACAGATCTGTTTTAAAATTTCACCGAGTCATTTCAAAAAATAATTTCTTCCTTAAGAAGCAAACTTAGATTGTCAGTTCCCTTTGTGAATGAATGGATAGTGACAGCCCAGTACGGATGGTATTGCCTGATTTTGCCAAATTGGCTACTTCTATAACTTTTAATCTAAATGTAGTTATCTCCAAATAATATGCTTTAAAGAACTGTTCTTGGGCACACCAGAACAATTTTTATTGTGGCATTGCAGTATATCTTGACTCTACGCCATACCCAACTATTGACATAGGTCATTTAGGCCAAAAATGGAGATTTAATCTCTGGTGGGTAACAAGGTCTTACCTTGGCCCAGTAGGAACTGCTGAGTTCATGTTCATAAAGATGGCTATTGCACCTCTCCTGGAAGTTCTGTCTACAAAGGCAGAGAATGTGTGGGATTCTGGGAAAGGTCATCAAACAACTGACTATGAAAAAGAGAGCATGAAAGGAAAAGCAAAAACTTTGTGACCTATTAAGTATCAGGGCATGAGTATTTGTCATGGACTGAAAATGTGGTAGTGAGATGCTGACAATGCTCCATTTGTTTTCTTTTAAAATTATTGTTATAGATCTCTAGACAAAATCCAAATACTGTATCTCTGAGGAAGTACACTAAAAATATCGTTACTTTATGAAATCTTATGATCATGAAGGCTTGGCTTCTAATCTGTTCGCCATAATTCTTTAGTCATGTGATTTGGGGCAAGGTGATTTTTCTAAGCGGCAGCATCTTCAATTGTGAAATGGAGAAAATATTAACTTTACTGAATGCCTTGAAAATCATTTCAAATTTCAAAGTCGATTATGGATGTAATAGTGTGTTAAAAATGTAAAATGAAACAAAAATGTGTGCCTTTTAATGATGAGAATGCGTGCAATAAAGTTATTTCTAACCTACTGGGACCGTTGCAAAATAGAACTCTTAAACTTATTTCTAATTTCAGTGAAATTTCAGAGCACACTTCTTTTCCCTTCTTAAAGAAATGCATTTTGATGGTATTTCTTTTAAGAGCAAAAAGCTAAGGTGCCTATGGCTGGTGGAAAAAAGATACTGTCATTTTTTTTTTTTTTACTGGTTTTCTTTATCTTTTCCACCCAGAAGGCTGAGAAGGAAACTGGGTGTTCATGCTTCATCATGCTTCCATTTTTGCACACTTTAGAATGACTTGCTATCACTTCTGGCTTCTAAAGCCCAAAGTCTACCCTGAAAATCTGACAAAGAAAGAAAAGTAGAAACATTCACAATTTGTGAATAGAATTCCCCAAGTGTCTTCATTTCTTGTTCATCAAATTGGATAGGATCGTGCCAATTCTGTACTTGCACTTAGCTCTCTTACACAAAGGTTCTGGGGAGAGTTTTTATTTTTATTAATAACATTTATACTTTGCGTCTAATTTACTTTTCTGGAGCTAGCAATTAATTCTATTTTTTGGATCCATTCCCATCCCTCAGCCCAAATTCCCATTCTTCAACTGGCAAGATGGGCAGCAAGAAATAATTTTCTATTTCAGGATTTGCTAAAATAGAACTAACCTAAGAAATAATTAGATGGCAAGCAGAGTTTGTCTTTCACCCTTTTTGAATCAGTCAAGGGGTTCATGGAGAAAAAAATGTACATTTCTTATAATACACATGAGGTTGGACAGAAATTCTTTATATGCAGCCATTCCAGATATAGATATGTTTACTCTTTGAAACTCGGATTTAACCCTTTGTTCTTTTCCAGTTACAACATGTAGCAACCAGAGCTCTCATTTTGCAAATGCCAAAACTTGACCCTGGTTCTCATAAGCAGAAAAGAGAGTCATACAAAGTATGCTTATGGAGTCAATGACAGACTGGAGACCAAGATTTGGAAACTAAATAAGCAACAAAGTATCAGAGAATCAAGAACTGCAAATAAAATGACACTTTTTGCAGGGACTATTTGGAACTGAAGCCATCAACTACATTTGCTCCAGATTCAATGAGTGAGGCTTTGTTATATTCGCATACCACCTTAGATGCCAATGGTGTGTTCGAACATAGCTGACTCTCAATAAATATTTGTTGAATGAGTGAATTAGGGAGTGAATGGATACATACATGGATGGATGAATGGAGAAAGTTGTTGAGTTTGTCATCAAAAAAAATATCTGTTACTTGAGCCACTTATAGATGTCAAGACCATATTCTGAGTTTATATCATTTTCTGACATTTACATGAAGGGCTAATTGGCCTGATAACTTAATATTTGATCAAACCAATTTTTGGTTTGATTCACAGGGAAGTGCATACTGTGAAGCAACAAATCCGGTAATAAGAAATTTCATAAGCTAAAGAGAACCATATCCTTCCCATTGAAAGCACAAAAAAAATAGATTTTGATTTTTTTAACTTCAAAATATGTGCAGCTTCCTCTTAGGCAATATAGTTTAGGTGACAGGATTACAGACCCCACAGCCAGCCTGACAGGGTCATGTCTTGGCCCCATCACCTAATAAATGTGTACAATCTTGCCCAAGTTTTCTAACCTCTCTATACCTCAATTCCTCATGTCTAAACTGCAGACAATAACATCTATCTCATTGAACATTGGGTTGCTATGAAATTTAATTGAGATCATTTAGGCAGCACTTAGCATGGACTCTTACATATTGCACATAATAAATATAACTATTATTTTTATTGATAGTTTACAATAACTTGAAATTTTTATTTTAATTAAAAATCAGCTGCTACTGTAAAAAACAAATTAGATGTCAGCTCTCTGTGTTTAAAGATACAAAACATTTGCAAATTTATAGAATGTGCTAGTGTATGATTAAGTAGAGAAAAATGAAAGAATTCTATGATTCTGGGTCACATGGCCATTTGCCAGTTTTCACTCTGATTTTGGACTTCATCAGTCAAGCAAAAATAAATTAGCCTCTGTACAAAATGAGTGTTAATTTTATATTTTAAACAGTTTCTTAGGCATTCTTTGAATTTCATTGTCTCATACTATCAGGAGAAAAACTACTAAAATCCAATTTTGCCTAGGTAAGGAATATTATGTTAGTATTGAATTGCCAGTCAAAAAATATGAAACAGAGTGACCAAAACCACATGTATGATATGGAAGTGTCATAGCCAACAGGGGATCTGGTCACATCTCTGACTTGCAGTTTTGACAAAATGGTATTTTGCAGCAGGATGACTGAATAGCTCTTCAGGTAAATTAGAAAGACAAATGCTAAAATAGAACAGATGCATGTTATAATGTAGCCAAATGAAATTGCCATTTTTATAATTAAATGTCAGTTTTGATAGTGATATCACCTGGCCTAGAGTGATATTAGAAAATACCAGAATGGAAAAAAATTAAATGAAACCATGTCCACAAGCATTTTACTAATTCCTGGACACACTGTTTTATCAATAACAAATTTTCTTAATTATTGCAAGATATAGGTATATGCAGAAACTTCATTATATATAGCAGATTTCAAAAATGAGTTAAAAGACAAACAGGCTGGAGGTGCAACGGTAGTTCAGTGGTAGAATTCTTTTCCTGCCATGGGGGAGACCCGAACTCAAAATCTTGTCCATGCACTTCCCAAAAAAACCAACAAACAAGCAAAACAAACAAACAAATTCGAGAAATGGTGCTGCAATAACCAGATACTCACATGGAAAAATAATGAAATGCGACCCTGCCATACAGCATACAAAAAAAAAAAATGGCAAAGGCCAAAAAATGATATAATTGGCAATCTAGGCTAAAGCAAGTCATCACTACTTAATATTTAGGCTCTCTGTTATATAGAGAAACAAAATAGATCTACAAATTTTATTGATCACTTAATTTGTGCTTATTTATTTTAGAATGTTGGAAGGAATATGAGACTCCATAGTTCTTAAGAAACTAAAATTAAATATAAAATACAAGTGATCTAAAGTTTATAGTTGTAACCAAAAATGAAATAGATTCCTTAAAAAGAAGTCTCCATGAAGGAAGTAAGAACTTGCCTAGATCTTGTAGGAGCTGTAGATGAAGAGAAGGGAAGGGAATGTCTACTCCTGATATCAAAATTGTTACAGTGTATGAGCTACAAGATAGTCCAGGAATCTTAGATTCCTTCTTTTATTTGATCCTTTTATAAGAACATTAGATGGCTGATGCTATTGTCCTCATTTTATACAGAGAAAAAATAAAGAATGAAATAAACCAAGGTTAAATCCCTGATTGTATGGAAGAGCTGAATTTGAACCCAGATCTCTCTGGTTCTAAAATGCTACTTTTCCCACAATAGAAAGCTTTTTTCTTCACACACCCAGATGTTGTACCACTTATTTATGCATGTGACTTTTATCTTATCTGAATAAAATTAAAGTGTATATACACAGCTAATATTCACAAGCCTGCTGTATTTGGAAAAGCAGTGTTTTTTTAAATTAATTTTTTATAGTCACATTTACTTGTTTCACAAGGCAAAACAATAAAATACACACAGGGAAGTCTCACTCCCACCTCTGTCCCTTCTCGTTCTTTCCTCTGTCTGTTCTAGGAAATCACTTTATTGATTTCCTGTTGGTCTTCTATGATCCTTTATGTAAACACACTCCCGTGTGTGTTTACTAGAATACATAGTCTTGTGTTATATACACTGGCCTGCACCTTACTCTCTTTACTCAGCCAGCTCTCTTGGAGATCATCTTGTTTCAGTCCCTAGGCCCTCCTCATTCATTCTTATGGCTGTGTGGTAGTTAGGTTCAGGTGTCAGCTTTGCCAGTTGAAGATGCCTAGTTCTATTGCTGTGAACATGAGCCAATGGCATGTGAACCTCATCGTCACTGATTACATCTGCAGTCGGCTAAGAGCCATGCCTGCTGCAATGAATGATGTTTGATTTCATTGACTGGATACTTACATGAGAGAGCTCAACACAGCACAGCCCAAGCAGCTCAGCATACCTCATCTCCGCACTTGCAGCTCAGCCCAGGCCTTTGGAGATGCAGAAAGGAATCACCCTGGGGAAAGTTGTTGGAACCCAGAGGCCTGGAGAGAAGGCCAGCAGAGATCACCCTGTGCCTTCCCACGTAAGAAAGAACCTCAGTTGAAAGTTAGCTGCCTTTTCTCTGAAGAACTATACGTTTTTAACTGAATAAATCCCTTTTATTAAAAACCAGTCCATCTCTGGTGTGTTGCACTCTGGCAGCTTTGGCAGGCGGAAACAGGCTGCATCGTATTCCATTGGTGTGGATGTGCTGTAATTTATTTAACTAGTGCTCTACTGATGAACTAAATTAAGTTTTGTTCCAAACTTTTGTTACTAAAAATACTGTCACATTAGTAATTTTATATATAATTTCATACATGCACACCTATTGTGGAATAGGTTTCCTGAAATGGAATTACTAGGTCAGAGATAAATACAACAATCCTGCCATCGATTTTCTCTGTAGTTCTTTTTTGCTTTTTTTTTCCTTTGTAGGGAAAGTTAATGCTTAGAACCCAAATTTGCCTCTGAGCCAACCAGTGAATGTGAGCGGCTTAGCTGTCATTATTTTATTGGCAAACCCTTTTCTCAGTATAAATGGATTTTAGGATCACTGGCAGAAATTGGGATAGCTGGTAAGGAAAATTGGTTTCTGAAAATAGAAAAACCAATTCTTTCAAATTTAGTGATGTGCACTCTGAGGTGTCCATTATCCGCTCTGAATTAGCTCTGCCCGAGTCCTTCTAAAATAAACTATTGTTCTCAGAGCTGAGGTCTTACTGGGATCCAGGACACTTCTGCTGACAGCAGCCTTCCCCAACTAAATCACACAAAGCGGTTTGCCCACCAAGTCCTCTATCTCCCTGCTTCATGCTAGCATATCACCCAATTTATTGTCTCTCGGTATTTATTTGTATCTATTATCTCACAATCCATAATTATTGGGTTTGTTGGCATGTTTTCTATCTGCTTCCCTTCAGTGAGATAGAAGCTGAGACTCGATCTGATATGTTCCCTGCTGTTTCCAGAAGTGCCTACTGCAGTGCCTGGCGTATAAGTACCCAATAATGGTTTGCTGAACAAGCAAATGCAGTCCATTCCCGTCAAGTGTTTTCCCTTGTGAGACGGTCTCTGCACTCCTACTTTTTTTCAGAGGTGCGTGACTAACATCCGATAAGGTTATGGCACATCATTACAAGTTTCAGTTGTAATAAAAATGTCATTCTGGTAATCCTTTTTTTTTTTTTAATATTACCTGTGGCAAACCCTGAAATATTAACTCATGGGTTAAATTGCAGCAGAAGCTATTTGCGACAAAATGTGAAGTTAGGCTTTCCTTCAATTCATCTCTTATCTCCTTGGAAAAAGAGTTCAATAAGGGACAGGTTTTACTCTGTGAATAGCAAGCAGTATTTAATTACAACAGACAGAATGGGAGCGAAGTTATTTACACTGCAGTTACCTGGACTCTCCAATGATAACTTCCACTTAATCGCTGTCTGCTTGGTAATGCAGACTTCTTGGAGAGAGCAATGAGGCTCTTGGTTCTTGCCATTTCTGCTTTTTATTTATATTTGTGGAAGACTTACTCAAGTTTTTTAGACCATTGTTTGTCATATGCAAAGTAGTAGGGTCCCTTTCCTTGACATGATTTACTTAGACAATTTGAAATAATGCGTATAAAGGCATAATTTAAATCAAAATATTTTCGTACTTACTATAAAACCAATTAGGAATGTTCACTTTGTTGTCATTTTTATTAGGAAAGAGAAAATATTTAATTCCAGTTCCAGAGATGACAGTTGAGTTTATGGACTGCAAAGTACGTTACTGTAAAATAAAACAAGCTTTTTCAAATTGATTCTAAATGTATGTGTGCTGGTTTGAAAGGAAGCATGCCCCCTAAGAAAAGCCATGTTTTAATATAAATCCCATTTCATAAAGGTAGAATAATCTCTATTCAATACTGTATGTTTAAAACTGTAATGAGATCATCTCCCTGGATGATGTGATTTAGTCAAGAATGGTTGTTAAACTGGATTAGGGGACGACATGTCTCCACCCATTTGGGTGGGTCTTGATTGGTTTACTGGAGTCCTATAAGAGAGGAAACATTTTGGAGGAAGAGATTCAGAGAGAGCAGAGAATGCTGCAGCACCACGAAGCAGAGAGTCCACCAGCCAGTGACCTTTGGAGATGAAGAAGGAAAACGCCTCCCAGGGAGCTTCATGAAACCAGAAGCCAGGAGAGAAAGCTAGCAGATGACGCCGTGTTTGCCATGTGTCCTTCCAGCCGAGAGAGAAGCCCTGACTGTTCGCCATGTGCCTTCTCACTTGAGAGAGAAACCCTGAACTTCATCGGCCTTCTTGAACCAAGGTATCTTTCCCTGGATGCCTTTGATTGGACATTTCTATAGACTTGCTGTAATTGGGACATTTTCTCGGCCTTAGAACTGTAAACCAGCAATTCATTAAATTCCCCCTTTTAAAAGCCATTCCATTTCTGGTATATTGCGTCTGGCAGCTAGCAAACTAGAACACTATGTCATGCTTATTTTATCAGGAAATATCAAAGAGGTAATATAAAAACGATTCATGAATTTTATCACAGTGGAAACTTAGTTTGGCAGGATTCTTCCCTGGCCATTAGGTAGGAATAGCAAATTGAAGAGGATTTCATGGGCTTGGGAAGAAGAATTAGAGCAGAAGAATTTCTCAATTACAATCATACTTTTATTTATCATTTAAACTCTCTATAATATGTATTTTGTAATTTCTCAAAAGAAAAAGGACATTTTAAAAATACAGCATACAACTAATTTGCATAATATAACTAAATGAATATGCTTTTAAATCAAGTAATATTACAAATAGTGTAAAATATAAATGCCAAAGAACAAAAATAAAGCAGCATGGAATCATATTTCCACCTTTTTCTTCCAGGTACAATGAGTACTTAGCTGAAAACTTAAATGTTTGCTAGTTCCCCTCTGCTTTGTACAATGTGTACGAAGGAGTTTAAAGCCTGCCATTAACAATTATATGCCTTAATGGTTTAATCTTTCATTAATTAGGCCCATATTTTAATTTCCTTGGTTTCTATAAATCCTGGAAAGCTAAAAGCAGAGAAGAAAATGAAGTAAATAAACACACAGAAGTTTGATAGCTTTTTAAAATCCAGATAAATACTTCATACTGCAGTGTCCAAGACGTGAGTAATATAGTGAAGTTCAAAATCTGCCTAGTAATGTTGAATTCGTCACTAAATTCACCATTTTAGCCAAATAACTTTAACATCGAGCCAGAAATGAGTGCTAATTTGAGGGCTAACATAGCAGAAAACTCTGTATGCATATGACAATCAAAGACACTTTGCAGAGGTGGGAAGTGGAAAGTGTAGGGAAAGAATATGGTGGAAATGAAGAAAAGCAGCAGACCTGCTAAAGACTTGCTGAACTGACTAGTCTGTCCAACTAACATTACAGCTTTGGCAATAAAGCCTAGGATGGGGCTTGGTATGTTAATAATTAAGTGAAAAGTTTCTCTCTGAGGTCTGGGAGAAAGATTTGTGGCTGAAATCTAAATCCTAAGAAATTCCTTTGAACCCTTAAATGTGCCCTAAGCACCAGGAGAGCATTTTAGATTATTTTGCTATCATTTTATCTCAAGTACGCGTGTTGATTCACAAATACTACCATTAACCAAATCTTAACTTTAATAATTTAAAAGAAACTCTCAGCATCTCTTAGTCGCTTCCTGGGAATCAAAGAATGAAGCTTTTCTCACCCATAGCATCCCAAGAGGGGAAATAATATTTCAACAGATATCTGTAGCTACTCAGGAGTATAGGATATTGGTGTTCTGACTATCTAACACTATGTAAGAATTCACCACAAACTTATTGGCTAAAAACAAAAACAATCATTTACTTTGCTCATGAAAATGAAACTTGGAATGAGCTAAGAGAGGGTCAGTCACGGTGGCTTAGAGAGAAGATACAATGGCGGTGCCTTAAATCAGCCGAAGGTCCATTCACTCACCTGTCTGGGGATTAATGCTAGCTGTTGGCTGGGGTCCTCAATAGGATCGTCAGCCTGGAAGTGAACATGTAGCCTCTCTGTGACTGCTTAGCTTCCTTACAATATGGTGGCTGGATTGGATGAGCTATATCTCAGGAGATAGTAGTGGGGCTGCCAGTTTCTTAAGTACTAGAACCAGAAACTGTCACAGCATCACTTATCCTGTCTCTATTAGTAAGTCAACTACAGAGCCCAAGATTGAAGGGAGAGGACATAGGCCTCAGTGTTCCATGGGTCAAGTGTGTATTAAGTGAAGGTTCTCTTGAGAAATAGAACCAACAGCAGATATCTGTAAATATGAGATTTATAAAGGAGTTTCACACAACTGTAGAAATGGAAGAGTCCCAAATCCATAGGGCAAGCTGTGAAGCCCTCAACTCTGATGAAGGGTCTGGATGAACTCCATAGGAGAGGCTCACTGGCTGAAGAAGAAGCAGTGAAAAGTCTCTCTTCTTCCTTAAAAGTCTTCAATCGATTGGATTGTCTCATTGTGGGGGGCATGTCTTAGATAATCAGACGTAATCAGCCACAGCTGTAATCAACTGACTGATGATTTAATACACTAGGCTTCTGGTTTACAAACCAGCCACAAAATGTCCTTGCAGCAACAGTCAGGCCAGCGCTTGCTTGACCAGACAACTGAGCATAATCACCTGGCCAAGCTGACAGCAGAACCTGACCGTCACAGTCCAGCCTTTGTCAACTTGGCAGTTATACACTTCACCTTGAAACATGCTTAACTTCCACATAGAACCCAATAACAGATACATGTTTCACCTAGCAGTACTCAACTCTCCTATGTACTATGTCTCTTCAGAATAGGCAGCAAGTCCTTATGTAACATTCACTCTAAAACTTCATATCCTATGACTTTAAATACTATAACATGAACAATACAACTTGTGCCATATGATAAGTGGAAAACAAGATATTTGCTTATGCACAAATCCAAGCATACTTATAACAAAACAGGGAGGAAATATTCATATAATTACAGTCCATGTTTCTGTAACTGGTCACATGGTCGTACTACATATTTATAACTACCTTCTTCTACTACCCAGTCCATGCTCCCTTTACCCTTATGAAGCACTTCAGCTGGCTGTGGTTCTTTGCTGGGTGCAGTGATCCAAACCTTCATTCCTGAAGTTTCTAGACCATTGGTAGTCCTCCTTGGATTTGGTTGTTGCAGTTTTCCATTGACTTTAATCACTGGGCATTCTTATACTAAGAGATACCCTAGGAAATCTCCTGTATTGTAGGAAAATTCTTCTGTACCTCTATTGTGTAGTTGCAGTCCTATTTCCCCTTGACAGTCAGGAGCAATCACCCCAGACAAAACAGTAATCCTTCTTCATGCTTGTTGAATAGTGGCATGAGAAGCCCAAAGTGGCCAGGTGGCAGTCTCAACTTCCAGTTCAATGGGATCATTATTGCGTTCCCAGGTAGGGGCATTACTCTGTTTGCAGCTAAGGCCACTAGACCAGCAGAGCTTAAGGTTTCAGAGACAGGAAGCAAAAATTTTCCTAGTGGATTACTAGGGGTGATAGTGACACCACTTGCATTTCCGCCCATTGATTCCTCAACCCATGAATCCTGGCTATGGGAGAAATAGCACCATAGAGCAGATGTTGATTCAGAGCATCCACAGGCCCCGGGAGAACACTGCCCAACTGTGCAAGGTATTGCCATCTAGTTGGCACCATAATTGAGTCTTCAAATCTTCTATAAACCCATGTGTCTCTGAATGATGGGGAACATGTTAAGACCAGAGAACTCCATGAGCATGTGCCAATTCCCACACTTCATTTGCTGTGAAGTGGGTTCGTTGATCAAAAGCAATGTAGGGTGGAATACCATGATGGTGGTTAAGGCATTCCATAAGTCCATGGATGATAGTTTTTGCAGAAGCTTTGTGTGCAGAGAAGGCAAACCCATATCTGAAGTACATGTCTATTCCAGTTAGAACAAATTGCTGCTCCTTCGTGATAGAAGTGGTCCAATGTAATCAACCTGCCATCTGGTAGCAGGCTGATTACCTCAGGAAATGGGGCCACATCAAGGATTAAATGTGGTTCTCTGCTGCTGGTAGATTGGGCACTCAACAGTGGCCATAGCCAGGTCAGCCTTGGTGAGTATAAGTCCATGTTGCTGAGCCCATGTATAACCTCCACCCCTACCGCCATGTGCATTTTGTTCATGAGATCATTGGGCAATGACAGGAGTGAATGAGGAAGGAGGATGACTTGTATCCATAGGATGGGTCAACTTATTCACTTGATCATTAAAACCTTCCTCTGTTGAAGGCACCCTCTGGTGAGCACTCACATGGGACACAAATATCATGTTTTTTGCCCACTCAGAAAGGTCTATCCATATGCCTCTTCTCCAGACCTCTTTCTCACTAATTATCCAATCATGCTCTTCCCGAGTCCCTGACCATCCAGCCAAACCATTAGCAACAGTCCATGAGTCAGTATACAAATGTACCTCTGACCAGTTTTCCTCCCAAGCAAAATGAATAAACAGGTGCACTGATCGAAGTTCTGCCCACTGGGAGGATTTTCCCTCACCACTGTCCTTTAAGGACATCCCAGAAAGGGGTTGTAGTGTTGCAGCTGTCCACTTCCAGGTGGTCCCTGTATATTATGTAGAACCATCTGTAAACCAAGCCTGAATTTTCTCTTCCTCAGTCAAGTGACTATATGGAGTTCCCCAAGAGGTCATAGCTCTGGTCTGGGAAAGAGAAGGTAGTGTGGCAGGAGTGGGGGCCATGCACATCCATGTAATTTGTTTGTGCCTTCAGGACCTGCTCAAGCCCTGTCTCTTATATACCTTTTCCATTTTATGATGAAATGCATGTGTGTACACCCAACATTATGGCTTGGTGGGTCAGACAACACCCAACTCATGATAGGCAACTCAGGTCTCATGATAAATTTGTGACCCATGGTTAAGCATTGTCTCTACTAAGGCCCAGTAGCAGGCTAAAAGCTGTTTCTCGAAAGAAGCATAGTTATCTGCAGTAGATGGTAAGGCTTTACTCCAAAATCCTAAGGGTCTGTATTATGAGTTTCCCATAGGGGCTTGCCGAAAGCTCCAGACAAGCATCCTTATTTGCTACTGATACTTCCAGCACCATTGGATCTGCTGGATCATATGGCCCAAGTGTCACAGCAACTTTCACAGCAACCAGGACATGTCACAGAACCTCCTTTTGCTCCAGTTCCCACTCAAAACTAACAGCTTTTCTGGTCACTCAGTAAATGGGCTGCAGTAGCACACTGAAATGAGGAATATGTTGTCTCCAAAATCCAAAGAGACCAACTAAGTGTTGTGCCTCTTTTTTGGTCATAGGAGGAGCCAGTTGCCAACAGCTTATACTTCACCATAGAAGGGATATCAGGGACATGCCCACACCACTGGACCCCTAAAAATTCCACTGAGATGAAGGCCCCTGTATTTTTGTTGGATTTATCTCTCATCTCCTGACATGCAAATCCCTTATCGATATGTCTACAGTCGTTTCTATTTCTTGTTCACTAGTTCCAATTAGCATGATATCATCAATATAATGGACCAGTGTCATGCCTTGTGGAAGGGAGAAATGGTCAAGGTCCTCATGGACAAGACTGTAATATAGGAATGGAAAGTTGATATACCCCTGAGGTGGAAACGGTATACTGCTGGCCTTGCCAGCTGAATGCAAACTGTTTCTGGCAGTCCTTATTGAAAGCTATTGAGAAAAAAGCATTTGCCAGATCCATAGCTACATATCAGGTACATGGCAATGTGTTGATTTGCTCAAGCAATGATACCACATCTGGAACAGCAGCTAAAATTGGAGTCACCACCTAGTTAAATTTATTATAATCCACTGTCATCATCTAAGACCCATCCGTTTTCTGCACAGGCCAAACAGGAGCACTGAGTAGGGACGTGGTGGGAATCACCACCTCTGCATTCTTCAAATTCTTATGAGTGGCACTAATCTCTGCAATCACTCCAGGAATCCAGTATTGCTTCTGATTCACTATTTTGCTAGCTAGGGGCAGTTAGGTTTCCATTTGACCTTTGCTACTATAATAACCCTCACTCCACAAGTCAGAAAATCAATGTGGGGATTCTATCAGTTGCTGAGTATGTTAATTTCAATTATGTATTCTGGAACTGGGGAAATGACCACAGAATGGGTTCAGGGACCTACTGGACCCACTGTGAGATGGACCTGAGCCAAAACTCCATTGATCACCTGACTGCCATAAGCCGCTACTCTAATTGGTGGTCCAGAGTGACATTTTTGGTCTCCTGGAATTAGTGTTACTGTTGAGCCAGTGCCTAATAATCCCTGAAATATCTGATGATTTCTTTTTCCCTTGTGCACAGTCACCCTGGTAAAAGGCCGTGGGTCTCCACGGGGATGGCTGGGAGGAAGGTTAACAGTGTAAATTTTGGACTGTATGAACTGGTCCTTCCCCAACGGTACTTGGCTCTCCCCTCATTCAAGAAGGGGCTCTGGGTCTATAAACTACCTCAAGTCTGGGAATTAATTAAGGGGCATGACTCTCTGTTTTTGTAATTCAGGTTAGACTTCTGTTCACTTAACTATATAATTCTGCTTATACAGCTCAAATAAAAATTTAGTAGACTGCCCATGTAGTTTACTTCTTGGCACCCCATGATCTACTAGGCAACACCACAATTCTCTTTGAGTCAGATTATTTTGACTGCTGCTTTGAGTCTGCTGTCTATTATGGTGGCCACACTCACTTTGTCTAAGACAATTAACTGTTGCCGTATATCTTCTGCTAACTTGGGATTCAGTCATTCCCATTTTGTTTAAGGATTCCAGCTCAGTGACAACAGTTTCCAAAGAAATATCTGACCTACAGAGAAGAGCAACTTCAGAGCTCTTCAAGGATGATGGAGCAAGTCTCACAAATTTATTTCTCAAGGTTTTGGTGAAAAATGTGTTCTCTGGACATTTACATGGAAGACATGGATTCCATCATAAATCCACTCTAACATTTCAATCCCTCTAAATCCTAGATCCCCTCATCTACATTATACTAGAGCAGTTTTGGCATTTTGACCTCAGGTAATATCAGCCACCTTTTGATCCATGTTTCAGTAACCATCTAACCAAAATATGAATGTTCTTTCTAACCCTTCAAGATTGAATGCAGAATCTCTGCTTAGTGACTCCATATCAACAAATTCAGCTTGATCCAACTTTACATTCCTTCTGCAATTATTTCACACCCTTAATATCCATTCCCACACTTATTTCCCTGACTTCTGTCTATATGGATTGGAAAACTCATGCAGTTCTTTTGGAGTATAGCATGCCTCTTCATGGGCCACACTTTGTACCTCATCTTTCAGGGCTTGTTAGAACTTTAATCTAATTCTTTTCATGACCCACCCCCACCACTCCTCTTTTCTTCATGACCTATAACTAGACCAAAGTCTTGAAGAAAAGAGGAGTGGTTGAGGTAGGTCAGGAAAAGAATTAGAAGTGCCTTTCAAGCCAATAACCTCAGGGCATTCCATTGCAGTTTCATCTGGTTAAACAGGATTAGTCACTCCAGAGAGAGGAGTGAGGACTGTTTCCTCAGAGGAGGTGGTTACAAGATTAATAGGCACTGAAGGGTTAATCTCATCAGGAGGTTGGATGGTAGACTCCTCTGGGCAGACTGGAGGCCAGGAAGCTGTTTCCTCAGTGCAGCCCATTACAGGTCTATCTAGTGAAGATTGGATCCCACCTACCAATCGCCATCATTATCAAGCCATATATCGCATGTTTCAGGATCCCATTCTTACTTTAACAGCAGTATGTGGTGCAAATTGAGATTTTAGCTTATGTTGTAAATCTACTTGCAGAATGAGTCTCTGTGTTTGGTTTTCAGAGATCGTAAGTCTGCAACCACAGGAAATAAGATTTTCTTTCAGGGCACACACGGAAACTTTTATATTGTTGAAATGACACTTGAGGTACAAAATTTGAAGCATTCAGTTTATCTCTTTCCCTCATTACTGTATCCAGCCCATCTAATAACAACCACCAACATTATTATACTTCTTAATTCTACAAAACTCCATATAGGTGTCAAAAGCACTCTCACCCAGAGCCTTGCCTCATATAAACATGCAATTAGCAGAATCTAATGGGATATTTTGCATATCTTTCTTGCCAACTCACCCCCTAGACTGTCAGTGTCATCTTGATATTGGAAACAGAGTCATTTGTGCCTTTGAGTCTAATCAGAGCAGAAAAACAACTGTAAAATCTCATCGTTAAGATTCTGTTTCTCAAGAACCACTCCCAGTACCCAGCTATATCATTTAGGGTCCTCTAAACAAACAGGAGATATCTGTAAATATGAAATAAAGGTGTCTCTCACAACGATGGGAATGGAAGAGGCCAAAATCCGTAGGGCAGGCTGTGAAGCTGGTGGCTTCGAAGAAGGGTCTGGATGAAAATGTCTCTCATCTTCCTTCAGCTGATTGGATTAGCTCATCATGGGCAGCTCACCTTAGTTGATCACAGATGTAATCAACCACAGATGCAATCAACTGACTAATGATTTAATACACCAGCCTTTTGGTTTATCAACCAGCCACGAAATATTCTTGCCTCAATGGTCAGGCCAGTGCTTGCCTGACCAGACAACTGGGCATGATCACTTGGTCAAGTTGGCACCAGAACCTAACCATCATGGAGTGTCAAAGAATTCTGTGGCCATTATTTTCAGGCCACCAGAGATAGCAATCCTGTTCCCCTGCCCTCAAGGCTTAAGTGGACTTTCTCCGGGAGAATCTAAAATTCTCCCCTAAGCTATACAGTAAATTTTTCAGATGTGAAATAATATTCAGATTATTTTAATACTTAAATAGTTTAGAGACCAGAGTTAGAGGTCACTATTATACCCATTTCACATTATTGGGACCTTATAACAGTTTAGGTTATCAAGATATTAGGTGAAATACTAATTGCAATATTCGTAAGTAAGTAAATCTATTGTTCAAGATGCATTATCTGGCTGTCATGATATTTGAGTTTAAAATAGTAATCATAAGGTCATATTATGAAGTATCAGGGCACTGTGTGGGTTTTTCCTACTGCTGCTGTAACAAATTGCCTGAAATAGTTGCTTAAAAGAACATATATTTATTATCTTTAAATTCTTGGGAGAGTTTAGAATAGTAACCATAAGGTCATATTAGGAAGTATCTGGGCACTGTAAGTTTCCTACTGCTGCTGCAACAAACTGCTTGAAACAGTTGCTTAAAAGAACATAGATTTATTATCTTTAAATTCTTGGGGTCGGAAGTCCAAAATCAGTCTCACCAGGTTAAAGTCAAGGTGTTGGCTGGGCTGATAGAAGAAAATCCATTTTCTTGCCATTCTAGCTTCTAGCAGAACCATGCCTTCCTTGGCTTATGGCCCCTTTTTTGAAATTGTATCACACTGACTTCTGCTTTCATGGACAAATATTTTTCTCACTCTGACTTTCCTCCCTTCTTCTTTCACTCATAAGTATACTATGATTACATTAAATCCGCCCAAATAATCTATAATGATTTTCCTGTCTCAAAATCCTTAACTCAATCCTGCAAATTCCCTTTTACCATGTGAGGTAGCATATTCATAACTTCAGGGATTAGAATGGGGACATCGTTGGGAGGTGAGGGTGTGCTTAATTCTGTCTAGCAAAGACATAACCCATCGTATGAGAGAGATTTTTCATAGGAGGCTTGTTTTAGAAGCATACCCTAAAATATGTCTTGGCATGAACTACTTTCCCCAGACTTTGGAAAATTATCAGGAATGCCTGCCGACTAGCCAAGAAAATAGAAGGCCCAAGGAGTAGCCAGTGAGCTCACAGGATATTGTTAGCTGAACTCACAATACGGGAAAATAATTGTGAAGTGTTGTTCCGCAGCACTATCTTTTGCATGTTTTCAGAAAAAGCAGAGAATCATTTGGGGGTTCAGACACTGTGGTCAGTGGCGTCATAGACAAAGGCTTTCTCTGATAACTCTTCACTATGTATGATTGTCTACCAGAAGGCAAAATCTAGATTTGTGGGAAGCTAAGCCATTCATGTAAGTGTAATACATTCATGTATCTATATTAGGTACTAATATATTAATCTAGGATCTTAAATTTAATTAACTAATTCTATTTGTACTGAATCTGACCGGACAAGTTAAAATTTTATTTAACCCTGAATATTTTTCTTTATAATAATAAAAATGATGAGTTTTTTTATTTCTCAGGTTGCTCTTGTGTCCTAATTGCACCAAAATCAGTCATTATTGCTTTTTTCTGCATCCCAGGCTCAAAAACTTATGTTGACCATACTCTTTCATTAGAGGCACATCACTGACTTCACAATTATTTATTGATTTCTTATTTTGTACCAGGCACTCTTTTAGGCACTTGGGGTACACCAGTGAACAAAACCAAAGAACCCAGCCTCCTGAAAGTAATACTCTAGAAGGGGGAGACAGACAATAAATAATAAATTTATTCTAAATTTATATTTATATTATGCATTTATTTTATGTATGTTTTTAATAAATACATTTATTATAATAAATCCATAACAAAAAAGAAGCCCATAAATTACATATCATGCGCTAGTTATTGTTTGCCCCACTCCCCAAACCCGTTCTCTGCCTTGCTCCCATCGCTACTGGGTTCTTCAAAGAGAACCAAGGCTCCCTTGTCAGCTGGCTTTCCATTGAGTTGGACCAATATAAGGTAGAAGTCATGCTATTTCTCCCTCACTTCCTCTCTTTTTTGGGACTGCAGTTCTGGCAATGGCCATCTCCCTACCTAGCTAAACTTCCTCTAATATGCCTTCGTCTTCCAAGACTCCAGCTCTTAATAGCTCCATTTCCTCTCTCTGCTGCTTTGGGTCTCTGGGTGCCTCAATATTTGTTGTCATTCCCCTTGACCTTAACTACATCTCTATAACTAGTCCTTTTAGAGACATCTCTTGAGTTCTTTTCTGTCGCCTAAGGTGAGTTCAAGGATTTTAGGGTTGATCACGAGGGGAAAGGGAGGGGAAGAGTCAGCAAGGGGCCAAGAGCTTCTCCTGTGGCTTATGAATCTGTGGTTTCTTGATTTGGCACTCACTCACTGACGCTCTTTAACTCTTCCTTTAACTTTTTTCTCTAACTCACCCAGTTTCTGCAGCCCCTTTAAATCTTTTCAGTAGTTTTGAAGATTATTGTGTTGAAGATTCCTCAGCTGCTTTTGACTGAGGCAGCTTGGAAAAATGGTTGCCCTTGATCTGGCTCTCAGGGATCTACTGTAGCTGGTCAAAAGCAGTGATCAGGAATCAGACCCCACACCCACAGAGTTTGCAAGTCTAGGTCCTCATATCCCACTGTGGCACCAGCAAGCTGCATCAGAAGCCTGGGCTTCAGTTCCCAGTGCTGCCTGCCACATGGCTGGGAGGTGGAGGACAGTAACCACTGCTTCGAAGATGGCATTGGCTGGTATTTAATGCAGTTTAACAACATTTTCCTCCCACTCTTCCTTGGACATTTCACAGTGTTCCACTAGCCTCCAGAGCTTCAAAATAGTCAATTCAGGATGGGCAACAGTGGCTCAGTGGCAGAGTTCTCACCTGTCACGCCAGAGACCCAGGTTTGATTCCCAGTACCTGCCCATGTTAAAAAAAAAAGGTGATTCAAACGGCTTCTCCTGTTTAGTACTTGTTTGATTGGAAGGACTGATTCCTGGAGCTTCCTACTCTGCCATGTTCCCACAGTCCTCTCTGCCCCCTTGCCAGATTGTGGTTATATTTTGAATTTTGTCTCTTCCTTTCCACTGCCTTGCCAGCCAGCCAGAAGGGGCATTCAGAAATCAAATTGTGCTTTAGAAAAGATAGAATAGTCTGTTACTTGAATGCCTGAGTTTATAGACTTACTTCTTCGTACTTCATGTTACTAACCATTGTGTTGATGGTACTCAAGGGTCTCTGCCATGATGCCGGTAAGTCCAATGCTTCTGAATTGGGCCACAACCGAGCAATCTTCAACGTGTTACAGTGGGCAGTAGCCACTTCCACAGTGAGAATGCGTAACTGGAGGAATCTAGATTAATGATACAATAATAATTAATTATGTGAATGACACAGAAGAGCAGAAATTCCTCTCAACTCTCAAACTTTTAAATGTCCCATTGCTCCCAGCTAGGACTGTGGTTTTACTCTTTTCCCCTGTTCTTTATACCACAATACTCATTTTCTCAGCTCTCCAGACTCTTCCAGGTATATCCTGGGAGGTTATTCTTCTAAACAATCTGGGTCTTACTCTAGCTTCTCTTAACTCTAATTTTGAGTTTTGCTTGTCTGGTATATTCTGAAGTCAGCAGCAGTCAGCAATTTCTGTAGACCAGGGAGGAAGAGTTATCAATTATTTCCTTTCTAAATTCTTCCCTTTCTTCCTTAAGCCACAATATCTATTCTGACCCCTCTTGCTCTTTCTTTGCAGAAGCATTAGTAAACTTTACACTCTGAAACTCTCTCACAAAACTTGGCTCACCTTCCCTCTCTGACAGTCAGCTCATCATTTCTTCCCAAAACTAATATGAAAACTTATAATTATACACTTATAATTACCATGGTTACATAAGTGTTCTATGGTACAGCTCTTCCTGAACAAAGTATCTGTGCTTGATAAAAACATAACAATAAAGTTACTTTTCCTCTTGGAGTTGTCCTTTTGGGTTTTCCTTCACCTGGGCAGCATATATGTCAAATTGTTACTCCTAGATTTTTGTTTACTTGTGAATTCTTACCAGCGTTTTGCTTTTATGCTATACCACAGTGTCAGACTCTGGCAGATTTCTCAAATACCATTCACTTGGCTTACTTTATCTTTCTCTTTCATTAATCAATAACCCAAACAACCTCTTTGCTCGAAGCACTCAGCACATAGAAGCAGATGATTAACAATAATAGCCATTTGATAATAAAAAGGCTAATGTAGTTCTAGTTTTTATTGAGGTAAGATATGTTGCTTAGAGACACAGAAATAGTGATAATGAAACTGGAGTTAAGAAGAGGCAAAAGGTAATATGAAGTTGTGTGGGGGGATGGGGGGATGCTATAAAGGGAGAACCTAAACTTGGTCTTTGACCCTCCTTACTTTTCTCTTTCTGGCTGTCTCTCTCATGTATACAATCAGTCCCTCTTTAGCTACAGTCTCTCATCAGACAACTATCTACCATGGGACTTTATTCTAGAAGGTATTATGGGTAGCAACAAACATCTAGCAATTGTCCAGATCATTATTTCTCTTTATAAAATTACCTACTTACCTATTAAGTGCTTTTCAGTGAACTTGCCTCAATCCAGCTGGCCAAAATATTTCCACTGTGACTTATTTTTATTCAATAGCTTCTCCCTCTTTTCATTTTCTGTGGTTTAATATCATTGATTACTTGGTGAATAATTCATATCATAGATAATATTGGTATTTCTGAGACGCATTTGATCTTTTCCAATATTTATAAGCTTTAGAATAGTAATGGCAAATGCAAGGTTTTTATTAATGAACAAGGGAATTTGAAATACCAAAACCAACTGTATCATTAAAACTTCGGAGTTCTTTTTTCCCTGAGTGTGATTTAATTGTATATCATCATCAGCCTCTGAGCAATGAAAGGATTATTGGTCTGTTCTGATGAGTGAGCCCCGGAGCACAGTTGGGGGAGAAACACCAATGACAGGGATTTAGTGATAATCTCCTTGGGTAAAGGACAGAGCAAAGAAATTGGCAGGTGTCTACAATTAATTCCAAAGCTTTCATACAAGATAGAATTGAATTTCAAATCTCTTGCTCAGAGGAGTCAACAACAACGTGACACCCATCAATAATGTATATCTAAAAATCCTCATAGCATATCCAAAGGAGTGCCAGTTTGGAAATGAAGATGGATTCTCATTTTGTCTCTAACATTTGCTTAATGTGACTTTTAAATTTTCTGTGCATCAACATCCTCATTTCTAAAAAAATATTGCTTACTATTTTATGAGACTAATACATTCACTGTGAACTCATTGTAAGGCAACTGGTTATTTTAATGTTTTTATAAGTAATTAGCACATCTTCGATTCCATTATTCCTTATAAAAATGCCCAAATAATTTGTTCTTGCTGGGCATTCTTCTACAACTGTATTTTTCCTTATTTTACATAAAAGTCTAGCATCTTTATGCTCAGTCAGATTGTGGAAATTCAGAGATAACAATTATTTTAAATTACACCCAGCAAAGTTGTTTTATTTGCAGAAGAATGAGTTATATAACTAGTAGAAGACATACTCTGTGACTGCTAAATAACAGTTGTATTCATTGGAAGTCATTATTGCATTAGTATCACTCTGCCAATTTGTATGTTAAGGAGCAATATGCAAGTACAACAGAAAAAATAATTTTTCCTTCCAACTAATATGATCCACACATGTTGGCTGAATTTCTTAATTCTTTGGATGATAAAGTTGCAAAACAAATATACCTGGATGATGTGTATTTTTGCTTTACAGGTATAAATAAAATCTCTTATTGGTAGGTAAGTTCTGCCCTACCAGACATATCACTGGAGCCTCTAGTTATTCAATACACTAGTCTAGAAAAGTTTTTTGTACCCTAGTCATCTTAGTTATGAATATATGACAACGAATGAATTAGTGTTACACATGATGTATTTGACAACAATTTCATAACGCAAATTTAAATAATTTTCCTTGATCGCTGTCAGAAAAGCAATATGCTCCCACTTTTTAACTGATGTTTCCATTTTACTATGAGTGAATTAAATTGGTTGATTACCATACTCTAGTACACTACTCTAATTCTTTAGTATGTTTGGGTTCTACAATCTATGGCAGAAAAAAGTAACTAAAATAAAATATAAGTTAATTTCCAACTCATGTAAAGTAAATCTGGAGGGAGGGGCGCACAACTTATGGAAACGCGTCACACCTTCAGAAACCCAAGTTCCTTACAATCTTCTGGAGGGCAACCCTCATTCACGTGTTCCAACATGGCTGCTAGGGCTCCCTTTTTCTAAATGGGCATTCCAAGCAGTAAGATGAAGGCAAAAAAGAAGAAGGATGCAGCATTCTCTTGTGGGAGATTTCTCAGAACTCCTCACACAACATTCCTGCAAATATCTCATCAGTGAGAACTTATTCACAGAGCCCTATGTCTAGTCGCAAGCAAAGAAGGGAATTGTAGACTTTTCTTAGGTATCAATATGTCAGGGTAAAAACAAAGATTCTATTACTAAAGAGAAAGAGAGAGAATAGTCATTCTCTAGTAATTACTGTGACTGTGCCATTGGGCGTGCTTCCAGATGAAGTCATTAAAAAATTTTTTTTCGTAAAGAAATAGGTATTCCTGGTCACACTCCACAACCTTGCAACACACATTATATTTGTACAAATATCCACTGATATGCTTGTCCATTTAAATATTGATCTCTCATAAAGCTGTTCCTCAGCTAAAAACAATGTGCCTGATAAAAGAGCTTATTTAAATAAAAAGTAATAATTTTAAGTATTCTCCTGGTATAGAATACAGGCATTCACATATAAGTTCTAAAATATAGTGTTTCTGGGTGGGACACGGTGGCTCAGCAGGCAGAGTTCTTACCTACCATGCTGGAGACTGGGGTTCGATTCCCTAGTGCCTGCCCATGCAAAAAGAAAAAAAAAAATCTGGTGTTTCTAAAAAATTCAGTCAATAGAATGGGTATAAAGAAAAAGGTAAAAATTTACTGATAAGGGGAAAAAATGCATCTACTTCTTACTATGTAATACACTAGGGATATCATTATTTTTGTGAGTTAAATCTGTGTCATAAATATTAAATTCAAAATCAGACATTTTGTCATCATGCCCAAAATATTTTTACCATTGACTAAATTGCCACTCAAATATTGAGCATCTAAAGAAGAGATATGCATACAAATGAAATAGCTCTAAACTACAAGATACAATATTCCCTAAGACTTAAAACATTTGATGTGGCAACGAGCTGTCTTTTTTTTTTTTTTGCATGGACAGGCACCGGGAAATGAACTCGGGTCTCCGGCATTTGTCTGCTGAGCCACCGTGGCCCACAAGCTGTCTTTTTAATGTAGCAAACATATTACCCTTTAAGCACGAATGGCTATATATTGAAAGGACAAAGGAACAGAAAGTACTTTTACAATAGAGACTTGAAATAACAGAGCATGATTTCTTATTTAGTATCACTTATTCAAGAGTCCTAGAGATTTTATAAGCATATGGAGCAGAGGTCAACAAACTTTGTAAAGGGACATATAATCTATATTTTAGGGTTTGCAGACCTATATAGTCTCAATTGCATATTCCTCCTTTGTTTGTTTGTTTTCAGTCCTTTAAAAATGTAAAACAGGTTCAAACCAGATTTGACATCTAGGCTATAGTTTGCCAACCCCTGCGTGGAGCAGTAATTATTCCTTGCATAGGATAGTGATTCTTCTTGCATTAGAAGCAATTGCAAAAAAACTAATCTTCTTGACCTAGGTGAAGAGGTAAAGAGAAAAGAAAACTAATACTCACCATCTGACCAGAAGGGGATGAAGCTAAAATATTAAACCATATTGATTGACATTGAAGGCAACAAAAGACCACTTGCTTCTACATTATTAGGAGTCCTGCTCTGGAAAATTCAACTTAGTTCTAGTTCAAACACAATAGCTTTCTTCAAATGCCAATTCTTCCCCAGGTTTATTCCCTGGGCAAAAATAGTGCCAATCTCCTGTTACACATAGAGACAGACTCAAACATGGGAAATTAAACTATTTATTCTAAGTGGGGTAAGTTTTAAGCAAATGGAGATATAACAGAACTAGAGAGGAGCTCAGTTATATGACTTTGTTGTTCTTCCTACTTTGAACCTACCTTCTCAGAATATTGTATGATTTTCTTAGTAAATCGAATATTATTGAAAGACATATTTGATTTCACAAGGCCTTTAAAGATGACATTTTATTGCACTCTCTCAATTTATTATCATGCATGTTTCCATAATTTTTTTTCAGTGATTGATTCGGAAATGCAAGCAGCTTCTGTGGAACAATCAAATTTAAATGCCTTAAACTGTCTAAATAAAAAAAAATAATGCAGTGTCAACCTCTTTTATTTTCCTTTATTCAATTTTCTGTGAAATCAATCACTTAGTTCAAATTTTCAGATTTCTCAAACTTTAAAAATCGAAAGGGTCCCATTTACCTTCAGATTAAATGTTATCCAAACCATATGCTCTCTG
The DNA here is from genome assembly GCF_023851605.1 of Tamandua tetradactyla. Lineage (NCBI taxonomy): Eukaryota > Metazoa > Chordata > Mammalia > Pilosa > Myrmecophagidae > Tamandua > Tamandua tetradactyla. The sequence continues at coordinate 47,784,203 of NC_135331.1, forward strand.
AAAAATTTGTCCTCAAAATTTTGATCTATCCATAAGAGTAAATTTCTCAGATTCAAAGCCCTTGAAAGGCTTTTATTTAGAGAATGTCTGTGACAAACATCAGTTTCCAAAGGTAATTGTTCAATTGTAATGCAACGTTATTTTAATTATTGTTAAATTCACTGTGGCTGGAATTACATTAGAAAATTACATGCCCATTTAATCCAAAAGCTCATAACTATGGACATTATTTTTATTACTTTTGCACTATAGCCATCCTGGTGCATGGTAATTAATCATGAATATAAAGCCCAATCATGAAGTCATTATATTTCTCATAGTCACTCTGCGGTCTCCACTGTGCATCCAGCACTCTAGCTGAGACTTGAAGCTGACAACACCAAACAAGACTTCGCAGGAAAGAAAATCAGAAATACAACGCCGTGACTTCAATTATTCCTCTTGAAAGTAATCTGTCTTTAGCTTATGCGGGAAAATCCCCCAAAGCTAATTAACTAGTCCCAGAAGTAAATGTCAAGAACTTTAAAGTAGGATGGTTCATAGTGTTTTTCTCCTCTGGAGGCCAAATGCTTCGCTTCAAAAAATAGGTAGCAGGCACACAGGCATAAATCTGATCATTAATAAAGGACAGAGCAGCAGGAAGCTTATTGATATTCTGCTGTTTTTATTTTCTCCAAACTGCAGGCTTGACAGCCAGTTTTCCTGAGCATTGATGGCTTACACAAAAGATGAACTTGAAACATATTCAGCTCTTGATGGAGGAGAAAAAAGTGATAAACTAAGAAAGGCTGGGCTTGCATGCTAATACAGAATGAAGCCCACGGCAATGAGTTTCAATCTGATTATTAAATTACAAGTGCTGATAAAGGACTTACTTACTTCAGACTGATTTCCTTCCCAGGGGTTGATCTTGGGAGGGGTGAGCTTTTGGATGAGTGTCCTGAGAATGGCAGCAATATATATGGTATGATCAAGGTGATTGAATGGGTTCAAGCTGGACATCCGTCATATGAGATAGGTGAGTCTTTTTTTTTTATTACTATAAACAACGAACGGACATACCAACATTCTTGACATATAATCATTCTTTTCCTCTTTTTTAATTCATTGATTGATTGATTTTTATTAGAGCTGTTGTGGGTTTACAGAACAATCATGCATAAAATACAGGATGCCCATATACCACGCTACTTTCATTGGCGTGGTACTTTGAGTGTGTGTGTGTGTTTGTTGGCTGGAGAGAGAGGCCACATCTGAGCAACAAAAGAGGCTCTCTTGGGGGTGACTCTTAGGCCTAAATTTTAGGTAGACTCGACCTATCCTTTGTAGGGTTAAGTTTCATATGAACAAACCTCAAGACTGGGGGCTCAGCTTATAACTTTGGTTGTCCACACTGCTTGTGAGACTATCAAGAATTCAGCTTGGGGAAGTTGAATTTCTCCTCATTCTCATTTTTTTACAATCAGTTAAAGCACACTTTTATAATTGTACTATTAACTATATAGACTATGGTTTAACTTAAGGCTCAGTGTTTTGTGCAATTCTGTGGATTTAAAAAAATTGCTATTCTAGTAACATATATGCAGCCTGACATTTCCCCTTTAACCATATTCAAATATTTAATTCATTACTGTCAACTGCATCCTCAATGTTGTGCTATCATCACTGCTATCCATTACAAAATATTCTATAGTTTCAAATAGAAACTCTGTACATTATAAGCTTTAATTCCCTATTTCCTACCAGCATTTTTATTGGGTACAAGTATAAAGTGATTTGATTCAATGCTTTGTTTCCCATTTGATGTTATGTTACTCACTGGAGCAATTACAGCATAATGTTCTAGTTTGCTAGCTCCCAGAATGCAATATACCAGAAACAGAATGCTTTTAAAAAGGGAAATTTAATAAGTTGCTAGTTTACAGTTCTAAGGCTGAGAAAATGTCCTAATTAAAGCAAATCTATAGAAATGTCCAATCTAAGACATCCAGGGAAAGATACCTTGGTTCAAGAAGGCCGATGAAGTTCAGGGTTTCTCTCTTAAGTGAGAAGGCACATGGTGAACACAGTCAGGGCTTCTCTCTTATCTGGAAAGGCACATGATGAAAACGGTCAGGGTTCCTCTCTCATCTGGAAGGGCACACAGTGAACACAGTCAGGGTTCCTCTCTCAACTGGAAGGACACATGGTGAACATGGTATCATCTGCTAGCTTCTTCTCCTGGCTTCCTGTTTCATGAAGCTCCCCAGGAGTCATTTTCCTTCTTTATTTCCAAAGGTTGCTGACTGGTGGACTCCGCTTCTTGTGGCTATGTCATTCTGCTCTGCTCTCTCTGAACCTCCCATTCTCCAAAATGTTCCCTCTTTTATAGGACTCCAGAAACTAATCAGGACCCACCTGAATGGGTGGAGACATGTCATCACCTAATCCAGTTTAATAGCCACTCTTGATTAAATCACATCTCCAGGGAGATGATCTGATTACAGTTTCAAACATACAGTATTGAATAGGGATTATTCTGCCTTTATGAAATGGAATTTTGATTAAAACATGGCTTTTCTAGGGTCCATACATCCTTTCAAACCAGCACACATAATATAATGTTGATGTCACCAGAATGGCAGAGTGTATTTGCCACATTCTGGATATTTTTAAAACAAGTATAGAATAATCTCAACTACTGAAAAACAGGCATAAAATTATCAGTGTACATTAGAAATCTATTTGTGATATTTTTAGATTATCACAAAATATAAACAATTTGTGATATTTTTAGATTAACAATCACAAAAATAATCAGAAATTGTTAAAAACAGAGAGGGATTCTTCCCCCTTTGTACTCTTAACTAACATGTAGCAGTCTTTGTGCTTCATTCATCAAAACATGTCTTTAGAAGAAATAATTTAACCGTTACAAATATAATTGTAATAATTCTTTTTTAAACTTTTTAAATTGTCTAGTATAACATATATACCAAAGAAAGAAATAAAAAAGCAATAGTTTTCAAAGCATTCTTCAACAAGTAGTTACAGGACAGATCCCAGAGTTCATCATGGGCTATCATGTCATCCTCTCAGATTTTTCCTTCTAGCTGATCCAGAATATAGAAGGCTAAAAAAATATATTTAAGCCCTCTAGCATACAATCATTCCTGACATATGAATGTTCTTGACATGGTTACAATCAATGGCTCACAATATCATCACACAATTGTGTATTCATCATCACGATCTTTCTTTTTTTCAACATTTGCATCTCTACCCCAAAATAAAGAAAAAAGAAAAAAACTCATACATGCCAAACCCCTTACCCCTCCCTTTCATTGATCACTAGTATTTCATTCTATTCAATTTATTTTAACGTTTGTTCCCCCATTATTTATTTATTTTTAATCAATATTTTTTACTCATCTATCCATACCATAGATAAAAGGAGCATCAGAACAAGGTTTTCACAATCACACAGTCATGTTGTGAAGTCTATATCATTATACCATCATCTTCAAGAAACATGGCTACTAGAACACAGTGCTATAGTTTCAGGCATTTCCCTCTAGCCTCTCTAATACACCTTAAATTTAAAAGGGGATATCTATATAATGAATAAGAATAACCTCCAGGATAACTTCTTGACTCTGTTTGAAATCTCTCAGCCACTGACACTTAATTTTGTCTCATTTCTCTCTTCCCCCCTTTTGGTTGAGAAGGTTTTCTCAATCCCTTGATACTGAGTCCCAGCTTATTCTAGGATTTCTGTACCAAGTTGCTAGGTTGGTTTACACCCCTGGGAGTCATGTCCCACCTAGAGAGAGTGAGGACAGTGAGTTTGCTTGCCATGTTGGATAGCCAGATTTTGACATATCTCTCTGCTTCTACTTTCTGTCCCCTCCACTACATCTTAATTTAGATGCAATTATCTCAGTTCCTTCCCATATTCCCTTCCTTGGCATTCAAAGCCTTCTTCAATTTAACCAGTCTGTTCTAGAGATAGCGTGGGCATCTGGAAACCCACTGGGCTAAGAGACAGGAGTGAGGAGTTTGAATCCTAGCTTGGCCACTAATTACTCTGGGACATTAAAGGAAACAATTAGATTTTCTCTGGACCTCAGTTTTCTCATTTTCAAAATGATCTTGATAACGGTTATGTTTCTTTCAGGTTCATAAATTTTGAGTGGGCATTTCAAGCTGCCTCCCACACTGCAGACCACCATTTTAAAAGCTACACTCTGGCCATAGTGTGTGTTCACCAGCCCCCAGCAGACCCCAGACTCAAGGGCCATTTAAGATCATTTTCTTCTGTAAGTGTGTCTTGCAAATCCTTCCATTCTGTCTTAATTTGATGGCTGTCATGGCAGATACCACACAGTGGGTTGTATTAATAACAGGAATTTACTGGCTCACATTTTTAAGGCTAGACATCCAAAATCAAGCCATGCTTTCTCTCAAAATCTTTAGTAATCTGGCACTGGTTGACCACAGTCCCAGGAGAAGCAGAGGAACTAAGGCTACCCAGAAAAGTATAAGGACCAAGCCATGTTTCAAGAAGTCAACCATGGGACCTCTACTCTGCGACAACCAGCTGGCCTGGAACACTATGCACACTTCTCTCCACATCGCCAAACACACAAAGAAGTTGCAGGGAAAACCCTATTAACTAGAGCAAAGGGTTGATAAACAGGCACTGTAAGGTAAGAGAGGAGGAAAAGAGCAGCAAAACTTGGTAACAGAAAAAGCATTTACTAAAACAACTAACAAGCAGATGAGAATTGTGATCATATCTCATCATGAAATTTATTAACAGCATAATGAAACAGTTGCCTTCATGAAAGGACACAAAGCAAAAATGGAAGAACTCAGAAAAAGATGACAAGACTATAGAAGATGAAATATGACCTGACAGATTTCAGGAAAAAAAAAATTATCACAGGGATGAAGACAAAATTAGGAGAGCACAGTGGTTAGAATGCCCGCCTTCCATGCCCAAGGCTGGGGTTTGATTCCTGGACCACGCACCCCACACACAAAAAAGAAAATAAAGTAGGAGAGCAAAGAGAAAAGAGCATGCAGAAAGCATAGTAGGATGCACAGAAGATAGAAATGGAAAAGTAAGCAGAATATAGTGAAGACAAAGAGCTAAAAGAATTAAAGAGGAAATAATGGGGAAGACAGAAAAATGAGAACCAACACATACTCAATAGTACTTCCCAAAGTAGAAGAAAATACAGAACAGAGCCTTTATTAAAGCTACAGACAAGCAAACTTCTCCGATGTAAAATTGTAAGAGTAAAGCAAGTTTCAGAGAATACAGATGCAAACTCATCAACACTGAGGCACATCTTACCCAATAAAGTTACTGAACTTTGAATTTATAGAAAAGAATAATTTGAAAAGCCAGGTATTGTCTGGTAATATTCAATTTCTTTATTTCGGTACTGGTTATTTGCTTAATCATTCATCAAACTGTACACACATGATGTGTTCACTTTTCTGTTGTGTGTAATATTCGAATAAAAAATATGAACCAAATAACAGAATTATGAATGTGTTTAAACCACATAGAAGACACAAGGAGAAATAGAAATAAATACTAATAGAAGACTTTAATTCTTCATTCATTATGTGACAGGCCAAAGAGGCAAAAATAAGTTGCTGTATAGAAAATATAAATCACAATAAAGTAAATATGAACATTATATTTTGAATTGTGCTGAAAGTAGATAACAGATCTTTCTTTAAAGTGCTCATGAAACTTTCAGGAAATTTGGTTACATATTGACCTAAAAAAATTTTATAAATTCCAGAAAGTAAAAATAATGCAGGCAATACTTTCTGATGTCACTGCAATAAAATGATAAAAGAACAGGAACAGTAAGACCTCCCTTTCTAATAACTCCTAGTAAAGAAAAAATAGGAGGCAAAAGTAAAAAATATTTAGAAAACATTTATAATGAAAATGCTGGCTTTCTAAACCTATGACTATACTAAATCAGAGCTCAGAAGAAAATTATAGAAATATACTGGAGACTTAACAATAAATTATTATGACTATGCATACCAATAAATACAAAAGAATGGAAACAAATTCATCATACAACTCAAAGATTTAGAAAAAACAACTAAAAACAAACGCGAGAAGAGAAAAATTTTTCAAAATACAAATGCAGAATGGTTTGGCTAATAAGGAAATCATAAAGCTTTTTTTCTGGAAAGCATGAACATAAAAGCAATAAAGTATGCAGACTACTACTAACCTAATGAAGGCAACAGAAAAAAAAAAGAGAAAACATGTTTCATGTCAAAAACCACCTAAAGAGAATAAATTTAAAATCCATAAGAAAGTTACTTGGTCAAATCCATGGAAATAAATTTCAAAGATTTGGATGAAGTATGTAATTTTCCAAGAAACTAAAATTTACTGAAACTGATTCCAGAAGAGATAGACAAGCTAAACAGACAGATTTTCATAGAAGAAATAAGGCAAAAAACTGAGCCCTCCCTCCACAAATCACAAGACCAAGATGGTTTCAACAAAATTTAGAAAAACCGATAAATACATGTTATCGCATAGAAAAAGAACGGAAATGCCCTATCTGTTTTTGAGAAAGAAAGATTGAATTCAAAACTGGAAAAAGATTGGGAAAGAAGAAAGGAAGGAAGGAAGGAAGGAAGGAAGATTGAATTCAAAACTGGAAAAAGATTGGGAAAGAGGAAGGAAGGAAGGAAGGAAGGAAGGAAGGAAGGAAGGAAGGAAGGAAGGAAGGAAGGAAGGAAGGAAGGAAGGAAGGAAGGAAGGAAGGAAGGAAGGAAGGGCAAATTTATCTCACTAATGAATAATAATGCAAAAATTCTAAGTAAATTATTACCAACTGGAATGCACCAGCTCAGTAAAGAAAAGTATTTTTTCTCAAAAGAAGTTTATTACCAAAAAGCAAAATTATTTTGATATTACGGAATTTATTAATATAATTCTCCATATTAGTAGATCTAAGAACAAAAATCATATAAATATCTCTGTAGGTCCTGAAAACATATTTTTAAAAATTTCGAATTCATTCCTAATTAAAACACATAAAGAATATAAATAGATAAATACGCATAATATGAATAAATATGACAGCTAAAATGAATATATCTTCATTCAAAAGCTATGATCACTCCTAAGGGGTGTTTAAGCTGTCATCACTCTTAAAGGTCCTTGCAAGTGTTCCTACTCAAGTCAGATCTGTCCTCAGTGACCATTATCATTTAACATTGTCTTTGAAGTACCACCCAATGCAATTAAGACAAAGGAGATAAAAAGGTAACAGTATCACTAGTATCGATGATATGATTTAACTCTTAAATCCCAAGAGAGTCAATTGGAAAACTACTACAGCCAGTGATAGAACTCAGTAAGGAAGCAGGCTACATAAACAAAATACAAAAATCAGTAGTTTTTATAAACACAAAAAACTGTAACTTAAAAGATATTATGAGAGAAATGACCCCATTTAAACAGCAACAAAATAAATACAAATTATTTAGGAATAAACAATAAGAAATGTATAAGGTCCATACGAAACACTTACGAAAAATGCTCACCAAAAAGAAACAACTAGAATAACATATGCTGTTCTTAGATAAGGGTCAAGAGAAATGTCAATTCTCTATAATTTATAGTCTTAGAGCAACCCCAATTAAATATAATTTTTTAACTATTTAAGGTGATTCCAAAGCCCATGCAGAAAAATAAGCAAAGAATATTAGGAAAAAAATTCTGAAAAAGAAAAATAATGAGGGGAAAATAGCTTTAACAGATATTAAAGCATGTTATATTGCCTCAATAAATAAAACAGTGTAGTCACAGTACCTGAATGAATAGGAAAACCAGTTGAACAGAATAGAATGTCCAGACCTACCAAAAGAAAAATTCATTATATTATAGTCTCTCCAATGACTGAGTAAAGGTAAACCTTTCAATCAATGGTGTTAAAACAACTTAGCAGCCTTCACGGGGCAAAAAGTCAGATTCATTCCTCACACTGTCCGATAGGAAGACAAATCTGCATATGTCAAAAATTTAAATGTAAAAATTAAAGAATAAAAATAAAAAAAGAAAACAAAAATAAAGGAATTTATTTCATAATTTCAAGTAGAGATGAACTTTTAAAATATAGATCAAAGTACAGAGGCCCGAAAACAAAAGATTGATAAAATTTGATGTCATTAAAAAATAATTCTTCATAATAAGGGTGAAAGAATCAAAATAAAAACATACGTAACAAATAAGAAAACAATTGCCATTCATATCTTTGTCAAAAGTTAATTTCTCTAATATATCAAAATATTCCTATAAACCTATCGGACAGTGTGAGGAATGAATCTGACTTTTTGCCCCGTGAAGGCTGCTAAGTTGTTTTAACACCATTGATTGAAAGGTTTACCTTTACTCAGTCATTGGAGAGACTATAATATAATGAATTTTTCTTTTGGTAGGTCTGGACATTCTATTCTGTTCAACTGGTTTTCCTATTCATTCAGGTACTGTGACTACACTGTTTTATTTATTGAGGCAATATAACATGCTTTAATATCTGTTAAAGCTATTTTCCCCTCATTATTTTTCTTTTTCAGAATTTTTTTCCTAATATTCTTTGCTTATTTTTCTGCATGGGCTTTGGAATCACCTTAAATAGTTAAAAAATTATATTTAATTTTTATAAACCATTAGGTAAAAGATTGATAACCCAATAGAAAAATAAATGAACAAGGACTATGAAGGAATATGAATAGATAGTTCATGGGAAAGAAAATACAACTGATTCTTAAACTCAATGATAAAATAAGTGAAAATTAAAACTTTTGAGATATCATTGTTCATCTATTAGTTTGGCAAAACATCTTGCAGTTTGGTAAAATTCCACATTGGTAAGGTGTGGTAGTTAGATTCAGTTGTCAACTTGGCCAGATGAAGGCACCTAGTTCTGTGGCTGTGGACATGAGCCAATGGTACGTGAACCATATCTGTTGCTGATTACATCTGCAGTTGGCTAGGAGGCATGCCTGCTGCAATGAATGACGTGTGACTTAATTGGCTAGTGCTTAAATGAGAGAGCGCCACGTAGCACAGCCCAAGCAACTCAGCATACCTCATCTCAGCACTCGCAGCTCAGCCCAGGCCTTTGGAGATGCGGAAAGAAGTCAACTCAGGGAAAGTTGTTGGAACCCAGGGGCCTGGAGAGAAGGCCAGCAGAGACCATCCTGGGCCTTCCCACATAAGAAAGAATCTCAATGGAAAGTTAGCTGCCTTTCCTCTGAAGAACTAACAAAATAAATCCCCTTTTGTTAAAAGCCAATCCATCTCTGGTGTGTTGCATTCCAGCAGCTAGCAAACTAGAACATAAGGCTATGGGTAAATAGATGCTTTCATGTATTCATGGTGGGGTAATAAATTAGTGCCACCACTATTGATGTTTATTTGGTATTAACTTTTATACATATGCTTTGACTCAACTTACCACTTATGGGAAATCATACTTTAGAAATACTTGAATATCTATAAAATCACAGGCATGGAAAGGTATTCATTGCAGTATTGTTGGTGAAATCAAAAGAATACAACCAAGTGCTATCAATAGAAATTGGATAAATAAATTATATACCTATACATTGAAATTCTAAGCAGCTATAAAGAAAATGATGATACTCTATACATACTAAAGGAAAAGATTCCCAAGATATACTATTTTTATAGTAAGCAGATGAATAAAAAGGTAAGGTGCAGATACCCAGGTAGAGTGTTTTACCTTTTATATAAATGTGGGAACCAAAAAGCATTATTCTTACATGCTTTATAAAACTAGAAGGATAGCTAATACATTTATTGAAGTATTGTAAGGGAGGAAGCAGACTATTTTGTATAATTTTTAATTCTTTATGATTTCTTAATTCTATAATCATATAACTTGTTCAAAAGTTAATCATCTTTTTTTATTTAAAGAAAATAGAGAAGATCATTATGTGGACACATTTATAGAAATAATGAAAACAAGAAAGTTAAACTTCCTTTAGATTTTCCATCGTTGAAATGCCCCATCTCAGGTGTATTTGCATTTATAACTCTCTAGATAGCTCCATTTCCAATCCTGGCTTTTTCTGAAATGGCTGACTGGTTCCATGTTTGGTTAAATCCTCATGTGGAGCCCTATTCTCTCGGGTCTTACTTTCTGAAATCCCAGAGTTTTCCAGAACATCAGTTTCTGGTTTCTTTGCACCCATAGGTTCAGTTCTCAACCTATCTCTTTCCTGCCACATTTTACTACAAGCTGCAAAGAGAAGCCAGGCTGCATTTTTCACATTTAATTTGGAAATTTCTTCAGCTAAGTATCCCAGATCATTGCATTCAAATTCTGCCTACTCAATTTTGCCAAATTCTCTGTCACTTTAAACAAGAATTGCTTTCCTTCTGGTTAGCAATAACACATGCATCATTTCTGTCCAAGGCAGAAGTGCCTTTAGCATTTACATTTCTACCAACAGTCTCTTCAAAGCATCCACATTTCTACCAACAGTCTCTATCAAAGTCTCTCGATAGGCTTCCTCTATCAAGCTCTTCACAACTCTTCCAGAATATTACTTTTAGCCATTTAAAAAGTCGTTCCAACATATTTGGTATTTGCAAACCACAACACTCCACTCCTGATACCAAAATCTGTTTTGGTTTGCTAAATGCTGCCAGAATGTAATATACCAGAATTGGAATAGCTTTTTAAAAAGGCAATTTATTAAGTTACAAGTCAGTTCTAAAGCCATGAAAATGTCCAAACAAAGGCATCTGGAGAAAGATACCTCGACTCGAGAAAGGCTGATGTCCATCTCATGGGAAGGCACGTGGCTAGTGTTAGCTGTCCTTGCTCCTGGTTCTGGTGCTTCCAACTTCTGATTCTAGTAGTTTCCTCTCTAAGCATCTGTGGGCCTTCCTTTAGCTCCTCCTGGACACAACTCTGGGTTCTGGCTTGCATTTTCAACCAGCACAGAGCCTTTAAGCAGAGACCCACAGAACGTGATGTCTAATTGGGGGGGAGGGGGGTGCACAGGAAATTAGAGTCACAATGACATGTGGCAACTGCTATGAAAGGCAGAATGCAGAATATTGTGGAAGCTTACAGGGGGCATTTAGACTGGGTGGAGGTCCAGGAAGTTTCTCAGGAACACAGCACTAGGAGGAGGAATCGAAGTTCCCCAGGCGAAGGAGAGAGTATTCCAGCAAAAGGAATAAATGTGCCCAAACCCAAAGTGTATAAATTTGTGTATATGTGTGTGCACAAATGTAAGTGAAAGAATCTATAATAAAACTTACTGAAAAAGCCAGGCTTTTTCTCACTCTCCCTTAATAATTAGTTTAAAGCCATATTATGATTTGCTAATCTCAGAGAAAATGTATTTTCCTAAGCACCACCAAATTGATTCATACACCCAAAACTCAACATTCTGGAGCTTCCTCTTTCTCTTGTTCTATCTATCTGACATCTCTTTATAATGAGAAAATTAGTAAATGAAGGAGTAAATGCATGTATAATAGAATCATGATTAATAGGACATAGTGTGGTCTCTAGGATCAAATATTTTCAATTTCAAATTCCAGCTCTGCCAGTTACAGCTGGAAGACTTTGGACAGGTTATACAATTTTTCTAAGTCTCTTCATTTGTATAATGACTATTGTGTTAGTTAGTAAGCTGTCAGAATGCAATATACCAGAAACGGAATGGCTTTTAAAAAGGGGGGATTTCTTAAGTTGCAAGTTTACAGTTCTAAGGCTGTAAAAATGTCCGTATTAGGGCACCAATGAGAGGTTACCTTCACTCAAGAAAGGCTGATAAAATCTGGGATTTCTCTCTCAGCTGGAAGAATACATGGCAACATCTGGTAGCTTTCTCTCCTGGCTTCTTGTTTCAAGAAGCTCCCCCTGGGTTATTTTCCTTCTTCATCTCCAAAGGTCTCTGGCTGCATGGGCTCTGTGGGTTCCGGTGGCTTTCTAGCTTATTCCAAAAATAGTTCCTTCCTAAAGAACTCCAGTAAGCCATAGCACTTTGAATGGGTGGAGATGCACCTCCATGGAAACCATCTAATCAAATGTTATCACCAGAATTGGGTGGGTCACATCTCCATGGAAACAATAAAAAAGATTCCACCTAGCAATATTGAATGAGGATTAAAGGGCACGGCTTTTCTGGGCACATGATAGCTTCAGATCGGCATAGATATAATAAAATTTATTTCACAAGACTGTTGTTATGATTAGATAACAAATACGAAGTACTTAGCATGTTGCCTGACATATAGTAGGCAGTTTTCAAAGGTTAGCAGTTACTAAGGCTCTGCATTTAAAGCTGGCTTTCAAATCCCAGCACCACCCCTTTACTAAAGCTGTGTGGCTTTCGACAAGACACTAAATTAGTCTACCTGGGTGTCCCCCAGTAAGCGAATGCACAAAGGAAGCAATAAATACATTATTATCGCTGTCATTATTACTTTCCAATACAAGTAGATTTTGTTTGAAACTTTTCCCACATAGATGTGCAGTTTGTGTTTCAAAGGTTAGGTTTCTGAAGGAAATTACATAGCTTTTCAGCTACAAAGCATCCTTATTTTAGGATGGCTCCAGAGCTTTTTTTTTTTTTTTTTCTTTTTCAAAGAGCCTATCCAATTACAAGTGACTACCACAAGAGGGCACCATACCTTTTCCATTACTTACCAAATATCACTACCTTTCAGAGAGTTGTTTTTCCAGAAATACTGTGAGAACAATTGGTTTTTTGAGTTGTTGTTGTTTTACGAAGAAATATGGCACACGAGAAAAAATTCATCGTTTCCTAGTTTTCTTCTGCTGTGTTTGTCAAAGATAGGTGCAATTTTAAATTGTCTTTATTTATAATTAACCCCTACACTGAACGATTATTTATGGATGAGAATCATAAGATTTTGCTATATTTTGCACTAGCATCTAGAATTATGGTTTTTATCCTTGCTCATTTAGGTTTGTATACTATTTAATATTTTTATAAATATAGTGGGAAAAAATATTTATAAATATATTGGGAAATAGAATGGACTAGGATCTTTTAAGTTTCATTTAAAAGGTTGAGTTCAGGATACTTCAGTATTTGCATTTCATTTTCAAAATGAGTGAAATTTATGGGGCTTTAATATTGCTTTTTTGTGATACTTGCTTCATGGTTCAAGATTCTGAGTGTTTTGGCGATGAATTTAGGTACAAATTCATGTAGAAAGATACAGGTGTAGCAGAACCATCAATTCATTTGGTCTTAGTACTGCTTCAGTGTTGTCTTTGTTTATCTGGAATTAGTTTTGGTTTGAAATGTGACAACCAGGAATTGGAAGAAAAGATATTTCTCACTGATATCCCCTGGCAGCCTGAGTGGGCAGTGTGACTGACACTGCTGCTAAAGCCTCCTCCTACATTTACTGCTGGGAGGCTATTTATAGCATTTTGTTTCTCCTAGAAATTGCTTCTTTCTCCCTGGGAGGACTGCTGGCTTATACCTAGCCTACCTCAGCAGGAGCTTCTAGAATCGACTGTGAAAACATTTCTTTTCTGATCCTAAATTTACATTTTTAATTGGCTCTGTTAAGAGATTTATGTTGTGTGTGAAAATTGTATGATAAATCATTCTTTTACATAAACAAAGCCCCCTTCCAAGTAAGACAGTTGGAACACAGCACACACACACACACACACACACACACACACACACATGACGGCACACATCAATTATATAGCATTTTAATTTTACACCTCTGGATTATGCTTCCTTATTGAAGTCTGGATTTGAACTTGGGATTCCTACAGAACTTCCGCAGAGGGGTGTTCCCAGTTTACCACAGTTCTGCCCTGGTTTAGTTTGCTAAAGCTGCCAGAATGCAATACACCAGAGACATTTAGTAAGCTGCAAGTTAACAGTTTTAAAACTGTAACAGTTTCCAAACTAAGGCGCCCAGAGAAACATAACTTGGCTCAAGGAAGTCCAGTGGGTTTGAAACCCCTCTGTCAGCTGGGAAGGCACATGGTGACATCTGCTAGCTTTCTCTCCAAGCCCCTCATTTCACCAGGCTTCCCCAGGGGTGTTTTCCTTCTACATCTCCAAAGGTCTCTGACTGTGTGGGCTCTGTTGGCTCTTTCCAAAAGAGTTCCCTCTTAAAGGACTCCAGTAAGCAACCCCACCTTGGATGGAAAGAGACACATCTCCATGGAATCCCCCTAATCCAAAGGACCCACCCATAATTGGGTCAGTCACATCTTCACGGAAGCAATAAAAAAGGTCCTACCCAGCAATATTAAATTAGCATTAAAGAACATGGCTTTTCTGGGTACACAACAGTTTCAAACTGGCACATGCCCTCTTTTCCTTCACTTGTCAGCTTCATTCACTTACAGACTCTACCAGAACTCTGTGCATTTGACATGTGACTCCTGCCTTGGGGGTTCTGAATTAGGCAGGAAAGACAAATGTGTCTAGAGAAAAGGGAAATAGGAAAAAGTTTACCCTTATGAATGGATAATTAATTCTTAGGTTGGGGCCTGACTCAGCTCTGAGGGCCTTAAATATGATTTTTGAATACCATGGGCAGAGCGAAATGAGAGAAAGGGTTCTTCCACCGCATACCTCCTGTCTCACCTGTTTCTCATAAAACCTAAATCAGGAAGGAGTGCTGAGTATGGGAAGCTTATATGATAATGAACATGAAATGGTTACGTATGAGAACACAACTGTGGGGCAGACACTGAGTCTGCCAGTAAAGCAACCTGGAAGGAACAGGTCAAATTTTCTGTATGCAGTGAGGGAGTAGCTCAGCTTATAACAAATCTGGAAGAAGAGACATTCTCTGCAAGGTACCTATCAGAGACTGAAGGACTGCACGAACACAGAGGTACCATTTCAGGAGAATGATCAGCTGGGGAAAACGACCTGTTAAGAATGCAGGAAGCAGAAAGAACTTCATTAAGTTTTGTGTAATTCTGAGGGTGTGTAGCTGCAACCATAGACGCACATTACTTAAAGATTAATTCTGACTAATGACAGATGGAGAGAATTCTCTTTGGTCGGTGACTAAGTTAATGTCATAAAAAAGCAGTCTGGCTGGGATTGGTCAAGAATATAAATCCGGGACAAAGAACAGACACACAATATGCAATATGATCAGAATAGATCTTTCTCTTTTGTTCATGGGGTGGCCATGTCATATACATAATGTCTTTTTCACAAATGAGATAGTTAAGTACCCTAGAAGGACCCTGATACCCAGGGCTCTCCACTCCATCCTTGTTCTAAGTCCATTATCAAATGTCAAGTAGCTCCATCAAATGGAAGAAAACTATGCTTGCTACTTCCATGGGATTTTCTCATCACCTGATTTATACCTGTTTACAGGTGACTTTTAACATAAGACAACAAAAATGCAGAACAAAGTTAGCTGAGAATAGGGCGACACAAGCGAGACACCTAGAGCACAAAGTTTAAGGTGCACACATTCTCCAGGTTGGTCATGCAAGCGCAGGGTCAGCACCTGATAATGCTGCTTTAAATTTTGCATCCCAGCCAGTCCCCTTGCCTCACTCTAGTCAGGTCTAAGCTTCTTGGATTTTCTCTTCATATTTGCCTTTTTCATAAATTTCAAGTGGGACATCTTTGGTGGTTTTGCCACCATATGCAGGAGAAAGCTTGGCAGGAAGAACTGGATTTCTCACCTCCATCATTGCCAATGTGTCTCCTTCCACCACCAACTGTTCTATGAGATAGAAAGGCAATTTCAGCTGTCTTATTCCACCCACCCCGGCAGCTGCTTGGACTTGCTCCCAGCAGCACACAACAGATAGAGGGTATTGTGTGTGCTGAAGAAATGCCTTCACGGCTTTTCATGACCTAAGCTATTCTTTAAACATTTGTCTATAAAGTCTCGTTTGAATATGCCCACTTTGGTGTACTTGGATGATGGAATTTCAAAATCAATTAAAAATACCTATTGGTTGTTTGGTGCTAATAAATCTGATAACCTTGCCTTGTGAAGAAAAAAAAGTAAAGAGCTAAGAAGATTTCACTGAATTATTTATATACCGTCAGAACTGAGAAATTTAACAAACTTTTATCTCATCCTTCTAATTTTATAAATCAATTTTTTTAAAAGGTCCAATGTTTGGGTGGGCCAAGGTGGCTCAGTGGCAGAATTCTTGCCTGCCATGCCAGAGACCTGTGTTCAATTCCCAGTGCCTGCCCATGTAAAAATAATAATAATAAAATAAAAATAAAAGGTCCATTTGATTGCAAAATAAATTTTGCCAATTTGTTGGTCATGAGAAATTTTCAAATGACCTTACAATTCAATTAAATGCAAATATGTGAATAGCTTCAAGGCACTAAGATAAATGAAATTAAAATTAAAGGCTAAAATATATTTATGTCTTTTCAGAGTATTGTGTGGGGAAAATATGACAAATCAAGGATCTGATGTGATTTAAGTATAAAAGAGTAATTGAGAAGTTAATAAATCAATTACATCTGAAAAATTGCCCAAACCAAAAACACTGTGACCCCATAAAGAATGGAAATTACTATGAGTAGCTCTATGATTGGAAAAAAAAATGTGAACATAAGGAAGTAAACCAAAGATTTTTATCTCGGATGGCTCTGAATCTATGATCTAGCAATATTTGAAAATAGCATTTGTGGTACTTGGATTCAGGAGTCAACTTGGCCAGGTGAAGGTGCCTAGTTCTGTTGCTGTGGACATGAGCCAATGGCATGTGAACCTCATCTGTTGCTCATTACATCTGCAGTCAGCGAGGAGGCGTGCCTGCTGCAATGAATGATGTTTGATTTAATTGGCTGGTGCTTAAATAAGAGACTCAATTTAGCACAACCCAAGCAGCTCAGCATACCTTATCTCAGTACTTTCAGCTTAGCCCAGGCTTTTGGAGATGCAGAAAGAAAGGTGATTACCCTGGGGAAAGTTGTTGGAACCCAGAGGCCTGGAGAGAAGGCCAGCAGAGATCACCCCTGCCTTCCTGCATAAGAAAGAACCTCAGTTGAAAGTTAGCTGCCTTTCCTCTGAAGAACTAATGAAATAAATCCCCTTTTATTAGAAGCCAGTTCATCTCTGGTGTGTTGCATTCTGCCAGCTAGCAAACTGGAACAGCATTCTTTCAGGTACTTGAAAGCAATCTAGGTGGTTGACCTATGTTTTTGCATCAAATGAGTTCCAGGTAGAAGACAAGAAGCTCTGTGTAGGATTGAAGGATTATCTCATTACATTAATAGTTCAACATATTGAAATCAACCTGATAATATAAAATATACCAATCACAATATAGTAACTGGTGGTAAATAGCTTTGGTTGCACTCAATGGGAAGTAATGAATAGAATACATTCTCCCTTCTTAGGAAGCTTATCAACTATTCCGCAGATAGGTAAACCATCCTTCTATATGAGAACCATTTGGATATTTAAAATCAGTATTTTTGAATTTTATGCATCATAATTATTCTTATATTGTTACATATTAATTGAAATCAATCATATCAACAAATCAATATACCCATTGGTGGTTCCTTGTCAAAAGAAAAAGAATAAAATATATATTTTATACTAGATGAAAGTTAATATTTACAATGTAAAATAATGTCTTTTTAGATTATATAAGCAATACACAACTATTTTAGAAAATTCAGAAATTTTGGTGCTTAAAGAAAGCAAAAGTACACATATCCACTTGGCAGGTTTGAAATGACCTAAGCATTTTAAACACAATTAAGGTTTATGCACATATGGATAATTAACCCTCTCAGATCATTTTTTTAAATCTCTAATTTTCTTCTCTTTCCTACTTCTTCTAGATTGATAACTGTTTAAATCTTACAGTTTTCCTTTTTTATAAATTTTATTATAATTTCATTACATGCACAGTATAGTTTCATGGCAAAAGATTTTTAAAAATGTGTAATATAAAAGATAATTTCCAGAACTCCAACCTTCCCCCCAGGTCCTCTTAAAAGGTCCATTTGGTTGCTAAATAAATTTTATTAAAAGGAGGTAAACTTTAGGCCTGGTCCACCTCCCCTCACTTAAGCCCACCACCCATCCCAAGCCCAGTTCCCTCACCTCATCTATCAAACCCCCAAGCCTAGCTCTTCCCCTCACCCCTCCTTCTATCTTCATCCTTCTTTCTCATCCCAGCCCAAGAAAACAAACTCCTTCTGGGAATGTCATGTTCCCTCCACTAGAGATCCCCAAGGTAGGAAGGGATTTAGCCCCAGAAAGACCAGAAACCAGGTTTGGTCCAACAAGCAGTACTGATATTGTGACTGTTAGAAAACACAATCTTAAATTGTCAGGCCTGCCTGATCCCACATCAAGCAGAGAAACAAGTCTCTTTATCTCAGTGAGAAGGTGAGTTTACTGAAGATGTATCATAAAGGAACTGGAGGAAAAACTTTCCAAAACCAGTTTGGAGTGGGAAGAGTCGTTTGTGCTTTTATAACCCCCATCAGATAAAGAAATGGCCAGGATGTAGAAGAAAAGCAAAAAAGAAAAAAAAAAGTAGAAGAGAAAAAACTGTTTGGCCAACATGTCCTGTTATCTTGTAGGCCCCTCTTGTTGTTGACTATTTGGGCTTTTGATCTTGTCCTTCAAAAGGAAGAAGGTGCTGATATTAGTTCATCTGGGGTTTCATTCCTGCAAGCAGAGCAAGGGAAGGTTTCTGGGAACTAGTAAGTTTTTGAGATAAGACCAACAGCAAACAATTTCAACAAGGGATTTTTATGCTTAAAATGACTTCAAGGCTGCTTCAGTGAAGAGACCATAAAAAAAAAAACAAAAAAAAAAACAAAAAACATTTTTCTATCACTGAAGACCATACTAAGCATTTTAGTTAAAGAACTATATTGAGCGTTTTTTCTATTTCTCCAGCTATCAGTATTAGTAATGGTGTTTCTCTCCCTTTGAACACCAGGAAACTTGCTGAGGCAGCACCCTTGTTCTTTTGATCCAGCTACTCTGCTTGGTAAGCTAGTTGCCAAAAGGGGTAGGTATAATTAAAAGGTCGATTAAAACTTCTGAGGAGCCAGGCTAAGGCTCAGAGTCCTGGAGTGTTGAAGTCCCTGCTATGGTCAAAGCAGGTAGATCCCTGCCAGAGGCCTCTGATCTTGATTCCTTGATGAGCAGATTCATCTGAAGGAGCTGCCAGGCTCCACCCAGGCTCCTGCAACAGGCTGGTCAGAGCCTGCCTAGGGCTAGTCCTTGGCTATCGCTGCTCCGGAGGAGCTGCCCACAGAGCATTTCCTGCTACTGGTCACAACTGCCCTCAGCAGGAGACACAGCCAGGCACCAAAAGTAATGGTGCTTGGCCTTTCCCCAGCTTCCCTCTAGGGACCCTGCTGAAGAAGCAGCAGCCTCACCAGGATACCTTATAAGCAGCGGCACGATGTACTAGATGGCCAGGTTCCCCCAGGAGATAGAAACTACAAGTGCTGGGCTTATGGAAGCACGTTTTTCAGGACTTCTGGAAAGTAAGGTCTGGAACCATGCCCATGTAATCTAGTTGATCAAGGCAGAACCAGCTTAACCCATGACTAAGATTCTGAAAAGAGGAAGACTGACGAATAGGGATGAAACAGCCCCATGTGCTCATGGACCTTTGCCTCAAGGAGGTCCCTCCTGATGCATTCCTTACCTTCTTCATTAAGAAGGTCAAGCAGAGAAAACTTCCAATGCAACTGTTCTATAAGAAACTCAAGAATTTTGCATTACCAATCCAAGATATTAAGAAGATCCTGAAGGTGATGTAACTGGACCATATCCAGAATTTGGAAGTGAATTGCTGGAATCTCTCTACCCTGGGAAAGTCTGCTCCTCATCTGGGACAGATGATTAATCTGAATAGACTTCCTCTCACCCACATCCACGTCCTCCTCAGCTAAGCAGGAGCAGTGTGTCCCCAGTTTACCTCTTAGTTCCTCAGTCTGCTCCACCTGCAGAACCTCCATGCGGACGCTGTCTCCTTTCCTGGACCAGGTGCTCAATGCCTGAAGACCTCTTAGAGATTCTCTCAACCACTAATTGTCTACTTTTAGAGACCCTCTCAATCACTAATTGTCTAGTTTTGGAAGCAGACCTCAGGCATCTATCCCCATGTCCCAACATTGCTATAGGACCCGAGTTTGAGTGGTTTCAGCCAAACCAGTGTAAGTTCTGGGCCCCTCAAGATTCTGCCTGAGAGAGCCTCAACCACCCTACCAAGCCTGGATTTAGGTGAGTGTGGGATCATGGATTCCCAATTCAGTGCCATGCTTCCAGTACTGGGCCACTGCTCCCAACCGACAGCACTTAGTTTCTGTGGAAACTTTGTCTCAACAGCCATTGGGGAGAACCTGCAGAGGTCTATCCCTGTCCTTCCTGTGGCAATGGGACCTTCTATGATCCAAGACCCATGTTAAGCCCCTGTTATACACCTATCTAGCTAGGGTGCACACGTTAAAGGATCGACTCTGAGCACTTGGAAACTGAAACTAGGACATAAGTGCATCATGAAGGGACATAAAGGGCTCAGTTTCAGACAAGTACTCAGTGGGGAAAGGGAAAGGAATGGTGATCTGGGGGTAAGGGGGTGAAGTGTTGACATAGGGGATTGGTGGACACTTCAGGGACAAGTGTCCCATAGAGTCAGAAATATGAATCTGACTCTTTAGAAGGTGATTGGAGCTTGAGAGGTTAGTGTGACATGTAGGTTGTAAAGAAAAAGAAAGGAAATTTCAATGTTAAAAAATAGATAATGTCCACATTTGTGCTGTCCACTTCCCACGCCAGCTACATAATCACTGTTGACAGTTGAGTGTATCTTGTTTCCCTCGCTGTGCATACTCATTGCTGATTCTGTATGTTTGTGTGTGCATGTGAATATGTATATAAATAGAAATGCATTTACTAGTTATTTTATTTTATTTTATTCTGCCTCTTATTTCACTTAACGTATTTTGCAGGTCTTTGGTGGTCAGACAGAAAAATTTCATCACATTATTTTTAATGTCTGCCTTAATACTTTATTGTATGGCTGTACCTTAATTTACTCATTTGTTTATCTTCGTTTTGAATTATAAAATACTTCACCCATTTACAAAATACAGACTATTTTAACAGTCCTTTTTGTACCTACCATATACATTGACAAACATCATCATTTCTGCCAGACTTTCTTCAATTACTTTGGGAAACAAATGAAACATTCTAGGCATAGATGAAGACTTCTCAGTGCCCCACGGGCTTTTTCTGCCTTTCTCAGAGGTAAAACCACCCTTCTACAGTTATATACTTTCACTGTCACATTTTTTACTACATGTTTTGTATGTGAAGTCCAAAAATTTTAAAAGAAAAATATTGGTGGTTGTGATGGTTAGGTTCTCATGTCAACTTGGCCGAGTGATGGCGCCCTGTTGTCTGGTCAGGCAAGCACTGGCCTGACCTTTACTGCAAGGATGTTTGATGGTTGGTTGATAAGCTGGGAGGCTGGTGTATTAAATCATCGTTAGTTGATTACTTTGGTGGCTAATTATATCTGCGATCAACTTTGTGTTTCCCACAATGAGATAATCCAGTAAGTTGAAGACTTTTAAGGAAAAAGAGAAACTTCTTTACTACTTCTTCTGCCAGGGAGCTTCTCTTTGGAGTTCATCCTGACCCTTCATTGGAGCTGTCAGTCTGACATCCTGCTCTACAAATTTTGGACTCTTCCATTTCCAGGTTGTGTAAGACACCTTTATAAATCTCCTAATTACAGATCTCTCTGTGGGTTGTTTCTTTATAGAACTCTGACCAATACAGTGTGACATAAAGGAAAAGCATTGATTCAGACTCTGGGAATTCTACATTTGGCTTCATCTGTAAATGAGGCTTAAGGACTGCCAGATTCTTTGAAAACTCCCTAGAGCCCTTATAAACTTTATCCAATTTTTTGATACTATTTTAACAGTGCTATAGAGCATTCATAATTATATTATCTTACTTATTTACTTATTGACTCTATTACCAAACCAGAATACGAATTCCAGGAGATAAGAATCATTATTTGACCTGTTCATACCCAAGCATCAATATCTGACATGTAGTAAGAGGGAGGACCAAATAACTAAAATCAAAAATGAAAGAGGGGACATGGCTAAGGACCAACCCCACAGAATAAAAAGGGTTATGAGAAGATACTGTGAGCAACTGTACACCAAAAAATTAGATAATCTAGATGAAATGGACAAATTCCTAGACACATGCAAACTACCTACCCTGACTCAAAAATAAATGGAAAATCACAACAAGCTAATACCTAGTAAAGAGATTGAATCAGTAATCAGTAACCCAAACCTCCCAACAAAGAAAAGCCCAAAACCAGATGGCTTCACAGAGGAATTTTACCAAACATTTCAAGAAGAATTAAGGCTAGTCCTGTTCAAACTCTTCCAAAAAAAACTGAAGAGGTGGGAATACTCTGTGAGGACAAGTTCACCCTCATACCAAAGCCAGATCAAGATAGCACAACAAAATAAAATTATAGACCAATATCTCCTATGAATATAAATGCAAAAATCCTCAACAAAATACTAATAAAGTGAATCCAACAGCACATTAAAAGAATTATAGGACAGTGCAATGGTGGCATAGCGGCAGAATTCTCGCCTACCATGCCTGAGACCCGGGTTCTATTCCCGTTGTCTGCTCATGCAAAAAACTAAAATAAAAAGAATTATAACCCATAATCAAGTAGGATATATCCTAACTATGCAAGGGTTGCTCAACATAAGAAAATCAATGAATGTAATAACCACATTATTAAAAAGAAGGAAAAATATGATTATTTCAATTGATGCAGAAAAATCATTTGATAGAATCCAGCACCCCTTCTTGATAAAAACACTCCATAAACTAGAAATAGAAGGAAACTTCCTGAACATGATAAAATACATGGATGAGGGGGGAAAAAAATAAACAACATACCAATGATGAAAGATTG
This sequence comes from Tamandua tetradactyla, assembly GCF_023851605.1. NCBI lineage: Eukaryota > Metazoa > Chordata > Mammalia > Pilosa > Myrmecophagidae > Tamandua > Tamandua tetradactyla. The sequence continues at coordinate 47,807,251 of NC_135331.1, forward strand.
AACACTTTTCCTCTAAGGTCTGGAACAAGACAAGGATGCCAACTGCCACCACTATTACTTAACATCACACTGGAAGTTCTAGTCACAGCAATCAGGCAAGAAAAAGAAATAAAAGACATCCAAATAGAGTGCACACGTGTTTCAGTGGTAGAATGCTCACCTTCCATGCATGAGACCTGGGTTCAATTCCTGGACTATGCACCACCCCTCACCCCCCCCAAAAAAGGACATCTAACTGAAAATGAAGATGTGAAACTTTTTCTATTTGCACATGTGGAAAATTCTGAAAATCCACCACAAAGCTATTAGAGTTAAATAATGAATTCAGCAAAGTGCTAAAGTACAAGATCAACACAAAAAATTCAGTAGTATTTCTATACAATAATAGTGAAGAATCTGACAAAGCTATCAAGAAAAAAAGTACACATACAATAGCAACTAAAAGAATCAAATTTCTAGGAATATATCTAATCAAACCAATAAACAGATGGGCATTCCATGTCCATGGAACTGAAAGACTAAACACACTTAAAATGGCAATTCTACCTAAAGGGATATATAGATTCAACACAATTCCAATCAAAATTCAAGCAGTCTTCTTTGCAGAAACTGAACAGCCAATCATCAAGTTTATATGAAGGGTAAATATTCCTGAATAGCCAAAACCACCTTGAAAAAACAAAGAGTTGGAAGATTGGCAGTTCCCAATTTTTAAATATATTACAAAACTACAGTAATCAAAACAGCAAAGTAGTGGCACAAGGACAGATATACAGACCAATGGAATCTAATTTAAAGACCAGAAATAAATGCTTATATGTTTGGTCAATTAATTTGAACAAGGGTGACAAGTACACTCAATGAGGAAAGAATGGTCTCTTTGACAAATGATGCTGGGAAATGATGCACAGGAAGGAAGGCGAGCACTAACGTCATACTATATACAAAAATCAAGTTGAAATGGATCAAAAATCTACACATAAGATTCCAAACTCTAAAACTCCTATAAAAAAATAAGGAAGCATCTTTAAGACTTTGAGCTGGGTAATGCTTTCTTAGACTTTTCACCAAAAGCAATAGGAATTTAAAAAAAATAGACAAACAGGAATTCAACATTTAAAAAAAAACACAAACTTTTGTGCCTCAAAGGACTTTGTCATGATAGAAAAAAGAAAACTTACAGAATAGGAGAAAAATTTGGAAACCACAGATCCAATAAGAGTTTAAAATCCAGAATGTATGAAGAAATCCTACAACTCAATGACAAAAAGACCAACAACCCAATTTTGAAAGTGGGTAAAAGTCTTAAATAGACATTTCTCCAAAGAAGTTACACAAATGGCTAAAAAGCAAAGGTAAATATGCTCAGCATCATTAACCATTGGGGAAATGAAAATCAAAACCACAATGTAATACCATTTCACACCCAGTACAATGGCTACTATCTAAAAACACCAGAAAATATAAGTGTTAGCAATGATGTGGAGAAATAAGGACATTAGTTCATGCTAGTGGGAATGTAAAATGGTGCAGCTGCTGTGGAAGAAAGTTTGTCGGCAAATCGGAAAGTTAAGTATAGAATTACCATATGACCCAGCAATCCCACTGCTGGGTATACACCCCAAAATAATTGAAAGCAGGGACTTGAACAGATATTTGTACACTGATTTTCTTAGTAGCATTATTCACAATTTCCGAAAGATGTAAGCAACTCAAGAGTTCATAAACCATGATGAGTGGATAAACAAAATGTGGTCTATACATATGATGGTATATTATTTAGAAGTGAAAAGCAATGAAGTTCTAATATATATGACAATGTATATGTGACAACAAACTTGAAAACATTGTGAGATAAGCTGGACACAAAAGGAGAAATGTTGTATGATCCCACTATTACAAAAATAGCTAGAATAAGCAAATTCATGAAGTCAGACTAGAATATAGGTTACCAGTGGCCAGGTGGGAATACAGCATGTAGTATTAGTGCTCAAATTGTATGAAGTTTCTATTTGGGGTGATGGAAAAGTTTGAATAATGGGTGAATAGTGATGGTAGCGCAACATAGTAAACATAATTATCAATACCAAATTATATATTTCAATGTGAGTAAAACATTTTAGGTTATATATATATATATATATATATATATATATATATATATTAATAGAAGAAAACTTAAAAAAAACAACATAGGATTATACAACACAAACAGAGGACCCTAATGTAAATGATGGACTATATAGTTAATAGTACAATTACAATGATACTCTTTCATCAAGTGTAACAAATGTACCTAAGACAAGGTGTTAATAATAGAGTGGTGAATGGAATTCTGTATTTTCTCCATTATTTTTCTGTAAACCTCAAGTGCTTCTAATTAAAAAAAAATACATAAACTAGATACAAGTTGAACTTTTTTCCTCCCCCCAAAATTCCTAGAAACGAAAATAATCACATATATTCAAGTCCTTACAAATAGTCTCACATGTTATGGATTACTTTCATTGGCCACAAGCACTGTTAGGGTAAAAGCATTAGTTGAAACCAGCCTACAATCTTTTTTACTACAATTAATGCTTGGTCGGGTATTTACAAAGATTACCCATTAAGATTATTATAAAAGAAAACGAAGAAAGTTCACAATTTGAGCAATTATTCCCGTGTTTTGACATCACATTTACAAGGGCTGGAGGCCAATATAAGCAAAGCTTTTAAAGATGCTTTAAAAAGCCATAGTAGTTATTACATTGTAAGGATTAGGGATAAACCTAGAGGAAAAATAAAAATGAAAATCAAACTGTATAATACGTGTGAATGGGAATGTCCAAGGTTGACATCAGGCGTGGAAACACAAAGCGCTGTATCTCAAACCATTTAGAAGTCATATTGCTATGCTCTAGAAGCACATTAAATGACCTAAACATAGTGCTAGTGACGCCAAAAAGATGATGCCAAAGAGGCATACGAAGATACTGAATAAAAAAAAATTACAATGTAAATGGAAAAAATATTGAGATAGTTAAATATATGTAATTTAAAAAAGTGTGTTAGTAACGTCACTGTTTCAGCCATATCTTTTTTTTTTTTTTCTTTGCATGGGCAAAGAAATCTGGGAATCGAACCTGGTCTCCAGCATGGCAGGCAAGAACTCTGCCACTGAGCCACCATCATGCCACCCTTGGCCTTATCTTTTGAAGCTTACACTTTCACAATAGATAAAAGGTTTATTTTGGGATCTTCTAACTGAAATAAGCAAGTCTATTTTTAAATATATCCTGCTGTGTATTAAGTGTGGTATTTGAATTTTTATGCCATTCCATTCTGTATAATTCTCAGCCAGTAGTTCTTTGACTAATGTTTCTCTACTAGTTCTTCTCTTTTTTCAAACAAATTTTGGAGCCTCTCTGTAGATTATGCATGTCTTTTAACAGCTATTTCATGTATATATATATATATATATATATATATATATAATCTCTTAGAAACTTGTGCTAGGTTGTGTGTATATTTCTCAGTATATTTTACCAAATACATTTTTTTAAATTTTCTCTTCAGCTGCATTTAGTCTTGCATGAATCCTCTACATTGCTACTTTTTCATTCCAACAATAATAGTCTTCATTTCTAAGGCTTTTACCCAATTCTTTCTCATATGCTACTGCTTTTGATTTTCATGATTTTATATCCTTAGGATTGTGCTCTATTCTTTTATCTCTCTGCAAAATCCTGTTAATATCTTTAACATATTTGTTTCAATTTTTTCATATTGCTCTGTTACTTTCATCTAGAGTAATCATATCTCCCAATCTTAACTTTTTTGATTATCATCACAGTTATAGCATTTCTGGCATACTTTGGAATTTTGCTCTTCAAGGTCATTTGGACTGGGAATTCTCTCCCCAACTCTCATCCCTGCTGTGTCCTTCACATCATTTTTGCACTCTTTACTTATTCCTCCTGGTGATGCTCTATCGAGACGACTGCGACTTCAGTCAGGAACTACATGACGTGCAGATGACTCTGAGCTTACCCAGGTGTGATATTGGGGAAAGTGCAATTCTAGGCATTGCGTAAGTGAACAGCTTGGCACAAGTTCTGGGTGCAAGGCAGTTTTTACTTTCCCTCTCCTGCTGGTTAAGAACTTTAAGGCTGAGAGCCCAGTTGTTGATCGGTCTTCTTTGTCCCTTCCTTTTTCTTTTTTTTGCTCCTTTCCCTTCCTGGAAAGCCTTCTACTCCAAGCCTATGTTACAAGCAATGGGCCAGACTCTGGTCTGTAAAGTTGTAGATGACTTTACAAAGTCTACCTGCCATAAGTTTGAATGAAGGAATAAGCAGCAAGAGCTGTGAATAATTGCTAAAGATTACAAAATTGGGGGTGCAAGCGGGTCTCCAGTGAAGAAGAGGGAGAGAGAGAAAGGGGGAAAAGAAGGGGGGCATATGTTTCATTTATCGTATTTAGCTCCCTATAGCAGAAGGATGTGGTCACAACTTTGGGGGAAATAGTGTATAGCTTGTGAGATAGCCAAGGTCACTGAAGTGGACAGTAAATGCCAGAGGTTAATCTTGTAGAGTTAATCCTTTATTAAATACCTAAGTTTCAGAATGTAGAAAACTTGCTTACAGACCTAAGTGAATGCCTAATGTGATCATTCTTTTCAGAAGGCAGATTTTTTTTATTAATAAGCAGTCTCCATGATAAACATAAGGTAAATCTCCCTTTGTGTATATAATATCAATATCAAAAACAGCTGAGAGAGGTTGGACAAAAATGGTTGGGGGGCAGAAGATGGGGGAATTCAGAGACAGCAAGTAAAGAAAATGACAGCCCAAACCAGAAGTTGTGTAACTTAAGATTTTACCTTGATTCATTGGTACTGTGCTTGAAAAATCAGTTTCAAACCTATTTTGTTTTCAGAGATGCTTCCCCTCCATCCTATTAAAATCAAAGTCAAGAGAAATTATTATGCCATTTTTAAAAAGAAAAGTAAATGATTTGAATTAGATATATTTTTTGAAACAGTGGACTTTGACAAATACGGACATATTTTTAAAACAATGTCTTTGACAAGAACCACACAAGAAAAATGAAATCCAGGCATATATGCACAGGCACAGATAATGAGTTAACGTAAGAGGTAAGCTGTGCCATCGAGGGGTTTCTTTTCACACTTCTAAAAATAAAAAATAAAAAAACATATTGTAATGCATGTCCTGAAGCACCCGTTAGTAGAGAAAAAGCAGTGCACTCACGGAGGAGGGGTTGCTTTATTTGCTGAACAGAACCTTATTTTTAATTTTTAACTTTACTTTGTGTCTAAAAATATGTACAGAATGTGTTGGTTCCCTTCTTTTGAGTGTGTAAAGGAAGAATTCTATGATTAATCAGTATTGTAGGATTACTTAAACTTTTAATTAAACATTTTATTTTGAGATCATTGTGGTTTTACCTGCAGATGTAGGAAACAATACAGAAAGATCTTTTCTATAAACTTTTACCAGTTTCCTCCAGTGATAACATCTTGCAAACCTCTCATACAATATCAAAAACAAGGTATTGACATGAACATAATCCACCAATTTCCACAGATTTCCCCAGTTTTAGTTGTACTTATGTATGTGCATTTGCTTCTACGCAGTTTTATTTTTATTTTATTTTTTCTAATTCAAAAAAAAATTATTTTTGAATGCTGTATGGCACATTTCATTCTTTTTCCATGTGAGCATCTCCATATTGCAGCACCATGTGTTGGATTTTTTGTTTGTTTGTTTTTTCTTTTTTTTGTTTTCTTGCTTGTTTTTTGGTGGAAGTGCAGGGGCCGGGAATCGAACTCGAGTCTCCTGCATGCAGGCGAGAATTCTACCACTGAACTACCCTCACACCCCCTTCTGTGCAGTTTTATCACGTGTAGGTTTGGGTATCCACCACCGCAGAGACGATACAGAACTGCCCCACCACCAAAAGAAGCCTTGTGTTGCCCTTTTATAAGGCATCTGCTGCCTTTCCGCCTCCACTCCCCCATCCCGAATGACCGATAACTACTAATCTGTTCTTCATTTCTATAATTTCCTCATTTCAAAAATGTTGTATAAATGAAGTCAGCGTGTAATATTTGGGGATTGACTTTTTCCACTCGGCATACTTTCCCTGAGATTCATCCAACGTGTTACTTGCATCGACAGACAGTTCATTCCTTTTTATTGCTGAGCAGCCTTCCGTGGTATGAATGTGCCACAGATTGTTTCAACATTCGCCTGCTGTAGGACATCTGGGTGGTTCCTAGTTTTTGGCTCTTTCAAATAAAGTTGCTGTGAATATTTGTGCATGGGATTTTGCATAAATGTACATTTTCATGTGTCTGGGATAAAGGCCCTAGAATGCAATTGTTCAGTCCTAAGATACAGTAATTATATGTTTAATTCATCCATTTTCAAGAGCGACGGAACCATTTTCTATTCAACAGGAGTGCATGAGTGATCCTTTCTGAGTTATTTTTTCACAAACTAATTAAAATAACTATTGTTTCACAGAGCAAAGAAATTAAGACTGTTTGCTTTCTTGACGGAGTTATTACGGTCAGTTGGCATAGGTTCAAATCCTGGCTTTGCCACCTGGTACCTTTGTGACTCAAATAAGTGATTCTTCCACTCAAGCCACAATTTATCCATCTATAAATAATAAGATACCTATCCTAGAAGCCTATCATAAAGACAGGATAAATATTTTTATATTATTATTAATGACAATATTGTAAATGGGTCGAAAGAAGGATATGTGAAGTTAATGAAACACCAGCACATACTTATTGTGATACTTTGATAGTGATTGTGTAAGAAAAAGATTCTGGGAAAGTTTTCGGCTGTGACACAAAGATGATTTTTCATCACAAAAAGCCTTTTGAACTTGAAATGTATTATATTGCTGATTATAGTGAAATAGTGGTAGAAATGACGATAGTTTTAAAAATGGTAGGAAAATGACAGAGCTATTTCTCCAAAGTTATACTAATTTGTAAAACCTCCTTTCAAAAGCCCAAGACACGGAGGGGTTCAATTTTATTGAAAGTCAATTGGATTAGAAATAAGATGGCTCTAAGGAGCAAATGAAAGAGATAAAAGATGGCTGATGGTACATCAGTTTCCCCTGTCATCAGCTTCTCTGATAAAGTAAGAGAAGCCTAAAATGATCTGCTTGTTCCTGAAAGTGGGCACAGCAACGAGAAAAGTATCTTCGTCATTCCTGTTTCTTTTGGTTTGGCTTGTGTGCATATGTGTTTTGCTGAGAAAGAATACAATGCAAATAGCTAAAACTTCCATGAGTTGCTATATAAGTTTAATCCAAATAATTTTATATTTACTAAAATCAACACCCCAATTCACTTTGAAACATTTCTATGATTTTTATTTTTATTTTAAGTAATTAACTATTTTAATTTTGACTTCAAAGATGTCTGCTCTAGTTTGCTAGCTGCCAGAATGTAATATACTAGAAACAAAAGGGCCTTTAAAAAGGGAAATTTAATAAGCTGCAAGTTTACAGTTCTAAGGCCAAGAAAATGTCCCAAATAAAGCATGCCTATAAAAATGTCCAAATTAAGGCACCAACAAGAGGTCACCTTCACTCAGGAGAGGCCGATGATGTTCAGGGTTTCTCTCCCAACTGGAAAAGCACATGGTCAATCTGGCAGCATCTGCTAGCTTTCTCTCCCGGCCTCTTGCTTCTTGAAGCTGCCCCCCCCCCCCGCCCCGCCCCTGGCGTTCTCCTTCGTCTCCAGAGATTCCTGGCTGGTGGACTCTGCTTCTCGTGGCTATGTCGTTCTCAAGCTTTATCCAAAATGCTTCCTCTTTTAAAGGATTCCAGTAAATAAATAAAGACCCATCTGGAATGGGTGGAGTCACATCTCCCTCTATTCTAAAGTTCATACTCACGATTGGGTAAGTCACATCTCCGTGGAAATAACCTAATAACCTGTAGTTCTGAATAGGGATTAGAAGAAACGGTTGCTCCCACAAGATTGATTAGAATTAAAACATGGTTTTCTAGGATACATAAGTCCTTTCAAACCAGCACAATGCCTTATTCTTACTTATTCTGATCTGGTTTTCAAGAAGTTCAAAGTAATTTTATCTACTTTATAGGGGAAATACAGTTTGTCATTGGAATTTGCAACTCAGTGTATACAATTCACCTTTGGCAGGTACTACCCTGCTTTCAAACAGGAAAAGTGAAGTGAAATTTGGATTCATAGCTTATTTCAACATATAAAAGCATGAAAGTATCACGTAGTTGTTATAAGTAGCCAGCACACTTATTATAATATAGATCCTGCAGGCTGAAGTATGGCTTATCTTTTTCTCCCATTTACATGATAGAACATTTGAGAAAGTTGTAGTTTGCTTTTTTGACAGTCTATTAAAATTGCAGCACCCATGATGTGATAAGCAGAGTTTCTGTATTCTTGTGTTTCTGTTGTACTTTCTACGGATTTTAGTCCCTCCTTATCTCAATTTAAAGTTCACCAAACATGCTTGTCAAATCTTTTCTCAATCTGCCATTTGTTGCTAATAAAAAAATGCAGAATTACCTCTCTTAATTCTTCAAAAAAAAAATTCATTTTTCACATTCTCTTTTAAAAGCCATTTAGAGATGATTTTTCTATTGTTTGCAGTTGGAAACATATTGCAAATAAGTGAAATATAAGAAAGAAATAATCTGAAATATTCACATTCTTTTTTCCAATATGATGTACTTTATTATCCATAAAACAAAAAGTTTAAAGTAGGGGAGTCTCGTTTGGTTATTCTCTTCATTCTGCCATCCTTGACATTTGAGTCCCTTCAATGACAGTAGCAGCTCCAGGGATCATATTTTCACAAAACAATATCGAGAGGCAGAAAGGGAGTAATTGTTCTTTATGTCCCTTTTTATCCAGGATGAAAATCTGCTAGAGTACCTGTTCCCTGCTTCATCGGCTGTAAGTGGGTTACATGTCCAATCCTAAACTAATCCCTTGGCCACAGAAAATGGCACAAAAATAACAAACTTGGAGCCTTGTGGAGGAGGGATGGACAACATTAGGCTGTGGGAAGTTCACACCAAAAAATGATTGTTTCTGCCAGAGTATTATGGGCTTTAAAGCCAGAAAACTTGGCTTGGCTTTACAACTATATAAACTAAAGCTCTGAGCCTTAGAATTTTTATCCATCCGAATGTTTTCTTTGTGAAGGTACATAAATTAGGACACAAATATACACCTAGCTCCTCAGAGGGGCACAGTATATGTTAATTGCCTCCTTCCTTCCCTGCAAATATTCAAAATACATAAATAAGCAGATAAGGCCAAATAGTACAAATTTTGGAGCTGGAATATCCTAGATTTTCTGATGCTCCATTTCAAACTGTGCAAGGAATGCCTAACATAATTTTGAAGAATCTATGAATGATGACAATTTAGTGTAAATAACTCAAATCTTGTACTATAAAATAATTTGCAACATTCTTTTTAAGAATATATATTGCGTCTGAAAATGTCTATTTATCTCCATTTGCTCATTGTGTGTCGAGCAAATTTACATAAAGTTTACGCAGTTTGTCAAATATCATTCTAGATGCTGGGAATAGAGCAAAACTAGAGAAGCAGATGTCTTCGCCTTCTCCAAATATGCCTTGTTTATATCAATGAATATTGATCTCCTTAATAAGTTTCAAACTAATGTTTCATCCTGAAATTCAACACTTAAATTATTCTAATTTTTCCTAAGTGGGAAGTACCTAAAGTCTTTTAAAAAAAATTCACTCTTCTAGCTGTCTCTCTGCTTTTAGTCACTAGATGGCACTCAAAGAAACCTAAAGGGACCAGAGAAAACTTCTAGGTGAAAAGCAATTCTTCACTGTGTTAAAGAGACAAGGTCTCTGCTGTCGGTTCAATTTCTATTTTATTTATCGGTTATTTGGGCAAAGATGAACAGATGTTTTTCATTATCACTTGGTACACACGGAACATTTTAAAAATAGTCTTTTCAAGTCGACTGCAATTTTTTAAAGCCTTTTTCTTCAAAATAAGTCAGTTTTCTATTCCTTTATCATATACAGCAGTAGTTATTTATCCTGCCCTTTTCCTGTCCTGATACTTAAACTGCGCTGCTTCCTTAGAAATGCTCGAGTCGTCCCTTTCTCTTGACAGTTACCAACCGTCCTTTTTGCACTCCCTGCTCAACATTCAGCCACGACTTGCTGTCAAAGCATATCCTGAAAAATTCCCTTTGCATTTCTGCCTTTCAGTTATTTTTGGAAGTTTCACAACATTTCTATCTCCTTTAGGTGTTTATATCATGCAAAAAACATCTGATGTTTTCTCTTGTGAAAAATAATCTATCGTTTCCAAGGCTCTGTTGTACTGGAAAGGGAGAAAGAAGAAGAAGAAAAAAAAAAAAAACATCGGAAACAGAAATAGTTGGCCTGTCAAATTCCAACTAAAGAATTATGAAACATTTTGCTGTTGTTGTTTTCTGTATTCTGCATAAAATTTGAGGAAACTCCTCTACAAGTCAAGCAGTAACAGACAGGAATTATTGAAATTATTTTTATGCGTGCTATATTGAAATATGCTCTTATTTATTTACATGTGTGAGCACATGTGTTTTTAGGTGTGTGTGTGTGCAAATGTATACATACACACATATGTAAAACCTCCTCTCTGTCACCCCTACCCAGTGTCACAAACACTCAGCTCTGAGAACAGAGCTCTTTGCTGTATCTGGCCTCACAGAATTTGAATCAGTCTTTAATATATTTTCTTAATGCTCTAAGTAGAAGGGGAAGGAAAAAAACAAATGAACCAGTTGATTTTCTTTTGTAAGTATTATATCTTGAACCAGAAGTTCACCATTTTCCAATTGTGTATGGACTGTAATTAAGGCTGTTTTCCAAATATAAAACCTTCTTTGGACCCAAATTTTGTTCTTCCTGCTCCTTGTAATTAGCCAGCCTCCTATGCCTGAGATGGAGGCTTGCACTCAGGTTTTGAATTTGTTTGCTCAGTTTTCCCCTCTTCCTCTTCATTTGTTAGAGAAGGTTTTAAGTGATCAGGGAAGCGACCACAGCACTTAATTGTAACACTCTGTTCCGAAAGGGCAATGTGACGCTTTTTTATGGAGCAACTAGAACAAAAGATTCTACTGACCTTATGTTTCTTTCCCCAATCAATTAAGAGGATGATGTTTCCATGACTACCAACTGGAAAACATAGATACGATCAAACCAGCAAAGATTTATTTTTATTCAAAAATTAAAGGAATCCTAGAAACTCCAGGTTGGAGACATAGAGCATTATATATATCATTGGTTATCAGCCTTAACCGTGCCCTGCTGAGTTACAAATTTCTTGACCCCATCCCAGTTTACTGACTCATAATTTTCAGATTATGGGCTCAGAATTTTGTACTTTTCAAAGCATCCATTGATTCCACCATGGGCAATCTGATCCTACTTCATGGATTAGTACTTAGGAATCATGAATCTGGACTCTTGAACAACTACCCATGGCAAATTTGAATCTTCATTTTATTGGCGCTGTATCACGCTGAGTGGGAGGAGAAGAAATGAGCGATTGCATTTTCAGTGTCCAGCATTATGCTGGGACTAGCAATGTGTGTTCATGAGTGCAGCCTCTGGAAACAGAATTTCTGGGAACATGATTCTTACTGTGGCCCTTAGTAGCTGTGTGACCTTCAGTTTTCAGTTGCCTCAGTCTTCTCATCTGTAAGATGGGGATAATAGTAGAAGGCTGCCATAAGGATTAAACAGATTGATGCAAGCAGAGCATTTAGAATAGTGTCTGGCACTGAGTAAATAATCAATAGATGATATTCTTCTCTTCATTGTTATGTCATCTTATTTATCACTTAGTGTGCCAGTTTGAAAGTATTATGTACCCCAGAAAACCGTGTTTTAATCCTGATCAAATTTTGCGGGAGCAGCCATTTCTTTTCATCCTAATTCAATATTGTAGGGCAGAAACTTTGATTAGAAGTTTCTGGTTAGAGATGAGACATGCCAAATTGTGGGTGTGGCCTTTTGATTAGATGGAGATATGACTCTGCCCACTCAGGGAGGGTCTTGATTAGTTTACTAGAATTCTTTAAAAGAGAAAGCTTTCTGGAGAGAGCTTAGAAATGGCAGATAGGACAGAGCCAACAGAAACTTCAGAGCAGACACAGATGTTGACAGTTGGAGAACAGAGATACAGAGGTTTGGAAATGCTTGGAGCTGAGCAGACGTCACCATGAGATATTAAGCAAGCTAGGAACCGGAAACAGCTAAGGGAAGCCAAGAGGTGAAAGCCAGCCCCAGCAAACAAGAATGAGGAACCCCCACAGGAACAGAGGCTAAAAGCACAGAGCCCAGGAACAAGGGACCAGCAGATGCCAGTCATGTGACTACTGAGATGACGGAGGTTTTCTTGACCCACTGGCCTTTCTAGAACTAAGGTATCTTTTTCTGGATGGCCTTAGTTTGGACAATTTTATAGGTTTAGAACTGTAGACATGTAATTTATTATTTCCCCTTTATAAAAGCTGTTCCTGTTCTGGCATATCACATTCCAGCAACTTCCAAACTAACACACTTAGGAAAACAAGCAGTGAGAGAAAGTTTATTATCCTAATTTAAGGTGAGAAACCAGAGGTTCCTACAAGTTACACATCTGGTCCAAGATAACAGAGGCTATAAGAGTTAAAACTGAAATTCAAATCCTGATGAAGCGACTTCAAGCCCAAATTCCTTACACCTTAACAAAACCTCAAGTGATGGTTGAAAGTACTTATTCCGGAAGAAGGAGGCTTACCACTGAATATTTCCAGCAAATAGTAGTAGCAATAATATGATGATGATTTTATGAAGCAACTATTGGGCCCCCATTGACTGAATCCTTATTGGTACCTGACCCTACACTTAACAGTTTGCATATGGTGACTCATTTGATCATTGACATAACCAGGCAAGTTAGGTGTTATTTTTCCCCATTTATCGGACAGGGAAATTGGGGCTCATAGTGGTTAAGCATTTGCCAAACTTATACATTTAGTAAGAGGTGGAACAAGTATTTAAAACCAAGACTTTCTGACTCCATCATTTGTGTACTTAACCACTCTAGAGTTTCTTCTTATTTGAAAGATCTTCTTAGCAGTGACCCATATTCTTATAGCTATTATCTACTGCTTCTGATTTTCCTTAAGGTACTATAAAATAGCTTCATTTTTCTATGTCAAGTTAACTTTTTTGGATATTTGGGAGAAAAAAATGAAGCTTCTCCATTTCTTATCATTTCTAGGGTAAACATCCAAGTCCCTTCAATAAACCACCTCAGCCAGTAGTGTTCCCCACAGTTGGCAGCTCTTCCTTACTTGAACTCATTTTACGATCTTTCATCACCAAAGTCACTCTCCTCTGAATATGCCATCAACATCTCCTTCGCTTAGACTGTGAAGTCCTGCACTGTACAAAACTGCCTAAGAGGGTGGTGCAATGGTGGCTCTGTGGCAGAATTCTTGCCTGCCATGCCCGAGACCTGGGTTCGATTCCCCATACCTGCCATGCAAAAAACAAAACAAAACAAAACTGCCCAAGACGAGGCTGAGTAGCAGAAGGCTGAGTTTCACTCCTGCATTTGGCAATGGATGTTTCTAAACACAAGAAGGATTATTATCTGTTAATGCTGTGATCTTTTTTTCTGTTTTAAAATTATAAAGGTGTTTTTATTTTGTTTAGTTTTATATTTAACTATTTCTACCTTTGTGGGCTAAGCTTGAGGTAAACCAAACAAATTGTTTGCAAATTTTGCATACAAATACTTTTATAAAAGGAGGGTGCAGTTTTCATCCAGGTGAGCTACAGATAAATATCATGGGTTTTTTGGTTTGTTTTTACTTGTTGGCATATTGGCGGTTCTGTGATAGATAAGAAACTTATTTCTACCTGAAACCCATTTGTATAGAGAAATACTTGAATACCCAACCAATATAAATCTACAATTTCAGATTATATTTTATCTGGTTCCCCTTGTTTCTTGAAGACAGGTAAATTTAACATCCATATTTCATGGCTTTTATTTCTACAAATAAGTGGTTCCTATTCAAACAATTTCCCTCTGTCTATGTGAATTATCTTAATTTAAATTGTTTGTAACATATCTCATAGAAGGGAAAATTTCTTTTTCAGGCATAATAATGTAGTCTTCCTTTGGAAGGTTCTAACCTCGTTATTTTTAAATCATCTGGAATTGACATAATTTGCTTCAGGAATTGTCATACTATTAATCTTGAAGAAACATTTCATTGTTAAACACAAATGAACACCTCTTTGGAAATTGGTGGAATATTGAGGGGATAAAAAGGAAGACAGTGCGATGGATTCTGAGATCTTTCAGGGTCTCAGGTAAAAAAAATATATATATATATTTATTTATTACAACAAACTCATTTCAGTCCCCATACCTTATTTAAACCAACTTCAATGTATCACTAAATAATGAACTCTAAACTACTAATAGAAGAGCCCCAGGGCTTCTAGAACTTGAATTGGGAATTATGGCTCTGTAGCCCAGATTCTAGCAATAATCCACCCATTTGTTTGAACTTAGTTCATTTTAGGTTTGCTTAAAATTTATTTTTGTACTAGAAACTTCAGGTCCTTGGTTCTTTCCTAACCTACTGGTGAACTTCTGAGTCACCTTTCCAGTATCTAGTCCTCCAAAGTTTTCTTGCCAATAATATCCAGATTTTCATTTGAAGAACTCAATCCATTTCTAATTTGTATCTTTAACCCAGCAGCACCAACAGTTGACCTTGACTGGCTTATATTGATCAATATTTCCCAGCACCAAGTCCTCCCATCACACAGCAGCCTCCTTAAGTGGGGTTTTCGCTCAAATTACTCAACTTCTTTGGGCATCATTTCCTCATCAGTAAAAGGATGTTAAATATTACCAACCTTATCAGGTCTTTGTAATGACGAATTCCAATATCATTTGTAAAACACATTGGAAGTGCTAAACAGTCAGCAACTATCAATCCTATTTCCTTTTATTTTCCTCTTCTCCTACAAACTTCTGGATGCTGATGAGTCAGACCAATACTCCATCTATCCAGGGACTTTTCAGAGAAGGGAGTGGTGTAGAGTGAGGGCTGAAGTCATGACTTAAAAGGGTGGAATTCTTGCCGACTCCCCTTAGGCCTGACCCTACCCTGGTGCCTTTTCCAGCGGACTCTACTTGTTAGCCACGTTGGTGTATGTCTGGCAGAAAAACTGACTGTTCTTCAAGGGAAGTGGTAAAACAACTGACTAGACAAGATTTTTCTAGGAAGTGCATCCCAGAAGAGCAACATTTAAACACCAAAGTATACTTTGTTTTCCTAGGATATAGAGATTACGCAAGACAGCAAATCATGGGTGCAAATATTTTATGATGACACTTGTTCTAGAAGAGAAAAATCTTAGAGTCGCAAATTAAAAAGACATCCGATCTAAAATCTTTAAACCATTTTATGTAACTGCGAGGTAATTTTTTCATTTGCCTGTACAATTTTGGAACAAGAAGAGATGACCACGTTCAAATTTTTATTTGATAGACGTGGGAACTGAGGCGAGTGCTGAATGCCTTGCTCAGGCCCACAACCAGTAAAAGGCAGGGCCAGGTCTGCTGACTCACAGTCTGGTGTTCCTTAAATAGATTCCTCTGCATCCCAGCAGTGTTTAACAGACCCCGTTTCACTTTCCATTATGAACCAAAGGTTTGACAGACACATACACACCCATCAAGTCTAACCAACGGAGCCGGTCCTCCCGAAGGTGGTGACTGCAATAGTCATCTCTGAGTCAGCACCAGGTCTCAGGGACACATTTCCCTTTTGAGGCACAGGTTAAAAAAGGGGTGATCTAGGGCGGGCCACAGTGGCTCTGCAGGTAGAGTTCTCACCTGCTGTGCTGGAGACCCAGGTTCGATTCCCGGTGCCTGCCCATGCAAAAAAATTTTAAAAAAAAAGGGGGGGGGGAGTGATCTAACAGGGCACAGACAACCTCTGTACCAGGTTTTTACAATTTCAGCATTGGGCTGCCTAACTCTTTGACGGGGGTGGGGGATGGGGCAGGGGGTGGCAGTCCTGTGCATTGCAGGATGTTTAGCAGCATCTCTGGCTTCTGACAATCAGGTGCTAGTAACACCCTCTATGCCCTGTTGTGACAACCAAAATGATTCCAGATATCGCCAAACGTCCCCTGGAAGACAGAATCATCCCCGGTGAGAACCGCTGTGCAGGAGGAAAAGCTTGTTGCTCGGGGCACACCTTCAACCATTTTATCCCATCGTGCAGTCCTGAACGTGGGACCTGCTGTAGGGGCAAGATGCGATGGGAGATGCGAGGCACTCTTGAGAGCCGGAGTATGTTTTTTCTCAGGCAAACTTTTTAAATCGTCAGGCTTCTACGATTCATTTTTACTTAATCCCAATATTTTCAGTTTCCGTCAACAAGAACATTCCATGATCCCTCTGAAAGGAGTATTAGTGAGCTGAAGGCACTGAGAGCAGTGAAGGCAGACGGAATATCTTATTTTCATTGTTGTGTCTTGTTTAAATTCCTAAGTATATGAGAAAAGCAGACAGTCTTGCTTCACTTGGTAGTATTTTAGATTGAGAGCAAAGAAGTCACCTAAAAGGTTCTGACAGCTTGTTACCACCAAAGCAATGAGAATATACATATTTTTTAATGGGACGATATTCCAATGGTGCAAAGGAACAACAGTAGGGAGCTCATGGAAAATAAAGCACTGATAACTGGACAAACTAGATACCCTTCAGATTCCTGGACATTCCTTTCTCTTGGATGTCCTTACAGAGGGAATACACAAAATTTTTGCTCCTGAGGGTGCCTGCCGAGCTCTACCATCTGCAGTGGGTGCGGTGGGCACACAGCTTGGTGGCAGAATCTGGAATAAACAGAAGAGAAGAAGGAAAACAACAGGAGGCAGAAATATGGAAAAGAGAAACAGAAGTGAAAAAGGGGAGGGAAAAAAATACAAACGTGAAGGAAGTAGACTCTTGCCAGAGATTCTATCCCCAGTCCTGGAAAAAAACATTTTTTTTTTTAAATTCGATTTTCTCAGCATATACTATGTTTGTGGAACATAATTAAAATGTTATTCTTTGAGAAAGTTAGCCTCAAGACAGCAATTGTGTTCCTGCGGTTCAGAATATTTAACTATGTCAAATTTACATTATTAAATCTGATACAATAAGAAATAATACCAAATACGGTATCAATCCTACACAATCAGTCCTGAATATCATCACGTTCCTGCTGTTATTCCGAGCTGTCCTTGGAGATAGCCGCAGCCCAACAATTTACAAAAGGTTTCCTTTCTGCCTTCATAATTGTCGAGGACAGCTCATTCTTACATCTCATTTTTAATCATCTAGAGCTTTTCATATACTCCAGAGAATGCCTTCAATAGTACAATAATAAATGAGATCCAAAATTTCTAAGAGCTTTATGTTTCTCTCTTATCGCAGTTGATAACGTGCAGTTTCTGCCTTGTACTGGATACCAGATGTGGAGCAGATAAGCATAAGGAGAGGAAAATAAGAAGGCTACTCATGGGAAGGCCAGATTCATATGAGAGTGAAAATAATGTCTTCAAACCAGGAAGCCTCTTTCTTAATAATAATTAAAAAAAAGAGTATCCATTCATTTTGAGTGCTGAGATAAGGCAATTTAGAATGATTTTCACCTTGGCCCAGAAATTGTAGGTGGAAGCAGCATTAATAGAAGAGTACTGAATGATAATCTTTGGTGAAAAGAGAGGAGCAGAGATGAAGAGGGAAAAAAATATTTTCTAACTCAGAAACTTCTCTGGAATTCTAAATCTGATTACGAACTTGCTACCATGTTTAGAGAGCTGCAAAATAAGTGATGTGCTGCTATTTTAAAGAAACATTAAACAGAATTATACCATAAACATTTATAAGTAAAGAATTATCTCAGCAGTTTCCAAGCCTGACTGCAATTAAAATCCCTTTGGTCCTGCCTGCAGCTCCTAATTCAATAATTCTGGGATAAGTTCTGGAACTCTGTACTTTAAAAAATCTCCCTAGGTGGGCGCACGGGTGGTTCAGTGGTAGAATGTTCACCTTCCATGCAGGAGACCCTGGTTCGATTTCTGGACCAGGCACTCCCCCCGAAAAAAAATATATGCATATCTCCCCTAGGTGATTTTAGTACTTTATTAGGTTTAGAAACCACTGGAGAGTTCAATTTAAGCAACAGTTTAAAAAATATCCTGTATTATATTAGAGCTATATTCAGAATGACGAAATTTCTAAATATGCCTGTTTCACCCACTGCGCAGATTCACTGGCTCTTGTGTGCTGTTGACTTTTGGGGGTCATGCATGTCTTTGCTGATCTAATGAAAACCGTGGTTTTCACGCTAGAAAAAAACATACACACACACAGGTAAACATTTTACCTTTAAACGTTTTAGGAGGTTCACAGATTGCTGAAATCCATCTAGGGAAAGAATCCATGTGAATGATTGGCCCTGGGGTTTTGTGAGAGCTCACATTTCAGATTCAGCACTTGCTGATATTTTATGTGATTTTTTTGAAAGGCCGTTAAATAAGAGACCTGGCGTTAGAACTGATCAGGAAAGCCAGAGGCGGTTAGCCACAGCACTTCATTAGCCTATCCGATGGCCTCTACCTCTGTTCTTGCCCCTCGTTCTGCACAAGCAGAGCAGAGTAATACTTCCAAAGCAATCGCTGACCTTGGCCGGCCCATGCATGAAACCCTTCAAGGTCACCCTTTTGCTCTAGGGATAATATTCGAGTTACTTAGCCTTCAAAGCTGCTCAGGCCAAGGTCTCCGCTTTTCACCAGCTTCACTTGTTAAACTTTAGTGCTACACTTTAACATCCCCTAAGAAGCTTTTAAAAATACAAACACACAGGCACCATCCCTTGACCAATCACATTGGAAGCTCTGGGGCACATAGGGAGGGGATCAAAAAGGGACTCTGGTATAATTATTTCTTTTAACTCATCAGTTGCCCAATTGGAATTGGAATTGGGAGCCACTAATCTATCAGATACTGAACTACTTGAAGTTCCCAGAACCAGCCTTGCTGTCTGTGGCCTCTGGGTTTTGTGTGTGTTCTTCCCTCTGCTTACAATTCTTTTCCCTTTTTACCCCTGCACTAGGCTAACCCTACCTGTCCTTGAGTTCTGAAATCAAAATCCCCTCCTTCTCCCAGAGATGGATTAGGTTTCCCTAACCTGTGTCTTAAACTGATTATCTGTAGTCTAGATTCTAAGCCATTTAAAAGCAATAGGTGTGTTCTGTATTCGGTTTGGGTTTGGTTTTAGTTTTCAGTTCTAGAGCCAGGCTGGACTAAACTAGACATTAAGAAGCCATTGAATAAGTACTTGCTGAATAAAAAATGATTTGGATTAGTGTTTTCAGATTCCACCAGAGTTTAATGGTGGATTCTTTACATGGAAGGGCATGCAATGCATCAACATGGGAACGTGAAAGATGTAAATGGGATATTTTTACCTGTCTTAAAGAGCGATAGCCAAACAGGGGGAATTAAATACATCTCGGTTTGGTTTTCAAACACTTCTCTCTTTTACTATCCTTCGAAACTTTGTTTTAGAAGATCCTATTACATTTTTCTAGCATCTAAAGGAAGTTAGAAATTCTGTAGTTTGTTATCCAATAACTACTTCTAATCTAAGTGTCTGAATGAATGAAAGGGTTTACCTTGGTCTGAAACGATAGCTTATTAACATGTAATATGTATTTCAAAGCATATACTCTCAACTACATTTGTTCTGAAGTTTCTCTAAGAGGACAACCTTATATTTGTTCAGGTAGATAATCTTGTACTAAAGCTATCAGTATTTGGGGTGATTTTGTCTTGGGATAGATAATAATGAAGGACTTTTATTGGGCATCCTCTGTGCGCCATGTACTGTGCCAAATATATTTATCAGTTTATTTATTCAGCACACCTCTAAAAAATTTTTATGATTGTCCCCATTTTACAGATTGAGGTAACTTAGGTACAAAGAGGTTATATAATGTCCTCAAGTTAGGGGATAGCTATTAAATACAAGATCTAGAAATCACATTCTGATAGCCTGGCTCTAAAATTCATGCTTTTAAGCACTGTCTTAGACTGATTTTCAAAAGATAGTCATAAGATTACGATATTGTTTATTTTTTGAAATGTATATTTAATCAGAATCTATACCTCTAACTGGATTTCAGGTTTATGAAGAAACCGAACTTTTCTCCTCTATGGCTTGACTAAGTAGAACAGTTGGGTAATGTTTTTCTAGAGGTAATTTGCCAATATGGGTCTTTTCTGTAGACTCTAAAATCTATAAATAAAAGCTTCTGGGGCCTTATTATTAAAATTTAAGATCAGAGAACACTTTTCATCCTTCATTACAGAATGTTTCTCCTCGTTTCCAGCTAGAGAGAGACAGGGGGAGATGGAAGAAACTTAAAAAAAAAAGTGGATAAAAATAGAATCTATAAAACTTTCAGAAAACTGAGATCTCAATAGAATCCCCCACTAATTTTTATGATTATTATATTAATATTATCACATTTTTGAGACCATACTACATGCCAGTGACTGCTGTAGTTGCTGGAGATCCAGATATAAACATTGCTGACAGGGTGGATGGCTAATTAACAAGTGAAGATATGATAAAGATAATTTGAGATAGTGATGAGTGCTGTAAGGAAAGTGAAACAAGGTTTTTTGGTATAAAATAGCTGGACTGCAATGCTAGTTATGATTACAAGAAAAAAAGGAATAACGAATCATTTGAGGTCATTAAGGGCTTTAGTTACAAAAAAGACTATCATTTTCTGTATTTTTTGCTTTACATGAGCTAACATTTGATCAGACCTCGTTTTCTTTTTGCCTTTCATAGTCTATACTTTTTTTTAAAGGCTTTTATAATAAAAAAAAATATTGAGAAGTCCTGGGACGGTGGTTATCTTCTCCCAACCTTGAGGGAGAGAACCAATGCTGAAGGAAATCAACAAAAAATCACAATCACACACTGTCCCTATACCTTGGACAACTCAGGGAGAAGGAAAATCAATCCCCTGAAAAAGAGTCAGCCTTCCTTAACTCCAGAGAGTTAAGGAAGAGTCTCCCCAGAGAGGGGAGAGAATCAGTGCATAGGGGGTTGTCATGGTCAGCTTCATGTGTCAACTTGGCCATGTGGTGATACCTGTTTGTCTGGTTGGGCAAGTGCTGGCCTGTCTTTTGTGATGAGGACATTTCACAGAATTAAATCATGATCACGTCAGCTGCATCCACAGCTGATTCCATTTGTAATCAGCCGAGGGGCGTGTCTTCTGCAGTAAGTGATGCTCAATCTAATCATTGGAAGCCTTTTAAGGAAGATTTAGAAGACATAGGCTCTTCCTGTTTTGACTGGTGAACCTCTCCTGTGGAGTTCGTCCAGACCCTCCATTGGAATCGTCGGCTTCACAGCCTGCCCTATAGATTTTGGACTCTGTGGTTCCGTGGTCATGTGAGTCACTTATAAATTTTCTATTTGCGAGTGTTCCCTGTTGATTCTGTTTCTCTAGAGAACCCTAGCTAATGCAGGGGTCATCACATGGTACTGGAGATGGAGCGGTGTGTGCTGGACCCCTAGCTGGCTCCCTGATAACCAGGAGAGAAGCAGATCCAAGTCCTCCCTGGGGATGCAGCTCTAGGTCAGCAGGCTTGTTTCTTACCCTTGATGAGGCTGTCACTTCGCTGGGTGAAACAGTCATCCTGTAGTTTCAGCACAAGTTTGTCATCAGCAAGATAGATAAGGTTCTGCAAGGTGACAATTGTCTTGGAGATGTTCTGGGCTGCCCAGACCTTGCACAACCTGATGAAGTCCAAGTTCTTACAAGGTGCTTCTCCAAGGTGGGCAGAACCTGGTTCAAGTTTCACTCAAGGCCAGGTCTCGGCCTCTGGGCTGATCCTCACTTCCCTTCCGTACCCCTCTGGACTGTCTAAAATTCAATAGTTGTAATATAAGAATGTCAGTGCGGTCAATATTTTTTCCCTTCCAAATGAGACATGACAGATAACTTGGAGAAAACATTACCTCTGAAATATCTTCCAGTGGTTTGTGAAATTCTCATGGAAATGCTCCCAACCATAGTCATATTCCCAACCATATCAATCTAACTGGAGACTAAAGAGGTATTAAATGGAAGCAAAACTAGAGAATGGGTATCTTGTATAGATACTGCTTAATTTTATTTACAGATCTGATTAATCTTTGACTATCACTATAAGCCTACAAGAACACAGAAATTGAAAATGCAGTTTATAACAATTTCAATTTAAGAATAATTCATGAATTTATAGCTTATATGATTAAGATATGAAAGAGTAAACTTCCACATTTCCATGGTTCAATGAAAAACATTAATCTGTTCCAGAGTTTAGACTTTTGTTTTCAGTTGAAAATATATCTTCTGTGATTTTTTCTCTTATCCCCTGTTGTTTGAAATCAGGGTTTCCTCAATCCACATATATAAATCAAAACTGCACCTCTGGTGAAGCATTTGATACTTGAGACACTCCCTGAAATTGAATTCCTTTCCTGGATTTTCCATTTTTCCTTCTGAATGCTGTTACACAAACTTCGGCTACACACAAACACACAGCTTTTACACTGGCCTTTTGGGAGATGTGGTACTATATGTTTTCCCTATCTTTGAGATTATAGTTTCAACAGTGTGACCAAAACATCCCCACCATGTCACCTCGGGAAGAAATGTTCTCTCCAGTAAGGTGACAACAGTGTGCATTTGTTGCGACAGTCTTTGAAAATGGCTTATAATCCTTCCATTTTCTCCTTGGGCTCCAATATTGTTGGTCATAAAACCAATGAGTTCTGCCAAAAGCAAAATTGCAAATTGAGACTGTACAAGCATTGCCACTCAATCTGTCACTGTTTACCGTTACCACCATCCGTTTTAGTTTATAACTAAAGCTGAGACTCCCTATTAGGCTTCTGACAGGTTGGATATGTATCTACTTGGTAATTATACTGTGATCATGTGACATTTTTATTGACTATACACTGTTTGATAAAAAAGAAATAGCTGAAACTGTATAGCATCTGACATCCCAAAAGTCTATAGAACAGCACTGCTTCAAGGTTCTTCTTTAGGACAGTCATTAGCATTTCTTACAGAGAATTTGAGGTTATAAAATACAATCAGGGGGTAGTGCAATGGTGGCTCAGTGGCAGAATTCTCACTTGCCATGTCCGAGACTCGGGTTTGATTCCTGGTGCCTCCCTACTTAAAAAAAAAGAAAAATATATAACCAGAAAACTCAACATTTATATAGTACTTCCTAAATTAAAGTAATCCATCTAGTTTTTTGAGTTTCACAGTACTGTTGTGACATAGATATAAATATTTCAGTGCCCAATGTCAAGAAGAAAGAAAACCCAGACTTGTACCCTCAAAACTGCATTTAAAGTGTCAAATTAGTATATGTCTAGGCCAAGTTATTTCTCCAAAGTCTTCAAAGCTCAGAAATGTCCAGTGCTTTAAGGCTTTTCTAGAATTGAAGCTCAATAAAATTAAGGCTACAAGTCAATTTGCAACATGTGGCATGGAGTTTTGAATAGAAGTTTAAAAATTTTTATTTATCATCTAAAAAAAGAAGAAATATAAGAAGGACTCTTCATTGCCTGTGAAATGGTGCTGGGCACTGGACCCCTTGCATTCTGTAAGGCATAATCTTATTTTCAAGAAGCCTAGTGAGATATTCAATTAGTATAAGGATTGACTGAGATATCGATAAAAAATATTTAAACTCTTTCCTCCCTTTTTTTTCGCGTGGGCAGGCACCGGGAATTGAACCCAGGTCTCCGGCCTGGGAGGTAAGAACTCTACCTGCCGAGTCACCGCGGCCCGCCCATTCTTTCCTCCCTTTTGCTTTCTTTCTCAATATGTACATTTTAAGACAACCAGACTTTGAAATGTGCGGCAACCCAGAGGCCCAGACCCCTCCTAAATGGAAGTGAAACCCAAGCATGAAACCACCTGCTTAACCAGCACAAAGGTCAAGAAGGAAAACCACCACCCCGGAGGGGGAAGAATGCAATCATAGATGTAAAATGGCGCTGATTGTATCTTAGTCTTGAACATTAATCTTAGTAACATGTCAGGTCTTAACTCCCTTTAATGATTATACTAGAGGCCCGATGCCCTCATACTATATGGAATGTCTTTGTTCTGAGGCATATACGTATTTCTCCTGCCCCTTTGTGGGGTGCTATCCCTCCTGACAAATATATTATTTGTAAATCCGAATAAATCTATGTCTACTTCTGTGCCTGGCATGTTTCTCGGTCTTGCGACAGTTTGTGCTCTTCACTAACTCGGTCTGGGGCCGAACAAAATGGGCATCTGTGCAGTGCTTCAATAACAGGGATGGTATTACAAAATCATAATGAAGAAAGAAATTTAATGTAAAATAATAGGGAAAAAGAAGATTTGATACCACTATATCCTGGGAGCGTTTTGCTCCTACTGCGTGTCTCTCAGGCCAAAGAAAGGTCATTTACATCAGGGAGAAACTGGATAAATGCCTAAGTACCCCAGGGAGTTATCCTTCCCTATTCTTTACGTTTTTAATATGACCTATACGTGGCTATAAATTGAAAATTGTTATCAATAAGAATAAAAGAGGTCTAAGCCAAAGAATAGTGTTTATTTGTTTTAATAAGTAAACCAAATTTCAGCATGATATTATATATCAGATACTCAGCTAGTTGGATGTTTTCAAAGTATGATTATTAAGAGACAATGCATTTTATTATCTGAATTCTTTGGGTAAATAGTAGTGACCTTAGATAAAGTTGCTGCAGTTATTATCATGACGTTTTTCTATTATGAAGCTGTTCAACCCTTTGGCCTGTTCGTAGTGACATTGACATTTTATACTTCATTTCATGTGCAAACAGAATAACATTTACAATTGCAAAAATACCAAGTATAATTCACATTCTATTGAGTGCTTACTAAATACTGGGCACGGTCCTAAGCAACTTGCCTGAATTTACTCATGCTTTGTCACAATCACTCTACTATTCCCATTAAACAGATAGGAAAGCTGAGGCACAGAGCAACTAATTTTCCCAAAGCCTACTACTATGTTTGTGACTGTCTTGAATTGACTCACTTTTAAAAAAATTAGAACTATTATCTCTGTATATTTTTACCAGGAACACTGTTACCATTTCTGTTCTTATCCCCGAGTCAAGACCCACAGTTGTGTTCACAAATTATTTACAAACTCTTAGCAGCAGATTAAACCTTTTACAAGGCCTCCCTTATTATTCAGTTTGCCCAGTTGTATTTGGATAAGCTGTCGATGGTCAAATGCAGCATAGTTTGAGGCTGACAAACCTCTACTGCATCAGAACCCTTATATGAAGTGGACAATTAATGATTGTGAAGAGCTGAATTAAATGGTGTTTTTTATTTGGAAAAAAACACACCTTTCAGTAGTATAATAGTGTTGCTTATGTTCTCTATTTCCCAGCTTTACCTTATGCTGCCTTTGTGAGAATACTTTGTAATATTTAAACTCCATTTGCTTTAACGAGAAGGAGCTGTACTTTTCTATGTCTGGCTTTGAGGAGGTTCTAGGATGAGAACAAATGGATTTGCTAGGCTGAGGAATTGAACAGGGACTGGCCATTCCATAGCAAAAATGTTTATTGTATTTGCATCTTACATCAAAGGTCAGGATGATTTACGTGTGGGAAACAAGACCAGTATTTCGGTTTTCATTCTCAGTTTTGTGTGGAGGAAGGTTTCAAAAGGCAATGTAGCATTCATCTCTATCACAATTAACATTAGAGAACCTTTCAAATGATCATAACTTCTACACCAGACTTGTAAAAAATGCAGTTCTTTCCCAGCCCTATCTGATTTTATTTTCTTGACTGTAAATTAGGAATAGTTCTGATTTATTGTATTGGTTAGCTATAGATAGTTAAGGGACTGCAAAGTGTAGCTGCTAGTGCTACCATATTTTTATGATAATATCTATCTTAAGAATCAATGTTGCTATCAAAGTAAGCGAGTTTATATTGATAATTTTCATTAGATCACTCAGGGAGAATGATGTTACCCTATGGAACTCACCCATGATTCCTTCAGGTCAGCTGAGTTTGTCCTCAAACTTTAATACAATAAACTCATACAGAGGGCTTGTTAAAGTACAGATTGCAGGACATCACCTCTAGAGTTCCTCATTCAGTAAGTCTGGGGTGGTGACCAAAAACTTGCATTTCTTCAAAAGTCCTAAATGACCTTGAAGACATCATCTTAAATGAAATAAGCCCGACACAAAAGGGCAAATATGGTATAATCTTGCTTACATAAAATAATTAGAATATGCAAATTTATAGAGTCAGAAATTAGAATACAGATTTCAGGAGCAGCGGGGGTGGGGGGTGAGAAATGGGGATGGGGAATTAACGCTTAATTGATACAGAGTTACTGTTTCGGGTGATGGGAAAGTTTAGTAATGGATGGTGTTAATTGTAACACAACATTGTGAATGTAATTAACATGGTGTTAATTGTAACACAACATTGTGAATGTAATTAACACCACTAAATTGTATACGTGAAAGTGGTAAAAGTGGAAAATTTTATGTTGTTTATGTATCACAATAAATTTTAAAAAAACCCTATAGGACTGTACAACACAAAAAGAGATTCCTAATGTAAACTATGGACTGTAGTTGGTAATATAATAATTCATCAATTCAGTTCGTCAATCATAAAAAATTTACCACACTAATGCAACATGTTAATGAGGAAAACTGGGGAGGGGGCACAGAGCATTGTTATATGGGTACATTCTGCATGAGTTTTAATTTTTTCTGTAAACCTACAACTGTTCTAAGCAAACCAGAAAGGTCTCAGACAATGCTGATGATGCTGGTTCAAGGAACATGCTTTGAGAACTATTGCTCTAGAGACTCTAGAGAATTCTACAAAATACTGACCTGGGGTATTATGATTATCAGATGAGACCCATGTCCATGGGTCACTATGGTGAAGAAATGCTGTGAACATAGCTTTGTCCCATGTGCAAAATGAATATGGATAAACCATCCTCAGATATACTATGTAGCAAAATAAAAGTAGTAATTAAAAATGGAACTCAACAAAACAGTAAATACATGTCAATACTGAATCCTTAAGATAAAACAATAATGACCATAGAGGTGTAAGATTGCAGAAAAGTTGTAAATTTAGATTGCTTGAATTATGAGCTCTTTAGTACTAATCTAACCAGTCCTCAAAGAGGGTGCATCTTAAATGAAAGGCAGCTAACAATAAAAGATACGCACAACTCTTACAACAGCTGAGGCAAATGTGTTTCTTGGGCTGAAGGACTCATCTCTCTACCTCTCCATGGTAGGAAATACTCATTTGATCCTGAGAATTGCAGAATTAATGCTAAAACCCAATTTTAAAGAATAATTCAGATCTTTAAAATTATTCCATTTTTCTCAAGCTGAGAATAGGTTATTTTCTGTTCATTTTTCTTTATTAAAATATTCTCATATAAAAGTCTGAAAAAAATGAATAGTCTCATAATATCTTCAAATCTTCTTAACATAGGTGCTTCTTAAGGGTGAATTATAGTTTTAACAAATTTTCAAGTAGCATCTAATCTCCTATTTTTCCATAAACTGCACTTGTAATAATGCCTTGAACCAGCGTGTCTGAAAAGTCAAAGCTGTTCCTCTATCGTTATATAGCTTATCCTCAGAATACCTCTGGGGAGGACATGGACAAGGTATTATTAACCCCATTCAGTAGACAGGACAACCAAGGTCTGGAATATTTTGCATCAGCTCGGGAACTCAAGAGCACAGTCAGTCATTACACATTCGCTTCAGAGTTTTCACATCCTGCCTTCATGTTCAAGCTACGTGTCACCTGCCTACAGAATGAAAAATGTTATGATTTGAATCAAGCTTTGTAAAAGGTCAGGTTTTTAGTACAAACTGATCCCAGTCAGCTATTTCTCTAGATCCTAGCCATCAGCACATTCTTATTAACTGCCTTCTCTATTTTAGCAGTTTTACCTACACTTTTATTCTTTTTGTTTCTGATAAATATTTAAGGGCTCTTTTGCTCTTACAAAAAAAACAGTATATATTTATTGTAGCTATTTGGAAAATATTAAAAGCAAAACGATTAAAACATTTTAAATTGTTAATAGTTGCATTAGTCAGAGATATCCACAAATGCCATTTTGTGAACATCCACCCATTTATTTTTCTAAAAATTCTTCATGGCAGTAAAAGGGATTATACCGTTTGATACTATCTTCCCTAAATAATATAGGCTGACCATCATTCTCTGCTATTAATACTCCTTACAACCTTTCTTCCAGGAAATGCTACTGAAAAAAACAGACTTGCAGAAAAGTAAATGATCATCAGCATGCCCCTTGATTAACATTTGTGCACGAAGTAAGCATCTTTATGTAATCAACCCAAGACCATGAAACAGAGCATTACCACAACTCCGGAAGCCCTTTTGTGCCCTCGTCCAGTCATCAGGAGCCCTCAAAGTTAACCACTAGCTATGCTTGTATGATTTTGAACTTCATATAAATGACATACCGTAAAACCCTTTCACGTCTGGCTTCTTTTGTTCAACATTGTGTTTACTAGATTCATCTATGGACAAACTCCTTTTCAGTGGGTGCATATTATTTTATTGACGTGATCATAATGCTTTTATCAAGCATGACACAAGAACTCTTCTATTGTAGGACATTTCATTTGTTTCTTGTTTTGCACTGTCATAAACATTGTTTACTATGAGCATCTCCATTGCTTTGTTCATAGTCTTATATACACCATCAGATAAATTTCTAGAAATAAAAATTCTAGTTGAAAAAGTATACAAAATGTTAAGGCTTTTTGATGAGTATTGTGAGATTGCCCTTGAGAATGGTGAAAATCTATATTCTTACTGGTAGTGTAGGAAAGTGTCTTTCAAAGAGCCCTGGCAACCAGGAACCCAAGAAGCCCAGGTGAGAATGTGTTTACTGATGTCATTCTCTAGGCTTTAACCTACCCCCTCCCCTCAGTTTGCTCCTGAAACCTCTGTCCTACCAAATGGAAGAGGTCAACTCCGTGTTGATTTTCATCTTTCTTCAGTTTCTAGCCATGGATCTTGAATGCAGAGGTCTGCAGTTTTTCTTGGATCATCTCTGAACAAGCCTACTTCTGGGAATCAATCAAATGGCTACATTGATTTCCTGTAGAGTCACTGTTAGTTTAATTTATAGGCATGCCATGCTTATCAGTTAGAAGTGCTGTTTCTGTTCATAAAATATATAAGTTGATAGTGCAATAGTTAGTTAACTAAATATATATATATTTACATAAATAGTTATATGTTTATGTAATCACTTTATAGAACATACAGCTTTAAGTTAAACTGGTTGGAATTTGGAATGGGCCGTGTATTTTTCTAATAAAACGCAGGGGTTTGGGAAAGAGGTACGTCATTACTGCAGTCATACAACATAAAAATTGACAAGACTATTACTTTCCATTTAACCTAAGAGAAACTAGTATGTATTTTTGGTGTGTTAATATTGTTTGCATTTGAATACTTCAGCAGGCAATCCAATGAAAGCTATGAATTCCTGATTTAAGTTTTACCCAAGAAAAGAGAGGGAACTTATAAAAAACTTGCTTATAAAGCATTTTTTGTTTCAGCCAAGATAAAGATGATGTCACTGAGGATCAACTGTGATTTATTTACCAGCCTGGTCAAGGTGTAAGTGCTTTAATGGGTATTAGAGTGGCAATATGTGTGGGAAAATTTTGTCGTCTTGATGCTTTGACAGAGCTAAGTCAACAAAGCATTAGAATCAAATCTAAATTTGAGATGAAAGGTCATTGCTTCTTCACCAAGCCGTCTAACCTCTAGTTTAAGCATAAGCATAAAACCATTTGCTTACCAGGAGGCAAAAAGAAGCACAAAATCCATTTATACCATCTGTATCAACAGAAGTGAGACTTTAGAGCCTCAAATGTTTTTCATTTTTTCCTTCATTATTATCTGCCAGAAACTTAGTTGGAATGGTTTCCCTTTCCTTAATCTGCATTAAATTTCAGTTTAATTATGCATGTCCCCTTCCCTTATTAAATTATTACACACATTTTCTCATCTGTGTGTCTACACTTCAGAAGTAACTGCTTCATTTTGCTGGCAAAAACAGGAAATTAACAGAAGAGAGGGCAAAAATATTTTATTTTCAATTTCTTTTTTTTCCTCACTAGGAGAACTAGCACATCTTCCAATGCATCACAAGATAAAGATGCTGACTCAGTCTCTTAAATCATCCTCAGAGTAAGAGCACAGCCGTTAATGAGAGTTTGTTATACAGGAATTTGTTTTATTAAATGAGTGAAAAATAATTTTTCCTTACCCCAAATCGTCCTTAGTGAAATAATTTAAGTCTCAAACTAAATGTTCTCATACTTATCCCAAATATGGAGAAGGCAAACAAAATAAATTACAAGTGACAAAATTGCTACTTAGTTGAAAATTGTACTTTGGAAATCTTACAAAAGTTGCTTGTTAACTGTTGTTAATATATGGGGGTAAAATGCTTGCCAACTGAAAACAAAATACACATACCAATCTGCCTTTCAGGGGCAGGTAAGAAAATAACATAAGCGTGAAAGTTTCAAATACAGTTTACAGTGATTGTACCTCATTTTTGTGGATGCAGATTTATCTAAATAATACTTCTGTACATTTGTGGCTTAGAAAGTTCTTTCATTTGATCCCTACCATAATCCTGAGAACTAGACAAGGAATAAGTTACCTCCCAAAAATTCTAGATGCAGAATCTAGGGTTCAGCAGTAGTAAATGACTTGTCAAGGTTGCTTATGGCTGGTTATTAACAAATCTCCTGGTTTTGAATGAGCCCTGCCCTACTGCCTTTTTTTAATAACTGATAGGAAAAAAATCGTATTAAAAGTCTTAGAATGTTATAGTGAAGACAACTATAGTATTGGAAAAAAGGAAAGTTTTTAATTATTGGAAAAGATGCTCTACATAAAATATTAAATTCAAGTGGTTAATTTCAGCCTATTACATCAAAGTTTTTCAAAGATGCCTACATTCATATATTAGCCAGGGATATTTAAGTTTCTCCTTCGTTTATGATAATGTTAGATGATTGACGTTTTACTGATTTTCCTTTCCTCACTGGTAGAAAATGCCAATGATAGAGCAGCAGGAGGAAAGGGGAAGAAAATAAAAAGGATCTATATGTGCTGAGAACTCAAAACAAAGACTTTGAGATTATTGATTGACTATGAAGTAGCATCAACCTGAGAACTTGTTATTGATCTACTAGCTGGCTGCAAAATTGAATTCTTACTTGTCTCCCTTCTCCTCGCTGTCCCCCTTCCCTCCATCCTTTATATTTCTAGCAGATTATTCCAACTGTAGTTACTTTGTGCAAAACCTTCCACAGCTGGTTAAGAAAATATGACATTTTGTTTTTTACCCTGGGATTCAAGACCTCTGCATTCTAATAATTCCTAAAAATTATAATAGACAAAATATCTCAAACAGAATACTAGGAAATGTATCTTAGCTCCATTTTAGAAATGAGAAAACTGTGACTAAAAGAGGCTGAACTTCTGTTAGGGTGGCAGATTGACTTATGCACCTGGACTTAGACATGTGCTTAATCTTAATTCTCAATTCTGTGGATGTGAACCTATTGCAAACAGGACTGGTGAAATGTTATTTTTTCTTAAGGTGCAGTCCAATTGAATGAGGGTGGGCCTAATCCGGCATCCTGGGATCCTTATAAAGAGAAAGCTAGAAGGAAGGAGAGGGAAGACAGGAGTCAGTGGGAATCTGGAAGAGAAAGGAAAGGACAGGAAAGCCAAGGAACTGGAAGATTGCTGGCCAAAAGGCTAACAACCCCAGGAGGAAGCATTCCTTCTAGTTTCTGAAACTGTGAGCCAGTAAATTCCTGTTGCTTATGCCAAAACATAGAATTACGATTAACACTGGATATTAAATACTATCTAGAATATAACGTGGTATTTGTGATAGAAGCTCTGACAAATTAAGACAATTGGGTATTTAGCAAGTGGCAGAGTCAGTGTCCAAACCCAAGCCTGCTGAGCTCCAAAGTCCAGCCATTCTTTCCAGGTTTACTCTGGGCATATCAGGACATATACAACCTCCATCACCTTCAGCCTAGAGGGCTTGTGTGCACTATGTACCCCAGAAAAACATGTTCATATATTTAATCCATTCCTGTGAGTACCCATTGTAAGTAGGATCTTTTGATAAGGTTACTTCAGTTAAGGTCCAGCCAGCTTCACTCAGGATGGGTCTTAATCCTATTACTGGAGCCCTTCATAAGAGGTGTAGAATTCAGACAGACAGAGAAAAGCCACCATAGCAAGGAGCTGAAATTCAGCAGAACCCAGAAGGGATCAGAGAGGCCAGGAAAGGCCACCACGTGCCTTGCCATGTGACAAGCTAAGGACCAAAGATTGCTAGCAGCCAACCTCACAATGCCACAATTTTGGGAAAGACAGCATGCCTTGATGATGCTTTGATTTGGACTTTGTCCCAGTCTCAAACCACAAATGAATAAATTCACATTGTTTAACCCAACCCATTTCATGGCATTTGCTTTAGCAGGCTCGGAAACTAAAACAGCTTGTTTCCCAACATAGTTCTGAATTATTGGGGAGACTGTTTCTCTACCTGAAATGGTCTTTTCAACCATAATGCCTGTAGAAATGTCATTAGTTCTCCAGGAATGGATCTCAAACATCAGCTCTTCTTTGAAGTCTTTCTTGAATTTTGCCTCTTGTGACCTCTCAAAATGAAAAACAAGCAAAACAAACCAAAAAAACTCATTCTTCTTCAAACACTTTCAGATTGTCACATAATTCTTTTTTTTTTTTTTAATTTTTTTTATTATGGAAAATAACGTATAAGACAGGCCATGGTGGCTCAGCAGGCAGAGTTCTCACCTGCCATACCAGAGACCTGGGTTTGATTCCCAAAGCCTGCCCATGCAAAAAAAAAAAAAAAAAAAAAAAAAATAGCATATATACAAAAAGCAAAAAATCCAAGTACATTTTAACAAGTAGTTATACAACAGATTTTAAAGTTTGATCGATTTTTCATTTTTTCTTCTCACTGCTCCAAGACAATGGAGACTGAAAACAATATCAATATAATGATTCAGCAATCGTATTCATTTGTTAAATCCTGTCTTTTCTATTATACTCTTCCCTCTCTTTTTTTTTCTTTTTTTGTGAAACATAACATATATACCAAAAAGCAATAAATTTAAAGTACATTGTAACAGTTAGTTATAGAACAGATTTCAGACTTTGGTATAAATTACAATTCCACAATTTTAGGTTTTTAACTACAGCTTCTCTAAGATCCTGGAGACTAAAAAAATATCAATATACTGGTTCAGCACATATACTCATTTGTTAACCCTGACCTCTGTGTAACTCCACCATCACCTTTGATCTTTCTCCCACTCTTTAGGGGTGTTTGGGCAATGCCCATTCTAAGTGTTTCATCTTGGAAGGGACTGTCAGTAATATGGGATGGGGGGATGGAACTAGTTGATGTTCTGAAAGGCTGACACCTCTGCGTTTCAGGACTTTTCTGGTCCAGAGATCCATCTGGAAGTTGTAGGTTTCTGGAAAGTTATCCTAGTGCATGGAACCTTTGTAGAATCTTATATAATGCCCCAGGTATTCTCTAGGATTGGTAGGAATAGTTTAGGTTGGGGTTTGGCAAGATATGGTAGTAGCAATGTCTAACTGAAACTTGTGTGTGACCCCCAGAGTAGCCTCTAGACTCTATTTGAACTCTCAGCCACTGAATCCTTATTTATTATACTTCTTTTCCCCTTTTAGGTCAGGATGGAATTGTTGATCCCATGGTGCCTGGGCCAGACTCATCCCTGGGGGTCATCTCCCATGCCACCAGGGAGACTTTCATCTCTGGATGTCATGTCCCACATAGTGGGGAGGAAAATGGTTTCACTTGCAGAGTTGGGCTTAGAGAGAGAAAGGTCACATCTGAGCAACAAGAGCGGTCCTCCCAAGGTGACTCTTAGGTACACCTATGAATAGGCTAAGCTTCACTACAGACAAAAGTTTCACAAGAGCAAGACTAAAGATCAAGGGCTTGGCCTATTGATTTGGGTGTCCATAATGCTTGACAGAATATCTAGGGTTTACCTGATGGTAAAGTTTAACAGTTACATATTTTTTTCCCCATCCCTCAAGGGACTTTGCCAATACTTTTTGATTATCTGCTTAATATACTCTGGAATGTAGCCAGACATTACATTAAACTATACAGGATTAAAGGCTGTCATTCTAATTCTGGGCTCCCTGTGTTTTAATGCGGGATGTTTAAATGATCTATCTAGACAGGTTGAGTTATATTATGTGTTACTGAAAATTTAGGTTCTGCACAAAATGAACCTTTATTCCTTTGGTCTCAAAGAGTAGGTGAAATTCTAAAATTCAGGCAACGTCTTCCTTACCCCTGTATTCTGAATAACTTAATCCTGACCTGACTGTCTCTGTTCTTATCTCTACGTACCAGGTTATACATATAGAAAACAGGCCCTCAAAATCCAGGAATAATTATTACCACTTCAGACTAAATGTGGCTGCTATGAGCTTACATTTTAGGCCCCAGTTTTCTTAGATGTATTTTCTAAATGAGATCATACAATACTTGCTCTTTTGTTTCTGGCTTTTTTACCTCACCAACTGTCCCTCATGTTCACTCACGTCATTGCATGCCTCACAATTTCATTCCTTTTTGTAACAACACCATGTTTGGTTATATGTATACACCATCATTTACCAATCTACTTCCTAGTCAGTGCATCTTCCGGCCACCTCCATCTACTGGGCCTCAGGTATAATGTCCAAGGTCAACGGTCCATCAGTTTTAGATAATTTCATTGCTTGCAAGAGAAAGATAGCCAATAAACACACCCTCACCAAATAGAAAATCTATACCTCCCCCTAACTCTTGTCCCTCCCCCCATTATGTACCCCTGATATTGCTGTGATACTGTTGTTTTTTTCCTATTAAACAAAGCCCATAGCATGCAGTAGCATTTCCCCCATATCCTGAAATCATACACTCTTTGTATAAGACTCATTCTTTTGTAATAGTTCATGCAAGAACTTATTTATATTTATAGTGCTAATTAGTAGGACACACGAGTATATACAACTCCTTTTAATCGTATTCACCTTTAATATGGTAACATTGCTTATAGACCCACTAGTGAACCGCCTTTGCTTCTGTCTATTCACTTACAATTAAGTTCAACCTTATTAGCTAACTGTTCACCCATCTCAAGCTTCTGTGTATCTCTAGGTCCCCTATATTCTGAATTAAAAGCCTCTGATTTTACCTTTACCCTGGTCATAGAAGTGGAATGACACAGTATCTATCCTTCTGTGTCTGGCTTATTTCACTCAGCATTGTCGTCAGGGTTCATCCATCTTGTTACGTGGTTCAGGACATCATTTCGTCTTACCGCTGCGTACTATTCCATCATGTTCATACACATTTTGTGAATCCACTCATTTGTTGATGGCACTTGGATTGCTTCCATCTTTTCGCTATTGTGAATAGTGCTGCTATGAACATCAGTGTGCAAAAGTCTGTTTGTGTCACTGCTTTCAGCTTTTCTGGGTATATACTGAGTAGTGGTATTGACAGATCATAGGGCAACTCGATATTAAGTTTTCTGAGAACCACCACCAGACTGTCTTCAAAAGTGGCTGTACCACTTTTATACATTCACACTAGTAGTATGTAAGTGACCCAATTTTTCCACAGCCTCTCCAACATTTGTAGTTTCCTGTTTGTTTAATAGCAGATATTCTTATAGATGTGAGGTGGTATCTCATTGTAGTCTCAATCTGCATTTCCCTTATAGCTAATAAGAATGAGCATTTCTTCCTGTGCTTTTTAGCCATCTGTATTTGCTCTTCAGAAAAATATTTTTTCATAGATTTACCCACTTTATAATTGAGTTGCTTGTTCTTTTGTTGTTGAGTTGTTTGATTTCTTTATGTATACAGAATATCAAACCTTTATCTCATGTGTGATTTCCAAATATTTTCTCACTTTGGATTGGTTGCCCCTTCACCTTTTTGAAAGTCTTTTGAGACACAGAAGCATTTGAAAAGTTTCCATTTATCTATTTTTTCTTTTGTTGCTTGTGCTTTGAGTGTAAAGTTTAGGAAGCTACCTCCTATTATTGGTCTTGAAGATGTTTCCTAACATTTTCTTCTAGGAGCTTTATGGCACTGTTTCTTATGTTTAGGTGTCTGATCAACTTTGAGTCAATTTTTGTATAGGGTGTAAGGTAAGGGTCCTCTTTCATTCTTTTGGCTATTGATATCCAGTTCTTCCATGCCCATCTATTGAAAAGACTATTTTGTCCCAGTACAGTGGATTTGGTGTCCTTGTCAAAGATCAGACCGTAGATTTTGTGGACTATTTCTGAGCTCTCGATTCGATTCCATTGGTCAATACTTCTATCTTTGTGCAGTACCATGCTATTTTGACCATTGTGGCTTTATAATAAGTTTTAAAAACAGAAAGTTTTAATCCTCCCACTTCGTTTTTCTTTTTTAGGATGCGTTTTGCTATTTGGGGTCTCTTTCCCATCTAGATGAATTTGGTAACTAGCTTTTCCAAATCTTCAAAGTAGGTTATTGGAATTTTGATTGGTACTATGTTGAATCTGTACATCGTTAGGGTTGGAATTGACATCTTAACTATAGTCAACCTTCTTATCCATGAGAAGGATAGGAAGAAATCAAACAAGTTCCACCTACTTAGATGGTATGTGATTTCTTTTAGCAATGCTATGTAGTTTACTGTGTATAAGTCCTTTACATCCCTAGTTAAGTTCATTCCCAGATACTTGATTCTTTTAGTTGCTATTTTGAATGTAATTTTTTTCCTTAATTGTCACTTCAGTTAGGTCATTGCTTGTGCTTAGAAACATTACTGATTTTTGCACATTAATTTTATAGCCTGTCACTTTGCTGCATTTTATTAGTTCAAGTATCTTTGTTATAGATTTCTCATGATTTTCTAAGCATTGTATCATGTCATCTGCAAATAGTGAAAATTTCACTTCTTCCTTTCCAGTTTGGATGTCTTTTATTTCTTTCTCCTGCCTGATTATTCTAGTTAGAACTGCTAGTACAATATTGGATAGTAGTGGTGACAGAGGGTTTCCTTGCCTTGTTCTGAGTTTAGAAGGAAAATTTTCAGTCTCTCTCCATTGAGTATGATGCTGGCTATGGGTTCTTCATATTTGCCTTTTATTATATTGAGGAAGTTACTTTTGATTCTTATCTTTTGAAATGTTTTTATCAGAAAAGAATGTTGAATTTTTTCGAATATTTTTTCAGCCTCAATAGAGATGATCATGTGATTTTTCCCTTTTGTTTTGTTAATGTGCTGTATTATATTAATTGGTTTTCTTTCATTGAATGGTTCTTGCATTCCTGGTATAAATCCCACTTGATCCTGGTGTTTAATTATTTTAATGTGTTGTTGGATTTAATTTGCTAGTATTTTGTTGAGAATTTTTGCATCTATGTTCATTAGGGAGATTGGCCTGTAGTTTTCCTTTCTTGCATCAGCTTTGTCTGGTTTTGGTATTAAAGTGATGTTAGCGTCATAAAATGAGTTAAGTAGTGTTCTTTGTTCCTCAATTTTTTTGAAAAGTTTGAGTAGGATTGTTAGGTTTTTTTTTTGGAATGTTTGATAAAATTCCCTTCTGAAGCCATCTGGCCCTGGGCTTTACTTTGTAGGAAGGTTTTGATGACTAATTAAATCTCTTTACTTGTGATTGATTTGTTGAGATCTTCTATTTCTTCTTGAGTCAGTGTAACTTGTTCATGTGTTTCTAAGAATTTGCCCATTTTGTCTAAGTTCTCTAGTTTGTTGGTGTATAGTTGTTCATAGTATCCTCTTATGATTTTTTTTATTTCTTCAGGGTTTGTGGTAACGACCCCGCTCTCACTTCTGATTTTGTTTATTGGCATCCTCTCTCTTTTTTTCTTTGTCAGTCTTGCTAGTGGTCCATCGATTTTATTGATTTTCTCAAAGAACCAATGTTTGGTTTTATTGATTCTTTCTATTGTTCTTTTGTTCTCCCATTCATTTAACTCTACTTTAATATTTGTTATTTCTCTTCTTCTATTTTTGGGGGGATTAGTCTGTTGTTCTTTGTCAAATTCCTCCAGGTGAGCAGTTAGGTTCTCCATTTTTGCTCTTTCTTCTTTTTTAATAAGGTGTTTAGGACAATAAATTTCCCTCTCACAACAGGCTTAGCTGCATCCCATAAGTTCAGATATGTTGTATTCTCATTTTCATTCATCTCCAGGTAGCTACTGATTTCTCTAACAATTTATTCTTTGACCCACTGGTTGTTTAATAGTGTGTTATTTAATCTCCATATATTTGTGAAAGTTCTCTTTCTTTGGTGGTTATTGATTTCCAGCTTCATTCCCTTGTGATCAGAGAAAGTGCTTTGACTAATTTCAAAGTTTTAAAATTTATAACGACCTGTTTTATGTCCCAGCATATGATTTATCCTGGAGAATGTTCTATGAGCACTAGAGAAGAATGTTTACCCTGGTGTTCTGGGATGTAACGACCTATATACGTCTGTTAAGTCTAATTCATTTAGCAAATTGTTTAAGTTCTCTATTTCCTTGCTGATCCTCTGCCTGGTTGTTCTATCTATAGAGGAGTGTTAAGTCTCCTATTATTGTTGAGACTTCTATCTCTCCCTTCAGTTTTGCCAAAGTTTGTCTCATGTACTTTGGAGCTGCTTGATTGGGAGCATAAATATTCATGATTATTTCTTCTTGATGAATTGTCCCTTTTATTAATATATAGTGTCCTTCTTTGTCTCTTTGACAAAGATGTCTTTACATTAAAATCTATTTTGTCTGATATTAGTATAGCTATTGTTGCTTTCTTTTGGTTACAGCTTGTGTGGAGCATCTTTATCCGTTCTTTCACTTTCAATCTATTTGTGTCCTTGTTTCTAAGATGAGTCTTTTGTAAGTAGACATACAAAATTGTATTTTTTAATCCACTCTGCCAATCTGTATCTTTTAATGGGTAAGTTCAGTCCATTCACATTCGAAGTTATTACTATAAAAGTGTTTCTTGACTCTGCCATCTTATCCTTTGGTTTTTATTTGTTAGTTCTATATATTCTTTTCCCTCTTTCTTTTTTTATCCTTAAAGTTACCCTTACTGGTATTCTTCAATTCTGTGCCCTCTTCCAGAACTTCCTCTCCTGTCTTCTGTTTTTAGCTGGAAGAATTACCTTTAGTATTTCCTGTAAGGCCAGTCTCTTGTTAATTTCTTTCAGCACTTGTTTGTCTGTGAAAATTGTAATCTCTCCCTCAGTTTTGAAGGACAGTTTGGTTGGGTACACAATTCTTGACTGGAAGTCTTTCTCATTCAGGATCTTAAATATATCATACCAATTGCCTTCTCACCTCCACAGTGTCAATTGAGTAGTCTAAACTCAGTCTTATGTGGTTTCCCTTTTACATAGTAGATTGTTTTTCTCTTGCTGCTTTCAGGATTTTCTGCTTCTCAACATTTCACAGACTGATTAGTATGTGTCTTGGAGTAGGACTATTTGGATTGTTCTTTTTGGAGTTTGTTGGACTTCTTTGATTTGTGTATTTATGCCCTTTATAACAGTTAGGAAATTTTCCCCCTTTATATCCTCAGCTAATCTTCCTAATCCTTTACTCTTCTCTTATCCTTCTGGGACACGGATGATTCTTATATTTGTGCATTTTGTTTTGTCCATCGCTTCCCTGAGATCCAATTCAAAATTTTCCATTGTTTTTGCCATTTTCTTTTTTCTGCATTTGAAATTAGTTGTCCTGTCCTCTAGTTCTCTTATTCTATCTTCTGCCTCTTCAAATCTGCTGTTGTATGTCTCGAGTATAATTTGATTTGGTCCACTGCATCTTTAATCTCCATGATATCTGTTATTTTTTTATTTATTCTTTCAAATTCTTCATTATGCTCTTCTAGTGTCTTCTTGATTTCCCCATGTCATTAGCCATCCTGCTGATGTAGGAATATCTTTGATTGGTTGTTGAAAAGTCTGTGTCTCCTCCAGTGTTTTAACTTGGTCGTTAGGCTGGGCTATAATTGTCTGCATCGTGATATGCTTAGTGATCTTCTTTTGCCTTTGAGGCATGTGAATATCTTGATAGGGTTACTTTGGGAGTTTATTTCCTTCAGTAGACTAAAGCTTTATATTTGTAGGATGGATGTGGTGCAGGATGCAGGGAACAATAATGCAATGACAGGTTGCAGCACAGGTATAGGCAATAGTTGGGGATGCTGTGCTGGTGCCTGAGAGCCTGTGGTGCATGATGTGGGGTTGTGGAGATGCAGTGCAGGGGCTATAAGGGAGAATGTGGCTGTGAGCATGCTCAGGTCTTTGGGTCGGGACCCAGGTATGCTTGGGTCTAGGAGGTAGAGCCCTGGTATGTGCATGTTCAGCACTCAGGGGCAGCTGGTTTGGGTTGCGCTTGCTTGGGCTAAAGGTGGACGTGGCTAGGATGCGCAGATCAGCTCTTGCCTAGAGCTGGGGGATGCAGCTTGGGTGTGTGCATGCAGCTTGGGAGGTCCTTACACATGCACACAGTTGTGGGGAGTGGGGCTGGGTTGTGAAACTATATGGGCTGGGGGTGGGTGTGGCCCTAGTATGAAAGTGAGTGGCCCTGCCTGGATGCGCAGACAACCATCTCAAGGAGGGAGAGGGTGGGTCAAAGGGCTGTGTGCAGCTGTGTAGGTCTATAGAAAGGTGGGGTAAGTCTGTGCTTGCAGGAGAGAAGTGGTTTGGACTGGGGTAAGTGTGTGTGCATGCAGGGTGTGGGTTTGGGGTGGGAATGTGCTTGGTGGTGGGTGGGGAGGAGGGGTGGGACTGCTTGGCATACAGTGGGGGGAATGGCAGACTTCAGGTACATGGGATGTGGGGAGAGTCATGGGTCATGGGTTAGAGGGGCAAAGGTAGTGTGTTCAAGGAACATGGCTTGGCTTACTTCCTAGTCCCTGTCTCCCCATCTGTGCACTCCTGAGGTCTCCAGGCTTCTGTTTGGAAATGAGCACACTAGACTGTTTACTTTCGCTGGACTGTCTCTTGTTCTCTGCATCTCAAATTCTTCAGCTTTTGCAACCAGGGCTTCCCTACATGGTGTAGAAGACCCTCCCGGGTCACCCACACCCTGAAATCACCATCCCAGTCACCCTCATGTCCCTTCTCTAGCAGGGGTGAAATCTACCGATTCTATTCCACCATCTTCCTGGAACTCCTGTTACATAAATGGTACTTACTTTAGTCTTCTTTTATTATGGTTACTTTTCTGTCCTTATTAAAACTTTGCAAACTCCTTGATGACTGGCACTGGGGTTTATTTATTAGTAATGTCCTTGCAGCTTCCATCAGTGATTCAATGCTTCAATAAAGATTTGCAACACTGGATCTTGAACACCACCTAGAATATAACATGTCTAAAACTGAACTTTTCTTTTTCTGTTTCAAATATTCTTCTCCTTCTGTTTTCTCTGGCTAAGAAAAATGGACCTCCAGCCACCCATGAGCCAGCAAAATCCTGGGCACCATTCTTCGTTCTTTCCTTTTCCTTGTTTTGCATCCAAATGCAAATTCTGTGAGTTTACCTTATAAATATTTCCGGACTTCATTCATTTTATTTCATCAGTCATATCACCTATGTACTCTTGATAAACATATGATAATGAAGATAATTGAAAGAATTGGTTCTTTTCCAAAGGCACCTCTGTCCTGGATTCTACTCATCAACTTTTAAATAAGGTCTAAACTCTCCCAATTTATAAAGCAACCAACTAAAAACTACAACTCCTTGAATTTTAATTCTCCCTATGACTAACTCCCTATGTTTCTTCTCCTTTACAGCCAAATCTTCCTTTTCCTAAGCCTTTTCTTTATGCAGAAGGTGATGCTTGAGCCAAATCCTGTTAGATAAACTGATTGATGTTTGAAGGCAGACAATTTGGGGTTTGGGAAGATAGCCCCAATGTTTTAACATCTTGGCTGCTGAAACAAATACCTTACAATTGCTTGGCTTAAACAATAGGAATTTACTGGTTCACGGTTTTAAGGCTAGGAGAAGTCCAAAATCAGAGCATCCTTGAGGTGATGCTCTCTCCTAGAAGACTGTGGTATGCTGAGGCTGGCTGCCAGCAATCTTAGGTACTTACTTTTCTTTCACATGGCAATGCACATAGCCACCCCTTCAGCTTTTTCTTTTCTCTTCCAGATCCCATTGACTTCCAGCTTCTGGCTACTACTTGTGCCTTTCTCCCTGTATGTCTGAATTTCATTCTGCTTATAAAGGACTCCAGTAATGGGATTAAGACCCATCCTGATTTAGTTGGGCAATACCTATTCAGGATATATATCACAGGGCATTTTTTCACTTGTTTAGCTCAAAAGTTTATCTGTAGAATTTTGAATAGAGATATGAAAGAAGCTGCTCTGGATAGGACACAGGTAGAACAGAATACAGGGTAAAGGATAATATCGTCCATATTTTCAAACTTCAACTTCTGTATAAGACCAAAGGGAGAGAAGTTCATTTGGTGCAAAATTTATATTTTGGGTAGTACATTTCTTAATTTAATTTGTATCATCAGTTTAGTTGAACACCATAAATACATAGAATCTTGAATAGGTTATGAGATTTTGTTGGTTTGCTCAGGTTAGTATGATGCCCTGATATATACGAGAGTAATTTGGGTAGCGAATAAAGAAGTATTTGCAGAGTCCCTTTAGAGGACTTAGAGAAAGGAGGAAATATTCAACTTCCCCTCTGGAGAATTTCTGATATTCTTGCAGGAAGTGGGGACAACCAAATCAATAGGTCTAGTCTTTGATCTTTGATTTCACTCCTATAAAACTTATCCTTGCAAAGGATAGGCTAAGCCTACTTAAAATTATGCCTGAGTCACCCCTAGCGAACCTCTTTTGTTACTCAGATGTGGCCTCTCTCTCTCAGCCACCTCACCAGGTGAACTCATTGCCCTCCCTCCTACGTGGGATATGACTCCCATGCATTTAAATCTCCCTGACAAAATGGGACAGAACTCCTAGCATGTGCCTGGATTCAGCATCAAGGAATTGAGAAGGCCTTCTTGACTAAAAGGTGGAAGAGAGAAATGAGACAAAATAAAGTCTCAGTGCCTGAGAGATTTCAGAGTTGAGAGGTCATCCTGGAGGTTATTCTTATGCATTGTATAGATATCCCTTTTTAGTTTATGGTGTATTGGAGTGGCTAGAGGGAAGTACCTGTAACTGTTGGGCTGAGTCCCAGTAGCCTAGATTCTTGAAGACGATTGTATAAATATTTAAATTTTATGATGTGACTGTGTGATTGTAAAAGCTTTGTGTCTGATACTCCTTTTTATCCAGGGTATGGACAGATGAGTAAAAAATATGGATAACAAATAAATAAATAAATAGACAAATAGGGGGACAAAGAGTAAAATAAGTTGGGTAGATGGAAATACCAGTGGTTAATGAGAGGGAGGGTAAGGAGTATGGTACATATGAGTTTTTTCTTTTTATTTCTTTTTCTGGAGTGATGCAAATGTTTTAAAGAAATGATCATGGTGATGAGTACAGAACTGTGTGATGATATTGTGAGCCATTGATTGTACACCATGTGTGAACCATATGTGTGTGAAGATTTCTCAATAAAAAATAAATTCCTCTGTAAGGAGGATGCAAGCTTCAGCCTCCCCTCAGAAAGAGGGTGGCCCATCCCCTTGCTCCTGAAGGATCTTCTCTGACCTTCTGTTTAGAATTTCCTAATGTATAGTCATCACCCCACTCCACTACCATCTGGAAAGCAGGAAACCTATAGTTTTAGACTGAATTTCACTGCTTGACTGAGTGAACTTGGCCAGCTGCTTAACTTCTCAAAGCCACAATTTATACAGTTTTGTTTTGTTTTTTTACCTGAAGTAATGTAGGCCTCTTCCTAACTTTCTGAAATCCTGGTTGAACTCAATTTGAGCTTTTTAGAGAAAATAGTAAAAATGTATGCACCTGTTACAATCTACTAATTCATCTCAGATTTATTTTTTAAATTTGAAGTGGAAAAAATTGAAATGAAAAACAGTCTTCTATGGTATCTATGGAGAATGAATGCACCACAACTGTATAAAGTATTTAATAGTTCAAATTAAAAACCTTGTATAAAATAGAAACTGTTTGAAATAAGAAATATTTACTGTTATTGTATCTTCCCAAAAGATATGGCAAAAAAATTTTGGGGGATTGCTTCTGAGATTCTGACCACAAGATATGGCCAATATCTCTCTGTACTTCAAACTACAAAAGAAGTCCTAAAATGTAATATTCCACTAATGCAATATAGATAAATAATATAACTTGGCAGCTCCAAAGTGTTCTTAAGTCTGTTTCTTCCTGACAAGAACAGATCCACTTTTTTTCAAAATTCTCTTCTTTACCTCTCAAAACATGGGAGTGGCGTTCCTAGAACTAAACATTTAATCTATTTTTTTTGCTCAGACCAAACTGAAGCAGTCCTTAATGACCAAGAAAAGGGGTGGATGGGAGCCTGTCAAATAGGATTATTCAAAAGAAAGAAAGCTAAGTAGATTTAAAATTACAACCTGTCA
Organism: Tamandua tetradactyla; assembly: GCF_023851605.1. Taxonomy (NCBI): domain Eukaryota; kingdom Metazoa; phylum Chordata; class Mammalia; order Pilosa; family Myrmecophagidae; genus Tamandua; species Tamandua tetradactyla. The sequence goes on from NC_135331.1 coordinate 47,852,215, forward strand.
TCGATTTCTACAAGTAATATTAGAAGAGCTAAAAAATAGAATTGTATCAAAAGTATAAAACCTAAGGAGGAGAAACAACTTCGGATTTTAAAAAGAAATATGTTAACTGCATGGTTATTTGGTAGCTTAGATGGCTCAGTATGACAAATATTATATAACAGAATTAGATGTGTGTGTGTGTGTGTTTGTGTGCACGTGTTTCCTGACAGCTCTAATCTCTGTTAGGCACCAACGGTCAAGAATAGCTTATCACTGGGGGTGTTTGATGTTCTCAACTACATGACTGATACCTTTTATGTGCCTAGTAATCTTTTCTAAGCACATTCTCAACCATCAGCTGACAGATCATCAAATAAGTTCATAGATTCAAGGTTTTTCTCCTATTTCATGATTTCAGAAACTAAAAAAGGGCAATTTGTCCTCACTGTCACATAACAACCGTGTCTACTCTTTTGCCCTCTCACCTGGCCCCAACTCACTCAATCTCCTAACCATTATCCCCCATATACACATGTACATACATGTTGCTGTTCTATGGCTAAGAACCCAATAATATAGTACACTGCATTTTAATTTATACCATGTTATTAAGATCTTAATGTGTTACTTCCCATTGCTGTTTAAAAGAGAAGGAAATGCCTAACATAAATAAATTAGGCTCCAATAATAAAACACTAATCACTATGGAACTTGTGTGAAAATAGAACTAGTACTCCCCCCACCAAATTACACCCTTCTCCTTATGAATATGGGTGGCCTTATTGCCATAAGCCAAAACATAAGTCAACAATAAAGCTGGATATTAAATTTGTTTCCTTACTCCTTATTTTGAGTTCTTGCCATCTGTTCTAGCTTGCTAGTTGCAGGAATGCAATATACCAGAAATGGAATGGCTTTTAAAAAAGGGAATTTAATAAGTTGCCAGTTTACAGTTCTAAGGCCAAGAAAATGTCCCAGTTAAAGCAAGTCTATAGAAATGTCCAATCTAAGGCATCCAGGAAAAGACACCTTTGTTCAAGAAGGCCAATGAAGTTCAGGGTTTCTCTCTCAGCTGGAAGGGCACATGGTGAACACAGCATCATCTGCTACCTTCTTCTCCTGGCTTCCTGCTTCATGAAGCTCCCCGGGAGGTATTTTCCTTCTTCATCTCCAAAGGTCGCTGGCTTATGGGCTCTCGTGGCTATGTCATTCTTCTCTGGCTTTCTCTGAATCGCCTATTCTCCAAAATGTTTCCTCTTTTGTAGGACTCCAATAAACCAATCAAGACCTACCCAAATTGGTGGAGACATGTCATCACCTAATTCAGCTTAATGACCACTCTTGACTAAATCACAGCATCCAGGGAGATGATCTAATTACAATTTCAAACATACAGTATTGAATAGGGATTATTCTACCTTTATAAAATGGGATTTTGGTTAAAACATGTCTTTTCTAGGGGGCATACTTCCTTTCAAACCAGCACACCATCAGATTAATTCATGTAGCTTCCTAAATTATAATTAGCAACGACAAAAGTAGATGGTTGTAAAACAGAGGAAATCTTAAAATCCTCAAAAGTTCTACTCTAGAATTGTAACTGCAATAAATACCTGGTACGTATTTTGACCCAACTTTTAAAATTTAACCATAAAAAGCCCACTCACATGCTTCATTTACCATGTAAATTTGTCTAATAGATTAATTTATTAAATATGGTGAGGAAATGAAGATCCTCATAAATTAAATGAAATCTAATTACTTCTCAAGTGTTAAATGCTTAAACAAGGGACAGAAGTTAAGATCCAAAGGAGATGGGAAAGGAGGAGTAAGGGGAGGGGAATTTTATCATGCATCACTGAAGGAGATTGCTGCAGAAATTCAGTTAAGATGGTTTTATGCAGAGAACTAATAAAATTAATTTGGAAATATAAAATCAAGAAAAATCCAGCAGATCTATAAATCATAGTAAAACAACATATATAATATGTGGGATGCCGCTCCATATCATTGCTTTGGTGTTGAAATGTTGTTTTAGATAAAGTATAATCTCAACAAAAATTGAATCCAAAGTATGGATGGATCAGGGAATTCTGTAAGGGGCATACAGACTTTTATTTTTAGATTGTTAATTTGCATATAGCACTAATATTTGTTTGCTGCTAGTGTTCAGCCCACCAAATAGCCATAGAATGATAGGAAATAGTTGTTTCATTGAGAGAGCAGTAAGAAGATACGACGCATCATAAAACTCTTTATTGTCTTTTGATAGACAGAGATCTGAGTGATCTGGAAGTCAAACTGGACAGGACTGTTAAATGATTGCTAAAGCATCAGCTTTCACAGCTCTCTATTCCCCCTGTGAAAGATTCCAGGTGGAAAATGGAAATCTTAGCAAAGAAAAGGAAGACTGGCTGCATAAAAATTAAGAGAAGGGGGAATGGAGTGGACAGATAGCAATATGCTGGGGAATGCCAAAGTTATAAGGCATTTGATCATTTCAATGCCCTTAATAATCATTTTTCAAGAATAAATGCTCCTAGTGCACACTGGAGGGTGTGTGAATGGTAGACACTTCTTTCAAGTGCCTTTCCACTGGAAGCATGGTGACATAGTTTGAGGTAGAATATTATACAAACTCCTCCAATCTCTACTTTAATTTATGAGATTTCATGTCTTTCTTTAATAGCTGTCCATGCATATTCATTCATTCATCCATCCCATTGTTCCTCCATTCCTTTATCTCACAATTATCTGTACATATGGGTTGGCACTTGATGCGCGTGGTTCCAGTGACACAAAATAGAGCGTCGGATGTTGCCCCAAAGAAGCTCATGGTCAAAGACAAAACGTTCGTAAGTGTACATCACAGTGAGATGCATTATAATTTTGTAATAGGTAATAAACCTCCCTTTCTCCCTCTATATGTGTATGTGCATGCAATTAGACATATTTTTAAATCATCTGAGAATATGCATGCATACTGTTGAAAATGAGTACTGGAGTTGTAATTAAACCAATATTCAAGGCTTGACTCTATCACTTACTAGTCTTGTGACCATAGGATTTATATAGAATTTACCTTCCCTTAAGTCATTTTCCTCTTGAAGTCCACATTTTCTTATAAATGTATAAAATGTATTATAGCTATTAGCAATAATAATATAATAAATGTATTATAACTATTAGCCATAAGTTAAATGCTAAAATGTATTTAATATGAGCTTGGCACCATTGCATGTTTTACATGTATTAAGTTATATAGTCCTCAAAACAAACCTATGAAGAGGTTGCTTTTATTGCCTTCATTTTACAGATAAGGAAACTGTGGCACACATAGTTATATAATATACCAAGGATCATATGCCTGAACAAGCTTTGGACATTGGCCACAACATCGGTGCTCTTAAACAGCACTCAGTACAACCTCTTCAATTATAGTCTAACAGTGAGTTTAATATTAGATCATTTATAGGAAAGAATTAAGTTTAAGCATGCAGAAGAAAAAATACTATTTTTAAAGACTTTTCAACACAAGAAGGTGTTGGAGAAGATCAGATAGCATCTATAATGCAATCTCGTGTATTTGCCCAACATCTGTTTCCCCTTCTTTGGGTAAGAGTACTTGATTTTCCCTGGGGAACCATCCATTTTCTATTTTCAGTTTCTTTGGGTTGGGTGGAACTGGCCCCACTCTTGCCTCCAAGGCTGAGAATATTGAAAGCTGGTTGTACAGCTTTTTAAGACCAAAAGTGAGGTTAGTGGAGAGCTAAAATTCAAAGCCCCCCAACCCCTCCAAACTCCAGTCCTGAGAATGCCTAACCATGGAAAGCACTATGTTTCAGGCAAAGTATCAGAAGGCTTTGCTTTTCTTCCCAAAGTCTACCGTGAAACAGGTGTTTGGCCAAAGTTTTCTCATTTTTGGAAGTCCTCATATTTTTGTCTTATCAGTGGGCAGGGAAAAACATAATTCTTCATAAGGAAGCAACATCCTTTACCTACAGATTATGTCAAAAAAAAAGAAAGGCATAGACAAGATCACTTTCAGGCAAACAAGTTTTCCTTCTTGCTACCTCCCACCCTGCTCAGGAACAGCAGGGAGCAGGGAGGAAAGAGGTGGGAGAACCCCTAGCTAGAGAGTGGAGTGAACTAAAATAAAATAACCCTTTTCCTACTATCATGCTGTCTCAGCATCACCAACCTTATTATTAGTAACATAAGGGTTTTTTTGCATTATCATAATGCCTCAGCATCTTGGACCCAGTCCTTAGGTCCCTCAGTGACCACCCCTGACACTTGCTTACACAAAATAAGCAGCTTCCCTGTCCTTCCGTGTCCTACTTGGGTTTGCAACCCTGCAAAAGTCAAATACAATCTCCCAAATCCCAACTCTTGTTTGACCAACTGCAACAGCTCCACCCACGTAACACTAAAAAGGCCTAATCTCAAGGTCCACTAATCTTTTGGTCCTGCCTCCTTGCACTCCAGATGTGTTTCCTGTATGGCCCCATGAGGCATGCCATGCCCTGCTGTTCTAGGTCCTGTGAGTACTAATAGACTCTTCTACATACATCTCAGGTGTTGTCCTTACCACACCTGGCTATCTACCAAAGAGCCTTAAAAGCAGAGGGTATGCCCCACAATCTCACCAATCTCACTCCCCTCTGAAGCTGAAACAGATAGCACTTTCATTACCTTCCACGTTAAAGCCATTTTCCCAAAGAAATTCCAAACACCAGTTCCCTCAAGCTATCTGAGGAGAGGACTGAAAGTCACCTTCTTTGTTGAGGCAGTGGTTGTAATTACGCCCAATCCAGAAAGAACAGGACATGGTTCTGTCATGCAATTTAGTTAAAATTGACAGTCATAAAGGTTAAAATAATACCAATAAATAGAGGCAAAGTACAAAAAAAATTGACAGCTACATTCCAAGTTGTCATGGAACTGATAACCATTTTAGGCCTCCAGACTTTTTCAACCAGGAATCTGATGGCCTTTCAAAGGGAGCCTCATTAAAAGTGTACTCTGAAGCCACACCCAAGAGGGATTTTCCTCCAACTTTTGCTCTTTCTAGTTTTATATCTCCATGATTCAATTGCCACCACCCTCTCTTCTTTGATCTCCCTGTCCTCTTTCTCCTTCTCATCCTCCTTCCTTTCCTCAGTGCACTTAAACTTGAACAAATTTCTCAAGTTTTATGAAAAGAGCATAATTTAAGGACAGCAGCAAGGTTAATTCATATAGCCACAGATAGAAACATACTGTGGACCCTGGAAACTGGCATTCCACCAAGCGTACCTGCCCCTCACCACGATTGTCTCACCAGCTTGGGCATGAAGAGCCTGTTGGCAGCCATGTAGCCCAGAACCCAGCAAAGCTGGGAGTACCACATATAGATCCATTCTTTTTTTAACCCATGTTTGACTCCCCTGCTCAGCTATGCTCCAGTTAGCTGACTTAAAGAGCACTTTCCTTGCTTCATTTACTAGAATTTCAAGAAGTGTGCCTTCAAAGCCCTCGGACATGTTTCACCATATTTTTTCTTTTTTTTCCGCATGGGCAGGCACCGGGAACTGAACCCGGGGCTCCAGCACAGCAGGTGAGAACTCGGCCACTGAGCCACCATTGCCTGCCCCTTATCGTATTTTTATAGCTACTAATTCATGCATTAAATTTTAAGAAATGCTTTTCTCATCATTCCCCATTATTTATGTGAATTATTCCTAAATGTTTATTTGACCAAGTTATCTTTGCTCGGGCCTGGCTTCCCTCTGTGCCTGCCCACGGAGAACATCTGCATGCAACCTGAATGTTCTTGCTCCTGGCAGCCTTGTTTTGCTTCAAAGTGTCACCATCTGGACATCAGCTGTGCCCTTCTGAGAACCCACGTGTGCACAACTGCCAATCTTCTCCCCCTCTAAGGCTGTGAGCCTAGCATTCCTCCAGGATTCTAGCCCAGTGACAGAAGAAAATCTAGAATTGTTTCTTCCTCTAGTATCCTCATTTTCCTCACTTTTAAAATCCCATAGTTCACATCCACTGATAAATTTCCTTTTGGTTAGAGGAAATATTTTTCATTTCTTTTACCACTCTACTGAAGGTGAACTAAGCAATTCCCAGGGGATTTTCCATGTCACATCATAGATGTGTAAGTAAGTTCTGCCAAGAAGCATGACATAAGTATTTGGAGAGCAGTTCACATCAATTGTCTCTGAAAAATTAAAACTCTGCTTTAATCAGAACACTTTATTTTTCCTCACTATTTCAAAAGAATGTGACCACTAAAAAACAGGATTCCTTTTGTATCGTGTGGTTTGAAACTGTTATGTACCCCAGAAAAGCCATGCTTTGTCATTGTAATTCAGTATTGTTAGGCGGGATCATTTTTATTGTTTCCATAAAGATGTGACCCACCCAAATATTAGTGGTACTTTTACTTTTTTATTTTATTTTTTTTGCATGGGCAGGCACCAGGAACCGAACCCAGGTCTCTGGCACAGCAGGCGAGAATTCTGCCTGCTGAGCCACTGTGGCCCACTCCAGTACTTTTACTTTTGATTAGATGGTTTCCATGGAGATGTGTCTACACCTATTCAAGGTGGGGTTGCTTACTGGAGTGCTTTAAGAGGGAAGCATTTTAGAAAAAGCTTTGGTGCTGATAAAGCTCACACAGCCAAAGACCTTTTGAGATGCAGAAGGAAAACGCCCCTGGGGAAGCCTTATGAAATGAGGAGAGAAAGCAAGCAGATGTCCATGTGCCTTCTCAGCTAACAGTGGTGTTTTGGACCCATCAGCCTTCCTTGAGTGAAGGTAACCTCCAGTTGGTGTCTTAATTTGGGTATTTTCATAGCATTAGAGCTGTAAACTTGCAACCTAGTAAATTCCTTTTTTAAAAGTGATTCTGGGGCGGGCCGCGGTGGCTCAGCGGGCAAAGTGCTTGCCTGCTATGCCGGAGGACCTCGGTTCGATTCCCGGCCCCAGTCCATGTAACAAAAACAAAGAAACAAAATACAATAAAACAAGAAAATGTTTAAAGATGTTTCCCTTTCTTCCTTCTATCCTTCCTTCCTTCTCTCTGTCTTTCCTTTAAAAAAAAAAAAAAAAAAAAAAAAAAAAGTGATTCTGTTTCTGATATATGGCATTCCAGCAGCTTTAACGAACTAAAACATAGCATTATAATATGACTTTTTAAACTGTAGTCAAAGATGGCAGTGTTGATTCTACCATCTCTTTATTATTAATTCAGTGACTATTTTTTTTTCTAAGTAACAAGAATTTAGCTCAATTAATTAATTAATTTGGGAAACATTTATCAATGCTTACATTATGTCAACATCAAGAATACAGAGATGGCCAAGATTTGAAAACAGCTCTGAAGCTTGCAGGCTAGTAGAAAGGGCAGAGGCGAAAACAGACACTTTTGGTTCGGCTCAAGAAATGCAACCATCTAGACACAAAAAAAACCTTTAGAGAACAGCTTTTAAATTCTCAGCCGTTTTGGTTCCTTTAAAGACAGAGCAGGGAGATTTTTAATTAGTACTTAAATTATCAAGAAAACAAGGACCCCAGTCATAAATAAATAAGAAACTATTAACACCATGCTAGATTTTTAAAAAATTTATTCTTCAACTACTGTTGGCTTTTTCTCTGTGTAATAGTTCTTAACTTTTGGGGAAGGTAAGTGCTACTATTTGTCAGAATTAGAAACATGGGAAGTTTTTCAATCGTCACATGGGTTCTGTATTCTAGCATTTCTATATTCAGTGTGGAGGGATTGTAAACACAGATTGCTGGGCCCTGCTTCCAGAGCTACTGATGGAACCTAAGAATATGCAATTCTAAGAAGTTCCCATGTGATGCAGATGCATCTGGAACCCCACTTGGAGAATCAATTACTCTATCTATTTGATGATCACAGAGAAGATTGCATTTTGTGAAATCCCCCAAAGTAATGTTATATGCCCATTTATTAACCACTAATCAACACTGAACTGTTCTCCACAATCCTCCCCTGATCCTTTTTAACATTTGAGTTCCAGATTCTTCCTACATCCAGAGAAATGTGTAGTTATGTTTTTTTTCTGGACAGTAGATCCTGCAGATGCAAACTATAGATCAGCTTTCTGTTTTTTGCATACTATTTGTGATTACTCAGTTTCTTTAATATAGAATAGAATCTGTGAAGTTATATACCTGTGTATCTATTAGGGATTTAAAAAGATAAATTAATAATAATTACCTAACATTCCTACAAGGGTTAGTATATGCCAGACACTATAGTCTAAGAGTTTCACATATGTAAACATTTAAATAAATCTTCACTACGATTCAATGAAATAAGTATTATTATCACTCCCATTTTATAGAGATGGAGGCTGAGGCCTACTGAGGTTTGAAAATTTGCCGCCGGTCATAGGGATGATAAATGGTACAGCCTAGGTGTTCTGATTTCAAGTTCGTGTACCTAACCACCATCCATTCCTTAGCAATCTGGAATAAAGTTATCGGTACGTCTATTAACAATTCTTCTCTTCTTTACCTTTTATTTGAAAAAACTTCCAAACTTAAGAACAATTACAAAAATGATACCAACCCCATACAAAGAACTCCAACAAACCCCTAATCCGCCAGATACCCAGACCCACCAATATTAACATTTTTCCACATTTGCTGTTTCTGTCAATCCATTTTGTAAATACTTTAGTGTAGGTTGTATATATCGTGCTTCTTGAATGCACCTCACACTTTAATGTATATTTCCTAAGAACAAGGATATTCACTTATTTAACCACTCTAAGGGCAGTTATCAAGTTCAAGAAATTTAACCTTGATATAAAGCTTAGAGTCTATATTTCAATTTTTTCATATATCCCAGGAACATGCTACTGAGCCTTTTTTCCTCCTTCATTATATCCCTTCTGGGATCATGTACTGCTTTTAATTGTCATGGTCACTTTAGCTGCTCTTTATTCCCCATGTGGAAGCGTATATATATATACCATAAAATATCCCATCTCAACTACTCCCCGACATACCACCGGGGGATAACTCACATTCATGCTGTTATGGTATCCTTCCCCCTTCCATTACTAAAATGTTCCCAACTTCCCAAACAAAAATCCTACTCCCATTATGCATTAACTCCCCATTCCTGCTGCCCTCCACCTCTGGCTACCTGTTGCTTTCTGTCTCTATGAGCTTACAGATTCTCCAATGTTTTCACTGTAGTTACCATGGACCTTAAATGTAACATCCTAAATCTATTAAACCTCCTCAGGTAACTTTTAATTTCTGTTACTGTGGTTTTCAGCTCTGTTTGGTTCTTTTTCCTAATTTCCATGACTCCATTGATATTCAGTTAGTGTTTTTTTTTTGTTTGTTTTTTTTTTTTTGGTTTGCTTAAGCTGACTAAATGCAATAATATATCAGAAATGAGTTGGCTTTTACAGTAGGGATTTATTAACTTACAATCTGTAGTTCTTAGGCCATGAAAATGTCTGACTCAAGGCATCAACAGGATGATAACTGGACACTGAAGACAGGCTGCTGGCATCTGGGACACCTCTGTCACATGGGAAGACACACAACCAGAATCTCCCAGTCCTTCACACCTGAGTTTCACTGTTTTCAGCTTCAGGCTACAGTGCTTCCTCTCAGAAGCCTGTGTTTCCTCTCTTAGCTTCTCCAGGGCTTTTCTCTATGAGCTTCTCTTAATTTTATCTTTTTCAGCTTCTCTGGGTTTTCTGCATGTCCTTTATTCTCTTATAAAGGACTCCATTAGAGGATTAAGAAGTGGGTCACATCTCAATTGAAATGATCTAATCAAAAGGTCCCACCCACAATAAGTCTGCACCCACAAGAATGGATTGAAAGAACATGGCCTTTTCTGTGGTATATGAAAGTTGCCAAACCACTACAGTGTTCATCTATCATTTTCCTGATTTCCATTAGCTCTGTCTCTATGTTTTCCTTTAGCTCTTTGAGCATTTTTAGGGTCAGTTTTTAAAAATGTGTGCCTACACTGTGTTTATGGCAACAGTATTGGAGATTTGCAATGGATAGTGGTTGCCTAAGGGTACATCAACTGAGGAACTCAAGGGGAAACTGTGGTGTATACATACAATGGAATATTGAGCAGATGCAAGAAGGAATAAAATTGTGAGGCATGCAACCAGGTGAATGAAATTTGAAGACAGTATATTCAATGAAATAAGCCAGAATAAAAAGGACAAATATTATAGCACCTCACCAATATGAACTAAGTGTAATGTGCAAACTTGCTGAGAAATGAATTTGAGAGTATAGGTTAACCAGAGAAGGCCTATGGTAAAGGTTCCTAGATATGACAGCAGTCATATCTATTCCAGAGCGATAACTGTTATTTCTAAATTCTGATACGCTGAATTATTTGTGTTTAACCTGGTAATTCCCTGGAATTCCGTGCTTCTGTGTGATGCTTGAGACTCAGAGCTAGAGTTCTGCACCAATGAAAATCAGCATTATCCAAACAGCAACTGTTAAAAATACTGAAAAAGTAGGGTGCAAGGGTAGTTGAGTGCTACAATTCTCACCTGCCAAGCAGGAGATCTGGGTTGCCTAAATCACAGCCCATGCACTTCCCCCCAAAAACAAACAAACAAGCAAACAAAAAGCCACAAACAACAATCAAACAAATGGTGCTGCAAAGACAGGATACTCACATGGAAAAAGAATGAAATGTGACCCTTGCCATACAGCATAGAAAAAAGAAGTACAGAAAAAGGGGTCAGACTTCAAGTAGAGATATAAATGAAAGTGATCTATTTAGAACTAAGGTAAATCAGACTGAAGGGTAAAGGATAATATTGACTTAATAGTAAAATGCCAACTTCTGTATGAGACCAAAAGAAGAGACGTTTATTTGGTGTAAAGTTTATATTTTCAGTAGCACAATATCTAACTTAACTTGTACAGTTAGCTTATTCAAACACTCTAATTACATGGCCCTCTCTGTAAGTCCTCCAGTAATAGGATTCAACCTCATCCTGATTTAGTTGAACCGCACATTAACTGAAGTAACCTCATCAAAATGTCCTATTTACGATGGATTCACACCAAAGGAATAGATTAAGATTAAGAACATGTTTTTCTGGAGTATATAACTCCAAGCCGCCACAGTTGGGTTGTACTAAATCATGTTACTCTGAAGTATCTCTGGCTGATATTTCAGCTTAATTTTGATCTCCAGACTAGAAAAGATTGAGTAGATTTAAGACAACATAATATTTCTTTTCAAAAGTAACCTTTTAAGACTCACGATATTTCTTAAGCCAGGTGCATTTGAGTTTTTGTTGTTGGTTGTGCTGTTTAACATTTAGCAATTTTACATAAGGGAATTGTGATATCTTAGAGCTTAAAAACGAAGCACACATTGGAGTAATAAAATCATAGACATTTGCAACTATAAAATATTATTTTAAAGTTACACAAAAAGTCAGAACCCAGATTCCAGACTCGATTTAGACAGTAATTGGCCATGTGAACTCCAGAAAATAACCTATCAGTTTCTGAGTTCCCACATCATAAAAAGAGAGAGAGAGAGAGATGTAGAAAATATTAGAGACAGAAAGGACAATAATAAAGACCTTTGGTATTGCCCAATCTGGGGTTTCTGGGCCAAGATTATGATGCTTTTCAATGGGTGACGATGAGCTATTTTCCTTATAGGGGTTTGTTCCTTCTGTGACCCCTCACAGGGGTACTAGGTTACAAAGAAGCAGAGGGAAGAAAGTCATCGTAATTTGAAAAATAAAAGAATCTGATACACTTACCACTTACCAAAAAATAACCCCAACTCTAATCCCCAGTTAGCACTAGATCTAGCCCTGTTTTTGGCTTTCAACACCTTTGTTCTCTTTGACAGCCCCTTGGATGCTTGCCACATGTTGTAATCTTTCAACCACATAATGCAAATATAATACAAAAATCAATTCCAAAGTGAAACCAAAGATCCGGCAAAAGAATCATGGAACTACAAAAGAGAAGGATTTGAATATCAAAGGATTAGAGAGATCTTTGGGCCTGGACTATCTTGCCCTCCCCACTGAACCCCCTCCAAAAACAATTACCCTCCTTGAGAACTTGTACAGAAAGTTGAAAGTGACGTGAATGATTGTGGCAAGGAAAACATGCCAAAATAAAATAACCAACATGCGTGTCACAATCTTTATTGGTCTAGGATACCTTTAAGTACTGATATACTTTAGCTGCACACTTGTTTTTGTCATTTTAAACTTAACTTCTAAGGTAGAATGGCATTTGTTTTACATGCACTTACTTCAAATGGCCCTTTTCTGAAACCAATTACCCTCCTATAATGAATATTGCCTAAGTTTTTAAATGCCTGATGGCTATAATAAATTTAACCACAGTAAACCTGAATAAGCTAGCTAAAATATCATATTTCTATGGCCTTGGCCAGCAGTGCATGCAACCAGTGTGGTAATCCTGCTTATTTTACACTGATCAGAAGCAGTGATTAATATGTTTCATTAATAAAATTCTGAGAAAGGAATTACTAGACATTACATACAGTTTGGTTAGCATAAACTATAAAATATGGGGCCCATGCTGAGTGAGAGAATAATAAAAATGGTTCTTAATATGAATAGTTTGGAATTTGACACATACCAACCCTTAACTTTTATAGAAGCAGAAACTGAGGCCAAATGAGGTTGCAACTTGCCAAAGTCCCTTTCCAACACTGTATTTTTATTTGTTTACCAAATCTATGTCACATTTCTAAGCTTTCCATAGTTTAATAAAGATTTTAATACATCTCACTGGTTATATTCACCTTCAAATTCTCATGGTTCAACTAAAACCCATTTCCTCCGTAGATAAATTCCATTTCATCATATCTTAGGAAAATGACTGATTAATTAAAACCATCCCGTGGCTTGTGTTATAATGTGCTTAAATAAAACCTTGGTTACTCTAGCAAACTAATCTCTACCAGTAAAATATATTTATAAAAATCATTGATAACATAGGTATTAAATCCCCTTCATAGAACGTGTGGCTTTAAATAATTAGGAAAAGTTTGGCAAAGGCACATTGTGTTCTGCAGAACCCAGTATGCTGGGCAAAATGGTTTATAAAATTTGACTTAAGACTAAATTCCTGATTTTCTCTCTCCACTCTTTGTCCACTCTGAGGACAAAGCTTTTCTTAAATTATAATACCTAAACTCTCAAGGGTACTTGTTGCTATTTTCTATCCGTCATCTAAGGTGGAAGAAAAGATTAAATATTTATTTAATATTCATTTAAATGATCTCTTGGTTAGCATGGTAAGGTTTATTTTGGAGCTGCCAGTTGAATATGACTAGCATGTTTTATTTTTTGAGTGCTATCCTCACATTCCCATAGGAAAGTAATGAAAACAAATCCCTTAAAATGCTGCTGTGACTGACCTAAGCCATTTTCATTATACATAACTCTTGATTTCCATTTGATACAGAAAGAGCTTGAGGTGGGAAAGGATTAACTCCCCCTCAACGAACTGGCTGCCACTTACAATGAAAGCAAACCTTTAGATCAAATTTTGCCACACTTATAGACATTCATTTAGCAAACAGTTATGAGCAAATGAGTTTTAAAACATCTCATAAAACCTATTCGGCAAACTCAACAAACTGCCAGCTTTCTGTTCCTCAGGTATCCCGCACGAATGTTTATGGAGATAGACAAAACAATAATTCACAGGCAATAAACTGTGCCTCCTGACTGCCTCAGACAGCCAGAAATCCTTGGGAACCAATTAATGGACACAAGATATTCGAGGAATCCTGCCTCAGGCTCCCTCCCAATGGGCAAAGGTTTCAGAATTCACTGGACTCGTACAAGCGTACAAAGTGTCTCTAAAATATTTCAGCAAGCTGTGAATATCTTTAATGCCACCAACAATGGCCCATTTCTTACATACATCATTTCTATAAATAAACCATGAATTTCCTAGATAAAACACATTTCTGACATTTTGAGTTGCAGATAGTTGAGGGACTTGTAGTAGTTACTTCTGAAAAAATGGCATTTTCTAGTAAATTGCAAGCCTACCATCTCTGGGCTCTCCCATCAGGCAACTGACCATTCCTAAAAGTAATGCTGAAACTGACAGCTACATATGAGCTTTGGTACACTCTACGCTAGAGCATTTAAAAATAGATTAGAGACTTCATAACCACAACTTGATTATTATTGTTATTATTATTAGGCATTTTAGATGGCATTTATTGAAACAACTAGTGAAATTTTAAAATAGAAATTCTGTTAAGAATTCTTTGGCTATATTTCGAGTTCTGGGTATTTTTTGAGTTTGGAGAGTTCATTTTAATTTCACCATGCATATTTCATCTTCCCATCAATCTTCACCAGCACAAATCTGTAAATACTATTTATGGTAGAGACCTGAAATAGTTAATTTTCTGCTATGCTAAACTTGCAGTTCATTATATCTTGTCTTTATTCCGGATGAATTTAAAGCACACGCAGCTAAAGATTATGTTTATAAAACAGGATGGTCTTTAAAGGGAAAGGATTGTTCAACTATGCTTTTCTTTCCCTTTTTTAAGGCTAGTTGCTAAGCATTAGAATTGTGAAAACTATTTTTAAATTTAAAAGCATTTTCATTATTTTGTTTTCATGCACTCATTTGTACACTGAGCCATCTTCTGAAATTGTGAACAGGCTTTGACAAAGTCAAGAGATGTAACCATAAGGCCAATCTGTTAAGGAAGCTTATTCCAAACTGACATTCCAGAAAAACTAGGATATGCCAGAAAGGGATGACTTAAATGCTACTGCCCTTTAAACTGTAGTGTTAGGGGAAGTAGACTGACATTTGTTGACTCATTATTATGTGTCAAGCACTGTGTCAAATAATTTTCTTGTAACATTTTATAAGACATATTCACAGTAATCTTATTAACATACCTAGTTGTCAAAAGGACATTCCTTGAAGTCATACAGACCTGAGTTCAAATCTTACCTTCACCACGCTATTTTTGTGATCTTTGCCAAATAATCTCACTTTTTTGAACCTCAGTTTTTCCTTCCATAAGTAATACTATTTACCTTATTTCCACTGATATGTGGGGGAGGGGGCAGGGGTTGTTAATGACTAATATATAGTCCATCAGTAAAAAATAATGTTTATTTTCTTATTGCTAATACGTTAGCATTTATAATAAAGAAATATAACCATAATTATCCATGTATTGGTAATGAGATGAGTTTAGTTAAATATTTTTAAATGTTCCATTATTAAATTACTTAAAACTTAAGGCTAAAAAAAGTAGCACAATACCAAATGGAATAAATTTTAAGAAACCCTTATAAAGTTTATATAAGTCAGAAAGGGGCAAATAAAACCTAGCATGAGCACCATTTATCAAGACTCCATTGTGTATTCTGTGCTAAGCCCAGGTGATAGAAAGGTAAATTTAACACAGTCCCTGACTTCAAGAGCTCATAGGCAAATGTTAAGTCATGCATTTTGTAAAAAGTAATCCAACCTGCTCAAAGAGGTAGTGAGTTGTGAGTTTTCTCATTTCCCAAAAATATTACGGAAGGGAATTTTAGTATTCTACATGGACTACTCCATGGAGACTGATGGTTTCATCCACAAAGGTCAACAGAATTCTAAAAATGTTAACTGTGCCATTAGAAATAAAATAAGAAAACATGTCTTATAAAAAGCTATAGAATGTTTGCATTTCGTAGGTGCTTCTATTGCCTTTACTTCCAAATTAAAAGAAAAAGCAGAAGTACAGCCACTTCACTCCATCTCTACGCTATCAGTTTCCAAGCCCTATAAACTCCTCCCTAGACTGCAATTAGTTATTGACTTTTACACTTGCTTCTCTATAATTCATCCTTCACAAAGTAGGCAGGGTGATCTTTTTAAACTCTAAATCTGATCATGTCATTCCTGGGTTTAAACCCTTTCAAAGATTTCTTATGTCAACTAGAAAAAAATTCATGTTCCTTTACCTTTGCAGATAAGGCCCCATGTCGTGTGGTTCCTGCCTACCCTTCTACATGGAGTTAGCCAAACTAAGAAGTTTGAAGGCACAGGGTCTGCTAAGATTTCCCTCAATCCTGACACCAGCTGTAAGTTCAGGGGCTCCCCAAACCATCCTCCAGTTCAATAATTTGATAGAAGTTCTCACAGAGCATACAGAAAGCTGTTATACTCATGGTATGGTTATTTACCAGGAAGGGATACTGATTAATATCAGCCAAGGGAGGAAGCACATTTGGGCAAAGTCAAGGAGTCTTCCAAAGACACAGTCTCTGGTGTCCTCTCACCACAGAGTCCAAATGTGTTACTCTTCCAGAATCCATGCATGGCATGGAGTATTGCCAACCAAGGAAGTTCACCTGAGCTTCAGTGTCCAGAGTTTTTACTGGGCCTTTATTACACAGGTATGATTGATCAATGGCCCATATGGTTGGCCTTAGTCTCCAGGTTGTCTGAAACCAACTCCCAACCCTAAATTACATTGCAGGTCATGCTAGCATGGTCAGCTCCACTTTAAGATTAAATTGCATTGTTACTATCTGGCTACCCAACCCCCCAGGTGAAGGTTACTTCCCAGAAGCTTGGGCCAGACCTTCTCTTTGGAAAAGGACTAATTCTTTACTTCATACCCTCCAATCTGATTTCCAAACACTACTATCCATGCCCACTTCTTTTGCTTTGTAACATGTTCAGCTTTTTCCCGTTTTAGACTTTTTGCATTAGATGCTCTCTCTCTTCTGAATGAACCTACCCCAGATGCTTAAACCTAGCTCTGTTTTCACATTTCAGCTTAAATAAAATCTCCCTAGAGCAATCTCTTCTGAGTATACAATGTAAGGTTAATAACGGGTACTATCTATCAGGTTATTTTATTTTTTTCATAGCACTTCTCATTAACTGGTATTTCCTTATGTGTTCCTTGTCTACCTCCTTCCAGCCCCCTCTGGAATGCAAGATCCATGAGAGCGAAGACGTTGCTTGTTTTGTTCACTGCTGTAGTCTAGCACCCAAAATGTGTGTCCCAGAGCAGGCACTCACTAAATGTGTTTCAATTAATTAATATAGACTCCAGCTTAGCTGGTGTCACCAAAGTGTGGTGATGGATTGGAAAATAATAGTGCCAGCTATTCTAGAAAGGTGAACATGAAAGTTGGACATAAACAATTTGCATATCTAAAGTGTGCTTAATGTAAATGTGAACTCAGAGCTCTGTGTTGACACAATTCCAGCATATTAGTCTTAAGTGAACACTTCCACACACTTAAAAGAGATAGTCTTAAACCAAATAAAAGTAATCATTACTTTTGCTCATAAAGTAAGATGAATACACAGAATCAAAATGGTTAGTTAATTGGAGAAATAGCCCTTATAATGGCCACACTGCCAGCAAAGGTAAACATTGGAGTTACTTAAGTGCTGGTTTCTTTTTTTGGAAATGAGTGCTTCCTCTGTAAAGATAAGTGAAAAGTAAACTCCAATCCTTAACCACTTTTATGAAAAGTTAATCTGAAAAGTCCCTTTGTCTTAGATAGGGGTTATAGCTGAAGTGTAAGTTTTCACTGTGTACATAAAATCGAACTAGCTTGATAAGTTTCTGAATTTATTTAAATTGGATTAAAACTAAAGGTTTATGAAAATGTTTATGTATCAGACTTTTAACTGATTGTCCATGGGAGAATAATTCAGTAAAATTCCTGAAAGAATTTCAGGAATTCTTTTAGGTTAACTTTGTCATAACAATTCTATAGTTACATCTTAGAAAATATGACTTAGAGTAAAATATTCAAAATACGTAGTAATCAGCAAGTTGGTTTTTATCCTCATGTATTTTTAGTAGTTAAAAACTCTATAAATGGTTATCTAAATTTGAAGGCATTCAAGGAAAATTAATTCATTTCAGTATTCCTTTATAAATTTTACTTCTTTTGCTGATAAAAACTATTTTGTTGTTTGAACAATAGTATGTAGTTGTTAAAGGCTAAAGGCCAGTTTTGTTTTGTTTTTTTACATTCTAACATCAGGGATGCAAAACATGCCATTTAATTTAGTTTATATATGTGTTGGCCACCCTTATCATTCTTTTCTACTAACTAAATAATTTAATAATTCTTTTTATTTAGTATCGTCTGTGCATTTTTGTTGATTTGACAAACATTTCTTAGAGCATACTTCAAGAGTGGCATTGGACTGGGTCTTGATTTACATATTCATTCATTAATTCACAATCTAATGAGAATTTTCTTTGTTCCAGTCAAATTTCTAGATATTGAGGATAAATGAATAAGATATGGTTTTATATCTAGGGCTCTTCCTGAGACTCTAAAAAAGTTTTATGCACTAAATTGGCTTTCCGTGAACATATAACTCCCAGAGGGTTCTTAGGTTAGATAAATTCTGAAACCCAGAGGGACCAGCCTCTCCAAGATTATCAGTTAATTACATCCCCCTTTCCTTTAGTATAGATACCACTTTTCAACATGAAAAAGTCACAATGGGCATTGCTTAAAGATCTCTGTAGATTGGGAGAAGGATCAAAGGAGAAGGAGGAGGTATAACAGAGAAAACAGAATTTAACAAATGGTATGGATGCTGAATCACTGTATTAGTATTCCTTCTAGCCTTCAGTGTTCTGGAGCAGCAAGAAGGAAAAATCTGAAAGAGTAGTGGAGTGGTAACCCATAACAAATTCTGAAATCTGTTCAGCAACTACTTGTTGAAGTGTACTGTGAAAATTATTGCTTTTTCTTTCTTTGCTTTGTGTATATGTTATATTTCACAATTTAAAAAAAAGCACTTTTTAAAAATGTTTTTAGTTAAGGGGTAATGGAGGGAACTGCCTGAAAATGTAGAGCTGTGTTCCAGTAGCCATGTTTCTTGAAGATGATTGTATAATGATAAAGCTTTCGCAATGTGACTGTATGATTGTGAAAACCTTGTGTCTGATGCTCCTTTTATCTACCTTATCAACAGATGAGTAAAACGTATGGATTAAAAACAAGTAAATAATAGGGGGAACAAATGTTAAAATAAATTTAGTAGATTGAAATGCTAGTGATCAATGAAAGGGAGGGGTAAGGAGTATGGTATGTATGAATTTTTTTCTGTTTTCTTTCTATTTCTTTTTCTGAATTGATGCAAATGTTCTAAGAAATTATCGTGATGATGAATATACAACTATGTGACGATACTGTGAATTATTGATTATATATGTAGAATGGAATGATCATATGGTAAGAATACTTGTGTTTGTTTATTGCTATGTTTAAAAAAATTTAAAAATTAATTTTAAAAAAAGGTATGATTCTATCATTAAGCCACAGGCAATCTTGGGAGAAATTTTAATTTTTCACTCATTAATTGTTTTCTGATTTCTTCACTCAATGAGGATTGTGAAGTATGTTTTTAGCTTTATATATTTGTTTTATTTAAATTTATGAGATTGAGTTTTCTTTTGCTTATTTGTTTAGATGTTTGATTTTCTCTCACTCTCACAGACATTTGAATATGGAATTTCTATTAATATTAACTCTGCTACTTCTAGATTTGTGCACCAAATTGCAGCTTAGTTTTCTGGATTCAAGATAATACTTTTTCTGTGAATGACTAAAGACAACCCAAATTTATAAAGGGATTGCATTCCAATAGCTTATTTGTAAGTTAGCTGTCTATATTAGAACGTATTTCCCTGTGGATGCTATATTGCATGCATAGGTTTGACTCTTGAGCTAGTTTCAAGGCCTACTTAACCCATAACATGTTTAAAATACATTTGTAATAGCACAGGCTTAAATTTTGACCCTTAGAAGTATGAAGTCATTTGGAGTAGAAGAAGTATTTTCCAACTTTCCAAGTCATAGGGCCTCCCTTAAGTGGTATTTGGAAATTTAAAAAATATCATTTTTGGAGCAGGGCTTTTCAGACTTGAATAAGCCTATAAATTACATGATGCTTTTGTTAAAATGCAGATTCTGCTTCAGTAAGCCACAGGGTGAAGCCTAAGATTCTGCATTTTTTATTCGATTTTTTTCATTAAATAAATTGTAGATCTACCGAAAAGTCATGCATAGAATACAGAGTCGTCAAAAAAAATAATAATAATACAGAGTCCTCATAAACCTCTCTGTCATACACAGTTATCTCCATCACCAGTACTTCACACCAGGAGGCACCCCTGCTATCACTGATGAAACAGCATTTCTATAATTATACCATTAATTGGAGCCCAAGGCTTACATTTGGGTTCACTGTTTGTGTTGAACAGTTTTATAGTTTTTGTTTTTAGATTTTCATTCTAGTAACGTGTACACAACCCAAAGTGTCCTCTTTCAACCACATTCAAATACACAATTCAGTGGTGTCAGTTACGTTCACAATGTCGTGGTAACATCACTGCCTTCACTACCCAATTTTTCCATTACCCCAAAAGAAACACAGTACCAATGAAGCATTAACTTCCCATTCTCAACCCCAATCCCAGCTTCTGGTAACTCAAATCTACTTTCTATCTCTATGAATTGGCTTATTCTAGATATTTCATATAAGTGAAATCATATTTGTCCTTTTGTGTCTGATTTAGTCCATTCAACATGATGTCATAACAAGTTCCCTGGCAGTGTCCATGTTTCTAGTCCTCAGACCACACTTTGAGTGACGACACCTTAGATCACCTTTCCTAGGCATAATACTTCTTTACTTACAATCCCTCTCAGGGTAGCCTTTGCTGGTTGCTCTCTAAATTCACTGTCACATCCTGCTGTCCCTACCAAACTAACCACAGCATCATTCAACTTCACAAATAAAACTGGTTTTGTCTGGTATTTAGGAGAATATCTCTGTTACTTTTATCATTCCATCTTTGTGCAATGACCAATGTCACTTTAACTCTACAGATGTAGATTATCTTATTTTTAATTGGGATGGCTCAGTCAAATGGAATATCTACCTGGGGAATTTGAGATGTTATATAATTTTTTTTTTTTTTTAATTCACACAGGGTGTGGAAGGAGGGATATTTTTGAGCCAAGTCTTGCTACCAAGCCCTGCTTGGAGTTTGCTTTGGGGCTCAACACCTCAAAGTTATGCTTCATCTTGGAGCTACTTTCCTGTCTCTTCTCCTTGACTGACAAAGTCTTAGAGACAGCAGGCTGGCTACTTTGGTACAGCTTTAGTTATTATTCAAATTTATTGAGAGCTTACATTGTGCAAAGCACCTTGATAAAGTTATTAGATATACATAAATGAGGCAAAGTCTTAGCTTTTATGGAGTTTACATTTTAATAGGGATGCACTTTCGCCTAATTCTTTCCTTAGAGAAAGCAATTTTGCATTTGCCCTAGTTAACTTTTCTATTTGTCTTATATAATGTTCTAGTTTGCTAGCTGCCGGAATGCAATACACCAGAAATGGAAAGCCTTTTAAAAAGGGGAATTTAATAAGCTGCAAGTTTGCAATTCTAAGGCTGTAAAATTGTCCAAATTAAAGCAAGTCTATAGAAATGTTCAAAATAAGGCACCAACAAGAGATTACCTTCCCTCAAGAAAGGCCAATGAAGTTCAGGGTTTCCCTCTCAACTGGAAAGGCACATGGCGAACATGGCCACATCTACTAACTTTCTCTCCAGGCTTCTTGTTTCATGAAACTCCCCAGGAGCATTTTTCTTCTTCATCTTCAAAGGTCTCTGGCTGGGGACTCTAGGCCTGTGGCTCTGCCATGGTTCTGCAGTTCTCTCCTCATTCTCAAGCTTTTTCCAAAGACACTTCCTCCTTTTTTTTTTTTTTTCCTACATGGGTAGGCACTGGGAATCAAACTCAGGTCTCCAGTATGGCAGGCGAGATTTCTGCCACTGAGCCACCATGGCACCACCCAAGATGCTTCCTCTTTGAAAGGATTCCAGTAAACTAATCAAGACCTATATGGGATGGGCAGAGCCAAACCTCCATGGAGATAATTCAATCAAGACTCTGAGATGAAGTGTTGGATGGGATTTAAAAGAAACAGTCTCTCCCACAAGATTGATTAGGTTTAAAACGTGGATTTTCTAGGGTCCATAATCCTTTCAAACCAGCACATATACTTACGTGAAACTAGCTATGATCTTTGGAATATAATCATCTTATGGAGTTCTCATTTTCAAATCTATAGAACCTTGCCAAATCAAACAGTATGGTTTTAATAATATCAGTTTTTTGTGTTTTTTTTTTTTGTCTTCTCTTTGCCCATTTGGGTTTTCATAATGCTTCTTCCCTCACAGATACAGCCTACCATTGCTACCTTCTAGTCTTACGGCCCTTCTATTAGATGTATTTCTTGTTAATATGCTGTGCCTTTCCATTGTCTTATATATCATTTCTGTGTCAAGGATATCTGTGAGATCAACTCCTTTGACATTTCAAATTCAAATATACTAAATTGTGTAAAAAATTGATGACCTAATCTGGTACATAAATGTCTTTTTGGTATTTGACCAAAACCCTATTAACTTAGGATGAGAAGAAGGAGAAAGAGAAGGAATGGGAGAAGAAGAAGATGGAATAGGAGGAAGAAGAGAAGAGTAAGCATACGAAGGAGGAGAAGGAGTAGGAAGAGGTAGATGAGGAGGAAGAGGGAGAAAAAAGAAATCTATGAGACTCTACTTAAGCTTTGTTGAATTCACCACACACTACAAGCCCCACTATTGTCTTAAATGCAGCCTCTCTACTTATTATCTACTGAGCACCTGAAGACCTTCAAACTTCTCATTCTCCGCACTACATATACTCTGTGTTATAAGGGGATAGATCGTAAATCACTTAGTCCACTCTCTTTTCTGCAACTATCCCTCATGTCTGTCATCTTCCATCTTGCAGTTTAATTTGCTAAAGCTGACAAATGCAGTATACCAGAAATGGGTTGGCTGTTAACAATGGGAATTTATTAACCTACAACTAACAATTATAAGGCTGTGCAGATGTCCAAATTGAGGCATCAACAGCAGAATAACTGCTCTGAAGAAAGGCTATTGGCAATCCCGCTTCTCTGTCACATGACCAGGCACACGGGGACATCTGCTGGTTCTTCTCTCCCGGGTTCTGTTGCTCAGTTTCTGGCTTCAGGGGATTCCTTTCTCAGCTTCTCTGAATTTCATCTCTTGACTTCTATAGTATTTTATTCTTTTATAAAGGATTCCAGTATGAGGATTAAACCCACCTTGAATGAGGTGGGTCACAGCGCAACTGAAATAACTTAAAGAGTCCCACCCACAATAGGTTTAGACTTATAAGGATGAATCAACTGAAGAATATATTTTTCTCGGGTCCATAAAGCCTCCAAATCATCATATGGTTTTAGAGTTTTATCTAGACAGGTACAAAAAATTAGCATGTTCTATATCAAATCCTATGAAAGGGTGGCCTCATATGTGAGAATTATCCTGCCTTTTCCCAGGGTTGATCTGATTCCAGTGATTTGAACATTTTGTTCAATTAGACCCTTCAAACTAAATCCTATCTGTACTGTGCCCATATAATCAGGAATTATTAAGCTCTCTGGTTTTATATGGGGTTGGGGGAAAGAGGTTCATGAGGGAAGAGAGAATACAGCCTTTTTGGAAAGATTGATATTACTTTCTTCTGTCTTACTAAAGGATTTTATTAAAGTTTTTTTTGAAAGTCTTCATTCTAAAAGCTTTTTATTGTATTTTAAATATGGCATTGTATATTGCATTATTATCCATAATAGAATTATAACAAGATGAATTTTTTCATTATTTTTTCTGATGGTAGGTGTGAAATGGTGTTTCAAAATTATATAGTCTTTTCTATTTAAAAAAAGTTCTTGGGTGCACAGGTGGTTCAGTGGTAAATTCTCGCTTTTCATGTGGGAGATGTGGGTTCAATTCCTAGACCATGTACCAAAAAAAAAAAAAAAAAGCTTTTGAGACATTTAAAAATCTCTTAAGTCTACATTTCAAGGACAAGAAACTATAAAACATAATCCTTTAACAGAAACATTCGTTTACATTTTGCATGTCTATTTCTATACTGAACTCTTTGCAATGATTTCTAATTCCTTTCCTATGCAGAAATTTGTGAGACATTTGTCATGACACTAGTGGGCTTCTTTATTCTGTGTATTTTTGTGTTTTGCCAATTGAGATTTTTAAAATTTTTAAACTCGTATGGAGTAAGAGAAGTGACCAGGTTGACATCTAAATGCAGACAGAAAGTGCAGACTATTTTACTTTTGTCTAAACAAAGGATTGGAATTGTCATAAAGCTCAAAATAAAATTATCACAGAATTGTTCCTTTGACATACTCTGCTGGGATTTTCAGAATAAGATAATTTGTGCTTTAAAAATCATTGCTTTGTGAGAATAACAGTTCATATGTAATAGCTAGCATCTAGTTTTCAAGGGTGGAAGAAGTTATACTACAGATAGTTGAATCCTGCTTAGTGTATATATTTTAGTAGGATAAAACTGTGAATAAAGAGGCTTGTGCCTCATTTACCAGTTTAAGGAGGGTTCATTACCTTATAATCTATGCCTCTTCTTTTGTGGTGATAGTTTTATACATTGGTCCTGAACACCAATAGTTTGTTTTGCAGCATTATTCATGCAGTTGTACTCAAATACGTTAATATTGCTGTTTTGACTGGTTCATTTGCAAAAGGAAACATAAGTTCACATCCTTAGTAAAGAGCAGGCAAAAGATAGAAGAAATGAGGAAGAAGGATTTAAAAATCCATCAAGAAATGAACACAATGCATGAAGACATGAGCACTAGCACAAAAGTTTCACAAAACAAAGAAAAAAGTCATTGCCAGTATAATGAGTTGAACCACATCCCCCCAATAAAGATATGTTGACATCCTAAGTTCCCCAGAATGTGACATTATTCAGAAGTAAAGCGGTTGCACATGTAATTAGTTAAGTTCAGAAGAGATCATCTCTCAGAAGAGATCATTTCATCCCTGAAATGAGGTGGGCCCTTAATCCAGTATGACTGATGTTCTTATAGGAAGAGGAGATGAGACCTACAGGGGAGAAGGCCATGCAGAGATGGAGACATTGACTACAGTTATGCTGTGACAAGCCATGGAGAATCAAGGGTAGTCAGACACCACCAGAAGCAGGGAAGGATTGTTCTTTAGAGCTATCAGTGAGAACATGGCCCTGCTAACATCTTGATTTCAGATTTCTGAACTTCAGAACTATGAGAAAATAAATTTCTGTTGTTTTACGCCATCCCGGTTGTTGTCATTTGTTAGGGCAGCCCTAGGAAATCAATACTGCTGGGAATTGCCTTGTCTTTCCACCTCACACACCCACACCCCCCCCCCCCATCTACCTAAATGATATTCCTACTCTGTTCAGTCCTTGCGCGAAACCTTGAGCATTTTCCTCAATCACACACATGTATAAAAACTAGTGCTGCTATGCATAGAAATGCAAGTGTTCCATAGAATTTTATGTTAACAAATAGCGTCATGAAAATCTTTCACATATTTAATGCCAGGTAAATGGCTCCTTTTAAACACATCTCTTTTGCAATCATATATTGATCAGTAATGGCTTATTCACATGTCTGTTTTCTCACTAGAGTACAAACATCTTGAGGACAGGGGCAGGACCACATTCATCCTGGTTGATAGAGGAGCTAGCATTAGTTCAATGCCTGGCACATAAAGTGGTTCCAATGAGAGTAGCTGAATGGAGCGTAGAATAGACTCTAACATCAGTAATTAATGATAAATGATTACTACTGAGTGAATAATAAATAAGCATAAAAGAGCAGTATGTCAACTTCAGGTCCAGCTTTTCTGGTTAGTTTTCATTAGCAACAGCATTCCCTAATAACTGTCCAATTTTTGTTTGTTTTATTGTTAAAGTTGATGTTTTACCTTTAAGGCAAGCTTCTTAGTATTGTTAATATACCACTTCTCAACCCATTCCACTTCCCAAAACTGCTTGTTCTCATTGGGCTACAATTTGAAAACTTCAAATAGTAATATAAAAATTAACTCTAGCAATTTTCCCAGTCATCACACTATAAACCACAAAAAGCACAGTAAGCACAGCAATTAAACTTGATAAGTAGAGAAGTAGAAATTATGCCTATTTGTTAAATAATAATTGCATAGATTGTCAAGGCATCTTTTCTTCCCCATAACTTAGAACCCCAATTTATATCAACTCCCTTAAGTAAAATTATTCTTCCCGTATTAAAGATGGGTAGGAAAAATTTTCCTTGCTTTCTGATAGACTAAGTACATACTTACGTTTAAACAAGCATAAAAATGCAAATGTACATACACTAACGTATCTACAATGATATGTTTAATAATAAAATTTTAACACCTTCCTTATAATATTTCACTAAATTAAAGCTTTCCTTTCCTAGTATAGATATCATTTCTTTAATTCCATAGTAGTTGTAGATTTTTTAGAGTGCATATATTGGTTTTGCTTGGCAAGCCACCTCACTAATTTTTAAAAAGGAACAATGAAGCTCTTTATTCATATGTTACCAGAGAATTAAAACTACAATCAATAATAATGATGATGATAGTTAACATTTACAAAGTGTTTGCCAAGTGTCAACACGGATTTACATGCTTTACAGATATTAGCTCATTTATTTATCAAAACATCCCTGGGGGCAGGTATAACTGTTATCACTTTATTATTTATGAGGACACTGAGGTACAGAGAGGTTAAGTAACTTGTCCAAAGTCACACCTAGGAAGTGATGGAACTGGGAGAATCCAGCCAATTTGCTTCTGAATGTGAGCTTAACCAAGAAAATATATAAATTTTAAAGTAAATTATATATGATAAATGTTAGTTGTATGGAGGTGGAGATGGTGTAAGTTTCATTCACTTCTGATTACCTGTCTTACACAATGCCTGGCTCATGGTTTCATAAATAGTTGTAAAATGAATATCAAAGTAATACATGTACATTGCTGAAGGATATTTAGAGAATGCAAATGAGCAAAAATAATCTATAATCCCAACATGTGCAAGTGTAATATTACACTCTGGTATATGTAATTTTACTTGTTCATAAACATAAAAGCATATATGTATACTTTTTTGAATATATACACCTGCAAAAAGCATTATTTTCTTTTGAATATTTTTGTAGGCTTTTTTCCCCTTAGAATTTTCCCATGCCAAAATATTTTTTCTGTATCAGGAATTCTTCCCCTTCTATAACATAGATATTTTCCTCTATGTTTAATTTAATTTACATATTGTAAATGACATCCATGCTGATGTAAAAACCATGCCTTTTATACATATTTTGAGATTGTATCCTGTTAAAATGAAAGTATTTTCATGTTTCCCTGTCTACAACACAGAATTTATTGTCTTTAATTATTTTTTGTTTTGTTTTGCTTTGTTTGCATGGGCAGGCTCCGGGAATCAAACCCAAGTCTCCAGCCAGGTATGCAAGAATTCTGCCACTGAGCCACTTTGCCTGTCCCATCTTTAATTCTAACAATAATAACAATTATAAAAATAATCTGGATTCTTAGAAGATACAGGAATGAGTAAATTAAATGAATATATCTATATATATGAATAAGTATTGTCAACCAGTAAGGATGTGATATCTCTTCACTTATTTTTGTTTAGACATTATATGGAGGGTTTTTCCTACATTTCGTTTTTATTTTTTGAATCATTTTGTATAAATTAAGCTGTTTTCAATCTACAAGTTGCACTTTTAGATCTTTTGAGATCTGAATTTTAAAATGACTGTTAAAAATATGACAGTAAATTTATACTCAACCTGGCACCACAGAACTTCAAAGCTTGACATTTCTATTCCAGAGTTGGCGGACTATTTTTGTTAACAAGAGGGATAAGAGGAAACCAGAATAGATATGATTTTTTTGATCAAATGTTCAAATTTTCAAGCTTCAATACACTCTGTTATACAGAGATGATGGATTTTTAGGTCTTCCTTAAATTTAGCTAGTTGAAAATGGGAAAGTTAATTAAGTGTAATTATAACTGTGCTGGAGTATAGGACTTCTCTAATACAGTAGTAAAAAAGTGGTTCTTCTACTACAAGGTATGCTATTTTAGTCTATGACATCACATGAAAAGTTTTGTGATAATGTTTTAGGTGACATTACCCTATCACAACATACAAAGACTAATAAAATATATTCTTAAAATTAAAATAATTAAATGTTTCCTCTTTCTGATTCTTATTTCATTCTATGATTGCTTCCTGATAAATCAAAATCACTTTTAGATCTATGGCTTCTATCTTTTACAAGAGAAATTTCATAGAAATATTCAAGAGACAATGGGATTGTGAATAGACTTTATTTACAATGCACACTTAATCAAGAAGAAATAAGAATCATAAAATGGGGTTAGTATTGCACACAAAGAAAGTATTTTTAAAATTGTTTTCTTTATTTATTAACTTTTACTTTTATACCAACTGTGATGGTTTGAAGCTGTATGTTCTTAAATTTTATCCATTCAGTAGGTGTGAATCCATTGTAAATAGGAACTTTCAATGAAGTTACTTCCGTTAAGGTATGTTTGGCTCAGCCCAATCAGGATGGGTCTTAATCTTATTACTGGAGTCATTTGTAAGTAGAATGAATTCAGACTTGAGAGAGAGAGAAAGCGAAGGAAGCAAGAAGCTAAAATAGAACCCAGAAAAGAAGGGAGATCAGGAAAACTCATTCTGTGCCATGCGTTGTGATAAAGGACACAAGGATCATCACCCACAGACCCAGAACACCGATCTTTGGAGAGAGAGCATCACCTTGATGATGCCTTGACTTGCACATTTTCCTGGCCTCAAAACCATGAGCGAATAAATTCCCATTATTTAAGCTAAACCATTTCATAGTATTTACTTGAGCAGCCCAAGAATCTAAATCATCCACCAAGCAAAAATTTCCCCCCTACTCTCTTTGCATCCCTGATGACATCTAACTCTGCTTTCTGTCTCTGCAAATTTGTTTTTATTAGATATCTCATATAAGTGACATCAAACAGTATTTCTCCTTATCGCTTTGCTTGATTCACTCAGCATGATGTTTTCAAGGTTCATCCACACTGCATCATGTCTTAGAACTTTTTTCCTTGCTATGGAAGAATAATTCTTCATTGTGTATAAGTTTTCGTTTTCCATTCATTTCTTGATGTGCACTTGGGTTATTTCCACCATTTGGCTATTGTGAATAATGCTGCTATGAACGTTGTGGTACGAGTATCTGTTTAAGACCCTGTTTTCAATTTCTTTGGTTGTATATCTAAGAGTAGAATTATTGGGTCATATGGTAATTCTTTATTTAACTTTTTAATTAACTGCCATATTGCTTTTTGCAGTGACTGCAGTATTTTACATTGGCACCAACAATGCAACAGAATTTCACTGTCTCTACCTCCCTCAAACACACTTTGTTTTCCATTTTTTAAATAATTATAGCCAACCTGTGGGTATGAAGTTGTACCGCATTGTGATTTTGATTTGCATTCCCTTAATAGCTAATGATACTGAGCATCTTTTCATATGCTTATTGGCCATCTGTATATCCTCTTTGGAGAAATGTATGTCAAATTCCTTTATCCATTTTTTAATTGAGATATTTGTCTTTTCATTGCAACATTATAAAAGTTCTTTATACATTCTGAATATCAAGTCCTAATCAGATTTGTGGTTTCCAAATATTTGCACCCATTACATGGGTTGTGTTTTCACTTTCTTGATAATGACCTTTGATGCACAAAGTTTTTAATTCTGATGAAGTGAAATTATCTATTTTTTCTTTTGTTGGTTGTGTTTTAATGTCTAGAATTCATTGCAAACTTCCAGCTTATGAAGATTTGCTTCTGTGTTATCTTGTTAAAGTCTTGTGGTTATGGTTTTAGTTTTTATATTTAGGTCTCTGACCCATTTTGGCTTAATTTTTGTATATAGTGTGAAGAAGACATCTAATTTCATTCTTTTGTATGTAGATATCCCATTTTTTTCAAACACTATTTATTGGAAAGACTATTATTTCCACATTGCATGCACTTGGCACCACTATCAAAAATCAATTGGCCATAGATATATAAGTCTATTTCTGGGCTTTCAATTCTATATACATTAGTCTATTTATCTATTGTAATTCCAGTACCACACTGGATTACAATATCTTTGGAGTGGGCTTTTAAACTGAGAAGTGCAAATCCTCTAATTTTGTTCTTATTTTTCAAAATTGTTTTAGCTATTTGGGGATTTGGGACCCTTTGTAGTTCCATAGAAATTTGAGGATAGTCTTTTCCATTTCTGCAAAAAATGCTATGGGAATTTTGATAGAGATTGAATTGAATCTGTAGATCACTTTGGGTAGTATTGGCATCTTAACAATATTAAGTCTTCCATCCACGAACATGGGATGTCTTGCCATACATTTAAGTCTCCTTTTAACTCCTTCAGCAAAGTTTTATAGTTTTCAATGTAAAAACTCTTTCACATTGCTTTAGTTTCCTGACTGCTGAAAGAAATACCATATGAAAGGTTGGCTTAAACAATGAGAATGTACTAAGTCACAGTTTTGAGGCTTGGAGAAGTTTAAAATCAAGGTGTCAGTAAGGTGATGCTTTCTTCCCAAAGACTGCAGTATCCTGGGCCTGCTGCTGGTGATTCTCGGTCCTTGGATTTTCTGCCAAATGACAGTGTCCACAATGTTGTCTTGTCCTTTTTCTTCTGGGTTCTATTGACTTCCAGCTTCTGGCTGTTCTTCATGACTTTCTCCATCTGTGTCCTTCTCTATAAGGCCTCCAGGAATAGGATTAAGACCCATCCTGATTCAGTTGGGCCACATCTTAACCAGAGTAACCTCATCCAGAGGTCATCTTTACATTGGTTTTACCCACCTGAATGAATTAAAATTCAGAGCATGCTCTGAATGGAGTACTTAACTTCCTACCATCACAGCCCACTCTCTGGACAGCAAAAGAGCATGTTCTTCCCATGTACAAAATTCATTCCCTCCATCACGACATCAAAAAGTCTTAGGGCATTTTAAAACAATGTTAAGTCCAAACTCTCATTAAAATCATTATGAGTGTACTCTATCTTGGAGCAAAATTCCTGTCTGATGGACCTGGGAAACCTAGAAAACAAGTTATCTGCTTCCAATATTGTGCTGGTTTGAAAGGATGTATGTACCCTAGAAAAGCCATGTTTTAATCAAAATCCAACTTTGTAGAGGCAGAATAATCCCTATTAAATATTAATTATTTGAAACTGTAATTATATCATTCCCCTGGAGATGTGATTTAATCAAGAGTGGTTAAACTGGATTAGGTGGGGGCGTCTCCACCCATTTGGGTGGGTCTTGATTAGTTTACTGAAGTCTTTTAAAAGTGGAAACATTTTGGAGAGAGTCCCTTTTGTAGAGCCACGAGAAAGCCAGCAGACACTGCCGTGTTTGCCATGTGCCCTTCCAGCTGAGAGAGAAACACTGAACGTCATCGCCTTCTTAAACCAAGGTCTCTTTCCCTGGATGCCTTAAATTGGACATTTCTATAGACTTGTTTTAATTGGAACATTTTCTCAGCCTTAGAACTGTAGACTTGTAACTTATTAAATTCCCTTTTTAAAAGCCATTCCATTTCTGGTATACTACATTCTGGCAGCTAGCAAACTAGACCAGATTTTGGTACCAGGAGTGTTACACTGTTTCTAACTTTGTATTTCATTTGTGTTGTTACTGAAATAGTTTAAGGCTTTCCGACATTGTTATGGAATGAATGTATTTTGCATTTGAAAAGAGCATGTCTTTTGGGGGTCCAAAGGGTGGAATGTGCTGGTTTGAATCTGTGTGGACCCCAGAAAAGCCATGTCCTTAAATCCTCATTCAAAATCGCTGGGTGGGAGCATTTTGATTGTTCCCATGGAGATATGATCCACCCAATTGTGGGTGGTAACTTTTGATTAGATGATTTCCATGGAGCTGTGTCTCCACCCATTTAAGGTGGAATTGCTTACTGGAATCCTTTAAAAGAGGAAACATTTTGGAGAGGATCCTTTTGTAGAGCCACGAGAAAGCCAGCAGACACTGCCACCGTTCACCATGTGCCCTTCCATCTGAAAGAGGAATATTGAACTTCATCAGCCTTCTTGAACCAAGATATCTTTCCCTGGATGCCTTCGACTGGACATTTCTATAGACTTGCTTCAATTGAGATATTATCTTGGCCTTAGAACTGTAAACTAGCAATGTTTTAAATTCCCCTTTTTAAAAGCCTTTCCATTTCTGGTATATTGCGTTCTGGCAGCTGGCAAACTAGAACAAATATGCAATGCTGGTTCAGACATTGAAAACATTCCCATTCCAGAAGGGAGAAATTGTAAGGAAAACAGGGGTCACGGTTCCCAAATAAGTTCAAAATCTAACAGGGCAAGCTCCATTAGATCTCAAGCTCTGAAACCATCTATAGATTGATTCTTTGTGCTCCAAGCCTGATAGAGTGGTAGTCTTACTGCTTCTCAGGGCTTACACAGTGACCAGGCTCTTTCTGAACACTGGGGTGAAGGACCCACCCTCTCCATGCATCAGGATGATTACCAGGTTCTCTCCAAGTGCTGGAGCACAGTCACTACCATCTCTAAGTATTGAGATAGTGGCTCTGACCAAGGAGGCACAAGGCTCACCCCTTCAAGCACCAGGGCAGATGGCCGGGCAGGAAAAGGGGCACCTCCACATTTACCACACATTTTGGTAGGCCTGCTGTCTTGGCCCAAGAGGTATTTTTGGTCCAGAATTTTGTTTCCATGGTTCTGCCCTTGAAGACATTTTTCTTTCAATTCATCTTTTCTCTGTCACTTTGTCCAGATAGACAGTAATTCTGCCCACACAAATTTTGCAAACTCTTTGTCAGATTCGTATGCAGTTCATGCAGGTCCAAACCATCAGACAATAAAACTTTCCACTGATCCTCCCTGGATACCTGCATTTCCAATCATGATGTCCTCTGAGATGTCTGCTGGATCCATGTTTGGCCATACTGTCTTCAGCAAAGGGCTATTCAGTTAAACCTTCCTGTTGAGAACTGTTCTCTGGGTAATCACTCCACTGAAGCTCAGAGAGGTCCCTGATAGAGCCACTTCTGGCCCTATTCTAAAAGTATACTATGTGGATAGCCTGAGAATTTTCAAAATCACCAATTTCTGGCATCATCTCCACTCATCATCTCTGTACATTCTAAACTTTAACTCCCTATTCCCTATCCCCACTGCATTTCCTGTTACCTATATTCTAGATCTGACTCTGAGTTTGCTTATTCTAATTATTCCTCATCAATGAGATGCTACAATATTTATCCTTTTGCATCTGGTTTATTTCACTCAACATGATGTCTTTAAGGTTCGTCCATGTTGTAGTATGTATCAAAGCTTCATTCCTTTTTGCAGAAGAAAATTCCAGTGCCTGTGTCTACCACATTTTATTTATCCATTCATTAGCTAATAGACACTTGAGTTGCTTCAATCTTTTGGCAATTGTGAATAATGCTGCTATAAACATTAGTATAAAAATATCTGCTCTAATCCTTGCTTTCAATTATTTTTGGTATATACATAGCAGTGGGATTGTTGGGTCATATGTTAATTCTATACTTAGTTTTCTGAGAAACTTACAAACTGTCTTCCACTAGCAATGAATGAGTGTTCTTATTTCTTCACATCCTCTCCAACACTTGTAATTTTCTGTTGTTGTTGTTGCTTTTTTTATAATAGCAGCCATTCTAGTTGATTGAAATAATATCTCTTGTTTTGGTTTGGATTTCCTTAATGGTAAATCATAACAAGGCTCCTTTTTATGTGCATTTTGGTCATTTTTATATCTCCCTTTTAGAAATGCCTTTTTCAATTCTTTTTCCCATTTTTAATTTGGAATGTTTATCTTTTTGTTGTTGAGTTGGAGGATTTTTTTAATATATTCTCAGTACTAAATCCTTATTGGATAGTGGTTTTCAAAAGCTTACTCTAATTGTGTAAGTTTTACTTATATGACAAAGTCCTTTGAGGAACAGAGTTTTAAATTTTGATGAGATCTTGCTTTAGTTTCCTATGTTGTTCCAGCAAATACTATGAAATGGGTTGGGCTTAAACAATGGAAAATTATCCATTTTGATGAGAGTCCAGAAAAATGTCCAAATCAATGCATCATCAAGGCAATGCTTTTTTCCCAATGACCAGCTGCTCGTAATCCTTGGTTCATGGTCGGACACACGTGGTGTCTGCTTGCTTCTCTCTTCTCTTCAAGGTTTCATTGATATTAGCTTCTTGCTCTCCTCGTTTCTCCCTCTCTCTCTTTCTGTATTCATTCCATTTATAAAAGCCTTCAGCAGAAGGATTAAGTCCCATCCTCAGTGAGGTGGGTCATATCTTAACTGAAGTACCCTCTCAAAAGATTCTACTTATGGTGGGTTTATACCCACAGAAATGGATTAACTTTAAGAACACACTTTTCTGTGTACATACAGTTCCAAATCACCACAAGTCCCATTTATCTAATTTTTCTTTTGTTGATTGTATTCTGGGTATAAATTCTAGGAAATTATTGCCTAACACAAGGTCCTGAAGATACTTACTGATGTTTTCTTCAAAAGTTTAATATATCTGGCTCTTGTGTTTAGGTCTTTGATAATATTTTGAGTCTATTTTTGTATATGTGTGAGTTAGTGGTTCACCTTCATTTTTTTGCAAATGGAGATCTGGTTTTCCCAGAAACATTTATTGAAGAGACTGTTCATTCTCCATTGAGTGGTCTTTGATCTTGTCAAAATTCAATTGGCCATAAATATGGGTGTGTTGATTTCTGAACTCTCGATTAGATTTCCTTAGACTTTATGTCTTTCCTTGTGCCAGAACCATGCTTTTTGAGTACCATAGCTTTGTAATGAGTGCTAAAATAGGGAGTATGATTCCTCCAACCCCTTCTTTTTCAAGATGGCTTGGTCATTTGGAGTGCCTTATCCT
Organism: Tamandua tetradactyla; assembly: GCF_023851605.1. Classification (NCBI taxonomy): domain Eukaryota; kingdom Metazoa; phylum Chordata; class Mammalia; order Pilosa; family Myrmecophagidae; genus Tamandua; species Tamandua tetradactyla. Next base: position 47,887,249 of record NC_135331.1, read on the forward strand.
TTCATATAAATGTGATGATTGGCTTTTCTATTTCTTCAAAGACAGAGGCTAGAATTTGTTTGGGGTTGCATTGAATATGTAGTGCTGGTGTTTCTGTGCTTAAGGGTTCAGTTCTCAGTTTATCTCTTTCCTGTCACATTTTATGATCAGGTGCAAGAAGAAACTAGGCTACGCCATCTATACTGAGCTTTGAACTCTCCTCACCTAAATATCCAAGTTAGTTGCTTTAAGTTTTGCCATTTATCCAAAATAGGAATACAATTTCACTAAATTATTTGCCACTTAACAAGGGTTGCCTTTCCTCCAGTTTTCAATAACATAGTCACCATTTTAGGAATTTGTTAGCTCATAGTTTTGAGTCTCAGCAAGGTGATGCTTTTTCCGCAAAGTCTGTAACATACTGGTTTTGGCTGCCAGTGATTCCTGGGTGCTTGGTTTTTGTCACATGGCAATACCCAGGGTGACATCCTCTTCCTTCCCTTCTAGACTCCGTTGATCTCTAGCTTCTTACTCCTCCACATGGCTTTCTCTCCATGAAGCCTCCAGTAAAAGGATAAAGGCCCAACCTCATTCATTTGGGCCAGTCCTTAGCGTAAAACCCATTTACAATGGGTATGCCCACCTGAATAAAGATTAAGAACATGTTTTAGTTTCTGGTGTACATAATTCAATCTGTCATGCATACTTAGTCAAATTTAGTCATAGATATTTTGTTCTTTTAAATACTATTATAAATTAACGTGTTTTCTTAATTTCCTCTCTGGATTGTCCATTGCTAATGTACATGGACACAATCGATTCTTGTGTGTTGATCTTGTACTCAGGTACTTTGCTGAATTCATTTATTAGCTCTACTGGTTTTCTTATGGATTCCTTTGGATTTTCTATATATAAGATGATGTCATCTGCAAGTAGAGATAGTTTTACTTCTTTTCTAATCTGAATACTTTTTATTTCTTTTTCTTGCCTAATTGCTCTTACTAAAATTTCTAGTACAATATTGAATAGTAGTTGTTAAAAACAAGGCATCCTTATATTATTCCTGATCTTAGGGGATAGACTTTCAATCTTTCGCTATTAGAATGATGTTAAGTGTGGAATTTTTGTAAATGACCTTTATCATTTTGAGAAAGATTCTTCCTGTTCCTACTTTTCAGAATGTTTTTATCAGCAAAGCATGCTGGATTTTTTCAAATGCTTTTATTGTTTTTATTGACGTGATCATGTGTACTTTTCCCTTATACTGTTTATGTAGTGTATAACAATGATTAATTTTAATATGTTGGAAAATCTTTTCCATTCCTGGAAAAAAATTCCAATTGGACATGGTGTAGGTGTGGAATATTTTTAT